>NW_018744704.1:4562632-5822632 GCF_001683475.1 Chenopodium quinoa
AAGGATTGTACCTTCCAACCTTAAGGTTAGAGGTTCACTAGTGACACTTTGAGGGTGGGGATCCCTTACCCTTCCCCCCCCCCCCCCCTCACTCTTAAAATGTCTGACCTGCAAATACTGGACCCAAAAAACTGTGAGGGTTGAGGTACAGTTGCCTCCAAGACATTTAAGTAACCGATGAAGTGCACTCCAATGATCTTTGCTAGGATTATGAGTGTATTGACGTCTACCAATGACATTTCAATATAAGGTTAAATACATGACACAACCAATTATTTTAGCATACTAAGATTTACACAGGTTTTTTGTTATTTTTAGCCAAGTGAAAGCTAGGAATCGTATGGGTTTTAACTAGCAACATCGAACGAGTTGAGTGTTTCAATGTAGTGAGACTCACTGTCTGACTTAAACTGATTCCATGAAGAGTTCTTTTGATTGTGACTCCTAAAATGACATCAACCTCACTCATATCTTTTGTTTTAGCAACCCTTTTCTCCGTGTCCTAGAATCCCACATCCTTTTGTTGGTCCTTTTTATTGTTGTGAAACCTGTTAGCACCAGATTTTTTGGGCTCCACTAGATTAGCATTAAGAAAAACAGAACTTCAGAAAGCATAAGAATTAGATGGTTTATCCTTTGATTGGTTTTCCTCCTAAATATTAAGATGGCCAACTAAATCATCTAGGGTAAGGTCCCTCTTTTTGTGCATGAATTTGTTCTTATACTCCTTTCGTGATGGTAACAATTTTTCAATCAAGACAACAACAACAATCTACTCACGTATGGACAAACCCTTAGCAGCAATACTAATACAAATGTTATGTTTAACTAATACAGTAATGCTTAGTCTCATCATCATCTAAACCATACTTCGTTCTAATGCATCACATATGCCTTTAGCATGGTAAAATTCATATAAATATCGAGCAATGCATTACACATGTAGTGCAACAACATAACCTTACAGGTTTATTATATCTAACAAACTAATCAGGGGTATAGGGTCACCATTTTCATCCAATTCCTTGCGTTCATCAGTCACATAAGCAGTGAAAGCACATTGAGCTTGTTTACCCCGTAATTGCAAATGCATTGTTGTCTAAAATTTATCTCTTTGATCTTTGATTAGCTACCAAATTGTGAATTTGGAAAACTTAATACTTCACCAATCTGTTGTTCTCAGTCATTAGTATTTTGTTTTCAAGTACACTACACTGCCCTTCCTGCTTTCGCTTCATAAACTGCCTTATAACTATGACCTGTTTTTCTTCTCAGTTTTGAGATAAAACTGATGCATTTGGATGATTGCAGTCCTCGTTTGCCCGTCATATGTCAGGTGAAGGATTTGACACATGGATTCTTGAAGTGCGAGGTGCTGGATTGAGTATGAGAGGTTTAGAGTCCTTTAAAAGTGAGCTGCCTGCTAAATGATGCATGTATTTTCAATCGTAATTTTCTCCTGGGTAAGAACTTTCATTTATAAAGCAAAGCAGTTTAAGAATAATGAACTTGCAGGGTTATCAATGTCAAATCAAACCACTGCTGGTCAATCCCAGATTAAGGATTCGAGTTTGAGTTTATCACCACTGCCATTTCTTGAAATGAATGAGCAACTTGTGCCGATGATAGCAGATATTCAAAGGCAGCTAAACCTGTTTCTGAACAGTGAATGGGATTTTGATCAGCTCGTAAAAGAAGATCTGCCTTTGGTGGTAAGGTTTTTCTTTCATTAGCTTAAACATAAAGTCAGAAACAGTTAAGGTCCGAAAACAGAGACTTTCAACAAATGTCAAAGAAGATGAAGATAAAAATTCTCTTTGATGGTATACTATGGTGAAAAATATGATGTTTTAGAAATGAAAATCGATAGATTCATGTAGTTTGAAACAGAGGAGTGCAATAAATACTATGATAAACAGGTAGCATTATGTAGAATGAGTTATAAATAGTGTGTAAAGCTGATCATCTGCAAAAAAATCCTTTTTGCAGGTAGACTACATTAAGACGCAATGCAACCCTCGCGATGGAAAATTGCTTTCCATTGGGCACTCTATGGGTGGTATTTTGCTGTATGCAGTGCTCTCATTGTGTGGTATGTGAACATTTTTTCATGTTTGCGGTGTTTTGTGTTCTGAAACTGTTGGTGGTTAACTGGTTGATTTTATGTCAATAGAGGGAGCAATAAAACATTAGCTTTTGGTTTGAGCTGATTGACAAATTACTTTAGATTCTTATTCCTACTACTATTATACAAGCTCATTTTCACTTTCTGCATTCCAATTTCTGGAGAACAACCAGAACTGCTTTTACCTTCACAGAAACTGCTCCGGGTTTAACTTTATTCAGAGATTTTACCTTTTCCCAATTTTCTACTTAATTAATAAATTAAACCCCAAAAGTGTAGATTCATTGAGCTAGTGGCTAGTCTCTTGTTAGACAGTTTGATGAAACATCTATTTTAACCCTTTACCTTATTTTAACTTTAGGGTTTATTTTAGTAATTTCGATATAACCCCTTAAACAAGTAAAAAGCTAATCTTTTTCCTGTTTTTTGATGAAAGTGTAGTTTTTTTTTTTTCCTTTTGGTAGTTAGTTTAACTTATGCCTAGTCTACAAAATAGAGCCTATCTGACCATCTTTTACAAGAATTTGCTATGAATTTTATTGAGTATGTAAAAGTAGTTGCATGAAAGTTATCAGGTATCGTGCTTATAAATATAACCTTTATGTTTTTCTTTAACCTTACAGAAGTTAAATTTCATGACTGGCCTTTTAAGCAACTATACTTTACTGTCGAAGATTCACACTCAGGCTGAATATGCTATTTAGGGCCTTATATAATCCTGAGTTGGGGAGGGTTTACACCTTTTAGTTGCCCTGAGTTCATTCTGTCTTCCCCACAAAGCATAGATCAGATTAACAGTTCGACAACAGTTAAAGATAAAATGTAGGCTGATTTATGCATTTCTATAGTGCATCTGGAAGTTTCGTGGAGGGTCATCTGAGTAACAAAGTATTTTGGAACTTTGAACTAACTTGGTGCTAGGATAGTCTATATATCAGCGATTTTTGCAACTGATGGCAAGAAAGAAGGCTAGTGCTTGAAAGTAGAGCAACTTACTGATTAACTTTTTGATTCATCAAAAATGTGTTGTTCAAGAAATCAAAGCGGATGCTATATGATTACAAATTTGAACATGCCCTTAAAAGAGCTAGGCAAGCCTCTTCTGGTTTTATGTCAAGGAAATCAGATTTGAGGTTCATCAACAAACCTTTTAGGGTACATGAACATTTTAATTTGTTTGCATATTTTAGATGCCATCACGATGTCTTCATTAGCTTCCTGTATAGATACACCCAGGTTCCCGTAGCTGTAGTCTTGTAGACTTGGCAATAAGTTACTTATTTAGATTTTACACAGAAACAAAGGCTTCCCTAAGTCAATTATTCTGGTAGTTGCTTTCTAAATAGTGAATGCCTCAGATTTGTGTCACATTTGAATGTTTTGGGTGTTCTCTTATAGCTGTATAGCATGTATTTGTGTAAGGTTTGATATCATGTAAATGATTGAAATTTTTTTCCTAGGATTTGAAGGTAAAGACTCTGATTTTGCAGCAGTTACTACACTAGCATCAACGCTTGACTATTCATCATCAAAATCTTCTCTGGAACTACTCTTGCCTTTGGTAAGAATACTGTTTGGGTAAACTTTGTCTTTTAGGTAAATATGTGTTTTTAGCTAGTAAATAACACTGTTGTTATGTAGACGGATCCTGCAGAGGCTTTAAATATCACATCGATTCCCATGGGCACTATATTTGCAGCACTGCATCCTCTAGCTTCTCGTGCTCCATTTATATTGTCCTGGCTTAATTCTCAGATATCTGCTCAGGACATGATGCTTCCAGAATTGTTTGACAGGCTTATACTCAAGAACTTCTGTGAGTATTAGACTTTTTCTTGTATTTGTAGTGACAGTCAACAGCTTTATTACTTTGCTCAGCCCCTGAACTGTTTCTTCTGAGTTTTTGGGTAAAAGTGTGTAGTCACCGTAACGTCTCCATGATCCAACTCTTCCACTCTTGTCGGTGCACCCCCGGGTCTCCGTCTTACATGCCCGAACCTTTAATGCAATGGGAAATTAAAAACAAATTCAACAACAAATTTTTAAACAATTAAATCGTGAAAGTAATAGTTATATATTTGAACTCAAGTAGAATTAACAACTTCTTGAATTTTATCCCATACTGTTACATATCACCTTGAACATTCTCAGCTAACTTCATGTCTGAGGTCTGCCTGTAGTTTCATCCATCGTATTTCTTTTGGTGATTGTTGTCATATCAATCGATTTGTTGATGTATTATTGCTCCTCATACAATTGGTAACCATAACTTTGAAGACTTAGGCACTATGTTTCATTCAGCATGTTTATAATTCACAAAGTTTCAACTGCAATGCAATTTACTCATGAGCGTTACAGGTACAATACCTGCGAAACTTCTCTTGCAATTAGCAACAGCCTTTGAGAGCTCTGGATTACGTGATCGATCAGGGACTTTTTTGTACAAGGATCATCTTCATAAGAGCAATGTTCCTATCTTGGCCATTGCTGGTGATCGCGACTTAATCTGTCCTCCTGAAGCTGTATACGGTATAATATTTTACAGGAATTCTTATGTGCATCACATATTTTAGTCGCTTGTATTATGCTTTTATCTGTACATTAATTTTCTAGGTGTTTCAATACGATGTAACAGAAACTGTTAAGGTGATCCCGGAGCGCATGATTACATACAAAGTTTTGGAGAAATTGGTGGTCCACATTATGCTCACTATGATTTAGTGGGAGGCCGTTTCGTAAGCTTTCTTCTTTTATGCCTTCTCTATGTCACTGACAATGCAAGCTTATATATCTTTCACTTTTACTTGGTGCTTATATGTCTCAAAAGAATAGTGTTCCCTTTGTCCAGATATAATAGTCGCGTTTTTGCTTCCTGTGAATGGCTTCTGTTGTGAAGCATTTGTATGAACTTACGGCTTAATCCTCATTAATCTCATGAAATCAATACACATTGCTAACCCTAGAATTACCATAACATTGGTAACTGGAGATTAGGAAACAACATAAAAGATAACCCAAATAACTGCTAAACATTCCCAAATATCTTTTCCCAAAATATATCTTCAATACCCCCTCAAGTTAGAGCATGGGTGTCAAAAATGCCCAAATTGGAGAAAAGACTGTCGAATTGTGCCTTCCCAAGTGCCTTCATAAAGATATCTGCCAACTGAGAAGAAGTAGAGACATAAGATGGAGAAATTAAGCCTTCATTAATTGCATCCCGAACAAAATGACAGTCAACCTCAATATGTTTTGTTTGTTCATGAAAAACTGTATTCTTTGCAATATGCAAAATCGACTCACTATCACAGAATAACTTTATTGCTTTGGGATGATGCACTCCCAAGCTCAACAACAAGGCCTTAAGCCATTTTAACTCACAAGTTATCGCGACCATAGACCTATATTCAGCTTCGGCACAAGACTTCGACACCGTGTGTTGCTTCTTAGTCTTCCACGATATAGGTGAATGCCGAAGGAATACGAACGAGCCAACCTGTTAAAGAGCGACGAGTAAGAGGACAAGCTGCCCAATCTTAATCACACCAACCCTGGAGAGTTAAATCACTATTTGCACTCAACAAAATACCTTGACCCGGGGTGCCTTTCAAGTAACGAACCACACGCAGAGCCGCTTCCCACTGTTCACTGCGAGGCTCTTGCATAAACTTAGACAAAATATGAACTGAATACGCCAAGTCAGGTCTAGTGACCGCAAGGTAATCAAACGGCCTACTAGCCTCCGAAATACCTCGGGATCCGTAAGAAGCTCGCCTATAGCAAAATCAAGTCTGTGATTTTGCTCAATAGAAAAGCTGCTTGGCTTTGCTCCCATCAAACCTGCTTCAGAAATAATAACAAAAGTATACTTTTTTTTTACACAAAAACAGACCCAATTAACTTCGACCAACCGCTATGCCCAAACAATATTTCTAAGGACCAAGATCCTTTATTTTGAAACAATCACTGAGATAAGCCTTAACACACATAAGTGCAGTGGAATCATTTTCAGAAATAATGAGATCATCAACATAAACTAAGCCATTAGTATATGTGAAAAGAGAATAATCAGAGTAGGATTGCACAAAGTCGTACCCCAAAGCCGACTAGGGGATGGGGAGCCTTGTGCATGTTGCTAGGATTGTACTTGAGTTTTGTCAAGCACTGGTAACTGATTAGGTCAGACAAGCTCCCAGTATCGATTAAGATCCGTCCAACTCGTTGATTGGCAACTTTGCATTCGATGACCAGGGGGTCATTGTGAGGCCGCCTGACCATGCCCCTCTCCTTCTCAGAGATGAAGACCTCAGGGAAGGTGTCTTTCGACGCCTGGTCCTCATCTTCTGGGTTAGATAGTTTCCGGATGTTATCCTTGGCACCCCGGATAGTAGGACCTCCACTTGCGAAGCCACCTACAATGGTGAAGATATGTTCTTCATCCGTTTCAGAGCTAGCAGTAGGCTTCTTGGACGGCTGTCCCCAACTTGATTTGGGGTTGCCCTTGGTTTTCACCAGATAGGACTCCAGGGGACGGTCCAATAGCCGCCTGAGGCTATAGCAACCATTGGTGTCATGGCCGACGTCCTCATGGAACTGGCAATACTTGCTTTTGTCTCTGTTCTTGACAGAGCTTTTCATTGCAGCCGGTTTTTCGATTTTCACCCGGTCCTTTATCTTCATGAGGATGGAGGAGCAGTCTTTGTTAAACTCGTACTTTGGGACGTACGGTTCCAACATCCTTTGTTTCTTTTGGGACGGCTGACCTGGGCGGTCAGCTGCCCAGACTTCTTTTCTTTTATTTTCTTCTTTTTTGGCCGGCTGGTTAGGCCGGCTGTCTCTCCTGTCGGACCGCTTGGGCTCCGACGGATGCCTGATAGAGCAGAGCTCAGTTTCCTGTATATAGGCCTCCGCCTCCATCAGCGCTTCTTGGAGGGTGGCTACCCTCTTGCGGACTAGGTCAAATTTAAAAGCTGACCCATCCTTCAGACCCTTGAAGAAGTCTGTATATGCCACTTCGTCAGACAGCCCATGAATCTGAATTCTCATCAGATTGAACCGCCTGACATAGGACCAAAGTCCCTCCTTGTCACCATGCTGGATAGCCCCTAGGTCGAGACTTTTTTTTTTAGCAGGGATATTCATGGAAAAATTGGACGCAAACAGGTATGCAAGCGTCTTAAAATAGTTGATGCACCAAGCCGGCAAGTTGCCGAACCATCGCTGGGCTATGCCCTTCAATGTAGCCGGGAAGCATCTACACCAGGCGGCGTCATCCAACCCCTGTAGGTACATGAGGTTGGTGTATACCATTAGGTGGTCTTCCGGGTTGGTCGTACCGTCGTAGGCACCAACCAACATATTCTTAACCTTGGTCGGTTGTACCGCCTCGGTTATCTCCCGGGACAAAGCAGAAGGCTGTTACCCAAGGTTTTGCAGTTGGAGCTGCCAGTCCATGGGCTGGACCTGGTAGGCCGCCTGACCCCCGAAGGGTGCCGACTGGATGAATGGAGATTTATACTGGGCGTATGGCTATTGGGGCACATACGGGGCCTGCTGTTGGATCACATGAGGGCCAGTACGTGCAGATATACTGACTGACTTACTCCCCTGCTGTGTCTCCGAATGCTTCATTGAAGCATTTCGGAAACTGTCCGAATAGGTCGATGTTGAGGCCCACTGAGACATGCTCTGACTTTTCTTCTCCCGAATGAATAACCAGGCATCAGAGAACATCTTCTTTGACTCATTCGGCTGTGTATGCCGGATGGCCTTCCGTTGCCCCGTTTTGGGGAAACGAAGTTTCGAAAGTCGATCAGGGGCCCATCTGTCCCCTTGTGTTTGGGATGCGGAGTAGGCACTCGATCTTTGATTTGTTTCTTCCCGGAGGGAGAAGGCTTCTTTGCCGACTTACCCTTGCTGGAGCCAGCTGACTTCCTGATTATATCTTTGATTTCCCCCTTAAAACTAGTCATGAGGTTCATGAGTTCGTCTCTGGTGACGGGGGCAGCACCCTTCGCCGCCTGGGGTTGTCCAACAGGCTTGCCGCCTGGGTTGCTGGGACAAGCTTTGTCTTAGCTTCGTTCCCTTGTTTCCTTGGAACGGGTGCGCCTAGAACGGAATGATCCGTCTGGGGCCGTGTAGGTTTCGACGTCGTAGTCGTCCCCACTGCCATTCTCATGGTCCGTATGGACCTCGGGGTCAGTCGGAGGTCGGCTGCCCTTTGCATTCAGTACAGGATCGGATGTCATCTCAGTAGTACTCTCCCCACAGACGGCGCCAAATGTTTCGAGTGTTTTTAGTCCCTCGGGAGAGTTACAATACGGAGTATGCGCGCCTGACTTCTGTACCTTCAAAACCATGAAACTCCGGTTGGGTGGAGTTCCGCCTCCGACGATCAAGTTAGTATGATTTACGGATGGGTAATAGTGCGGAAGGTAAATAGGTTTTTCTCACTGATTCAGAGAGATTCCGCAATTAATATTGCTCGGGTTTCGTGTATGAATTTATGAATGCCCAATAAATAAGGAGGATTCCTCTATTTATAGTGGGGGAGACATGTTCCCTGATTAGGGTTTTGATGCCACGTGGCAGCATCCGATTGGATCCCGTTGGGCCTTTGGTGGACTGCCACGTGTCACGATTCTACTAGGCCACGCGGCATAGGGTATTTTTACCCTAAACAGCTATGCCCAAACAATATTTCTAAGGACCAAGATCCTTTATTTTGAAACAATCACTAAGATAAGCATTAAAACACATAAGTGCAGCGGAATCATTTTCAGAAATAATGAGATCATCAACATAAACTAAGCCATTAGTATATGTGAAAAGAGAATAATCAGAGTAGGATTGCACAAAGCCGTACCCTTTCAAAGCAGTAGCTAGTTTGGCAAACCAACATCAAAGAGCTTGTTTCAAGCCATACAAGGATTTTCTCAAACGACACACAAAACCCGGGAGGTAATTTCATGTACACCTCCTCATCAAGATCACCATGCAGAAAGGCATTGTGAAATTGTGAATATCCATTTGATGGAATTCACAATTTTTATAGGCCGCAATTGCTAGAAATACTCGTATAGCTGTCATCTTTGCCACTGGTGAAAACGTCTCACTGTAATCAATACCTTCTTGTTGATGACTCCCGAAAACAACCAACCGAGACTTGAGGCGTTCAATATCATCATTCGACATAAACTTCATCTTATACTCCCATTGACTCCCTAGAGCACGTTTACGTGGAGGAAGACGCTCTAGAGTCCAAGTCCCATTGTCTTCTAATGCTTTAACTTCCTTTTGCATAGACTTACGCCAACCTTCTTATTTCGTGGCCTCTTTCCTTTCCACTTACAATTGTTTTCCACTTACAACTGCTGCAAGAAACTTACGATAATTCACTGAAAATTTGTCATAATTTATATAATGTGCTAAAGGATAAGGAGTACCTTAAGGAGAATGGGAAGACGGAGTGGAGGGAGACGGATTTTTAGCAAAAATTGAATGAGTCATATAATCCTGAAGCTTTATTGACAGATACTTATCACGGAGACCACGACCCATGGGAGGGTGTGTCGTGGCCTGCTGCTGAACTGTACTGCTGGTCTCATTAGCATTAGCCTCGGCAGTAGCTAGCTACTGCTGCTATGCTGGGCTTCTAGCCTCGGTAGTAGCTAGCTGCTACTGCTCCTCACCTGCGCCCGCAGGCTGCCCGACAGGAATTAGTAATGCGGCCAGCCTGCTGCATTGGTGATCCTGTGCCTGCAGGTTTCCCTTGCGGGGAGGCATTAACGTCTTGCTGCTGGGATGTTGCTCCTGCGTCCGCACGTCTGGGACAACCCCATTATCCCCAATATTCACGACACCATCATCACCAAAAGTGCCCAAATTAGTACCATTGTGCACACCATTATTATCATACACCATCCCATCATCAAAATCCTCATAAGCAACAAAATCATCATGAATATCATCGTTTGACTCATAAAACAAGAACACATCTTCAAACAAATTTTATCATCTCGGGAAACAAGGAAAACTTTGGAATCAAGGTCATACAATCTCCACCCTTTCTTACCAAACGGATAACCCACATAAACATACTTTCGACTTCTAGTTGCAATCTCCATTTGTTTTCTGATTATGAGCGAAACATAAACACCCAAAAGTGTGAATAGCATCAAATAAAGGTGGTTTATCAAAAAGAATTTTGAAGAGAGTTTTGTTGTGAAGCAAAGGAGTAGGAGTGCAATTAATTAAATGAGCTGCAGCTAGAACACACTCACCCCAAAAATATTTCGGCAATTTAGCTTGAAATCTCAAAGCTCTCCCAACTTCCAAAATGTGTTTATGTTTTCTCTCAACCCTCCCATTTTGTTGCCGTGTACCCACACAAAAGGTTTGAAAAATAATCCCAATTGTAGCAAAAAAAAAACAAGTAAACAATTAAACACGGTACCGCTATCACTTTGCAATAATTTAATTGTTTGGGAAAATTGTCTTTCTACTATAGCAACAAACGTCAAAAACATATGAAACACCTCAGATTTATCAATCAACAAGTATATGCACACTGCTCTAGAAAAGTCATCAACAATTGTCAAAAAATAACGAGCTCTGCACGACAAAACATGACGATATGGACCCCATAAATCATAATTAACTTTCTCAAATATTCTAGATGCTTTATTATGACTCAAAGGAAAACTATCTCTAGGATGTTTAGCACGCATACATACTTCACACCTCTTATCTAGACTATCTTTACAATTAAGAGTAGGAAGCAACGAACTTAACTACTTTCTCGAAAGGATGACCCATACTATGATGCCATAGCTCCAAATTAGACCTTGCATCAATAGCACCCAAATGATGCATCGAATCCGATTAGCTAAAATAGTACAATATGTCCCTCCTAGCTCCCGTTCCAATCAACTCCTTTGTTTAGTCCTGTATAGCACACATATAAGAGTTAAATTGGACAATACAATTAAGCTCATCATTAAGTTGTGAAACAGAAAGTAAATTACAACTCAAATTAGGGATATAAAGCACCCCAATTAGAGTAATTTTGTCCGACAAACGAACGGAACCAACAAGAGAATCCAACACTGTTTCACCATTTGGTAACCCTACGGGACATTCAAAGCTCTTTGTGTCAAAAAGCCAAGATTTTTCTCCTATAACATGGTGCTTAGCTCCTGTGTCTATAACCCAAGAGGTATCATCAAACTTACTATTCAAACGTTTTTTTAAAATTGTGGTATTACACACCAGTAATAGCCTTCCATTGATCACTTGTAAACAACTGACCAGTCGAACTCAAACCAAGATCGTTGGCCGATGTAATATTAGCCCGCACCGAACCTCGATCACTATTGCACTCAATATTTGGTGCTGGCGGTGTATTGCTGCCGTCCACCATGATTTACCAGAAAAAATTAAATTTAAAAATTAAAAAATAACCTAGGCTCCGATACCATGTAGAATTTGTATGAACTTACGGCTTAATCCTCATTAATCTCATGAAATCAATATATGCACAATGTTAACCTTAGAATTACCATAACATTGGTAACTAGAGATTAGGAAACAACATATTCTCTCCATTTTTTTTATAGACTAGAGATGAGATTACGCGGAGTTTTAGGTGGTTTAATAAAATAAGATTTAGTGGGGTAGATAAGGTTATTATTTTATTGAAAAGTAAAGTGGTGTGAGATGAAGTGGAGACCATTAGAAGAGTAAGAAATGATAAAGTAAGAAAGAGTGGGGACGTTAGTGAGTAAAAACATATTATTAAATAGTAAGAGATTTCCAAAAATGGAACTCTAGCTTATAAAAAAAAACGGACGAAAATTATATTTCTAGCTTGTAAAAAAAACGGAGGGAGTAAAAAATAACCCCAAATAACTACAGTACTAAATATTCCCAAATATCTTTTCCCAAAATATATCCTCACTATGTTGGCATAAAATAGTATTAATCTCACACTCTCTTTTCGGAATGCAGGCTGCCAAGAAGGTTTATCCATGTGTAATTAATTTTCTCAGTGCTCATGATGAACTTGATTCATCTTTTGCTAGCTGAATTTTGTCGCCGTGTCTTGCTCTTAATCTAAACAACCTATAAGGAGTAATCCAGAAAGCCTGGGACTCTTACAAAGATCTTATTTGTACATTACACATGAAATAGATAAGCTGATTTTTATTAGTTAATTATGCTTCATTTCTTCTGTATGTATATACACACATGCACATACTTATATAATTTCTTCATTTCTTCTTTATGTAAATACAAACACATACTTGTATAATTTTTCACATCCTTGAAAACAAAAGGAATGAAACTACAGTACATAATGAATCGTCTGCATAATAACATAATATAACATCTTGAGCATTCCATTAGTGACTACCATGTAAGTGCAGTATCATTGGAAAATGGAAACTACTATCTAACTCTCATTGCAGTCCATCAGGGTAGACTCTTTGCTCTTTGAGAAATTCTGGACTTCTATTTTTAGGGCTGCTATTTAGGGATATAATGATCAGCTTTCTATGTTGATATAGTTGTCACATTCGTACTTCAAATTACACCATCAAGTATCAACAAGAAATTTAGATGCAAAGAGTACATAGTTTCTTTTTAATTGTCTGTTAATAATAACCAATTAAAGGTGAGTAAATAAGAGGTACTTTTTGTTTTGGACCATTTGTTATCAATTTTTTTTTCAATTTGAGCATTGTCAATGTTACTCAGACACAACAATTTTGTTGTCATATTCGGGTCAGCATGATTCGACACAGATCCGGATATGAAATCCATTCCGGACCAAGCCACTTGGCTCTCGGGTACAACCGTTAAATTTCAGAAATTCAGACTATACTTTTTATGCTTTTGCGATTTCACGCTGTAGATACCTAAAAATGTCTCTCCGACCTAAACCTGATGATGAGTAAAACCTTTCATCACCTTTCGGTTCGAGAAGAGTATTGAAAGATTCACTTGATTCTTACTTAGAAATCCATGCTATTTCCATTTTTTATCATTTCATAAGCCGTTCTAGCCATTTCAATAGCCCAAACACCTCTTTTAACCCAAAATTCACATATCTTAGCTTAATTTTCTCTTTTTGTAATTGTAGTTCCGAAACCGAGCAAAGCTTTTTTTTCGTGCCTCAAAATTACTATCCAAATAATCTCTTGAAATAATCTTTCAAATGATATATTGTAAGCCTAACTCGCTCCGAGCTATTATGAAAAAGATCAGATATGATCAAAATACCAAACTCTATCAAAAATCGACACCCTTGCACTATCTTTACCATTTCTTTATATTGAAAAAATATTGACCTGATTTTAATTTGGTTGGAAAGTAGACATCCAGATCTTTCCAACGATATATTATTTTCCTTAATCCAAGTTCGGGATCAAAAGTTATGATAAAAACAAAAACCGCAAAAATTGGAATCTGGCGCCACACGGCAGAAACCAACGCGTCGCGACAGATTGCAACGTGGCGCACTGGCTCTTTCGCGTGGTGGATGTTGTGCCACTTGGCGTTAGGTTTGCCGCGTGGTGACAGAAATGCCACAATGTGGCAAATGCTAATCTGGCACTGCAGTTTTGTGATCGCGACGATGCAATTTCTATCTTTTTCCCGTTTTATTCCTATAAATATTGTGGCCTTTTGAGGATTACGGGCACCGTTTTCTGCGCATCTTCTCCTAATACTCTTGTTATCTTAATCTTCCATCCTCTAAACCTTTCAAAATTTATCTTTCAAATGCTCCTAGACATCAGTACTTCACCCGAAACTCTATTGACTGTTCACGGCATGAAAGATTGATCATAAACCCTAAGGGTTTCAATCTAAACTCAATTTAATTTGTTTTCTGTAATTTAATCTGGTTTATTTCGATTTAAAATTTTTTTTTATTGAAGTTTACTAATCGTTTAAAAAATTAAAATCCTACTATAGGTGTCGATTAAAGTGCGCCTACTTAAGCATGATGTGAATATGCTTGATAATCATCGGAAATGGGATTGTACACCATGTGATTAGGGACAAAAAGGTAGGGAGTCGCCAAAAAGTTTTTAAGGAACTTGAAAACCGTTCATGGATCATTAAAGGCAACCACGAAAGGGACAAAACAAAACGCAACATTGATTTGATCCATGAAAGTTACACCCTATTCATAATCCATGAGATTACTAACTCTATATGGTTATGAACCCTGAAGGATCGAGGATGATGGTACTATTACTGTGAAAACTAATAAGTACTCTTTACAATTCAAAAGGCATACAAACAATATTCAATTTGTTCCAAAGTAATATTAAACTACGTTGCTTGAATATTAATGCACATAAAATTCTAAATATTGTGATCACTTTATTAAAATCCTTAAGATTGAACGGGAACCTAAACCGGTTGTCCAATTATCTTATTAGTCGTGATTTTCAATTACATATTCTTGATTTAAACATGCAAAAGGGTGATCAACATAAATAAAATAGTACGGCATAAATATTGGTAGCGACATCATAACGTTGTTAGTCAAAGCATCCAAATCATAATAATAAACCTAAATCTGATACTAACATAATAATTAAGTTAAGCAATTAATTAAATTAATTACTGATATTGTGCACGTTCATTTTAATTGCTAGATCATTAATAAAATTTTAGTAACTTCAATAAAAAAAAAAGAGTTGAATTGAAAGAAATATGTTAAAATATAATAAAGTTTAGATTTGTCCAAACGCTTAGAAATTCAACCTTTTGTGCCTAGGATGACGAGTAGAACCCCAAATATTGCAAAGAGACTTCGAATTACTTGAAAACGATGATTATAACGATAGTCAAATTATTGTTTGGTCGTATGGTGTTGTGTTCTCTTTTGTTCTCTCTGAAAATATAGAATAGGGTCGTATTTATAGGCTAGAAAACAGAAAAATAGGTGTCGTACAAAAAATTTGTGTATCATGACATGGTACAATGTGTTGTGTCACGGTGCTTTGTACAGTGCCATAGTGTTTTATTTGTACAGTGGCATGGTGCTTCGTACCGTGGCATGGTACATTTAACAAATTTGCGCGATTTTAAAACTTTCATATAAGGCATATAATGTACTGTTGGACAGATTTGAAGACTACTTTCCAACCCAATTCAAATTAGTTCAAAGTGTTTTGCAGGTTTTGAGATATGGCCGTTTGAGTGCTAGGGTGTCGGTTTTGGGTCAAGTATTAGTGTTTTTTTCAGCTCATATCTTATTGGTTTTAAATCGGAATTGGGCACATGACATATCTTTAGAAAGAATATTTTAAGGCCTATGCAACCAAATAAGATTTGAATTACAATTATAGGGCCAAAAATCATTTTTTCTCGGTTTTGGGCTATGGTCCATAATGAGAAAATTGGTTATAGTTTGTGGACTTAGGCTAGGAAAAGAGTTGAATGGATGTTTAGTTGAAATGGATTGGATATTTGGATTAGCTGGATTGAAATAGAAATGGGCTAGGATTTCAAGCAATTCTTAATCCGGATGCGCACTTGATTATTTGACGATATAAGGTCAGTCATCATCGAGTTTGGGTTGGGGAGACACAATTGGGTGTGTATACCTACGTGGCGCTCTAAAATCTTGGGAATGATCTCCAACTTATATATGTACTAGTTTTGTGTGCGATCAATGCCCGGATTATTGATTATGTTTTTGTCCCAAAAGCCTAATATTAACGCGTATTATGATACAAATTAATCATATTCTATAAAAGGCAAATTATCCCTTTTTAATTTATGATATTTTGACGTAGCATACCTTTGATTAAAATAAGAGCCATATATATTATTGAATTATTCTCTGTATGAAAAAAAAAAAAAAAAAAAAAAAAAAAAAAAAAAAAATAATAATAATAATAATAATAATAATAATAATAATAATGGTGTAATTCCTATGTAATATATTTCGATATTATTTCATTTTGATACTCATGAATTAATGATCGCTCAATAATTATATTTGTAAAGTAATTTTATGTGATTTTAAAAAGTAGATTACATATTATTCTAATGTACTACACATGATTTAATGATCACTTAATAATAATATTAGTAAAATAAAAAAATATATAACCATTAGTAGTATTGGGATCTACATACGACATAACCGTGTTTTCTATGTGTCTGACCATACCATGTAGTCAAAGACCTGTCTTAAGATTTTGGTGTCCTATGGGAAAAATTATAAATCGGGGCCTAGGATAACAAGTAAAGAGAAAAAAAAGGGTTATTTGACACTTGTTTTTTGTTTGCAGTTTAGGTTTTTCTTTTTCTTTTCTTTTTTTTTTTAACAAAAAACTAGAAACAAGAAACAAGAAAAAGGAGTTTCTACTCTTCTATTGTAATTTTTTAAATTATCATGAATAAGTTCGACCAATGATTTGGACAAAAAAAAACAATTATACCAAACGAACCCTATATATATGTATATATAGCAGTACCAAACATACCCTAGACATAAATATAGTTGTGCTTTTAAAAGTGACATTAGTAATGAAGTGTTGAAGTGTCAAACGTAGGTGTAAAAAATTCCCATTACTTTATTTACAACTTAAACAATGAAAAAAAAAAAATATTTAGTGCATTTGTTATATAAAAAAAATCAATTATATAATTGTCTAAACTATGTGTCGATTAAAAGTGTGTTAGCTAAAGGAAAAATTGCTCTAAATAATCTCATCTTTAGGGCATCCGCCCAAAATAATCCCACCTTTAGGATATATTTAAATAATCCGACCTTTATACACAATCCGCTCAAAATAATCCCAAGTGACCTGTAACCGGTTAAGTTGGTAATTTTTTTTTATTAAGTTTAATTTACACATGTCACCACGTGATTGGTCAAAAAATAAGTTTTAATTTTAATTTTAATTAATTATTATTTATGTTAATTAATTATTTTAAAAGGTTTCAAAAAATAAAAACTCCCTCCGTCCTATAATACTTGGGACGTTAGGGTGGACACGTAGTTTGAGAAAACTACAAGTGGGTCAATTTAAAACATTTGTTTATTATATAAAGGATTCTCTTTTGTATTTTTATATTGTAAGAAAACAAAAAGTGGGGGGAGGGGGGTGAGGGTAGTGAGGAGAGAGAAAATATAGGATTTAATAGGATTTTGGGGTTTGCGGTTTTCAAAGAGAGTATAGGAAAATACTTTTTTTTATTAGTGGTCCTATTCCATATTTAGTAACGTGTCAAGTATTGTGGGACGGACAAAAATGGGAACTGTGTCGAGTATTATGAGTCGGAGGGAGTAATTATTTTAAAACAACCACCACCAGCCCCAACCACCTCTCCACCTCCACCATCAAACAAGACCCCATACGACTATATTATGTCTTATATATCAGGGTTAAATTAGAAAATCCTCTTAGTCTATGAATAGTGTAAATAATCAAAATGTAACCAATAAAAAAGCACGGAGGAATTATATCTTAGTATAAATATCAGTTATTTTATGTATATTATTAAAATTATCATCTTTTATTTATTTTATAATTTATTGTAGAACTAACTAAAGGTAGAAATTAAGAGAGTCTTGCATGGGTAATATAGGGAATTTTTCAACTCATCATTGAGCCCTACTTTGTGGTTCATGTTTTTAAGCATAGTGGCATTCAAAGGAACGAAGCTAGAGATAAAATAGCCGCCAACAAGTTTTAAGAACTTGTAAACCATTCACGGGTGTGAAGGTTACACCCCATTCACAATCACAGAGAATGCTAACTCTATAGTGGTCCGGAACCATGAGTGGATGTTCGGAGATGATGGTACGAATCCAACCTAAAGAGATTGAACCCGCCTTAAATCGGCCCCTACTTAATTCTTATGATATTCATGTGCGCTTTTCGATCAACATACATATATCAAATTAATCCTAAGCATATTTAATCCAAGTTGGTTGATAACTAATGCACAATCAAATCTATTATTGGCGATCACTTAAATTAAAATCATATTATCCTAAATTCAATTATTAATTGTCTTATTAGGCGTGATTACAAGTATAAATTTCCTTAAATCCTGCAAAAAGGGCGTGATCAAGCAATAATGATAAATCATGAATAAACAAGTAACATATGATTAAAATAGCAATCATCAAAGCATCGTTAATAGTAAGATCCTAGGCATAATACTAAATGGATTAGTAACAAATCCTAGCATGTCACTAATAATCAAGATCAAAGCATTATCCTAAACATGATACTAGAAATCATAATAAGCATCCTTAACATGATACTAGAAATCATGAAGACATCCTAACATGATACTTGGAATTAAAATAATATTTTAAGCATGATTTCTACTTCAAAATTATAGAAAAATAAGATAGATAATTGAATTACTCACTTTGATGCCTCAACCTTCTTGCTATTAAAACAATACACGCCTTAGTAAACTTCAAGAAAGTTAAATCAATAAAGTAAATAAATCAAATATTAATTGAAATATAGATTTGCGACCAAACTTTCAGAACTATCAACCTTTTACGTCGAGGTCGAAGGCAATGTCGAGGATGGCTAAGGGAAAATCTCGTGAAGGAAGTATTGTGTTTGATTAGGAAGAGTATCAAGGATGTGATTAGGATGTGTTTAGGCTAAGGCTATGAACATGGGGATCAAGAGAGAGGAGATGATTAAGATGATTAGAGAGGATTATTGTTGATTGTTGGTGAAGAGCAAAGCTGGGAAACGACCTCTATTTATAAAGGAAAAAAAAAGGAGTCGAAGCGATCAGAAAAGATCAAAATTTGAATTGGAATAGGACAGGTTCCATCGCGGGGCGGCAAGTGTATCGCCACGCGATGGTCCTGTCGTCCGGCGATGGTTTTCTAAAGATAAGAATTCGTAAAGAGTTTTATTTCCAATTGGATTGGGTTAATGGAATTACCGCATGTATTCTATTTTTATTGGGATAAGGATTATAAAAAAAAAAGATGTTTTATTCGGCTTCGAATTTTCTTAATCTTTATTTTCTCGGAAAGGATAAATTAGAACCTTCTAGATGATTCTAGAAGATCCTAATGAATCCTAATTGATTTAGGATTGGTATTAAGTTATTGGACCCTCACATGATCATTGGGTCGTAGGTAAGGTGGATCTCAGTCCGGTATGGGCTCGGTTTAGTATTTTGGCCATAACTTATTCGTTTTAAGTCGGATTTAGGCTTATAATATATTGTTGGAAAGCTCTTTTCAAACCCCATCCAACTAAATAATAGTTGTACCAGGATTATGGACCAAAACAATCTGGTTTAGACGTTTTTATAAATTGGGTACGAAATGAATGATTTTAATGACACGAAATGAATGATTTTAGTTTTAAAGGCACGAAATAAATGATTTTGGTTAAAAACATTTTAGGAAAGGTTAGGGGAAGGGTCAAGGTTTAGGGGAATTTCACGAGAATCTTCAACTCTTTACCGAATTCGATAATCAAACACGTAAAAGGTACTCATTACTGGGTTTGGTTTTTGGGAAGACACAATCAGTTTTTTTACAGAAGCTCGCACTTTGACTAAGTTTGGAGAAACGTAAGTTTCAAAAACAAAAGTCAAAGTAGATTGATAGGGACGGAGAATGATTCAGAACATTTTGCAATCCTAAACCATCCTTTTTAACGCCGATACTTGCAGAAAACGTCAGTTCTACAAATAAAGGAGTTTAAGGGGGAAAAGACTCGTATCTAGGCTTGTCGAGCACACGTCTCCGGATGACATCTATTGAATCTAATTTGTATTGTTTGATAACCTCCACATTCACATGGAGCGCTGTTGAACACCGCTACGCCTCGAGCCATCTTCTCAAATCAAAGGGTGACAGCCTCCGCATTCACAGGGAGCGTTGTCGAAGACCACTTTGCCTTGAGCCGTCTTCAAAATTTCTCGTCTTCACGCCTTGGAAGCAATAGTTACTCACGCCTTGGATATCCTATCGTAAAACCCTACTCTTAAAGATTTTACCGAGCTCAAATTGATTTATGTAGAAATCTTCCATCTTAGGAATTTTGTGATCATAAACAATCTCTATTCAAATGTATTTAATTAATATCAAAATGCGATCGTCATCAGGCCGATCAAAGGTGATCGTAATCAGGCCAATCACTAATCAAATCAATAATTTGTTTATTTGTCGCTCATCACGAGGCTCAAAAAAATCAACTGCTCATCACGAGGCTCAAAAAACAAATCAATTGCTCATCACGAGGCTCAAGTGGATAATCATGGACCAACAATTAACCTTATGGGACCCTCAAAAAGCTGACGCGGCAAAAGCAGAGTCCATCGCGCGACGATAGCAATATCACGTTGTGATGAGAGTATCGCGTCGCGATGAATCTATCGGCGCCGCGATGGAATCGGGATTTCGGTTTTTAAACCCTTTCTTCTTCCTCATTCCTGTTTGCTGCTCGTCATTTTTTCTCGGTGCGGTTTCTTCATTTTACTCGTTCTCACTTGTTTCTTAACCACATCAACTTAAATTTGTTTCAAATCCTTGCATTTTTAATCCCCTACACCAATCCATGTTAGTTTCTTGCACTTCTCTCATTTTTGGCTCAATTTCGTGCAAGTTTTTCGCGGAAAACCTGAAAATCCAAATTGGGTTTTTCTTGTATGCTCAATTTTCGTTGAAATTATTGCCATGAATTTGCTTGTATATGTTTGTATGTTAGATTGTGAGTAATTTGAGACTATAATTGCTTGATTTGGTGAAGAAATGAACAATCTATCATTGTACTCTAAGTTCACGAGAACAATGTAGCTTGTTCTTTATGATTTTTCTTGCTCCTTTGTGCTTAATTTGTTACAATAATTGGCATAGACTTGCAAGAAATTGTTTTGGTGTGCAAAATCTTTGTTTTTGTGCGAAATGAAATTATGCTCTGTTTTGCATTTTTGTACCCTATTTTTGACGAACATAGTATCATGCAGCTAGGCGAACTTAGATACATTTAAACAATTAATTTATTGTTTGTTATATCAAAAATAGCATGCCTCTTCGTCGCAATTCTAGTTCACATTCCCGCTCTTCACACCGAGAGGACGACCCTGTTGGAGAGGGGGAAGGCGATGAGGGACGCACTTCTACTAGCCGAGCATGGTCACTACCAGTTTGGGACGAGAACACCTTGGTTTTTGAGCCTGTCCACCACATCTCCTAGCAAGTTTTGCTGGGTTCATCTGAGGAGGGGATGCGTTGCCACGGCTCAGGCAACGAGACCATCTCGTTTCTCTACCACCACCACATTGTTAGGGATGATGCAGTGAGGGTTCTCTGGGAGTCATGTGGATTGACTACCTTGTTACATGCTGCTGAGGCCTTCTAGATGTGTCAGGAGAGCCGTTTCATCGGTCGTGGTGCCCTTGAGTTCTTCTGGGACACTATGAACACTTTTTACTTTCCGTGGGGTGAGATGATTATTACCCCACTTGACTTCTCCGTCATCAACGGACTCGAGTTCCGCTCAACTCTGATTCCCATGCACTAGTCGCTGTCACTGACGTCTCTAGAGACGGAGGCTCTTCTAGACCCTGTTGTACATAGGGCCATTATTAACGCGAGTTTGAAGAACTCGAGTATGAGATCAGTTCGTACTCCGCTGCTAGCTCGCGCTTTTGACGATCTCGAGACTACGCCGGAGCGGCGAGTCCGTATCTTTGTTCTTATCCTCCTGTCGGGGACTATTTATCCTGACAGGAGAAGTCGTGCTCTACTGTGCTACCTGCGCGCCTTGGGCGATTTTTCGCGGGTTAGCACCTTTGACTGGGCAAGCATTGGCTATGGCGACCTGCTCCTGAGTATTTGGTAGGGATGTCGTCAGCAGAGCAGCAGGACAGAGGTCTCTGTCTACGGTCTCTAGAGGGTCGTAGAGGTATATCTTTCTCCAATCTTGTTATTTTATCTCAAATATCTTTGTTTACTAGCTCTTAGATCCCTTGGATTTTTCGCAGCTCTGGCTCTACAAGTATTTCCCTTCACTAGCTCCGAGGAGGCCTAGGGGTAGAGGACACCGATAGCCGCTAGCTGGCAGGACCGTGTCGCTAATTCGGTCTCTTCTGCAGCTACTGTCAGGACTGCCATTCTTGAGGTAAGGAGGTCTCTTACTTTCCTATTTTCCTCGGTTTTATTATGAGTTCTAACATGTTTCTTTTATTTCAGCCCCTGACGTTCGATATCTTCCATGGGTCAACTTGGGCGATTTTCGACGGGCTTTTCAGATGATAGCTAAGAGGCGGATTTTCTGGGGCACCTTTTAGGCGGTGTGGTACCTAGGTGAGAGGATAGCCCGTCAGCATTCTTTTAATGTTCCTCTAGTTCCTAAGGACCCTCCTAGTTGATGATGAGTCAGAAGGCGATCAGGGCGTGTGCTAGAGACAATGTCTTGTCTGTGGACTTCTAGGAGCATGTCTAAACCGACAGATCTTATAAGGAGCTATTGCTCCCTAGATTGGCTCGTCCGTCTTACTACGCGGAGGTTTGTAGATATTCACTTTGTGTTTTCTATAGCCCCCAACAGTGCTGATTATTGGATCATTTTGAAGGAGGATTGGGAGACTGAGGTGTTTGAGCCCCAACGGATGTCTATTAGCTACCAGGGGTTTCATGGCCCCATCGAGGAGACAATCTCTCCAGCTCCTGCGGAGTGGCAGTTGGTGGAGCGATCCATCCTTCATTCGACGAGATGGATGAGTTTACATATTTTCTTTAGTTTCATGCACATATCATTCTGGTTTTTTTTTTATCTAATCTGATTTTTACAGTTCTCTCGATAGACCATGGAGCGAATGGCAGTTGTTCTCGACGCTTGTCGATATCAGGTGGCGAGGTGGAGCCACCAGGTGACGTGTCGGCGCACGAATGGTGTCGAGCCTGTACGCCTTTAGGCATTTTTGCTTTTGTCTATCTATTTACATTTTGATGACTAACTTGTATTTCTTTGTCTTTGTTTCAGCAGGGCTCTTGGTCGCGTGCTCGCTTGAGGCCAAAGCGTTCGAGGAAGACGAGGCGCTGCCGCACATCCTTGGAGATCCCGGGCAGGCAGGAGCCGCTGGCCAGGGAGAGGGCAATGATGATGACAGCCCGGGACATGAGTCTTCATCGCCTGAGTTTTTTTCCACCTGGTTTCGGTCTCGGGGTGGTACGACCTCACGTCATTCTAGATTTACTCGAGGTTGGCCCATCGCCTCAGTATTTTAAGCCTCCTCCTTAGTTTGCTGGTGGGATGTACGAGGCAGGTTCGTCGTCGCAGCAGCCTACACCTCCTCCTTTTGCTAGCGGGAGCTTCCACCAGTATGGCTTCTCGGGGGGGTCCACAGTTCACATAGTGGAGCGGCCTTACGATCATGATTCCCATGACGCGTGGTGCTAGCTCTAATCAAGTGGTGACTCCTCGGTCTGCAGACTTCGAGGATTGGATGGGTATTTCTTAGGAGCCTCGTCCGCCGGCGCCTTAGCTGTACCTGCATTGTCTCTTTGTTTGGACTATTCGGACTTTGCTTATGTATTATACATTTTATCGACTCTTATGACTCTTATGTACATATTTAGACTTATGTGTATACATTTTATGTACTCTATATTAGACTCTGTTCATTTTTTACATTTGCTTTATGTGCGTATGAGTGTGCCTTGTGAGAGTGCGTGATTTTTTGACAAATTTTGCGGAAAAAAAAAATTCGTCATTTTTATTATCATTGGAGGGTATTTGACTTTCTCCCCAAAAAGAAAAAAGGAAAAAAGGAAAATGAGGGAAAAATAAGTACATAAATAATTTATTTGAAATTTCTAAAAAAAGAAATTCCAAATCATCAAAGGATATAATGAAAGAAATTGAATTATCATAGAAAAAGGTGAATAATTTTTTGGATAAGGTAGGAAAAGTGAAAAAACGAATTTGGGTCAAAATCGAATTATCAAAGTACGAGTTTTATTAGAAATAAAATCAAAGAGTGTTGGACGCAGCGATTTTGTTGCAGAACACCAGGAACCATCGCGGCGCGATGGTTTCGGGAAATCTGACTCCGAATAAAATTCAACTCCTGCTTCGATTTTGCTTATAAAAGCCCTCGAATTCTTCATGTACAACATAATTCAAGTCTTTAGCTTTCATTTTTTTTCTAGCTTTCATATTATAATAATCATGGCTAAGAATTTTTGTGAAATCACTCGTGAGTGGCGCCGGTCTTTGACCACTAGTGAGAGAAAAGAGCTTGAATATCTCAATATGAATGGCCTATTGGGTATTTGGAGTGTAATTTTAATAGTGATTTTATTCATACTGCAATAGAATATTGGGATCCCAACACACTATTTTAGGCTGAGAAACGATAAAATTAACCCCCTGCCGGAAGAATTTGGAGCTATCTTTGGCTTTCCCTCTTTGCATTTTGCTGTAATTCCCACAATATGTGAATATTATTACAAGGATTTTGAGAGTTTTTATACTCTTAGGGAAACCGATTTAAAATATATAGTTCATGGAAAAGAAGTAGATCTAAGAAAATTCGCATCTTTTTTCTTTAATGGACCTAAGTCTAGTTCTTTTTTGCATGTTTAGTCAACTTTTACTCATTAATGGTAGTAACCAAACGGGTCAAGCTATACTAGGATCAGTTATGGAACAAGTTGACGCCGGAAGAAATCCTATGCCTACAATTGTTGGAGAAACAATGATGAGTTTAGATGATTTGAAAAAGGATCCCAATGCACCAATTCAAGGATCTCCTATATTATTACAGGTATAAAATTAATACTTTTAATCATAGAAATAGAAAAAATATTTAATTTTGTAATGTAATAACAATTAATTTTTATGCTTGCAGATTTGGCTAATGGAGAGATTAGGATTAATCAATCCTCTGAATGATGTTGAAAAATACACTCCCAACTGCCTTATGAGAAGGAAGAAACGCTTTTCTATAAAGATGGGACATCAGGAGTGGAGCAAAATATTTGAAACTCGCGATTTCTCCATCAAGTGGGTTGTGTCATGGAGGAAAATTGAGAAGATGCATAGAGTCAGTACTCAAGCTTTCTGTCGCGTTCCAAGTCTATCAAAGTTGACTTTTTATTTCCCCTCCAGAGTGATGAGGCATTATGGACTTGCTCAAACTATCTCTTCTGGTGATGATCGTCGTCCTCATGAGTACTTTGTATTAAAGAATGTTGAGAGGTTCAACGATAACTGGTACGGTAGACCATTATGGACTGTTGTATCTGATAGAGTTCCTCCTCCATTGTCTCGGGAATATAAACAATTGTTACTTGCTCGAAATCAGAAAAACAATAAAAGGCTCGAAATTCAAACTTTAAGGGTGTAGAGAAGGATAACATAAAAGACTACCTAGGGGACAAGAAGGCTCCTCCTAAAGATCGTCTGGGTTTAAGAGTTATATTCATGACTTCTATCATGCATAAGAAAAACAATGTCATAGAGGGCAAAGGGAAGAGGAAAGCTACTCCTATAGAGAAGGAAAAGATGGTTTGGGTTGAGAAAAAGGTGGAAGTCTTTGCTAAAGGGGAAACTTCTTCCTCTAAGGTTTCAGTTCGCTCATCTAAGAGCTCACTTCTGGTAAAGGAATTATCAAACGATGAAGACGCAAATATGAACTGGAAAAGGGCTCGAAAGGAAAAGGAAGATTAGATTTAGAGTATTGCTTTGCCTTTAATTTTATTAGACAATTTCAACTCAAAGTTAATTTTATTTTTAAGCTTTATGTCATCAATAATGTAATTTCAATATTTAATTAATTATCAATACAATTTTAACTCTTAATAAAATTAAATTAATTCCTAACTTTTTATTAGAAATATTTATGAAAGTTGAAAAAACTTGAATGATAAAAAATAACCCGAGTATGGAAGTCGGAGAATTTTCAAATTAATTCAAATGTGAAAAATATCGCAGTTTATTCGTAGTTTGAATCAGCGGAAACAAAATTTTCATCGCGGCGCAATAGTTTTGTCATGGCGCGATGGTCCTATCGCAGCCCGATGGTGCTTGATGTGATGCGATACTGAAGCTTTGATTGGATTTGCGATTCACGTTAACTTGTTGTTTCCAAGGGCAAGATACTAAATTTTAAAGTGGCTGCACCCTACGGAAGGGTTTCCTACGTATCCTTTGTATAAGGAATTAGGTCAACCTTAGCTCTCTTGAGTACGGAACTCATTAGGTCATGGGTAGAACTTCTTAAGTTGGTCAAGGTTTGTCATATTTGAAAATTTATTGCCGTCCATATCTGTTAACTTAGCTGCGCCTCCAGATAAGATGGCTTTCATGATGTATGGTCCAGACCAATTAGGCCTAAACTTGCCTCTTGGATCTAAAACATTCTTTTTAAGAGCTTTCAACACCAAGTTTCCTTCCTTGATGTTTCTTGTCTTAGCCTTTTTGTAGAAGTATCTAGCCATGCGATTCTGGTAGCATTTGACATGATGTAAGCCTTCTAGTCATTTTTCATCGAGTAGAATCAACTCTTCATATCGTGATCTTGTCCATTCAACTTCATCGAGTTTACTTTCCAATGCTATGCGCAGAAAGGTATTTCTAGCTCTACAGGTTGTACGGCGTCCATTCCATAGAGCAGGGAGAACGGCGTAGTTCTTGTGGATGAGCGGATTGACGTGCGATAACTCCAAAGCGCAAAGTGGAGTTAACAGGACAATCCTTGTAATTTTCCGTCATCTTTTTGATGATTGTCTTTGGAATTTTATTGGCTGCTTCTACTGCGCTATTTGTTTGAGGTCTATACAGAGAAGAGTGATGATGTTGAATACCATAATTTTTAAGTAGCTCTTCGCACTCTGCTTAAAAGTGAGTACCATTGTCACTTATCATTTCATGTGGGACTCCATATCGACATATGATGTTTCTTTCTATGAAGAGTGCCACGTGCTTCGCAGTGAGTTTTGCATAGGATGCTGCTTCAACCCATTTGGTGAAGTAATCAATGGCAACGAGGATGTTTTCATGGCCTCCTAATCTAGGCTGAGTAATTTTCCTAATAATATCTATTCCCCAAGTTGAGAATGGCCATGGAGATGTGTAAGTGTAAAGAAGGGACGGTGGAACGTGTTGCAAATTGGCATATATCTGGCATTTTGCACACCTTTTCACATATTGATGGCAATTTGTTTTCATGGTAGTCCAATAATAGCCTTGGCGCATGACTTTCTAGACAAGCATTTTACCATTCATGTGTGTTCGACATGCTCCTTTGTGGATAATTCTCATCGCCTTCTGTGCCTCCTTTTTTCCTACGCATAGGAGAGCTCTTCCTTTAGGTATTCTTTTATGGATTTCACCATCTAAAAGTACGTACTGTGAGGCTAAGAGTCTTAAGGCATGCTTCGCTCTTTTGTCAGTATTGGGTGGATATTCCCCTTTAGTGAGATAGTTGAGGATATCTGTATACCATGGTTCTTCTTCGTCCTCTTGGACTTCTTCTTAAACATAAGCGGACTAATGCCTTTTCTCCATAGTTAAAGGCATTTGCTCGGTTTCCTTAGGAATTTTAACCATTGAGCCTAGTCTTGCTAAGGCATCAGCGAATTGGTTCTCTTATCTTGGTAGGTATAAGTATTCTACCTTTTCGAGTTGGTCAGTGAGAGTTTCTAAGTAAGTTTGGTATCGAGCTAGCTAGACTTTCACTTCTCACCTTTCCATCTCTTGGAAATCTGGTAAATGATAAGGGATGAGTCTCCAAATATTAAAAGCTTTTTGACTCCAAGTGCTAATGCTGTTTCGAGGCCAACCACACATGCTTCATATTCCACAGCATTGTTGGTGACGTCGAAGTCAAGCTTTATGAAATTGGGATATGCTCTTCATTAGGTGACAATAGTAAGACTCCTATGCCACATCCTTTTTGGTTGGATGCACAGTCAAAGTATAATATCCAAGTGTCATTCTCAGTGAGTTGTAATTCTTCATCTGGGAACTCATTTTCTTGCACTGGTGTTGAGTCTTCAAGTGGAAAGTCAGTCAAAAAGTTGGAGACTGCGGATCCCTTAATAGCCTTTTGAGGCATAAATCTTAGGTCAAATTAAGCTAAGCTGACTATCCATCTTGATATTCTTCCATTAAGTGTGGATTTCTAGAAGTGGTACTTGAGAGAAAAGTTATTAAAATCGGGATTCTACTTTGAATCGAAAGGGGCTATCAGTATCGAATCGTAAAATCGAACTATCGACATGCATAATTAAGACTTCATATCTAAATTTAAATAAATATATTTAAATTAGGAGTTTGAAACATAATTATTGATATAAAATAGTTGTTTACCCATTAAGCAACCAATAATTGACCATATATATTTATAAATAACCATATAGGCATGTTTTAAACTTGGAAGGATTTCGCTAGTTAAGAGAAATATGTAAAATCGGGTAGAATCGTGAATCGAATTGTGTGACATACGTGAATCGTAGGAGTCTTACTAGCATCACCTAATAACAATGCTTGAGAGGGTTTTAATAACATGAAGCGGAATTTTATAACAATGCTTGAGAGGGTCCATTCGAGACACCACATGGACTGTGTGAACGAGCATGTAATGTCTTAGCTTCTTTGTGGCTCACACGAGTGCGAGGCTCAATTTTTCTAGTGGTGTATAGAGAACTTCATATTCAAGCATCTTCTTACTTAGATAGTAGATGGCGTTTTCTTTACCTTCTACTTCTTGTGCGAGCATAGCCCCCATTGTTTCTTTGGTGACTGTTAGGTATAGACGAAGAGGTATGCCTGGTAGTGATGGTTCTAATACAGGAGGATTCACAAGATAGGCTTTAATCCTATCAAAGGCTTCTTGGCATTCATCGTCCCATATTACTGGTATATCCTTCCTAGGCTTCTTGAATATTGGTTCACACACTGTGGTGAGTTCTGATATGAACCTACTTATGTATTGCAACCGGCAAATCAATCCTTGAATTAGCTTCTTGGTTATGTGCGGTGGCATAAAAATGATGTCCTTGATCTTGGTGGGGTCTATTTCAATGCCTCTAAAGCTAATGACATAGCCTAGAAGTTTCCCTGAGGTAACCGTAAATGCACACTTAGCTGAGTTTAGCCTCTTATTGTACTTGCGAAGTCTTTCGAAGAATTTTCTCAAGGTTGTTTGGTGACCAAGGCGATCCTTAGATTTTACAATCATATCGTCCACGTACACCTCGACTTCTTTATGCATCATGTCGTGGAGTAAGGCAGTTGCTGCTATTTGGTATGTGGCACCCACGTTTTTCAACTCGAATGGCATCACTGTGTAGTAGTAAGTGCCCATGGTGTTATGAAGTTGGTTTTTCCCAGGTTGTAGCCTGCATACCCATCCATAAACGAGAGAAGTGCATGATTTGTTGTATTATCTACTAGAATGTCGATGTGAGGTAGGGGGAAATCGTCCTTTGGGCTAGCCTTGTTAAGATCCCTGTAGTCGACACACATTCTTACTCTACCATCCTTCTTGGGAACTAGTACCACATTAACGACTCATTCTGGATACTTGGAAACCTTGATTAAACCTACAGTTATTTGTTTTTTAATTTCTTCTTTATCTTAAGCGGTACGTCGGGTTTCATTCGACGTAACTTTTGTTTTACAGGTTTCATTCCAGTAATTAGTGTAGTATGTTGAGCGATTTCTCTGCTTATGCCTAGCATATCTTCATATGACCAAGAAAAGACATCGATAAACTCAGCAAGTAGATTTATTAGTTAAACTTTTTCATCTTGATTTAGATTTAGTCCAATTTTTACTTCTCTTTTAATGGTGGGATCTTTTGGAATGTCAACAGTCTCACTTTCTTCAATTACTGCCATTTTATTCTTGATTGCTTCCATTGCTTTAGTTATTTATTTGTCAATTTCATTATTAGCAAAGCAATACTCGTCATCATGGGTAAGGGAGTAACATGAAGAGTAACCGAAAGAAGTTATATTATTAAACTCTTGAACCATTACTTAAAAAAGAGAAAGGTCTGCGGGGACCTAGCTACTCACTATTCTAGGGGTAGACTTTAATCTAGGAGGGATAGTAGGGGGTGCAACTACAAGAGACTTAGTGGACTCAAAAGTAGAAGACTTTAAAGGAGACTCGAACTCAAACTCATTAAACACAGAATCTTCACCCGTAGTTATGAAAATCTTCTTTCCGCTGGGTGTAGTTATTTTTACTGTCTTGCGCCATCCTTTGAGCAGTCCTTCTACTGGAGTGATGAGCTTAAAGGGATCAAATTCCATGCTTTGTAAGACAGTTTGTACAAGTATGGAGTTGTTTTCGACACACTTAGGCTCGTTTTTCTCGTTTTTAGAATAGCATTGACCACGAGATTTGAGTGAGGGTTATAGACTTATAGTCAAGAAGGGTCTTTTCATCTTCGTCAATAAAAGACACCTCTTCGGCATTAAAGCCCCACAAATCTTCATCGTGTTCATCGTGCTCCACATGAATGATTGGTTTATAAATCGCTTTGATTCTCATGGGGGAGGTAGCAATCGTAATAGGAATTCCTCCAACTATAGCCTTTACTTGTTGGTGGAGAGATGAGGGAACGACCTTGAGATCATGGAGCCAAGGGCGTCCCAACAATAGGTTGAATGAAGCCTAAATGTCCACTACTTGGAAAGTAGTGCTATGTTCAGTGACTCCTGTAGTGACATTCATGGTGATGGTTTCAAGGGCTTGGCGACGAGAGTTGTCATAGGCCCTTATGCCTTGTGTGGATGGAGTTAATTCCTCATCCTTTATTCCTAACATTCTGGCAGTGCGAAGCGGGCATACATTGATTGCTAAACCATTTTTTACAAGGGTCATTGGTACATTCATCTTTTCGCACACCAATGTGAGGTGTAAAGCCTTGTTATGTTTGTCACCCTCTGGAGGTAAGTCTTTGTGATCAAATTATTTGGACTAGGGAGGTCACTTGTGAGGAAGTTAGCCAACCCTTGTGGAGTAGTTTCGAAATCTAATTCTACTTTTGCGAGTGCGTCCATCACTACAACTCTATACTCGTGAGATGAGGCTAAAAGTTTCCAGACATTCATCTCTAATTTAGTCTTCTTAAGCTGTTTGACTCTATCATTGTCTTCTATGATAAATATTGGAGCTTGTTAAGTTGCATGTGGAGGTACAGGCGTGTCTGGTTGTTGTAACCTTCCAGACCTTGTAAGCACTGTGATTGGGGAACCCTCATCCCATATATCATCATTGTCATTGTATGGGTAAAGTGCATCAAGGGGTGATTCGATCATGTCCTTAATGTATACATATTTGTCATCACTGTCCCATATTCTATTGACAATGGTATCATAGGAGGTTGGGATAGTGTTGTCTTGTTTTGTGATGTTCTTCTTTCTTAAGATGAAGAGTTCCCCATTTCTATGAGCTCCTGAACATATTCTTTGAAATGGAAACAACTTTCGATTGTGTGTCCTCCAGATTGATGATATTTGCAGTAAAAATTGTCCACTCGCTTGAGGGACTTGAATAGTTTTGGTTCAAGAGGCTTAACCATACCCTTGCTAAGGAGCATGTCAAAAGCTTTTTCATAAGTAGTGCCTATAGGTGTTTCTTGTTCTTTTTCTCTTGTGGCTCAATAACGTTGAAAATAAATGGCTTTCTTCCAACGGTATTTGGTCCATGAGAGGAAGAAAAGGGGTTACACTTTCTTTTGAGGATATGCTTTCTTTCGAGTTTGTCTACTCTTATAAGGAGAAATTGAAGTTCAAGATGGGCTGCTTGAAGAGCATCACAAAGACCAACAATGTCTTCTTTGGTAGTCCTTTTGGAGGGACTAGAAATGTCTTTATCAGTGATCTCATCTTGGAAATCGGTCTTGGCATCGAAGAAGGCCTCCTCTTCTTCTTCAATGGCATTAACCTCTTCCATGGAAATTTCTTCAATAGGCTTAATAAGGAGTGATGGATAGAAAGGGGTTTGATCATTAGGAACAGCCAAGGCGTCAAAGAGTGGAGAAGTATTGATACTTGGCTTTTTTTAGCTTCTTTTTTTAGCGTTAAAGAGTGGAGAAGTATCGAAAGGGAAACTTGTTATTATCGATCAAATATTGGATAGCTTCTTTTAGCTTCCAACAACTCTAAGTAATGTGGCCCCTACCTTGATGGTACTTGCAATGGGCATTAGGATTCCAGTAAGAGGGCCTCTTCTCAAGTACTGGGTCTTGTATGGGTCCAACGGGAGTGATGAGTCCCTTGGCATGGAGACGATCAAAAGCGGTGTCATAGCTCATCCCAATAGGGGTGAACTCTTTCCTTAATTGCCTCTTGGCCCTTGATTGTCCATGGCTAGAACATCATTAAGATTAAAGCTGCTAACATTGTTACTAGAGTGGGTGTTCTTGGAAGAAGAAGGATGGTCGATCTTCTTTCCTTTCCAGCCACTGTTGTTACTGTTGTTAGCAGCTTTTGCTTTTATAAGGTCATCTTCGATATCGATGCCTATGTTGTAGGCGGCCTTGAAGGTGTTCAAAGTTTTATATTTTAAATGCTTTTGATATTTCTCTTGAAGATTTCTAATAAACATTCTCACATATTCTTTTTTGCAAGGAACTTTTCGATCATTCTAGCAGAAGTTTCCTTCCACCTATTGCATAATCCTGTGAAACCTTCATTTTCTTTTTGTTTAAGGATTTAAAATTCTCTATGATCAGTTTCTACTTGAATATTACATTTGTATCTATCAATGAAAACATTTGTAATAGTATCCCAAGTAGCGATATTCTCAGCACCTATAGAGAAGAACCATTGTTGACATACTGGTTCCAAGGAGAGAGAGAAAAGTGAGGGGAAGACCTTCTGGTCAATGCCCTTAATCTCCATGATTGTCTCGAAAGCCTTCAAATGAAAGTAAGGATTATCAATAGCTTTGAACTTAGGGATGTCATTGGCAGAGAACTTTTGTGGAAGAAGGTCCTTGTCCACTGAGATCCCCTTAGAGCTTATATCAAGGGATTTGTAGTCATTGGAGATTTGACTTAAGCTGTCTTCGATGCGCTTGATTGTCTCATGTGGTACTCGCTTATCAGGATCCTAAGCCTTCTCCATTGAAGTGCTAAGTCCTTTGATCATTTCAGCAAAACCATCCATGGTTTGTTGGAGTTTTTCGACATCTTCTTGCTTAGCTGCCATTGGTTTGTAATACCCCGTATTTTTTAAACGTATTTTCTAATCAATTAATTAATTAATATTTTCTAAAAAAGGTATCTTAGTAATTTATTTTACTATTTGAATTGAAGCCAAAATGATATTTGAATTTTGGTGCCAAATACATTTTAAAACTCAATAATTATTTTGGATTTTGGATAAGATTTATTATCCATTTATTTTATTTTAAAAACCGGATTATTTATATATTTCGGATAATTTAATTAAAGCAGAAACTATATTTTACTATTTATTAATAAGGTCCTAAAATTCCTAAATATTGACTATGATTTTCGGATTTTCTTTATGTGGAAAATTTGATTTTCTAGGTTAATTTATTTAGTGAATAATTGATATCTTTTTAATTAATTATCTTATACAATAAATTTTATTTACACGATTATTTTTAATTCCTTAAATCTAGAAAATTAACTCTCTAAAATATAGTAATAGGATCCGAAAATTTGAGCTATGGAAGCTCAATATTTTCGGCCCACATGGTCAAATTTTGGGTGATTTATCTTGGAAAATTGTATTTTTAATTATCTCCTTAAAATCTCTTATTTTTCTTAATTTTATTTCTCCCATGTCCTAAATATTGGATCATCTTATTTTCCTACCTTATATCTTCCTTGATTATTCCCCAAGTAATCTCTTTTTCCATATTATTTTTCATGACAACATACTTTCCTTAATTATATTATTCTTAATCACCTTTATATCATAACTTTCCATATTTCTTTCATTCTCTTCTCCAACTAATTCCTTAAATCTCCTACCATAAGTCTTGCATGAGTTAGCCTATAAATACTCCCTCATACCTCTCATATTCTTCACACCAAAAACACAATTCTCTTCTTCTCTTTTACTCTTCTTTTCCCTCAACCTTTTCCTACTTTTCTTCTTCTCTTTTCTAAAAGAAAATCTGCCCGTATATCTTTGGAGCCAATTTTCGGGCACTTCTGGTCAATTTTGGGGTCTTACTATTTCACAAAACATTGTTCCTCTCAAAATGTCCTTGAGGTTAGGCTCAATAATCACCCAATTCGGAGTTATATATATAGAAAGAGTTATGACCTCTACAAGTTAAGCCTATTCTTTTCCAACACAAATTCAATAATTCTCTTTAATCCTATTCCTTTATTTTCTTCATAGTTAGTTTTCTAAAGTATAAATACCTATTTCAAAGTTATAATCTTATATTAAAGTATTATTTTTAATAGAGTTTTATAGTCCACGCACATTATATTTGGGTTTATGTCTAAAGATGTTGTGATAACCTTATGGTTATGTTAATTGCAAGGTGTATTCGTGATTGAACTTTGAGAGTGCAAAGTGTTGATTGATGTTCGGAATCAAGGTACATTTAGGTGGCTAGATACCTTCAAAAGTGATTGGTTTGATTAACATGTTTTATATGATTTTATTGGTGATTGAATTAAATTGATTTGAATCATGATTTATGAAATAAAGTATGTTTAGAGGTATTGATTTTAATATTTGTTTTAATAAATGTATTTTTAAAGGATTGATTTTAATATCATGTTTTGAATGGTTTGAAATTATTTATTACGTTTAAAGGAATTTGGTTTAAAAACAAAAAAGTATGTTGGATTGTTTTAAAGAGTTTTTTAAAAAGGTTTTTTCAAAGGAAGAATTGTTGATTTTGAAAAGTTATTTAAATGAGATTTAATTCTCATGTATTTATTAAAAGGTTGATTTTGAAAGCAAGTTGAATTAAATAAAAAGGAGTTTTGAGTTAACCTATTATAAAGGTTGATTTTATTCAAAGGGGAATTTTATTGAATTATTTATTAAAGCTTTACAAGCATGTTGTTAGTAATCCCACTATGCGGATTTGGTTGATAAGACTTTGGACTTTGTATGACCGAGTCTTTCCTCAAGAATAGCCTTGCAATATAAGGAGACTAGCTTGGGGGGTGTGCACACTTGGGTGAGGAATTGGTTTTAAAAAGAGGAATTGGTTTTATTAAATTGATTATTGAATTATTGGAATTGGTTTTATAAATTGTATCATCGAATTATTGAATTATTGAGAATTGGTTTTGAAACATGAGTTTTGGAATTCATTGGACTAATTATTGGAATTGGTTTTAAAAGCATGTTCGCAAATAAATTGAATTTACTTATGTTGCACTTATCGTACTTAGCATATTTTTCTAATCCGTATTTCCTATTTGTTTTGGTTCGCCCTGTTTACTGTAATGTTAAGCAGTGTTGACTATTTTCAAGTAGATTCATGAATGAGATTATGGAAGTCCCGGGCTTCACCTAGTTTAGGAATGTTGGTCTTGTCTTTATTTTGAGTACTCATAACAATGTTACTATTTTTATGAGTATTAATAAAAGAAAGTTGAGTTTCCGCTGCAAGTTTTGTTATTGAGTTAAGTATTTTGAGTAGCCTTGCGTAATCACGCGGCGGTAATACGCCTAAGTCTATCTCTAAAATATAATTATACGTATTATACTAGTATTTCCGTAGAGGGAGATTTGGGGGTGTTACAAAGTGGTATCAGTTTACCGGGTGTTCAAAAAAAGATTAATATTGGGAAAAATAAAACGGTGGGTAGACATTGAAGGGCATATAGGATAGAGTATCGCATTTGTGTGTGAAAGTCAAAAGATATATTTTTATATAAAAACTATTTTCCTGTTTTTGGAAATATGATTGAGAAAAGGATGCTCGGGTTCTCTACGGAGGCCTATAATGGGCACGCCTCTCTTTCTAGGAAAGGCTCTGAAAGGAATGGTGTCCTTCCAACAAGTGTATTATTCTAATAGAGGGTTCAGAATTATCAGGAAGTTGATTCTTCAGTGAGATCAAGTGATCGGAATGCCTGGGTGGAGGCCGCTTCCGATCTGTAATATTAATGAACAATTAGTAATACAGCTTTGTCTTGACTGAACCCTTCGGGTCAAACCCAAACGAATTGTCGATCTGAAACGACGAATCATTCTGAAGGATTTGATGAGTCACTAGAGTATTACGAAATCAAACGTCGGATATCGAGCCTAGGGCGTCGAGACCGAGCGTCGCAAAATCAAGAAGCAACAAGTTCGAGTGTAGCTGTAGCATCACAATGGCCTAGCCATGTTGACGCTAGGCTAGCTCGAGCTAGCATGCACTTTGCATGGCTAGGTGCAAGCCTAGACGCACCATGCGTGCTAGGCTCACCATGTGTGTTGGACGCACCGTGCATGCTAGGCGCACCTTGCGTGCTAGGCGCACATGGCAGCACCATCGCAACGCCATGGTGTGGGCATATGTGTGCCTTCGCATGGCAGCACCATCGCAGCACCAAGGTGTGCGTGCGTGCGTGCCTTCGCATGGCATCACCATGGTGTGCGTGCGTGTGTGCCTTCGCATAGCACAGCACCATCGCATTACTAGGTCGCTTACGTGTGTGCGTGTGTGTGTGCCTAGGCCTACTGCCACGCACCAGCCAGCAAGCATGTTGTGCTGTGCGTGTGTGCGTGTACCAGGGGCCAGCACCTTGCCAGCCCTCTCCCAGCGCCCAGTACCCAGCAGCATGCGTGGCTCGTTAGCAGCACGCATGTGCTAGGCGTGCTGGCTGATGCGTGATGTGTGTGCTAGCTGTGCTGGGTTGGCTGTGTTAGCTGGCCAGCAAGGCTGGCAGCCAGCTCACTCCTTGCTTGATGCCGGTTTGAGGAGAGTGGGGACTAAGGCTTAGAGCCATGCCTTGGGGAGCAAGGCAATGGTCCCCCCATGGTGCAATGGCCCTCACCTAACCTCTCCTCTCCTCATGCCACTTTTTGATTTGTGATTGCATTGTTTTATAATTTATTTTGGAATTAAATAAATTAGTGAAACATGCAACTATCCCAATGGGAGTGCAAGTTGCATTTCCCTATAAATACCCCATGATTGGGCATTTGGGAATACAACCTGAGTAGAACTCAAAAAGGCATCTCTTATTATTGAGAAAACATTTAAGTTCGTAAAACTCTAGTTTTATACTTGGTAAAGTTTCGACTAACTCTCGATACGAAGATCGTTCGGGTCGGGTCGTGGGTACGAGCCGTTGGAGGCCGTCACGCTTGTGAGGCTTTAAGCTTCGAAGTAAGAGCTCGGTTTGCGAGCGAAGCACGCTTCAAGGGTATTACTTCTTTATCCCCTTTTTTAATTATTGTTTAATTATGTTTATTCATGCTTTATTGCTTTATTATTGGGGCAGGTCTTGGGCGGGTTTCTCTTCCGCATAGCGTTGGACGCTACGAAACCCAACAGCGGTATCGGAGCCGCGTTCTTTTTAATTATTACAATTTGTAATCACTTAAAGTGATTTAAAATGGATTTAAATTTCTGGTTGTGCTTTCTAATTGGATTAGAAGCTCGTTTTAATTAATTTTAAAACTCGTATTTTTTTTTATTTTTGGCTGTCGAACCCTGATTTTGACTAAAAAATAGTGATTTTTGGGTGGAATCGATGTTCTAAATTGTTTCTGTCCCTTTTTGGATTGTCCAGAAGCCAAAATCCTCCCAGAAATATGTTTTTCGAGGGGTTTTTTCGTTTTTGACAAAAAAATTTAAATCTTTATGCCTTGATTAATTTATGCATGTTAAGGGTAGATTAAATGTATGGTTGCATCCCTAATCTACTGCAATTTTAAACCCTTTTAAGCATGGTTATGAAGTCATAATGTGTGCTTAAGTTGGTATGTTCAATTTCTCACATAAACTTGTTATTTCACAATCATGCAAATAAATTGCATTAAACTGTGAATGTTTATTGTGAATGTGATTTTTTAAAGTTCCTTGTATATTAAAGATCCAATCTTTAAGTGTTTAAATGGTTGGAACTTTGATTCTAAATTCCATGTTGAACTAATTTTAGATTTAATCATTTTTGTGTGAATTAAAGTCCTTAAAGTTTAAGTACTTGTGATTAAATTCTGATTAATCTTCATAGTGGAAGATGTAATTTTGTTATTTTACACAAGTTAAAAGTTGGAAAATTTTCATTGGATGATTGGTTTTATTTTCCAACTCCCTACTTTATCAAAATCATTATTAATTTGCATATTGGTCAAATTAATTTTGAGTGTAGCCCTTCAATTTTAAAGCATCAAAGAAAGACCTAAATTATTTCAAAAGGATCTTGGATGATTTAGGCTTGTGCACCATTAAAATTGAATTTAATTAAGTTGGACTTATTTTAATTTCATTTTGCCCTAAATTGATTCTAAAATAAATTTTGGATTAATTTTATGTCACACGTAAATCGGGATTAAAATCCCGAGAAATGACACGTAAATCGAGGCAAAAACACCCAAGCGTCACCAAGGCTAGTCGGGCTGCCTACGGTGCGCACAAAAGGGGTATGCCTTGAGGTGCTGCAGTGTGTGGGGAGGGGCCGCTGTGTGGTATGGCTGTTGCATGCTGCTGATGGTTGGATGTGTGGGCCTTAGGCTGCTGGAGTGCTTGTGCGTGCTGCTGGGCAGTGAGGTAGCAAGCCCTAGCCAGCCAGCCCACTGCTGCCAGCGCCAGCAAGCAGCTAGCATGCGTAGCGTGCTGCTGGTGCTAGCTAGTATGGCATGCTGCGCTAAGCGAGCTTGCTAGCAGCCAGCACCAGACGCAACACATGGGCTGCCTAGCAGCCATGGTGTGCAACCCTCATGTTTTGAGGGTGGGCTATTTTGCTTGAAGTTTTGGGCTATCGCTTTTGCACAATTTTGCCGTTTTAATTTAATTTAAAAATTTTAACGAGGTTAGACCTCGATTTTCTCGGCTCTTGCAAATTTTTTATTTTTTTATTTTTTATTTTTTAATTTTGAAAAATTGGGTTTACCATTAGATTAATTAAGTTAAATGCGGAATTTAGTGGGAGGTTGAGTAATTTCGTGAACGAATTGCGCCTTAATAAACATAATATGATTAAACAACTTTGACTAGTTTTAATTAGGCGTGTTAATCGGATCAACCACCTAAGTTAGTTACTAGTTTTCGCGTGTTGTGCATTATTACTTGTTTTTCGTTGTAAAATGCATGGGACATTCACATATAGTGAATGGATGAATGGAAATATATTGTTTCACAGGTTTCGTGAAAATGGCAACTAGTGGGTCCCGATTAGGATAGAAAATACGGACTGCGTTATGTTATGTATTTTTGTAAATCTAAATACGGTCTGCGTACCGTTGAGTATTTTTGTACCTTAATATTTAGATGAATCCTAGTCGTAGTAGCTAGTAATTTTATTTTGGCGAAGATGTCTCAAGACGGCGTTTCGATGAAGACGAGCCAAGATGAAGACCCTTGAAGATTTCAAGGGGTCATGCTAGTTGCCAAATTCATCTATTTTTATGCTTTATATATATCATTGTGCTTATATATATATTTGAATGTTAGATGCATGTCTAGGATTTCAAATATTGCGATGATTAGTTAAGTTCACTTGAATCAACCAACATAGAAACCCTAGGTCCCTTAAAATATTGAGCTAAAATTTGCCGTTCCAAAAATAACACTTACCGAACTAATGTGCGTACGTGATGGGCTACGCCAAAGCGAGGCATCACTACTTCCCTAGGAACGTAAGGTATACTAGGTATACGAGTTGGTCTTGGTTAAGCTCAATGATATCAGTAAGGAGTCCTTAGATGTCGTGGAAAAAGAGATAAAATGTCAAGAATGCATTAGATTTATCTAACCGAGAGTAGCTTAGAGCTATTAGCAATTGGATTGCTTACCATAAAATATCTAGTGTTAAGACATGTCAAAGCATGCTTAATCACTTTTTGATTTTGGGGATCTTGGAATCATTTTATTCTCGCCAAAAGGGACAATTTATTAATGCGTGGATAAAATGCTCAATAAGATTGAAAATTTTCATGAACGCTTTTAAATTTCAAACTTATTGGTTTATGAATGGTTTTTCATTTCAAACTCTTTCAATTGTAGAACCATGTCTGCAAGTAACTCAAACAACCAGTTTTCATTAAGCTCAATTCTCGACAAGGAGAAATTGAGTGGGCTAAATTATCTCGATTGGCAAAGGAATTTGCGTATTGTTCTCCTGCAAGAGCAAAAGGAATACATCCTTGATGAGGAAATGCCCGACACTCCCAATGAGGAGGTCACTCAGGCTGCCCTTAACCGATGGCAAAGTGCCAATCGGGATGTCAAATGCATCATTTTGGCCACTGTGTCTCTGGATATTCAAAAGACTTTCTTTGAAACGGAGACGGGTTTTGAGATCATTTCTGAGCTTCAGAATATGTTTCAAGAGCAGGCCCAAACTAAAAAGTTCGAAATCCACAGGCAAATCCTTGAGAGCAAGCTCAAGAAAGGAGAGCTAGTTAGCCCGCATTTTCTTAAAATGATTGGATTGTTTGAGAACATGGAAAGGCTCGATGCTGGGTATTCAATCGAGATGGAAATTGACATCATTCTCCACTCGCTGCACAAAGGCTATGATCAGTTCAAAATGAACTATAATATGTACAGCACGGAGAAAACTCTCACCGAGCTTCATGGTATGTTGAAGCAAGCCAAGCAAACCCTCAAGGATGAGGGAAAGCATGATATGCTCATGGTGAGAAAGGGCAAGCCATTTAAGCGCTCGGGCAAGAATAAGAGCTTTAAAGGGAAAAAGAAGAATTTTTCGCCTAATTCAAACACTGCCAAGAGCAGCAAGGACAAAAAGGTAGCCTCTTCCAAATCCGACTCCGAATGTTTCTACTACAAGAAGGGACATTGGAAACGGGATTGCCTCAAATTCAAGGAAGATAAGAAGAACGGCACCGTTGCTTCTTCATCAGGTATTTTTGTTATAGACTTAAACTTCGCTAGCAAAACATCATGGGTGTTAGATCCAGATTTGGCTCACACCTTTGTTCCAATGCTCAGGGACTAAGAATAAATAGGAGGCTAGAGAAGGGAGAGGTCGAGCTTTGGGTCGGCAATGGAGCAAAGATGTCTGTCGTCTCCGTTGGAACTCTCAGTTTGTCTTTGCCCTCTGGGCTTATTTTAGAAGTTGACAATTGCTATCATGTTCCTAGAGTTACCAAAAACATTATTTCAATTTCGGCGTTGGACGCCAAGGATTTTGAATTTCGAATTAAGAACAATAGTTGTTCATTTTATTTCGATAATGTTTTATATGGTAAGGCATATTCAGGAAATGGTCTTTATGTGCTTTCTCTTAACAAACAAGTTTATAACATTAATGATACCGCCAAAAGGGCTAAGACCATTGAGTCAAATCAAACCTACTTGTGGCATTGTCGTCTTGGCCATATTAACGTCAAACGCATCAAGAAATTTTACAAGAAGGTGTTCTTGACTCATTCGACTTGGAGTCGTTTGAAAATTGCGAAGGATGTCTATTAGGCAAGATGATAAAGCAACCATTCTCCAAGTTGGGAGAAAGGGCAAGTGACTTATTGGGTCTAATACATACGGATGTATGTGGACCAATGACTACACCCGCAAGGCAAGGTTATCGATATCTCATTACCCTCACCGACGACTATAGTAGATATGGTTATGTCTACCTTATGTCGAATAAATCTGAATCCTTTGAGAAATTCAAAGAATTTTAGAGTGAAGTTGAGAATCAACTTGGCAAGGAGATAAAAGCACTTCGATCGGATCGAGGTGGCGAATATTTGACCAATGAATTCGACGATCACTTGAAAGAAAATGGTATTCTTTTAGAGCTGACACCTCCTGGAACTCTTCAATGGAACGGAGTATCCGAAAGGAGAAATCGAACCTTGTTATACATGGTACGATCAATGATGGGTCTTAGTGAACTTCCTATCTCTTTCTGGGGACATGCGTCACTAATTGCGGCACTAACACTGAACCGTGCTCCATCAAAAGCTATCGAGAAGACTCCATATGAATTATGGACTAAGAAACCTCCAAGGTTGTCTTTTCTTAAGATTTGGGGTTGCGAAGCATATGTCAAGAGATTAATTTCAGACAAACTTCACCAAAAATCGGACAAGTGTTTCTTTGTAGGATACCCAAAAGAAACCAAAGGGTATTACTTCTACAATAAATCCGAGAACAAAGTGTTTGTTGCTCGTGATAGTGTCTTTTTGGAGAAGGAACACCTTTCCAAAATGACAAGTGGGAGGAAAATTGAACTCGACAAAGTTCGAGAGGACGAGCAACAATTTCAACCTGATAAAACTGACAATCAAAATGCTTTAGAAGCAGTTGATAAGATTGGTCAGAATCAAACAGACAATGTAAATGCTAAGCCTATTACCCTTCGTAGGTCGCAACGACCAAGATCTTAACCAGACAGATACCTTGGTATTGTCTTAACCGAAGATCAGGACATCCTAGTCATGGATGGAGATGAGCCAGCAACATTCAAACAAGCTATGACCAGCTTTGTTGCCTAGCTACCGTCCCTTCGTAGCTCCTAACAGCAACGCCTCAAGTTTACGTCGTCGATCCACACGACGATTGTAGCCCGCTCTGATACAACCTATCACGTGCTGACTACTTTGCCCTAGTCACACACCGTGCGCCACTTGCTTACAGTCCGTCGTAAGACAAGTCAGGCTTTCTCCCTTGGACCTACTCCTTGTGCCCACGTAGCACAGCCCTTTGTGCTGCTAAAATATATTTGCTAGCACGTCCCCTTGGTGTTAACAAGACCCCTTGGTTGAACTAAGCACTCACCCTTAGTGCCTTAGTCCGAATTTACGACTAAGTGTCGTAAACAATTGAGCACACAAGCTATCACTCTTGCTAGTATGCCCGATCACTCACCTGGCACCCTCGTGCCTTGGTTTTCCTCACACTCTCTAAGTGTTTGAAGGAAAGAGATTGAGTTGCAAGAGAACACAAGTGCTTTTGGAATGCTTTTTGTATTACTCTCAACTTATAGCTCTTAACTTGTTGATCTCTCAACTTGAATGTACAAATGAGCCTTGGAGCCTATTTATAGTGCTTCATCCTACTTACAAGCTTTTCTAGAAAATTCCTAACCTCCTCAAATGGAGGGTTCTAGACTACAACAATCTAGAAAGTTCCCACCTCCAAAGGAACATACATACAAGGAGGTTTCTACATACTTCCTACCTAGAATGCTAAGGACTACCCTAGAACATTTTAGAACTTTACAAGAGTTATGTACATATGTAGAGAGACCTAGAAGACTCCTAATATGTACCAGAACTTCCTTGATTATTCTAGAGTCATCCATTCTAGAATAGTGTTCAAAAGAACCTCGTAGATAGCTCCGGAACCTTCTAGAAGCATCTAGCGTTTTCCAGACCACCTGCTACCAAAACTCGTATTTCGGGACCTCATCTTGGAAAATAGACACCACCATGGTCTTCCTTGGCCCAAAATACGGTGGACCCTTAAATTTGGGCCCATTTGGACTTCGTTTGGGCCCCCAAATGGCCCATTATTGTGTTACTGTCATTTGGGTGTTCACTAGGATTACACCACCTGGGCTAAATAAAGCTCTATAGGGGGAGGTGCTTGGCTGGGCACCAAGGGCAAGCCCCCTAGCTATGATTATGCCCTGTTGCCTAGTGACCCAAATGACTCCCATGGTTGGCAAGGGAGATGACCCGTGACATTCTCCCCCACGCAAATTCTTGCCGACCTCGGCAAGATCGCCTGATGGAGTACGTGCCCGCAACCCGGTCTAGCGCACCACTCGACCCTTGGATGCTTCCGTGTGCCGCTGCCCCGTCCCTCCAATGTTGCTCCATACTTGAGCTCATTGTTCCATGTTTGGAACCCCTTTGATGCCTTGTCCCTAGCATCGGTGTTGTCTTGGTCCACCCATGGACCGTACCTTGACGCCTATGCCTCAGCGCCCACCAAGCTTTCAAGGATGAGACCCTCATGTCCCGCTCCTTGAGTTGAGCGAGCTTGATCCCTATCTCGCTCCCCTTTGATGTGATGGTTATCATGCCATCACTCACCCGAAATGGCTGGACTTTGTGCAGGAACTCCATGCCCAACACCACGTCCTCATCATCGATGTCGACTACCAAGAAGTCGACCTTTCCCTTCCACTTCCCCAAGCGGACGGCGACTCCCCACGCCCTTCCATACACCGGCATGGCCCTTGAATTGATGGCCTTCATCTCGCCATCCACTCTAGTGAACTTCACCCCTAAGGCCTTGGCTTCCTCCCTAGCCAAGAAATTGTGCGACGCTCCCGTGTCCACCAGTAGCCTTGTCGGTACCTCGTTCACTTCCCCGTTTACAATCATCAAGCTTCCTCCTTGCTTGATGTCCGTACTGCTGCTTATCGAAGATGCCCTTTCCTTGGGTTCATCATCTTCGACCCTTGAAGTGTTGAGGAGCCTCATATTGGCAAGTTGGGCATCCTCGTTCATGACCATTGCCCCCATCCTCGTTGTGGGTGCGGACTCCTCCTCCGTTGCAATCATGGCACTTTATTTTTGCCGTACCGGGCAATTTCTCGCTAGGTGAGGACCCTCACACAGGAAACATTTGAAAGGCTTTGAGGGCTTACCTCCGTCTCGGTCGTCCCCCTTGGACTCCCATTTGGACTTGGCCTTGTCCTTGCCATGATCTGCATGCTTGGCCTTTGGATGTGATGCCTCTTCTTCATCCTGGTCGCCTTCCTCGACCCTTTTGCCCTTGTCCCTTCTCGACTCCCTCGGGATTTCGATCAAGGACTCCGCCACTACTATGGCCTCGGCAAGTGTCTTCACGTCCCTTCGTTCCACCTCTTGCTGAGCCCATCGTTGTAGTCCTCTGATGAAATAAATGAGTTGGTTCCCTTCCGACAGATCATCGATTTCAAGCATGAGGGATGTGAATTGCTTAATGTACTCCTTGATGGTGCTAGTGTGCTTCAAGTCACGTAGCTTCATCATGGAGACCTTCTTAGCATTCTCCGGATAGAACTGACGCTTGAAATCTTTCTTGAACTCGTCCCATGTGCTGATGGAACAAGTTCCCTTTTTAATGTCCAACTCTCGACGCCTCCACCAAAGGACAGCATCCTCGCCCAAATACATTGTGGCGGTGTTGATCTTTGATGCATCGCTATCCAACTTCATCGCGTCAAAGTACCTTTCGATGCCCCATAGGAAGTTATTGATTTCTCGAGCATAACGCTTCCCATGGTACTTATGTGGCTGGGGAACCTCCACCTTTGGTCCTGCTTGAATCGTGACTCCCCCAGTCACGGCAGCCTTCTTGCACAAAATTACATCCTCCTTCACCGACTCTACTTCGGCACGGAAGTCTGTTAGTTTCCCAAGCAACACATCCCTTATTTTTGCGATCTCCTCGCGAACCGTTGCCGATGGACTATTGACCAACCCAAGAGTCTCCTCCCTTAGATCTTGGGTGTCTTGGCATGCAGTCTGCACCCTTGTTTTGAGCCCCTCCATGGAGTTTGAAGGATGTCCAATATCGTCGCTTATTTCCCCGATAGCAAGTTCCATCTTTGCTAGGCGGGGTTCCAAGGATACCAAGCTCCTTGGCACTGATGGATCCCTCGTCGATCCACTTGCACCGCTCTTTTTCTTGGACCTCCTTGGTTCTTCCTCTTCCTCTTGTACAATTTGACTTGCTTGAGTCTCCTTGTCACCAGCCATACTAATATGGACAATAAGGATGAAGCGACGTACCTTTGTTGTCTAGCTACCGTCCCTTCGTAGCTCCTAACATCAACGCCTCAAGTTTACGCCGTCGATCCACACGACGATCGTAGTCCGCTCTGATACCACCTATCACGTGCTGACTACTTTGCCCTAGTCACACACCATGCGCCACTTGCTTACAGTCCGTCGTAAGACAAGTCAGGCTTTCTCCCTTGGCACTACTCCTTGTGCCCACATAGCATAGCCCTTTGTGCTGCTAAAATATATTTGCTAGCACGTCCCCTTGGTGATAACAAGACCCGTTGGTTGAACTAAGCACTCACCCTTAGTGCCTTAGTCCGAATTTACAACTAAGTGTCGTAGACAATTGAGCACACAAGCTATCACTCTTGCTAGTATGCCCGATCACTCACCTGGCACCCATGTGCCTTAGTTTTCCTCACACTCTCTAAGTGTTTGAAGGAAAGAGATTGAGTTGCAAGAGAACACAAGTGCTTTTGGAATGCTTTTTGTATTACTCTCAACTTATAGCTCTTAACTTGTTGATCTCTCAACTTGAATGTACAAATGAGCCTTAGAGCCTATTTATAGTGCTCCATCCTACTTACAAGCTTTTCTAGAAAATTCCTAACCTCCTCAAATGGAGGGTTCTAGACTACAACAATCTAGAGAGTTCCCACCTCCAAAGGAACATACATACAAGGAGGTTTCTACATACTTCCTACCTAGAATGCTAAGGACTACCCTAGAACATTCTAGAACTTTACAAGAGTTATGTACATATGTAGAGAGACCTAGAAGACACCTAATATGTACCAGACCTTCCTTGATTATTCTAGAGTCATTCATTCTAGAATAGTGTTCAAAAGAACCTCGTAGATAGCTCCGGAACCTTCTAGAAGCATCTCGCGTTTTCCGGACTACCTGCTGCCAAAACTCGTATTTCGGGACCTCATCTTGGAAAATCGACACCACCATGGTCTTCCTTGGCCCAAAATACGGTGGACCTTTAAATTTGGGCCCATTTGGACTTTGTTTGGGTCACCAAATGGGCCATTATTGTGTTATTGTCATTTGGGTGTTCACTAGGATTACACCACCTGGGCTAAATAAAGCTCTATAGGGGGAGGTGCTTGGCTGGGCACCAAGGGCAAGCCCCCTAGCTATGATTATGCCCTGTTGCCTAGTGACCCAAATGACGCCCATGGTTGGCAAGGGAGATGACCCGTGACATCGAGCTAGCATGCACTTTGCATGCCTAGGCGCAAGCCTAGGCGCACCATGTGTGCTGGACGCACCGTGCATACTAGGCGCACCTTGCGTGCTAGGTGCACATTGCAGCACCATCGCAGCGCCATGGTGTGGGTGTGTGCGTGCCTTCGCAAGGCAGCACCATCGCAACACCAAGGTTTGCGTGCGTGCGTGACTTCGCATGGCAGCACTATGGTGTGCCTGTGTGTGTGCCTTCGCATAGCAGAGCACTATCGCATTGTTAGGCGCTTGCGTGTGTGTGTGCCTAGGTGTCACGGTCCGGGAGTTTGGACCCCAAAACGTGCGACGCGCTCTAGCCTTTTGGCGGCAATAACGCTAGCCTTGAGCGGAAGAGGGGCTTGTGAGCACAAAGCAACACAAGCGGGCAATAGTATCTCAGGAGCACTCACGTCTATCTGGGCGACGGAGTCTGGGTGGTTGGGGCTTGTGACAGCCGATACTTCAAAGCGGGCACAAGCGGGTTCGAACCACGAGTCCTTAGCGCATCAAGTTGGGTTGGAGGGGAGCTAATATGCAAGTAAGACAAAATATCTATAAAGGTCTAACAACAAACAAGCATAAAAGCAAGGCAACACTTGGTAGAAGGCTTTAAGATTTCATTAATCATTCGCCCTCTAAAGAGCTTTAAATGACATACAAGGAGAATCCCTAGTGAACACTGATCTGACAGTAACACAATAATGGGACCTCAAGCTAAGAAAACATAACCTAAACTCTAGGAAAGCACTTAAATGGAATCTAATACATCAAAAGGAGTTGGATTCTAACATCCTCCCCCACTTAAGATGTCGACGACCTCGTCGACTTACAAAAGTTACAATCAAAATTAGAAAACCCTAAACTATCTCAAGTTTCGGATGCGCCGTTGGTGCGGCTATCTTCTGGAATCTTATCTTTGTTAACGAGGAGCTTGTCTCTGGAGTCGCTCGGCTCGAACATCTTGTTGAGAGCTTCATCTCTAAATTTCCTCCTGGGAGAGGAATCTGTTGAATTAAGGGGGGCAGCTGCTTCCACCATCATCTGTTGGGGAGCTGCTTCCTTGAGTCTGTGGTGGAGAGCTTCAAGTTGTTGCTGGTGCCTCTTGGGTGACCATTTTCTTTTTAATCCCTTGCACGCGCCCTGCGTTGCTTGCTCAACCACTGTTTTTCCTCCCTCTTGGGAGGTTCTTCTTTGGTGTCTCTTTGGTGTCTCTGGGCTCGTCGCTCTTTTCTTCGAACCTTGTGACTGATTCTGGTTTTGGCGGGTGTGTATCTGGGATGTTGCCAACTCCATGGGCTTCATCTCCCGCTTCTCTGGGTTTCTGATGCGAGCTTGTTTCTTCGATGTTGCCTTCTTCTCAGGCTCCATCACTCGCATTGCCGAAAGATATCGGACTTCTGGTTCTTCTTGAGGTGCTATCATTCTCATAGCACTCAGGCGTCGTATGGAACCCATCCTATATGTGGGCTCCTCATCGCTGCTAGTCTCTTTTGTGGCCTCTTGAACGGACATGGATGACAATCTCTTTTGGATCTTGTCAAGTTCTTCTTTATGCTCGCAATCCCACCATTTGTGTGGACCTCGACAAAGTATGCAGTTTATTGCCCTTGTGTTTGCCGAGGATGCGTCGGCCCTCGAGTTTCCTGAGTTGTGGGAGGGGGTAGATGTTTGTCTCTGGGAATCACCTCCTCCACTTCTTCTATGATATGTATTAATGGTGTTGGACGATACTCGTGAGCCGTTCTCTGTACCCTTTGGAGAGCTTGGAGACGGACTGTTAGAGCGTGTTGACGTCCCACTTGAATCCTTCTCGGATTGACGACCCTTCCCGACTGAGTAGTCCATCAATCTCTCAGCAGCATACATATCAACAGTGAGGGTATCAATATTCTGCCTCAAAATCTCTCGCTGCGCCCATTCCTTTAGCCCGTTGACAAAGTTGAACACAAGATCTTTCTCATTCATGTCTGTGATGTCCAACATTATCGCCGAGTATTCCTTAACATAGTTGCGAAGAGAACCCTTCTGGCGGCACTCTTGCAACTTCATCCGTGCAACAAACGCTGTGTTGACGGGGTAGAATTGTTCTTTGAGTTCCTCTTTGAACTCCGCCCATGTATCAATCTTGATCCTTCCTGCTTCGATGTCTGCGTGCTTGGTGCGCCACCACAGCTTAGCATCTTCGGACATGTACATGATGGCAGTATCCACCTTCTGATCGTCACTTAGTTGACATATTCGGAAGTACTGCTCCATGTCGAAGAGGAAGTTATCAACTTCTTTTGCATCTCTAGCGCCACTGTAGTCGCGAGGTTTGGGCGGCTTTATCTTCGCCGCACCAACACCCAGTGCGTCTCTGCCCACAGCGCGCGTTAAGGTAGCACATTTCTCAAGTGCTTCGTCGGCTTTTCCTTGAATAAATAGCAAATGTTCGCGGAGGGCATCTCTGTCAGCCATCAATTTCACAATTTTCTCGGCTTGCTCGTGTACAATGACTTGGAGCTCGGCCCATTTGTCCGCCTTCTCCTCGAGCCAAGCGAGCCTTTCTTCTACGAATTCCATCTTCGTGTACCAGCACAAGACATCCTGAATAGAAGCAAAACCAATCACCCAGCCAGCCTGAACAGAGCAGAAACACAGCCACAAAAGAAGAACAGCCACAGCCAGCAGATCAGAAACACAGCCACAGCCAGCAGAGCAGCCACTAGCACAAGACCAGGACAGCTAGTTAAATGAAATGCAAGAAAGGTACTCAGAGATAAGTCTCGATTATTTAATTTTTTTTGGACGAAAATTGTAATATTACAGCCTTTTTTTAATGAAAATATGTAACTTTTATATATGTTGTGTTTATATATCAATTTAAGTGAAAAAAATGCAAAAAAAAAAAATTTTGTTTTTTTAATTTTTTTGAGGCATTTTTGGCACCAGTTTTGGAACAAAACCGGTGCTAAAAAAATAAATTTAAATTCTTTTTGGCCACTTTTTGCATCGGTTCAAAGCAAGAACCGGTGCTAAAAGTTTTTTTTTCAATATTTTTGGGGACATTTCGCACGGTTCACATCAAGAACCGGTGTGAAAAATAAGTTTTCGCACCGGTTTTGAACCGATGCGAAAAGTCTTAGGATTTGGCATCCCTCAAATCAGAACCGGTGCAAAATGGGGGTTTTAAACCGGCGCTGATTAGTAGTTTTCGCCTAGTGTTTTCAAGAATGGAATGAATAACCAGGAATCATGTCTTTAAGAGCGGGAAATAAGCGATCTGGTTCCAAAATAGGCAAGGTCCTTAGGAAGTTAACCAACATAGTTGAAAACATCACGCAAGTGGTGAACCATGGAAACCGTCATTCTGAGTTGGATTCTTACAGTGAAACCTTTAAAAGGATAGCCGCAACTAAACCACATGTGTATTTGGGAAAGGAGGACCCAGCCCGTCTTGAAAACTGAATTAAGGAGTTTAACAAGTTGTTTGATGCAAATAATTGCCCAAGTGAGTTGAGGGTGAATAATGGTGCTTATTTTATAAGGAGGAAGCTGACTTGTGGTGGACCCAAAGAAAGGATGAGTTGTTGAAAAGACCAAACTTTGGGTGGGATGAGATTAAGGAAGCCTTGAGAAAGAAGTTTTACCCAGCCTATCTAAGAAAGCAAAAGTGTATGGAGTTTACCAATCTCAAGATGGGAATTATGTCCATTAGTGAGTATTACAATAAATTCATTGAGCTAATGAGGTTTGCACCTGAAGTTGTCCCAACGAAAACTATCAAAGCCCAGAGGTTAGAGCAAGGCCTAACCATAACTTCTCAAGGGAAGCTAGGGGGAGTGACTTTTGAAACCTTAGATGAAGTTAATGGTCATGCTTCCCATTTGTACGGGATTAAGGGAAGGGAGATTGAGAATTCTGAGGGAGAGGAAAGAAAGAGTTCTGAGTCTGTTCACGGAGGTGAAAAGAAACTCAAGCCAAATGGGAATTCTCATGATAATGGAAGTTTAAATGGAAAAAGGGAGAATAAGGGGAAATTTGGGAAGGGAAAGGATGGACAAGAAACCAATGTTGGAGGAAATGGAAATCATGGAAATAGTGAAAAACCCAAGAGATTGTATGTTGTAGAAGGTGTGAGAAGAACAACCCTAGGAAAGATTGTGAAGGTAACCCAGTGACTTGTCATTATTGTCAAAAGCTAGGACACCGTGAATATGAGTTCTTCAAGAAGGAATCTGATGTCAAGGCAGGGAAAGTTCAAGAGAGTAAAAACCCATTCAAGCCATCTCAATTTAGTAGACCACAAGTTGGAACTAGTAGCAATGGAGGGAATGTTGCTAAGGGGCGTGTGTTCGTATTGAATAATTGTGAACGTGAAAACTCTGAAATATTTCATATGTTCTCTATGTTGCTAGAATTTTAATTGGTTCAAGCTTTTTGAATTGTTCTATGCGAATCTCATTAATAAAAGTTGAATTATAATAGTATTTGAATTTTCAAGATTCATGTGAAGTTTTCATGAGAAACATAATTGTCTGAATTCTTAGTGCATGTTGAAGTTTTACGGAATTTTAATTTCAAGGTGGAAGATACATATTTGATTATATCAAGTGGAAGTTGGAAATAGTTATTTTCATGTGCAGAGCATGAAATTGTGCATATATATGATTTACATGGTTTATATGATGGAATATATGAATTCCAAATTTATTGGTGGAATAAAAATTATTTAATGAGTGTTCCTAATGTTGGAATTGGTATATAATTTCCTTATATGGAAATAGATGGGTTTATGTGAAATATTTATTTTATGTATTAAAATCGTATAAAATTGCATAAAATCGTATTATTTTATGTATTAAAATATTTATTTTCACAATTATGCAAATAAATTGCATTAATATGTGAATGTTTGTTGTGAATGTGTAATTTTTAAGTTCCTAGTATGTTAAAGATCTAATCTTTAAATGTTTAAATGATTGGAACTTTAACCCTAAATTCCATGTTGAACTAATTTTGGATTTTTCATATTTGGTTTATTAAAATCCTTGAAGTTTAAATGCTTGTGAGTAAATGTTGATAAATCTTCATATTGGAAGATGTAATCTTGTTATTTTACACAAGTATAAAAGTTGGAAAATTTTATCATTGGATGATTAGTTTATTTTTCAACTCCCTATTTGTCAAATCCATTATTAATTTGCATATTGGCTAAATTAATTATGGATATCGCTTTTTCAGTTTTAAGCAACAAAAAGACCTAAAATATTCCAAGGTAATTTTGGAAGTTTAGGCTTGTGCACCATTAAAAATTTAATTTAATTAAGTTGGACTTATTTTATTTTCATTTTGCCCTAAATTAATTCTAAAATAAATTTAGATTTTACGTCGCACGTAAATTGGGATTAAAATCCTGAGAAAATGCACGCAAATCGAGGCAAAAACCCCAAGCATCACCAAGGCCAGCCGGGTTGCCCAGCAGCCCGCATGTGGCTGCATATGGTGCGCACAAGGGCTGAGCATCGAGCATGCGATGCTGTGTGGCGAGGGATGCAAGGGGCTGATGCATGGGCAGTGGCCTAGGCTGCTGGAGTAATTAGGCACGCTGCTGGGCAGCATGGTAGCAAGCCCCAGCCAGCCCGCCACTTGCTGGCAAGCGCCAGCATGCGCAGCGTGCAAGGCAGGCTGCTAGCGCTAGCAGCGTGGCATGCTACGCTAGGCGCTGTATGCTAGCACCACGCACCAAGCACACAAGGCAACGAGTGGGTTGTTTTTGCTTAAATTCGGGCTATGTGTTTTGCGAAAATTTTGCCATTTTAAAATTTTTATGTAATTATTTTAACGAGGTTGGACCTCGATTTTTCGGCTCTTGCAAAATTTTTTATTTTGACAAATTTGGGTTAACCGGCTTAATTAATTGGATTGATTAAGTTGGATGCGAAATTTAGTGGGAGCTTAGCTAATTACGTGTACAAATTGCACCTTAGTGATACATTATTTATTAAACAACTTTGAATAGTTTTAATTAGGCGCGTTAATCGGATTAACCACCTAAGTTAGTTACTAGTTTTGCGTGTTTACATGTTTTATCTCGTAAATTGCATGGGCCATTCACAAATAGTGAATGGGTGAATGAAAGATTGTTTCAAAACAGGTTTTGAGAAAAATGGGTGATCTGGTTCCTCTAAGAGGAGGAGTGATCAGGAAGTGCAAATAATGTTAAGTCTGGTCTAGCGATTAGTATGCACGTGTGTTTAGGCTTCTCTAGGTGAGTGTAATTAATTCTGAATATCCCTTTATTGAAGGCTAATTACTATATTTATAGCCTTGGGATGCGTGCCCAATACTAGGTTAATTGGTAAACCTAGGTCTGATTGGGCCTTGCCTCGGAAATCGGGCCTTGGTGGCCGTTTTCCAGGTTGGCATGTCATGGGCCACGTGGCATGGCATGATTGGTCCATGCTGGACTGATTACTAACTAACACGTGTTAGGACCTGATTGCTCCACGTGGCAGACTTTGATTAGGCGGGGAAAATCTCCTAATCATTTGCCCCTCACAGGTGGCACGTGACTGGTCACATGTCACCTGTGACAGGTGTCGACCCGTAACAGGCGACGGCCTGCTACAGGTGTCGGCCTGTGATAGGCCGAGAGTTTTTCCCGCCTATTTTCAAATTTGTAAGTGACCCTTCGCATTCTCATTTTACCCTATATCAGGGCCTTGACCGAAAGTCTTTTGTTCACACTTTTGCAAACTTCTGAAAGAGAACTCTCGGACCCCTGAACTTAAGTTTTAGGTAACCGTTTGTTCCTTTATCCTTTTGGTTTTGTTTTGTTTTTTTTTTTTGGAAAATGAGGCCCCAAAAGCATCTGGCACGGCCTAGGTTAGCAATCAGCCGGCCACCGGGGACGGTTGAGTCTAGGACTAGGGGTGTCGACTGCCCTGCGGTACTTCAATCTTTGCGCAAGTCCCGGAATCCAACTGTCTTTGTATCTATGCAGGATAGTATGGCAAGAACCAAAAGAACAAAGAGGATTGAACACTCTGATGGCTCTTCACTCCGGATCCCAATTAGTGAGCTATCGGACCAACCGCCTAGGACCCCAAGCACCCCTAGTGACTCTATTCTTGAATCTGTAGAGGGGCCTTCTGAAAAAGAGACGACCCTAGACGGATCTTCTCAAGCAAGGTCTGGGGCGAGTCTCCAGAGAAGAAGACGGTCCCTTCTGGTTCCCCACAAATAAGCCTTGCATCTGACTCAAATGATGAGTCGGATTCAAGTGATTCCAGTCGGCACTCCCACTCTTCAGAAGAAAAGTACTCTAGGTTAGAGACCACAATGGAAAAAGTTTCAGCTTCTAAGAAAGCTGCCGCCCAATATCGCTCGGCCATTCTGGGCAAGCGCCCTGTAGAGGAGTCGCCTACTTCTCGAACTACTATGGTATAACTATGACCTTGAGCATTTTGAGTTTTAATTTCCTTAGCTATCATTACTCAGATCACTTTCCTGGTAATAACAGTATCCAGTCACCCCCCAGTCCGAGCCTGCTTCAAAGATCAGGAAGCAGGCGGCTGGCGACATTGGAACGCCTAGCAGGGCTAGGAAGCAGTCGGCCAGCCGTCCGGTTACTACTGCTACCAAAGCTGCCGCCACTCCAGAAGGCAGCCGGCCTCCTAGGGGGAACCTAACTGAGGGTAACTTCTTTTTTCTTTGTTTTCTTGATTAAATCCCCCTTCATAATATTAATTTGGATGCTAAGTAAGGTTGCTCTTCTTGCAGGCGACCCCCAGAAGCCAGACCTGGTTCTTATGACTAAGAACATGCTGAAGGTTGTTTCTCCTAATGAGAGGCAGACGGTCAGAGGTTACGGCACCATGAATATTGATGGTGTCCTCGTCCTCCTTGCCGAGGTAGACTTTGTCTCGTTATTTTGTGTGTACATTCTTTAATGTTGACGCCAGTTTTATTACTAGCGCCTGTTTTCTTTGTGCCTGCAGACAATGCTGCGCATACACGGCCTTCGTAGGCCTCTAGCTGAGAAGTCAAAAGAGGTAAAAGCTGCAAAGGAGCATGCCGCCTCAACCATAGAATACACTTGTTGGAAGGACACCATTCCTTTCCATCTCCCACTTGTCCTTCCGGACAAGTGTGCATACAGTGTATAGCTCATTTCCTATGTCACTTAATGTTTCTTCGTGAACTATAAGGTAAGATTCTTTGTCATCCTTATTACGTTCAGAAGTGTTTCTCGATCTCTGAGTTCGACTGTCAATAAGCAGATGATTTCTAAAATCCATCTGAGCACGGCCATGCATTTTCACAGTCTCGCTCTTTGAGCGGCCTTGTAAACAACAAAACATTTTCCCTATTGTTAGTAGGGGGACAATCCCAGTCTTGTATTGTAAGTTCTTATTACTAAGAGGACATAGTCTCCTGAGTGTTCCCGTTATAATCCCTAGTTACGGCAGACGTTTGGAAACATCAAAGAGTCTAGTACTCAAACAAGAAAACTTCACAGTACTAATGGTCGGAGGAAACAAATTGCGATAGTCATAATGAGAAATGTACTTATGACAAAATTTAAATTTTCTTAAAGTACTCTCATAGGTCTTATCCAGTACAGTTCCAAACTGTACCTGTGCAAATGATTTATGACCGTCACGTCCTCGCAGCACAAGAAACGGTGCTGTAAATCATACTACACACTAATCTGTGGCGGTCATCAATCGTCCATCTGTTAGATGACCTCGATTAGGGACAATTTTCGATTTAATATTCAATGTTCACTTAACAGGTGTTTCTTTATCCAAGACATGGTCTTGATACCCTATTTTGAATATTTCCGTAAATCGAATGGACTCATTATTTAATTCTAAACCACAATTAAATAGTAATGGAGTGAATGATTTTTTGCACAAAAATTAATTACTCCATTAATGAATGGTTTTAATACAGTGTCTTACATTAAATATCCTATTTAATTAAAACACATGTACAGGGAATTTCAAAGCCAGTCTCCAACATGCTTGATTCCCATTGCCTCAATGTGCTTGTTGTGTTTCACTTGAGGCAAAGGTTTAGTCAAAGGATCGGCTACATTATCATCCGTGCCGATCTTACAAATTCTGATTTCACCTTCGGATTTCCATTCCCTTATCATGTGAAATCGCCTTTGCACGTGTTTGACCTTCTGGTGCTCTCTTGGCTCCCTGGCCTGAGCGATAGCTCCATTGTTATCACAATAGAGATCTATCGGCCCCTTGATTGAGGGTACAACACCAAGTTCGCTAATGAACTTGCGAATCCAAACAACTTCCTTGGCAGCTTCTGAAGCGGCCAAGTACTGGGCTTCAGTTGTAAATTCTGCATTGGTGCTCTGCTTGGCACTCTTCCACCTAAACGCTCCTCCATTTAGACAGAATATGTACCCCGACTGTGACTTGAAGTCGTCTCTATCAGTCTGGAAGCTAGCGTCGGTGTAACCTTCAACAACCAGTTCTTTGTGGCCTCCATACACCAGGAATTTATCCTTGTTCCTTTTCAGGTACTTAAGGATGTTCTTGGCCGCAGTCCAATGCACCTCTCCTAGGTTCGATTGGTATCGACTCGTTGCACTCAGGGCATACGATACATCTGGCCTTGTACATATCATGGCATACATGATCGATCCGATTAGCGAAGCATATGGGATCTGATTCATTCTTTTTCGCTCAACAGGTGTCTGCGGACATTGTTTCTTGCTGAGAGTTACGCCATGGGACATGGGTAAATGCCCTCTTTTGGCATTTTCCATGTTGAATCGAGCCAGTACCTTATCAATGTAAGTACTCTGGCTTAATCCAATCATCCTCTTAGATCTATCCCTGTAGATCTTGATGCTCAATATGTACTGTGCCTCTCCTAAGTCCTTCATTGAAAAGCACTTTCCCAACCAGCCCTTTACGGACTCCAACAATTTTGTGCTGTTTCCAATGAGCAGTATGTCATCGACATACAGGACCAGGAATGCAATATCACTCCCACTGACCTTCTTGTATACACAAGACTTATCTGGATTCTTGATAAAACCAAACTTGCTAATGGCTTCATCAAATCGCAGATTCCAACTTCTGCTGGCTTGCTTTAGTCCATAAATAGACTTCTTCAGCTTGCAAACCTTTCCAGCGTTGCCTGGATCGACAAAACCTTCTGGCTGTGTCATATACACAGCTTCTTTCAAAATTCCATTAAGGAAGGCGGTTTTGACATCCATTTGCCATATTTCATAATCGTAATATGCAGCAATCGCTAGGATGATCCGGACGGATTTTAGCATTGCAACTGGTGAAAAAGTTTTATCATAGTCAATCCCGTGGACTTGTCTATAACCTTTCGCCACCAGTCTAGCTTTGTATATTGATACATTTCCATCCTTGTCTGTCTTCACTTTGAAGATCCATTTGCAACCAATGGGTGTATAACCCTCGGGCAAATTCACCAAGTCCCAGACTTGATTTTAAGACATGGAGTCCATCTCGGATTTCATGGCCTCTTACCATTTTGCAGATTCGGGGCTCGTCATAGCTTGCTTGTATGTCGCCGGCTCATCACCATCCATGACTAGGATATCCTGATCATCAGTTAAGACGATACCGAGGTATCTGCCTGGTTGAGATCTTTTCCGTTGCGACCTACGTAGGGTAATCGGTTAAGCATTTACATTGTCTGTTTGATTCTGACCAATCTTCTTAGATGCTTCCAAAGTATCTAGATTGTCAGTTTTGTCAGGTTGACATTGTTGATCGTCCTCTCGAACTTCGTCGAGTTCGATTTTCCTCCCACTTGTCATTTTGGAAAGGTGGTCCTTCTCCAAAAAGACACCATCACGAGCAACAAACACTTTGTTCTCGGATTTATTGTAGAAGTAATACCCTTTTGTTTCTTTTGGATATCCCACAAAGAAACACTTATCCGATTTGGGGTGAAGTTTGTCCGAAATTAATCGCTTGACATATGCTTCGCATCCCCAAATCTTGAGAAAAGACAACCTAGGAGGTTTCTTAGTCCATAATTCATATGGAGTCTTTTCAACAGCTTTTGACGGAGCTCTATTCAGTGTTAGTGCTGCTGTTTGTAGCGCATGTCCCCAGAAAGAGATAGGGAGTTCACTAAGACCCATCATTGATCGAACCATGTCTAACAAGGTCCGATTCCTCCGTTCGGACACTTCGTTCCATTGAGGAGTTCCGGGAGGTTTCAACTCTGAAAGAATGCCATTTTCTTTCAAGTGATCGTCGAATTCATGGCTCAAATATTCGCCACCTCGATCCGATCGAAGTGCTTTGATTTTCTTGCCAAGTTGATTTTCAACTTCTTTCAGAAATTCTTTGAATTTCTCAAAGGATTCAGATTAATTCGACATTAAGTAGACATAGCCATATCTACTATAATCGTCGGTGAAAGTGATGAAATATCGGTAACCTTGTCTTGCGGGTGTGCTCATTGGTCCACATACATCCGTGTGTATTAGACCTAATAAGTCACTTGCCCTTTCTCCCAACTTGGAGAATGGCTGTTTTATCATCTTGCCTAATAAGCATCCTTCGCAATTTTCAAACGACTCTAAGTCGAATGAGTCAAGAACACCTTCTTGAAGAAGTTTCTTGATGCGTTTGATGTTAATATGGCCAAGACGACAATGCCACAAGTAGGTTTGATTCGACTCGATGGTCTTAGCCCGTTTGGCAGTATTCTCGATGTTATAGACCTGTTTGTCTAGTGAAAGCACATAAATACCATTTTCTGAATGTGCCTTACCATATAAAACATTATCAAAATAAATAAAACAACTATTGTTTTTGATTCGAAATTCGAATCCTTTGGCGTCCAACGCCGATATTGAAATAATGTTTTTGGTCACTCTAGGAACATGATAACAGTTTTCAAGTTCTAGAACAAGCCCTGTGGGCAAAGACAAACTGAGAGTTCCAACGGAGACGGCAGACATCCTTGCTCCATTGCCGACCCGAAGCTCGACCTCTCCCTTCTCTAGCCTCCTACTTATCCTTAGTCCCTGAGCATTGGAACAAAGGTGTGAGCCACATCCGGTATCTAATACCCATGATGTTTTGCTAGCGAAGTTTAAGTCTATAACGAAAATACCTGATGAAGAAGCAACGTTGCCGTTCTTCTTATCTTCCTTAAATTTGAGGCAGTCCCATTTCTAATGTCCCTTCTTTTTGCAGTAGAAACTTTCGGAATCAGATTTAGAAGAAGCTGCCTTCTTGTCCTTGCTGCCCTTGGCAGATTTTGACTTAGGCGGGAATTTCTTCTTTTTCCCTTTAAAGCTCTTATTTTTGCCCACACGTTTGAATGGCTTGCCCTTCCTCACCATGAGCATGTCATGCTTGCCCTCATCCTTGAGGGTTTGCTCGGCTTGCTTCAACATACCATGAAGTTCGGTGAGGGTTTTCTCCATACTATGCATATTATAGTTCATCTTGAACTGATCATAGCCTTTGTGAAGGGAGTGGAGAATGATGTCAATTGCCATTTCGGTTGAGTATCCAGCATCAAGCCTTTCCATGTTTTCAAATAATCCAATCATTTTGAGAACATGCGGGCTGACTGGCTCTTCTTTCTTGAGCTTGCTCTCAAAGATCTGCATGTGGGTTTCGAACCTTTCAGTTCGGGCCTGCTCTTGGAACATATTCTGAAGTTCAGAAATGATCTCAAAAGCTGTCTCCTTTTCAAAGAAAGTCTTTTGAAGATCCGGAGACATTGTGGCCAACATGATGCATTTGACATCCCGATTGGCACTTTGCCATCGGTTAAGGGCAGCCTGAGTGACCTCCTCATTGGGAGCGTCGGGCATTTCCTCATCAAGGGCGTATTCCTTTTGCTCCTGCATTAGTACAATGCGGAGATTTCTTTGCCAATCTAGAAAGTTTGGCCCGCTCAACTTCTCCTTGTCGAGAATTGAGCGCAAAGAGAACTGGTTATTGTTTGAGTTACTTGCAGACATTGTTCTACAATTGAAAGAATTTGAAGTGAAAAAACCATTCACACATCAATAAATTGAAATTTAAAACGTTCATGCAAATATTCAATCTTATTGAGCATTTTATCCACGCATTTAAAATTGTCCCTTATGGGCGAGAATAAAATGATTCTGAGATCCCAAAGATCAAGAAATGGTTAAGCATGCTTTGGCTTGTCTTAATCATTAAATATCTTAAGGTAAGAAACCCAATTGCTAATAGCTCCAAGCTACTCTCGGTTTGATAAAATGTCGCATCTAATGCATTCTTGACATTTTATCTCTTTTGCCACGACATCTAAGGACTCCTTACTGATATCGTTGAGCTTAACCAAGACAACTTGTATACCTAGTATACCTTACGTTCCTAGGGAAGTAGTGATGCCTCGCTTTGGCGTAATCCATCACATACGCGCATTAGTTCGGTAAGTGTTGTTCTTGGAACGGCAAATTCTAGCTCAATATTATTAAGGGACCTAGGGTTTCTATGTTGGTTGATTTAAGTGAACTTAACTAATCGTCGCAACATAATAGAAACCCTAGACATGCATCTAGCAATCATATATAATATTAATATATATAAGGCATAAAAATAGATGCATTTGGCAACTAGCATGACCCCTTGAAATCTTCAATTTCCATGGGTCTTCATCTTGGCTCGCCTTCATCGAAACGCCGTCTTGAGAAATCTTGGCCAAAACGAAATAAAAGAAGCTAGCTAGAACGACTAAGATTAATCTAATAGTAAAAAAATACTTAACGGTTCGTAGACCGTATTTAGATTTACAAAAATACATAACGGAACGCAGTCCGTATTTTCTATCCTAGTCGGGCCCCACTAGTTTCCATTTTGAAAGAACCTGTTTTGAAAACAATCTTCCATTCACCCATTCACTATTTGTGAATGGCCCATGCAATTTTACGAAATACATAATTAAACACGCAAAACTAGTAACTAACTTAGGTGGTTAATCCAATTAATGCGCCTAATTAAAACTAGTCAAAGTGGTTTAATCCATTATTTCTAAACGCAAAATGCTAACGCACTTCATTAAGCTCCCACTAAATTCCGCATCCGTACTTAATTAATCCGATTAATTAAGTCGGCATGACCCATAATTTGTCAAAATTTTGCAAAACCAAATACCGAGGTTCTAACCTCTTTAAAATAATTATTAAAATATTTTAAAACGGGATAATCGCAAAATTACATAGCTCATGCATCAAAATGGCCAACGTTTAAAACCGGATGCCTAGCATCAATGCTGCAGCAGTGCAGTGCTTAGGCGCAAGCATCTGGCCCAGCATGCCTTGCTGCCCCTGCTAGCCCTAGCACGCATAGTACTTCGCATGTTGGCATGCGAGTGTGGGCGCTGGCAAGTGTGGCTGGCCTGCTGTGGCTGGCTGCCTCGCGCTGCATGGCAGCATATGCGAGCAGTGCCCAGCAGCCACGCACCACATTGCAGCGCATCATATGTGCACTACTGGCTCCCCACACACAGCAGCCACACAGCGAGGCAGGGCCAGCACCATGCGCACCAAGGCAGCCACATGTGGGCTACGATACCAGCCCGGCTAGCCTAGGTGTTGCTTGGGTGCCCTTTGCCTCGATTTGTGTGCTTTTGACTCGGGATTTTAATCCCGATATTTGTGTGTTAAAATTAATTATAAATTTATTTTAGAACCAATTTGGAGCAAAAATAAAATAACAAGTCTAACTTAAAAATAATAATTTCAATAGTGCACAAGCCTAAATTATCCAAAATTTTAATTTTGAACAAAATTAGGTCTAACTTTATGCTTAAAATAAAATGAGCTATGTCAAAAATTAACTTTGCCAATATGCAAATTAATAATGGGTATGACAAATGGGAGTTGGGAAAATAAATTAACAATCCAATGATAAAATTTTCCAACTTGCATACTTGTGTAAAAATACCAAGATTACATCTTCCAATATGAAGATTAATCAAATTTTACTCACAAGTAATTGAACTTGATGGATTTTAATCAACCAAACATGAAAAAATCCAAACTTTGTTCAACATGGAATTTAGGGTTAGGGTTCCAATCATTTAAACCTTTAAAGATTAGAACTTTAACATTATTTGGGAACTTAAAATACAAAATCACAACAAGTTTTCACACTTTATTGCAATTTATTTGCAAAATTTGTGAAAAACAAGTTTATGTGAAAGATTGGTATATCAACTTAAGCACTAATAAACACTCCATTATTATGCACAAGGATATTTTAAAACCAGTAGATTATTGATGCACATGTGCATTTAATCTAACCTTGTAATGCTTGCATTAATCAAGGCATAATTAAAATTTTCGTTAAAAAATGAAAAACCCCAGAAAAATTGGGTTTTTGGTTTGAATTTGGCTTCTGGACAACCCTAAAAGGATTGAAACAGTTCCAGAATGTCGATTCCACCCAAAAATCACTATTTTTGAACCAAAATCTGGGTTCAACAGCCAAATCGAAAATAAAATCGAGTTTTAAAAATTAATTAAAACGAGCATCTAATCTAATTAGAAGAACATGAACCAGGAAATTAAATTCTTTTAAAACACCTTAATTAAAATAATTGCAAGAATTAAAAGGAGCGTGGCTCCGATACCGCTGTAGGGTTTCGTAGTGACCCGACACTACGCGGAAGGAAACCCACCAAGACCCGCCCCTTAATTAAAGCAATTAACAAGCATAATAAACTTAATCAAACAAGATTAAGAACAAGAATTATACCTTTGACGCGTGCTTCGCTTCCAAAGAGCTTTTAATTCAAAATCCCGAAAAGACGAGATCTCCGACGGATCGTACCCTCGACCCGACCCAAGCGTCCTAAGTCTTGAAGGTTAGTCAAGACCCGGACAAAATAACTATGAGTTTTACGAATCAAAGGTTTACTCTTTCTTAGAGTTGCCTTTTTAATTCCACTCAAGGTTATATTCTCAAAATCCCAACCAAGTGGGGACTTGAAACCCCTTTTCATGATCAATGTGGGATCATGTGCAATTGCAATAATTTATTTAATTCCAAAATAAATAATCAGGCAAAAGCAATCACAAGCCAACAAGTGGAAAAAGGAGAGAATGGGTTAGGTGAGGACCATATCCCATGGGGGGACCATTTCCTTGCTCCCCAAGGGAAGCTTGGTGGCTTTGGTCCCCACCTCTCCTTAAACCGCCACTCACAAGGGGGTGCTGGGCTGCTGCCATCTAGCACGCCAGGTAGCATGTGCCAACCAGCCCAGCCAGCTAGCATGTGCCTGCCCAGCAGCCTCGCATGCTTGGTGCTAGGTTGTGCTAACCGCTGGTGCTGGCCAGTGCTAGCTGCTGGGCGCTGTTGGCTGCCTAGCACTCCCCAACGCACACACATGCCTCGCACTCCCATCATGCGTGCTGCTAGCGAGCCACGCATGATGGCCCCCTTTGCCTCGCACACCACGCACACACCTTCAAAGCATGTCTCGCACTAGCTACACACACACCTTCGCAGCATGTCTCGCACTAGCCACGCACACACCTTCGCAGCACCTCTCGCACTAGCCACACACCATGCGCAGCGTGCATTGGCCTCGCACCACACGCACGCCCACTCATCACACAGCAGTCTTGGTGCGTGGTGATGTTGGGCTGCTGTGCGTGGCCTAGCACTATGCTGGCGCCTAGGCCCTCGCATATGGTGCGATGCTTGGTGCTGCCATGCGAAGGTTAGCACACAAGCCAGCACACACATGGTGCGCCAATGCTAGGCAGGCACCCATGCTAGCACTTGGTGCCAGCGATGGTGATGTCATGCCAGGCACGCACGCACGCAGCACCCAGTGCCTGCGATGGTGCGCATGGTGCCTGCGATGGTGTTGCCACCCCAGGCACGCATGCACGCAGCACCTAGTGCCTGCGATGGTGCGCCTGGTGCCTGCGATGGTTTGCTAGGTGCGCCTGGTGCGCCTATTGCTTGCGATAGGCTGCAAGGCCACGCCTAGGCTGCAATAGTGCCTAGCACACCATGGTGCGCCTAGTACACACATGGTGCGCCTAGGCTTGCGACAAGCTAGCCTAGCCTAGCTACGGCTATGCTCATACTTGTTGCTTGTGATTTTGCGACGTTCGGTCTCGACGCCCTAGGCTCGATTTCCGACGTCTATGTTCGTAAAACTCTGCTGACTCATTAAATCCTTTCGGATTAATTCGTCTTCTCGGATCGGTGATTCGATTGGGTTCGACCCGAAGGGTTCAGTTAAGATTAAGCTGTAATATCAATTGTACCTCGATATTACTGATCGGAAGTGGCCTCCACCTAGGCATTCCGATCACTTGACCTTACTGAAGAATTAGTTCCGTAATAATTCTGAACCCTCTATCGGAAGAATACACTTGTTGGAAGGACACCATTCCTTTCATGATCGTCATTTTGCCGTTTTGATTTGCTAGTTTCTTGATAGCCGCTTGAATGTCTTACCGACTGTTTATTATTTGAAATTAGCAAATTTTTTCCAAGTATAGTAGGCTAGGATGGAGGTTTATCAGGTGCCGACTACTCATGGTGCCGACTGCTTATGCCCCTAGGCGACTTGTTGTCTTTGTTCCAGAATTGCCGACTAGTCGGCCATGAACCCAGTCGGTCCACAACGCATTTTTTAGCAAATACATTAGGTCTTCTAACTTTGCTTTGTAAATTAATATTTATGGGCCGCCTTATTAGTCGTAGTGGCTTGGTGCCGACTAGTTCAACTATATTAGGCTTGCCTTAACTTAGGTCGGATTCTTTTTTTGAGTGTTACCTAGGTTGTTGGACGCTTGATTTCTTTTACCAAGTTTGAAGGGAACAGGCTGCTTGTTATCGAGCCGCCTGTTTGAATTAATTGTGTCTATGGATATAGCCACATGTAATTCTAGTTTGATCAAGTAGGAATAGTGTTCTAGGGCCCCTATTTGCCAAAAAAAAAAAGTCGACCCTCGAACTTTTTGGTTCCATACCTGGGGGAACGACTGGTTACCCACGCGGGTTTACCAGGCGCCGCCACTTTTGTTTGAGTAATAGAGTAACCAGGCGGCGGAGGCCGGATGGTCCCCTTGATTCGCCAAGTGTTGCTTGGCTATTTACTCAAAGGGTGTTCACCTAGTAGGAGTAGTGGTTTGAGAGTTCCTGTTTGCCAAGAAACAGTCGGACTTGTCATACTTTTTAGATTCCTCACTAAGTATGAGAGAGTGACTATGAGTTAACCTTGGGGTTACTCAGTCGTTGTCACTCCTGCTTGAGTAGTAGAGGTACTAGGCGGCGGAGGCCGGCTGACCCCCTTGATTTGCCAATTTTTGTTGGCTATTAACTCAAAAGGTACCCCCTGTACTTATCCCAAGTAATACAGGTGGTCATCCGACTCGAATGTCAACTTCTAGCACTTGCTTGTTAGTGTTAGAGTTATCCTTGTCTCAAAACGGTTACGTGGTTGTCCTTGGGGACAGTCGTTTAGGTGTCGTGTACTTAGTTTATAAAGCATTATTCCACCCAAAAGGGAGCTGCTCTCTGCGACGAATCTCATCCGGAAGGATGTCGCCGGATGCCTGCTATGATGTTGGGACAGGTCGTATTAGTTTAAAATTCAGAGCATGATCAGGCGGCTAGGTGCCTGGGCTGATCACGGAGAGTAGCCGTTTGTTTGACCAGTCGGCGTGCCCCTCAGTTGGTAAAAATTGGAGAGTATTCGTCAGCTATTTGAGCAGGCGGCTCGCCCCTCTGTTTATAACATATATAAATGTAGCAAATTTGCAAGTTTTATTAGTAGCTCTCGGCAATTACATCATTCGAAAATAATACTTCTTTAAATTATCTACATTCCAAGTTCTAGGTAGGAGTTGGCCGTCTGGTGTTTCCAGGCGGTAGGTGCTGTCCCTAACCTCTTCATAAATTCGGTAGGGTCCCTCCCAGTTTAGAGTTAATTTGCCTAACTCATTAGCCCTACCGACTGCTTCCATCTTCTGTAGTACAAAGTCTCCCACTTTGAGTGGACGCCTGTGTACCCTTTTGTTATATGCCCTTGTCATCCTCAGGCGGTAGACTTCATGCCGTAGGGATGCATTGCCCCTACGTTCTAGGAGAGAATCCAATGTCAGGCGCATGGACTCCCAATTTGCTTCTTCGTCATACAATATTATACGAAGAGTCGGCTCGTAGTGTTCAATTAGTTGAAGAGCTTCTGCCCCATAAGTTAGGAGGAATGGAGTTTCTCCAATTTCCCCTTTTTCAGTCGTCCTGATGGCCCAGAGAACATGCGGTAGTTCATCTGCCCATAGGCCGCCTGCTCTTTCAATCTTCTTTTTGATACAGTCTGAGATGATTTTATTGAAAGCTTCCACTTGGTCGTTTGCTTGTGGTCGGCCGACTGATGTAAAGCAATAAGAGATACCTTGGTCTCCCAGCCAGTTTTTGAGAACAGGCGTCTCAAACTGGGGACCGTTATCAAAAACCATAGGCATGGGTACCCCAAATCGAGTGACGACATTTTTCCATATGAAGGAGATCACGTCTTTAGTCTTGATACCCTTAACTGTCTCTGCCTCCACCCACTTGGTGAAGTAGTCGACTGCAACTAGTATGTACCTCCTGTCGCCTGTTGCAGGCGTATAGGGACCTAGGATATCCATGCCCCACTTAGCGAATGGTATAAGACTATGGATGGTCGTGAGGTCTGTGGCCGAACGATGGATTAACTTGCCGAACCTTTGGCACTTGTCACATTTTTTAACCATTTCCATGGAGTCAGCTTCCAAGGTGAGAAGCGCAGTACCCTGAGTGTAGATCTTCTAAGACCTCTCGTCCTTTTTCTAGGGTAACACATTTCAGGAAGGGCTGAAGATACCCTTTCTTGAAGAGTTCCCCCTTACATATCTCAAAGTTGGACGCCCGTTTTTTCAGTAGGGCCGCCTGGGAGTGATCACTCGGCAAGGTGCCGGTTGTTAAATAGGCTCGGATGTCATCCATCCAAGTTGAGCTTCTATCAAGGATTCCAATAGGTTCCTCCTTAATGCTTCGTTTCTCCATAACTTCCTAGAAAATAGTCCTTGGAGTGTCACAGGAGGCCGAGGAAGCCAGCTTAGAGAGGGCGTCCGCCTAATTATTCTTGGACCTAGGTACTTGAGTTAGATGAAATTCCTCAAGTGACCTAGCCGCTTGTCTTACCGCCTATAAATATTTAATCATAGCCGGATGGGTGGCTTCATAATCACCATTATATTGGCTTACTATCAACTGTGAGTCCGAACAGGCGGCTATCTTCCTTGCCCTGGCCGCCTTGCACATGCGGGTACCGGCAGGTAGAGCTTCATACTCTGCCTCGTTGTTCGAGGCTTGGAAGTTGAATCGTAGTGCATACTCATACCTGTCACCTTCAGGCGACTAGTATATGACGCCTGCACCACAACCATTCATAGTGGAGCTCCCGTCTACATAGACCTTCCAGACTTGGTCTACAATATTAGAATCAGAAGGCCGAGTCATTTCTACTATGAAGTCCGCAAATGCTTGCCCCTTCACTGCTTTTCTTGGCTCGAATGTGATTTCAAGGCTTTGTATCTCTATCGCCCATTTAATCATTCGGCCTGACGACTACATGGTTGTCAGGGGCAGCTTGACCGGCTGGTCTGTGTATACCACGACTGGATGCGCTAAAAAATAGGGCTTCAACTTTCTAACTTCCATGAAGAGGGCAAGGCCAAAATTTTCAACCAGGGGGTATCTTAACTCGGCATTTTTCAAGACGTGACTGACAAAATAGACCGGGAGCTGGCAGCCGTCCCTCTCAGCAAGGAGGACGGCACTTAGAGCATGGTCAGACACTGCTAGATACATATAGACCACTTCTTTAGGCAAAGGGCTGACCAGCCTTGGTAAGGAGTGCAAGTGTTCTTTCGGCTTTTGGAAGGCCGCCTCAGCATCCGGCCCCCATTCAAACATAGCTTTCTTTTTTATTGCCTGAAAGAAGTAGAGGCAGTTGTCGCCTGCCCGGCTGAGAAATCTCCCCAGGGCCGCTAGACAACCTGTTAATTTCTGGACCTCTCGAACAGTGTGGGGCGAATGCATGTCTATAACCGCCTGTACCTTCTCGGGGTTAGCCTTTATACCCCTTTGATTGATAAGAAATCCGAGAAACTTCCCAGACTCAACTTCAAAAACATACTTCTTAGGATTGAGCATGACATGGTGCCGCCTAAGTGTGGTGAACGTTTCTCGGAGGTCAGCCAAGTGGTCCGTCTGGAGTTTGGATTTCACAATCATATCATCTATGTACGCCTCCACATTCCTTCCAATGTGGTCAAAGAAGACGGTGTTTATCATTCTCTGGAAAGTTTCCGAGGCGTTCTTCAAAGAAAACGGCATAACTGTGTAACAATATAGGCCCTGATATGTGACAAAGGTCGTCTTCTCTTGGTCCTTCTTCTACAGGGGAATCTGATGGAAGCCAGAATAGGCGTCCATGAAACTCATCAAGGCATGGCCAGCTGTAGAGTCGACTAGGCTGTCGATCTTGGGCAATGGATAACTGTTTTTAGGGCATGCCTTGTTTAAGTCCGTGTAGTCCACACACATGCACCAGGTACCATTCGGCTTCTTTACTAAGAGAACATTGGTGACCCAGACAGGGAAATAACATTGCCGAATGAACCCAGCATCAAGTAACTTTTTAACCTCGGTGGCAGCCGCCTGGCTTCTTTCTTCGCCATGGTTCCTTTTCTTTTGTCTGACCGGCTTCTTTTTAGGATCCACGGCGAGCTTATGTACTGCTAGATTGGGACAGATACCCGGCATCTCATGTAATTCAAAGGCAAATATATCTTTGAATTCCTTCAAGAGTTGGTGAAAATTTATCACCAAGTTCAGCAAGAGCAGTCGTCCCGACCTTGACAGTTCGGCCAAGAAGAGAGTCGTCCAGGACAACGTCCATCTGCTCACCAGCCGGCTGAGGGCAAAACTCGTCTGACCGCTCCTCGGCCAGTGATTGCTATTGTTTTTCCTTTCTTTCAGCCCCCAGGTGGGCGGCCTTTCTCTTCTTGCCGGGTACTACTTGGGCAGGCGTATCATCCTTGATTTGTTCAAGGTCAGCTTTCTCTCCACTGGGGCCAGCAGCCGCCACAGTGGGCTTAATATCAGAGATGTAACACTCCCTGGTAATCTTCTGGTCTCCCCGTAGGGGGCCGACTGATCCATTATCTCTCTCAAACTTGAGGAGCATGAGAGATGGGATGATAACAGATTTAGATTCATTGAGGGTTGGGCGCCCTAGGATCATATTGTAGGCCGACAACTCTACAACTACAAGGAATCGGACCACCATGTGACGGCCCTCCCCCTTCTCACCCAAGCGGACAGGGAGATCCACTCGTCCAACTGGGTGGACGACTCCTCCTCCGAATCCTACTAAAGGATAGGAGACAGGTCGCATGCTCTCAGTCTTGTATTTGAGCTTGGTCAAGAATCGATAACAAATGAGGTCAGATGAGCTTCCAGTATCAATAAAGATTCGACCAACTCTTTGGTTGGCCACCTTGCATTCAATTACAATAGGGTCGTCATGCGGCCCCCTAACACCTCCCAAGTCTTCCTTAGTGGTTACAACCTCAGGAAATGAACTTTTGGAGGTCCGTCCTTGCTCGACGGAGTTCACATCCAGACGCCTGATGTTATCTTTGTTGGCCTGGATAGTAGGGCCACCTCCTCCGAAGCCGCCTGCTATGGTATAAATGGGCGCTTCGTCAGTGTCAGAGCTGTCGGCTAACTGTTGCTTCCTTTTCGCCGCATGTTTCTGTTTGGGGGGTGGATTCCCCTTAGACTTCTTGACATAGGAGTCGAGATCTCCTTTGTCTGCCAGGCGGTCTAGAAGGCGCTTGAAGCTGATACACTCATTGGTTTCATGGCCAATATCCTCATGGTAGTGACAGTATTTACTTTGGTTCCGATTGCTGACAGAACCCTTCATGGCGGCCGGCTTCTCAATTGAGATCCGGTCCTTTATTTCATTGAGGATGGCATGGTTATCCTTGTTAAACTCATACTTGGGGGAGTATGGTTTAAATTCCTTCTTCTTCTTCTAGGACGGCTGTTCAGAGGAGTCGTCCGCCCAGACTTCTTTTCTCTTTTTCTCTTCCATATTGGCCGACTGCTTTGGCCGGCTTTCTCTTTTGTCGGACTTTTTGTGGTCCGACTGTTTTCCAATATTACAGAGGTCAGTCGCCTGAATGTAGGCGTCCGCCTCCATCATTGCTTCTTGGAGGGTGGTCACCCTCTTTCTGACGAGGTTGAATTTGAAGTTCGACCCGTCCTTCAGACCTTTGAAAAAGTCTGTATAGGCTACTTCATTAGGTAGTCCTTGTATCTGAATTCTCATCATATTGAACCTTTTGATGTAAGAGCGCAGTCCCTCCTTATCTCCCTATTGTATGGCCCCCAGATCAAGGGTGGTCTTCTTAGCAGGAATGTTCATTGCGAAGTTTGATGTTAACAAGTAAGCGAGGGTCTTGAAATTGTTAATACACCCGGCCGGCAAGTTGCCAAACCATTGTTGGGCGACTCTCTTCAATGTGGCCGGGAAACACTTGCACCATGTGGCGTCATCCAACCCTTGGAGGTACATAAGGTTGGTGTATGCCATCATGTGATCTTCTGGGTTAGTAGTGCCATCATATGCCCCTACCAACACATTTTTTACTTTGGCCGGCTGGGCGGCCTCTATTATTTCCTTAGAGAAGGCGGATAGTTGTTCTCCAAGTTTGAGCAACCTAAGTTGTCAGTCCAAAGGCTGGACATTCCTTGCCGCCTATCCTCCAAAAAGAGTATGCTGCATGAAATATTGGGACTGCAGGACGTATGGTTGAGGAGGCACATACGGGGCCGCCTGATGCTTCTAGGAACCAAAACGAGAGGAGGCTCCAGGCGTCTGGCTCTCATAGTTTGATTTTCAATACCTTAGGGAGGTATTATGTAGGCTGTCTTGAAAATCAGACGTAGAGGCCGACTTTGACAATCGGTCATTCTTCTTCTGTTCAAGAAACATTCGACCATCAGTGTATGTTCTCTTTGACCCGTCCGGCTGAACATGACAGATGGGCTTTCTCTTCCCTGGTGAGGGAAAGTGGTACTTAGTTAGGTCGATCATTGGTTCCTCCCTCGCCCTAGGCTTAGGGTAAGGAGTCACCTCCTGATCCTTTACAAGCTTCTTCCTCCCATATTAGGAGGGTCTTCTGGCCAACTATTCCTTTGGTGTATCAGTCGTCCTTTTGTTGATAAGCTCCTGGATCTCCCCCTTGAAACTATTCATGAAGGTCATGAGTTCGTTTCTAGTGATGGGGGTGGATCCCTCATCCACCTGTTGATGATCAAGCGGCTGGCCGGCTGGTTTACTAGATCTAACCAGACAGTCCTCCCGTTCCCTCCTTTCAGTGGGACGGGTACGTCGAGCTCTTAAGGTCCCGTCAGAGGTCGTATGAGTCTCGACTTCAATTTCATTGTCAGTATCCTGGTCCGTCTGAACCAGAGGGTCGTCCAGGGGACGCTTCTCACTTAAAATCGGTACAGATTGTGATTCCATCTCGAAAGTACTCTCCCCACAAACGGCGCCAAAATGTTTCGGGGTTTTTTTGATGTCCTGCGGGAGAGTTACAATTCCGGGACTGGATCCTTGCGCCTGTACCTACAAAACAACGGAGACTCCGGGTGGTGGAAGCTCCGCCTTCGACGATCAAGTTAGTACTTGTAGGTGCAGTAAAAACGTGCGGAAAGTAAAAGGGTGATCTGGTTCCTCTAAGGGGAGGAGTGATCAGGAAGTGCAAATAATGTTAAGTCTGGTCTATCGATTAGTATGCATGTGTGTTTAGGCTTCTCTAGGTGAGTGTAATTAATTCTGAATATCCCTTTATTGAAGGCTAATTGCTGTATTTATAGCCTAGGGATGCGTTCCTAATACTAGGTTAATTGGTAAATCTAGGTCTGATTGGGCCTTGCCTCGGAAATCGGGCCTTGGTGGCGGTTTTCCAGGTTGGCATGTCATGGGCCATGTGGCGTGGCATTATTGGTCCATGATGGATTGATTACTGCCTGACACGTGGCAGGACTTGATTGGTCCATGTGGCAGACTGTGATTGGGCGGGGAAAATCCCTTAATCATCTAGGATTTCAAATGTTGCGATGATTAGTTAAGTTCACTTAAATCAACCAACATAGAAACCCTAGGTCCCTTAAAATATTGAGCTAAAATTTGCCGTTCCAAGAACAACACTTACCGAACTAATGCGCGTATGTGATGGGCTACGCCAAAACGAGGCATCACTACTTCCCTAGGAATGTAAGGTATACTAGGTATACGAGTTGATCTTGGTTAAGCTCAACGATATCAATAAGGAGTCCTTCGATGTCGTGGCAAAAGAGATAAAATGTCAAGAATGCATTAGATGCGACGTTTTATCAAACCGAGAGTAGCTTAGAGCTGGGAACAAAGGTGTGAGCCATATCCGATATCTAATACCCATGATGTTTTGCTAGCAAAGTTTAAGTCTATAACAAAAGTACCTGATACAGAAGCAACGGTGTCGTTCTTCTTATCTTCCTTGAATTTGAGGCAATCCCACTTCCAAAGTCCTTTCTTCTTGCAGTAGAAACATTCGGAATTTAGAAGAGGTTACCTTCTTGTCCTTGCCGCTCTTAGCAGCACTTGACTTAGGCAAAAAATTCTTCTTCTTTTTCCCTTTAAAGCTTCTCTTCTTGCCCGAGCGCTTGAATGGCTTGCCCTTTTTTATCATGAGCATGTCATGCTTCCCCTCATCCTTAAGCGTTTGCTCGACCTGCTTCAACATCCCATGAAGCTCGGTGAGGGTTTTCTCCATGCTGTGCATGTTATAGTTCATCTTGAATTGATCATAACCTTTGTGCAGCGATTGGAGAATGATGTCAATTGCCATCTCGGTTGAATACCAAGCGTCTAGCCTTTCCATGTTCTCAAGTAATCCAATCATTTTGGGTACATGTGGGCTAACTGGTTCTCCTTTCTTGAGCTTGATCTCAAGGATCTACCTGTGGGTTTTGAACCTTTCAGTTCGAGCTTACTCTTGGAACATATTCTGAAGTTCATAAATAATCTCATAAGCCGTCTCCTATCAAAGAAAGTCTTTTGGAGGTCCGGAGACGTTGTGGCCAACATGATGCATTTGACATCCCGATTGGTTGGTTGCCATCGGTTTAGGGCAGCCTAAGTGACCTCCTCACTGGGAGCGTCGGGCAATTCCTCATCAAGGACGTATTCCTTTTACTCTTGCATGAAAATAATACGCAAGTTCCTTTGCCAATCAAGAAAATTTGGCCCACTCAACTTCTCCTTGTCGAGAATTGAGTGCAATGAAAATTGGTTGTTTGAGTTATTTGCAAACATGTTTCTACAATTGAAAGAATTTAAAATCAAAAACCATTCATAAACCAATAAGTTTGAAATTTAAAGCATACGTGCAAATTTTCAATCTTATTGAGCGCTATATCCACGCATTAATATTAGTCCCCTTTTGGTGAGAATAAAACAATTTCAAGATCCCAAAAATCAAAAAGTGATTAAGCATGCTTTGGCTTGTCTTAACACTTAATATTTTAAGGTAAGCAATCCAATTGCTAATAGATCTAAGCTACTCTTGGTTCGATAAAACGTCACATCTAATGCTTCCATGACATTTTACCTCCATGGCCACGACATCTAAGGACTCCTTACAGATATCGTTGAGCTTAACCAAGACCAACTTGTATACCTAGTATACCTTACGTTCCTAGGGAAGTAGTGATGCCTCGCTTTGGCGTAGCCCATCACTACGCGCATTAGTTCGGTAAGTGTTGTTCTTGGAATGGCAAATTTTAGCTCAATATTATAGGGACCTAGGGTTTCTATGTTGGTTGATTTAAGTGAACTTAATTAATCATCTCAACATTTCAAATCCTAAACATGCATCTATCATACCATTCAATCATATCTAAACACAATTTGATATATATGTATATATATATATATTATATATAAATATAACATAAGTAAAATATGCATTTGGCAACTAGCATAACCCCTTGAGCCTTCAAGTCTTCAAGGGTATTCAATGCATCATCTTGGCTCGTCTTCTTAGAAGCGCCGTCTTTGAGACATATCCGCCAAATATGAAACTACTAGTTACTATGACTAGGATTAATCTAAATATTAAGGTAAAAAAATACGCAATGGTACGCAGACCGTATTTTAATTTACAAAAATACATAACGGATCGCAGTCCGTATTTACTATCCTAATCGGGCCCCACTAGTTGCCATTTTCACAAAATCTGTGATACAATATACATTCCATTCATGCATTCACTATATGTGAATGGCCCATGCATTTTTCAACGAAAAACAAGTAACAATGCATAACACGCGCAAACTAGTAATTAACTTAGGTGGTTAATCCGATTAACGCGCCTAATTAAAACTAGTCAAAGTTGTTAACCGATTATGTGATTAAAAAGAAATAAATTACCTCAAGTAACTAACGAAGCTCCCACTAAATTCCACATCTGACTTAATCAATCCAATTAATTAAGCCGATTCACCCATATTTTTCCAAATTATTTTGCAAGTGCCGGAGGAACCGAGGCCTAGCCTTGTTAAAATAATTAAATTAAATAATTAAAACCGGACCAATAAAAGCAAAAAGGTAGCCCACCAAATGGCCAAGTGCCTAGCATCCAAGCCATGGGTCTAGGCTTGCTAGGCACCAAGGCCCATGGATGTGCGTGCTTAGGTGCTGGCATGCCTGGCTAGCAGCGCACTGCCACGCTTGCTGGCACCAGTAGCCTCGCAGCATGCTACGCATGCTTGCATGCATGCTGGCGCTGGCAGCGTGTAGCTGGCTTGCTGAAGCTCGTATGCCTTGCTGCCCAGCAGCACTTGCGGGCATCTTCCAGCAACCACGCAACACCACGCATCCTTGATGCATCAAGCACGCACATAGCGTGCACCAAGCCCGCCACACAGCAGCAGCACTTCGAGGCATGAGCACCTTCATGCGCACCTCGGCAGCCACATGTGGGTTGCGTAAGCAGCCCGGCTAGCCGTAGGTGGTGCTTGGGCGATGCTTGCCTCGATTTGCGTGCTTTTATCTCTGGATTTTAATCCCGGTATATGTGTGACATAAAAGTGATTCTAAATTAATTTTAGAATCAACATTGAGCAAGAATGAAAATATAACAAGTCGAACTTAAATAAATTCAATTTTAGTGCATAAACCAAGATTAATTCAAGAACCTTTCTTTAACTTAGTTTAGGTTCATCTTGATGCTACAAATTGAAGGGCTATACTCATAATTAAATTAATCATACATAAATTAATAATGAGATTTGACAAAATTAAAGGGGTTGGAAAAATAAACCCATTCATCTAATGAAAAATTTCCAACACTAACTTGTGTATAATTGAAAAATTACATCTTCCAATATGAAGATTAATTAAATTTCAATCACAAGTTTTGAACTTTAAGGACTTTAATCAACTCAAAAATGATTAAATCCAAAAATTAGTTCAACATGGAATTTAGCAAGCAAAGTTCCAACCAAATAAACAATTAAAGATTGGATCTTTGACAATTAAAGGGACTTCAAAATTACAAATTCACCATAAACAATCACACTTGAAGCAATTAATTTGCAAAATTGTGAAATTTCAAGTTTATGTGAAAAAATGAGCTTACCAAATCAAGCACCAATTATGACTTCATAAACATGCTTAATAAGGTTTATAATTGCAGTAGATTAGTGATGCAACCATACATTTAATCTACCTTTAACATGCCATGATTAATCAAGGTTTAAAGATTTAAAATTTTTAGTCAAAAACGAAAAAACCCTTCAAAAAAACATGTTTCTGGGTGGATTTTGGCTTTTGGACAGGTCTTAAAAGGGACAAAAACGAGTTACAACATCGATTCCACCCAAAAATCACTATTTTTGAGTCGAAATCTGGGTTCGTTGGCCAAAATTAATATAAATACAAGATTAAAACTAATTAAAACGAGCTTCTAATCTAATTAGAAAGAAAAACCAAAATTTAAATCCATTTTAAATCACCTTAATTAATTATTAGTTACAACAATTAAAATGAACGCGGCTCTGATACCACTGTTGGGTTTCGTAGTGTCCGACACTACGCGGAAGAGAATTCCGCCAAGACCCGCCCACTAATTAAAGCACCTAAACATGCAATCACATAATTAAACAACAAGAGAGAGAAAGAGAAAAGACGATCTTACCCTCGAAGCGTGCTTCGCTCGATAACGAGCTCTTACTTGAAAGCTTAACCTCACAAGTGTGAAGGCCTTCGACGGCTCGCACCCTCGACCCGACCCAAGCGGTCTTTATCCCGAAGGTTAGTCGGGACTTGATCAAAGAAAAACTAGAGTATTACGAACTTAAAGGTTTTCTCACTTTCAAGGATATGCCTTATTGATTTCAACTCAATTGATTTTTTCAAAACTCAAAACTTGGGTATTTATAGGGAAAGGAGCCTTGATCTCCCTTCTCCCATCAATGTGGGAGAATTGCATTTTTCCTCAATTTATTTTAATCAAAAACAAAATAAAATGCAAAGCAATCAACAAGCTCCATGTGGCATATGGAGAGCATGGGTAGGTGAGGACCATTTAAGGGGGGGACCAAAACCCCTTGCTTCCCAAGCAAAGCATCATGATCGGTCTTCCCCTATGACCGTGAGCTGGCCCCTTTGCACAAGTAGCTGCCAGCCACCTTGGCTGCCAAGGCTGCCTAGCTGGCGCCTGGCACCTTGGCTGTGCTAGGAGCCCAGCTCGCACTCGCATGCGCGCAGCAAGCAAGCCACGCAATGCGGGTTGCTGCTACTGCTGCTTTGCGATGGCTAGCAATGCTCAGCTGCTGCTCGCTTGGTGCTGCTACGCTAGCAAGCACGCACAGCACACACTCACACAGCACGCTGCTAGCGATGCTTGTGTTGTGCGAGTGCAATGCTACTGCGATTCTGCGAGGGGGCTGGGTGCTTGGCCTAGCATGCTAGAAAGAATGCACAGCCACAGCACGCATACACACAGAACTATGCTTGCGATGCTTGCATGCTAAGCGTAGCCTAGCTGGGGCTATGTGTGTGACTGGCTGCGATGCCCACCACGCTAGCATGCATGCGGTTGGTGCCCTCGCCTAGCCTAGCACTCGCATGACTAGGCAGATGCAAGGCTACGGCTTGGCTCGTACTTGTCGCTTGCTTGATTCTACGTCTCGTCGAGTTCTAAATTCGACTTGACTTGCGACGCTAAGTTTTGACGCTCTAAGCTCGATATCCGACGTCTTTGTTCGTAATACTCTAATGACTCATCTAATCCTTCGGATTTATTCATCGTCTCAGATCGGTTATTCGATTGGGGTGCGACCCGAAGGGATCGGTTATTCCATGGTTGGTGAATTCACAAACATGGATGCACCCATTATTGCACAAAGCGTTTATTAGGGTGGACGGAGCGTAAAATCCCAATGGCTAAAACCATATGTAAAACACATACGGGTTCTAAAAAGTCAAAAAAACTCAATCAAAGAGTAAAATCGTCGAGACAGTACTAGAATCGGGCAAAACAAGAAGACAAAATTCTGGTGCAGTGTCGCCAGATCCTATCGCTGGACGGCAGGAACTATCGCACAATGATAGCTCCATCGTGGCGCGATGAAACTATCGTCTGGCGATGGTTTCTGACATCCTACGATGGTTCCGACGCGCTGTGGCAGTTTCTATGTTCGATATTTTTTTCAATTTTTTGTAGCGTCTATTCGCTTTTAGTTGTGAAAGATATTTCCAGCCTTTCCTACGTGTATATTCCTATGTTTTGACGCATTACGGATAATGTTTCCAATGCGAACCTTTTTATGCTTATGCCACAATGTTAACAAAAATTACGCACAACGAATATCTAGAATCATTCAAGTCTCATCCACTCATTCTAAATAAATTGCCAAAATAAATTTTAGGAATCAATCAAGAAATCCTCCTCAGCAAAGTCGCCAAAAACTATAGGAAATTTTTCAACTCATCATTGAGCCCTACTATGGTTCATGTTTTTAAGCATGGTGGCGTCCAAAGGAAAAGAAGCTAGAGATAAAAGAGTCGTCAACAAGTTTTAGAAACTTGTAAACCGTTCACGGGTGTGAAGGTTACACCCCATTCACAATCACAGAGATTGCTAACTCTATAGTGGTCCGAAACCATGACAGGATGTTCAGAGATGATGGTACGAATCCAACCTAAAAGAGATTGAACCCTTCCTAAATCGGCCTCTACTTAATTCTTATGATATTCATGTGCGCTTTTCGATCAACATACATACATCAAATTAATCCTAAGCATATTTAATCTATGTTGGTTGATTAATAATACATAATCAAATCTCTTATTGACGATCACTTAAATTAAAATCATATTAGCCTAAATTCAATCATTAATTATCTTATTAGGCGTGATTTCAAGTATAAATTCCCTTTTATCCTGCAAAAAGGGGAGTGATCAAGCAATAACGATAAATCATAAATAAACAAGTAACATATGATTAAAATAACAATCATCATAAGAACATCATCATACATTGTTAATAGTAAGATCTAAAGGCATAATACTAAACGAATTAATAACAAATCCTAACATGTCACAAGTAATGAAGATCAAATCGTTATCCTAAACATGATACTAAAAATCATAATAAGCATCCTAAACATGATACTAGAAATCATAAAGACATCCTAACATGATACTAGGAATTAAAATATACTTTAAGCATGATTTCTACATCAAAATCAAAGAATAATAATAAAAGAGATAATTGAATTACTCACTTTGATGCCTCACCTCTTGCTATTAAAACAATACACGCGTTAGTAAACTTCAAGAAAGTTAAATCAATAAAGTAAATAAATCAAATATAAATTAAAATATAGATTTGGGACCAAACCCTTAGAATTATCAACCTTTCACGTCGAGGTCGAAGGCAACATCGAGGATGGCTAGGGGTATTCAAGTCTCGTGAAGGAAGTATTGTGTTTGATTAGGGAGAGTATCAAGGATGTGTTTAGGCTAACGCTAAGGACATGGGGATCAAGAGAGAGGTGATGATTAATAAGATTAGAGAGGATTATTGATGATTGTTGGTGAAGAGAAAAGCTGGAAAACGACCTCTAATTATAAGAAAAAAAGAGAGTCGAAGCGATCTGAAAAGATCAGAATTCGAATCGGAATAGAATAGGTTCCATCGCGGGGCGACGGGTGTATCACGGCGCGATGGTCCTATCGTCCTGCTATGGTTTTCTAAAGATAAGAATCCGTGCGGAGTTTGATTTCCAATCGGATTGGGTCAATGAAATTTCCGTACATATTTTATTTTGACCGGGATTAGGATTATCAAAAAAGAGATTTTATGTTCGGCTTCGAATTCTCTTAATCTTTATTTTCTCGGAAAGGATAAATTAGAACCTTCTAGATAATTTTAGAAGCTCCCAATGAATCCTAATTGATTTAGGATTGGGATTAAGGTATTGGACCCTCACATGATCATTACGTCGTAGGTAAGGTGGACCTCGGTCTAGTTTGGACTCGGTTTAGTATTTTAGCCATAACTTATTCGTTTTAAGTTGGATTTGGGCTTATAATATATCGTTAGAAATATCTTTTCAAGCCCCATCCAACTAAATAATAATTGGACAAGGATTATGGACCAAAATAATCTGGTTTGGACGTTTCTATAAATTGGGTACGAAATGAATGATTTTGGGTTTAAAGGCACGAAATAAATGAATTTGGTTAAAAACATTTTAGGAAAGGTTAGGGGAAGGGTTAAGGTTTAGGGGAACTTCATGAAACTCTTCAACTCTTTACCGAATTCAATAATCAAAGACGTGAAAGGTACTCATCACTGGTTTTGGTTTTTGGGAAGACACAATCAGGTGTCCACAGGTAATAACGTTGGTGTTTTTGCAAAGCATAGGTTAAAATTCAAGCTATTTTGTTTGTATAAACAAACTACAATATAACTCTTTAATGTTGCATACATTATTGTGTAACTAACTAAAGGTTGTAAATTCATTATAAAATTTTGTCAAATCCATGCATTGCATGGAATTGAAGCTAGTAACAAATAAATATAGAAAGATTTCAACTTTTGATGATAAAATTAACTTTCTTGACATGCTCGTGGACAATGGATAAACTATTGATAAATTAGAGGTGGCAAACAAATTAAGTGATAACCAATCATTGTTGGTAGAGGTGATGAAGAATTTACGTTATGACATCACCTATATTTTACTTAGGAGTAGAGGATTCCCTTACCCTCTCCCTCTACTCTTAAACGTTGATCTATGTAGCTAGTTGGTCAAAGATGTTAGTTAAAAATTCAATAGAATATCTAACAGCTAAAAAAAAAAAAAAAAGAATAAAGCTGATTAGGTAAATATTATTCAATTTGAATAAATTAAGTTCAAATCAGTCCCATTCAAATGGCAAGTCATTAGATTCAATATATTGTCAATTTGCTTATCATTAAACATCAGTTCAAACCAGTCATTACTTTTTAGCTCAAGTTGGGCAATTCAATTCAACAGTGTTAATAATTCACTCCAATATCATACCAGCACAGCAAATGCAATTCTACCCTCCAGTACCCAAAATGAAATCAAACGGAATTACAAAGGTATAAATATGGACCAAATCAGCAACTTTACGGAACAAATAACACAAAACAAAACTCTCTAACGCAGCTCATGAATCTCTCAGCAGGGAATACAAATATAAGAGGAAAAAAACCCATTTGATAATGTTTCCCAATCGGTTGAAGTAGGAAACCAAGCTTCTGAACAGCCAACAAACTCGCAACACAGCAATAAACACACTATCCTACTATGCAATGGCCGTTAAATTTAAATCTATACAAATGGGAAAATATGAATAATCACATAATATAACCAACTCGGAATCCTAAAGAGAAGATGCTTCAGCTTTACAAACAGGGCAAGCATTTTTCCTCACAAGCCATTGCTTTATGCAATGCAAGTGATAAGCATGTCCACATTCCAGTTTCCCCATCTCTTCTTCCGCTTCATACTCTTCCTGCATAATTGAGAGCAAATACAACTTGCAACTTTAATTTCATGTGACTACCGCATTTAGGGTTTGTTCTTGATTTCCGTTATTTAATGACATGAATTGATGATATTAACATTATGTATTGGCAACTTCAAACTGACCTGACAAATGCTGCATTTTCCTTCTATGTCTGCTGATATGTGCGATTGTGATGGAAGTTCATGTAGGACAGAGAGCTTGGTTTTCCTGAGACATCTACCAATCTGATCATCTCCCAGTCCAGTACTCACATGCCCAATTCTATCACCAAGTTCAAGCAATTCCTGTTTGGACCATCAGAAAGAAATGTAGCAACATATAAGCAAAACTGAAAGCCACACTCGTGACTATATGTTAATTGAAAATGAAAAGCAATGACAAGATCACAAGGGAATGAGAAAAGATAGTCATACTTCATATGTCATATTATCAACATCTAGTCTCAAATCCCGGTATCTATCAGCACCACCTGATCTTCTGCCCGTCAACAGACCATTTTGAAACATTAAGATCTGTGTACACAACATACCCATAAGTTTGGTCAGATGTCACATTTTTTCAACATGATATTTTGAAACATAATTTACTTCAATTTCAATTGCTAACAAGTAGCACAGTAATAATTGGAGGATTCAGCAGTCAGTACAGAAACATCATAGGTGGTACAGAAACATCATTGAATGTATTGTAGGTACAATGTCAAATACAGGTCTGAGCCGCACCCGCAAACCAAGTGAGAGAGTCCACTTCATAAGTCCAAAGGAGGTTCCATCCCAAAACCATATGGCAATAGAAGGAGTAGCCCCAGCCTTATAAAGTGTTTAATTCTCTCTTCTTTTCTCAATGGGACACTTACATGTGTTCTTTTGGGAAGCTTATACTTCAACAGTAACCATAGTAGACTTTAGGTTGAATACTATTTGCATTAAATTTAAAAATAAAAAAAATAAAAAAAAGAAAACTAAGAGCTACATGTATGTTTTCTGGCTTTTGGAATTGCTGAGGTGAAAATAGATGAAGTGACCTCAGAGATTGAATCAAAAAAATCATTCTATGACATCAGGCATTTCCCATTCAAAGTACAACTCAAATATTATTTGATATGAAGTCTTTCAAAGCCAATGTATTACAGAATTACAAGATGAAGATCACCAACTTCTCCGTATGTTTAATATACTATTTTTTCTTCCTATAACAAGAAAGTAGATCTTATGGTTTATCAATCTCTTTCTAAGTTATTTTGTATCTAAAGCCAGGATCCAGAATAAGTTTACAGCAAGCTATTATTTATCATAGCACATCTCCAAAATCCTTATCAACAAGGCATAATTATAAAAACCTATCTAGCTAGCACTTCATCAAGTTGGAATGAGAACAAAGATGATTGTGTTCTAACAAAATGGTGGAGTGAAGACTAGCTTGAAATTTTGAGGGTTTTTCTTCAAATGACAAAACACCCAACAACTTTATAACTTTTCTGGGCCAATGCAATGTAGCTGACTCATTTAGTCTATTTTTTGACGACCATCGTGATTCAAGAGAGAGAGAGAGAGAGAGAGAGAAGCAAAGGATGGGGTATCTGGGACGACATTCTTTACACCCAATAATCATACAATATCGGAATTTGTTTAATCAAGTCAATAAAATGGGAATCCAAGGTTCCTTTCTCCATTTTCACCGTGTTGGTTTTGCTACTTCAATAATATCTTCAACTGTCTCAAAATAAATTTAAATAAATAAAGAGCTCCATTCAATCTTCTAGAAAATATAGATCACAGCCATGGGACTACTTATGTGAAGCAGGTAAAAAATCTATTAGAATCTATGCTGCTTTTTATTTTATTTTTCAAATTTTTTACAGTCACTTGCTTTTTTTTTTTTTTTTCCCCCTCTTTTTTTCCCTTTCTTCTAGGGGTTAACAGATATTACACATAAATAGAACACTTTGTAATTCCAATTTTGTTTTTAATAAATAGCCCTCATTTTTAGCTAGAACCTAAGCATAGATAATGGCCATAATGCATCCATAACTTTCTCATTCTTTTCACACATTATTGTAGCTTTTCAGGTAGCTAACCACAAAAGTCAAACTCTCAATATAGGTTATTAGAATATACTCCTATAAGAAGAGGAATGATTCTGTGACACTATAAACATCCAACTACATGAGGATATAATCAAGACATTGCCTAACAAATCATTATTTAATCCCTCGAGTGATGGTCTAAAGTAGCAACATAAATTCACGAGCAAGCTACTGAATGTAATTAATAGTTTTCCCAAGCAAAACAGAATCTTTAGAGGAATACAGAATTAAGGGCATTATGATGAAGATGTAGTTTTCAAGGTTGAGAACAAGAGAAAAGTCAAGCCCACTTCACCTGCTTTTATGCACTAATATCAGCGATTAGAATTGGCAAATTTAAAAGTTTAAATCTTTTGATATCTCATTTCTAAATCACAGGATATGTTTGATTTTTATGGTCAAATATTCTCAATTTTGATAATGGAAAAAGTTTAGAAAATGCTGTTTTTTCCAGAAAAACCACTCTTTCTTCTTGGGCTTAAAGATAAACAATTGGCTAAATACTTGGTCAGAGGCCCCATAAGCATAGGATAAAAAATCCCTTCAAAAGCAGATGTGGTTTAATTTTATTAAAACTTTGTGTGCTTTCTCAACAAAGTTTTAAGATAATTAGCCACATTTGATGAAAGTTGAAATTTGCTAGTATTATTGTTTCTTATCAAGTTATGTGAGTGTCGCGTTATAATATTATAATTAGATTTCTATATTTATCTTAGAAAGTACTTCAGCAGGATTATAACATTTACCACATAATATAGCGAAAGGAATGCATATGGTTAAAATTAATATAGGCTTATATTTTGTAGTTGTACCAAACAAATCCTGTGAAGGGGACTGTAGGGTTGGGGTCAACAATGATAACTGGGACGCCCTATAGTTTTATGTTTAAATAACAAGGCAGATCTTGGTGGATCATTACTTTACACCTAATATAGATTAATCTGAAATCTATATTTTTTTAATGAATAATAAATATCATATAAAAAACAGGACACTGATGTAATAATGAAATAGACGCCGCACATGAAATTATATTTCTGGTTTAGGGGACAAATCATACCTAAAAGCCTAAAACATCATCAAGTAAAAGTCACTTGACAAACAAATAAATTGGCACTTTCAAAAACAATTACTAAATTGCTAAGCAAAGTTTTGGCTTTCATAAAGGTTAACCTACAATGCAACTAGAGGTATTCGCCACAAGTAGATTTGATAAGTAAAGTCATATAAGCACCATATAAACAAACCTCAGCTAGCCCCTCGGGGGATCGATTACGCAAATGATGGTAGTACTGGGCTTCAAAAACATCCGGCCCGAAAGGGGGAATATCAAAGGCAGAATCCAGGCCCGGAGCAGCAAATTGCTCAGCATTCACTCTTTGTCTAGAATTATAGGAGGCTCTCTGCAAGTAGTCAAGTAGACAAATATACAACGAATTAACGACAGATTGTAGTCAAACACAGTCAAATGATACTGGCAAACGGATAGAAATCGAACCAAAAGACAGTAATACACAACTCAAGCGAACAACTGGCAATAAAAATTAAATAATTGTATAAATTAGGCCAAAACTCTCCTCAGTATCATTATTCCAGAATACCCTAAACTCGACTGACAATGTGATTGTATCATTAATTCGTAAATTAACACCATTTTATGAGTATCGTTGTATCAAACCAATTAATCTAATCAGTTATTCAGTTAAGACATATAGAAGAAGATTTAAGTTTGGCCATCCAATTTATATATGTTATTATAATCCCAACAAATTGATGGGAAAACTACATACTATCTTTGCATTATTGTAATCAGATAAAGGACAAAAATATAATCTACTGCATAAAAATATGCCTTCCGCCTTCCCAGACGAAAAGCAGCACTAATCTAAAGGTATAAAGTTCGAATCACAAATCATATATTTAAGAATTTATGCCCATAACTTCGTCTTCATTTATCCAAGAGATTAAAACAAATTATTACGCACAATAAGGTTTTAAATTAAATTTAGTACTCGTAAGTCTTAACAAATTCTTGATATTATTATATTTAATGCTGAATTCCTGTACTTTAAAATTTTATATCATCCGTCTCTACAATTTCTTCCTGTTTTAGAAATTGCCGTCCTAACAGAAAGAATTTATTCGAGATAAAGGAAAGTTTTTAATTTAACCCGGCTACATACGCCATCATCTTTCACGAATATCGGCTCAAATTTCTGGGTTTTAAAAAAAATATAGGAAAATTACTTAATTCAAAAAAATTCAACAAAAATTCTATTTAAAAAAAATTCAACAAAAATTGATGCTTAAAAATAGAAACCCAAGGCTCAAAATCTATCAAAATTTAGAATCAATATGCAGCAAGAAAAACCCAAAAAAAAAGGAAATAATAACCTCTCTACGTTGCAGTTTATCAAGATCAATTTTACCACGGTTGAAATTGGTAGAAAGAGGTCTAACACAATCAACAGAAGCAGCAGCAGAAGCATCTCCACACCATAAATCTTGAACACCAATTGGGTCTTCCATTAAAGCACCTTGCAATTGTTGAACATTCTTCTTCTTACCATTTTTTTTCTTCTTTTTCTTACTATTATTAATACTATTGCAATTGTTATTGTTGTTGTTGTTGTCACTCTTCTTCTGTCTGGTGGTTTCCCAATCAGCCGAGGACCTTATAACACCGGGGACGGTAACCTCGGGACGAGCCGCGCACCCGAAACCCCGTAAACTTCGTGTTTTGGGGGTGAATTTCGCGGTTTCATGGTTGGTTGAAAAAGTAGAGAGTAATAAGGAAGAAATGGAGGATTTGCAGCGAGTAGATTGGATAATTGAAGGCATTTGAGGGTTATTTGGATCTGATAAATGATGATTTCTGGGTTTACGGCATTTGAGATGGTCTGCAATTGTGGAGTTTGAGTGGTCTGATGAAATTGCAGCCATGAATGATGGTAATTTGCAAGTTCTGGAGAGAGAAAAAGAAAAGGGGGGGAGAGTAGTGTTGCTTTTTTTAGGGAGGAATGGAATATGGATGGATTGAGTGGGACGGAATTTAGGAGAAATTTTTTTAAAGAAGAAGTTGTACTTATGGTGTGTAATTAATTTTTGTTATTATATGTTATTCTTCCATGTTCTTGGTAATTAATTGAGTCCACCTTTTGTGTATATGGTATATCAATATACAGTACCAGACTACCAGTGTACCACTGTATTTGTATTTTGCTGGGAGGGACGGAGGGTCGGAGGAATATGTATATTGTTTTGTGTCTACATGTATATTGTGTTGTGTCTACCAAAGGTTGAATCTAATTCGAACTTGTGAAATTGTGTGTTATTGATCCGATTTGGCAAGAATTAAACCATTAAGACCCGTCATTTGAAAATAGAAATTTAACCCTAACTGATTATATTTTACTTGAAATAGAACAAATTGGATTTTTGTTGAACCATTTATGACTCACTCATACATGTAATCAATTCGAAACTTGATGTCTCGAAATCTCGAACCAAACTAAATATTTTCTACCACTTATGACCCACTATACATGTAATCAATTCGAAACTTGATGACTCGAAATCTCGAACCAAACTAAATATTTTCTAACCTATTTCGCCTGAAATCGTTTCAATCTAAAAACATCCCACTAAAATGGATTGTTTAAAACTGTGACTTGTTATACTTGAAATCGTTTAAAACTTGTGACACGGTCTATCCAAACCACTTCGTAGCCTATGCTACTATAGACGCCAAAATTGTGTCTTCCTAAATGGTGCTCAATGGTGAGAAGCAGTTGTCTTAATTGGTTGGGGATTAGGTGCAATAGATATGTTGATAATTGTTTTCCTTTCATTATCTTTTGAAATCCAAACACACTCTTCAAAATTCAAATATGCTCTTCAAAATTCAATTAAACCATATAAATCCCAACCATCATTTTTCAAGCTCAAAATTAAATTGTCCAATCATCTCAAAGCTCAAAAAAGCAAAGAATTCGGCTAAGTAGACCATGGACAGACAGATTAGGGTTACACCCCCAATCCTTAGACACACATACATACATACACACACACACAAAGGTAATTCGAAGGTGCTCCCTTAGGTTTAGAAAACCCTTTGCTAATAAAGGCGACTTCTCCATTTTCAATATTTATGATCATTCCTTTATTTAAATATTTTGACCAGGTAGTATGTCTCTCCAAATCGGTGAATCATTTTGCTTAAGAATAATGTTGTTTATAAAATTCTTCAATATAAGGTATTTTGTAGTTAATTGTAATCCCCCATATTTTTAAATAATTTATAATGAGATTTATTTTATTTATAATATTTATCTATATTTTTCCAGAATTTAATTTTAAAAGTTTCAAATTATTAATTTGGGTCAAAAAAAATTATTTTAGCACAATTTATTTTATGAACCTATATCCTACAATTCATGATCATAAAAACAAAGCCTAACCCATTTGTTTATTTAATTGGCCCATTATTTTCATGAGGTTCAATCTTCCTACTTACCCTACAACTCTCTCTTTCTCCTATAAATACCCCATAAATCCCCAAATTTTTCCCCCACACTAAAAGGTTAGTCTTTATTTATTTTCTCTTTATTTAACTTCTTTATTTTCTTTTTCCTTTATTTTTTTTTCCTTTCTTTCTTTTTCCTCCTCTTACGTGAGAAACTCACGTTGCTGCTGTTATGCCTTCCATGAGCTGTTGTCGGCGTGCCGCCCCTACTGGCCGTCGTCCCCTAGTCGCCGACAACCCACGTGGCCCAGCCAGACGGCCCACCGTCACCCTACCTCTCCTCTCTCTTGTTTTACTTATTTAATTTGTTCAATGTTTATGAAATTATTTTGGGTTTGATTTAATTTCTTGAAATTAGTTTATTTAGTATCAAAATTATGTTTTTGATGTTTTAAACCTATAATTTTAGATTATAATATTTGTTTTAATTTTCAGATTTTATGATTTCAAAACCTAGGGTTTTAATTTATTTAAATTGGGATTTTAGGGTTTTTATGAACACTTAAATTGGGGCTTTTGTTCCTATTGTATTTCTAATGATTAATTGAGCATAAAAACATGTTTTCAAGGAAGTTTTAATGAGTTTTAAATCAAGTTATATTGCTGAAAATTTGTTTGGGTATTAATTTATGATTGTTGGTTGTGTTTCTAGGAAGTGATTATTCCCTAGGAGACTTTTAATTGATTAAAAGTGGCACAAAGGATTGTTTATACGAGGTACGTACATGTCTACTTCGTTGTAAGTAATATCATGTTTAGGTACCAAAAGGAAAGAACTTAGTTTCATGTTTAGAGAACACTTGGATGGAAATTGTTTGGTTAAACATTGAATTAATTTATGTGCTTGTGTTTATGAGACATGTTTTGGTGAATTGATTATGTTTGTATGGAATTATGGATGCAAGCATGTTGAATTATATTGGATTAATTATTTGTATGAAATGTTGATACAAGCATAATTTTATTGGATTGGTTTATTAACCACATTCGGATTATTGAAGGATTGGAATTGAATGGTTTAAGTGAAATGAATTTATTAATTATTCCATGAGATTATTATTATTTTATTTATTACTCAATCATGACTTGTTAGTATGTTGAGTAATGGTGGATGTAACACCCCCAAATCTCCCACTACGTAAATACTATATTTATACCTATAAAATACCGTAGAGATAGACTTGGGCGTATTACCGCCACGTGAAAACGTAAGGCTTACTTAACTACTAAAAAATGGGAGCGGAAAATAACTGACTTTATTAACATTATAATAACCATAATATAGAGTTCGAAAATACTCCAAATAAAAAAAAACATGTCTGACTCATGAATGAGTAAACTAAATTCCTAACTAGGTGATCCCAATCCTGACTCAAGTATGTGCACGATCAACTCCACACCTGAAATCAAAACTGCTTATCAATAATGGTAAACAGGGCGAACCAAAATAAAAAGGAAAATGAATTAGCAAAAACGCTAAGTACATATAAGTGCAAGGCATGTAAATGCTTTTATTAGCCAAACATGCTTTCGAAATAATTATTGCAATTCAAACTTGCCAAAGGTCACTTTCCAAAGTTGTTAGACTTTCCAAATTTGAATCATCCAAAAGTAGTAACATCCATTAATAGAAACTTTCCAAACCAATAGATTTCCAATTTTAGACGAATTTCCAAAATCAATTTTCCTCACCTAAGTGTGCACACCCCCCAAGCAAGTTAAACTATACTTGAGGAAAGACTAGTTCATACAAAGCTCATGGTCTTACTTAACCAGTCTCGGGTAGAGGGACAATTAAAATAATAAATACTCAGGCCCATAATGAGTTACAAGTTTAAATTAATTCTTTTAATTCAATAGCTTGAAATCCGGTGATCCATAAACAACTTTTATTAAGTTAAACTACACTTTTAAAGATCAAACCTTTAAATCGTAAAATTTATATTTTAACTCAACATGAAAACCATTAACTTAAATCTTTCATACGCAACATTTATTCGAACAATCATTAAAATAAACCTTTACCAAAACATGCATTCAAACTTGTATCAAGGACCTAGCCACCTATACATACCTTGATCACAAGAGCAATTAAGATACGATCACTAAACTTGACCATGATCAAGGGACTCCTCCTACACAATTAAGATAACCTTAATTAATATAAGGTTAACAAAATAAACACAAAACTATAAATAATACCCTATTTGTACATGACTACCAAAATATTAACTTTTAGAATTTAAAACTTTCAACAATCTATGTTAGTAACATACTATATTATTAGTATCAAAATTTATATTATTGGTGTTTAAATTAAGTGGCATAATAATATTTTTTTGGTATCAAAATAATATAATAGTAATCATAACAATAATAGAAGAAAGAAGAGTTTTTTTATATATATATAAACATGCATGCATGCGGCAACATAAGGGAAGAAGGAAGTTGCGCATGCAACACCTAAGCAGCAGCAGCAACAGAAGGAGGGCAGCGTGGCGGCATCAAGTTGGTTGTCAGGGCGGCAGAGTGTGGTGGCAGTACAGCAGGTCCGAAGTTAGTAAGGGGTTGTGGTGTTTGTTTGAGCTAAAATAATGAAGGAATTCTAGAAAGAAAGAGAGGAAGAAGGAGAACGTGAGTTTAGGTAGTAGAGGGAGGAGATAATCTGATTTTTGATGTGGGTAAATGATAGGGATTAAGAGTCTATTTATAGTGTATAAAGTGTAGAAGGATAGAGCTTAAGGTATGATATGATTACTAGAAAATATGATAAGTTTTTGGGGTTGTTAAGGTACTTGAATCAAATTAAGTCTAGATTAATAGTTGGGTGTAAAAGATGAGTAGAAAGATTGGATAAAAGTTCATTTGATTAGAGGATTAGAAGGAAGGAGATAAGAATAAGAGTAAGCTAAGATAATGAAGAAAGTTTAATGGTTAAGTTAAGCTAAAATCACAAAATAATAATAACAAAATTTTTTTTCGGTCAGCTACTGTTTTTAAAAAGAATCTGAATTTTTTTTAAAAAAAAAAAATAAAAAATTCCTACGAAAATCATATTTTAATTTAATAAAATAATTAATTTTGGTAATTAGATCAAATTTATCATTGCAAAAGTAAATAAAAATACCTTAGATAATATCAAGGCCAAAAGTAGTTGTAAAACTATTGAAATTGTTAAGTATTAAAAATCCGGAAAATAATATGCACATAATAAAATATGGAACGTCTAATAAAAGATAATTAATTTAGAGATCCGAAAGTAATTTTTTTTTTTTGAAAGAAGATCCGAAAGTAATTAATTGTTCAAATAATTAGATATTCATTTTTGGCGCCGGAATTCAAAATTAATTTTGGCTCCTAATTCAAATAATCGAGTAAATTATTAAAATAATAAAGAAAATATTTTTTTCAAAAATTCGGGGTATTACAGTGGATTAAGCCGAAATGGCTAGGTGGGTTGACTATGTTCAACAATTTTGGATATCTTGGAAGTTTAATAGAATTAACGGCCATTTGTGATATGACCATCGTTGTCCTAAATAAGATTAAAAGTGAATTATATGTATGGTTATTATGTATGGTTTACTTGAATGAGTTGACTATTAATTAAACTTGTAATCACGTAAAGTGAAACATGGATGAGCAATAAAACTCTGGAAAGGGTGCACTTCTAGAGTATTGACAATGATGGGTTGGGGGTACACGGTGGTAGCCCGTGGCTTTCTGAGGCTTGTTTGATCAACATGTCCTCTTTTCTTTTGGTAATTACATTTTTATTTTATAATGAAAGTTAGATGGGATCCTAAACTAACTTTGTGAAAATGGAGTCGCGTCCATTCTTGCATCGCGCTATATTTTTATTTTAAATGGTCATTTGGGACCAAAATGATTTGGTGGGTTGGACAACCTCGTCTAATGCTTACTCCAATTAAATTAATTAAATTAAATATAAAGAGTCAAGTGTATTGAATTGGTTAGTGAGTATGTTGGGGTTGATTGAACTATTCTAGTGTAGAGTCTTGGTTAATGAATTCATGTTGAATGTTATATACTTTAATTAGTTGAGCATGCTAAGTTGGTGTGTTGTAGCTTGTATGTATTCAGCTTTGCTGATTACGTGCTTTTGTGTGTGTTTTCTTTTAGTCATGGCCTTCGCCTTTCAATGACCCTGTGATGATCCAATTATTACACTGTGTTATTGGGGAGCAGTATTGCACATGTTAGCTTGATGATGTGAAGTTCAGGGATTTGGCATACGCATTGTCAAGGGATTAGTATGATTGAGAGTATTCGTTCTTTGCGTTGAACTTATTTATATTTTGTTATTTCATTTATGATTTGGGTTTTGAATATTAGTTTGGTTTTAAATAAGGGCCTTTATGGTTCTAGTTTGTAAGCTTTGACTTATGGGTTTTCTAAACTATGGTATTTTAAAGACTTAAGTTTGGTTTTCCGTTGTGATACTTTGATAAACCCTTAACGTTTTAACACGTGGCGGTAACATGTCAATAGTTCTCCTCTATTTTATTTTAAGCAAGTGGTTTGGAAAAAGAAGAATTGTTGGGGTGTTACATTAATATTTTAACTCAAAGTTTTGAAGGTTGATTAAGGATCTTCTAACCTTAACTTTGCCGTAAAAGGCAAGTTTAAATCTTTTTAAATTTCTAATTCTAAAGCCTCCTTTGTTAATAGGAACGTGAATAACCTTCCTACTAGTTCTAAGAATATATCAGAAATCATCTACGCTATTCCAAAGAAAATTTTTACATCACTTTTCCAACACAATGATAATAATTAATGAAGGTGAGTAATTTGCATAGCAAATATTGGATAGGTATTTATAGGGGTGAAACAAATTCGGTTTAAAACCAAACCGAACCGAAAACCAAACCGAGTAACAAATGTGGTTTGGTTTTTTTTTAAGGTGGTTTGGTTTCGGTTTTGAAAAAAAAAAAAATCGGTTTTTGGTTCGGTTTCGGTTTGAGAAAGTGAAAAACCGAAAAAACCGAGCCAAACCGAAATATAGGCCCAAACCCAAAAAATAACCCTAGCCCAACAGATTTACCCTAAGTATATAAATGAAAAAAAAACCCTAATTCTCTCATTTCCTCTTCTCTCTTCTCCGCGGCTCCACGCTTCACCCTTCTCTCCTCTTCTGATCTTCTCAGTCTTCTCACTCACTCTCCTTTCCTCTTCTCAAGTTCTCAGTTCTTAGTTCTCACTTCTCCCCCTTCACTCTCTCTCCTTTTCTCTTCTCACTTCTCCACCTTCCATTCGCATCACCATCGACTAACCTTTCAAGGATTTTCGAACTCCATCAAGGGCATCAACTAAAGGGCTTTCATGTCAAATTCGACCATGAAAACACTAGATCTAGTGTTTTCATGGTCTAATTAGACTTTGAAACCCAAATTTGAGGAAAGGGTCGTTGTGTAGGGGTTTGGTATGACTGCTCTTTTGCAATTCTGCTGCTGTTCTTGTTAAAAACTTGTTCAATTATGTTGTTAAAACTTGTTTGTATGAATTGGTTGGTTTGATTTTGTTACTTTGTTGTTAAAAATTGTGTAATTATGTGTATGGATTGGTTTTGATTTGATTTTTTTAAAAGTTGAAACTTGTTGAATTAGAAGTTTTAGAACTTGTTAATGATATTATGCTACTACAATACTGCTTTGTTGATGAATGAGGCCAAAAAAATTGCAGATTATTGGCCCAAATAAATTAGGCCCAAAAAATTCGGTTTGGTTCGGTTTCTTATTATGAAACCGAAATGAATATGGTTTGGTTTGGTTCGGATTCTAAATTAAAGTGGTGCGGTGTGGTTTTAACAAATACAGAAACCGAATTAAAGTGGTTCGGTTTCGGTTTGGGAAAAAAACCAAACCGAAAACCGAACTTTCACCCCTAGGTATTTAGGATTAATTTTTAAGGTCCATCTTCCTACCATGTTTAAAATATTAATCACCCAACCTTTGATCCTTCAATTTGTTTTATCGAGGATATCATATTTCGCTTATTTTAAGTTTGTTAGGACTGGCCAAGATTTTTAGATATTTCTCAAAATTAGTGATATTAATGATATTAATTAACTATGTCAAAAATTGATTTCCTTGAATTAAAATCCATCTTTCGAGTTTTTTTTTTTAATTATTTATAGATAGCTCTGGGATACTCTTAAAATTGTTCTAAAACTCGCATGATTACATTAATGGTATCTAAAGAAGCCATACAAAAGAGGATATTATCATGTTGTTTTATTTTAAGTAGAATTAATCAAGTAAAAATTTGTAATTCATCCTAAAGATTGATTCTTGTGGTTTGCCCTAATTTTATGTGAGTTGCTTATTCTAAGACTAGATAATCTCTTCTAGTTGAATAAACATATCGTCACGATTGAATATACAATCTACTCCGGTTGTTTCGATGAAAATTTAAAACAAAATACAAATAAAACAATCAAAAAGTTTTATTGAAATTAATTTCAAAATGTCACTTTGATTGTAAAAGTACTTTAATCAATTATTACTCGATAATTCCCCTATTATTCTATTATATTACTCCGATCCCTTCATTTCTAAATAGTTGACAAATTTTGTTTTTGACCATTTCAGCAAAATAGACATAGTTCCATAAATGGAAAGAATCCACCATTATCAAATTTTTATGTATCATAATCATCATCGTGGTCCACTTACGTTTCTTAATCTCACACATCTACTCCCTCTATTTTTATTTAAGTACCCTAATTTGACTGGCACATGTGCCAATGCGTAACATTGTCTTACGATATCTTTAACTATTAATGAGTATCCATATAGACGGTTCTAACTATTACCAACATGGTTATGTTTAATCTTATGTATAAAGCGCAAACGTTAGTCAAAGTAATGCATGTGAATAGTGCTAAAGTCGAACCAGGTACTTAAATAAAAAGGCAGGGAGTACATAATAATTCCAAAGTCACCTTTCAGCCCTTAACTACAAGCCTCTAAACTTTCAATTTTCAAAATATATGAATTCCCTTTTTCTTCTCTTTTCATTATAATAATTTACCCAAAAAAAAAAAAAAAACAGGGTTGTTAAACATCGCCCTCAAATCTCTGGGTAACGCCCACAAAATAAAACTTAATTACGCACTTAGCCTTATATATAAATGAAAACTACCATCTCCAATGACTTTCACCACTACCCACTTCACTCCACTCCAAAAACTTCCACCACCCACTTTACTCCACTCCACTCCAAAAACTTTCTCTTTACTTACAAATCACCACTACCCATACTACAAAAAATCCCAAAATTAGATCTACGCATCACCATCGCTGGAAATAACCAACTCTAGGCATCACAAGGTGAAGGTCGTCGTGATACTTGTGAAAGATGTCGGCGCGTCAAAGAATTTTATTTTATTTTTTTATTTTTTGAAATAGGTGGAAACGTCCAATTTATTCAAAATCTTTGGGTGGAAACGCCCAAAAATTTCGAATCTTCTATGGAGGTTCTTAATTTCAAGGCGTTTCATGTGGAACAGTCCAAAAATTTCGAACCACTGTCTAAGTTTCGAATTTCTGGTCGTTTTCGACTTGGTTGTGTGAAATAAATTAACGTTTTGCCGAGAATGTATGTATTCTTTTTAATGCCTAGAATTTAAGTTATTTTGTAGTTAGTAATTAGTATTATTATTATAATTATTGTTAGTAATATTATTGTTAATACTATATTATTGTTTTTGTTAGTATTGTCATTATTATTTATTATTGTTAGTATTATTAATATTATTAATTTTGCAAAATTGGAGTTATTTGGTTGATTTTGAAAGTTATGGTGGTTGGTTGTTGATCGGTACTCGTTGGTGGCTCACTAGCTGGTGACCATTAGAGAGGACAGTCAAAATATTTGTGGAGAGTGAAAGTGGGAAGTTGAGGTAGATTTGGTTAATTTTATAACAAGGGTAGGAATGTATTTTTTAGTTATAAATGCGGGCGTTATTTAGAGATTCGAGGGTGACATTTAGCATTCCACTTAAATTTATATGATACACCTTTTCAAATATAAATTAACACCAAAAATAACTTCTATTGAGGCATAGACTTTCGAAACAACGCGAGATTGAGGGATAGCTCAAGTGGTTAGAGCTTCCGTCCTTGTGGCTCTCTAAACACCAAAAAAAAAAAAAAAAAGACTTTCGAAACAACACATGTAATTAATTGTCCTACATTGATGAAAGAATAGAGAGTTAAATACTCTATAAGGCCAAGGGCTACTCCTCTTTTTTCCATATGCTTTTATGAAACCTCCTTGCACTTATGAAGTGGACTCTATTTCTTTTGGTTGTGGGTGTCGCCTATACCCGTATTTAATATGGTATCAGCAAAATTAGACCCACAACTTGGACTTTTAATGGTTTATTTATAGTACTATAAAACAATTTGAATGAGTCCATGTGAGGGGAAGTGTGAAAATCCATTTTGGCCCCATGAAAACATCACATGTAACTAGATTTAAAATGGACCTTACATATAAGGGGAGTGTTAAGACATAGCCTTCTCAAACAACACATATAAGTGGTCCATATTGTAGGCTAAAGTGATAGATAAACATTTTAAAGACTAATGGGCTATTATTCCTCCTATTTTCATATGGTTTGAAATGGAACTTCCTTGGACTTATAAAGCGGACTCTCTCTTGGTTGCAGGTGGCGGGTGCATCACATATGACTTGTGAAGTGGACTCTCTCTCTTGGTTGCTGGTGTGACACGTGTTTATTGCACTTTGGATCAAATTGCATGTGAGAGAGTGTGTGAAAAATGCACTCTAGCCCCATGAAACATCAAATGTCACCAGATTAAAAAGGGACCTTACATGAGATGATGTGAGGGAATTATATTGAGGTATAGCTGTAGGGAACATTTCAAACATCAATTTCGAGCCCCACTATGATCATGCATTTAAGTATGGTGGCGTCCAAAGGGAAAGAAGCTAGAGATAAAAGAGTCACCAACAAGTTTTAGGAACTTGTAAACCGTCCACGGGTGTGAAGGTTACACCCCATTCACGATCACGGAGATCGCTAACTCCATAGTGGTCCGCAACCATGACTGGATATTTGGGGATGATGGTATGAATCTAACCTAAAAGAGATTGAACCCGCCCTAAATCGGCCTCTACTTAATTCTTATGATATTCATGTGCGCTTTTCAATCAACATACATTTCCCTAAACCTGTTTAATCTATATTGGTTGATTATTAATGTACAAATAAAGCTATTATTGGTGATCACTTGAGTTAAAATCATATTAGCCTAAATTCAAATTATTAGTTATCTTATTAGATGTAATTTCAAGTAAAAATTCCCTTTAACCTTCAGAAAAGGGCGTGATCAAGCAATAACAATAAATCATGAATAATCAAGCAATATAATAATTATTAGGAAATTTTGAATTTTGGTACCTTAAAAATGGGCCTAATTGAATTTTCGCACCCGTTTAAAACTTTTTTTATTTTGGTACCTATCAAAGTGTAAAATTATAGGTTTTGGTACCTCCGTCCATGTTCTATTAAATTTTCCGTTATTGGGACCCATTATCTAATAATTAAATAATTTAATTAATTAAAAAAAAACTTTTTTATAAAAAAAAACCTTAAAAAATAAAAAAAAAAACAAGCAGCCACTGCCACCCCTCCCCCCTCTCCGTCAGCCACCCTTCCCCCTCCCCGTCCCGGCTGTCGGTGCCTAAACATTCCCCCGGCATCGGCGAGCCCACCTCCTCCCTTTCCCTCCTCCGATCTCAGCCACTAAACCACCGCACAGCTTCCCTTCAAAACAACCACCATTCGCCGAAAACAACCCCCTCCCCTGTTCGTCGGCCTCCTCCCTCCCCCTGAAACAACCACCCTCCCCTTTTTGCCGCCCCCCAAAACCCTAAAACCCACCTAAAACAACCCGAAAAACAAAACCCATTTAGGGTTTTTAAACAACCCAGAAAACGGGTGGTTTTCTAGGTTGTTTCAGGTGGTTTTGCGGGGGATGTTTCAGGTGGGTTTTGCTGGTGCGTGTTGTAGGGGGTAATTTTGGTGGTGGTGGTGTGATGGAGCGGCAAATTGGAGGTGAATTAGGGAGTTTCGAGTGGTGGTGGTGGTGGCTGGAGTGTGTTCGGCGGCTTTGGTGACTGTGGGTTGCGTGCTTGGTCATGGCGGTAGGCTGCTGTGGTTGGTTGCGCACCTGATAATTAGTGTTTTGGTGGCTGGAAGGTGGTTATCGGGGTTGCCGGCATCCGCACAGGGAGAGGGGCTAAGGGTGGCTTGGAGGTGGCAGGACTATGGCTAGGCCCCACTAACGGAAAAGTTAACAAAACATGGACGGAGGTACCAAAACCTATAATTTTACACTTGGATGGTTATCAAAATAAAAAAAAAAGTTTTAAACGGGTGCGAAAATTCAATTTAGTCCCATTTTTTAGGTACCAAAATTCAAAATTTCCTAATTATTATTGACACAACAAATCATGATCATAACAAAGCAATATCTCCAAAATAATATTAGCAAGATCCTAGGCATAATACTAAACAAATTAATAACAAACCCTAGCATGTCACTAAATAATAAAGATCAAAACTTTAGGCTAAACATGATAATATAAATCATGATATTAGGAATATTAATTAACACCCTAAACATGATACTAGGAAGCATGATAATATTAGAAATATTAAGCATCTTAACATGTACTAGAAATCATAAAGACATCCTAACATGATACTAGGGATTAAAATAATATTCTAAGCATGATTTCTATATCAAAAGCGAGGAATAAGGATAGTAAATCTACTCACTTTGGTGTCTCGTATCTCTTTCTATCAAAACAATACACAAGTTAGTAAGTTCAAGAAAGAAATAAATCAAATAAACAAATCAAATAATAATTGAAATAAGGATTAAGGACCAAACCCTCAAAAATATCAACCTTTCACATCGAGGTTGAAGGCAACTACGAGAAGGGCTTGGAGTATTCAAGTCTCGCAAAGGTCGTATGGTGTGATGTGTGTTTAGCCTAAGGCTAAGCAGAGAGGGAGAAAGAATCTTATAGCTTAGTGAGGGATTAAGATGATGATTGTTGGTGATCAAGCTTGTTGATAACTGAAAACTGGTGAAACGACCTCTATTTATAAGAAAAAAGAGGGTCAAAGGATTAGAAAAAAATCCGAATTTGATTCGGAGTAAAACTATTTCGATGGACAACAGTTTTTGTGGTTTTTGTTTTTATCATAACTTTTGATCCAGTAATCGGAATAAGATATATAATATATCGTTGGAAAGATCTAAAAATCTACTTTCCAAACAAATTAAATATTTTGTAGAATAAAAGATATGGTCGAAATAGTGGAACAATATCAGTTTTGGATTGAGTTTGGTATTTTAATCATATCTTTTTTGTTATAGCTCGGAATTGGGATTATGATATATCATTGGAAATATAATTTCAAAGGCTATCACACCATCTAATTTTTGGATAAAAATTATGAGGCACGAAAATTGTATCTGAACCTCTTTTAATTCGAATAGAACAAGGACTTTCAAAAGGAGGAGCTTTATTCAATTTCAAACTCTTTGATCTTTCTCTTTCAAAAAGTATAGATTAGAACCATCTAGAGGCTTCTAGAATCTCCTAATGAATCCTAATTGGTTTAGGATTGAGATTAAGGTATTTGGACCCTCACATGATCATTGGGTCGTAGGTAAGATGGACCTAAGTCCGGTTTGGGCTTGATTTAGTATTTTGGCCATAACTTATTCCTTTTAAGTCGGATTTGGGCTTTTAATATATCTTTGGAAAGCTCTTTTCAAGACTCATCCAACTAACCAATTATTGGACCCATATTATGAACAAAAATAAACTAGTTTGGTCGTTTTTATAAAGTGGACACGAAATGAATGATTTTCAAAGACACAAAATGAATGATTTTAGGTTTAAAGACACAAAATAAATAATTTTTGGCTCAAAACATTTAAATAAAGGTTAGAAATTGTCAATGTTAAAGGGAAATTCACGAGACTCTTCAACTCTTCACCTAACTCGATAATCAAAGATGTGTAAGGTACTCATCACTGGGTTTGGTTTTTGGGGAGACACAATCAGGTGTTTACAATAGTCTTCCCAAACAAAACATGTAAGTGTCCCACGTTGATAAAAAATGAGAAATTTAAACATTTTGTAAGGCTAAGAGTGTTGAGATATAGCCTTCTTAAACAACATATGTAAATGCTATATTGATGAAGAAAGTGAGAGTCAAACATTTTATAGGGCTAATGAGTTACATTCCATCTGGTTTTGGAATGTAACTTTCTTGGACTTATAAAGTGGATTCTCTCTTGGCTGTGGTGGCGGGTGCAGCATGTATGACTTATGAAGTGGATTCTCTCTCTTAGTTGCGAGTGTGACACATGTTTATTTAATGGTTGTAATTCACTTTGGACCAAATTGCATGTGAGGGGGTCAGGAGTGTGAAAAAATGCACTCTAGCCCCATGAAACATCAAATGTCACCAGATTAAAAAGGGACCTTACTTGAGATGATGTGTGGGGAATATTGAGGTTTTTTAAGGCTAAGAGGTTATTCTTCCTATTGCTTAATGGTTTTAGAGTTGAACCTATTTGGACTTGTGAAGTAGACTCTCTCTTAATTGTGGGTGCGGCCGATACCCATATTTAGTTACGGCCCTGTTTGATGGTAGCATTTTAGTCAGCGGTTGGACCAAGTCAAAACACTTGTAGGAAATATAAGTGTTTAGTAAGGTAGCATTTCATGTAAAGCTGCGCACGGGCCGTGCCAGCCTGCGGGCGACCCAGCACGACACGCTGATTGGCACGACACGGCACGGAAAGCTGGTCGCCAGGCGTGCCATGGGTCGTGTCGCGTATAAGCCAGCCAAAAAACAGGCACGACACGAGCCCACCGTGCTTGCCCGTTTTTTGGCACGTGGGCGGCCTGCCAGGCACGGCCCATGGCACCGCGTGGCCCGCGGTTTTAGACTGTTTTCAACGAAAATAAACGGCTATTATAGCCATTGCTTGTGCTTCCCCGACTAAATGCCCCAATTATTCTATAAATACCTCATCTCCCTTCAATTCCAAATCACAACTCATCTCTTCTCTTAATCTCTTAATCACTTATATTCTCTTAATCTCTTATATTCTCTAATTATTATTTATTAATATCGAAAAAATTAAAAGTTCGTAATCGTAATTAGCGGAAAGCGTTGAAGCACGGTTGTAAGATCTAACTAATCTTTATTATTGTTGTTATTATTATTGTTATTACTTATTATTATTGTTATAATTATTGTTATTAATTATTATTATTATTGTTATTGTTATAATTGTTGTTATTAATTATTATTATTGTTATTATTAAAATTGTTAATTTGTTAATTATGACATCACCAAACATGAACAACCCATCATCCTCTAGAAAAGCCCAATTTGTCTGTGGTAATAGTTCTAGGGTATCACCTAATCCAAGAACCCCCCAATTCCAAGTCCGACCAATGACCCCAGAACCGCCCCCTTAGGTTTTGAGCAATTTAGGTATGGTGGTATTTCCGGTTTTCAACCCTATAACATGAATATGCCCGGATTTCCACAAACCCAATTTCCACAAAACCAATTTCCACCACAAAACCAATTTCCACAATTCGGTCAATTCCCACCTAATTTCTTTTACCCACAAAATTTTTATACTAGCCATAGTAGCCAAGGTAACGAAGAAAATAGCCCATTTGCCTCCGAGTCTACTACTCAACAACAAACCCCCGAATCTAAAAACACCCATATCCGAAACACACAAGAGCAATGGTTAACCAAACAAGACATGGTAAATATTAAAAGCTGCAAAAGTGATGTATGGAGTTATTTTTTGCTAAATAAAGAACAGTCAAGAGCAAAATGTAAAACATGTGGTAAAATATAGTCGGCCACATCCAAGGCCGAGACGGGACACTTAAGTAGACACTTTAAAACATGTGCACAACCATCTAGTGATCCAACCCACCCAAAAATTTCCCAATTCCATCCACACGGCTTTACCTACAACTATGAGAGGGATAGGGATGAACTAGGGAAAATGATAGTACACGCCGAAAAACCTTTTCTTTTCTCTGAAAGTGACCCATTTAACACTTACATTAATAAAACATTACAACCCCAACATAAAAGAATCTCTAGAAAAACCGTTTGTTCCGCCACTATGAAAAACTTCCTAGAGTATAAAATGCGGTTACAAGACGAATTGAGTAAACTTAATTGTAGAGTATCTTTGACTGTCGATTCTTGGAATAGTGGTTATAAATATCACTATTTATATGTGACTTGCCATTGGGTAGATGATCAATGGTTGTTACAAAAACGAATAATCCATTTCAAAATACTAGAATACCCCCACACCAGTATTAACATTTGCTCGCTATTTAATGGAAGCTATAAATGAATACAACCTTAGAGAAAAAATCATGTCTATGACATTTGACAATGAAAGCTCAATGACATATACTTCTAATTTAGTGAAACAAAATTTAACTGATGTAATATTAGATGGTGACGCACTTCATACTAGATGTGTTTACCATGTTCTTAACTTATGTGTATAAGGTGGAATTAGAGCAATTGGTCCATACTATAACAAAATTAGAGAAGCTATTATGTCTATTAATAGCTCAAACATGAGATACCAAGAATGAAAAGGTTTTCTAGGACAACAAAAGATAAGAGCAATAAAAATCAAAACCGATTGTCCAACTAGATGGAATTCCACCTATGACATGTTAACCAAGGCAATTGAATATAAGAATCCTTTAACAATTTTTTACAACCAAAATTTCCACAAAATGCTTATATGAGGATGATTGGGATAAATGTGAAAGATATATGCAATTTTTACAATTATTATATAACATGACATTTTATTTTTCATCTGGTTATAATCCTTGTGCTCATAACTTTCTTTCAAATGCATGTTTACTCGCCCAGCTTTTCTCTGATCATCGCAACCAAAGTGATTATGATCAATATCTCCAAGCAATGGAAATAAAGTGGCGTAAATATTATACTAAAATTCCTTTAATTTATAATTTTGTTTCCATATTAGATCCTAGGCAAAAATATGAAAATACATTTATGTTAGTTGACATGTATTTTCAATGCATGCTTATTGAAGATAGTGTAGAAACCTATAAGAGTAATGTGAAAGATCAATTTTTTGCTTTATATAGAGTTTATGAAACCAAATATGGCACCGTTCCTCACTCTGGCCCTTCCAACCATCCAAAAACGTAAGTAAAAAGGCCAAGCATCTATTTTCACAAGCTACTAACTTGATTTCAAGGTTTTCGGGTGATTCACCAATAAGGAGAACGCAAAGTGATGTCTCGGAGTTACAAATGTACCTAAGTTACGACTTCACCAAGGGCATGGACGACGATGAGATAAACAGCCTCGACCTCCTTGTATGGTGGAAACAACAAAGCTCGAAGCATCCAACTTTGGCGGCAATAGCACGAGACATTCTTGTTATTCAAGTCTCTTCCGTTGCCTCCGAACGAGCTTTCAGCACATCCGGGAGGGTTTTAGACGATAGAAGAACAAGTCTAAAACCCTAAACACTTGAAATGTGCGTGTGTTTCAAAGATTGGTTGGATGCTAAAAATCGCTCACAAGACCGTACTTACGCCGATAACGACAACGATGACGAAACCTTCGCTTCTGACCGTTCGGGTTCGGCTAGTTCCCAATCTATTCAACTAGCCGATAACCTTGAACGCGAAGACGAAGAAGAAGAAGAAGATGAAGAAGAATAGATGAAGAACTATGAATAGATTACATACTTCTAATTATAGACAATTTCTGTATAATATCCTTGTACGAAATCATTATCATTGTACGATTTTTATCATTATTACTTATTAGATTAATATCAAAATTTTATACTTGAGTTTTTTTTTTTTTGAAATTTATATCTTCCAACGTTAAGACGTATGTATTTATTTGTAATATTTCAAGTAATAATAATATGAAGTATGCATTAATCACATTCAAAGAATCAAAGTCCAATTTCCTCTTTTTTTTAGCCATTAAGATTTGAAAATTTCATCTTCACCGTTAAGAAAATAAAAAAGTAATATAAACAAAATAAGTTAATAACTAATTAATTATAATAAATAAAAGTATAATAAATTATAACTATAATAACTATAAATTATAACTATTAAAAAAATAATTATAACTATAATAAATATAAATTATAATAATAAGAAGTAATATTAATAAGTAATAACAAGTATAAAAATAATAAATTATAATAACAAGTATAATAATTAAATAAATAAATTATAATAATAACAAGTATAATTATAAAATAATAATAAACTTAATTAATTAATTTATAACAATAAGAAGTAAACTTAATTAGTTAATTATAAAAAAAACGTATTATTATTTTATTTTTTTTAAAAAAAAAAAACTGAAGAACGTGCTAGGCACGTGGGCCGTGTTGTGGGCTGGCTTGGTGGAAATGGAGGCGCGACACGACACGGCCTGCGATGGCACGGCCCAGCCTGCTGCCCACCTTTAATTTCATGTAGTGATTAATGGTAAAGATAACGTTTTGGTAGCTTTTCTCAAATGTTAAAAATGTTAGTGTTTCAAAGGTAACGAGTAGCTTTTGAAATGTGTTGTTTACTTTTTAAATATTATTTTGCATGTAATTTTATTGTATTTTAACATTTCAACTATTATTTTTGTCAAACGCTTATACTATCAACCGTTGCATTGACAACTAACCTTTACCATTACTAATTGACAATTATCCGCTACTCTGACAGCTACAACTACTTGATTGCTAAAAGCTATCCGTTATTGCTAGTTTTGCCAAACAGAGCCTGAGTCTCAACAACTTCCTCTCTAGCTTCAATTGCTCACACCAAATTTGACTACTGTGTTATAATTCGTATTGCTCTAGAAACTTCTATACTTGTATACAATAATTTAAAAAACCAAGCATGGTTTGGGTATTATCTAGTACAAGTATAAACTAAATCCACTAACTTACTTTACATTAGACAAATATAAGGTTCTCGCTAATTTTTTTTTCTCTTAAACTACATTTTTTTTGTAGGTAAGATGAAAGGTCCTACTGGGCCAGAACCCCTTACAGGTCAACCCGACCCGAGTTAACGGGCTAGATAATTTGGGAGAGTAGAGGGAAGGTAAGGGAATCCCACCACCCAAATTGTCACTAGTGGGGATTAAACCTTTAACCTCATGGTTCTAAGGTGCTCTCCTTTCCACTAAACCAAGCTTAGCTTACTACTCCCTCTATCCCTAATTGTTTGCCCCATGCTCATATTTTACTTTTTAAAATTTTAGTTGAGTGAAATTAACGAGAGAGAAAAGTGGTGGGACCTAAAATAATTTTGTGAGAGTAAAATACGAAGTATAATTGTGGTCCCCATTGACGTATACTTTGTATGATATAGGGCAATCTTTAAAATACACCCTTTTATAAAAAGCGGGGTAAATAAATAGAGATAGAGGGAGTACATTTTTTTTCTTTTTTACAATGGAAAATTGTTACTCCCTCCGTTTCATAATGTTAGTCTCATATACTATTTTGGGCGTTTCAAAATATCTACTCATATTGAATATGTTTCATTTTTAACTTAATATTTTTGGAATTAATTGGTTGTGGATTGATGACATGACTCTAAATAAGGAAATCTCTACCTTTAATTATGCAATTATGACTTATGTTTTTCCAAAAAAACTCAAATAACTTAAATAAGGTAAACTAATTATGAATTATTTTGTACTTTAATGTTAGATTCCAAATATATATATTTTTTGCTTATTTTATGTGATTGATTTCATATGGGACTAACTTATGAAACGGAGGGAATATTTGTTATCAGTAATATTTGATCCATGACCTCACACTCATTAAAATTAAACTTAACCACTGCTCCAATGACAAAACTTAATAGATAGAGGGAGTACATGCCTAATCAAACAGTCAATTATACGAACAGAGAGATTATGTATAAAGAGAAGCAAATAAAATGAAAGGGAAAGGTCAAAGCAAGGATAAAAAGGATAAATAATAAATGAAGAGATAAAAGGGAAATGATCTTGTTTACCGTATAGGGAGTGGGACTATGGAGGGCAGGGAATAGATATGTTAGCTTAGCATTTGACCTTGAGTTTATCTGACATGTCTAATGTCTTCTGAGGAAATGAACTTATTCTTTTTTAAAGCGGTCCCCTTCGACCGATTTATTACTCGATTACTCCGTAGTATGACCGTGTTTTACACTACTACCTCGTGTCACATGTGAATATGTGGTGCCTTTGCTATTTGCCTATTTTGCTTCATCCGCTTCAAATTTTCTGGTTTTGTATTCACTAACCGAGCTCGAGTCATATCTTCAATAGGATAAATTTGGTTTAGTTGATTTGTGAGAGGTTTAGGCAGGACTGTTTTAAATGTTTTGGGGGCTGTGCTATAAAAAAAATATGAAGTTTTGATTGTTACATTTTTATCCACTTAAAATATAAATTAATACAGCTAAATAGGTGAAAATTATCAAAGGGTATAAACAGCAAAAAAAATTGAAAAAAAACCTAAGTCAGAGATTAAAATTATCAAAAAAACATTTATCAAAACACCAAATAAAAAAAAATTAATAATCGGAAAATTAGGGTATAACCGAAAAAATATAATAGTAAAAAAAGAAAAAAAAAAAAAAGCTAAAAAGTGAAGGGGAAAGGATTCGTTCAATAACTTGGTGGAAGGGAGACACCCGACAAATTAAATGCGCTACCAACAAATTCAACTTGTTTAACAATTTAACCTCCTTAATAAATATATATACACTATCTGAAATTTCAGATTTTGGAGCCTCAAATAAAATGAGGTCCTGTGCTGTTGGGCTGTTTGCACAGCCCAATAGTCGGTCTTGAGTTTTGGTCTAATTATTTAAATTATTTGTAGATACTTATGATCACTTCCTATACTTATATATTACTCAGTTCTATGTTGATATATTTAAGTGATATGTGGGTAATATGCAAGTGATATATGATTATCGACGGTGAGCACCAAAAAAAAATCTATATATGATTATCGACGGTAAGATGTATAATTGGAGGGGCGAGTTTATTTACCTTTATACTCATGTGCCACATCTCGATGATTTACACACTCCCCTACTTTGAATGTAGTTTCGAAATTTTGTTAATATTTAAGTGTTAATTATATGTAAATTAGGAGATAATATACAAAAATATAAAATATTATTTTTAAGATCTCGTAGAATATTTGATTAATAGTTTGTTTACTACTCTATGACACTCTATATAAAGAGAGTTGTTTTTAGGGTTTAATAATGGCTCAGGTGGAATAAGTCATAGAGACCCCATCTCCTTCCTACTACCAAACATTATAGGTTCATAGTATGGATTAAGCCGATAAGGCCCCGTACTATAAACAAATATCAAAACCCTAGCCCTTTGGAAAGAGGAATCAAGAGATCTATTAGAGTTGTAACCCACATATTATCAATGAATTCATTGTTCCCATATATTTTCCTGCCTTTTTATTTGTATATTGCAAGTTTGAATTTTTATGGTTTATAACACTATCAAAGTAAAAACTACATTTAAAGACCGATCGAATGAGTATGAATATTTAACACTTATGGTCCAAGTTAGTATGAGCTTAAATGAACACTAAACTTGATATACATAGTATATTAAGATTCACAACATGGCACACACATATGTTACCCACCTATTATGATAATAAATACTCAAATATATCAACATAGGAGTAATTATTAATTTTCAAACCAAAAAAAGTATATATATATATATATATATATATATATATATATATATTTTTTTATATATATATATATATATATATGGGATCATGTGAGAACCCATGGCTTAGGTGAGAACCATTTTAAAATGAGAACTCATCTAACACCATTCATTTTTATTAGATGAATGGTTCGGATTTATTGTTTCATTAGTGGGAATTCACGTGGGCCACCTTCATTAATTGTAATGATTGTTTGTATTTTTTTTTTAATTTTTGTGCATTGGGACACAAAATCTGTCAAAAGCTGTCATTATTACATGCTTTTTATTATTTATTGCATTGAAACACAAAATGTAGTTGAAGTGTACGTCGTAAATGATGTTTCGTAAAATATAACAAGTGTTTCAATTTATAATATTAATGTTTCATATATATTATTGTCTGTTTCATATAGTTGGGCTCTATATGAACTAGGTGTACTGTGATTTCTTATACCTTATCTGATGTTTCAAAAAATATACCTTATGTTTCATTTTATAGTGCTTTTTTCCATAAAATATATGTGTTGTTTCATATACTAATGATATTGTTTTTTGTATTGGGACACAAAATCTGTCAAAAGCTGTCATTATTATATGCTTTTTATTATTTATTGCATTGAAACACGTTAATTTGAATTGGAAAACCAATAGATTGTTCAGTAAAGTGCAAGGTTCACATAAATTTGAACGTTACGTTAAAATGTAGTTGAAGTGTACGTCATTAATGATGTTTCGTAAAATATATCAAGAGTTTCAATTTATAATATTAATGTTTCATATATATTATTGCTTGTTTCATATACTTGGGCTCTATATGAACTAGGTTTACTGTAATTTCTTATACCTTATTGATGTTTCAAAAAACATACCTTATGTTTCATTTTATACTACTTATGTTCCATAAAATATATGTATTGTTTCATATACTATTGATTTTGTTTTATACATAAAAATCATTGATGTTTCATATAATATTTCATTCGAATATTATTTATATTGTTCCAGAAATATAAACTATTGTCCCATAAATATTATACATTATTCCATACCATATGTGTGAAATGTACCAATGACTGAAATGCGTGTTCCCAAGAAAATTAAAAAGCATGTACCAATGACTGAAATGCGTGTTCCCAAGAAAATACATGGGAAAGTGATAATTAATCTCAGTCATCCATTAAGTGTAGTTGGTGTACGTTAATGATGTTTCATAAAATATATTAAGTGTTTCAATTTATAATATTAATGTTTCATATATATTATTGTTTGTTTCATATAGTTGGGCTCTATATGAACTAGGTTTACTGTGATTTCTTATACCTTATTGATGTTTCAAAAAACATACCTTATGTTTCATTTTATACTACTTATGTTCCATAAAATACATGTATTGTTTCATATACTAATGACATTGTTTTATACATAAAAATCATTGATGTTTCATATAATATTTCATTCGAATATTATTTATATTGTTCCAGAACTATGAAATATTGTCCCATAAATATTATACATTGTTCCATACCATATGTGTGAAATATACTAATGACTTAAATGCGTGTTCCCAAGAAAATTAAAAAGCATGTACCAATGACTGAAATGCGTGTTCCCAATAAAATGCATGGGAAAGTGATAATTAATCTCAGCCATCCATAATCTCAAAATTGATGGTGTAAGATTGGTTCTTATTTTAAAAGGGTTCTCATATAAGCCTTGGTTCTCACATGATCCCACCCCTATATATATATATATATATATATATATATATATATATATATATATATATATATATATATATATATATATATATATATATATAAGAAGGCTCATGTAAGAACCCTCTTCTATATAAGAACTTTCTTGTATATAAAAACTAATCAGGGCCGTTGATTGAATATGATTTAACCGTTCTAATGCAACCTTATAGGAAGGCTCATGTAAGGACCCTCCTCTATATAAGAACTCTCTTGTATATAAGAATCAATCAGGGCATTTGATTGAATATGATTTAACTGTCCTAATGCAACCTTAGTAATGGCGTTTTTGTAAATTTCGTAACTAATATACCTCTTTCTTCTTCAGCTTTCCCGTATCAATTTCTCTCTCCAATATTCTCTCAGTTCTTTGTCTTTCTCTCTCTTCCTGATCTCATACTATGAGTCTCCACCGATTTTTGATCAAATTGGCAGAATTCTTCATCACATTGTTGTAAGTTTGCCATTTCATCATCAAAATCATTTTTGTTAATCGAATTTCCTCATTGCATATAGTATGTTGTACAATGCTGAATTTTTGGGCGAAATTTCAGATTATATTTTTTGATTTTTTGGGCGAAATTTTAGATAATTGATTGAATATTTTTGCTAAGTTTGCTATTATCATTCAATTTCCGATTATTTTTGCTGAGTTTTTTTAGCATTTTTTTATGCGAAATTCATCATTTTTTATCCGAATTTGCTGCGATTTTTTGTACGATGTTGTTGCGATTTTAGATGCGATTTCTTGCTTCAATTTTGCTGCTATTTTGCTGCGTTTTTTATGGCGATTTTTCTCAAAATTTTGATGCTATTTTACCGTTTTTGTTCATTTTATGAGCAATTGTTTGGTCGATTTCTGTGCAATTTTTGTTCCATTGTTTGATTATTTATCTGTTCGAAAAATGCAATCTAATCGTTCGAAAAATTGCAATTCATCAGTTTTTTCTTTTTTTTTTTTTAATTGCGATTTCATCTTTTGATTTTGTTCGAATTAATTAGTTCGATTTTTGTGATTTCACCAGTTTAATTTTTTGCGATTTCATCAGTTCGAAATCATCATTTCGAAAATTTGCAATTAATTAGTTCGATTTTTTGATACATATGTGTTCGATTATTATATGACTGTTCATCCTATCAGTTTTTTCTTCTTCTTCTTCTTCTTCTTCTTCTTCTTCTTCTTCTTCTTCTTCTTCTTAAGGTTGATGTATTTCAAATTTCAATTATCTACAATTATTTTATGATTGCTTTTGTTGCTACAATTTGTGTTTTTGAAATTAGGTTTTTGCATATTCATGGATTTAGATGATGTTGAATATAATTCTCCTTCTTCCCGTGTTACTCATTCAAGTAATTTTAATTGTTTTTAATGCTTTTAATTTCAATTTACTTACATGTTCTAAACTTTACTTACATGTTCTAAAGTTTCTTTACATGCTCTAAAAATTTTATTCTATGCTCTAAATTTTTCCAGCTATATTTTAAAGTTTACATATGGTTTATTATATGTTCTAAAGTTTTTTCACTTAATTCTAAAGTTTATTGTTTATATTATAAAGTAATTCATTATGTCTAAAATTTTTCACTTTATTCTAAATTTTATTATGTATGTTATAAAGTAATTCACTATGTTCTAAAGCATTATGTTAAGAGTATGTCCCTGATTTACTATGTTCTAAAGTTTATCCTTAATGTTCTAAAGTTTTCTCTGTATGTTCTAAAGTTTTCTATGTATCTTTCTCTTTATGTTTTAAAGTTTATTTTTATGTTCTAATGTTTTCTTCATATTCTATGACTTTCATTGTATGTTCTAAAGTTTACCTTCTAGTTTTAAATTTTACTTTTGATGTTCTAATGTTTACTTTCATGTTCTAATGCAGTTGGTGTTATTTATCCTACTCCTGAGGTTGTTGGATCATTTAGCCCTGGTGGTACCATTAAGGAATGGATTCCAAGTGTTTCCGAGGAGTTAAACCCAGTCTGGGGGATGATATTTAAAGATCTCGAAGAGGGTCTTAATTTTTACAAAGCATATGCAAATGCCGTTGGGTTTAGTTCTAGGAAATCTACTACTAAAAGGAAGAAGAATAACAAAGGTGTAATTGCTTTTCAATATGGAGTTTGTAATAAGGAAGGTTTCGGGGGAATAATAAAACTTGTTGCTCAACAAACAGTTGATGAAGAAGGAAAAGTTAGTATTACTAGGAAACGTTTAGTCACTCGTGTAGGATGCAATGCTCACATATGTATGAGATATGATGCCGACAATTATATTGAAACTCATTTCAAAGAAGAACATAATCATTCTTTATATACTTCAAGTTGTGCAAAATTTTAGAAGGATAATACAAAAATGCATTTTATGCATAAAAAGTTGATTGTTGATAATTCAAAGGTGATTTATTTTTATGTGCTAAATAATGTTTACTTTGTTATGATTTACTATGTTCTAAAGTTGATGCTTAATCATAGTAATTTTATATATATATATATATATATATATATATATATATATATATATATATATATAAACAGGTAAATGTTGGTCTTGTGAGGTCTTATACTATTATGAAAGAATTAGCTGGATCACATGATAATGTTGGTGCATCTAAACAAGATTTCAATTTTTTTTATAGAGATTTGAAGGCTTATATTGATGGATCAGATACCAAAATGTTTGTGGATAATTTTCAAAATAAGAAATTGCTCTGGAGTGCATTTTTTTTTCCTATGATGTTGATGAAGAAGATAGACTTTGTAGAGCTTTATGGGCTGATCCTATTTGTTGAAAAAATTATGCACTTTTTGGTGATATGGTTTCTTTTGATACCACATTTAAAACAAACAGGTGATGTTCAATGTAGATTTCTTTCATAATCTAACTAATATTTTACTTTTACATCTTAATTTTTTAAACATATGTTCTTATATTCTAAAAATTATGTCTTGTATTCCTAAACAAATATCCATCATGTTTTGATGTTCTAAACATATATTCCTTATGTTCTAAACTATGTATGTCTTATCTTCTAAACATATATTGCTGATGTTCTAAACATATATGCCTTATGCTCTAAAATGTATCCATCATGCTTTTATGTTTTAAACATTATCTTTTGTGTTTTACACTTTATGCTTTGTGTTCTAAATAGGGCTGGCAAACCCTGACCCAACACGAAAACCCGACCCGAACCCGACCCGAAGTTACTGAGAGAGACCCGAACCCGTCCTGAACCGAACCCGAACAACCCGAATTCGACCCGATTTGACCCAAATTTCATATTTCGTAATAATACTAAGTTTTACACTATTTTTAATAGTTTCTAAGCATAACCCGAAATCGACCCGAAATCTGACCCGAACCCGACCTGCTGACCCGAATTGCCACCCCTAGTTCTAAACTAATATCCATCATGTTCTAATGTTTTAAACATTATGTCTTGTGTTCTAAACATCATGTCTATATGTTTTAAAGTTTACTTATTAGGTTTTAAAGCTTTACACTATATTCTAAGTTTATTGTTTATGTTTTAGAGTAGTTCATTATGTTTTAAAACAACTATATTATTGGCAAGTTTCACTAGTGCAAAACTAACCTTAAATAACACCCATAAATTGTTACATAAAGTGATAAAAGTGTTATTATAGACAATTGGTAACACTTTAGTGGGTGAAACATCCTCCCATGTTACCTAAGGTCTCATGTAACACTTTGGGTACAGTATAGTAACACTTTTTAAAGTGTTACTATAAACTCTCTTATGTAACACTTTTTTATATTATAGGTATCTTTTTTAAAGTGTTACTTTTTATTTCTTAGGTAACACTTACTTATCTTTAGTATCATTTTTAAATCATATAGTAACACTTTATCCAACATTGTGTATCACTTTAACGAATTAATGTAACACCTCGTTGATTTTTAGGTAACATTTTTCAATCATCATTTGACATATAGTAGCACTGTGTTAGACATTATGTATCACTTTTTGCAAAGTAATGTAACACCTTATTAATTAATAGGTCAATTATTATTATTATTATTATTATTTAAAATATTCAATTTTTATTTCAAATATTCAAATATTTAAAATATTCAATTTTTATTTTTTTAAATATAAAAAAGTATATCAACATATGCAACTACAAATGTGAAATTAACATATACAAGAGACAATAATTTCAATTGATATTATTTTATAGTTTCTTTACAAAAAACATCCATAAACACCTTTTTTTTTATTAGCTAAACAATCTAATAATCTAAACAAAAAGAATGTCAAATTCAATCTCTAAACAACCAAATTCCAAAATACTTCGTAGAAAAAGTTAAATATCAGTCAGTGCATTAGCAAGCAGTCAACAGTAGATAGTGGTAACAGCAGATAGCAACAGCTAGCGGTAATAGCAAACAGTAGTAGCTAACGGTAACATCGAACAACAGAAGCTAAGAGTACCAGCAGCTAGCTACAGACATCAGTACTAGCAGTTTACAGCATAACAACAGTATAAAGCAGCAGTAACAGCAGTATACAACAGCAGTATCAGCAGTATACAACAGTAGTAGTGGCAGCAGTAGCAGTGAGAGCGACAGCAACATTAGATGCCTGTTGCAATTCTTTGAGGGAGGCCAATAATGTTGATTTGGAACTAAAGCCAACTGACACAATGAGAAATAAAGAAAGAGTTAGCAGCCAAGAATAATAGGCTTGCAATCCAAAGAGGTAAGAACACATTCTGCCCTTGATTTGCAATAAGTAACCCAAAATCAGCTATAATAAAGTTTGGACATATCAATACATTATACAGAAGACCTCAAAATCATAACACATGCACTTTAAACTGTAAATAAAGCATATATCTCACAAACATGAAGTCTTTACACAATAATCAATTCATAACAATATGTATTTAGAGAAGATTAAAGGATTTAAGACTTCAGATTTATTTAATCATAAAAAAAATAATGTAATCTTAAAAGGATTTAACAACACTTTGAGTATTTTTCTTTCTTCATTCTATATACCTTCTCTATTACCTCCATTAATATTCTTCCTCCATGCAAGAAAATTAAAGCAACTTACCTGCGAATAGAGCATACATAATATATATTGGGATCAAATTCATGCAAGCATCAGAAATTAAATGCTGCAACACTCACTAATCTGAAGGAGGCTTTGAAATTTTGATATTTTTTAAATGTAGGAGGCTCTAAAATTCTTCCGTATGTGGACACTGATGTGAATAAAATAGCAGCCAAGGTCGTAGAGAAGGCTAAAGAGTTGTGCACTCTAAATCAGTATAATGCACCTTTTAATTTTAGTAGTTACTTATATTGATGAGGGGCTATTGATACTTAGTGTTTGGGATTTTTTTTTTCTGCATTTCACACCACCCTGCATTACATTATCTGTCCTAAGTACGTATATAGCTTCTGAACTGTCAAGTTATGATGTGCATTGAAACACAAGAGAGGTATGGATTAAATTTAGGCATCACTCACCCAAAGACCAAATCTGAACAAGATTTTTCAATATAATAAGCCCAGATTTGTGTTAGACAATGCATATCCTTGTAAAAAAACCTTGCATATAGTTGTTGTAACAAAAGAATTCTCACACCAACATAAACACAACAGTTCCAAGAATCAAGAGACACCTACTTGATCCATATCAAAGTCCACCCAAGTTTCCGAAATCATGAGATAACAACCTTAGCAGTCCTAGATGCATCCTTTTTTGTTGGCTTGATGAGACTCCATGACCTTTAAAACACAAAGTAGCAGTCATATTTAGGAATTCAGCAGATAAACCATGCCATCTAACCTAATTTATGACACAAACTCATAATGGGCAGACAACTCAACCATATAAAGAAACACTGCTTGAATACCTTCAGATTGGTAATTATAAATGAGTTTTACATATATCAATATACAAACAATTATTGTTTCACAAATGAATTTTACATATTATCAATATATAGATAATTATTCATAGCAATTAACAAAAGATGCAATAGCCCAAAGATAGATTGTATTAATATTCAGTGTCAATCAACACAATTTCCTTCTTTCCAGAGGAAGGAATTCTCTCCCAAAACTTCTACTTACAACTTTTTTGAACGATCTTACTACCCTTCCCTCCATCCTATTTATTACAATATTCCCTAATAACAAACTAATAATGATAACAAAAACAACAAACTCCCCCAGATTACTTAATTATTCTTCCTCTAACAAATCCAGTAACAGAACTCCACATCAGCTAACAAGTTGCATCAAATTGCTGCAGGTTTGGGATTTTTCTCAAATAATTGGAACACTTTTATTTAGGGAAGAACATATTAATAACATCAACATTTTCGATTCATAAATTTTAAAGATTAAATCTAAACAATAATAGACTAAGGTAAAAATAACTAAAAACCATTTGAAACTGCAAATTAGTAAATATTCAATCATCTATTTCTGATTAACCATCAAATTGTAAATTACATGGAAACACAAACTTAATAATCGAAATCAGAAATGTTTATCCAAAAAAAAAATAGAAAATTTTTCCTCTTAGAGTCTGAAATCTATAGCAACAGTAACCCACATGCATATTTCGAACACCTAGGGAAGTAAAAATCAAGTTTACAGGCAATAGTTCAATAGAAAATTAATTATAAGCAATAGTTTAATGTAATAATCAAGTTTAGAAGAACCCTAAATTGAATATACTTACAATTAAATTAAGAATAAACATTAGATTGGGAAATTGAGATTCGATAATTGCATAGAGAATCAACTTGTTACCTGAGAGAATTCACCTCAATGGATATCAGAATTGGCCTAAGTTGATTTCAGAAGTCAGAACATGGAGTGCGCTTCAATGGGAAAGAATGAGAGACGAGGAGATGTATGTGTCAGAAGGGATCTTCGGTGGAGGAGGCCTCTGGTGGAGCACCATGAGGAGGGCGGTTGCGGTGGAAGGGGGTTGTGGTAGAGGACGCAGTGCAAAGATGGAGCTCAAGCTGAAATTATGAAATGCGAGGCAAATGAAATGAATCGAAATGCCAAATTGCCAATAATAAATTTAGGGAGCTAATGAAGAAATTAAAGGGTATTTTTTTTAATGGTACCTTTTTTAAATGAGCACTAATTAATTGAATAAATAAATAAATTAGTGTTACCATTAAATGTTACTTATTCTAAAAGTGTTACTTTGTAGTGTTACCTACGTTAAAAGTGTTACTTTAAGTGTTACCTTATATAAAAGTGTTACCAAAGTGTTACTTATAAATCTATAATTTTGCATTTCAAAAAGTGTCACCAAAAATGTGTTACATAAACTCTATTATGTACTAGTGTTGAATAATTAAAGTAAATTACTATGCTTTAAAGTTTAATCCTTATAATTAATGTTCTAAAGTATACCCTATGTTCTACAATTTACCTCTATGTTCTAAAGTTTACTTCTATGTTCTAATATTTTCTGCATATATAATTTGTGTATGTTACAGATATAATATGATCTTTGGTCAATTTACTGGAGTTGCTCATCATAAGAAATGTGTTACTTTTGTTGCTTCTGTTGTAGCTCATGAGGATATATCATCTTTTGAATGGGTTTTCAAAACTTTTCTTAAAGCAATGGGACATAACGAGCCTGTGTGTTTGATTACCGATCAAGACCTTGCAATGAAAGTTGTTGTTCGTAATGTTTTTCAAACTATAGAACATAGGTTTTGTACGTATGTGGCATATTATGAAAAAGGTGCTTGAAAAAGTAGGTCGGGCAATTGTCCAAGACACTGATTTTTTTTTAAAAAACTTTGTACATGTATTTGACATTTATAGATTGAGCCAGCAGAATTTGAAGAAAAGTGGAATAAAGTTATTTCTCAATTCCATTTGAACAATCATGAATGGTTGGCGCATATGTACAATATACGTGATATGTGGATTCCAGCGTATTTCAGAGATTTATTTTTGGGTGGCATCATGAGGACCACATCTAGATCAAAAAGTGAAAATAATTTTTTCACCATGTTCACAAATCCCCATCTCACTTTGATTGAGTTTTACATGAGGTAGTATGTAATTGTCTAAATATGTTCTAAAGTTACTCTCTATGTTTTAAAGTTACTCTCTATGTTCTTAAGTTTTCCTTTTATGCTCTAAAGTTTTCTTTTTATGTTTTATAGTTGTACTATTTATTTTATAGTTCTCTTTTATGTTCTCTTTTTATGTTCTAAATTTTGTCTTACATGTTGAAAAGTTTTAATAGTATTTAGATCATAATAAACATGTCATGTATATTATTTTTATATGTTCTAATGTAATTCACTCTATTTTCTAAAGTTATCTTCTATGTTCTAAAGTTAATTTCTATTTTCTATAGGTTTGAATGTGCATTGGATGCTCAAAGGCACACTAAAAATAAAATGGATAATGATTCGAAGAATAAGCGTCCGGAGTGTAAGACTCCAATTCCTTTAGAGAAAGATGCTTCCGAGTTGTTTACAACAACAATTTTCTATGAATTTCAACATGAGATTGAAATTAGATGTTTTAATTTTGGTGTTGAGGAGATAAAGAAGGACAATGAGCTTTACATTTTCAGGGAAGGATCTAGGAGGAGGACTTTTGATGTTGCTTTTGATCCAACTACCTTAGAAACCAAGTGTTTTTGTAAAATGTTTGAACGTGAAGATATTCCTTGTAGGCATATGATTTGGGTATGGAAGACAAGGATGTTAGAAAAAATTCCCAAGGCCTATGTTCTAAGCAGATGGACTACAATTGCTTGTAAGAAGCCAATTTTTGATGTAGAAGGTAATGTGTTGGATGAATGTATCAATGCAGTAGATAAGAAGATGTTATTGAATGATTTGTGGTCCGAAATTCATGCTTGTGTGAGTTTAGTGCAAAACAATGAAGATGATCTTATTGATCTTGTCAACAAACTTCATGCTTTGAGGATGGATTTGGAACATAAGAAAACCACTAATGCAAGCAACACTCTTTTTATCAAAACAAAAGATTTGAAATGCTTATTGGAGCTAGTCTACCTCTTAAAATTTTGAAGAACAAAGGTACGGGGGTTCATGTTCCAAATCAGGTCAACGTTCCAAATGATGTCCATGTTCCAAATGAGGTTCATGTTCCAAATGATATCCATATTCCAAATAATGACAAGAGAATGAAGAGTGACAGAGAAAAAGCTGTTGAACAAAGTCAAAAGAAGAAAAGATTATGTAGAGCATGTGGAGAGCTTGGCCATCATGATAGTCGCAATTGTTCCGGGAAAGTCAAGTAATATTGTAAGTAAACATTTTTTAATTTTCTTATTTTCTAATTAGTTATAACCTAAAATTATTATATAATAATGTGTTAAAGGTTATCAATAATGTCCTAAGTTTTTACTTTGAGTTTTAATTTAATAAATGCCTTTTCATATCATTTTAATATGTTCTAATGAAATTTGTATATGTTCTAAAATGCATCTAATATATTCTAAAGTTTATCATATATATATATATATTATGTGTTTATGTTCTAATTATTTTTAATTTTTTTTTAGGTTGATAGATATGCAATTAGTACAATCGCATGAGACGTTTTATTTTTAGAAATAATCTCATTTACTTGCACATGGAAAAAAATTCGTGTAAATTTATTTATTTATTTTTTTGTATTATATTTAGAACATAATATCATATTATTTTTTGTCCAATTATTCTATATATTTTAAAGTTTATTGTTTGTTCTAATCTAATTAATAGGTTCTATAGTTTTCCTTTATGTTCTAAATTTTAACCTCTATGTTCTAAGTTGCTTACATTTTTAATTTGTTATTTGTATGATTACTTATCAACACCATAATGTCTTGTGTTCTAAACTAATTACATTTGAATATGACTTCTACTACCACCAAACTCCACTCGCAACAAAGAGGGGTTTTGCGGAAACCTAGGCAAAAGATCTTAAGCATGGTTATTGAAAAATAAGGGCATATAGTTAACTATTAATCCAACCCAAAAAAAAATTTAACTAAAATTATGCTAAATAACACACCACCACTAGCAGCACCGAAACCACCCACCACCACCAGCCAGCAACACCAGAACAACCCAACACCACCAGCCAACACCATAAGTTTATTCTTAATGTTTTAAAGTTTTCTCTATATATTATAAAGTTGAACCTATGTGTTCTAATGTTTACTCTTTATGTTCTAATTATTTATCCTTTCTACTTACTTATCTACTTGCAGATGGAGTTGGTGGTCTTTATCATACTCCGGAGGTTGTTGGTTCATTTAGTCCAGGTGGTACTACTAAAGAATGGATTCCAAGTGTTCCTGAGGAGTTAAAACCCATTGTTGGAATGATATTTAAAGATCCTGATGAGGGTCTTAGTTTATACAAAGCATATGCAAATGTTGCTGGCTTTGCTCCTAGGAAATCCACTATTACAAGGAAGAAGAAGAACAAAGATGTAGTTGCTTTTCAATATGGAGTTTGCAATAAACAAGGTTTCAAGGCAATACGAAAACCTATTGCTCAAGAAGCACCTAATGAAGAAGGAAAAGTTCGTATTACTAGGAAACGTTATTTTAAAGTTTAGAAGATAATGTTATTCATTTTGTTCTAAAGTTTTCCTTATTTTAAAGTTTTCTCTTTATGTTCAAAATTTTACCCTATATGTTTTAAAGTTTTCTTTATATGTTCTAAAGTTTTCACTTTATATTCTAATGAGTCTATTTGTTTGATTATTGATCAAAATCATAATCTCTTGTGTTCTAAACTAATATATATGGCATTGTGATGATATTATAACATAAGCATAACCATGACATTTTTATTCATAAAATATAATGAGAAAGGATATTATAAAATAAGTAAATACGTTTTACAACAATTATATAATATATTTTATATTAACATTTTAGCATTTAATATATCTAGTAAATATTAGTACATAAAAATGAATTTGAAAATAATGTAAAATTACCAATTACTGGTGAGGGGATCAACAAGTTTTTGTCTTTATTTTCCTCATTTTTCACACTGTTTTGATAAACTTTTTTCTCCTTGTTTTTCTGCTCATTTCACTCTTCTTTGTTCTTATCTTTTTCCTCTTCCTTTGATCTCAAATCTTCATAATAATTAGATCATAAAAATTAAGTATTATAGCATAACAAAAAATAATTAGAAAATAAGAAGGAACTTTAGAACATAACTAATTTAGAACATAATCATATAATTTAGAACATAAGCATTTGATTTAGAACATAAGCATCTGATTTAAGCGCATCTTTTAGAACATAAGAAAATAGTTTAAAACATAAGCATCTGATTTAGAACATAAATATAATTTGGAAATTAAGCATGTAGTTTGAACATGTGAAATTACCAACTGTCGGTGTCTTTGGTGACCTTTTTTCCTCGAATTTCTTCCATGCCTTATCCATAACCATATCCAATTCTTCAATACATGCCGGTTCATCGAAGAAATTTTGATCTTGACTAAGTATAGAAGGGATTTTCTTTGTTTCTTTCTCTTCTTCTTGGTTCACGAATGTCTACAAAATAAGAAATTATAATTTAGAACATAATAAACATAATATTTATATGATTTTAATAGAACTATTTAAAAAATTTATTATGCTTTAGAACATAAGCTGAAAATACTTTAGAACACAACCAGAAAATACTTTAGAACATAATTATAATACCTTTGCTGTGTACTTGCACCATATGTTGTATATGAGATGTTGTATTTTTCCTGTTGTTTCTTCCTCAACAAAAAGATCTTTTGCTTGTTCTAACGTGCCATACATCTCTTTAATATTCGAGGCAAGTGTTTTTGCCAAATCTCCAAATTTGCTCAAAAAGTCCTTCATTAGAACACAAAAATAATTTAGAACATTAAGGAAAACTTATAACATAAAGGACATAACATGGATAATTTAAAACGTAAAGGATTAAATGGAGCATTAAATATAATTTAGAACATAAAGTAAATGATTATTTAGAACTTGAAGGATTATTTAGAACATAGATGATGATTTAGAACATAATAAGAAGAAAATAGAAATAAGTAAATAAATAAATAAAAAAAACATTTAAACATTATACCATCATGTCATTTCGAGAAGTTGTAGAACTAGAACCCATTGATGATTGTTCTATTCTTCCCTCCTTGCCTTTGTTTTTTGTTTGCTTTTCTTTGTGTGCCTTCCAAAACATAAAATACAAATCTTAAAACATATGCATAAAAACTTAAAATAACAAGAACAGAAAGTATAAAGTATCTACAATATTAAGAAGTTAAGCATATGTAGTTATAATTAAAAAGGTATAGTTACCATTGATGATTTTTCCATTCTCTTCTCCTTGTCCTTTTGTTTTGGTTGTTTCTTTTTTCCTTTTGGTGCCTTCTAGTATATAAATTACAAATTTAAAAAACAACAACATAAATTTTAAAGATTAGAATATAAAGGTTAGAGTAAAGTGTCTACAATTTTTAAGAGATAAGCATATGTAGTAATAATTTAAAATCTATAGTTACCATTGATGACTCTTCCTTTCTCTTCTCCTTGTCCTCTTGTCTAGATTGTTTTTTGTGTTTTTCCTACACATTATAATATATAAATTACAAAATTTAGAATATAAAGGATAAACTTTAGATCATAAAGAGTAAACTTTAGAATATATAGGGTAAAATTTAGAACATACAGGGTAAACTTAGAAAATAGGCAAAAGTAAGTTGAATGATTAGAACATAAAGGATAAACTTTACAACATAAAGAATAAACTTTAGAACACACAGGGTAAACTTTAGAATATACAGGATAAACTTTAGAACATAGGCAGAGGTAAGTTGAATATAAAGTTTAGAATATATAGGGTAAATATTAAAACAGTTTATAACATAAAGTATATAGTTTAGAACATAAAGGGTAAAATTTAGAACGTGGGCAAATATAGATGGAATATAAAGTGTAGTGTTTAAACATAAGCATATACAAATATCATACCACATTTGATTCCACTCTTTCCAAGATTTTTCCATATCCAAATCCATGATCTTTATCAAACTTATATCTCACTTGAATCCTTTCCTTTGTCCACACCGATATTAGTAAATTTTTTCTTGGTTTTTCTAACCCTCCTCTTTGTAGACGATTAAAATAGAATACCTATTTAGTACATGTTAAGAACTAATTAGATATTTTTCACACATTTTCAACATAATAAGAATAACATATATACATAATGGTAAGAAATTAAAACTTACTATTAGAAAAGGTAAAGGACTTGTAAAGTAAGAACTTCCCTTCTTCCATACATTAATAGAATCTTTTAAGTGCTCAATCACAAATGTGCACCAATCTAATTCAGCAATTTTCTTTACATCCATACAACTATACAAGAATTTAATGTATAGTTGTGTGTTGTTTGTTGATCGGATGCAAACAATTGACAACACATACCACAAAGTTCCAAAGGAATTCATCAGAAACTGTTTTTTCCTTCTTCAATTCTTGATTTATGTCGATCAATCTTTTGTTGGTTGGACTTCCCTTTTAGAGGTAAAAAAAAAAATAGAACATATATAGAGATAATAGTCAATATCTGTAACATAGGAGATTATAATTTAGAACATAATAAGCATTATATTTATAATCTAGAATATAATAGATCTATTTAGAACATAATTATTGTACTTTAAAATATAAGCAGAAAACACTTTAGAACATAAGCAAAATACTTTAGAACATAGGAGATTATAATTTAAAACAGAAAAAGTATAATAGATCTAGTTTAAGCAGGATCAAAAATGAATTTGAACATACAATTTATAACATAACCATCTTATACCAATATATTATCATAAAAATAGCTAGATATAATTTAGAACATTACAAGTCAAATAACTACATATAAGATCTGCATTTTAGAACATAATATTCATACTTTAGAACATAAAATTTAAAACATAACCACATTATATCATCATACCTTTTTGAGGCCAAACTTGCTTCTACAATCTTTTAGAAACTTGCTCTATTTCAGATTTGATTCATCATTTGGTTGCTCAATCCTTTTGCCTCTCAATGACAACCCATAAGCCAAATGAACATCAACTGCATCCAAAAAGATTTCTTGTTTTCTCTTAGGCAGCATAAAACAACATCTCTCCGTGTCAAAATTAATAACCAAGTTTTTTGTCAACCTAGAATTATGATGAAAAATGTAAGATTTAGAGCATAATACACCTAGATTTAGAACATAACAGTCAATATTTAGAACATAGAAGATTAAAACATTTAGCATAATATTTAAACTTTCGAACATAATTTAGAACATTATAGAATAAAAAAAGTTCTATTTTAGAACATAATAATCATACATTAGAACATAACCAAAAATTAATTTAGAACATTAGTGTATAGAGATTCAAACATGAGAGATCATAATTTAGAACATAACAATGATAATACGTATGATTGTAGAATATGAAAGATCTACTACTTACATTGAATTAGTATGGATTGGTAAATCCAATTCCAAAAAACCTCCAAAACCAATGTTCCGAATAGCTTGCTTATGTTTCTTCGAAAGATCTATCAACACATCCTCCATGAATTGGGTAGGAGGTACTCTTTGATAAGGTCGCCTCTTAACTAGTTTTTCTTGCTCATTAGCTTCTAGTATTTGGACATCCTCATCATCTTCTTCTTTTTTAATCTTTCTTTTCTTCTTCTTCACATTTTCAGTTTCCATGAATATGTATATCATGCAACAAGATTACTTCATAATTAGCCACATCTAAACAAATTAGGAGTGCAACTAAAAAAATAAAGACTTAATATTACTTGAGTTTGTTTGTTTGTTTGTGTTTTTTTTTATTGATTTTTTGTTCCTCTTCACTATCATCTTCCATCTCCTCCTCTTTTTCATCTTTCTCTTTTATCTTAACATCACCCTTATTATTATCCTAACCATCATCTTCACTATCATTATTCTCATCATCATCCTCACCATTATTATCCTCTTCTACTTTTTGATCTTTTTCTTCTTCTTCCTTTTTTTGCAATTTTCGAGGTGGTTGAAGCCTTGTTGGAAGTATGATATGTCTTTTAGCAACACTTTTACTTGCAATATGCTTCTCAAATTTCAATTTGTCGATTACTTCCTCTTCAACGTTTTCAACTTTCCTTTAAAAACAATCATAAATAATTAGAATATAACTTATATTTAAATAGAGTGCAAATATAAAGTGACAAGATGAACATAAACTATAATGGGTACACATTAGAATATCTAGCATAAACTTTTGAACATATAGCATAAACTTTCGAACACATAGGGTAAACTTTAAAACATAGGGGTAAACTTTAGAGCATAAAGGGCAAATTTTAGAACATAGGAGTTGTTCAGTAAAATACTGAATATTAAATTTGGAACATGATAAAAAAAAAATAAAAAAAAAATTAACCAATTCAAACCTCAACACCAAAACCTTCAATTTCAAACATAATCAAATAAAACCACAAAAGGAAAACTTCATACTCATGTGTGCTTTGATCAAAACGTACATATAGTGCAAATATAAAGGGTTAAGATGAAATTTAAATATAATGGACAAACATTAGACTACAAAATAAGCTTTCAAACATATATGATAATCTTTAGAACATAATACAAATCTTTAGAACATAAGGGAAAACTTTAGAATAAACTTTAAAACATAATAGGTAAACTTTAGAACATTAGTTTAGTTACCTTTTTCTTAAATAAGTAATTTCTTCTTCTTGTATATTAGTAACTCCTTCTTTTGATTTTTCTTCATTTTGGCCTTGTATTTTGTTGCAATTTTAAGAAATCAAAAACATTAGTAACATTCCAACATTAGTAATATATTTTTGAACATAGAAATAATTTTGAATATGCTGAAAAAGAGTTTAGAACATGCTTAAAAAGAGTTTAGAACATGCTAAGCTATGTCAGTTGCTTGCATATCTTAAAAGTATATTTTAGATCATAACATTGACATTCTATAAGCATATCGACAAGAACAACGTGGAAAGATCAACACCATGTTCTAAATTTTTTCAACCTATGTTCTAAATTTTTTCTACCTATGTTCTAAAGTTTTTTTTTTCCTATGTTCTAAATATTCTTTTACCTACGTTCTAATTTTTTTTCCTATGTTCTAAATTTAGTCTACTTATGTTCTAAAGTTTTTTACCATCTCCAACCTCCTCCAACCACCGTCCACTACAACAACCACAGCTCATAGCCACCCAACACCGCAAGCAGCCGCGCACCACCAAATCACCATTCAGCAGCACCCCACGCTGCTCCTAACCACCGCACCACCATTACTCACCCTCGACCTCCACCATCACTCTCCAAAAATGACGCCAAAAAAAAACGAAAAACATGGACTGAAATTATCTAATAATCAAGAGTAACGGTGAAATTACCTCATATTGCTGAATTCAAACACTAAAATCGCTGAAATTCGAACATTAAAAATCGCTGAAATTCCAGCCCAAAATCGTTGAAGTTTGAACCCTAAATTTGCAAAAATCGAACTCAAAAAAATCAAACTCCATGCGAAATTTATTAAAATCAAATCAGAAAAATCGAACTCATGCAAAATTCATGAAAATCAAAACAGAAAAAACGCAAATATCAAATCATAAAAATCGCTGAAAATTCGTGAAGAAACAAACAAATGGTCGAATGTAATCATACCTGAATTGTGATATCTAGAGTTTTTTCGCCAAAATTTGCTCTTAATTTGTGAAATTTAACTTATTTTATGATCAATGCTGTTGATTTTAACCGAGAAAATGAAGGAAAATTGTTGAAAGTTCTTCGAAGTGCAGCTTCTGGCAGTTTTGTGGAGAGAGAAACTCACAAGCGTTTAGATTGAGGAGAGAGAAAGTGAAAGCTGTTTGAGTTTGAGGGTTTGTGATTTGTTTTAATCGTGGTCGTTCATATCAATCTAATCCTACGATTAAGATTAGTTCTTATATAACTAGGGTTCTTATATAAGGAGGGGTTCTTACCGGATGCCTCCCACCCATATATATATATATATATATATATATATATAGTAGGATTTTAATTTTTAAAAAATTATTAGAATGCCACTTAGGATTAGTATTTTTTAAACGCTACAATCGGATTATGCCACGTAAGATTAGTTTTTTTTTTTTTTTTTTTTTTTTTTTTTTTTTTTTTTTTTTTTTTTTTTTTGTAAAACTCTACGTAGGATTAATAATGTTAAAACGCTACAATAGGATTATACCACGTAAGATTAATTTTAGAGCGTCGGAAAATGTTATATTTTAGCCAATGAAAAAAAGATTTGCAATTTATTTCAGATCAAAAATTTTATATTAATTAAAAAAAAATCAGCGCGTTTTTTATGTGGCTTGCCATATCGTGCGGCCGGCTGAGATACACTCAAACACTGACCGAGTAACCCATGCCCGTCCGACTAACCCCTGATCGATTGAGTAGCCCTTGTCCAACCAAGTAACTTCTTACCAAGTAATCTCGACCACACGGTGTGATCAGCCACATATAAAACTTTGTAAAATAAAATATTATCTTATTATATTACAAATTTTATTTAAATATGAGAAACAAAGTTAATAATTTATTTTATAATAAAAAATTCAAATTATAAGCAAGCTAATATCACAAAGTTTATTAGATAAATTTATATTTAGTAAAATATTTTATTTGAAAAAATATAAACAAATCGTGCATCGCATGAGCTTCAGATAGTAGTGGATACAAAGTGGAGATCATGGATGCATGAGAACAAATGAATATGAAGCAGATATGATTTCAAAACTTTCATGTTACATGTTAGGTATAAATTTTGATACCCACCTATATATACCAAATTCATACTAGAACTCGATCCAATAAGGGATGGTACAACGTAAATTTTTAGCTGAGGTCGCGCCCAACTAGCTCTGGTTGGAGTCGCACAACACAAATGAATATTTACTAGATAAAAAAATGAACATCTATTTCTAAACATTACAATATATAAAAATGAACATTTATAATATAAGAGTAAAATAAAGAGACTATGAATATGAAAAATAAAAAGGATTGTACATCTAATATTATATAACTAAATATTTCAGTTGTGAATAAAAGTAAACCTATAATGTTATTGTTTTCATGAACATTTTTTAAGCTTCAAGTGAAATACCTTGATTTGTTCAATTCTCTTGAATGGATATCATGCAATTCGCTGAACTATATGATTTAATACCAAACAAATAAATCAACAATATATTTTTTTTTAATAATGAACAAAATGCTTAATGTCTAACATTATTAATGCTTATGTTAATTGAACATCCTTTACTATAAAACGAACATTTTATATATCTGAACAAATACAAAAATTTATATTAATTAAAAAAGAAAATGAACATTAATTTTATAAGAATGAACATTATACGGCATGAAAATGAACATTTATTTTATAAGAATGAATATCGTACTACATGAAAATGAACATTTGATTAAAGAGAAATACAAACTTATTGTAAAATATATTCAGTTAGAAAATGTTCATTTTTGTTATGATAAATGTTCATCTTGATAGTAACCTCATAAATATATAGCTAGGCTCAATCTCAGCTATTAACGATTGCTGGTACAATGTGAAATTTATAAAATTGTACCCAGTACCCCCATACATCTCTAATTCACATTTTGGATAATCATAAGACGATTCATAGTTGAATATCATACCCATTCGAGACATACCTAATATTTCATAGGTTAAACACTGGAACCCTTCGCAAATCAACCCAATACTCATTTGCAGTGCTAAGCAAGTAAGCAGGCACTATAAGTTTATGAAGAGTTTGACTTGTTAATCGCAACATGCCAACATGTCATCCAAAACTAAACTTGAGTTAACTTTTACAAAAATAATTACAGAGTAATGAGAATCAGAAGAAAAAAAAAATTGGTACTTACTTAGGAGAGAGAAATCTAATAACTAGGTCGTGGTCATGACTAGGGGTCAGTGCTATCTCAGTCATTTTTGGGGCCCTAAGCGAAAAATAAAAATGAGCCCTAAACAGCGAAAGGTGTATCTCATACTAACTACATTTTAGCCAGGGTAATGTCTCGAGTCATTGCTTTGAATTTCAAAAATATATCAATTGTTTATTTTCGAAAATTTCATTAAACATCCAAATTCATTATTCGATGTGCAGCAACCTAACTTTTACATAAGTTTAATTTATTTGTGAAAATGATTTTATTTTTCAGTTGTCATAAAAATTCCTTAACAAACTAAACATATATTGTGCTTAATAGAAAAAACCTTTGAAATTGCTATGCATTTTTAAGTTACATATTTTAAATACATATAACTCATATAAGAATTATGAATGAATAAATGAAAGACTTGAGATTAATTTTGTAACCATATTATTGTTGAAATATACACATTTCAGTTGGCAGTTAAAATTTTAGAATTTACGAACACGAATAATACTTTTTAACATAACTTTATTGTTATAAGTTGTGCCATTGGAGCAGTGATTAAGTTTATTATCATAGGTAGTGTCATAAGTTGTGTTACTGGAGCTAGGGGTGAGCACTACCGGGTACCTGGTGTAAAACTAAAGACCCGGTCCCAAAACCGGTTAGTACCGGGTCTAAGATTTTGGAACCGGACCCGAAACTGGTAATAACCGGGTCCCAACATTTGAGATCCGGAACCGGAACCGGAACCGCTGGGATCTGGTTCCAAAACCGGGTACTCGGTTTGATATGTTGCGTTTCTAGCCATTAAATAAAAAAAAAAATAAAAAAAAACTTGAACCCATAGAAAAATTCCAGCCACCAGCCTTAAACCTGACCAATGCCAACACTTGAACATCGAATTTGACGCTACCTCTAAAACGATCATCCTTCAATTTTTTCACTGAATCTAATTCAAGGTAAGTAGAGGAAGCGACAAGCTGAGCATCCATGGTGGTCACATTCTTAGTCCCGAGGTACAGCTTGATTTTTTCCGTCTTTAACATCAAATTCACAAAGCCCGTAAAAAATTCTCTAAAGAATTGCTTGCGGCGATAGCTCGACGGTGCCTCAATTGTTGCTTGCGGCGATAACTCGACCGGGTGAAAGAATATGATGATGAGAAACGGGTGGAAGAAGATAGAGACATAGAGAAGAAGATGAAGAGAAGGGAAAGAGGAGAGAGAAAGCAGAGAGGATAAAGGAAGAAGGAGGCGGCTGGTTTTATGTTAGGGTTTGCATTTTAGGGCTGTATAAGTTTATATATATCGGCTTAAAAAAACTTAAAATTTATAATTGAACCGGGTACCCAGTGGGTACCGGGTCCGAAATTTTAGGACCCGGTCCCGGAATCGGTTACAACCGGGTCCGACATTTTGGACCTGGTCCCGGAACCGGTGAGACCAGTTCCAGGTCCGGACCTAGCGGGTCCTAACCGGTTCCGGGTCCGATACCGTGTACCCTGGGTCTTTGCTCACCCCTAACTCGAGCAGTGGTTAAGTTTAATTTTAATGAGTGTGAGGTCATGGGTTCAAATATCACTGCCAACAAATAACAACTTTTTTAGTGAGGAAACATTGGTTATTGATTGTAGTAAGATAAAATTTGCATGTTGTGGGTAGATGAATCTTCCTCATAATTATCTATTTATTATTAAAAAAACTCACTTTTTAAAGGATTTTGGCTACTTGAAGCTTTGTGATCAACGCGGGGCCCATTAAAAGGGGGGCTTTGAGCCGTCGCTCGACCAGCTCCCCCTACTAGCCACCCCTGCTAGGGGTGTTAACGAGCCGAGCCCGCTCGAGACTTGGCTTGAGGGGTTGATGGCTCAGTTCGAAAGATCGAGTTTTTTTTTGTGATAATAAATAATTATTAGCATAAACTTTTCTTCATATTTAAGGCTTAGGACTAAAATTACATCAAAACTCTATTGTTGATGATTTTTTGTTATTGTTTATAAAGGAGAACTAAATAAAAAAAAAATAGAAAGGAAAGTAATAGTCCCACATTGAAAGATAGGAAAAAGGGATAGAATATGAAAGCTATAAAAGTGAACTTTGATCGGCATTTGAGAAGCAATGACTATGGGCACTTTTTGGGCCTTTGTTAGATGGGCTAAATATCAAAGTCCCTAAGCATCGAGCAGAGCCGAGCCAAGTTCAGCCTCGAGCCAAACCGAGCTGAGGTTTTAGGAGTCTCGACGCTTAAGGAGTATTGAGCTCGAGCCAAGTCGAGCTTAGCCTTAAAAAGTTTCGAGCTCAAGTCGATCCCCAATTTTTTAGGCTAGATGAGCTTCGAGCTCGAGCCGAGCCTACCAAGGCTCGGTCTCGGCTCGCTAACACCAGCCATGACCTTTGGCCAAGGATGGGTAAACAATATGAAAGTGCCACTTGTCATGGTATGATTGGGCCATTATTATATTTTTTTTAAATTGATCGTAAAGTTGAAAGGAAACAAATAGAAGTGTATGGACATAACTGGGCATGGTAATTGGGCATAAATGAGGTGAAAAAAGAGATACTTATAAAAATAAATAAATAAATTAATGACCACCATTGGCCATTGGCTTGGGCAACCAATGACTTTTCTTAATCTAATTCATTTTTTCTTTCCACCTTAAAACAAAAGTTATGGCCAAAATTTAACACTTATACTGATTAATTGAATTTAATTATGGATATATTTATGTGTACTATGTAGCCCTTAGAGCTAAGAAATAAACATTTAATTTCCTAATTTTATTTATATAGGAATGCATGATAAAATCACGTATAAATCCGTGTAATTAATGTTATATTTTCATTTTTTTTTTCTATTTTTAACTCCTTACATGTAGCCCTAAGGGCTATGTATGTCATTTTCCTTTAATTATTTAGAAAGATACACAAAGATGTTACAATAGGTTTTTAAAATATTAGAGATTCTTTCCAGTTTGAACAAGTTTTAATTGAGCATAATATGCGTGCTCCGTAAATATACAAGTGGTTCAAACTTGGTTGATCAACTTAATTACATACTTTTATCCCCTTTTAACTCTTTTACATTATATCTCACTAGCTTGAGTCAATATTATGAGTCAACCTCTCATTTTTTTTTACAATGTGGAACCAGCTCACTACAATTAAAACAATTGTTTTATGTTAAATATGGGCAAAAATTGAATGAAAATGCAAAAATTTGCCACTTGTCATCTTCCTCTTTATCACCGGGGTCGTGGGCTGAGATGGTCACTGACTTGGAAGAGGGATGAGCCTTACCACAAAAGCTCTTGACAAGTACCTATTACAATGGTGAGCTAACTTAATATAGGAGAGAGAATGTTGTGAAGAGGATGTAAATTTATATCTATTTCTTTTATAAAACTTTACCACTTTTGAAGTTGATGATGTGGCACCTCATCATTGGCCAAAAAAAAAAAAAATTCAATTCGATATTGTCAATTTTGTTGAGTCGGTCTTCTCAAGAGTTCCTTTCAAATGCATATGTAGTCTTGCACCACTTTATTGCAAAAAACTCAATCTTGTATGTAAGTCTTACTCAAGACTCACCAATAAACTTACCTTTTTTTTTTTAATCCCTATTCCTAGAACTAGGATTCCTAGTTCATGTCTTTTACATAATTGGATCAACTTATGATGACAGTAGAAGCATGCCTTTGTTTTAGATGTACATTATTTTCTTTGATAAAAAGTACTTGCATGAGTTTTGGGGCAGTTTGGAGCTACTTTTGATCACGGGAGGATAAAAAAGAAGAGTAGCTTGGTCTTTATATAATCAATGTTGGCAAGAAGCCAACAATCATAATTGAGGTGTCCTCACAAGATGCAGAAGACAAATGAGACTAGCAAGCTTGGAACACAAACAGGCTACTCTTAACAAAGACGTATAAAAGATATCAGAACTGAAGAAAATGAATTGACATGTCCCAATTAACTTCTTGTTAGTGAGTTTATGGATGATGGTTCAATTAAGGAGCAAAATAACAACAATCAACTCAAAAGATAAGATGTTTAGTAATAAAAGCGTGGTGCCGTGGTGTGGAAATGGAAAGAAGATATGGGTGACTTACAGCACAAATCAAAGAATAAACTGGACCGCAACATACTATTGCTAGGAGCAGAAATGAACACCATATATCAAAATTCAGGTGGTCTCTGGAAATTATAAATATCACCAAACAAGAAAACCAGTTCTACAACAGCTTGTATTTGTGTGAAGCGATTTCTTGAATGTATACATAGCTAATTAGGCTGCAATCCCGTAATGTTATTGTTCCCCTTCGTCGTAATTCACAATAGAAAGCGCTAACAAATATTTTTTATATACTAGTCAAAATTTTCGTAACAAGTTTTCTGCTTGTAACTACAAACAGTTTCTTCAATCACTAGGTTCTTCATCAGACTCTGTGAGATCCTCATCTGAATCTGACTCTGTGAGATCTTCATCAGATTGAAACTGATGACCTTCCCCTTGTTGGGTCTTTGATCGAAATTCCTCCATTAATTCATCATCTGTGTCATCATGTTTACCGCTCAACTTCCTAGCTAGTATGCCTTCAAAAATGGAAGGAAGAACCTCCATGTCACCTTTCAAGTACCTGTCAATTCTGTGCTTCAGCTCTGGCCATAGATATGCGTCAAGAGGATGATGTAAGATACGTAAACACTAATCTTCAAAACATCAAAGTAAGGTTTCACAATCCACTTGCTGCACGCGAATTAGTGAGAGCTAGAGAGATATATACTTGCTAGTTGATACCAGATTATTGAATGATAAGAAAATCAACAGCAATATATTGCTTTATGGTCCATCATAGCCTCACACTATCTACAGTAGTCAAAACTTAAAATGAGCATTGGTAAAAGATAGGGTATTGAACATGGTAAAGATAATTGCTTCATTTATACCTATTGAAGGACCTGATGACACATACTCAATACTTTTTAGTTGCAACACGTACCTTTTAAACATACAACACATTAGTTGCGAAAATTACAGTATTTGGCAACTTCTTTACTTTAAAATACCAATAGTATCCTAATATATCAGATTGGTTCTCTCCTGCCTCATCATTTATCCAATTATCCCTTTCAGGCTTACACCAACCACCACTAGTCCTGTAAGCAGCATCAACACCCCCCCCCCTTCCCCAATTCAACCCACCCTGAGCAGCCAATTACTTCTCTCTCCACTGTAATCCTTTAATCCATCAGTTAGGACTAAGCTAGACGGCCAAATAAATACTAACAGTTCCAGGTGTCCTCACCACAGTACACATAGATAAATAGGGAGAGGAAGAATCACATATCCCCTTCCCAAAACTAGTGACGAACAAATGTGGGCAGTTATTGGTCAACTTCTGGCAAATAGCAATTCTAGATAACCAACTCCAGCAATCCATGAGCACATTTTGGCAGATTAAAGATGGGCATATTTAATTGTCTCTTGCTTGCCAGATGAGGGATTCAGATTGGAACTCTGTGGAGGATTGTGGTGTCCTGGTGGGTGAAAATAGAGGTTGGGGTGGTGCCGCTTGATGCCTGTGGTAGGAGGGAGAGATTGGTTCAGGTATGGAGGGGTGGCACCCGCAGTCAGGGAAGGGAAGAGAGTATGTGGGCAATTGATAAGCCTTTCTACTTTCTCTGTTATTGTACGTGGTTTATGGTCCATTCCTTTTGTTGCAACTAAATTAAAACGGAGGAAGTAACACACATAATACTATGCTCAAATATCTAAAAACTATAGATATATAGTCATCTAAAAATTATTGATAAAGTGATTTAAGAACTGGAGTACAAAAATATTATGCAAAAGTTTAAGCTATTACTTACCCTTCATAAAGACTTAACATGTTGCAATTACAAAAGTTGTTCTGTAGCTTATAAATTAAAATATACACTATGTTGATTTGTTGGGGTTTTTAAAGATTGAATTTGACTATAAAGTCATATTCTTTTGTACTGAATACAATTTATTGACCCAAACACTCAAGTGAATTAAAAATTTAGAAAATGCAATAAATCCAAAAGATTGGATCTAATTCTCAATTTCCAATCAAGCTTATTCCGTACCTTTTTTTAAAAAGGCGAGTATGAAATTTTCATTCCACATTTCCCTAATATGGGTTCTTAACACATTGCATTTCTACTTGATATATATATAACTTGTACTCAATTACTGACTCGCTTATATAGATATATGTTCTTTATTATACCATATAAAAAACTAAACTAAGTTTGTTTCAGTGAATGACAGTCAAATGTTCAGTGAAACATTTTTATATTCAAGGTTTTTTTTTTTTTTTTTTATTTTTTTTTTATTTTATTATTATTATTATTATTATTATTTTTGTATAAATTTAATTCAATTACGGATATAGATCCTCTTACGATTTAGGTGTTTTTAACAAAATTCACTTAAATTTATGATTTGCTTGTGAATTCAAGGAATTAGTTACAAAAAAATTTATAGCTCAAGCACAAACTTATGGCACCATAATAAAATTACCATAAATTATAGCATGATTTAATTAGTAGAATTTTTCAAACTTAGAACATAAAATAGAATCAAGGAATCATTTGAATAAAAATAAATATAAGCGAAAAACAACATCATGACTATGATTTATTATTACCAAAAGCCACCAATTTTCAATTCCTTATGAATCTATCACTCAAATTAAATATACTTTACGGATAATGTCTACGTTTATGATAGAATTTAAGCGTATGCAAAAGTTTAATATTCCAAATATGATACAATCAATTTACATTATCATATATTACATATAATTAATTACATTCCAAATTGTACAACATTTTGGTGGAAGACTTGTATTTCTAATTTGTGAGACCTCATTTCTCTCACTCTAATCTTGGCGAATACTTCCATCACTATATCAATTTTGTAGTAGCTCTTAGCTTTAGTGGAAGACTATTGTTGTCCACTTTATATCATACATACACATAGCATATATTTATATTGGAATATATTGGTTCTTTGTTCCACTATTCTTGCACTTGTTAGTTCGAGATTTTTCTTCTTACAACTAGATTTCTGTTCTCTACAATTTTTTTACAAGATTTTTCCATACACTAAAAATTCCAGATTATTCTTTATTATTCTAGACAATTATAAACACTAAATTTTTCTAGATTACCATATTTCAACAGTAACCATTTCCTAATAATTGTTTTACATAACACTATCGGCAATGCACTTTGTTGTATACATGTATATAGACTAATAGACCTCCATTTGCTATTCAAATTACTGAAAGCAAAAGGAAACTCACATTCGAGCACAGTACCTCCAGGTCCTCCACACTACTAAATATATTTTAGTATAGAAATTACTAATATCATCTTTCAGAAACAGACTTACTAGTGTTACTACTTTCTAGACACCCAACAACATTTCTAGTTTTAGATACATAACAAACGTAGGAAAAGGGAAACACCACTTATATTTGTAGTGAACTAGTATAGCCTTACATTAATTTCCGAAGTTCAATTCAACTTCAATAGCATCACTTCCAACATCTTAAAACATTATTAAGAAGTTTCAATGTAACAAACCACAATACATCCACAAGTTCAAAACTTTCAAGAATATTCACAAGATTATAGATTCAACGAAACATATTTTACATCAACGAAACTTATTTCACACATTAGTATTATAATTATACTATTTGCATCCAAAAACATGAACTTCAATTCAATCAGAATCAAAAGTATTCAACAAATTAAAATTGAAAGTATAAAAAATGTACCAGTAGACCGGTAATGCGATGAAAAAAAGAGATTAATAGATTAATTTATTCATCCAGTTGTTTAAGACCGGCAATTTTATTCAATTTATGTATTGGAAACTATAAGACTTCTCATTTACAGGGGCAGAGAGAGTTCACCATATGAAGCAACAATAAATTACGATACAAATTAGAAAATTATATATCAAAACTTCGAACTTCAAAATGCAAATTACGAATGAAGACTATAATCGCATTTGCAAAAGATTCGAAAAAATCAAATCGAAGTTGAATTTGCAGGATTATTATATTGCTCCCCTTGACACGTTCATCGGAATCGAAAAAAGCCGACTAACGCAACGCCTCGGAAAGCAAATTGAAAATTGATGAACAACAAAATTCTTACCAAAACAAGAATAAGGGGCCGTTTGGTTCGCTGTAATGGGAAAAGGAAATGGGAATGATTTCCTTTGTAAGTGTTTGTTTTGTATCTTTTGTCATTCCCATTCTCCATTTTTATTTTTGAGTTTATCCAAAATTGTTCTAAAGTCATTCCCCACCCTCCCTACCTTTTCCATTCCCTTTCCTTAGCCACCCCTCCACCACCACACACACTACCCACCACCCTTTTACCGTACCCCCACCACTCAACTGCCATCCAGTCGCCCCTTCCCCGACCATCGCCGCCCCTTCCCCGAGCATCCCACCGTCCAACCACCACCCAGCTACCCTCGCCGCACCTCACCTTCCTCTCGTCGCCCTTCTTCGCCGCCCAAAAACCCCACCCTCCCGCCCAAAAAGAACCACCAAAAGAAGAGGGGAGAAAACATGAAACTGAATGTGGAAGAAGGCGAAATTAGTGATGGTCCACCTCTGCGAGCTCAATCGAATATTAGACCCATAAATGTTGAAGGTATTTCTTCGATTAATTTTGGGAATCTTGATAATCTTGATGATCTGCTACTCTCGCCATAACAATCGATGCATGAATTGATTCAAGGTTCAAGAACAAAGTCTCGATTGGGTGTAATTCATTCGAAGGAGAAGATTGATGAAATAGTGAAAATATTAGTACTTCCTCTGAGTTACCTATCTCTTCCTCCTCTAAGAATTTTCTACAATTTTCAGTTGATGATGTTTCAGATGAAATTACATATTGGAATATGGGTATTGTTGCATTTGTAATTTGGGGTAACCCATTTCTTAATTCCTTTACTGGGGTTTGTCAAAGAATTTGGGGGGGCGAAGAACATAGATAAAGTAATTCCACTTAAGAGAGGTGCTTTTCTTATTAGATTTTTAAATTTTGAATCTAAGTATAAAGCTCTAAATTTTGCTCACTTGATGTTTGATAATCGTCCTGTATTTTTCAAACAATGGGTTGATGGGATGGAAATTGATAGTACCGAGTTTACTCGATTTCTAGTGTGGGTTCAATTACCTGACCTTCCTCTGAGGTTTTGGGGGGAGGGTGGGGTTTTTGGGCGGCGAGGAACGGCGGAGATGGGTGGGGGAGGTGCGACTAGGGGCGGCGACTGTGACTAGGTGGTGGGCTGGCTGGGTGATGGCTGGAAATTTGAAAGAATGAGTTGTTTGTGTGGCTGTGTGGTGGTGGACCGGTGGCTCCATTCCTTTTATTTTTTTTAAAACAAAAAACATACTACTTGAAAAGATTTTTCATTCCATTATCTTTTATTCCATTTGTTCATTCCATTTCGATTACCCCTACGAACCAAACGGCCCCTAAAATCAAACACATAAATAGAACTCAATTATTCGTGGTACTCAAATGATAATGTCATTATATAATACTTCGTAAACATCAAGTTATGGTATAAAATTGTTCCATATTCTTCTGGGATTCCAATAAACATAAAACGAACAAATTCAACTTCAATTGATTTTCAATAATGTAAAAGAAAAAAAAAATAAAAAAAATACAAGATAATAAAATGAAAAGTTGGGAATCACCTTGAGTAGTGACATCAGTGGGTATATCGTCAATAGAAGAAGATTCTGGAATATCATTACTGCTTTGGACCTCAGAAGGTTTAGAGTGAGAAGAGGACTGAGATGAGGAATATTGGCGCAAGAATGCAGAAAAAGAGGAGAGAGAAAATAAAGGTGAAATTTCAGGTTTACAAAATGATTTGGGAATGGAGTTAAGTTGGATATTACTGAGTCTACGGAGGAGGAGTAGTCTATTCATGGCGGCTTTCGTTGAGACTTTTTTTGGTAGGCTCCAATTGTTTCGCCGGAAACAAGTGCAAATTTTGGGTGAGTTTGGGGTAGAAATTAGCCAGTTTATAAAACACTATGCCCTAATTTATGAGAAAATAAGGTTTTTTTTTTTTTATTTTTTTTTTCAGAAAAACAGATGGCGTGCCTTATATTAATTGATTGTCCATCAATACATATGGGGAGACCTCACAAAGACTATGGTTCTCTCAAACTTGTTCAAAACCAAAAGACACTATACGGGCTAAATGATGAGGTACAATATTCCCATCTCGTTTAACATGACTCCAAACGATAGAATTAAAAGAACTACAAGATTTCAGCACATCTTCTAGCAAATTATCAAGATCAGTGAGAAAGATTGAGCCCTTGCTAAACCTTCCAATCATTACCTGGCAGTCCGACTCCACCACTACATCCCTAAGGCCATAGCGTTTTGTGAGTCTCGTGGCCATTGCAACAGCTTTGCACTCTGCTATAATGGGCTGCCAGAATGCTTTTGATCGTCTGGTCGCTGCAAATAAAATCTCCCCACGCAAATTTCTATCCACCACACCAAGCCCCACCCATCCATCATCACTGATAGACGCATCACAATTAAGCTTGAAAACCCCTTCCGAAGGGGCAACCTAAGTTTTGGGGCTACTGCCCTTAGCTCGCACCACACTATAAATTTTCTCCGTATTTGATATGCATTCACTCGCATGACACTGCACTCTATCCACGATCACAGGGTGATAAGTTTCAATCCCTTGGAAAATCTTCTCGTTTCTTCTCCACAAGTACCACATTAGTATGGCGCCCTTACATCTTTTCTTCGAGCTTTGCTTGCTCCACTCTTCAAAGAAATCTAGAAAGGATACCTCTTGCGGCCAAACAACAAGTTCCTGACATTCACATTCCACCCAAAGATCCTTAACGGTGGGGCATTCAAAGAAAACGTGCTTGTTTGTTTCAGGGCATTCATGGCACCATGGACAATTCTCAACATCGGATATATGACGGTACTTGAGGTAGTTTCAAACCAGCAAAATACCTGTACAAATTCTCTAGAGGAAATGACGCACTTTTGGAGTGACTTCTAGCTTCCAAATGTCCACCCATGTTTTGTGAAAGTCGTCTAGATTACACGACTTTCCTAACATGTATGCGATTTTAACCGAGTAGAAACCGTCCATAGAGAAAGCCCAATAAACTGAGTTTACAGAGCTGTGAGAACTCAAAGGGATAGAGAGTATACTACGAGCATCAATTTCATTAAATTTATCGGAGATAGTGGCTTCCTTCCATTCTCGACTATCATGATCAATCAAATCTGCTACCTTCTCAAGGCCTTTCATTCTTGGGGAGGAAATGAACCTGCTAGTGCTGCTATCAATCCACGGATCACACCATATGTTGACAGCCGTACCATTCCTAATGCGCCACAAGAGACCCTCCTTTAGCAAAGCCTTTAAGGACCAAATGTTTTGCCAAGAATAGTTGCCGCCATATCCCAAGCTCGACTCTAAAAAGCTGGAATTCGCATAGTATTTAGCACCCATGACTCTATTAAGAAGTGAGCTCGGAAATTTATTTAAACGCCAATCTTGCCTTCCTAGGAGCGCTACATTAAACACATGCAAATCCCTGAACCCCAAGCCTCCCAAACATTTTGGATTGCATAAGTCTCCCCATTTCTTCCAATGAACCTTACGATCTTCTTCAATGCTTCCCTATAGAAATCTTGCCATCATAGAGTGAATGTCACTAATAACACTATGCGACAATCTGCAGACTCCCATGAGATAAGTGGGAATTGCTTGAATCACAGATTTTAGAAGAACTTTTTTTCCGGCACGAGAGAGTAACCTTTCCTTCTACCCAAGTTTCTTCCAGATTCTATCTTTAAGATCCATAAAAACCATCCTCTTCGATCTTCCAATGATGGTGGGAATACCAAGATATTTCCCATGAGTATCTACTCTTCTCATTGCCCAAATCTCAAGTAATTCCTCTTACGTTGATGTACTAACATCCTTGCTAAAAGAGACCTCTGATTTGTCATAGTTAATTTTCTGTCCGGAAGCTGATTCATATGTGTTGAGAATTTCAACAATTTTTGAGCATTCCTTTCGATTGGCTCTTGCAATAAGAAGACTGTCGTCAGCAAAGAGTAAATGAGAAACTTCAGGGCCTTTCCGACTAGCTCTAGCACCGTAAAGGGAACCTTCACCCATAGCTTTTCGTATAAGACTAGAAAAAGCATTAGCATCAAGAATAAAAAGATACGGAGATAGAGGGTCTCCTTGCCGTAGATCCCGGGAAGGAGTGACCGAACTACATACCCCACCATTGACGATAAACGAATAAGAAACCGAAGTAACAAAATCCATTACTGTCGATACCCATCTTCCTACAAACCCATTTTTAGAAATTTTTTTTTAAGAAAATTCCATTCTATTCTGTCGTAAGCTTTGATCATATCCAATTTCATCGAAACCAATCCTTTCTTCCCCTTACACCTCGTTTTCAAAGTATGAAAAAGCTCCAGAGCAACTAAAGCATTGTCTGTAATTAATCGACCCAGAACAAATGCACTTTGATTTTCTGAAACTACTCTAGGGAGTATTCTTGAGCTCCATTACAATAGCCTTAGAGGCTATTTTATACAAAATCCATTACTGTCGATACCTATCTTCTTGCAAAGCCCATTTTCAGAAAAAGTTTTTTAAGAAAATTCCATTCTACTCTGTCGTAAGCTTTGCTCATATCCAATTTGATAAGCCGTGTTTTGTGCATAATTGTTAGCCTCTTTTTAGTTGTTCTTATTAGTCTAGCTTAGTATTTTAGTTCATTTTGGTTTGATTTGGTTTAGTTTCGATGATTCGATGCTTTTATGGGTAGTTTCGTTGTTTTTGATGTATTTCAGGATTCACGAAGCTAATTTAGAGATTTTATGAAGTCATGAGACTAAACCGAGGCCCACGGACCTTCACGAAGCTCGTTGGTCGAAGAACGAGTCACTTAGGCCTTTTTGGAGTCAAGCACGACCATGTTTAAGAGAGGCACGCCCATGCCCTGCTTAGGCACGTCCGTGCCTGAGCCTCATAAACTGAGGGAAATTCTCTGGAAGTGAGACATATCCGTGTCTCATAGAGGCACGTCCGTGTCTGTGCTGCTGCCTTCGAATCTGCATATGTGGCACATCCGTGCCCAATATAGGCACATCCGTGCCTGGAGTCCAGAAGATGAGAAAAACCTTACTCGAAGTGAGGCACGTCCGTGCCTCTTAGGAGGGTTATGCGCTGAATTTTCTTACGTTTTCTTATCTTTTTGTTGGGAGTATAAATACCCCAGACTTTATTTTATTTCAGGATCTAGCATTCCTTATTAGACCTAGTTTTCTCTATAACTTCTATGTTGCTTTTGTAATTTAAAATTCAAGTTCTACTTTTGCAATCTCCATTTATTTCAAGATTTGGTATTTTTCTTTCATCCCTTATTTCTTAATTATGTTTTCTTTGATTATTTTTGCTATTAGTTATTTCAATATGTGTGAGTAGTTTTTTATATTCCAAGATCTAGGGTAGCCCAATAGTGATTGATGCATGAATTGATTCTTTAAATTCTCTAATGACAATTGTGATTATTTATGCTAAATTGATTGTGATTATGCCAATACTAGATTAAAGATAATTAGTATTGTTATTATTCCATAGTTTTAATCACAACGAGAGTTGGGTTTTAATGGATTTGAGTAGATCAATTTAGGGTTTGAGATTCATCACGAGAGTAGTTGAATTGATAATTGGGAAGCGAAGTAAAGTGTTTAATGTCTCTAATTTGCATGATTCCATGAGAATATGCTTGATTGTGGTTAGAGAAGCCATTGATACTCGAGAGAGGTCCTTGGTATTGATTAGGGTTTGCTTTTCCCCATGTTAATTGGATTTGTATGCTAGGGGTAGATAGATAATTGCATCGATCGTAATTGTGGTGATACTTGATCTTGGATGTTTTAGTTCATTTATTTATCACATTCTTTAGATTTATTGAGTTCTTTATATATTAGTTCTTAGAATATTTCACCATTGATTGTTACTTGCTTAGTGATTATTTGAGTGTATTTAATTAGGTGAACCTTAGTCTCTTGGGATTCGATCCTTACTTGCCCGTCTACATAGTAGTGGTCTTGTTAGGTTATTTTTGTTAGGTACGCGACACGCCTATCACAATTTTATCGAAACCAATCCTTTCTTCCCCTTACACCTCGTTTTCAAAGTATGAAATAGCTCCAGAGCAACTAAAGCATTGTCTGTAATTAATCGACCCAGATCAAATGAACTCTGATTTTCTGAAACTACTCCAAGGAGAATATTCTTAAGCCGCATTACAATAGCTTTAGAGGCTATTTTATACAAAACATTACACAGAGCAATTGGTCTAAATTCAACCATTGAGGTAGGGGAATTAGTTTTCGGGATAAGAACAATGTTAGTACTATTTACAGAGCTAATAGAGTCATTTTCCGTGTAAGATATGACTAAAAAAATGAGAGACATCACCAATATGCCAAAATTTTTGAAAAAATATAGCATGCATACCATCTGGTCTCGGAGTTTTACAAGGGTGCATTTGATTGAGGGCTGCAAAGATTTCCTCCTTCAAAAATGGACGAAGCAATTCATCATTAATGTCCGGAGAAATAACAGAATCCACCGCACTGAGGACCTGTTCACACGCCTCCTAAGATGGCGTTCTGGCTATAAAGAGTTGATGATAAATATTTTGTACAATTTCTTCAAGCTGATCTTCATCTTCCCTCCAAACCCCATTGCTATCAAAAAGACCCTTGATCTCATTCTTCTTTTTGCGTTGCGAGGCTTTGTGATGGAAATACTTCGTATTCCTATCTCCATCTTTAATTTTGGACGCCCTAGAACGCAAATACCATTAAGACTCGTGTTTGTCTAGCAGCTCTTCTAACCGCCTGTCAAGCTCATTACACCTCACAATAGAATCATACCAAACCTCCTTACCTTGCGCAATTTTTAACTCCCCTTTGAGGTCACTCACTTGCTTACTTAAATTCTAGAATTTTTTGCCACTCCAAATTTTCAGATTACCCGACACTTTTTTGATTCGGTCAGTGATCCAGTTCCCAGCCCCCTCCAAGCACACCATACCACCTCTTCACACTCTTTCTCCAATAACCAGCAAGTCCAAAGCGAAAACATCTTTTTTTTTTCTTTTTCTTCCTATGCTCTCCAATTCTGAGGAAAATCGGAGAGTGATCGGACTAGACCCGAACTAAGTTCTCAACATAAGCTCCAGGATGATTATTGAACCACAGATCATTGGCAACAAACCTATCAAGTCTTTTCTAATGTGACTTTTCACCGATAAGCCCTTTTCCCAAGTGAACCATTATCCTTCATACCCGAGATCCCGCAACCCACAATCTTGCAAAGTGTCACAAAAATCGGGAATTGAACGTCTCTTATTGTCCACCTCGCCTTCCTTCTCTTCATATCTCAAGATTTCATTGAAGTCACCACCAAAGAGAATCGGGCCTTCATAATCCTCACAAAGGTTTTTAATTAAACTCCATGTTTTGTGCTTGTTACCTGCCTTCGGCCAGCCATAAATTCCTACAAAACTCTAACTCACCCCTGAGATAGTTTTAACATCACCACAATTATGGTTTTGAGAGAACGAGACCAAGTCAAAATCAGTACCATCTTTCCAATAAATACAAAGACCGCCCGACAAACCGACACTACTAATACCAAAAGCATAAGAAAAACCAAATCTGAATTTATTATTCTCAACAATAGATTTTTTAATTTTAGTTTCAGACAAAAACATTAAATCTGGGCCTAGAGATGAACACCACTGACATAAAGCTCTAACTGCTCGGGGGTAGCCAATTCCCCGGCAGTTCCAGCAAAGAGTACTAATTGTGGATGGCGTGGTTGCTCCATGTTAACCACCGCCGGACTAACAACTTGATTTGTCAACTCAGGGCTGGCTCTGAACCTTTTCCCAATCAAAGACTCCTCCACAACTGTTAAAAAAGAAGGGTCGTCTTGCTTGCGTTTACCGGAAATAGAAGTGAGCTCATTCATTGATGCATCGAGGTCTCTGTCAATCCTCTTCCATGTTCTGAGAGGGGGGCATTGCGTCTGTCTCACATGAATCAATTCAGCACACGATTCAGGAAGTGAGGGCCTTGGGGCTGCCACACCAGTAGCTATGTCAGCTGCCTCAGCCATGGTGGCAATTGAAGACCCTTAGGCAGCACTACTGCCACCAGCTTGTTCGAAGCCTGGTGGAGCAGTGAAGGAAGCATCATTCTCTTTACTTTTATCCACGGACTAATCAGAATGGCATAGGGTCTCCAAGCTCATGTCCTTGCCAGCAATCTCCTCATTATCCTTGTGCACAGATGAGTTGAAATCAAGTTTTCTCGCCACTCCAGGAGGACCTTTCCGAACAGCCATCAGGTTGAAATACCCTGGAAGCTTGGGTTTTTTGTTCTCTTTAATCTTTGAGAGCCAAGATTTATCTCTATCTCGCTAAAAAATCGAACCATGCACCTGTTTTTTTTGGTGAAGCTCCAAGCCATGGTCCATACTCGTAAACCACACCCTTCTCCACCACCCCTTCTTCTACAAATTAACATTCCACATTTGTGTGATTCATCCTTCCGCAATAGTAACAAAATTCAGCTAATCGTTCATATTGAATGCCACACCATCTTGGAGTAGATGAGCCATTCGCAATCTTTAAACCCCTTTGCGGGTTTATTAATGTCCACCAGAATTTTCCTCGAAGGTAAGAATCCCACCCAACGGATCAGAGTCATCATACTCCAAAAAACCTCCCAGATGATCTCCAATTTCATAGGTAAAATCTTCGTTCCTCTTGTTAAAAGGAACATCTCTTATTTGAACCTAGAAAGGGGACGAAGTAAAGTGCACTTCTGAGGGTTGTTCTTCCCCCAATATCTCTGTTAAGAGCAGAAGTTTTTGTCAAAAAACCAAGTGCATCCTTCCATCACTCTAACCTTGTCATCCTCGCAAAAGAATTAGAAGACAAAAAGGTTTGTTTCGATCATACGAATCGCAACATTGTCCTTGACCCTCTACACATTCAACAGGGTCCGTTTCATCGCCTCAACATTGTAGGGGCGTACAGTCAATAGTTTCCCTACTAATGTCAAAGTGATTTTGGCTTTCGTGCTTTCCTCATCAACCGCTTTAAAATTCTCTCTAACAATTTTGTTCTCATCCTCGGCTAATTTCAGGTTCTCCAGATCATCTAGCACCTTCAAATCCATGGTAAATTGCTATGAAAGACGGAAAATTGACCAAGAATCGAACAAGAATTGCTTAATTTGGGTACGAAATAGGATACAAAACGACGACTAACCCTAACCAGGGACGTGAGCAGCGAACCCTAGCAAGGGACTTTTTTTTTTTCCTCTTATGTCTTTGATTAAGTGCGTGTTTGGTTGCAATTCAAATTAATTTGAATAATTTCTCATGAAATTTTTTTTTTTGGTGTTTTATCGGTTCATCGTTTTAGCTAATCCAGATTTAGGGTTCAGTTCTATGTGGTTAAGTTCCAGTTTTTATTTTTATTTTTATTTATTTTTTATTTTTTTATTTATTTTTTATTTATTTTATTTTTTTCTTTATTTTTGAAACCAAGTTCCAGGTTCTCCCAATGTGAGAATTCATTTCCCTTATTTATTTTCTACTAGGAATTTATATCTGTGAAGGCACCCCATTTTATCTTAATAATAAACAGATTTTTTTTATCTAATGGCAAGTTTGTAAATAAGTACGGTTGAAAATCGTGTCTAAAGGATAACATAAGAGTTTCTTCTATTTAATGGGCTCCAACTAAAAAGTTGGTAAACTGACGTCGTTAACTGTTAAAGCTTTCTACTTCATTTCACTGATGAGTGGCATTTATGCCACTATTTAGCCCTTTTTATTAATGATTTTCCCCCATTTGTCACTTGTATGCGACTTCTCTAGCCGTTTTTACCCTTATTTTGGTTATTTTGTTCTTTCTCGTGATTTTCCTCTTCTTTTCTCTTTTCTTTTGTTTCATATCTTTTCTTTGTTAATTTTGAAGGTTTTTGGCACTCTTGGATGGAGTTAAAGGAGCAAATTTGGCTAAGGAAGAGGAGGAGATGCTCAAGAGAGAGGGCGCGCAACTCTACAGGGAGCCGCGGGTGGGGGTGCTCAAGCCGCGGGCGCAGACAGGTTGAATTGGAGCTCAACCTTTGAATCTGTAGAAGGCTGGCCGCGCCCTTGGAGAGGGCTCTCCCCAGTCACCCACGAGCACGGCACTTCATGACGCGGGTGCGGCATTTTGAGGCCTTGATTTCCCCTGCTCCTCAGCCGCGACCTCTCCCCAGCTGAGAGAGGCCTCTCCACCAATCAGCGCGGGCGCAACACTTCATGACGCGGGCGCGGTGTCCTAGGTTTTGCAGTTCCGTAACCAGCTTGGAGTGGGCGCGACCTTGCTCGAGAGGGCTCTCCTTAGTTTGTTATTTCCGAAATTTTGGTGCTACATAAATAGACTTTTTCTTGAATTGTATTAGGAGGCTATTTTCCAAATATAATTAAAACTTTGTAGTGAGAGAAACTCTAGTATTTTAGAGAGAGAAAGTTGCTTAATCTTCTAGTTTCATCATTGTAATCAAGATTTCTTCAAGTTTTCTTCAATTCAATGCAAGAATTTCATGCTTTCTTCATCAATCAAGCTTCATAGTAGTAACCTCTTTACTCTTACCTTTTGTTTGGTTTAATTGCTTTTGATAGTGTTGATTTCCATTTATTTCCTTGATTTTACTTGTTTGATTGCTTTTTCCTTTCAATTTGAATTATGTTTAACTTTGTTAAAATTGAATCCATGCTTAGTGTAGTTGTGATGTTTATTTTCTCTTCTCTAGCTTAGATTTCTAGCTAGGGAAGGGGGTGAAGATCATGATTGATTGGGATTGTATTGATGATTGATTGGATTTAGCCTTGATTTGATGATTTTGTGCTTAAATTGCTTGGAGTTATTGATGTGCACCTTTAATTCCAATGTTTGAGTTCTAAATTAGATGCATGGGAATGACCTAGTTTAGTTTTGATCTATTTCATCGATTTGCTTGAGTAATTGCATGGGAATGAATTATTTGAGTAGAATTTGTATTCCTTGGAATGAATCCATGTTGATTATCATTGTTGTCTTAGTTGATCATGATGGGAACCCCCTCTCCCTAGTGTTTTGATCATATTTCTCTCAAATCTTGTTTTACATCCTTATTTTAGTGTTTCTACTTTGAACTTTCTTGGTTTGCTTGCTTTAATCTTTTTAGCAGTTAATTTGATCATAGAAATTCACAAAAACAATCAAAATACCCCTTGTGACTTCCAATAGATTCTTAATTCCACTTTGATTGTGCATTACCCCGTTTCCTTGTGGTTCGACCCTAGCTTGCCACTATCTAGTGTGAACTTGATAGAGAAAGGTTAGGATTATAAATTGTTGATTTGATTTAGGATAGTAGACACGACCTATTATCCGGCGATCACCCACCCACCATTTCCTCCATTTTTGTCGAGTTAACTCGACTGAAGGAGCTTGAGCTTCGATCATCTTCATCCCTTGCCAACCTTCCACCACACCACCATCTCCACCGACAAGACCATTATCAAGCTGCCTAATCAAACAAAAAAAAAACTTATGAAAAGTTTGATCATCTTCATCCCTTGCCAACCTTCCACCGCACCACCATCTTCACCGACGGGACCATTATCAGCAGCTTTGCCGCCCAATTAAATGAAAAACCTTATGAAAAGGGTGAAATTAAGGGTAAAGTCAACCCAAAATAGTAGGGGTGACCAAGTCCTCCATTGATGCTACTATTGAGCTTGATCTCATCCATTAAAGAGCTTGCTTTTCTCCATTGTTAGTTCTGAAGTTTCGAGAACGACATTAATGCTAAAGTAACAAAAATCTGGCGTTAAAGATATGAACTTGTGAAATAACTATGATGCTCTTAGTTGTTCAAAGTTTACTATTTTAACTAACCTTAGATAAATAGATAAAGTTTATTATGAAGATAAACTTGTATTTTCTCCTACATCTATACTATTAATTTATAGCAGAAAGTTTAAAAAGACACTTGTCCTCTTCCTGCTATTCTGATTTATAAAAATATTTTTGTTTTAGATTTTTGATAACTAGGGCAGTTAACGCGCACGATGCGCGCGTTATGGCTAGCCATGTCCAAGAAGTTCATTCGTGTTGGCCTTGTGTTATGATTTTAATTTTTGGTAGCGTTAATGAGGGAAGATATGTAAATAAACATTTTTACGGATATAATGTAACACCCCCAAATCTCCCTCTATGTATATACTAGTATAATATGTATAATTATACCGTAGAAATAGATTTAGGTGTATTACTGCTGCGTGAATACGCAAGGCTACTCAAAACACTTAACTTAATAACAAACTTGCAGCGGAAAACTCAACTCTTCTTTTATTAATACTTATAAAATATATAGTAACATTGTTATGAGTACTCAAAATAAAGACAAAACCAACATTCCTAAACTAGGTGAAGCAAATCCCGGGACTCCCATATGCTCATTCATGACTCACCTGAAAAGAGTCAACATTGCTTACCAATAAGGTAAACAGGACGAACCAAAACAAATAGGAAATACGGATTAGCAAAATATGCTAACTACGATAAGTGAAAGATAAGTAAACTCAATTTATTAGCAAACATGCTTAAAAAACTAGTTCCAATAATTAATCCAATAATTCCAAAACTCAGGGATACAAAATCAATCCCAATAACTAATCCAATAATTCCAAAACTCATGATTAAAAAAAATTCCAATAATTCAATAAAACGATTTATAAAACCAATTCCTCTTTTTAAAACCAAATCCTCACCCAAGTGTGCACACCCCCCAAGTTAGTGTCTTTATATTGAAAGGCTATCCTTGAGGAAAGACTCGGTCATACAAAGTCCAAAGTCTTAGCAACCAAATCCGCATAGTGGGAATAATATAATCAAACTTGTAAAACTTAAATAATAATTCAATAAATCCTCTTTTAATCAATAATTCAATCTTTATAATAAACAATTCAAAACTCCTTTTATATTTAATTCAACAAGCTGTTAATTAAAATCAAAATTTTTAAAAACACTTTAAATCAATCCAACATACTTTTAAACATAATAAATAATTTCAAACCATTCGAAACAAGATAGAAATCCATTCTCAAACATATTTATTAAAACATGAATTCTCAAGGTTAATTTACAAATCATAATTCAAAACAAGTTATTAAAATCACACAAACATGCTTATTCATTTAACAATTTCGAAGGTATCTAGCCACCTAAATGTACCTTGATTCCGAATCTCAATCAACACTTCGCACTTTCAAAGTTCAATCACGAATACACCTTGCAATAACATAACCATAAGGTTATCACAACATCTTTAGACATAAACCCAAATCCAATGTGCATGGACGATAAAACTCTTTTAAAAATAATAGTTTAATATAAAATTATAGCTTTGAATAAGTATTTATATTTTAGAAAACTAACTATGAAGAAAATAAAGGAATAGGATTAAAGAGAATTGAATTTGCGTTGGAAAGAATAGGCAAAACTTGCAGAGGCTATAATGTCTTCAATATAACTCCAAATTAGATGATTCTTGATCCTTACCTCAAGAATTTTTCGAGAGGAATATTTTTTTGTGAAATAGTAAAAACCCCAAAACTAACCAGAAGCGCCCGAAAATTGGCTCCAAAGATATACGGGTTGATTTTCTTTTAGAAAAGAGGAGAAAAAAAGTAAGAAAATTATATAAAGGTTAAGGAAAAGAAGAGTAAGAGAAAAGAAGAGAATTGAGTTTTTTGGTGTGAACAATATGAGGTATTAGGAAGTATTTATAGGCTCATGAATGAAATAATTAAGGTAAGATTTTGTAGGAAGAATTATGGTAAATTTAGTTTAAGGAATTACTTGGAAAAGAGAGTTAAAGAGTTTAGGAAAGTCTAGTTAATGGTGATTAAGAAATGAAGAAATAAGGTAAGTATGTAGTCATGAAATATTAAATGGTAAATAGCTTTGGTTGGGGAATAATCAAGAATGATTTAAGGCAAATAAATTGTATGATCAAATCTTTAATTTCTGAGATGGAGAATAGGAATTAAGGAAATAAGGAATTTAAGGAAGATAATTAAATAAAAAACTAACAAAATAATTAACCCAAAATTAACATAGGGTGGCCGAAAATATTGAGCATATCCATGCTCATATTTTCTGACCTCCACTACTAGTTTTAGGAAAATATTTTCTAGATTTTAAGGATTAAAAATGATTGTGTAAATAATATATTTTGTAAAAAATAATTAATTAGAAAATATTAACTTAAAACTAACTTGATTAACTAATAAAAATCAGATTTTCTACACTTAGAAAATCTGAAAATCTCATTAATTAATTTAGGAATTTCAGCCCTTTAATTTATAAAATAAGAAATATAATTTTTGTTAATTAAAATATCCGAAAAATATATATATATAATTCGTTTTTTATTAAAATAAATGGATAATAAATATTATCCAAAATCCAAAATAATTATTGAGTTTTGAAAATGTTGTTGGCGCCAAAATTCAAATAGTAAAATAAATTATTAAAATACCCTTTTTAGAAAATACTAATTAATTAATTAATTGGAAAATACGTTTCAAAAATACGGGTATTACACATGATCGTCTCAATACTATTTATAAGATTTTAGTCATACTTTTAAAAAGGTATGGATAACCACCAACAATTATTCTTGTTTTAGTAATAGCTCCCAAACAGTTTTTTTACTAGATTGACCAACCATGGGGAATGATGAACCGCTACCCGGTATGGGCCACCTCGCCCAATACCAAGTGACGTCAGTTTTTTTTTTTTTTTTTTTTTTTTTTTTTTTTTTTTTTAAGGGTAAATAATAGTACTTAATAAACCGGTGACAATACTTGGTAAGTTAATAAAAGCACCTTACTTTAAATTTTTTTTTAAGGGTAAATAATAGTACTTAATAAACCGGTGACAGTACTTGGTAAGTTAATAAAAGCACCTTACTTTAAAATAACAATTTTTAATAATATACTGATTATTTCTATAATTCGACTTGATAATCACTTATATGACTTTTATTGGTACTAGTTATCACTACATACTTTTCTACTTGTATCTTAAACAAATTAGCGTTTATATCTAATAACCCACCATGCTTTGCAATATTAAATGTTTTACTTAGAAAGTTTTGACTAATACCCAATGGAACCTCCGGCGTTCTAAGCTTCCGGCTTTACCAAGCTAACCCCAACCTCGTCTTCCTTAAATCAGGCATAGCACAGATCTGATTCGTTTCCTACCTTAGATCATAGTCTCTACTAAAACAATCTTTATTGTATTCGTGATGGTACTTTTAAATATGAAAATAACTCATTTGAGATATAAGTTTTGAGAGGATAACGTTCCCTTTTGAAAGGAAATTTTATTTGATTTGAAAAGATCACAACACTCATATCTTACAAAACTAATCCAGAAAGCTTAAATAGGCATGACAAGAAATAGTGTTTTTCTCTACTTTAAGAGAGATGGAGAACCAATCTGTCTCTTAAGGTGAGAATTTTCTCTAGAGAATTTTTTTTTATTTTTCAGAAACGCTCTAGCAAACTCACTTCAAGCCTGACTTCACTCTTTACCTAAGTCCCTTTATATAGGGAAACTAAAGGTGCCTAGGATTCCCATCCTGACAGAGCAAATGGATCTCGTCCATTTATTTTTACAAAGAAATACAGAACACTCATTTTAAAACATGGCTACAGTAATGTGCATGATTACCATTGTAGGGCTTAGTCTTCCACCATTTCATCCGTCATTTCCTTTTGTGGTCCACCTTTGCTGTCTTAACCATCTTCATAGTGGACGTACATGGGGTTGTCTTCTTCTATGCCAAGATCTACAACACATTTTGATTAGGGGATTTTTATCCACCAATCACCGTCTGACAAGTGGACCAACCAGGTTCCGCCACGTGTTCTTCACGAAGGCCAACAGGAACCTGCCACGTGTCAATCACAGATATGTCCTCCACGGACCACTTAAGACACGCCACGTGTCCACCCATGCCAAATGGGAAAACCGGCCATCAAGGCCCAGTCCAGTCTAGAGGCCCGGTCAGCCCTAGGTTTACCTTAAACCTAGAGAGTTGCACGCTTCCCAAGGCTATAAATACTCGATTAATCCTCATTAATCAGGGACCGAATAATCAAGAGATCAAGCAGAGAAGAACAGAGTTATTAACAACCGGCTAATCTCGCTAACAACGCAGATTACCAACACTAAGCACTCTCACCTAGAGATATCTCATTACTTAAATTTCTGTATTGATTACTCCTTAATCGGGTACTAACTTGACCGTTGGAGGCGGAGCTCTCAGGAGTCTCCGTTATTTTGCAGGTACAGGCGTCCGGTTCCAGTCTCGGAATTGTAACTCTCCCGCAGGACATCAGAAAACCCCGAAACATTTGGCGCCGTCTGTGGGGAGAGTACTTCAGAGATGGCATCCAAGTCTGTACCGACTCCAGAAGAGAGGCGTCCCCTAGACGACCCTCAAGTTCAGTCGGACCATGATACCGAAAGTGAATTTGAAGTTGAAACTCATACAGCTCCAGACGGGACCCTAAGGGCCCGACGTACCCGTCATACCGAAATGAGGGAACGGGAGTATCTTCAAACAGGAAGCGAGCCAGCAGGCGCACCGCTTGCTCGGCAACAGCCGACTGATGGGTCTGCTCCCATCACAAGGAACGAACTCATGACCTTCATGAGGGACTTCAAGGGAGAGATCCAAGAGTTAATCAACAAAAAACCGCCTGCTTCAGTCAAAGAGCAGTCGGCCAAGAAACCTTCCACTTCACTGAAGAGGAAGCCAGTTCAAGGGCGAGAGATGACTCCCCATCCTAAATCCAAGAAGCGGGAACCATCTGCTCTTGATTTCACAAAACTCCGTTATCCTACGGGAAATAGGAAACCGGTTCGTCATATTCAGGCGGACGGGTCAAAGCAAACGTTCACAGATGCTCGGCACCTGCTAGAGCAGAAGAAGAGTGACCGATTATCAGAGTCGGCTTCTACTTCAAATTTTCAGGACAGTTTGCGAAATGCCTCGATGAGGCCAACTCAGTCGTACCATGAGAGTCAGTCAGGCGGCACCTCCCGTCAGTCCGGCTTTCATAGTGCCCAGGCGGTACCAAACTTACCATTTGTGCCGCAACAACAGTATTTTATGCAGCCACCTCCATTTGGTGGACCTGCAGCAAAAAACGTCCAACCTATGGACTGGCAGCTACGGCTGCTTAGACTTGGTGAACAGCCGTCGGCCTTCTCCAAGGAAATTACTGAAGCCGCTCAGCCGGCCAAAGTAAAAAATATTCTAGTAGGCGCCTATGACGGCACTACTAACCCAGAAGACCATCTGATGGCATTCACCAACCTGATGTACCTTCAAGGGTTGGATGACCCCACCTGGTGCAAGTGTTTCCCAGCGACTCTCAAGGGAATCGCACAGCAATGGTTCGGCAACCTGCCGACTGGTTGTGTAAACAACTTCAGGACGCTTGCTTACTTATTTGCCTCCAACTTCGCTATGAACATCCCTGCGAAGAAAACGACCCTTGATTTGGGAACAATTCAGCAGGGTGAAAAGGAGGGGCTTCGTTCCTACATCAGGCGGTTCAACCTGATGAGAATACAGATTCAAGGGTTACCGGATGAGGTAGCTTATACTGACTTTTTTAGAGGTCTCAAAGACGGGTCTACCTTCAAATTTGATTTAGTTCGAAAAAGGGTGGCGACTCTTCAAGAGGCCTTGATTGAAGCAGAAGCCTATATACAGGCGACTGATCTGTGTACGATGAAACAGTCGGACGGGAAGAGGTTCGACAAAAGAGAGGGACGACAGAAACAGTCGTCCAACAAAGATGAAAAAAGAAAAGAGGTCTGGGCGGCTGATTCCTCTAAACAGCCGGCCCAGAAAAAGAAAAAAGAATTCAAACCATACTCCCCAAAGTATGTGTTTAACAAGGATAACCAGTTTATCCTAAAAGAAATAAAGGGACGACTCTCAATTGAGAAGCCGCTCCCCATGAAGGGTTCTGCGAGCAACCGGAACCAAGACAAAATCTGCGCTTATCATGATGACATTGGTCATCACACCAATGACTGCATCAGTCTCATGCGGTACCTAGACCGCTTGGCTGATCAAGGTGATCTTGACACTTATGTCAAGAAATCTACGGGAATACTTCCTCAGAAAAGCAGTCGGCCAAAAAGAATCAACAGGCCGACAATTCCGATACAGATGATGCAGTCGTCTACACCATTGCAGGCGGCTTCTCAGGAGGCGGCCCCACTATTAGGGGCAACAAAAATAATATAAGGCGGTTAGATGTAAATTCCGTTCACCAAGAACGGCCGTCCAAATATACATTTCCTGAGATTGTCATCACTGAAGAGGATCTAGGAGGAATAAGGGGACCGCATGACGACCCTCTCGTTATTGAATGTAAAGTGGCCAACCAGAGAGTTGGCCGAATCCTCATAGATACCGGGAGCTCTTCAGATCTCATCAGCAGCAAATGTCTGTCAAAACTGAAATATCAGACGGACTGCATACATCCGGCCTCCCACCCTTTAATAGGTTTTGGAGGAGGAGTCGTCCACCCACTGGGACGAGTGGATCTACCCATTCGCCTGGGCGAAAAAGGGGAAGGACGACACATGGTAGTCCGGTTCCTAGTGGTAGAGGAACTCTCGGCCTACAACATGATTCTGGGTCGACCAACCCTGAATAATTCCAAGGCTGTTATAATCCCGTCACTTATGCTGCTTAAGTTTGAAAGGGATAATGGAACAGTCGGCTCCCTAAGGGGAGATCAGAGGATGGCCCGAGAGTGCTATCTCTCGGATGTCAAGCCCACTGTTATGGCCACTGGGTCAAGTGGAGAAAAAACAGACCTTGACAATGTCAAGGAGAGTGCGCCTGTTCAAGAAACAGGCGACAGAAAAAGAAAGGCGTCCCAGACTGAGTCCGCAAGAAAAGCAAGAAAATAGCAATCATTGGCAGAGGACCGGCCGGATGATTTCCGCCCTCAGCCGGCTGGTGAGCATGCGGACCTGATATTAGACGACTCCCATCCTGACCGGACAGTCAAAGTAGGGACGACTGCTCTGAGAAACCTTGGTGACGACTTTCACAACCTGTTGAAAGAATACAAGGACATCTTTGCATTTGAAGTCCATGAAATGCCAGGCATTAGTCCTGATCTGGCAGTACACAAACTCGCTGTGGATCCGAAAAAGAAGCCGGTACGACAAAAGAAACGGAACCATGGTGAAGAAAGAGGTCAGGCGGCAGCCGCCGAAGTCAAAAAATTACTTGATGCAGGGTTCATTCGGCAATGTTACTTCCCAGATTGGGTTGCAAATGTGGTACTTGTTAAAAAGCCGAATGGCACCTGGCGAATGTGTGTAGACTACACAGACTTGAACAAGGCGTGCCCCAAAGACAGTTACCCTCTGCCTAAAATTGATAACCTGGTCGACTCAACAGCCGGCCATGCCTTGATGAGTTTTATGGACGCCTATTCTGGTTTTCATCAAATTCCTTTATGGAAGAAAGATCAGGAGAAGACGGCCTTCGTCACTGATCAGGGATTATACTGTTACACGGTCATGCCGTTTGGTCTTAAGAATGCCCCGGCTACCTTCCAACGAATGATAAACACAGTGTTCTTTGATCAGATTGGGAGAAACGCCGAGGCATACATTGATGATATGATTGTCAAGACTAAACTTCAGAAAGATCATCTGACGGACCTCCGAGAAACTTTCGCCACACTCAGGCGGCACCATGTCATGCTCAATCCCAAGAAATGTGTATTTGGAGTTGAGTCTGGGAAATTTCTCGGATTCCTTATCAACCAGAGAGGAATAGAGGCGAACCCTGAGAAGGTACAGGCGGTCATTGACATGCAGTCGCCTCGTACCGTCCGAGAGGTTCAGAAGTTAACAGGTTGTCTGGCGGCCTTGGGAAGATTCCTAAGTCGATCAGGCGACAAATGCCTATACTTTTTCCAGGCAATTAAGAAAAAGGCAAGGTTTGAATGGGGGCCGGATGCTGAGGCCGCCTTCCAGAAATTAAAGGTTCACTTGCATTCCTTGCCGAGGCTGGTCAGCCCTTTGCCCAAAGAAAATCTCTACATGTACCTGGCCGTCTCTGATCATGCGTTAAGCGCGGTGCTCCTTGCTGAAAGGGACGGCTGTCAACTTCCGGTCTACTTTGTCAGTCACGTACTGAAAAATGCCGAGTTGAGGTATCCCCTAGTGGAGAAATTTGGTCTTGCACTCTTCATGGCTGTTAAAAAATTAAAGCCCTACTTTCTGGCACATGCAGTCATCGTGTATACCGACCAACCGATCAAGCGACCCCTTACCACCATGGAGTCCTCCGGACGAATGATCAAATGGGCCATAGAAATGCAGAGTCTCGAAGTTACTTTCGAGCCTAGAAAAGCAGTGAAGGGGCAAGCCTTTGCTGACTTTATTGTAGAGATGACTCGTCCTCCTGACTCTCAAGTTCCAGACCAAGTCTGGAAGGTATATGTGGACGGAAGCTCTACTTCAAACGGTTGTGGAGCAGGCGTCGTATGTCAATCTCCAGAGGGCGACAGGTTCGAGTATGCTCTACGCTTCAGTTTCCAGGCTTCAAACAATGAGGCAGAATATGAAGCTTTACTAGCCGGGATCCGCATGTGTAAGGCGGCAGGGGCAAGGAAAATAGACGCCTGTTCTGATTCACAACTGATAGTGAGTCAGTACAATGGCGAATACGAAACAACACATCCGGCCATGATCAAGTATTTACAGGCGGTCCGACAAGCAGTCGGCTCCCTTGAGGATTTCCATTTGATCCAAGTGCCGAGATCAGAAAACAACCAGGCAGATGCACTTTCGAAATTAGCATCATCCGCCTCCTCCGATACTCCTCGAACTGTGTTTTGGGAAGTAATGGAGAAGAGAAGCATCGAGGAAAATCCTATTGGAATTCTAGACAGAAGCTCAACCTGGATGGATTCAATCAGGGCATATCTGACAAACGGTACACTGCCGGATGATCCTCAACAGGCGGCAGCACTGAAAAAACGAGCCTCCTGTTTTGAAATGATACAGGGAGAACTTCACAAGAGGGGGCACCTTCAACCCTTCTTAAAGTGTGTTACTCCTGAAAAGGGACGAGAGATACTAGATGATCTTCACTCTGGTTTCTGTGCTTCCCATATAGGTGGTAGGATGCTTGCTCAAAGGGCAAGGCGGCAGGGCTACTTTTGGCCTACTTTGGAAGCAGATGCAATGGAGATGGTGAAAAAATGTGACAAGTGCCAAAAGTTTGGCAAATTAATTCACCGTCCGGCTACTGACCTCACTACCATTCACAGCCCACTACCGTTTGCTAAGTGGGGCATGGACATTCTGGGTCCATATACGCCTGCTACAGGCGGCAGAAGGTATATACTTGTTGCCGTTGACTACTTCACTAAATGGGTAGAGGCGGAGGCTGTAAAGGGAATCAAGACGAAAGATGTAATTTCATTCATTTGGAAAAACGTCATCACTCGGTTCGGGGTTCCCATGTCTATGGTTTTTGATAATGGTCCCCAATTTGAGACGCCTGTTCTCAAAAGCTGGTTGGGAGACCAAGGAATTGCACATTACTTTGCATCTGTCGGCCGTCCACAAGCAAACGGCCAGGTAGAAGCCTTTAATAAAATCATCTCAGACGGTCTCAAGAAAAAGATTGAACGAGCAGGCGGCCTATGGGCAGATGAACTACCACATGTTCTTTGGGCCATTAGGACGACTGAAAAAGGGGCGACTGGAGAAACTCCCTTCCTCCTAACTTATGGTGCAGAAGCTGTTCTTCCAATAGAACACTACGAGCCGACTCTTCGAGTAATGCTATATGACGAAGAGGCAAACTGGGAAGCTATGCGCCTGGCATTAGACTCACTTCCTGAAAAGAGGGGCAATGCTGTTTTGCGCCATGAGATCTATCGCCTGAGAATGACTAGATCATATAACAAAAAAGTACACAGGCGTCCACTCAAAGTAGGGGACTTTGTACTTAGAAAAATGGAAGCAGTTGGTAGGGCTAATGAGTCTGGCAAACTAACTCCCAACTGGGAAGGACCCTACCGAATCTATGCGGAAGTCAGGGACGGTACCTACCGTCTGGAAACACCAGGCGGACAACCGTTGCCTCGAACCTGGAATGTAGATAACCTTAAAAAATATTTTTTCTGAATGATGTAAAGTAAAGAGCTACTTAATAAAGTTTGCACTTACTATTCAATTTTGTATTACGAGGGGCATGCCGTCTGTACCTTTACAGTCGGCTACTCTCCATTGAGTTTCACTCTTCATCTTTAGAGGGGCATGCCGTCTGTTCCTTTACAGTCGGCTACTCTCCATCGAGTATTTTACTCACAATACTTAGCTAAAAAGATTAGGGCCTGGCCGATCCTGTAACTAACAGGCGGCTACCCTTCTTTTACTTAGCACCTACGTTCACCAAGAACTTACCAAGGCCACCGGCCGAATGATCAGACCAGGCGCCAAGCCACCTGATCAAAACTACAAAACTAATTCGACCTGTCCCAACATCATAGCAGGCGTCCGACGGCATCCCTCCGGATGAAATTCGTCGCAGAGAGCAGCTCCCTTTTGGGTGGAACATTGTTCTATAAACTAATTACACGGCACCTATACGACTGTCCCCAAGGGCAACCACGTAGCCGTTTTTGAGACAAAGATAACTCTATCACTAACCAAACCAATGGTAGCAGTTGACATCTGAGTCAGATAACCGCCTGTATTACTTGGGATAAATGCAGGGGGTACCTATTGAGTTAATAGCCAACAAACATTGGCGAATCAAGGGGTCTAGCCGGCCTACGCCGCCTGGTACCTCTACTTCTCAAACAAAAGTGACGGCGACTGAGTAACTCCAAAGTTAACTCATAGTCACTCCTTCAAATTTGGTATGGAATCCAAAAAGTTTGAGTCGTCCGCCTGTTTTAAACAAACAAGGCACTCGAACCCCTATTCCTACTGGATAACCTATTGAGTTAATAGCCAACAGACATTGGTGAATCAAGGGGTCTAGCCGGCCTACGCCGCCTGATACCTCTACTACTCAATCAAGATTGTGACAAAGACTAAGTAACTCCTATGTTAACTTAATAGTCACTCAAACTTAGTATGGAGCCTAAAAGGTATGAGTCGTCCACTTGTTTTTAATAAACAAAGGCTCTCAACCAATACTCTTGCTAGGTTAACAAATAACAAATTAAAAGCCAACATTGGCAATAAAGGGAAACAACCGGTACCCGCCGCTTGTTTTCCTACTTAATTCCTTGGCTACTAGGTAATTCTATTTACTTGGTCAAATTGAATAAAGAGTTCGAATACCGATTGATTACATGGCCGACTGATCATCTATCCTGGAAACAGACAACCAGTCGTCCAGGGGCATAGGCGGCATACTTACTATTTGTACCTGTCTTAACGTTCGGCCATACACAACAGTCGGTCTAGTGAGCAAATTTCAAATACTTAGACAAATTTGAACCAAAACAAAAAATTTGATTAAAATGAGCCGGCCATAAAAGACCAGCAGAATATTCAAAACCCCGGCCCTCTGGCCGGGTAATTACAAAGCAAACGGCACGCAGGCCGTGAAAAGAAAAAATACTTAAAGCTTAAGAAGGGGGCAGTTTAGTATCAGCAGCAGCCGCCTGGTCAGCACTCTTCTTGCTGGACTCGGCCTTAGCTGCACCATCTTTTGATGCCTTACCCCCAAGTGGCACAAGCGCCACAACCGGCTCTTCCTCCTCCAACGCACCGTCCAACGCCTCTTCTTCAGCAGCCGCCAGGATCTGTTGATTATATATTTCCGAACACTGGCGGTACGTTCTTTCCCATGAGGCAAAGTCGGCACTGGGGAACAGTCGTTCCCAGGTCATGCGTTGGATTTGGGCGGAGTCTTCCACCATCTCCCGGACGAGCTCTTGTTTCTCTTGCTCGGCCTTATCCGAGAGCTCTTGGGTAAGACTCTTCTCCTGGTTCACCAGGCGTTCTTTTACGTTAGCCAAAGATTTCTCCATGGCTTCGTAAGAGTGCATTTTTTGGCGAAGGGGTTTCAGCTCGGCTTTAAGGTTGGTGACGGTCCCCTCCAGCTCGTCAACCTTCTTTTGGGCCGCCTCTAGCTGAGCCCGAACAGCGGCGGTCGCCTGCGCCTGATAATAAAGAAGATCAATGGTCAGTACTTCATTTTGGACAATTTGAAACATTGCCTTATCACAGCTGGAGGCGGCCATAGCCTTTGCGGCCTTTACCTCTTTGTTTTTCCGATCAATCGGCTTGCGAAGGCTGTTGACTCGGAGCAGGGCCTAAGTACAAAGAAAAACAGGCGTCAGTTTCCAATCAAAAGAGTTAACAGGCGTCCTGGAACTCAAAAGCTCAAAAAGGTGCTAAGTATACCTCAGCTAGGACCCCTGAAATTCCATCAAGGTCAAGGGTGCCGGCACCCTTGACCGCCTCCCTGTCAGATGGAGGAACTACTTTAACCATTGACTTGGCTACCTCAACCAAGTCAAGTCCCTGGGGGCCGGCTGCATTAAGCGAAAGGAAAAAACAAGTTAGACCTAATCAAGAAGGAAGCAAGGGTGAGTTTTAACAAGCAAGTGTCCATACATCTAGGCGGCCCCGCCTGGGTTTTTGAAGAAGTGGCCGGCTGCTTCTCAGCCGCCACTGTTTTCCTGGAAGACCCAGGAGAGCTTGCAACAGTCGTCCTCCGGGCCTTGGGGTCCGGCTGTTGCGAGGAAGAAGCCCTTGGAGTGCCAGACTGAAAACAAAAAGAGTTAGTATATGCATAAGACAACTAAAAGGAGAAGAGTTTTCAAAGCTTACCAAGGGTGCCTCCTTGCTGGGGGAGTCGGCATACGACTGCTTCATTAGCGAGACCCGCAGCATGGCCGCCGCAGTCTTAGATGCTGTTATTTTACTCATGGCGTCGGCTGAAAGAAATAAACAGCAAAGTTAGTAAAAATCCCAAGTAAACAAGGCGCGAAAAAACAGAGTATTCGTCAGGCCGGCTACCTCTAGAGCACCGACTGCTGAGGCCACAGGCGGCCAAGAAGTACTCGTCATAGAGCCACTTGAAGCTCGGGACGCAGTTTAGGGGTACTTGCTCTCGTACCCCTGAAGTAGAGTTCACCCTAGTCTCTACTTTGAAGAGTCCTTTGTCTAGGATCTCTTTTTTAGCCTTTGGGGGAACAGGCGGCATGCTGCGGCCGCCTGCGAGAAGAGGCGGATCCCTGTTCCACTTGTTAAAACGTTTGTTCAGCTCCGTGTCTGAACTCTCGATAATAAGGAAGGTGTTCCGCCAATCCTTCCATTTGTTTGCCTTACCTCTCGTCATGAGGTAACCCCTATGGCTTGTTAATTGATACCAGCCGGTACCTCCCGACTTAGGGGTCCGGCTGAGATAGTTCATGTGGGCGAAAGCCTCAAAACTTGGCTCCACCCCGTTTAGTTCGCACCCGGCCACATAGCCGAGTACGTTTACCCAAGAGTTGGGGGCTAACTGCCATAACCCCAGATCATACCCATCTAAAATCCGCTGAACAGCCGGATGTAATGGGAAGCGCAGTCCAGCTTTGATGGCCGCCACATAGCAGCCAAAGCAGCCGTCACCATAGCTGGTACCAGCCGGCCAGACGACAGTATCTTCTGGATCCGGCACAAACAGTAAATACTCCGGGCCCATTTTGTGGTTAGCAATAAAGCTCGCCACGTTGTCTCGCATGGTTGCAATCCGGCCCCGGGGTACCCTGCAGTAGTAGGGGGCGTTTTCCTCTCTGTAAGAGGCGGACGGCTCTGCCCAATTATCCCCCTTCTCAACTGCATGAGAACGTCTCGCCTCTTGTAGGCGGCTATGTTTTTCTTCTGAGCCAGAAGAACTGTGGCCAGAAGAGCTGGATTCGGACTCGTCCCCTGACGAGTCCGAAGAGGATGACTCCTCCCCTCTCCTAGAGGGGCCCGCCTCCTCTCCCTTAGAAGGAGCAGAAGGAAAATTAGACATGTCCACGGTAAGATGGGAAGGGAACACCTTGGTCCCTCTCTCAGAACTGTCAGCTTGACAGTTGCCTCGTTCTACATTTGGCGCCTGGTCAGATGTTTCACTAAGGAGCACCCTTTGGGAGGAGCCGTCTGAGTTTGATATCATAGCAGTCTTTTTTGTTCTGGCCATCACGTTCTGCATAGACACAGATACAGTCGGACTTTGTATAAAGGGCAAAGATGGGTCCAGAAAAGGGCAGGCGGCACTCCTAGTCCTAGATTCAGCCGTCCCCGGTGACCGGCTGATCACTAACTTAGGGCGTGTCGTGTGCTTCCATGGTGCCATTTCAAAAAATAAAAAGAAAATTAAGAGTAAGAGAACTGAGTTACCTGAACGAGAGACGGTTGATGAAGTCCTGAAAGTTCGGGTCAGTCGGCTTGTCAGAACAGGCGGTAGGCAGAAAAAGTCCGAAATGTCAGAGCAAGTTCAGGGGTCCGAATGTTCTCGCAAAAGTTCTCAAATGTGAAAATGACCGAAGTCAGCACTTCCTTTTATAGGCAAAGTGAGAAGACGAAGGGTCGCTTCCAAATTCAAAATTTGGGCGGGAAAATCTCTCGGCCGTCTGCAAGGTGACACCTGTAACGGGCCGTCGCCTGTCACCGTGCGACACCTGTCACAGGCGACACGTGACCAGTCGCGTGCCACCTGTGAGGGGCAAATGATTAGGGGATTTTTAATCCACCAATCACCGTCTGACAAGTGGACCAACCAGGTTCCGCCACGTGTTCTTCACGAAGGCCAACAGGAACCTGCCACGTGTCAATCACAGATATGTCCTCCACGGACCACTTAAGACACGCCACGTGTCCACCCATGCCAAATGGGAAAACCGGCCATCAAGGCCCAGTCAAGTCTAGAGGCCCGGTCAGCCCTAGGTTTACCTTAAACCTAGAGAGTTGCACGCTTCCCAAGGCTATAAATACTCGATTAATCCTCATTAATCAGGGACCGAATAATCAAGAGATCAAGCAGAGAAGAACAGAGTTATTAACAACCGGCTAATCTCGCTAACAACGCAGATTACCAACACTAAGCACTCTCACCTAGAGATATCTCATTACTTAAATTTCTGTATTGATTACTCCTTAATCGGGTACTAACTTGACCGTTGGAGGCGGAGCTCTCAGGAGTCTCCGTTATTTTGCAGGTACAGGCGTCCGGTTCCAGTCTCGGAATTGTAACTCTCCCGCAGGACATCAGAAAACCCCGAAACACATTTGACAGCATATGATTTATCCTGCTTGGGATAAAAAAACCCCCCATGCCACGTGGCCCAATACCGCGCTGACACGTGGCAGCTCTTCAAAGGCCCAATGGGATCCAATCGGATGCTGACACGTGGCATTGTAACCCTAATGGGGGAGCAGATCTTCATCGGCTATAAATAGAGGAAACTCTTCATTTATTGCACATTCACAAATATACACAAAAAACAGAGCAATATTATTTGCGGAATCTCTCTGAATCAGAGAGAAAAACCCATTTACTTTCCGCACTTTTCCACATCCGGAGACGTACTAACTTGATCGTCGGAGGCGGAACTCCACCCAACCGGAGTTTTGCGGTTTTGCAGGTACAGACGTCAGACGCGCTTTCCTAGAATTGTTACTCTCCCAAGGGACTTCAAAAACCCCCGAAACATTTGGCGCCGTTTGTGGGGAGAGTACTTCTGAGATGGCATCCGACAGTGTACCGCCTGTTGAGGGTAGACGGCCTTCGACCGAGCTTGAGGTCCATACGGACCAAGATAGTGGTGACGACTATGAGGACAACACCTATGTGGCCCTAGACGGGTCACTTCGATCAAGGCGCACCCGTTCCAAAGAAACAAGGGAACGGGGCCAAGACAAAGCTGGTCCTAGCAACCCAGCCGGCAAGCCTGCTGTGCAACCCCACGCGGCGGAGGGCATATCCCCCGTCACCAGAGACGAGCTCATGAAATTCATGACGAGTTTCAAAGGGGAAATCAAGGACATAATCAAGAAGTCAACTGGCTCAAACAAGGGTCAGTCGGCAAAGAAGCCTTCTCCCTCCAAGAAAAAGCAACTTAAAGACCGGGTGCCTACTCCTCACCCTAAATCAAAGGGGGCGGATGGGCCCCTGATCGACCTCTCCGAACTTTGTTTCCCTGAATCAGGGCAAAGGAAGGCCATCCGGCAAGTACAGCCGGATGGGTCAAAGAAGACTTACTCTGACGCCCGGATGTTCATCCAGGACAAGAGAAGTCAACACATGTCTGAGTCGCCCTCAACGTCGACTTACCCAGACAATTTCCGCAATACTTCAATGAAGCATTCAGAGATACATCAAGGGAGTCATTCATGCGGCATGTCCGCCCGTATTGGCCCTCATATCATCCAGCCGGTTCCGTATGTGGCCTAACAACCATACATGCCGTATGGATCACCATACATAGCCATCCCCCTTTGGGGGTTAGGCGGCACATTAGGTCCACCCCATGGACTGGAAGCTCCGGCTGCTGAACCTTGGGGAATAGCCTTCGGTTTTCTCCAGGGAGATAACCGAGGCGGCACAGCCGGCCAAGGTTAAAAATGTGTTGGTCGGTACCTACGACGATACCACCAACCCGGAAGACCACCTAATGGCATACACCAACCTCATGTACCTAAAGGGGTTGGATGACGCTGCCTGGTGCAGATGCTTCCCGGCAACATTGAACGGCATAGCCCAACGATGGTCTGTCAATCTGCCAGTCGGGTGCATCAACAATTTCAAGACGCTTGCATACCTGTTCGCGTCCAACTTCTCCATGAACATCCCTGCCAAAAAGACAAGTCTCGACCTAGAGGCTATTTAGCAGGGAGACAAGGAGGGCCTACGGTCCTATGTTAGGCGGTTCAATCTGATGATAATTCAGATTCAGGGGCTGTCTGGCGAAGTTGCATACACAGACTTCTTCAAGGGTTTGAAGGACGAGTCAACCTTTAAGTTCGACCTGGTCCGCAAGAGGGTTGCCACCCTCCAAGAGGCGCTGATGGAAGCCGAAGCCTATATACAGGCGACAGAGCTCTGTGCCATCAAGCACTCGTCGGAGCCTAGACGGTCCGATAAGAGAGAGAGTCGACCTGCCCAGCCGGCCAAAAAAGAAGAGGGCAAGAAAAGAAAAGAAGTCTAGGCAGGGGATCGCTCTGGTTAGCCGTCCCAGAAGAAACAGAGAAAGTTAGAGCAGTACATCCCCAAGTACGAGTTCAACAAGGACTGCTCCTCCATCCTCATGGAGATCAAAGACCGGTTAACTCTTGAAACGCCGACTGCTATGAAGAGTTTCATCAAGAACCGTGACAAGAGCAAGTACTGTCACTTCCATGAGGATGTTGGCCACGACACCAATGGTTGCTATAGCCTCAGGCGGCTATTGGACCGTTTGGTTGATGAGGTGGCTTTGACATCCTACCTGGTGAGGTCCAAGGGTAACCCCAAACCCAACAATGGACAACCATCAAAGAAGCCGGCTGTGAGTTCTGATACTGATGAAGAGTACATCTTCACCATAGCAGGCAGCTTCGCAAGCGGTGGTCGTACCATCCGGGGTACCAAGGATAACATCCGGAAACTATTAAACCTAGAGGATGAGGGCCAGGCGTCGAAAGACACCTTCCCTGAAATCTTCATCTTTGAGAAGGATCGAGGTATGGTCAGGCGGCCCCATGATGACCCAATTGTCATCGAATGCAAGGTTGCCAACCAACGAGTTGGCCGGATCCTCATCGATATCGGGAGCTTGTCTGACCTGATCAGCTATCAGTCCATGGCAAAGCTCAAGTACAAGCCTAGCAGTATGCACAAGGCTCCTCACCCCCTAGTCGGCTTTGGGGGAGGAGTAGTGCCATCCGGTGGGGAGGATTGACCTACCCATCCGATTAGGAGAAAAGGGGAAGGACGACACAAGGTCATCAAGTTTTTAATGGTCGAGGAATTGACCGCCTATAATCTCATTTTGGGCCGTCCTACCCTCAACGAGTACAAGTCAGTCATCATCCCATCCCTCATGCTGATTAAGTTTGAGAGGGATGACGGGTCAGTCGGTGCCCTGAGCGGGGACCAGAAGACGGCTAGGGAATGCTACCTCTCAGACGTCAAGCCGACTGTTATTGCAGCCGTCCATAACGAGGAGCCCATGGACCTTTATGACAAGGAAGTCGCGCCTGCTCCCAAAGCAGCCGGCAAAAAGAGAAAGGCGGACCATTTGGTGGCCGCCAAAAAAGAGAAGCAATAGCAATCACTGATCGGGGAGCGATCGGAGGATCTCTGTCCCCAGCCGGCTGATGATACTATTGATATTATTCTAGATGACAGCCGTCCGGAAAGGACCGTAAAAGTGGGGACGGTTGCTTTTGCAAACTTGGGTGCAGACTTGCACCACCTGCTGAAAGAATTCAAAGACATCTTTGCCTTTGAAGTGGAAGAGATGCCAGGCATCAGCCCGGATCTTGCTATCCGCAAACTTGCCATAGATCCAAAAAAGAAGTCGGTTAGGCAAAAGAAAAGGAACCACGACGAGGAAAGATCTCAGGCGGCAGCCGCCGAGGTCAAGAAGCTACTGGATGTCGGGTTCATTCGGCAATGCTACTACCTGGATTGGGTAGCCAATGTCGTCCTTGTCAAAAAGCCGAATGGGACCTGGCGGATGTGTGTTGATTACATAGATCTGAACAAGGCATGTCCGAACGATAGCTATCCACTTCCAAAGATCGACAGTCTAATCGACTCTATAGCCGGTCATGCTTTGATGAGCTTCATGGATGCCTAATCAGGCTTCCATCAGATACCCTTGTAGAAAAAAGATCAAGAGAAGACGACATTCTCACTGATCAAGGGTTGTTCTGTTATACGGTGATGCCGTTTGGGTTAAAGAATGCGCCTTCTACCTTCCAACGGATGATTAACACGGTCTTCATTAATCAAATTGGGAGGAATGTAGAGGCGTACATTGATGACATGATAGTCAAATCCAAGCTTCAAACTGATCACCTTGCTGAACTCCAAGAAACCTTCACCACCCTTAGGCGGCATAATGTCATGCTTAATCCCAAAAAGTGCGCCTTTGGTGTTGAGTCTGGGAAGTTTCTTGGATTCTTGATTGATCAAAGGGGGATAGAGGCCAATCCGAACAAAGTGTAGGCGGTAAGTGACATGAAGTCACCCAGCACTCTCAGAGAAGTCTAAAGACTCACCATTTGTCTGGCGGCAGTGGGGAGATTCCTCAGCTGGTCAGGTGACAAGTGCCTCTACTTCTTCCAGGCAATTACGAAGAAAACTAGATTTGAATGGGGGGAGAATGCTGAGGCGGCATTCCAGAAATTGAAGGAGTACCTCCACTCTTTGCCACGGCCGGTCAGCTCTCTGGCAGGGGAAGTTCTCTACATGTATTTGGCTGTCTCAGATCATGCCCTCAGTGACGTTCTCCTAGCTGAGAGAGATGGCATCCAGCTCCCAGTATATTTCATTAGCCACGTTCTCCGGAATGCTGAGCTGCGGTACCCCTTGGTTGAAAAATTCGGCCTCGCTCTTTTCATGGCAGTCAAGAAGCTAAAACCATACTTCTTGGCGCACCGGTGGTGGTCTACATAGACTTACCCTGGAGTCATCCGGCAGAATGACAACCCTGGAGTCATCCGGCAGAATGCTCAAGTGGGTTATTGAATTGCAAAGTCTGGAAATTTCTTTCGAGCCTAAGAAGGCAGTGAAGGGTCAAGCGTTCGCCGACTTCATTGTTGAAATGACAAGACCGGCATAGCCGAAAAATATTGATCAGGTTTGGAAGTTATATGTAGACGGGAGCTCTACTATGAACGGCTGTGGTGCAGGCGTAATTTGCATATCTCCGAAAGGGGACAAATATGAATACGCACTACAGTTCAAGTTCTAGGCCTCCAATAATGAGGCGGAATACGAGGCCCTGCTAGCCGGTATACACATGTGTAAGGCGGTAGGGGCAAGGAAAGTTGACGCCTGCTCAGATTCTCAAATGATTGTTAGCCAATTCAATAGTGACTATGAGGCCACCCATCCGGCGACGATCAAGTATCTGCAGGCGGTCAAAGATGAGGCTGCCCCGGTCAGAGAACAATCAGGCGGATGCATTGTCCAAACTGGCCTTATCTGCCACTTGTGATACGCCTAGGTCAGTCTTTTGGGAGGTCATGGAAAAAAGAAGCATTGAACATGACCCCATTGGAATTCTTGACCGAAGCTCTACCTGGATTGACCCTATTCGAGATTATTTGGTAGACGACACTCTGCCGAATGCCCCTTCAGAGGCGGCAACATTGGAGAAGCGAGCTTTGAGCTTCAAAATGTGCAAGGGAGAGCTCTTCAGAAAGGGTTATCTCCAGCCGTTGCTGAAATATGTTATCCCTGAAAGGGGAAAGGAGGTGCTAGAGGATCTGCACGCGGGCTTTTGTGCTTCACATATAGGCGGAAGAACTCTAGCAAAGAGGGCCAGGCGACAAGGCTATTTTTGGCCCACTCTTGAGGCAGACGCCATGGAATTGGTGAAGAAATGTGACAAGTGCCAGAGGTTTGGCCGGCTCATACACCGTCTGGGAACAAATCTGACGGCCATCTACAGCTCGGTTCCATTTTCAAAATGGGGCATGGACATCTTAGGTCCTTATACGCCTGTATCAGGCGGAAGAAGATACATTCTAGTGGCTGTAGATTACTTCACCAAGTGGGTTGAGGCAGAGGCGGTCAAGGGCATTAAGACAAAGGATGTCATTTCCTTCATTTGGAGAAATATCATCACCTGGTTTGGGGTTCCTATGTCTATGGTCTTTGACAACGGTCCCCAGTTTGAAACGCCTACCCTCAAGAGTTGGTTGGGAGATCAGGGGATCTCACATTCTTTTGCATCTGTTGGCCGCCCCCAAGCAAACGGCCAAGTTGAAGCCTTCAACAAGCTCATCTCAGACGGCATAAAAAAGAAGATTGAAAAAACTGGCGGTCTTTGGGCGGATGAGTTACCTCACGTCCTTTGGGCCATCAGAACAAGTGAAAAAGGGGCAACCGGTGAAACCTCGTTTCTCATGGCATACAGCACTGAAGCCGTCCTGCCAATTGAACTTTATGATCCAGCGCTCAGAGTCATGCTTTATGATGAAGAGGCTAATTGGGAGGCCATGCGTCTAGCATTGGATTCACTCCCGGAGCGCAAGGGCAACGCCGCCTTGCGTCATGAGATATACCGTTTGAGAATGACGAGGACCTACAACAAAAGAGTACACAAACAGCCCCTCAAAGTGGGGGACTTTGTGCTACGAAAAATGGAGGCAACCGGTAGGGCAAATGAGCAAGGGAAGCTAACCCCCAATTGGGAAGGGCCCCTACCGGATTTTTGAAGAAGTTAGAGGTGGCACCTACCGCCTGGAAACACCAAACGACAGGCAGCTAGCCAGAACCTGGAATATAGACAACTTGAAAAAGTACTACTTATAGGGATTTGTAAATATTTTGTAAATAGAGTATATTAATGCAAGAGTTACTTTATTTCAATTGTTTTTTTTTGTATAAAGTCCCATGTGCAATGCAAAACCGGGTAACTTCTAAGTCCCATGTGCAAAGCATAACTGGGCATCTTCCAAGTCCCACCTGTGCAATGCACATCCGGGCACCCATTTGCTCAAAATGAGTAGAAGGTTAAGTGCCTAACTTAGTTATTCAAAAGGCCAAAGGCCAACATATTTTAAACCGTCTGCTCTAACCATGAGCAGGCATCCGGCGATGTCCATTTGGGTGAATTAGTCGAAGAGAACATCTCCCTTCCGGGTGGTACATTGTTCTACAGGTCATAAACTCAAACGACTTTAACCGGTTAGGTTAAAGATAACCCATGGCCGTTTGAATGACCTATTGAAATCAAGATACACCCGTTTATTGCCCCAAGGTAAAACAGACGGTGAATTAAATCTTGATCTGCAGCCGGCTTTTGCCAAAAAGCACTACAGCTGGTTCCAGCTTCCATAAACAAGGTCAAAATCTTGTTAAAATCAAGATACACCCGGTTATTTCCCCAACGCAATACAGGCGGTGAATTAAATCTTGGCCTTCAGTCGACTTTTGCCAAAAAGCAATACAGCCGGCTACCATTTCCATTATAAAGGTCAAATCCTTGTCAATTAATCCGCAATTGTTTAAAATGCATACGTCTGGCCACAGGCCGCCTGTATGCCAACTTACGGCATTGTCGGATACCCAAGGGGTAATCCTCAGTCGGTTAAGCGCGTATTCTAAGTTGATTTAGCCGGCACAGTCAGCAGATTCAGCTTGGGTTCAATTCTGTTTTAAAACGGTCAAGGACTGCCTATATATTCATTCGGATACTTATGGACGGCTGCTTGCTTCAATTTGGAAACTATTAAGCAAACAACCATCTAGGGGCAGACAGGGCTAATGCATCCGGCATATATCAATTCAAATTGCAAACAAAAATTTCATTCATGGCAAAAATTGCAACAAATTAAAACAGATAGTGGCAAAGCAAACCAACACAGTCGGCATATATATATAAATATTTCAAGTCAAATGTTAGCCGGACCCCTGTCTGGAGAAAATGATACAAAATTACACGGCTCGCAGGCCGGATGAAAGTAGGAGTTGAAAAATAATTGAGCTACTGCTGATGTTGCTGTTGTTCTGGCTGCTGGTCCGGCAATAGGGGCATCTTGGGTCTGTTGGGGTTGGGCTTCTCGGCCCCACCCGACACCTCTTCTTCCGCCTGCTCATCCCCTGTGCCAGCCCACTCCTCGAAGGGCGCCGGCTGCTGAATCCTTAGAACTTGAGCATCAAATACCTCTGTTGCGTATTTGTACCTCAATTCGAAGAAAGCATAGTCGGTGTCCGGGTGGATCATGGACCATGCCATCTTCATGCGTGCTTCGTAGTCACGCTCATTCTCGGTGACCAGCCGGTTCTGTTCAGTCGTCAGCTGGTCCAGATGCTTCTTCTTGGTCTTAACCAGCTCGTCCTTCAGCCGGGTGACCTCGTCTTTTAGCCAAGCATTCTCCTTGTCAGCCTCCCCCAAGGCCTTGACGTCAGCCTTGAGTTTGTCAACTTGGAGTTTCTAGTCGGCAGCATTTTGGTTGGCTGTATCAACAGCAGCCGTAAGCTCTCGGATGAGTTCCTCCTGTTTCATCTCCAGGGCTTTAGTTTGGATTTCAAGCATAAGGGAGTTATATTGACAGAATCAATTAATTCGGCTGCCCGTCTCTGGGCATCCCTTACCTCCACTTGCTTCTTCCGCAAGGGAGCTTTCATCCCGTCAACCCTCAACATTACCTGCAACGTCAGCCGGAAAAGAAGTTAGTTAAGTTATATAACAACCGGCAATTAGAAAAATTGCCCAAAAATAGCCCATCCGACAATTAGCAAAATTGCCCTAAAGTACCCCAACCAGTATTTTACCTCAGCCAGCAGTGAGGTGATGCGGTCAATGTTGACCTGGTTGACACCCGATACTACCTCCTTCTCGGACCGGGTGAAGGTCCTCAACATTCTCTTGGCGTAGTTTTGCATATCCGGCCAACGAGAAACAACATCTGCATCATGAGAGATATTTGTTTAGTGTTGGGCATAAGCGACTCCTATATTTAGCCGGCTTCCAGAAGAATCCCCCGACTGAGAAGCTTGGGACTTGACTCGAACAGGCTCAAGCGACTAGGGGGGGTCAAAAGGGAAATCCGTACCTTCGTTTTCAGGCTGAGGGGTGAGACCACCCTCAGCCGCATTTGAGCCGGATGCAACAGTAAGCACCCGGCCAAAAGGAACCTCCGGCTCCTTTGATCCGGCCTCAGCCGACCTTGAGCTCAAACCCAGGCTTTGCAGACTTTTGCCTGCGGTTGTGGGTGTATCAGGAGCTGGTGTTCTACCAGCTAAGGTTGGCGCGGGGACACTTTGGACACTCGGCCTCTGTGAAGCAGGCGGGGGGAGTTCCTCCCCCGGTCTCTTCACCATCTGCCTCAGAGAGCGAGGAACGTTCTGGCTCCATGTCTGCAAAATATAGCAAAGCAACAAGTTAGAATCAAGATTGTTTGCAAGACATACAGACGATAAAAGATCAGCCGGTGCTTACCCCACCGCCTCTGGCCGCAAGTTGGGCCCTTTTCTGCTCAAGTTGCTCCTTCCGTATCTCGGCGGATGACTAAGCCAGTGTTTTTTCTGGAGGAGTCATCTCAAGTCCTTTCTCTGAAAAATAGTAAAGAAAGAATGTAAGAGCATTCAAACACCATACAGGCGGCATAATACGCCGGTTAAGCAGTAAACCTACGTTTATCCCAAAAGGTGCTAAGATCGCAGGCGGAAAGGAACGACTCGTCTCTGAACCAGTCTGGATGAGGGACCTAGAATTTGGGGACAATAATTTGTGTCCCATCATCCACTGGCATTGTAGTCTTCTTAAAAAGCCCCGGCTCCATAATTGCATCCCAAGACTAAGCTGGTATCTTAGGGAGGGCGCATTTCTTTCCCAATAGAGCCAGGTTCTTGTTGTAACGGCGCAGCCGGTGATTTGCAGCCGTAGATGGGCTTCTCCAAAGTCATCATGTACTCCGGATGCGTGGTCAGTGTGTACCACGCATTCCAGCCGCCTGGGGCACGGCTCAATTAGTGCATGTGCGCGAACACCTCCCAGCTAGGTGTCACGTCCTACATCTTGTAGGCGGCAATATATCCTAAAATATTCACCCAAGAGTTGGGTGTGAGCTGCCAGACGCTAAGGTCGTAACCCCTTAGAATGGCTTTGATTGTTTTGTGGAGGGGGAACCGGAGGCCGGCTTTGAATGCCGCCTCATAGCAGCTGAAATAATTATCGACGTGTTCTAGGTCGTCATCCTAGACGACGGTTGCATCAGCAAGTGGGACACCGACCTCCCATCCGGCCCCTACAGGGCGCTTCTCCAAAAGAGCCGGGAGGGTTGTATTTAATGTCACCACATCCCGGGCGCTCATGTGCGCCTCTGTTGGATTATTTGCTGATGGCCAGTTATAGTCCTCCTCATCGTCTTGAGGGGAATCCGACGTCATTGTAGACTCAGTAGAGTCGGATTGCTGGACGGTTTCCTCACCGCCTGAGCTCCCGGGCTCTTCTAGTATCTCATCTCTGGGCGTGCTAGGTACGCCCGGTTGGTCAAAAGCAGCATCCTCAACCGGAGTTCCGGCTGAATCATCTAATTGGTACTCGGGGTCAACACTCATTTTCCTTGTCCGAGCCATTCTGTCCTGCACATGAACAAAGACGGTCGGATTCCTAGCAGAATAAGGGTGGTCCAAACACCCCTAGACGGCAACCCCAATCCTAAATTCAGCTGTATCCGGTGAACGGTTGACATCTGCCTTAGGCTGTGCCATGTGTGTGTTGGGAGAGTCCATTATTCTCTAACCTATACAACCGGTAAAAACTCAAGTTTCGAAGGGCAGAGACGGTACCTTAAAGTTTTGAAGAAGTTTGTAGAAGACCGTTATCTACAAATGTGGCTTGCAGATGCCACAGGCAGAAGATTCCGGTTGTGTATGTTTTGAAAGCTAAAAGAAAAACAAAACAGTCAGACGTTTGCCAAGAAAATCACTCAAAGATACCACAGACGGTAGGGTCTGGCTGTGATTGTTTAGAAAGTTACAAAGAAAGCAGATGGTCATGCATTTGAAAGAGAATTGCTCAAAGATACCCCAGGCGGTATCTATAGAAAGCAGTTTATGAAGATGGCTCAAAGATACCCCAGACAGTATCTATAGAGTGCCTTTCTGAAAATTGCTCAAAGATACCCCTGGCGGTATCAATGGAAAGCAGTTTGTGAAGATGGCTCAAAGATACCCCATACGGTATCTATAGAGTGCCTTTCTGAAAATTGCTCAAAGATACCCCAGGCGGTATCAATGGAAAGCAGTTTGTTAAGATTGCTCAAAAATACCCAAGACGGTATCTATAGAGTGCTTTTTTTTTTAAAATTGCTCCAAGATACCCCAGACGGTATAAGACCGACTGAGGATCCATAAGAGGCAGTATTTGAAGAAAATTTCACAAAAATACCCCAGACGGCACAAGGCCGGCTGAGGGTCTTATGAATGCAAATCAAAAAAGAAAAAAATTTCTTGAAGATACCCCAGACGGCACAAGGCCGGCTGTGGGTCTATAAAAACCAAATTATGAAGATTGCTCAAAAATGCCCCAGGCAGAATATTTCCGGCTGTGGGTCTGTTGAATGCAAGTTTTGAAGACAATTGTTTGAAAATGCCCCAGGCGGAATATTTCCGGCTGTGGGTCTATTGCATGCAATCTTTTGAAGACAATTGTTTGAAGATCCCCCAGACGGAATATTTCTGGCTGTGGGTCTATTGCATGCAATTTGTGAAATAAATAGCTTAAAAGTACCCCAGACGGTGTAAGACCAGCTGTGGTTCTGTTGCAATCAAGAAGAGAGACTGAGTCAGACGGTACCTTAGAAAGGGTCAAAGAAGTACTCAACCAGTACCCGGATGCGTCTGAAGGAAGAAGCTGGTTGCACGAATGAGCAGCCGGTGTCAGAGCTTATTTCTCTCAAGTAACTTTTGTAAAAATTCGCAAAGTAGCAGATGAGAGGAGGAGGTCTCCAATTTATAGGAGGGGGGCAGAAGACAAACCGTCACCTCCCCCTCCAATTCAAATTCGAATCCAAATTCGAATTCAAAAAAAAATGGAGGGAAGGAGACGAACCGTCACCTTCCTGGAATGTGACACGTGTCATAGGCGCCACGTGGCAAGCCACGTCACACCTGTGAGGGGCAAATGTTTGGGGTAAAAAAACCCCCCTATGCCACGTAGCCCAATACCGCGCTGACACGTGGTAGCCCTTCAAAGGCCCAATGGGATCCAATCGGATGCTGACACGTGGCATTGTATCCCTTATGGGGGAGCAGATCTTCATCTCCTATAATTAGAGGAAACTCCTCATTTATTGCACATTCACAAATATACACAAAAAACCAAGCAATATTAATTGCGGAATCTCTCTGAATCAGAGAGAAAAACCCATTTACTTTCCGCACTTTTCCACATCCGAAAATGTACTAACTTGATCGTCGGAGGCGGAACTCCACCTAACCGGAGTTTCGTGGTTTTGCAAGTACAAACGTCAGGCGCGCTTTTCTAGAATTGTTACTCTCTCGAGGGACTCCAAAAACCCTCAAAACACATCCCTTGTGACAAAGATTTCAAATAGATGCTCTTTTCCTTCTAAGGATAAATATCTTCCAGCTTCAACTTCTTCGAGATAATTGTATACTAATTCACCATGTAAAACTCCTTCTAAGTAATTTTTTAACCATTCTGGCGCAACTATAGTAGTATTTCCAACATGTATTATGACTAGGGGCTCTTCTTTTATTGCTAAGAACTGATTGAGATACCGAGCAATATAGAAAAATCCATATGCTCTTGCTTCTGTAGGGTCTCTTACTCATCTTTGCTGGGCATAGATTGGATCTTTAACTTTGCGATGAACATCTTCAAACATGATTAAGAAATGTAAGGAACTAATCCTTCCTTCAATCATTTCGATATTAGCACTTTGCACTTGGATCTGTTCAATTCTTCCCTTGTATCTTGTCGCATCATAAATTCGTCTGAAAACATATCTTTGGAACTTTGTAAATTTCTCAAAGAATCTAGTATTTTCATCAGGAAATGGCACAATGCTGTGAACCATTCCATAATCCCAAGTTATATAATGTTCTGCAACATAAGGAGCTACACATTCTCGAGAATGTGGATGTATTGACATCGTTCCTACCCTTGAGTTTGTGTTGAAGCTAAGGTTATTCTACTTCCCTATAGATCAAATACATCATATAAATTATAAGATCATGATACTACTAGATTGTACCAAAATCTGAATTCGCTATCTCTTATTTTATTTAGTATTATGTCTTGAATATCAGGAATGAGTCGCAGGATTATGACCATTACTTCATACATTAGGAACCTTCGTACTGCTACATGACAACTTTTTATCAAACCATCACTAGACCTATTTTTTGATGAAACGGTCAAGGCCTCCATTAAGGCCCAAGTGGAACGTGAAACCCACTCCATTGTTTTCTCAGTTTCTTCAATAATAGTTTTCCTCTCTGCATCCATCTTCTATAGTTGGTCTGCAGGAGGTGTTTGACGTTTCTTGGATATCCTTGCCATTAGCTAGTTCTCGAGTTTGACTATCTACTAATGAGTTCTTCAATCCCTATATATGAACAACAGTAAAGGAAAACTAGTTAAGCCATAATTGCCAACACAGGAGTCTCCCTTGCACTTACATATTAGACAAATTCTTTTTAGCAGAGCCAAGTATGCCTTTGCAATCAGTTCTAATTAGAAACAGTTTAGGGGCTAAGAAGATTAAGAACTTCTCGATCCCTCTAATGACTGTAAGGATTTCTTTTTGCATTGTTAGATACACTAGTAGAAAAAATGCTATTTGTAACTAACAAAAATAGGCTATTTGTAACTAACATTGTGGGTTACCAATGCTGGGGTTACAAATAGTCGAGTCATTTGTAACGGACATTGTTGCTTACAAATAGGTACCTATTTGTAATGGACATTTCAATTGTCCATTACAAATAGGTGTCGATTTGTAACGGACAAATTGATATGTCCATTAACGAACATATCAATTGTTAGTTACAAATGCTTATTTTCGATATTAAAAAAAAATTACCTAGCAAATAATGCTAGGTTGAGATGTCCCGTTGAACCTGAACCCGAACCCGACAATACCCTGCCCATGACCCAACCCCAGGCCGCCCCCACTACCCCAACCATGTCACTATCCCACATTGCAAACCATCCTCACTACCACCACGACCCACCAGGCCCCAACCCCGTGACCCACACCACCACCCACTACAAGAAAGTCATGTTTTACCGATGGCCCCAATAGGAATCCCACCACCCTAACTCGTACCCCTTCTCCCCCACCCACGACCACCACAAAAACCACCAATACACACCAAAATCCACCACAAAACACACATAAACAACAAACCATCATACAAATAAGAAAACCTTAAAATTATACACAAATATTAAAAAATTAATAGACAAAATTTGTGTAAATAACAAAAAAATTCAAAAATTAACAGAAATTATATACAAAAAATTCCAAAATTTCGAAAGGAATAAATAATTATACAATTATCTAAAAATTATAAATTAAAATTGCAACTATATATAAAAAATAATTACAATTAGAAATTTAAAATAAACAAGACTAGATCTAATGTCTAATCTAAATGAAATTAAGATATAAAAATCAAAAACCTTGGGTTGACAATAGAGGCTTGGGTTGACAGTGGATGCTCAGTTGTTAACCGGTGTGTGCACGGTTGTTTACGGTGGATATATGTTCGTGGGTTGATGGTGAAGCTCGGTTGTTGATGATAACAGTACATGGGTGGCGCCCGATGTGGACTTGAGGATTCTCGTGGATGCTCGTGGAGGAATGAATTGCCAAGAGATTGTGGGAAAGATGACAGAGAAAGAAGGAGGACAGAGAAATTCAAGATGAAAGAGGAACGAAGGAAAAGTGAAATAGGGGAGGAGGATAGAGAGAATTGAGAGGAGAGAGAAAGATGAGAAGGGAGGAGGAGAGAGAATAGAGATGAGAAAGAAAGGGGGGCGGCTGTAGTCGTATTTTGGGTTAGGGAAAAAAAATAACGGGCTTTGGATGGTTATAGAAATATATATATATCCTTCTTATTTCTAACCAACTATATGTTGTCCGTTACAAATAGGATGTATTTGTAACTAACATTATGTTGTCCGTTACAAATAGGATGTATTTGTAACCAACATTATGTTGTCCGTTACAAATAGGATGTATTTGTAACCAACATTATGTTGTTCGTTACAAATAGGATGTATTTGTAACCAACATTAGCTAATGTTGGTTACAAATATAATACTTTAACTAATAAAAAATTGTTGGTTACAAATAAGGCATTACAAATAGCATTTTTTCTATTGGTGATAATTTAACTCAGCTTTAATAAAACTTTCACTACTGTATCTGCAAAGCCTTTCTCCTTTGATTTTTAACACAACACTCCAGAGCTCATTACTAGTATCTGTTTCAAGGATTAAATCATTTTCACTAGTAGAAAGTGTTAGTATAGGGAGATCTTTACATATACCTTTTAAATTTTGAACAATTTTGGAATCGCTTTCTTTCCAGTTCCATAATATCTCTTTCCTAAGTTTTTGTTGTAGTGGTTTTCTTCACAAAGCAAGATTTTTTATGAAATCAGAGGCATATGTTAAACATCCTAGAAATCTCTCTAGTTGTTTCCTATCTTCAATTTCATCTGGGAATTTTTCAATCTCTTATAGGATATGTTTTTTCAAGATTATTTGTCCAGCTTTAATTTCTAATCCTAGAAACTCAATTTCTTGTTTAGCATATACACATTTATCTTTTCCAAGGATAATTCCATGTTCAGCACATTTTTGAGTTACAACTTTAAGATCATTTTTATGTTGCTCTTAGTCTTTTGAGAAGATTAGACTATCATCTATATAAACCAAGCAACAATGATTAAGTTCTCTAAAAATATTATCCATTCTTCTCTGAAATATTTGTGGAACATTTTTTAATCCAAAAGGCATTACTAACCACTCATAATGTCCTTGAGGGGCACTAAATGCGGTTAATGGAATGCTTTCTGTTTCCATTTTAATTTGCTAGTAACCACTCTTGCAATCCATTTTAGAAAACCATGTGGCACCTCGTATTCTGTTGAATAACATTGTTCTATTAGGAATGTAATAGCCACCAAACACAATATTGTCATTTAACTGTTTATAATTAATGACTATTCTAGCTTTACCTATTTTTTCTTCTGCATGATTTCTAACCATGAATGCTGGACTATTATGTGGACTCTTGCTATTCCTAACCAACTTCTTATTCAACAGTTCTTTTATTTGTTCACCAAATTCCAATATATCCTGGTAGGTATAAACCATTTGTCTTACTCTAGTAATCTTATTTGGATGTGTTAAAGTTATCTTACCAAATGCTTTATCCTTTTCCCAATGTTCTAATGGATTTGTTATAATTTTTCACATAATTTTTCCTGCTGCTTAATTATCTGATCTATTAATGATGATTCACACTCAGAAATTCTAAGTGCAACCTCTCGTTGTGTAGGTATAACCCTATCATCATGCTGGCTGCACGTAAATTCCATAGTCTGATGAGTATAAGCTTTAGTTATCTTATGTATGGGAATAAAATGACCATTAATAGTAAAGATAATTTGATCAATAGTTTGAGTACATGGAGAGTATAGTCTTTGAAAGTTATTTCCTATTATTATATCATGACTAGGCTAATCAGTTGCCCATAAAATAGGAATAACACATTGAACACCTCCAATTTCTATTGGTAATTCTTCTATTATTTCCGTATGCATCATGACACTATTATTAGCAATTCTACCTTGCATAGGATTTTTAGCCTTTTTCCACAAGCATTCTAGAAATAATGATCTTTTCCCCAAACATGTAGAACAACCACTATCAATATATGTAATACCCCGTATTTTTATATGTATTTTAATTTAAATAAGTATTTCTTAAAGTATTCAAATTATTCGAAATGAATTATTTATGGTGTTTCATTAGTGTTAAAAAGAATTATTTTAATTAAAAGCTTTATTTTTAATTAATTAAATAATCTTGAAAATATTTTATTTCATGATTTGGAAATATTGGGACATATTATTTTATAAAAGGAAATTTTAAAGTCAATGAGTTTTTTAAAAAAAGTCAAAATACTAGTTTGACTAGGAAAGGGATCATTAAGGGTAGTAAAGGAATTTTAAGTAGGAGGGTTATTGAGATGGGTATAAATACCCATCATATGCCGAAGGTGGAGAGTACCCAAAGGTAAACCCTCTCTCTCCTCTTATTTTCTTTTCCCCATAATTTTTCCCCTTCCCCTTCATTTTATTTATTTTTGTTTCAATCACCACCCACACACACACCACCACCGCCGGCCACCACCACGGCTGCCCACCGGCCAGTGGCCACTACCACCAGCACTCACCGGTAGCAGCAGCCACCAGGCGGGTGCGGCAGTAGCCGACCTTGGTTGGTGTGCGCCAATGGTCGAAAAAAAAATTATTTATTCGTTTTGTTTGTAATTAAATCTACCCTTAATCTAATAATTGTTTTTGGGTTTGTGATGATTTTATGATGTTTGATGATAAGTATATTGTATATAAAATTTCAGATTTGGTTTTGAATTAAAAAGCCCCAAATAATAAACCCTAGGTTTCTAAGTTTATGTATATTGATGGAAATTGTTTATGGGTGATTTAAATTATTGAAATAGGTGTTTTAAAACACAATTACAGCAATTTTAGATGATTTAATAAAGCTGTAATTTTTATATATAAGCTATAATTATGTTTCTTGAAAGGATTTTAAAATACTCATTAATGGAGAATAAAAGTAAGGGTTTTAAATTAAATTTCAGCTTGTTTTAGAGGGTTAATGAGTGATATAAAGAGTGTATATATTGCTGGTAATTTGTGAGGAAGAGGTATTAATGCCTCTTTGTAATTTTGGTTTGTAGGAGGCTTCCAAGTGAGTGATTTTATTTAGCCGTGGCGATTTTGAGATCATATTCAAGGTACGTTCGCGTACTTGGTAATTATTTGAATATGTAGAAGCATGCTAGGCTTTGTTAAATTAATTCCAAGTAGTATCATGATAGGTGTTGGTTGGAATTTGTTGATTGGATTGATGTTGGTAAATGATTTGTGATGTATGAATTATTTATGATGAATTGGTGATTGGAATTAATTATGTTGGCATGTTGATTATGAACCACACTTTTATTATTGGCATGATAGAGAGCATGTTTAATTAAACTAAATGTTTAATTTGGTTTGGAATATGAAAAGGGATTTTATTATGGTTCATATAATTTTTATCGATGCTTTAAGCATGGGAATTGAGCTATTAAGTGTCTTAGTACACAGGAATAAATTATATTGCGGTGCCTATGTGCACTTAAGGTGTTTCTAACACCGAGGGATAGGATTTGCGATGCATTATGCATTTAAGTTGTCCTTGACACCGAGGTAATATTAAAAGGGTTCAACACTTAAATTTATATGGTCACTAATTATTCAACAATTAAATTGGTATGTTTGATTGCTTGAATGAAGTGTGATGTTTAATTGTGTTATGGTTTGAGAGTCATCACCAAGTGTAATAATACGTAAATTAACGTAAAGTGAAAGAGATTACGCACCAAAACTCTTGGAACGTATATACCTTGAGTATGAACATATGGGAGAGTTATGGGGTTTTATATTTAACCATGACTTCTACCGGGAGTACAGGACGCTGTATTTTCTTTTTTATTTTTTTTATGCGCAGCACGTCCAGTCACTTCATGTGACATTTGCCTACCCGGTTAGCTCCCAGTGTAGTTTACCTCAATTTATTTGGGGCAGGGATTTGGTGGGAAACCCGTTCGATGCGTAATAAAATTAAATAAGCAATTTATTTATTTATTTATTGGTTGGTCGTTTGGTATGTTGTATGTTTGTAAACAGGTGCAACAAGGTAAGTTGTGTGATAATAGGATGAAAGCATGTTAGTGTGTTTTTATTACACTTGTGTACTCAACATTGCTGATTGTGTGTTGTATGTTTGTTTGGCCTTGTCTTTACCTTGGCCCTACGACGCCCCATTTCTAATAGCGAGTAGTGGGGACAAGTAGAGAGAAGCTTTTCAGGTGACGAAACATTTTCATGATGGCCATGAGTGAAAAGCGAATCATGCTTAGTCTCATAGGAATATGATGTGTTTTATTAGCTTTGAATGTTATTTGTTTTACTATGCTCATGAGACTAATATAAAGGTTTTTCAGTTTTGTGTGGTTTTAAGGGCTTACGATGGTTCCGAATTGTAGGTTGACTTTGTTTGACTTTACTTTCTTTTGGTTTGACTTTTTAAGTTGGCTTGTTTTGAATGGTTTTAAAGATAGTCTTCCGCTGTGTCTGTCTTTGATATTTGCCTTAGCCGTTTCACGGTGGCGGTAATGTCTTACATTTTCCTATTTCGTATTTTAAAAGGGCAAAATAGGTATTTTAAAAGAAAGGAATTTCTAGGGTGTTCAAATATATGCACATAATTTCTATTTATTATAATCTTCAGTGCATATATCAATTGGAATATAAATGCTATTTGGATTAGTATTGGATATTTCCTTACAAGCTTCCATTTGCATGTTTACTTCATCTTCATATACTGGTTCACTTACAGTTTTGGTCTTATATCCAATTACCTTTCTTTTTTCAATAATAGGATTATTCAGATCTTCATTTATCTCTAAATTAGAATATGAACCAATATCTATATTATGCCTTGCTTGTTGCTTTAAGGCTTTCTTAGTTACATATTTTTTATTCAGCTTTTTTATTTAAGCTAAAATTTCTTCTTCCACTACAAGAAAAACCATTTTGGGCGACGGATGAGTTTAGTAAGGGCAACAAATCTTTATTTCGTTACACATTGTGAACCTTTTGTGCGACAAGATTAAAATTGTTGCTGTTTTGGGGTTTTTTGATGTCCTGCGGGAGAGTTACAATTCCGGGACTGGTATCCTGGCGCCTGTACCTACAAAACAACGGAGACTCCTTGTGGTGGGAGTTCCACTTCCAACGATCAAGTTAGAACGTGTATGAGGAGTGAATAGTGCGGAAAAGTAAAGGTTGGGAGATCTGGTTCCTCTAGGAGAGGAATGATCAGTGTGTTTAGATTCTCTAGGTGAGAGTAATTAATTGCTGAATCCCCTTTAATGAGGATTAATTAGAGTATTTATAACCTTGGAAAACATGCCAAATACTAGGTTTAGGTTAACCTAGGGCTGACTGGGCTTTCCTTGGAAATTGGGCCTAGGTGGCCGTTTGGCCTGTTTGGCATATGGAGGCCACGTGGCAGGACACAACTGGTCCATGGTGGACAGATCAACGCCTGACACGTGGCAGGCTTCTATTGGCCCATTTGGCGGACACTTGGCAGAGCCTAAATGGTCCACTTGTCAGATGGGGATTGGTAGGGAAAAATCCCCTAATCAGTTGCCCCTCACAGGTGGCACGTGACTGTTCACATGTCACCTGTGACAGGTGTTGGCCTGTAACAAACGACGACCTGCTACAGGTGTCGCCCTATGACGGGCCGCTCGTTTTTTGAATTTGGAGGCGACTCTTTGCATTCTCCTTTGCCCTATATAAAGGCATGTTGACAAAGTCTTTTGTTCACATTTGCAAACTTTTTCAAGAGAACTCTCGGACCCCTGAACTTGAGCTCTGACACTTTGCAGCTTTTGACCTGCCGATTATTTCTGACCGGGCGACTGCTTTTGTTAGGCGCCTACTCGATCAAGCTTTTCTTCAGAACTTAAGTTTCAGGTAACCGTCAGTTCCTTTATTCTTTTTGCTTTTGCACTTTTTCTTTCTTTTTTTTTTGAAAATGAGACCTCAAAAGCATCCGGCACGACCTAGGTTAGCAATCAGTCGGTCACCGGGGACGGCTGAGTCTAGGACTAGGGGTGCCGACTGCCCTACGGTACTTCAAACTTTGCACAAGTCCCGGAATCCAACTGTCTTTATATCTATGCAGGACAGTATGGCAAGAACAAAAAGACAAAGAGGATTGAAAACTCTGATGGCTCCTCTTTCCGGGTTCAGATTAGTGAGCTGTCGGACCAGCCGCCTGATACCGCAAGGACCCAAGGTGGCCCTTCTACCGAAAGCTCTGAGGAGGGAGCTAAGGTAGTCCCTTCCCACTTCACTGTTGACCTGGCCAGTCAGCAGTCGGCCCCTGAAGAAGAAGAGGGGTCGGCCCCCTCAGGGAGAGGGGAGGAGTCGGACTCTTCTGATAGTGAGTCTGACTCTAGCTCTTCAAGTCGCCTCTCTATAAACTCAGAGGAAAGGCATTCTCGTTTGCATGAGGCGAGACTTTCTCATGCGGTTGAAAAGGGGGACAGCTGGTCGGAACCATCCGCCTCTCATAGGGAGTTGAATACTCCTTACTATTGTCATGTCCCAAAGGGCCGGATCAGGGCCATGAAAGAACGAATATACTCTTTTTTATCAGACCATCTAATGGGTCCTGATTTTCAAGTATTTGTGCCGGATGGTGAGGATATGGTCGTCTAGCCCGCGGGGTCTAGCTACGGGGACGCCTGTTTTGGCTGCTACGAGGCGGCCATTAAGGCTTGTCTGTGATTTCCCTTGCATCCGGTCGTTCAACAAATCCTCGAAGGATACAAGGTGGGGCTATGGCGGTTAGCCCCGAATTCCTGGTTCAACATCCTTGGCTATGTAGCCGGATGTGAAATGCATGGGGTGGAGCCGAATTTTGAGGCGTTCACCCATATAAACTATCTTAGCCGAACCCCCAAAGCAAGCGGTACCGGCTGGTACCAAATAACTAGCCACAAAGGCTATCTAATGACGAAGGGCAAAGAAAATAAATGGAAGGATTGGAGAAAAACCTTCCTCGTCATTGCCAGCCCTTACAAGCTACTGAACAAGCGCTACAATAGGTGGAACAAAGATCCGCCTCTTCTAGCAGGCGGTCGCAGCATGCCCCTTGTTCCCCTCAAGGCCAGGGAAGAGATCCTGGACCGAGGGATTTTTAAAGTAGAGATTAGGGCAAACTCTACTACTGGGGTACGAGAGAAAGTGCCCCTAAACTGCGTCCCAGAGTTTCAATGGCTCTATGACGAGTACTTTCTGGCCGCTTGCGGCCTTAGCAGTCGGACCTCCAGAGGTAGCTGGTCACTTGAGCATGTATACGTCTTCTGCTTTGTTTTCGAATTTTTTCTAACTCTTTGTGGCTCTTATTTGTAGCTGAAGATATGGACCAGATTTCTGCATCTAAGAAGGCGGCCGCCTTGCTGCGGACCTCCATCATGCAGCAGAAGCGGACCTCTTCTGATTCTCCTGCCAAGGAGACGCCCATAGTGAGTTTCTGATCTTTCAAACTATGCCCTGAAAGTATGTTATTAGTAATATTGACCATTTCATATTTTTTGCAAGCGAGCACTTCCAAACCCTCCTCTTCCCAGCAGCCGGATACAAAGGCTCGTAAACTGGCGATTGGGAGCTCTCCTGGCTCTGCCAGGAAACAGTCGGCTGACAAGCAGCCAATCACCCCACAAAAGTGTGGGGAAACCATCACAAGTCCTTCGGCCACCAAGAAGTATAAACTGCTCTGCTAGACTTAACTCATTTCTTCATTGCTTTCTTCATGTTTTTGATGTTTCTCTTTTTTGGATGCAGGCGGCCCTCAAGAACCGGACTTGGTCCCTCAAGAGGAGAGGGATGCGATCAAGGGAGTCGACACCCTTGACCTAGACGGCATCATGGGTCTCCTTTCCGAGGTAGACTTGGAATATTTTTAAAATGTTGACTTTGCGTGCCGCATGTTATTCTCAAATCTGACGCCTGTTTTTCCTTTTTCCAGACCATGCTAAGAGTACACAGCCTCCGAAGGCCAACCAACGCCAAGAACAAAGAGGTAAAGGCTGCTAAAGCAATGACCGCCTCTGACGTTGATAAGGCAATGTTTCAAATTGCCCAAAATGAAATTTTGACAACTGATATTCTTTATTATCAGGCGCAAGCCACTTCCACTATCCGCACCGAGTTGGAGGCGGCCAAAAAGAAGAATAATGAGCTGGAGGCGACGGTCAAGAGTCTCCGAGATGAGCTGAAGCCGCTTAGGCAGAAGATGACCCAATTTGAGGCCATGGAAAAATCTTTGGTGGCTGTCAAAGACCGCCTGCAAAAGCAGGAGAAGAGCCTCACTGACGAGCTTTCGGCCAAGGCCGAGAAAGAAAAGATGGAATTAGTCCAAGCCATGGTGGACGACTCGACTCAGATCATGAAGAAGACTTGGACGACCCTCTTCCTAAAAGCTCACTATGCCGCGTGGGAGAAAAAGTTCAACGCTTGTACCGAATCGTACAACCAACAGATCATGAAGCAGGCGGTTGAGGAAGACGAGGCGGTTGACTCCAGCTTAGAGGAGGAAGAGGAGGTGGTGGCCCTGCAACCGATTGAGGTGGATGCATCTAAAGAAGCTGCCCTTGATGCTGAGACAAGTAAGAAGGATGCCTCCCAGAACCAAGCGTCCCTTGCTGATCAGGCGGCAGTCAATACCGAAGCCCTGCCTCAATCTTAAAGCTTTTATGTCTTTTAACTTTTTCTTCGGCCTGCACGCCGTGTGCTCTTGTATCACTTTACCCGCCCAGGGGGCCGGGGTATTGAATATTTTGCTTGTCTTTATGGCCGACTATTTATATGAATTTGGCGACCATCTTTTGGTCATCTTTGCTCATTAAATTTTGTTTTATGCTCTATTTTTGCAAAGTGTCAAGGATCCTTGATATCCGCTTGCATGTCATACCGACTATTTCGGCTAGCCATGTATTTAAAATTTGTAACTTATCGTAAGCCAAAGATTGCGAACAGGTACACAGTACCGACTGCCTATGCCCCTGGACGACTGGTTGTCTCGGTTCCAGATTAGGCGATCAGTCGACCATTTACCCAGTCGGACCCCCAACGTATTTTAAGAAATACGTTAGGTTTGTTTAACTTTTTCAAGTTAGAAAGGAACAGGCCGCTTATAACCAGCCCGCCTGTTTGTTAGAATATGAATAGTTCTTGAGTCCTTGTTTGCCAAAAAGCAGTTGACCTACGAACCAGATTTTCAAACATTTTTAGTTTGACAAGAAATCATCTTAGTAGGGTCGGGGTACGAGAGCTCTGGTTCGCCTTTAGACAGGCGGACTCGTCATACCTTTTGAATCCTTACTAAGTATGAGAGAGTGACTTATGAGTAATCTTTGAGGTTACTCATTCGTCAGCTTTTATGCTTGAGTAGAAGAGGCACCAGGCGGCGGAAGCCGGCTGATCCCCTTAATTCACCAATTTTTGTTGGCTATTTACTCAAGGGGTACCGGCTGTACTTATCCCAAGTAATACAGATGGTCATCCGACGCGGATGTTAACTGCTAACACTTGTTTGGTTTAGTGTTAGAGTTATCCTTGTCTCAAAAACGACTACGTGGTTGTCCTTGGGGACAGTCGTCTAGGTGCCGTGTAATTAGTTTATAGAACAATGTTCCACCCAAAAGGGAGCTGCTCTCTGCGATGAATTTCATCCGGAGGGATGCCGCCGGACGCCTGCTATAATGTTGGGACAGGTCGTATTAGTTTAAAGATTGGATCAGTTGGCTGGGCACCTGGTCTGATCATTCGGCCATAGGCCTTAGGTAGTTCATGGCTAACTAAGTATAGGAGAGTAGCCGACTGTATAGCTACAGGCGGCGTGCCCCCCTTAATTGAATGCATATTTGAGTAAAATGGAGAGTAGCCGACTGTTTTACCAGTTGGCATGCCCCTCAATTGATAGAAAAAATGGAGAGTAGCTGGCTGCTCATGGAGCAGGCGGCATGCCTCTCTAAGTACAATACTTAATGAAGAAAAATAGCAAACTTTATTAGTAGCTCTTGGCTATTTACATCATTAAAAAATAATACTTCTTTAAATTATCTACATTCCAGGTTCGAGGCAAGGGTTGGCCGTCTGGTGTTTCTAGGCGGTAGGTGCCGTCCCGGATTTCTTCATAGATTCGGTAGGGTCCTTCCCAGTTGGGAGTTAATTTGCCTGACTCATTAGCCCTACCGACTACTTCCATCTTTCTTAGTACAAAGTCCCCCACTTTGAGTGGACGCCTGTGCACTCTTTTGTTATATGACCTTGTCATTCTCAGGCGGTAGATTTCATGGCACAGGGCTGCATTGCCCCTTTGTTCTGGAAGTGAGTCCAAGGCCAGGCGCATGGACTCCCAATTCGCCTCTTCGTCATACAACATTATTCGAAGAGTCGGCTCGTAGTGTTCAATTGGAAGAACAACTTATGCACCATAAGTTAGGAGGAATGGAGTTTCTCCAGTCGACCCTTTTTCAGTCGTCCTAATGGCCCAGAGAACATGCAGTAATTCGTCTGCCCATAGGCCGCCTGCTCGTTCAATCTTCTTCTTAAGTCCGTCTGAGATGATCTTATTGAAAGCTTCTACTTGGCCGTTTGCTTGAGGACGACCGACTGATGCAAAGCAGTGTGAGATGCCTTGGTCTCCCAGCCAATTGTTGAGAACAGGCGTCTCAAATTGGGGACCATTATCAAAAACCATAGACATGGGCACCCCGAACCGAGTGATGAAATTTTTCCAGATGAATGAGATCACATCCTTCGTCTTGATTCCCTTAACAGCCTCAGCCTCAACCCATTTGGTGAAGTAGTCGACTGAAACAAGTATGTACTTCCTGCCGCCTGTAGCTGGCGTATAGGGACCTAAGATATCCATCCCCCACTTAGCAAACGGTAGTGGGCTATGGATGGCAGTGAGAACAGTAGCCGGACGGTGAATTAACTTGCCAAACCTTTGGCACTTGTCACACTTTTTCACCATCTCCATGGCGTCTGCTTCTAAGGTAGGCCAAAAGTAACCTTGCCGCCTTGCTCGTTGAGCAAGCGACCTGCCACCCACATGAGAGGTGCAGTATCCAGAGTGTAGATCTTTTAAGACCTCTCGTCCTTTTTCTAGGGTAACACATTTCACGAGGGGTTGAAGGTACCCTTTCTTGAAGAGTTCCCCCTTTCGCATCTCAAAACTAGACGCTCGCTTTTTCAGTAAGGCCGCCTGGTGATGATCATTCGACAAGGTGCCGTCTTTTAAATATGCCCTGATTGGGTCCATCCAGGTTGAACTTCGATCTAGAATTCCGATAGGATCCTCTTCAATACTCCTCTTTTCCATAACTGCCCAGAAAACGGTTCTTGGAGTGTCACAGGAGGCCGAGGATGCCAACTTTGAAAGAGCATCCGCCTGGTTATTTTCAAACCTGGGTACTTAAGTTAGATGAAACTCTTCAAGTGACCCCCCCGCTTGTTGTACCGCCTATAAATATTTAATCATGGCCGGATGGGTTGCTTCGTATTCGCCTTTATACTGACTCACTATCAATTGTGAGTCAGAGCAGGCGTCTATTCTTCTTGCGAATACCGGCCAGTAAAGCTTCATATTCCGCCTCGTTGTTCGAGGCTTGAAAGTTAACACGTAGAGCATACTCATACCTGTCGCCTTCTGGCAACTGACATATGACGCCTGCTCCACAACCATTTGTAGTGGAGCTCCCGTCCACATAGACCTTCCAGACTTGGTCTGGAATCTGAGAATCCGAGGGCCGAGTCATCTCTACAATAAAATCAGCAAATGCTTGCCCCTTTACTGCTTTTCTTGGCTCGAATGTGATTTTAAGGCTCTGAATCTCTATCGCCCATTTGATCATTCGGCCTGACGACTCCATGGTTATGAGTGGCCGCTTGATTGGCTGATCTGTGTATACGACGACTAAATGTGCCAAGAAATAAGGCTTCAATTTTCTGATTGCCATGAAGAGAGCAAGCCCGAATTTTTCCACTAAGGGGTACCTCAACTCGGCATTCTTCAACACACGGTTGACAAAGTAGACCGGGAGCTGGCAGCCGTCTCTTTCAGCAAGGAGGACGACACTTAGAGCATGGTCAGACATGGCGAGATACATGTAGAGCACTTCTTTGGGCAAGGGACTGACCAGCCTTGATAAGGAATGCAGATGGACTTTAAGTTTTTGGAAGGCCGCCTCAGCATCCGGTCCCCATTCAAACCTTGCTTTCTTCTTTATTGCTTGAAAAAAGTAAAGGCACTTGTCGCTTGACCGGCTGAGAAATCTTCCCAGGGCCGCCAGACAACTTGTTAACTTCTGAACCTCTCGGACTGTGCGAGGCGACTGCATGTCAATGACCACCTGCACTTTCTCAGGGTTCGCCTCTATACCTCTTTGATTAATGAGGAATCCGAGAAACTTCCTAGACTCAACCCCAAAAACACATTTCTTGGAATTGAGCATGACATGGTGCCGCCTGAGTGTGGTGAATGTTTCTCGGAGGTCAGCCAAATGAACCGTCTGAATTTTGGACTTTACAATCATATCATCTATGTATGCCTCGACATTCCTTCCAATTTGGTCAAAGAAAGCCGTGTTTATCAATCTTTGGAAGGTGGCCGGGGCGTTCTTCAAACCAAACGGCATGACCGTGTAGCAATACAACCCTTTATCAGTGACGAAGGCCGTCTTCTCCTGATCTTTCTTCCACAACGGAATTTGATGGAAGCCAGAGTAGGTATCCATGAAGCTCATTAAAGCGTGGCCGGCTGTTGAGACGACCAAACTGTCAATATTAGGCAATGGATAGCTATCCTTGGGGCACGCCTTGTTCAAATCAGTGTAGTCCACACACATTTGCCAGGTACCATTCGATTTCTTTACTAACACAACGTTCGCGACCCAGTCTGGGAAATAACATTGCCGAATGAACCCTGCATCAAGCAACTTTTTAACCTCGGCGGCGGCCGCCTGGCTTCTTTCTTCACCATGGTTCCGTTTCTTTTGCCGGACCGGCTTCTTTTTCGGATCCACAGCTAGCTTATGCACTGCCAAGTCTGGACTAATGCCTGACATTTCATGAACTTCGAATGCAAAGATATCTTTGAATTCCTTCAAAAGTTGGTGCAAATCTTCACCCAATACTTCAAGAGCAGTCGTCCCTACTTTGACTGTTCGGTCAGGACGAGAGTCGTCCAGGACAACATCCGTGTGCTCGCCAGCCGACTGAGGGCGGAATTCGTCTGACCGCTCCTCTGCCAGTGATTGCTATCTTTTTTCTTTTCTCTCGGCCCCCAGTTGAGTAGCCTTTCTTTTCTTGCTGTCTGCCACTTGGGCAGGCGCATCCTCCTTGATGAGTTCAAGGTCAGTTTTTTCACCACTTGGGCCACCAGCCGCCACAGTGGGTTTGATATCCGAGAGGTAACACTCTTGTGCCATCTTTTGATCTCCCCTTAGGGAGCCGACTGTTCCATCATCCCTCTCAAATTTGAGCAACATAAGAGAGGGGATAATGACAGCTTTAAAGTTGTTTAGGGTGGGTCATCCCAAGATCAAGTTGTAGGCCGACAATTCTTCAACCAATAAGAACCGAACCACCATGTGACGGCCCTCCCCTTTCTCACCCAGACAGATGGGTAGATCCACTCGTCCCATTGGATGTACAACACTTCCTTCAAACCCTACTAAAGGGTGAGATACCGGATGTATGCAGTCAGTTTTGTACTTGAACTTTGCCAAGCACTTGTTGCTGATGAGGTCAGAGGAACTGCTGGTATCTATGAGGATCCGACCAACTCTTTGGTTGGCCACCTTACATTCAATGATAATGGGGTCAACATGCGGCCTCCTAACACCTCCCAGATCCTCTTCTCTGATGACAATTTCTGGGAATGAGCTCTTGGCGGTCCGTCCTTGGTGAACGGAATTAACATCTAACCGCCTGATATTGTCTTTGTTGCCCCTGATAGTGGGGCCGCCTCCTGAGAAGCCGCCTGCTTTAGTGTAGACGACTGCGTCATCAGTATCAGAACTGTCAGCCGACCTGTGATTCTTCTTGGCTGACTGCTTGTGCTTGGGGGGAGCATTCCCCTTGGACTTCTTAACATAGGAGTCAAGGTCGCCTTTTTCAGCCAGGCGGTCCAGGTAGCGCATGAGGCTAATACATTCATTGGTTTCATGACCAATATCCTCATGAAAATGAAAGAACTTATCTTGGTTCCGATTGCTTGCAGAACCCTTCATGGGTACCGGCTTCTCGATTGAGATACGACTCTTGATTTCTTTGAGGATAGCTTGGCTATCCTTGTTGAACGCATACTTGGGAGAGTATGGTTTGAATTCTTTCTTCTTTTTCTGGGACGGCTGTTCAGAGGAGTCGGCCGCCCAGACTTCTTTTCTGTTTTTCTCATCTTTATTTGCCGACTGTTTTGGTCGGCTTTCTTTTTTGTCAGACCTCCTTCCGTCCGAGTTTTTCCCAGTGTTACAGATATCAGTACCCTGTATATAGGCTTCAGCTTCAATCAATGCTTCTTGTAGAATCGCAACCTTCTTTTGGACCAAGTCGAACTTGAAGGTCGACCCATCCTTAAGACCTCTGAAAAAGTCAGTGTAGGCTACCTCATCCGGCAGCCCTTGTATTTGAATCCTCATCAGGTTAAACCGCCTGATGTAGGAACGGAGTCCCTCCTTCTCACCCTGTTGAATGGTCCCTAAGTCAAGGGTCGTCTTTTTAGCAGGATTGTTCATAGCAAAATTGGAGGTGAACAAGTAGGCAAGTGTCTTGAAATTATTCACACAACCAGTCGGCAGGTTGCCGAACCATCGCTGTGCAATTCCCTTGAGAGTCGCTGGGAAACACTTGCACCAAGTGGGATCATCCAACCCTTGGAGGTACATTAGGTTGATGAACGCCATTAGATGATCTTCTGGGTTAGTAGTGCCATCATAGGCGCCTACTAACACATTCTTCACTTTGGCCGGCTAGGCGGCCTCAATAATTTCCTTAGAGAAGGCGGACGACCGTTCTCCAAGTTTGAGCAACCGTAGTTGCCAGTCCAATGGTTGGACGTTTCTTGCCGCCTGCCCTCCAAACAAAGGAGGCTGCAAGAAGTATTGTTGTTGCGATACGTATGGTACATTCGGTACCGACTGATCTTTATGAGATCTAGACCGACGGGAGGTACCACCTGTCTGACTCTCATAATTTGATTGAGTATACCTCATGGAGGTATTATGCAAACTATCCTGAAAATCTGAAGTAGAGGCCGACTCTGACAGTCGATCACTCTTCTTTTGCTCTAGCATCAACCGAGCATCGGTGTACATTTTCTTCGTCCCATCCGCTTGAACATGACGAATGGGCTTTCTCCTCCCAGTTGACGAGAAGTGAAACTTCGTCCATCAATCACCGGTGGCCGACTAGCCCCAAGTTTTGGGTGAGGGGTTGCCGCACGATTAGTGACTGACTTCATCCTACCAGAGTGGGAGGATTTTTTAGCCGACTGTTCCTTTGCAGGAACATGCGTTCTCTTCTTAATCAACTCTTGGATCTCTCCCTTGAACCCCCTCATGAAAGTCATGAGTTCGTTCCTTGTAATGGGAGCAGATCCTTCAGCCGCCTGTTGTTGCTCAAGCGGTGGGTCGGCTGGATTGCTGGGTCCAGCTTGGCAATCTACCCGTTCCCTCCTTTCGGTGTGACGGGTGCGCCGGGCCCTTAGGGTCCCATTTGAGGCCGTGTGTGTTTCAACCTCGACCTCATTTTCAGTATCTTGGTCTGAGTAGACTTGAGGGTCGTCCACTGGACGACTCTCTTTTGGATTCGGTACAGACTGTGATGCCATCTCAAAAGTACCCTCCCCACAGATGGCGCCAAAATGTTTCGGGGTTTTTTGATGTCCTGCGGGAAAGTTACAATTCCGGGATTGGTATCCTGGCGCCTATACCTACAAAACAACGGAGACTCCTTGTGGTGGGAGTTCCGCCTTCGATGATCAAGTTAGAACGTGTATGAGGAGTGAATAGTGCGGAAAAGTAAAGGTTGGGAGATCTGGTTCCTCTATGGGAGGAATGATCAGTGTGTTTAGATTCTCTAGGTGAGAGTAATTAATTGTTGAATCCCCTTTAATGAGGATTAATAAGAGTATTTATAACCTTGGAAAACGTGCCAAATACTAGGTTTAGGTTAACCTAGGGCTGACTGGGCTTTCCTTGGAAATTGGGCCTAGGTGGCCGTTTGGCCTGTTTGGCATATGGAGGCCACGTGGCAGGACACAACTGGTCTATGGTGGACAGATCAACGCCTGACACGTGGCAGGCTTCTATTGGCCCATTTGGCGGACACTTGGCAGAGAAAAATCCCCTAATCAGTTGCCCTAAGTTAAATATGGGCAACGATCTTCATAACTCGTTGCCCAACATGACCTTTGGGCTACGACTTTGGTCTTTGTTGCCCAAAACTATAATTAGGCCACGATAGCTGACTTAACGTTGTCCTTAGTTTATATTATGGGCAACGCAATTGTGGAACTTGTCGCCTAAACATCTAGACAAAGAGGCGGATAATTTTTAGATTTCCAAATTTTTACCGCTTAACTTTGAACTTTAATAAGTTTATTCCTCATAACCCTAGGAAATGCAATTTGCAGTTTATTTTTATCGCCCCCTCACTATTATCTCTCCCCCTCTCTCTCCCTCTTTCTCTCTCTTTAACCTTGAATTTTCAATGACTATCAATGAAAATCCATCGAAGTTGTCAAATCTTGGATTTCATAGAGTCGTTCATTCACTCACCATCGTTGTGACAAGTAAGGTAACTATTTTGTTCTTACTCCTATCGATTTTGTAATTAAATGACAAATTTGATTTAATATTCCAATATTTTTGTTATTAATCTTCTTATAGTTGGATATTTTAACCTTTGAAGGTTTTTCAATTCGAAGACCTGTACGCAGCTTCTCCAAGCCTTTTTTCTGCAAATTTATTCTCTTTATTTGTCTTTATTGATGAAATATTTGATAATTTTATTTTTTTAGGAAATAATATTGATTTCGTTGAATTTATTTTTTTTAATCGCAGGAAATAAAAACTGAAATTTCTGCCATTAGAGCATATTAATTTGGTCAACTATTGTATTTTATTTATTAATTTCTACTTTTTAGACTTACAATGTCATAGCTTGATATTGTTTTAGATTATTGAGTATTGTTGTTTATGAGTTTTAAATTTTATCTTCAATAATGTTTTTATTATTAATAATTATTTGTAAATAAATAGGTTCAGTTCAATTCACAACAAAGAATTGTTAAGGATATATTAGATTGAAGAAATCTCTTAAAATTCTACATAATATTGGGCAACTAGGTAAGTTACTTATTACTCTGTCATCGTTTAATAATATGTTAATGGTTGTTTGTCTTTCATATTTACAATTTTTATTAGTAAATTAGTATAACTGATTAACACTAATGTATATATTGGACAATACCTCCTCACAATTGTAGTTGATTTTGCTAAACTATCTTATTTAAGTTTTCATTTTTTGTGTATGAATTTAATACAAGTGATTTCATCTGAATTGTGGTATGTTGTATTGGTAAAACTTTTTTTTTTTTTTTTTTTTTTTTTTTGTGAAAAGATATTATTTATACTATGAATGTCTTGTATCGTCTAATGTTTATTATTTCTTATCGTTTTTTAAATACCTAAATGCCAATATAGTGGATGGAACTTTAAAATATTAGCGGCTTTTTCACATTAGTCGAAACTAATGGTTAGCTCTTTATAACTCTTGTAGACTCCTATCAAATTCAGATTCATGGTGCGTGACACAGTCTCCTCCAATTAGCAGCTCAACTTTGTCCTTAAAACCTTTTAATCATGTGGTTTCATGTGTTTTCTCGTATAACTAGTAATTAGAATGTCAGGGCACATGTATTAGAGATTTTTCATTTTCCAATATTTTATAATGTAGAATTTGGCTTACTGTAAAGATATGTAATATTTTTTTTATTGGTGACTATGGATATATTATTTTTCCTATGAATGATTGAATGATAACATTTATTATACTAATACCATAACTTTCTTTTCAAAAGTCTCCCTAAAGAAAGTGTAGATGGATCATGTTATGGTCTACAAAATACAGATCGGAGTAAATTTGTATTGTACAAGAAATATGTGGCAATAATTAAAAAAAAAAAAAAAGCATTGCATTAAACCTAATTTTTTTTTCATGCTAATACACAGTTGTGGGCGACAAATGTAAATATCTCGTTGTACAAAATAGCATCCATGGGCAACAACTTCTACTATCGTGGCCAAGCTACCACCATGGGCAACCAAAAAAATCGGCGCACAAACAATGGCATGGGCAACGAACTATTTGGTCGTCGCCAAAAATAACATGGGCGTCGAGGATAAGGCGACGACCCCATGACGAGTTGGTATTCGTAGCACAAAGATTTGGGCAATGAGTTTATTCCCTTGGGCGACGAAATTTTCTGTTGCCCAAAGCGTTTTTCCTTGTAGTGTTCCTCCTCTTCTGGTTTTTCATTGACTTGTTATTTTACTTTAATTATAGCTGAATTTTGTCTACTTAGACTTGGTGATCTAAGACTCATACTTCTTTGCATTTTAGGATTTGTAGTTATCCCAATATGAAGCAATCCTGATTCATCAATTAATAACTTAGTTAACCTATTTTTAACCATCTCTAAAAAACTCCACTCCACTCTATCATAGGCCTTACTCATATCCAACTTCAAAGCAAAACTACCCTTCATCTTTCCCCACCTCTCTTCATAGCAAAAAAGATCTCAAAAGCCACCAGAGCATTATTAGAAATAAGACGTTCCGACACAAAAACACTCTGAATTTGAGATGTAATCCCACTCAAAAATCTCTTCAATGTATTAGCTATTGTTTTACTGATAATATTATACATAAAATTACTACAACTAATAGGCCTATACTCTGAAATGACGGTTGGATCAGTAAATTTAGGGATAAGAAAAATGTAAGTATTATTAATATCATGTAACTCCACTTCCCCCCTCCACCATTACTTCACATAAGACACAACATCTGGTCCAATAATATGCCAGACAGATTGAAAAAATAATAGAGCACGTATACCATCGGGGCCTGGGGCCTTATTCGGATGCATTTGGAAAAGGGCATCCTTAATCTCATTGGCAGACGGCTCCAAGTCAAGTGAAACATTCATATTTTCCAAGACTACACAAACGATACCTTCAAGTGCATCCTGGTAACCGGTAGGAGAGCTAGTTGAAAATAAGTTTGAAAAATATGTAGGAATTTAACGTTCAATGTCATCAACTCACTACTCATACCACACTTTCAAGCCCTTAATTCTGCTTTGAGCTTTCCTTTGGCTTGCCTTATGGTGAAAATATTTAGTATTTTTGTCACCATCAGGAAGCTCGTTGGCACGAGCTCAGGATGCCAGTACGACTCCTCTTGCATTTTCAATTTGTCAAGCTCAGAGTATAGGAAGTTACACTGCACCAATTTTGCTCCATCCATCCTCCCCTTCTTTAATTCCCTCACCTTCTTTTCAATCTTACTGATTTTTTTCTTCACAGAACCAAAAGCAAGAGAGGCCCACGAACCTAACTTTTCTCCACATAAAGCTATCTTCTGAGAAAGGCTTAAGTTATAGCCCTCTGGCAACTACTAGAAACTATATTCCCACATTCATTGCTAGATAACCAATAGGATTCAAATTTAAAAGCCCAGCACTACTAAAAAAAATTGGAAAAAGAAACACATAATGCACAACTGTCAAGTTGGATAGGCGTTCTCTAAAATTTATAAAATGCCTTTGTTAGATAATGGTTTTGTAATGTGAATCAAATAGAACGTCCTTCTTAGTTAACTGTTGTATTTGATTTAAACAATAATAATAATAAAATAAATGAAATTATACATTAGGCATAACAATATAGAACGGTGTTGTATGATGACAATTCTATATACTTTAACACTTAGGGGCCGTTTGGTTGGGGGGGGTTAATCAAAGGGAAAGGAAATCAACGGGAATCATTCTCTTTGTTGTTGTTTGTTAACTAATTTTTTTCATTCCCTTTCCCCTTTTTTATTTTTGAGTTTACCCAAATTAATTCTACTCTCATTCCCCCACCCCCCAAGCCTTTACCATTCTCTTTCCCCTCTTCATTACCCACATTCTCTCTCCTCTCAAACCCTCACGTGAAGATTCGAAGAACTAGGCCGGCGTCGACCTTTGACCACCGATAATAAACGTCTCTTCTCCGACCAGGCCGGTAAGCCGAGTTGACTCACCGGAACAGCATAAACTCGCCGACCAGAAATGAAGAGTGAGAAGACCGAGATTGTTACCATCGGAGGTTCTGGAAGCGGCACATTGGTGGCGGCGCATCGAGTCGGAAGCGGCGACGTGAGACCGTTTTCGGCGACATTGAGGCAGTGGTCTTTGATGAGATTTGAGGCCGATAAAGATGAGATTTGACCAATAATTTATCTTTTTAATTTTTTTTTTTATTTTTGAGGAATTTGATATTCTAATTTCTGAGTTCTGAACCAAACAATAACAAAGTGAATCAATGAGCAGTTCATTCTTTTTCCTGAACACAACCAAACAACCAGGCCAAATTAGGGGAATTCCTTTCCTTTCTCCTTCATTCCCTTTCTGCATTCCATTCCGATTCTCCTGTGCAAACCAAACGGCCCCTTAATTAGATTCGTAACTCACTAGTTGCATTATAAATTTATAATACAGGTTAAAAACCTGACGTATACTCGTCTCTTGGTTTTACACTCCTAGCTGCCTCCCCCTCTCTCTCTCTCTCCCTCTCTATTTCCTTAACTGCCTTCAAATTCATAATTTCTTCCTTCACAAAACCCATCTCGATCTATTTTTCAATGTTCTTCTCATTCACCATCTCCTTCCAACATTGATTTTCCATTTCCGTCACCGTCTACAAGTGAAGCAGATCATCACCATTAACACCGTCGGCAATGGGTATGTGTTAAATTTTTTGCTATTAGTTTTGATTTTTCGCTAACCATGTTAAATTTTCTAATGCATGCCTGTGTTTCTGCGTTCATCTAAGAAGAATTGGGTATATTGTTTGTTTTTTTCCTTCTTCAAATTTCATGATCCGATGTTATGTATTGTGAATTTGTAATTCTTTTGATATGAATTTTATGCTATATTTTGTTAATCATTAGTTTTAATTATTTACACCCCTTTTTAGATGTAAATTGGTTTAATTTATACTTTATATATGAGATTAATCGAATTTCTATTTCCCTTTAGTATCAATGATAGTTTGCTGTGTAATTGCAATTAAGTAATGTTTTTTAATCACTTTCGTTTAAGTTAGTGAATAGTTAGGTTTCAATTTTATTTTATTTTATTTTTATTATTTCCAAATAATAAATTTTCTTATTTTGTTTACTTGTTGCAAATTATTGAATAAGGATCATGAGACCTTTCGCTTTCAAGAATCAAGAATGACGACACAATTTTGTTACTTAATTTATTGCAATTGGAATACATGTATTTTTATTTTTTAAAATACTAGATGTTTGTAATCGAAGATTTGCGTATGAAATTATGAATTACGGAGTACTCCGTACTTGTTTTGTTGAGTGGTGTGTGTATGTCAGTTTACTCTGGCATTGTACAATTTTTTTTTAACAAAATTACATAAGCAAAGAGAACGGTCAAGTATCATAGGCGCTCTATTTTAAGGAAATATGTAAGTCGGTTAGCTGAGATAGGCGCTTCCTTTTCCTTGAAAATGTAATGCGTGAGTATGATATGCGCTTCCTTTTCTTTTTTCTCTTTTTTTTTGTTTTTTATATAATTAATTTATTAATAGAAACGACAACGTTTAACTAAAATAGGCGTTTTGTTTGTTTTTTTTTTTTAAAATCGAACGCCTTCAAAAGGCGTCTCGTATACTTTATAAGGCACCCTACTAGAAGAACGCCTTTAAATCGTTCTATTTTGTCTATTATAAAGCTTATTTTGTAGTAGTGCTACCTCCTGTCATACTACAACTCCCACCCTTTATAGCTAGCCATAATGATTGGCGCCTGATCAGAATCCATAATAGCAATATTCCTTACTTCATATTCAAGAAATAAATTACACCAATCCCCATCTGCCAAAAACCAGTCAAGCTGCTCCCTCACATATGTATCCACGGACTTTCCCCTCTCCCAAGTAAACGTACTCCCTTTAAACCCAAGGTCCCTCAAACAACATCTGTCTACGGCCCCTCTAAAAGCGTCAATTTGTCTATCACCTCTCAACCCACCCCCTTCTTTCTCTGAAAGACTAGAGATCTCGTTAAAATCCCCAAACATGATGCACGGTATGATACATTTCGATTTTAGAGTAGCCATAACAGCCCACGTCTTGTGTTTATTAGCATTTTTCAGCCACCCATAAATACCAATAGCTCTCCACACCAGGATATCATTCTCATCGTTAATATCAATGGCAAAATGATGGATTGAATAAGACACCACACCCACCTTCACACCCTTCCACCACATCCCTAAAAGGAATGGTGTCCTTCGAACAAGCGTATTATTCCGATAGAGGGTTCGGAATTATTAGAAAGCAAATTATTCAGTGAGGTCAAGTGTTCAGAATGCCTAGCTGGAGGCCGCTTCCGATCAGTAATATTAATGCATAATTAATATTACAGCTTAATCTTGACTGAACCCTTCGGGTCACACCCAATCGAGTAACCGAACCGAACCGACGAATTAGAGTATTATTAAATGAGTCATTAGAGTATTACAAACATAGACGTCGGAGTCCGAGCTTAGAGCGTTAGAAACCGAGTGTCGTAAGTCGAGTCGAATTCAGGAATCAACAAGATGAGAAATCAAGCAAACAAGTTACAAATATACCCCTAGCCTCGGAATGCCCCGAGCAATCCGAGGGCCAAGGGCATTTAGCTAGCCAAGGCAACTGCACCATGCCGAGCTTGCTAGCATCGCAAGCTATCAGCGCTGGCTCGCAGGCTGGTCGGCATGGCCAGCAAGCATCGCTCGCGCGCTAGGCGTGATAGCATGCTAGTGCCTCGCACTCAGCAGCCCGCAAGCATTGCAGCAGCTAGGCGTTGCCTAGCATAAGCAACGCAACACCAGCAGCAGCTCGCATAGCGTGCGTGGCCTGCTGGTTTTGCGTGGGAAATATACGGGCTGGTGCAAAGACCTTGCGTGCGACGTAGCAAAGTGCTGGGCTGCACTTAGGACAAGCATCGCAGCAGCAACACACAAAGCGTGCGGGCTGTGCGTGCTTGCATGGTGGGCTGTATGCATGCATACCACCCAGCTAGCAGGCCTAGCCAAGGGGCCAGGCTGCCAGCCTTGGCGCCCAAGGGAAGTAGCACCAGCTAACGCGCGTGCATTGGTTTGTGCTTGGGGAAGAGGAGGGTGGTCCCCCCCCTTTGGGTCCTCACCTAAACCCTTGATCTCCACTTGACACTTATTTTTTGTTGATTCATTTGCTTTTTAATTTGATTTTTGAATTAAATTAAATTGAATAAATGCATTTTTACCAACTCTCATTTATTGATGGGAGATTAGAATTCAAGGGCTCCCTTCCCTATAAATACCAATCATTTGGCATTGGGAAGGGACACTTGAGTTGTGAACTTTAAGGGATCTCTAAGAAGATAAAAAACTTTGTTTCTAATACTAAGTTCTTTCGGTCTAGCCCCGACTAAGATTCGGGGTAGGGGCCGTTCGGGTCGGGTCTCAAGGGTGAAAGCCGTTGGAGGCTTTCGCATTTGCGAAGCTCTACGCTTTCAAGTTCGAGCTCTAAAAGGAGCGAAGCACGCATCGAGGGTATGATTGTCTTTCTCTCTTTCTTCGTTAATTTATTATGTGATTGTTAATTAATATGCATATTTAGTTACTTTAATTTGTGTGCGGATTTTTGGGAGGGTTTCATTCCGCATAGTGTTGGACACTACGAAACCCAACAGCGGTATCGGAGCCGCGCTCATTTAATTATTGTAACTAATAATTAATTAAGGTGATTTAAATGGATTTAAATTTCTGGTTTTGATTTCTAATTAGTTTAGAAGCTCGTTTTAATTAGTTTTAATCTCGTTTTAATGCTGAATTTGGCTAAAGAACCCTGATTTCGACCCAAAAGTAGTGAATTTTGGGTGGAATCGATGTTCTAAATCAGTGACCCTTTTGATGGTTGTCCAGAAGCCAAAATCCACCCAAAACATATTTTCCAAGGGGTTTTTCGTTTTTGATGAAAAATTTTGAATCTTTGAACCTTGATTAATTATGACATGTTAATGTTAGATTATGTGTATGGTTACATCATTAATCTACTGCAATAATAACCTTTATTAAGCATGTTTATGAAGTCATATTTGGTGCTTAATTTGGTGAGTTCATTTTACACATAAACTTGCAATTTCATATGGTGAATTTGTTATTTTTGAAGCCCGTAAAGTGTTAAAGATCCAATCTTTAATTGTTTATCTGGTTGGAACTTTACTTTCTAGATTCCATGTTGAACTAATTTTGATTTAATCATTTTGAGTTGATTAAAGTCTTAAAAGTTCAAAACTTGTGATTGAAATTTAATTAATCTTCATATTGGAAGATGTAATTTTTTAAGTTTATACAAGTTAATATTGGAAAAAATTTCATTGGATGATTGTGTTAATTTTTCCAACTCCTTTTATTTTGTCAAATCTCATTATTAATTTATGTTTGGTTATTAATTGTGAGAATAGCCCTCAATTTTTGTAGCATCAAGTTGAACCAAAATAATTTAAAAAATGGTTCTTGAATTAATTATGGTTTGTGCACTAAAAATTTAATCTATTTAAGTTGGACTTGTTTTATTTTCATTTTTGCTCAATATTGATTTTAAAATTAATTTAGAATTAATTATTTATATCACACAAAAAATGGGATAAAATCCCGAGGCACAAGCGCGCGAAACGAGGCACAAAACCCCAAGCATCTCTCTCGGCCAACCGGGCTGCTTGCGCAGCACGAATGTGGCTGCCGAGGATGCGGGGTGGTGCATCGTTGGTGCATGTGTGCGAGCAGCCTTGGTGCGCTGCTTGGTGCGAGAATGATGTTGTTGCATGGACTGCAGCTTGCGGCTGCTAGGCAGCATGCACCTCGCACAAGAGCAGGCCTTTGAGGCCCTCACTTGTGTGCACGCAAGCATGCTGGTGTGGCCAGCATAACACACTTGATGCGATGCTGTCAGCCACATGCACGTGCTTGGCACAACAAGTGGATGTACAAGGGGCAGTGGCCACGCAAGGCAGCCTAGCTCGGTGCCTAGCAAACCAAGCCTCGTTGGTTGGTGCTAGATACTTGGGCATCGAAGAGCTATGCGACTTTGCGATTTTTGCCTTTTTAATTATTTTATTTAATTATTTTAACGAGGCTAGGCCTCGGTTTTTCAAGCACTTGCAAAATAATTTGGCAAAAGTTGGGTAAACCGGCTTAATTAAATTAATTAGATTAATTTTAATTAAGTTGGATGCGTAATTTAGTGGGAGCTTCATTACTTGAGCTAATTTTATTGGGTTTAATCACATAATCGGTTAACAACTTTGACTAGTGTTAATTAGGCGCGTTAATTGGATTAACCACCTAAGTTAGTTACTAGTTTGCGCGTGTTATGCATTGTTACTTGTTTTACGTTGTAAAATGCATGGGTCATTCACATATAGTGAATGGATGAATAGAATGAATATTCTATCACGGGTTTTATGAAAATGGCAACTAGTGGGGCCCAATTAGGATAGTAAATACGTTTTGTAAATCTAAATACTATCTGCGTACCATAGCGTATTTTTATACCTTAATATTTAGATTAGTCCTAGTCGTAATTACTAGTAGTTGCATTATTAATGGCGATGTCTCGAAGATGGCGATTCTTAGAAAACGAGGCCGAGATGATGTGATGAAGACCCTTGAAGACTCAAGGGGTCATGCTAGTTGCCAAATGCATCATGAATTATGTTTAATATATTTTGCTTATATAATTGCGATGTTAGATGCATGTTTAGGATTTCGAATGTTGTGATGATTAGTTTAGTTCACTTAAATCAACCAACTTCGAAACCCTAAGTCCCAAAGAAAATTGAGTTAAATTGCCATTCTAAAATGACACTTACGGAACTAGTGAGAATAGTAATGGGTTGTGCCAAAGTACATAATTACTAATTTCCTAGGGAAGTAAAGGTATGTTGTTGGGCTTACCAAAGCAAGGCATTGCATACACGATAGTTTTGGTTAGACTCAACAATATCAGTAAGGAGTCCTCGAATGTCGTGGCAATGGAGATAAAATGTTAAGAAAGCATTAGATGAGATGTTTTATCGAAACAAGAGTAGCTTAGAGCTATTAGCAATTGGATTGCTTACTTTAAAATATTAAGTGTTAATATAAGCCAAAACATTCTTAATCACATTTTGATTTTTGGGGTCTTGGAATCGTTTTATTCTCGTCTAAATGGAAAACTTTACATGTATGCTTTAAAGTTCAAACTTATTGGTTTATGAATGGTTTTTCATTGCAAATTCTTTCAATTGTAGAAATCATATCTTCAACTAATACCAACAATAACTTAATGTGCCCGGAACTCCCCGACAAGTTGGCTTTTAGCCTAAACTTGGTCAACTTCAAGGAATGGGAAGAGGAACTTCGGAAAACTCTTCAGAATTGTTCCATTGAGTACATTCTGGATACTTCTATTCCAAGCTTCTTCTCTAAGGGAATCATGAGTGATGAAGCTCATGACGCATGGTCTTCTGATTGCAAGAAAGTCTCACGGCTAACGGCTAATTCCATCCCGGGAGAATGGAAGGAAAAGTTCTCCTCCTATTTTCCGGACATGTTCCTCAAAGCACTTGAGGACATTGTCAATGTGAGAGTCACCAAGAGTCTCAATGGCAACTATGATGGACTTGTGTTTGATGTGACTAGGTCACTCTCAAACATGAATATAAAGCCACCGGAAGAGGGTTACCTTGCTAAGGAGAGGTATCGACTTTGGTCGAAGATCTACAATACCAAATTAAGACCCGGTATCCCCTCCAACCTCATGTGCTTAGAATGACTAGGCTCTTCAAGCACATGGAGCTTATCGGAATCCCATTGGAGGAGGAGATGGCGGGTCATATCTTACTTGCCTTACTCCACTCGGGCTATGATGCACTTAGGATACATATAGCTACGGGAAAGGAGTCACACTCTTTAAGAGATGTGGTGCAGCTACTTCGCAAAGCCAACTGCTATGGAGCAACCAAAATGCCCTTAAGAGCAAAGATGCGATACTTCTATTGTGGTGGGCAAGGCCACTACAAGAGGGAATGCAAGATCTTCCAAAGGGATGAGGAGAAGAGGAGTGTTTCATCTACCTCAGGTATCTTAATTAACACTTGTGTATAAAGCTATTCATAGGTATTAGATACCATGTATAACTCATTCTATGCTCCCAATTTCGGGGACCAAGTGAGAGAGTTTCACAAGTAGATGTGCAACTACGAGCGGACAATGAAAATGGTCATTCCTTCGTGCTTGTAGGCACATTATTAGTCTTTGGCTTGTAATAGAACTAATTCTTGTTTTATTATGTTTTGCTTAACATTGAACATATTTTGAGCTAGGGCGTTGGACGCCGGGTTGTTTGATCACAAGACTTTAATAATGGTTGTTTTTGAATGTCTTGTTTATATGTTTTATAAAATCACACATTCTATATGTGACTAGACAAATGTTAATGATACCACCAAAAGAGCTAATACCATTGAGTCGAATCAAACCTACTTGTGGCATTGTCGTCTTGGCCACATTAACATCAAACGTGTCAAGAAATTTCTTCATGAAGGGATTCTTGATTCATTCGACTTAGATGATAAAGCAGTCATTCTCCAAGTTGGGAGAAAGGGCTAGTGACTTATTGGGTCTTATACACACGATGTATGTGGACCAGTGAGTACAACCGCAAGAAATGGTTATCGTTATTTTATCACTTTCACAGACAACTTTAGTTGATATGGCTATGTCTACCTTTTGTCGTACAAATCTGAATCTTTCGATAAATTCAAAGAGTTTGAGAGTGAAGTGGAAAATCAGCTTGGCAAGAAAATCAAAGCACTTCGATCGGATCGAGGTGACGAGTATTTGAGCCACAAATTCGACGATCATCTGAAAGAACATGGTATTCTCTCATAATTGACACCTCCTGGAACTCCACAATGGAATGGAGAGTCCGAAAGGAGAAATCAAACTTTTTTAGACATTGTTCGATAAATGTGTTGGGTTTCGTAGTGTCCGACACTATGCGGAATGAATCCCACCCAAGACCCGCACACTAATTAAGGTAACTAAACATGTATCACATAATTAAACAACAAAGAGAGAGAAAGAGAAAGACGAACTTACCTTCGACGCGTGCTTCACTAGCTTACGAGCTCTTACTTGAAAGCTCTAGCCTCGCAAATGTGAATTGAAGCCCTCCGATGGCTCGCACCCTTGACCCAACCCGAGCGGTCTTTATCCCGAAGGTTAGTCGGGACTTGACCAAAGAAAAACTAGAGTATTACGAACTTAAAGGTTTTCTCACTTTCAAGGAGATGTCTTATTGAGTTCAATTGAAGTGATTTTTCCCAAACACAAAACTTGGGTATTTATAGGGCAGGGAGGCTTGATCTTCCTTTTCCCATCAATGTGGGAGAATTGCATTTTTCGCAATTTATTTTAATCTAAAAACAAATGAAAATGAAAAACAATCAACAAGCGCCAAGTGGCATATGGAGAGCAAGGTTAAGTGAGGACCATCAAGGGAGTGGGGACCAAAGCTCCTTGCTCCCCAAGCAAAGCACAAAGACCAGTCTTCCCTATGACCGTGAGCTAGCCTCCAACGCACGGTTAGCTGCCAGCCAGCCTTGGCTGCCAAGGCTGCCTAGGTGGCGCCTAGCGCCTTGGTTGTGCTAGCAGCCCAGCCCCCACACGTAATGGCACAGCACGTAAGCCACGCAATGCGGGCTGCTACTGCTGCTGCGTTGCGTGTGCTAGTGAGGCCTAGCTGCTACTTGGTGCTGCTACGCTAGCAAGCACGCACAATACACGCACACACAACACGTTGTTTGCGATGCTTGTAATGTGCGAGTGCGATGCTGCGAGAGGCTGGGTGCTTGGCCTAGCATGCTAGCAAGCATGCACATCCATTGCACGCATACGCATAGCACTATGCTTACGATGCTTGCATGCTAAGCGCATCCTAGCTGCGACTATGCGTGTGGCAGGATGCGATGCCCCCCACACTAGCATGCATGCGGTTGGTGCCCTCGCCTAGCCTAGCACTCGCATGGCTAGGCCAATGCTTTGCTACGGCTTGGCTCGTACTTGTCGCTTGCTTGATTCTACGTCTCGTCAAATTCTAAATTCGACTCGACTTGTGACGCTTAGTATCGACGCTCTAAGCTCGATATCCGATGTCTTTGTTCGTAATACTCTAATGACTCATCTAATCATTCGGATTGATTCGTCGTCTCGGATCGGTTATTCGATTGGGGTGCGACCCGAAGGGTTCAGTTAAGATTAAGCCGTAATATTAATTACCCAGTAATATTACTGATCGGAAGCGGCCTCCACCAAGGCATTCTGATCACTTGACCTTACTGAAGAATTAGCTTTCTAATAATTCCGAACCCTGTATCAGAATAATACACTTGTTAAAATGACATCATTCCTTTCAATCTCCTACTTGTCCTTTCGGACAAGTGTGCAGTTAGTGTATAGCCCCTTTCCTATGTCGCTTAATGTCTCTTCATGAACTATACGGTAAGATTCCTCGTCATCCTTATTACGTCTAGAAGTGTTTCTCGATTTCCGAGTTCGACTGTCAATAAGCAGATGATTTTTAAAATCCATCTGAGCACGGCCATGCATTTTCACAGTCTCGCTCTTCGAGAGCCCTTGTAAACAACAAAGACATGTTCCCTATTGTTAATAGGGGGACATTCCCAGTCTTGTATTGTTAGCTTCCCTTACTAAGAGGACCTAGTCACCCGAGTGTTGTCGATATAATCCCCTTTTACGGCAGACGTTTGACAACATTAAAACGGACTAGTACTCTAACAAGAGAACTTACAATACTCATGGTCGAGGAAAAAGGTTTCGATAGCTATAATGAAAAATATACTTATGACGATTTTAGATCTCTTAAAGTACTCTCATAGGTCGATCCGGTATAGTTCTAAACAAATACCTATGCAAACAATTTATGACAATCATGTCCTCGTAGCACATGAAACGGTGCTATAAATCATACTACACACTAAGCTAAAGTGGTTATTAATCGTCCATCGTTTAAATGACCTTGATTAGGGATAATTTTCGATTGAAATATTTAATGTTTACTTAACAGGTGTATCTTTATCCAAGACATGGTCTTGATACTCTGCTTTGAATATTCTCATAAATTGAATGGACTCATTATTTAATTCTAAACTACAATTAAATAGAAATGGAGTAATAATAAATTTGTAGAAAATTTAATTACTCCAAAACCGAATGGTTCAACATAGTGTTATACATTAAGACGTCAAGTTTAATTAAAACACATATACATGGAAATTGATTAGGGGATTTTATCCACCAATCACCGTCTGACAAGTGGACCAACCAGGTTCCGCCACGTGTCCTTCACGAAGGCCAATAGGAGCCTGCCACGTGTCAATCACAGATACGTCCTCTACGGACCAATCGAGGCACGCCACGTGTCTACCCATGCCAAATGGGAAAACCGGCCAACAAGGCCCAATCCTGTCTAGAGGCCCGGTCAGCCCTAGGTTTACCCTAAACCTAGAGAGTGGCACGCATCTCAAGACTATAAATACTTAATTAATCCTCATTAATTAAGGAATCAAGAAATCAAGAACAGAGAAGAACAGAAACATAACCGACTAATCTCGCTAACAAAGCAGATTACCAACATTAAACACTCTCACCTAGAGAGGTCTTATTACTTTAATTTCCGTATTAATTACTCCTTAAACAGGTACTAACTTGACCGTTGGAGGCGGAGCTCTCAAGAGTCTCCGTTATTTTGCAGGTACAGGCGTCCGGTTCCAGTCTCGGAATTGTAACTCTCCCGCAGGACATCAGAAAACCCCGAAACAGAAATCAAAGCCAATCTCCAACATGCTTGATTCCCATTGCCTCAACGTGCTTGTTGTGCTTCACTTGAGGCAAAGGTTTAATTAGTGGATTGGCTATATTGTCGTCCGTTCCAATCTTACAAATTCTGATTTCACCTTCACACTTCCATTCCCTTATCATGTGAAATCGCCTCTTGACATGTTTGACCTTCTGATGTTCCCTTGACTCCCTGGCCTGAGTAATAGCTCCACTGTATCACAATAGAGGTCTATTGGACCCTTGATGGAGGGTACAACATCAAGTTCACTAATGAACTTACGAATCCAAACTGTCTCCTTAGCTGATTGCAAAGCTGCCAAGTATTCGGCTTTAGTTGTAGAATTTGCAGTGGTGCTTTGCTTAACACTCATCCAACTAAACGCTCCTCCATTTAGGCAGAATATGTACCCTAACAGCGACTTGGATTCGTCTCTGTCAGTCTAGAAGCTTGCGTCAGTATAACCTTCAACAACCAAATCATTTCTCCCACTAAAGAGCAGAAATTTATTCTTGTTCCTTTTCAGGTACTTTAGGATGTTCTTAGCCGCATTCCAGTGCGCCTCTCCTGGCTCTGATTTGTATCGGCTCGTAGCACTCAAGGCATACGTTATATCCGGTCTAGTACATATCATGGCGTACATGATCGATCCAATAAGCGAAGCATATGGAATCTGACTCATCCTCTCTCGCTCATCAAGTGTCTATGGACACTGCTTCTTGCTGAGAGTTATTCCATGTGACATGGGTAGGTGCCCTCTCTTTGGCCCTTCCATGTTGAATCATGCCAGTACCTTATCAATATAAGTACTTTGGCTCAATCCAATCATCCTTTTAGATCTATCCCTATAGATCTTGATGCCCAATATGTACTGTGCCTCTCCCAAGTCCTTCATTGAAAAGCACTTTCCAAGCCAGCCCTTCACAGACTCTAACAGTTTAGTGCTGTTTCCAATGAGTAATATGTCATCAACATATAAGACGAGGAATGCGATGTCACTCCCACTGAACTTCTTGTAAACACAAGACTCATCTGGATTCTTGATAAAACCAAATTTACTAACTTAATCAAATCACAGACTCCAACTTCTGCTTGCCTGCTTTAGTTCATCCATAAATGGACTTTTTAAGCTTGCATACCTTCCAAGCATTGCTTGGATCAAAAAAACCTTCAGGCTGTGTCATATACACAGTTTCTTCCAAAATGCCATTAAGGAAGGCGATTTTGACATCCATTTGCCATATTTCATAATCATAATATGCGACAATTGCTAGGATAATCCTGACGGACTTAAGCATGCAACTGGTGAAAAGGTTTCATCATAATCAACGCCGTGAATTTTCCTGTAACCTTTTGCCACCAGTCTACCTTTGTATATAGATACATTTCCATCTTTGTCAGTTTTCAACTTGAAAATCCATTTGCAACCGATAGGTGTCAAACCTTCGGGCAAATCAACCAAGTCCCAAACTTGATTTTCAAACATGGAGTCCATCTTAGATTTCATGGCCTCTTGCCATTTTGCAGAGTCAAGGCTCGTCATAGCTTGTTTGTACGTCGTTGGCTCATCTCCATCCATAACTAAGATGTCTTGATCTTCGGTTAAGACAACATTGAGGTATCTGTGTGGTTGAGATCTTGGTCGTTGCGACCTACGCAGGGTAATAGGTTGAGCATTTGCATTGCCGATTCGACTTTGCACATTGTCAGTTTGACTCTGACTCAATGGTCTTAGCTCTTTTGGCGGTATCGTTAACATTATAAACTTGTTTGCCTAATCATATGTAAAATATGCAATTTTCATAGAACATATAAGCAAGACATTCGAAAAACAACCATTGATTTAGTCTTGTGATCAAGTAACTTGGTGTCCAACACCATAGATCAAAGTATGTTAAAAATCATGATAAACAAAGATTAGTTAATTACAAACCATAGACAAAAATGTGCCTACAAGCACGACCGAAAGACCATCTTTATCGTCCGCTCGTAGTTGCACATCCACTTGCGAAGCCTTCTCACTTGGTCCCTGAAATGCGAGCATAAAGTGAGTTAAACATGGTATCCAATACCTATGAATAGCTTTATACACAAGTGTTGATGAATATACCTAAGGTAGATGAAACATTCCTCTCCTCCTCATCCTTTTGGAAGATCTTGCATTCCCTCTTGTAGTGGCCTTGCCCACCACAATAGAAGCATCGCATCTTCGCTTTGTTCTTGAGCTCCTTCTTTGCTCTCAAGGGCTTTTTGGTTGCTCCATAGGAGGTGGCTCGATGAAGCAGCTGCACCACAACTCTTAAAGAGTGTGTCTCCTTTCCCGCAGCTATATGCGCCCTAAGTGCATCATAGCGTGAGTGGAATGAAGCAAGCAAGATATGACCCGCCATCTCATCCTCTAATGGGATTCCGAGAAGCTCCATCTGCTTGAAGAGCCTAGCCATTCTAAGAACATGAGGTCAGATGGGCATACCGGGTCTCAATTTGGTATTGCAGACACTTGACCAAAGCCAGTACCTCTCCTTAGCAAGACAACCTTTTTCCGGTGGCTTGATCTTTATGTTCGAGAGTGACCTAGTCACATCAAACACGAGTCCATCATAGTTGCCATTGAGACTCTTGGTGACTCTCACATTGACAACGTCCTCAAGTGCTTTGGGGAACATGTCCAGAAAATAGAAGGAGAGTTTTTCCTTCCATTCTTCCGGGATGGAATTAGACATTAGTCGTGAGAATTTCTTGCAATCGGAAGACCATGCATCATGAGCCTCATCGCTCATGATTCCCTTAGAGAAGAAGCTTGGAATGGGAGTATCAAGGATGTACTCCATGGAACAATTCCGAATAGTTTTCCGCAGTTCCTCTTCCCAATCCTTGAAATTTACCAAGTTAAGGCTAAAATCCAACTTGTCGGGGAGTTCAGGGCACATAGAGTTGTTGTTTGAGTTATTTGCAGACATGTTTTTACAATTGAAAGAATTTGAAATGAAAAACCATTCATAAAACCAATAAGTTTGAAATTTAAAGCATACATGCAAATTTTCAATCTTATTGAGCGTTTTATCCACGCATCAATATTAGTCCCTTTTTAGGCGAGAATAAAATGATTCCAAGATCCCAAAAATTTAAAAGTGACTAAGCATGGTTTGGCTTGTCTTAACACTTAATATTTTAAGGTAAGCAATCCAATTGTTAATAGCTCTAAGCTACTCTTGGTTTGATAAAACGTCGCATCTAATGCTTCCTTGACATTTTATCTCCATTGCCACGACATCTAAGGACTCCTTACTGATATCGTTGAGTCTAACCAAGACTAACTTGTATACCTAGTATACCTTACGTTCCTAGGGAAGTAGTGATGCCTCGCTTTGGCGTAGCCCATCACTACGCGCATTAGTTTAGTAAGTGTTGTTCTTGGAATGGAAAATTTTAGCTCAATTTTATAGGGACCTAGGGTTTCTATGTTGGTTGATTTAAGTGAACTTAATTAATCATCGCAACATTTTAAATCCTAAACATGCATATATCATACCATTCATTCATATATAAACATAATTATATATAGAAAACATAAGTAAAAGATGCATTTGGCAACTAGCATGACCCGTTGAGTCTTCAAATCTCCATGGGTCTTTGATGCAACTTCTTGGCTTGTCTTCTTAGAAACGCCGTCTTCGAGACATCTCCACCAAATATGAAACTACTAGTTACTATGACTAGGATTAATCTAAATATTAAGGTACAAAAATACGCAACGGCACGCAGACCGTATTTAGATTTACAAAAATACATAACGGATCGCAGTACGTATTTACTATCCTAGTCGGGCCCCACTAGTTGCCATTTTCACAAAACCTGTGGTAGAATATACATTCCACTCATCCATTCACTATATGTGAATGGCCCATGCATTTTACAACGAAAAACAAGTAACACTGCATAACGCGCGTAAACTAGTAACTAACTTAGGTGGTTAATCCAATTAACGTGCCTAATTAAAACTAGTCAAAGTTTTTAATCGATTATGTGATTAAAACGCAATAAATTAGCTCATGTAATTAACGAAGCTCCACTAAATTCCGCATCCAACTTAATTAATCCAATTAATCAAGCCGAATAACCTATATTTTGCCAAATTATTTTCAAGTGCCGGAGGAATCGAGGCCTAGCCTCATTAAATAATTAAATAAAATAATTAAAGCGGCCTAATTTACGCAAAAAAAATAGCCCACCAAATGCCAAGTGCCTAGCATCCAAGCTATGGGGCTAGGCTTCCTAGGCACCAAGGCCCTTAGCTATGCGTGCTTGGGTGCTGGGCTGCCAACTAGCAGCACACGCCATGCCTGCTGGCACCAGCAGCCTCGCAGCATGCTACGCATGCTAGCACATTGCTGGCACTGGCAGCGTGTGGCTGGCTTGCTAGCACTCGCAATCCTCGCTGCCTAGCAGCACTTGCGGGCAGGCTTTAGCTCCGTGCAACACCTTGCGTGCATCATCTTCGAATCCTCGATGCACCAAGCACATATCGCAGCGCCAATTGTGTACACCACACTTGCACACACCACATACTAGCGCATCAACGAGGCAAGGCAGCCCACACACGCACCTTGGCAACCACACACGCAGCCCGGCTAGCCTAATGGTGTGTTTTGGGCGGTTTTGACTAAATTTGCGTGCACTTGACTCAGGATTTAATCCCGATTTATGTGTGATAAAAAATTAATTCTAAATTTTTTTAGAACCAATTTAGAGGAAAATGAAAATAAAATAAGTCCTACTTAAATAAATTCAATATTAGTGCACAAACCAAAATAAATTCAAGAACCATTCTTTACATTATTAACAATGAAATTTGACAAAATTAAAGAGGTTGGAAAAATAAACCCATTCATATAATGAAAATTTTCCAACACTAACTTGTGTATAATTGAAAAATTACATCTTCCAATACTAAGATTAATTAAATTTCAATCACAAGTTTTGAACTTTTAGGACTTTAATCAACTCAAAAATGATTGAATCCAAAATTAGTTCAACATGGAATTTAAAAATCAAAGTTCCAACCAAATAAACAATTAAAGATTGGATCTTTAACATATTAGGGACTTCAAAATTACACATTCACCATAAACATTCAAACTTGAAGCAATTAATTTGCAAAATTGTGTAATTTCAAGTTTATGTGAAAAATGAGCTCACCAAATCAAGCACCAATTATCACTTCATAAACATGCTTAATAAGTTTATTATTGCAGTAGATTAGTGATGCAACCATACATTTAATCTACCTTTAACATGCCATAATTAATCAAGGTTTAAAGATTTAAAATTTTCATCAAAAACGAAAAACCCCTCGAAAAACATGTTTTTGGGTGGATTTTGTCTTCTGGACAGTTCTCAAAGAAGGTAAAAAATGATTTAGAACATCGATTCCACCCAAAATTCACTACTTTTTGGGTCGAAATCTAGGTTCGTTGCCCAAAATAGTATAAATACGAGATTAAAACTAATTAAAACAAGTTTCTAATCTAATTAGAAAACAAAACCAAAAATTAAAATCCATTTTAAATCACCTCAATTAATTATTAGTTACAATAATTAAAGTGAGCGTGGCTCCGATACCGCTGTTTGGTTTCGTAGTGTCCGACACTACGCAGAATGAAACCCGCCCAAGACCTACACACTAATTAAAGTAACTAAACATGCAATCACATAATTAAACAACAAATAGAGAGAAAGAGAAAAGACGATCTTACCCTCGACGCATGCTTCGCTCGCTTACAAGCTCTTACTTGAAAGCTCTAGCCTTCCAAGTGCGAAAGACTCCGACGGCTCGCACCCTCGACCCGACCCGAGCGGTTTTTATCCCGAAGGTTAGTCGGGATTTGACCAAAGAAAGCTAGAGTATTACAAACTTAAAGGTTTTCTCACTTTCAAGGAGATGCCTTATTGAGTTCAACTCAAATGATTTTTCCCAAACCCAAAACTTGGGTATTTATAGGGAGGGGAGCCTTGATCTATCTTTTCCCATCAATGTGGGAGAATTGCATTTTTCCTAATTTATTTTAATCTAAAAACAAATTAAAATGCAAAACAATCAACAAGCGTCAAGTGGCATATGGAGAGCAAGGTTAGGTGAGGATCACCAGGGGGGACCAAAGCTCCTTGCTCCCAAGCAAAGCACCAAGACCGGTCTTCCCTATGACCGTGAGCTGGCCTCCAACGCACAACTGGCCGACAAGGCTGCCTGGCTGGCTCCTGGCAGCTTGGCTGTGCTAGCTGCCCAGCCCTTACACGCAATGGCGCAGGACGCAAGCCACATAATGCGGGCTGCTACTGTGTTGCATGTGCTAGCGAGGCCCAGCTGCTGCTTGGTACTGCTACGCTAGCAAGCACGCACACACAGCACGCTGCTTGCAATGCTTGTGTTGTTCGAGTGCGATGCTGCGAGGGGCTGAGTGCTTGGTCTAGCATGCTATCAAGCATGCACAGCCGTAGCACGTATACGCATAGCACTATGCTTACGGTGCTTGCATGCTAAGCGCAGCCAAGCTGCGGCTATGCATGTGGCTGGGTGTGATGCCCACCACGCTAGTATGCATGGCGGTTGGTGCCCTCGCCTAGCCTAGCACTCGCATGGCTAGGCCTATGCGTGGCTACGGCTTGGCTCGTACTTGTTGCTTGCTTGATTCTACGTCTCGTCGAATTCTAAATTCGACTCGACTTGTGACGTTCTAAGCTCGATATCCGACGTCTTTGTTCGTAATACTCTAATGACTCATCTAATCCTTCGGATTGATTCGTCGTCTCGGATCGGTTATTTGATTGGGTTGCGACCGGAAGGGTTCAGTCAAGATTAAGCCGTAATATTAATTACCCATTAATATTACTGATCGGAAGCGGCCTCCATCTAGGCATTCCGATCACTTGACCTCACTGAAAAATTAGCTTTCTAATAATCCTAAACCCTCTATCAGAATAATACACTAGTTGGAAGGACACTATTCCTTTCACAATGATGGGTCTTAGAAATCTTCCTATCTCTTTCTGGGGAAACGCACTTTTAACTGCGGCACTCACTCTGAATCGCGCTCCATCAAAAGCTGTCGAATAGACTCCATATGAATTATGGACGAAGAAACCTCCACGGTTGTCTTTTCTTAAGATTTGGGGTTGCGAAACATATGTCAAAAGACTCATATCTAACAAGCTTGCATCGAAATCTGATAAGTGTTTCTTTGTGGGCCATCCAAAAGAAACCAAGGGGTATTACTTCTGCAACCAGTCTGAAAACAAAGTTTGTTTGCTCGAGACGGTGTCTTTTTCAAAAAGGAGTATCTTTCCAAAATAACAAGTGTAAGGAAATTCGAACTTGATAAAATTCGAGAGGATGAGCAACAAAGTCAACCTAACAAAACTGACAATCAAAATGCTTTAGAAGCAGCTGTTGACATTGGTCAGAGCCAAACCGACAATGTGCAAAGTCAAAATGACAATTTAAATTCTCAACCTATTACCCTGCGTAGGTCGCAAAGGCCAAGATCTCAACCAGACAGATACCTCGGTGTTGTCTTAACCGAAGATCAAGACATCCTAGTTGTGGATAGAGATGAGCCAGTGACATACAAACAAGCTAGGACGAGCCCTGACTCTGCAAAATGGCAAGAAGCCATGAAATCCGAGATGGACTCCATGTTTGAAAATCAAGTCTGGGACTTGGTTGATTTGCCTGTAGGTTACACACCTATCGGTTACAAATTGATTTTAAATTGAAAACCGACAAAGATGAAAATGTATATGTATACAAAGCTAGATTGGTGGAAAAAGGTTACAGGAAAATTCATGGCGTTGATTATGATGAAACCTTTTCGCTAGTCGCCATGCTTAAGTCAGTTCCGGATAATCCTAGCAATTGTCACATATTATGATTATGAGATATGGCAAATGGACGTCAAAATCGCCTTCCTTAATGGGATTTTGGAAGAAACTTTGTACATTACACAGCCGGAAGGTTTTGTTGATCTAAATAATATTGGGAAGATATGCAAGCTTAAGAAAATCCATTTATGGATTAAAGTAGGCAAGTAGAAGTTCGAATCTGCGATTCGATGAAGCCATTAGTAAGTTTGGTTTTATCAAGAATCCAGATGAGTCTTGTGTTTAAAAGAAGGTCAGTGGGAGTGACATCACATTCCTTGTCTTATATGACGATGAAATATTGCTCATTGGAAATAGTATTCCAATGTTAGAGTCTATAAAGGCTTGGCTTGGAAAGTGTTTTCCAATAAAGGACTTGGGAGAGGCACAGTACATATAGGGCATCAAGATCTATCAGGATAGATCTAAAAGGATGATTGGATTGAGCCAAAGTACTTATATTGATAAGGTAATGGCACGATTCAACATGGAGGAAGCCAAGGGAGGCTACTTACCCATGTCACATAGCATAACTCTTTACAAGAAACAGTGTCCGAAGACACTTGATAAGCGAGAGAGGATGAGTCTGATTCCATATGCTTCGCTCATTGGATCAATCATGTATGCCATGATATGTATTAGGCCGGATGTATTGTATGCCTTAAGTGCTACGAGCCGATACCAATCAAACCTAGGAGAGGCGCATTGGACTGCGGCCAAGAATATCCTAAAGTACCTGAAAAGGAACAAGGATAAATTTCTGGTCTATGGTTGGAGTAATGATTTGGTTGTTGAAGGTTATACCGACGCAAGCTTCCAAACTGACAGTGATGACTTCAAGTCAAAATCAGGATATGTTTCCGTCTCAATGGAGGAGCGTTAAGTTAGAAGAGTGCTAAGCAAAGCACGACTACAAACTCTACAACTGAAGCCGAATACTTGGCAGCTTCGGAAGCAGCTAAGGAGGCAGTTTAGATTCGTAAGTTCGTTGGTGAACTTGGTGTTGTCCCCTCAATAAAGGGACCAATAGACCTCTACTGCGATAATAGTGGGGCTATTGCTCAGGCCAGGGAGCCAAAGGAGTATTAGAAAGTCAAACATGTCAAGAGGCGATTTCACATGATAAGGGAATGGAAATCCGAGGGTGAAATCAAAATCTGCAAGATTGGAACGGACGATAATGTAGCCGATCCACTCACCAAACATTTGCCTCAAGTGAAACACAACAAGCACGTTGAGGCAATGGGAATCAAGCATGTTGGAGATTGGCTTTGTGTTCCCTATTCGTGTGTTTTAATTAAGTTGTGGAGATCTTAATGTAAAACACCATGTTAAAACCATTCATTTATGGAGTAATTTAATTTTTCTGTAATTATTATTCCATTTCTATTTAATTGTGGTTTAGAATTAAATAATGAGTCCATTCGATTTAAACATTCAAAATAGGGTATCAAGGCCATGTCTTGGATAAAGAAACACCTATTAAGTGAACGTTGAATATTATATCGAAATCATCCCTAATCGAGGTCAATTGAAAGTTGGACGACTAATGACTGCGTGAGATTAGTGTGTAGTTTGATTTGTAGCACCGTTTCTCGTGCTACAAGGACATGATTTTCATAAACCATTTGCACAGATATTAGTTTGGAACTATACCGGATCGACCTACGAGAATACTTTAAGAGATTTGACAATCGTCATAAGAATATCGCTCATTATAGCTATCGGAACCTCTTTCCTCGACCATGAGTATTGTAAGCTCTCTTGTTTGAGTACTAGTCCGTTTTGATGTTGTCAGACTCTACCGTAAATGGGGATTATAACGGAAACACTCGGGCGACTAGGTCCTCTTAGTAAGGCAAGCTAACAATGCAAGACTGGAATGTCCCCTATTAACAATACGGAACATGTCTTTGTTGTTTACAAGGCCTCTCGAAGAGCAAGACTATGAAAATACATGGTCGTGCTCAGATGGATTTAAGAATTCATCTGCTTATTGACCGTCGTACTCAGAAATAGAGAAATGCTTTCGGACTTAATAAGGATGACGAAGAATCTTACCTTATAGTTCATGAAGAGACATTAAGTGACATAGGTTATAGGCTATACACTAATAGCGCACTTGTCCGGAGAGACAAGTGGAGATTGAAAGGAATGGTGTCCTTCGAATAAATAAACAAGGAATCAACAAGACGAGAAACCAAGCAAACAACAATTTACAAATATACCCCTAGCCTCGGAATGCCCCGAGCAATCAGAGGGCCAAGGGCATTATAGTTAGCCAAGGAAACCGCACCATGCCGAGCTTGCTAGCAGGGCATGCATGCTAGCATTGCAAGCTAGCAGCGCTGGCTGGCGCAGCATGGCAAGCATCGCTTGCGCGCTAGGCGTGCAAGCATGCTAGTGCCTCGCACTCAAGATCTCATAAGCATCGCAGCAACTAGGCGCGGCCTAGTGACAAGCGCACTTTAGGGCGCGCTTTAGAGCATATTTTAGGATGATTTTGGATGTATTTGGGGCCGCTTTGGCCGATTATTACCTTGTTATGCTTACGTTCCCCATATTACGTGCTTCACGGGTTTTCGGTTTGTTTTTGATGTGTTTTCAGGTAATATCAACCGAGTTTAATCGGATCCCGAGCCCTTGATGCGTAACCGAGCTAGCCTTGACCGGAGTCCGAGGAGTTAAGGAAGTTCAAGTGCCGTGCATTGATTACATAGCACAGGCAGCACAGCCGTGTTACCATAGGCACACCCGTACTGGCCTATAAGCAAGCAACCCCAGGCAAGGCAGCACGGCCGTGCAAGCCAATAGCACGGTCGTGTCAGTATCCACGCACCCGCACGGCCGTGCAGGCCATTAGCACGGTCGTGCCAGATGTTGCCCGTGCCCGTGTCAGCTTCAGTATGAGCCCCGTGCTAGAGCATATTCAGCACGGCCGTGTCATTTTTAGCACGGTCGTGCCAGGAAGCTGCACGGCCGTGCCATATATAGCACGGCCGTGCCAATTTGAAGAAGAAATCCGGTTTACTTACTGACAAGCTAGCACGACCGTGCCAAATACAACACGGCCGTGGTGATCCAGGGTTAACTGCGCGCTTGACTTCTCCGCATTAGAAAACGTATATAAGGCCCAACTTTAAGAGGATTCCGCAGACAGTTTTAGAGATAGTTTTGAGAGCCTTTGTAGAGAGTTATTGGAGAACGTTCTTAGTATTAGAGATTCATTAGTTTTCTTAGAGATATTTCTAGAGATTTTAGTTTTCTTGGATTGATTTGAAGCAAGATTTGTGAATATTCTTTGTATTATTCATTGACGACGGATATCAAAGTTCTGAACTTTTCCATTGATTCGCATCAATACAATTGGTATTATTCATTCTTGTTTATTAATCAAGCTTTATTATTCCTTAATCAGAATTCATGTTTATATCTATTATGCTTTTGGAATTCATTATTGCTTTGATTATGAATATGTGTGAGTAGTCTCCTAGCTAGGGTTTCAGGATGAAACCCGGCCTAGGTAATCTATGTAATTGAGGATTGATTTTGATAAACGGATTGTGATTAAATTGATTATATGCGATTGCATGTTAATTCATTATAATAGGAGTAGCTAACCTAGAATCTTGAATTTGATTGCATGATATTCTTGATTTGAACAAGAGATTGTGAATTGAGTATTTCATTATTGAATGTGGTTTGATTATGTATCGAGTAATGTTAAGTGCATGAGAAATCCAAGCTTAGTATTGCCCGTTGTCTTCATATCACATGATATTGATCAGACTTATAGTCTTTGCATATCCCGTTTGTCTCTGTGATTCCTTGTTGCTTAGTTACCAATGGTTAGGCGGATTCCTGTTCTCCCTAGTGTCTTAGTTTATTGATTTATTCCATCTTATTAGTAGTATTTTAGAACACCGTTTTCCATTGATTTCGAACTAGCTTAGGTTTAAGATTGATTTGCAATTACTCTCGTTCCTCGTGGACCGAACCTTTATTTGCCATTGTACTTGGTTATAGGGTGTTCGTATAGTATTGTTTGATTGAGAGTTAGATTGTAGCAACCATTTTAACCCTCGTCAAAATGGCGCCGTTGCCGGGGAGCGGTGTTTGTTAATTGCTTTTTGATTTCTTGAGTCTAGTTCATCATAAAAAAGCACAAAAAGATTTTTCCCTTTTGGCTACACTTGTAGCCCTGCTATTTAATTGGTTTGGTTAGTGTGTATGCGCAGGTCTAAACAGAGATAATTAATACCCTTCGATCCAGAAATCGAAAGAACTTTGAAGAGCAATCGTAAATCTCGATTGACGTCATCAAACTCTCAAGGAAGGGAACACAACACACAACAGGTTCCAATGGAAGACATATCGCGCCAACCCAATTGGCCAGCACCACGACCCCTTAAGGAGTTGGGAACTCCTGGGGCGTATAGAGCTTCAAGTGGCATTGCTCCACCCACTACTGAGGCCAATGATTTCGAGATCCGGCCGGCTATGATCACCCTCATCGAGAGAAGGCAGTTTAGTGGTGCCAAGCATGAGAGCCCTTTGACTCATTTGAACGAATTTGAGAAGTACTGCAATACCATCAAGGTTAATGGGGTGAATCAAGAGTTCGTGAGATTGAAGCTTTACCCCTTTTCACTTATTGGGAGAGCTCTCGAATGGTTAGAGAAGGAGGTGAAGCCGAACTCTCTACACACTTGGGATGATGTCACGACAGCATTCTTGGGAAGATTTTATTCCCAAAAGAAGACGGCCGATGCTAGAGATTTGATCCAGGGATTTCGGCAAAGGAGTGGGGAGTCAATCTACGAAGCATGGGAAAGGTACAAGGAGTATCAAAGAGAGTGCCCACACCACGGAATCCCAACATTTCAAGTTTTTACAGATTTTCTATGGAGGATTGAGTCCTCAAGGGAAGACCAGTTTGGATGCGGGAGCAGGTGGCCCCATTATGAACAAAACTGAAGAAGAAGTCATTGATATCATAGAAGATGTGGTACGACACCACATGGATTGGCAAGATGGAGAGCGAGAGGCCACGAGCAAGAGTGGAGGAGCGGTCTATTCGGTAGACCATCTTAATGCAATCGGGAATTTGACATCGCAAATTGTAAATCTAGGTAAGGAAATGTCAATTATCAAAGAGAAGCTCAACGCTCCACCGCATCAAAATCTTCCATCCTATTCTAAGGGAGCAGGTATGCACTCTAACTCTAATAATATGCATGCGGGATGTATATTCTGTGAAAACTGTGGGTCTTATGACCATGATACCTCTGCCTGTAACGTAGTTTCCCAATTTCAATCCAACTATAATGATGGTAATGAGTGTTATAATGAACAAGTCAATGCCTTGTCTTATTATAATAGACCTAGGAATGACAATAACAGATATTTACCACCTAATCAAAGAGGGAACAATTATAATCAACAGGGTAATAATTCTGACTACCAACAGCAAAACCAGCGGGGAAACAGGAACCAAAGGGACCAAAATCCCCAAGGGTCTTATAATCAACATGGTAATTTTGGTAATCAGAATAATTACCAACAAAATGCAGGTAATCAAGGGCAATACAATCAGAACATGAATGCCAATAACAGGGGAAATTGGAATAACAATGGTAACAGGAACAACTTCCAAAATCAAAATCCCCAACAGTCTAATGCGCGTGGCTCCCGAGCCTCTAATGACAACTACAATGCTCAAGGACCATCGCAAAGGACTAGTTTGGAGGAGATGATGGAAGCACAGACCAAAATGTTCAACACTTTCATGGCCACCAGTGACAAAAAGTTTAATGAAGTGATGACACATAATAAAATGCTTGAAACCCAGATTTCTCAGTTGGCTAGTGCTATAAAGGATGGGGTTGGAGTGTCAAAACTCCCACCTCAAGGTATTGACCCTAAAAACTCTGTAAATGCTATCACCACTAGGAGTGGAAAGACATTGAGGGGGAGCGATGAAGTAGTACCCCCTAGGAGTCAATCTGTGACTACACCTACCACTGATACTGTTATAGAGAGTGAGAAGGAGAGGACCGGAGAGAATGATAAAACTGTAGAGGTCCTAAATGAAAAGGAAGTAACACAAGTCAAAGAACCCAATCTATTGCAAAAACTTCCTTACCCCCATAAGTTTGTGAGACATAAGTTGGATGTTCAATTTGGTAAGTTTTTAGATACTTTGAAGCAAATTCACCTTTCCATACCATTCACCGACGCTATAAAACAAATGCCTAACTATGCTAGGTTTTTGAAAGATATTTTGAGTGGCAGGAGGAATTGTGATGGGGTGGAAACTGTTAACCTCACCGTGAATTGTAGTGCAATCATCATGAACAAGATGCCTCCCAAATTGGGAGATCTAGGTAATTTCTCAATCCCTTGTGCTATTAATAAAATGAAAATTGATAATGCATTATGTGATCTTGGGGCTAGTGTTAGTCTTATGCCATATTCTGTATATCAAAGATTAGGGGTAGGAGAACTTCTTCCTACCAACATTACCCTACAGTTAGCTGATCGTTCGATCAAATTTCCTAAGGGTAAGGTAGAAGATGTTCCCCTACGAGTTGGGAAATTTGTGATACCTGTGGATTTTGTAGTTTTGGAAATGGATGAAGATAATCATATACCTATTATTCTTGGGCGACCTTTCCTAGCTACCTCTGGTGCTCTCATTGATGTGAAGAGTGCCAAGATTTCTTTAAAGGTAGGAGAGGAGGTCCTTGAATTTGATCTGAACAAAAGCATGCAATATCCTTTGTCTACTTCCGAAAACTGCATGATGATTGACACTATTGATTCGATTGTCTCTAGTATGCATACACTATTGCTTTCTACTAACCATGATCTTGAGCCAAGTGATACCGATGAGAGCAGGTACATAGAGGAGCAAATGCTAGAGGAAGATGATGGTGATAACGGTTTCAAGGAAATTACACCCATGTATGCACTTGCTAAGGCCACCACAAAAGAGGTAAACGAGGCCCCTAAGGTAGAATTGAAACCTCTACCATCACATCTAAGGTACGAATTTCTTGGCCCTGATTCAACTTATCCTGTCATTGTGAATTCTTCTTTAGATGCGGATCAAACTCGGAAGTTGTGTGATGTATTGAGAGAGCATCAAAGTGCCATAGGCTATACCATTGATAACATCAAGGGTATTAGCCCCGCTATATGTATGCATCACATAACTCTCGAGGATGGTGCGAGGCCTTCTATTGAGAGGCAGAGGAAACTCAATCCTCAAATGGGGGAGGTGGTGAAGAAAGAGATCACCAAACTTCTTGATGCAAGTATCATCTTCCCCATTTCAAGCTCTAGATGGGTTTCCCCTGTGCATGTTGTCCCTAAGAAGGGGGGAATGACTGTAGTTGAGAATGAGAATGGTGAGCTCATCTCAACTAGAACGGTGACCGGTTGGCGGATGTGCATAGACTATAGACGTCTAAACGCATCTACCAAAAAGGACCATTTTCCCCTCCCTTTTATTGATCAAATGCTCGAAAGACTAACTAGGCACAAGTATTATTGCTTTCTTGACGGTTATTCGGGGTTTTTTCCAAATACCTATAAACCCGGATGACCAAGAGAAGACGAATTTTACTTGTCCATATGGTACTTTTGCCTACAGGAGAATGCCTTTTGGACTTTGCAATGCACCGGGCACCTTTCAACGGTGTATGATGAGCATTTTTGGGGACATGTTGGAGGCCGAGATGGAGGTTTTCATGGACGATTTTTCTGTTGGGGGAGCCTCCTTTGATGATTGCCTAGTGAACTTGGGGAAGTGCCTACAACAGTGTGAGAGAGTGAATTTAGTCCTGAACTGGGAGAAGTGTCACTTCATGGTTGAAGAAGGTATTGTCCTCGGTCACAAGATCTCAAATGCAAGCATAGAGGTGGACAAAGCAAAGGTTGAAGTTATAGCAAAGCTACCACCACCGGTCAATGCAAAAGGGGTAAGACAATTCCTAGGGCATGCGGGGTTCTACCGGCGATTCATAAAAGATTTCTCTCTTATAGCCAAGCCTTTGACTGCCTTATTGCAAAAGGAGTCGACTTCAAGTTCGACAAAGAGTGCCTACAAGCTTTTAACACACTTAAGAAAGCTTTGATTTCGGCACGATTGTGCAAGGACCACGGTGGGATCTACCTTTTGAGTTGATGTGCGATGCTAGTGATACGGCTATTGGAGGTGTTCTTGGGCAACGAGTTGAGAAGAGGGTTCACGTGATCTATTACATGTCCAAGACCTTAAATGAAGCACAAAGGAACTACACCACTACAGAGAAGAGTTCCTAGCCATTGTTCATGCATTTGAGAAATTTTGGGACTACCTCATTGGTTCCAAAACGATTGTTTATACCGACCATTCTGCCATCAAGTACCTAATTTCGAAGAAGGAATCCAAACCATGCCTCCTCCGATGGGTCCTCTCTTTACAACAATTTCATGTGGAGATCCGGGACAAGAAGGGAGCCGAGAATGTGGTTGCGGATCACCTTTCGCGCATGGAGAGGGAGCAACAAGAAGATGATGGGCTGCCCATTTGTGATGAGTTGAAGGATGATGTTTTATACCTCCTCAAGGAGAAGATTCTACCATGGTTTGCGGATTTGGTAAACTACTTGGCTTGTGAGGAGTTTCCCCCCGATTACTCCAAGAACCAACGGAAGAAGATTAGGAGAGATGCAAGGCATTACATATGGGTTGATCTAATTTTGTTCAAGAGAGGTGTAGATGGTATCCTAAGAAGGTGCGTTCCGGAGGAAGAAGTTCATAGTGTGCTGAAAATGTGCCACTCCAACCCTTGCGGAGGTCACATGGGGGCTAATAAGACAGCCCAAAAGGTTTTGCAATGTGGGCTATGGTGGCCCCATATCTTTAGGGATGCGTGGGCATTTGTGAAGACTTGCGATGCTTGCCAACGGAGTGGAAACATTTCCAAGAAGAATGAAATGCCTCAAAAACCCATACTTGAACTTGAGATCTTTGATGTGTGGGGCATTGACTTTATGGGACCCTTCCCTTCCTCCCGTGGGAAACAATACATACTTGTGGTTGTGGATTACGTGTCTAAGTGGGTGGAAGCAATTGCCTCCCCTACAAATGATCACAAGGTGGTGGTGAAACTCTTCAAGAAGATTATATTTCCAAGGTTCGGGATTCCTAGGGCGGTCATAAGTGACAACGGGTCACACTTTGTGCATGGGGCCTTTCAAAGGATGCTTCGAAAGAATGGAGTACATCAAAGGTTCGGGACAACCTATCACCCTCAATCTAGTGGGCAAGAGGAAGTCTCCAATCGGCAGATAAAGTCCATCCTTGAGAAGACAGTGGCGAAGAATAGGAAAGATTGGTCCGATAAGCTTGATGATGCACTTTGGGCATACCGGACTGCTTTCAAGACCCCAATAGGTACAACCCCATACCGCTTGGTCTACGGGAAAGCATGTCACCTCCCGGTCGAACTAGAGCACCGCGCTCAATGGGCTATCAAGAAGATAAATTTTGATCTAGCAAGCGCGGGAGAGCAACGGATGTTGGACCTTCATGAATTGGAGGAGCTTCAGATGGACGCATATGACAGTGCGAACCTATACAAGTCCCGATCTAAGGAGTTCCATGACCGGAAGATAGAGCGGAAGGTGTTCAATGTTGGTGACAAAGTCCTCTTATATAACTCTAGGATGAAGCTCTTCCTCGGTAAGTTGATGTCAAGATGGAGGGGTCCATTCACTGTCAAAGATGTTTTCCCTTCCGGTGCGGTTGAGCTTTATGATTCTAGTGGGTTGCAATCCTTCGTGGTTAATGGGCAAAGGTTGAAGACATACTATGAGGGAGCCCATGTTGGTGTGATAGATGTGTTCGAATGCGGTCACAAGAGTTGAATGTGACCACGTCAAGCTATCGACGTTAAACTTAGCGCTTCCGGGAGGCAACCCGATTTTCTTGCTTTTACTAGAGTAGTTTCTTTTGTTTTGTTTGGTTTAGCTCCTAATTTGTGTGAGTTTTGTGTGCTCTTGTGTGTTTTTGTGCAGGTAGAAGATTGGTTAGAAGTCGGAATGAAGAGAGTGATGCATGCCTTGAAGGAAAAGAAAACCTGCAGACAGCACGGCCGTGCCATCAGACAGCACGGCCGTGCCAGAATCCAGCACGGCCGTGCCAAAATCTGCACGGCCGTGCCAAACCTCAAAAGCCTACTGACATTCTAGCACGGCCGTGCCATTTTCAGCACGGCCGTGTCAAGTAATAGCACGGCCGTGCCATCTGAAATTCAATTTCGCAAAAAGCCTGCCAAGCCAACACGACCGTGCCAAACCTCAGCACGGCCGTGCCAGTTATAGCACGGCCGTGCAGCGCGGGTTCCGGATAGTTTTTCGTGTTTTTTTAAACACGATTTCACTCAAACTCTCTCATTATTCCCCAACTCTCTAACACTCTTTCCTACCCTTTTTCTCTCTAAACTAACCCAAACCCCCAACCTCCTCCCTCAATTCCTCAAATCAAACCCTAATTCCCCATATTCTTCTTTCAAGATCTCGGCACCCTCCTTGCATTGGAGCATTTTTCAAGTGATTGGACGCAAAATTCGGCCCTCTTTGAGCTCGCCACAACTCCACTTCGTGGAGTCCTCGGTGAATTCGTTCTTAAACTCATTGATTTTCGCAATTTTTGTCCAATTTCATTCGTTTTATTGAATATTTGTTGTTGAATTGTGCTTTATTGTTGAAAGTTTGGGTGAACTAGTAGTGTTAGGGTAGTACATTGCATTCTAGGATAGTTTCTTGCTTGTTAATTGGTATATTGTGCTTAATTTCTTGAATCAAACATGCCTAGAACAAAGACATCGACTAGGAGACCGGGTCGGGACGATGCATCCTCATCCATGGTTCCACCCACGGTGGACACCATGGGTATTTTTTTAATAACCCGTCCTTTTTGGACAAATTTGTAGGATTATCCCACCGACCGATCCGGCCTACCAAGTTCTACGACCCTTTAGCCGCTAGGGCTCTAGGGATCGAAAGCGACATGGTTCAACTATTTTCATTTACCAACTTTGATTCTTTCCTTACCATGCATGCTCTCACTTACAAGAGGCTTACCCTCGAATTTTTGTCTTCTTTGTACGTGCATCGGGATGAGAATAACTCACCCCGGTACTTGTTCTTTCAACTAATGAACTCGGGCACCATTCAAATGTCGATGGCCCAAGTTAATGCCGCCTTTGGGTGGACATCCGACCTGAAATATGGTCCTAAGGATGGCCACTCAAAACACTACAACTCCGGGTTATTTTGGCGGCAAATCACGGGGAAAATGGATAGAGATCCCCGTAGGGATAAGGTGACTTCCATCGTCAATCCCGCCTTTCGGTTGTCCCACAGGACCTTCTCCTCTACTATCTTTGCTAGAGGAGATAGTTCGGGTGTAGTCTCCATTAGGGAGTTACAGTTTATTTGGCACCTCACCCGTGGGGACGGGCGTCTAGACATGGGAGCGTGGTTACTAGACCACCTCGACGATGTAGCCCGGGGTAGGGGTGATATTACTATCGGTGGCATGATCACCATTCTTGCGCAATATAATGGGATTGATTTTTCTGAATTGCAGGCTATCCCAGGCACTACGAGGCTTGATATGCGCACCTTGAGAGCCATGCAATGGCTTGGTGGCTTGAAGGGACATCCCAGCCGGATTGCTATTTGTGGCTCGTAGCAGGCAAGCCATACGCCTACTTGCCCGATCCGGAGAGGACGGTGGTTTACAACAAAGACAACTGGATCTTCGACCCTGACTTCGCCTGGCATGAGGACGGAGGCACGGAGTATGTAGACCGCAATCCCCAGCCTCGCCAGGGGGATGAGCAGGCCCACGGGGGCCAAGGAGGTGACGATGCTGATGATGATGACGAGGAGGGTGGCCCGGATGCGGCCCAGCAAATCCCGGCGCAAGACTTCGCCTGGCTCCGCCAAGGAATGGAAGATTTGAAGCTCGAGGTAGCGGATTTGCGCCGGTCGAACGAGGATATGACCTCCGCCTTCAGAGACCTGAAGAGGAGTGTTGATGATATGGCCTCCCGTTTCCCTTATGGCCCGGGCGGGCCTAGCTCGTGATCCCTTTCACTTTCCCTTTAGTTACCTCCCTCTCCTTACTATTGTAAGTCCTTGATGTATAAACATTGAGGACAATGTTTGATTCTAGCTTGGGGGGGTCTTACTTGTATTCATTCCAAAAAAAAAAAAAGATTTACTGCTTTCCTAGACTAACCTTAACTTGTTTGCTAGTATGTCTTTCCTTTTCGCAGATTGGGAACATTCGAGACGCGGCATGAGTTTGAAGAACGATGCTATGGCCGTTAATTGGAGCTCCCGGGAAGCAAATTTGGTGAGATCTTTTCTTTTTTGTGTGCTTAGGATAGTTTAGTTTAGGAAGAAGTTGAATGGTTCGAGGATGTTTGATCGGTTCTAAGGAACCTGGGATCGTTAATGTTGATATCATTCGATCACTTGTTTGTCGATTGGGATTTTATGTGATTTTTATGCCTCGTTATGTGCCTTTCAACTTATTCAGTTGGCTTAGTTGTACATATGTTTGTGTTAGATAGGAAAAGCTTCTGCTATGAGGATGTGTGGTTTAGCTTATATGATATGCCTCGTAGTCTTTTCCTATGTTTTTGGATCATAATAAACTTGTCTAATTGCAAAATTTTGGAATATTGTTCATGTTGGATTCGAAATGTGAATGAATGTGTATGGAATGTCTATTTCCACTTAAGCCAGTGATGAATACACAGTTCGAGTCTATTGTTGATCAATGTGGACGAGTCTAGGCGAAGGGTAGAAATAGAACACTTTTGTCATGTGAAACTCTATGCCTTTGGGCTGTGGTAAGATGGAGTCGCTTCCCGGTTGTGGATTTGACCCCCTTGATTGGTAGTTGCTTTATTTGTTAGATCCCATGAGGTTTATTTGTTCTAGCCTTCATCATTCTTGTTGAGTGGCATATTTGGATCCTTGATTACGCATTTTTCGATCTTTGTGTTGACTAGTAGCTCCCGAGACCGACTTGACACTTTTAAGGGAGGAAGAGGGCACCTTTTTCATTTTTCTTATTTTGTTCCTTTTGTTTTGTTACAAATTGATTTTCTTTTTACATCATCTTACTTGCTAACCATGTTGAGCTTTAATTCCATTCTTGGTTAACCGTGTTACAAACCCGATGGCCAATGTTTTACCAACCCTTAGTTGTGAAGCGTTTACCTAGATAGGTTTGTTGAGCTTATTGTTTACTAATCAAGAAATAAAGTTTGATAGTTGGTTTGAGCAGGTGTGAAAGTGAGCCTAATTGTAAATATGTAATGTGAAAGTCATTTTGCCATCAATAAAAAAAAAGAAAAAAAAAAAGAAGAAGAGAAAAGCCGTCCGAATTGTGAAAAAGGCAAGGACACATAAATAAAGTTTAGAAGTTTGAAAGAGGTCATTTGAGTGTGTATTATATGGATAATTTGGGATGTGTAAGAATGCGAATCAATGAGATTTTGGAAAGTGAATTACATCTTTTGAACTATTGTTTTTTTAGAATTGTGATTCTTGCGCTTCATTTAGGAATTAACCCCACTTTTTTTAAATTGTTTTCACCTACCTTACCCATTTCCAATACATTACAACCCTTTTAAGACCCTTAGACTTTAGAGGTGTTCGGTTCTCAAACGGTGGAGGGAGATACCTTTCAACCCTATGGAAAGATTATGCGTAATCGAGATGTCGGGATACCTTTGTTATTTCCTCAAAACATCACTTCTTCCGGTTCCTTCGAGGAATCACGAGGGGCCAATTAGGGTGGTGATTTGAAGCAAAAGGGGAGGACGTGGCCGGTTTGGTCGGGTTTAGAGGGAAGCATGATTTCTTTGTTCTCTATGCTTGGTTTAGGTCTTGTTCGCATTTGATCAACGATATCTTGGATTGTGTGTCTCGTTGCTTGTTTGAGTGAGTTTTCCTTCCGTGCATGGTTGTTCTAAGTAGGATCCATTGATTTCATTCCGTGCTTAATTTGATTTGTTCGCAATGGCATAGTTTATTTGATCTTGTGTGTGTTTCCCTTGGTTTTTGCTCGAGGACTAGCAAAAGTGTAGCTTGGGGGGTTTTGACAAGCGCACTTTAGGGCGCGCTTTAGAGCATATTTTAGGATGATTTTGGATGTATTTGGGGCCGCTTTGGCCGATTATTACCTTGTTATGCTTACGTTCCCCATATTACGTGCTTCACGGGTTTTCGGTTTGTTTTTGATGTGTTTTCAGGTAATATCAACCGAGTTTAATCGGATCCCGAGCCCTTGATGCGTAACCGAGCTATCCTTGACCGGAGTCCGAGGAGTTAAGGAAGTTCAAGTGTCGTGCATTGATTACATAGCACAGGCAGCACGGCCGTGTTACCATAGGCACACCCGTGTTGGCCTATAAGCAAGCAACCCCAGGCAAGGCAGCACGGCCGTGCAAGCCAATAGCACGGCCGTGTCAGTATCCACGCACCCGCATGGCCGTGCAGGCCATTAGCACGGCCGTGCCAGATGTTGCCCGTGCCCGTGTCAGCTTCAGTATGAGCCCCATGCTAGAGCATATTCAGCACGGCCGTGTCATTTTTAGCACGGCCGTGCCAGGAAGCTGCACGGCCGTGCAAATAGACGTGCCAATTTGAAGAAGAAATCCGGTTTACTTACTGACAAGCTAGCACGGCCGTGCCAAATACAGCACGGCCGTGCTGATCTAGGGTTAACTGCGCGCTTGACTTCTCCGCATTAGAAGACGTATATAAGGCCCAACTTTAAGAGGATTCCGCAGACAGTTTTAGAGATAGTTTTGAGAGCCTTTGTAGAGAGTTATTGGAGAACGTTCTTAGTATTAGAGATTCATTAGTTTTCTTAGAGATATTTCTAGAGATTTTAGTTTTCTTGGATTGATTTGAAGCAAGATTTGCGAAGATTCTTTGTATTATTCATTGACGACGGATATCAAAGTTCTGAACTTTTCCATTGATTCGCATCAATACAATTGGTATTATTCATTCTTGTTTATTAATCAAGCTTTATTATTCCTTAATCAGAATTCATGTTTATATCTATTATGCTTTTGGAATTCATTATTGCTTTGATTATGAATATGTGTGAGTAGTCTCCTAGCTAGGGTTTTGGGATGAAACCCGGCCTAGGTAATCTATGTAATTGAGGATTGATTTTGATAAACGGATTGTGATTAAATTGATTATATGCGATTGCATGTTAATTCATTATAATAGGAGTAGCTAACCTAGAATCTTGAATTTGATTGCATGATATTCTTGATTTGAACAAGAGATTGTGAATTAAGTATTTCATTATTGAATGTGGTTTGATTATGTATCGAGTAATGTTAAGTGCATGAGAAATCCAAGCTTAGTATTGCCCGTTGTCTTCCTATCACATGATATTGATCAGACTTATAGTCTTTGCATATCCCGTTTGTCTCTGTGATTCCTTGTTGCTTAGTTACCAATGGTTAGGCGGATTCCCGTTCTCCCTAGTGTCTTAGTTTATTGATTTATTCCATCTTATTAGTAGTATTTTAGAACACCATTTTCCATTGATTTCGAACTAGCTTAGTTTTAAGATTGATTTGCAATTACTCTCGTTCCTCGTGGACCGAACCTTTATTTGCCATTGTACTTGGTTATAGGGTGTTCCTATAAGTATTGTTTGATTGAGAGTTAGATTGTAGCGACCATTTTAACCCTCGTCACCTAGCATAAGCAACGCAACAGTAGCAGCAGCCCGCATAGCGTGCGTGGCCTGCTTGTTCTGTGTGAGAAATATGCGGGCTGCTGCAAAGACCTTGCGTGCGATGTAGCGTAGTGCTCGGCTGCACCTAGTACAAGCATCGCTGCATCAGCAGTAGTACGCAATACGTGCGGGCTGTGCGTGCTTGTATGCTGGGCTGCGTGCACGCATAGCGCCCAGCTAGCAGGCCTAGCCAAGGGGTCAGGCCGCCAGCTAGTCAGCCTTGACGCCCAAGGCTGGCAACAGCAGCTGGCACGCGTGCATTAGATTGTGCTTGGGTAGCCGGTTTTGTGTGGGTTTCTTGGGGAGCAAGGGGAGGGTGGTCCCCCTCCCACCCTTGTGGTCCTCACCTAACCCCTTGCTTTCCATTTGACACTTATTTTTTGTTGATTCATTTTCTTTTAATTTGATTTTTGAATTAAATTAAATTGAATAAATACATTTTTACCTAGGGGTGTTCATATCCTGGGTACCTGGATATTCGGGTACCTGAAAATCCGGGTACCCGGATCTTTGAGTAGTTGATAAGTCGGCCCGTGTCCCGTCCCGGATAATTCGGGTACCCGGTATTCGTGTACCTGAATTATCCGAGACGGGACACGGGTACCCGAATTTTATTTACTTTTTTTTAGATAAATTTGTACCTAAAACTGCTGTAATTTTGTACAAAAATTCTGCTACATATACAATAATAAACCTGTTGTTTTTTTTTAAAAAAAAAAAACTGTTGTAATTTTTAAAAAAAAAACTGCTGTTTTTTTTTTTAAAAAAAAAAAAACCTGCTGTTTTTACTCAACAGTTAACAATAAAACACCTGCTGTATAACCTGCAAATGCAAAGCACCTGCTGTAATTTGTAAACACCAAGGAAAACAACAAGTAAACACCAAAGGAGAGCAGAACATGTCTCGCCATAAAGTCTCAAAAGATTTCTGTTAATACAGATTACAACAAGAGGGAATCATATGTCTAAGTTTAAGTCAACAATTAACAACCTATGTTACATAACAATTAACAACTTATGTTACATAACATTCAATCACTTGTGAGATTCGAAATTTCCATTGTCTCATCAATAACAATCGTCGGTTGCTCCAAAACCAAGTCTTTCATTCTTACAAAACACAAATAAGGCAATAAAATGATCACATATCACATATATTATATATAGTAAAGTAGTGAAATAAAGTAATACGAAGTATATAAAGTTATAAAATCTCCTTCTTCTTCCATATTTTCTAATTCAAGCAAGTTTTCCTCTATAGTAATAGGGACATTGGAACTACGCATCCAATCTTGGCCACAAACAAGACTTTCTACCATTTTTGTGCTCAAAGAAGTGCGAAAGGAATCTAGAACACATCCTCCCGTGCTAAAAGCGGACTCCGAAGCAACGGAAGAAACCGGAATAGCAAGAATATCACGAGCCATAGTCATAAGTATTGGATATGTTTTTCCTTGTGCACTCCACCATGCCAAAATATCAAATCCTCATCACTAGGCTCTAGTTTATCCCCTAAATACTTTTCTAATTCGGTCATTCCTTTGGAAGATGAATCATTCCCAATCTCCCTTACAAAACTATCCCTCAATCGAGATACATTGTTAGAACCCTTTTTTTGTTCTTTCCCACCCATTTCACTTTGACTTGTAGAGGCAATATTGGTAGAAGATGACTCCACCTTTTGTGCATAACAATCATATAATGAATTTAATGTATCTTGAATACGTTGACACAAAATATAAGAATTGCTAACATCATAAGAATTACGCACAATATGCTCTGTATACTTCATCTTATTCCTTGGATCAAGAATCAATGCAATGAACATCAAGATATTAATATTATGAGCATTTGCCCAATACTTGTCAAATTTCAATTTGATTTTTATTGCCATATTCTTAACATCATCATTCGGATCACTAGCATAGTCATAAATGGTGTACCCAATATCATAAATCTCTTCCACAAAAGTATTTTCTGTCACATAACGGGATCCGGGCAATTTCAAAGTAGCATTATAAAAAATTTCAAGAAAAGGCAAGAAACTTTGAATTTTATTCCAATCCTCATCATCGGGAGCACCCCCCATGGGTTGCTTCATAAGCTCTTTAGTGTACGGAGAGAACTATGTTTTCATATTCTTAAACGCTTTCCTAAACACTAAAGCAATCTTAAGCATCAAATAGGTTGAATTCCATCATGTTTCAATATCTAAACAAACAAGACCTTTATAAGTGATATTCTCTTCTTCAACACAAGACTTGAACTTCTGAAGCCTAGAAGGAGAAGACCTCACATATTTCACGGCAGCTCGGACTTTTAAAACAGAAACATTCACATCTTTCAAGCCATCTTTAACAACCAAATTCAAAATGTGTGCAACACATCTCATATGCAAAAACTCAGAATTCAACACACACCCATCCCAAAGATTAAAGATTTTTTTCAAGTATTTTATAGCCAAATCATTTTAGCTAGCATTGTCAACTATTACAGTCATAACCCTCTTCAAATTCCATTCTAACAAACATTTTTCAACAGATTTACCAATAAGCTCCCCAGAATGACCGGCAACAGGACAAAAGTTAATGATTCTTTTATGCAATTTCCAATCATCATCAATGAAATGAGCAGTAAGACACATATATGACAAGTTTTGACCCGAAGTCCATGTATCTATAGTAAGACATACTCTAGAAGACACATTGTTGAAATATTTCTTTAACTTTTTCCTTTGATCAATAAAAAGACCATAACAATCCCTTGTAATGCTAGCACGCGAAGGAGAAACAAATTCAGGAACAGTGACTTTACAAAACTAACGAAAACCTTCACGTTCAACAAAAGCAAAAGGCAACTCATCTACAATTAACATCTTAGCAAGTGCTTTTCTAATCTTATCATGATTAAATCTCCACAATTTAGGAACATTAACAGTTTGGACACTCCCATCAGTATTAATCTTTGTCCTAGACTCAAAATCTAAGATAGTTTGAGATTTATCTTTGTAAAATGGAGATTTTTTACACCTATCAGTGTGTCGATTCATGCCATTAGTTCCATTCTTTGGATCACAACCAATTATTGCCCCACAATAAAGACATTTAGCATGGTTTGGGTCAGTTTTAATTACTTTAAAGTGTTCCCAAGCATTAGAGGGTTTTTTCCTTTTACCTCCTTCTTTTTCAGCTTTTGGTTTCTTCCCCGCTCTTTTCTTCTTAGGCCATATTTTTGGAGCCTTCTCCAAAACCTCTGCCTCATCAGAATCTTGTGCTTCAACAACTTGACTTGAATTTGTCTCCATCAAGTCATCAGAATCATCATCAAATGTTGACATTTTCTGGTTAAAAAAAGAAAACAGTATGATTAAGTATTAAGTAATCAACTAATCATATATTCATATGATATAAATTATTATAAAACAGAATACAAAAACAGAATAATATAAATAAAACAAGTAAAAAAATGAAAACAGAATAACAAAAATGAAAACAGAATAAAAAAGAACAGAATAAATCAATAATCCAGCAGAGATTTGAAGGCAAGTAGTTTAAAGATTATGAAAAGTAAGCAATCTGATTTCAAATGCGTAGAGGAAGCCAGAGCAAGTTGCCATCAGAATTTCAAGAACACAGGTAACCCATCAATTCATGGCTCTATCAGACCATATATTGATATATATACACACCAAATTCGGACATACCAAATTCGTTGCCCTCTGCCCACTCCATAATGTAACAGAAGACTAGATCTAAGCACACACATTTAACAATCACAAACCCCATAACAGAATTTCAAGAACACAAGATATTACACATACGCAATAACCCATCAAATTCCTAACCCAAAGAACACCGACTCCACCATCCATAATCAACAACACAACAAATTATAATGAAGAAAAATTACAACAAACTAACCTGAGGTGGTGAGAAGAAAATGAACAGGACCACGAAATGATTTAGATCTAGCAATTGATGTTAAACAAAATAATTAGATTAATATTAACTAAACTAAATACCATGAAAAAACTTCAAAAATACCATAAAAATAGTACATATTAAACTAACCTGAAGTTTGAGGATGAATCGAGTCGAATTTGATTGATTTTTGACGAAATCGATGGAAGTTTGAGGAGATGTAGAGCACTAGAGCTGTAGGGAATTAGGGATGAGGCGCGATAGAGAAGAAGAAGAGCTGCGTGTTTTTTCTTTTTGGGAGTTATTGGAAGTTTGGAACCCTAGGTTTAGTAAGTGGGCTGGGCTGGCACTAGCAATGTTAAATTTTTTTTTTTTTAAATGGGTATCTGGGTACACGATAATTGCAAAGCTTGTCCCATGTCCCGGCCCATGAAAGTGCTTACCGGGACGGGTACCTGACCCGAAAAAAACAGAAAATTTTGAAAATTTCCCGTTGAGTTTTTTGCGGGTCATCGGGAATTCGGGACGGGACAACCGGGTCGAAGTTTTTTTAACACCCCTATTTTTACCAACTCTCCCACATTGGTGAGAGATTGGAATTTAAGGGCTCCCTTCCCTATAAATACCAATAATTTGGCATTGGGAAGGGACACTTGAGTTGTGAACTTTAAGGGATCTCCAAGAAGAGAAAAACCTTTGTTCTAATACTCTAAGTTCTTTTGGTCTAGCCCCGACTAAGCTTCGGGGTAGGGGTCGTTCGGGTCGGGTCTCGAGGGTGAGAGTCGTTGGAGGCTTGCGCATTTACGAAGCTCTACGCTTTCAAGTTCGAGCTCTAAAAGGAGCGAAGCACGAATCGAGAGTATGATCGTCTTTCTCTCTCTCTTTGTTAATTAATTATGTGATTGTTAATTAATATGTATGTTTAGTTACTTTAATTTGTGTGCGGATTTTGGGATGGTTTCATTCCGCGTAGTGTTGGACACTACGAAACTCAACAATTCCCATACCACCTGACTTCTCCACACTACTAAGGCAAACACCGTCAACAAAACCACTTTTTTTCTTCACAATTGACAATCTTTTTTCATCAATCATCGTCTCCATTACGAAGACAACATTTGGCCTTTCTCTCCAACACAAATTTTGGAGAGCTTTTACAGTCCACAGATTGCCAATTTCGTGGACATTCCAACTTATGATTTTCATTGTTATTTGAGGGCTTGGATACCCCCAAAGCCCTCTACTTAAGAAAAGTTTGATGACAAATCACCACTTTAAGCTACAGATTTAAGCTTCTTCTCACACCCCTCCTCCTTACTACACATATCACCCTCCCTCATAGTATCCCCCCTTCTTTTTTTATTCTCTGTAATCTTATATCGACCCTCCGATACGTCCATAGCCACCTCCCCATCCCCACCTTCACTCGATCTAGCCCATCTTCTCCATTCCCCCCCCCCCCCCCCTCCCCACCTCCTTTTCATTCAAACTCACCCCAGTCATCTCCTTCTCATTCCCCACTTTCACTCCCTCTACACTCGATGCACCCGCAATTGTACTATAAACACCAACAGGTCTCAAGACCATTTTGTCACTGTTTTCAACAACAACCGGAACAAGGTTAATAGCTCGTTCCTTCTACAGCAGCATACATATAGTCTCTTATATACTACTTTTTTTTTTCTTTTTTGAGGCATCCTATATACTACTTAAAACCACTTAAATATAATATAAAATTACATATAGTCCTTTAATTAATTCCGTTTATAATTTAAGGTAACCAATCCCCACTGATTATATTTATAAATATAGTGCTCTATACAAAATTCTAGTAATAATAAAAGAATAAACAATCTGATTTTTGGTGTAAAGTACTCAATTTCAGTACTCCATACTACATAATCTTATTATCAATCCCTAAGCAAAAACACATTAAAATCACAACCGAGGGTTCAAAATTTTGGGCTTTTCAATAAAATAACAATCTAATTAAAAATTATAATATGATTAGTCTAGTCAAAACCATTTAAAACGTAATTAAACATGTTATTAAATAGCTATCGAAATATGAAATATAATTAAAACGAGAGGAAGATGATTTTTTTTCTTTAATACCCACATGTGTGTAGGAGGTAGAGGGAAAAGTGGAGAAACGAGTCAAACAACTGGCTGCAGCGAGCTGATGCCCCGTTAGTGCTAGCGCTCCACCAGTGGTGGTGGTAGTGTTGTTGGAGTAAAGAGAGGAAATGTAGCTGACCGCTCGCCCGATCAGGCGCAATAACAAGTGTTTTTTGATACGTCCGGGCGCCCGGCCGGGCAGTTACCGCCTAATCGGGCGCGAGGTAAAGTTGATTTTCGTCATTTGCTTGCCATGCCGGGCGCGAGAGCAAAGTTGAGATTACATATCACTTTCGCCCAATCGGGTGAATCTCGCCCGACCGGGCGGAAACTCGTCAGATTACCAACGACTCTTTCACTTCCCCTTCCTTTGTAACTTCCCCTTAACACCTATAATTAATGGGATGTTTTTAGGGGTTTTTTACTCACTTTTATTTCTGATTAAAAGCTTTGTCCCTTTGGATTCTTCAACTCTTGATTATCACATTTTTCATTATATATTTTCATGATTCGAAAATCAGATTATAATAATCATCAAACACATTGAGCTAAACACAATTCTCTATTTGGGCATAAGTTTACTAGTCTCCAACCTCCCACCCAAAAGTGTCTTTGTGTGGGAGTGGTGTGTGTAACCATAGGGAATGTACCAGTGAATACAATTGTGCATCCTGGTTGCGCCGGATTTCGTTTTCAAGTCAGTGATTATTATCATGACACACCGAAATTTCTTTGAGGATTATTATCTCTTCTCTTGTTCATTTTGTTAACTATTTATTCTAGACCCTTTTATATTACCACAGTAGTGGCCGGCGCAAAACACAAGAAAAGGGGAGGGGGAAACTGTGAGTGAGAGGAGGGAAAAAGGAGAGGGAAAGCTTAGGGTTTTACTTATAAACAAAATTGGGCGAAGTGGGCAATGCAACTTGATTATAAAGTGAAATATTTATACCTGAAGCCATAACATCTTTGCTATGTAATACTTTTGCTTATTTACTCTTCTTAAAAATAGTTGATGTAGACCATGAGTACTGTTTTTATACAAATTATTTTCTTCAACTAAATCTATAATAAAAGTATTTTAGATTATATTATAATACATCAAAATTATCATACAAAAATATTTAACGTATAAACTCGGATATCGCCTGGGTTAAACACTAGTGTGCCATTAATAATTGAATTGACAAGTTTGCATCCCTCCACTATGTGCCGGTCAAAGTATAACACTTATTAAAACACGGAGGGATTAAATAAATTTACTCCAAAAATAATAATTTTAAGTTTTAATTCTACTATAAAAAATTTGATGTGTCACCAACTCACCGCTAAACATTTACAAAAATAAATTAAATAATAAATAAAATGAAAACAAAATAAAAAGTTTTAACAACTAATGATCAAATAAAGAAAATTTGACAAAAAAAACTAATCAGTATGTAGTAAATTGGGGAAGAAGTGTTGCTTAGGATTTGGGCCTCATCAATTAGATAATGAATTATGTAATAATTGATTAGCCCAAAGGTTTCAATAAGTTAGATTTAGACTCGATTTATGGACTAGGCTTTATTAACTTTAATAAGTTGGATACTTGATATCTAAGTTGTAGTCCTTAATTTAATTTCAACCATATCCTTTAAGATGCATTTTTAAGTCATTTTGCATAAATATACTTTTTTTTTTTAATAAATCAATTCATTAATCAAAAGTCATACGACATCTACAATTGAAATCTAAATCAACAAATACATAAATTTGAACCAAATAAAGGTTTTCTTTATCAAAGCTACGATCGTTGAATAGATCTTGCACTGTGGTACATCTCTCGCACACATCGTTCGAATATACAACTTTTTCGGAGAGACTGTCTAACGATTTGTTGTAGCCGTAGAAATAATTTTCATCTAATTCACTTGAACGCCTTTGAAGATATGACAATCGTTGCGATCTCGGACAACTCTTTACCAACAAATAGATAATAGGACAAAAAATGATTACCTTTTTTAATAAATCCTAACACACACAAAAAAACCCTAAACAAAAACAAACAACAAAACTAACAAAAACTAACGACTCTACCATAGGGAGACAGACAAATATCTACACTGCTAATGTAGATTGAAAACTAAATTGCAAAACTAAAGAAAATTAAGGGAAAAGGGTCGAAAATAGTCTAATTTCCGAAGAAATAGACTATTTCCCGCCTAAACGGCCAACAATTTGGAGAACCCTAGGAGAGAGGAGGAGAGAAGAGGAAAGGAAAGCGAGAGTTTCTATCTACAAAACCATATACATAAAAGATATACTTCAAACTCTTGTAATCAGTGAATATTTCAGTATTCTACTACCCTTTACACCATATAGGTAATGCCTCTATATTAACAGAAAGATTCAATACCCCCTGCTTAATTAAGTTTGAATATCTTTTTTTTTTTTTCCAATAGCAAATTCAGCTATTACAAACTAAGAAACACTTAAACGAGCCAAACTAGCTCTTACAAACCAACATAAACAAAAGCAAAAACTTAAAAACTTTTTAATCGACAAGTCTCGATTACTTGTTACCAAATCTGCTTGTCTTGGATCATACTTCTTAATAGGCACCACAGTTGAGATAAGGACGGAGCAAACATTGTTGTTGAAATGCAAAACCCATAGAGGCAAAAGGGTTGGTAAAAAGAGAGTGTCATGGCCACAGCGGGTAAAACGAGTCGCAACTTGCGACCCCGTACCATAAACAGGTACACGTAGCCTCTCCTCAAGAAGAAGGACTATAGATGACATGCTATGAACCCCCAAACTTTGCATTTGGGGAGCCGTTTCAGGGCAACAATTTGAAAAACCATTGCTCAATATTGTAATATTTAAAGAACAAGAGAAGTATTTAGCTCTTTTCAACAAAGATCCACCGTATGTATACTCTCCTAAATTTGTGAGTGTCTATAAAATCATATGGGTATAACTAATTAACTATGTAAGACCGAAGAAATAATAATAATAGTCTCTTCTCACTACTTTATAAGATAGCCCCAAATCTACTTTTTTCAGTTATTTAGGAGTTGGTTCATTAAAAGTGTGTGCGACTGTTTTTCAATAAATACAATAAATAAATAAATAAATAAATAAATAAAATAAAAATAAAAAATAAAATCTATAATATTTCCGTTTTAAATAAATGTATCAATTCTTTAAATTGAAACATCCTTCTATTTTAAAAATTTCTCTCACACCCCACAAACCCCACTTGCAATTTTACCATTTTTCTCTCTTTTCTTATGCATACTCAAATTCCCTTAAATAAAATGTCTCTTTACTCACCCTTAATTAATAAATTGTATTCTCAACTTGACCCGACACACTTAAATAATGATATATATACTCCCTGTGTTTTTGTAAGTGACACACAAGCAAATTTCAACGCATGTTGATACAGCTACAAATAAAACTTTAATAGTGTATTAACAAAAGTACTTAATTTAGTTCACCTATACAAAGTATTAAACATGGTGCATATATTTTTATTCCCTCTGTTTCATAATAATTGACAATACTTTAACCGACACACATTCTAATGCACAACTTTGACCATTAATATTTGTAATTATATATTAATAAGAAGTATAAAAGGTTAATATAATGAAAATGTATTTAAAGACTAATCCAAAAATAATATACATGGCAACATATGTTTTGTATTTATTGGTAAAATGTATAGTCAAGTTAATCATATAAATAGTGCAAAAGTCAAAGTGTTGATATTATTACAAAATGGAGGTAGTAAAACAGTTAGTTACAGTATTTAGATTTAGAAATGAAGAAAATACCATAAAGAGAGAGGAGCAAACTTAAATAAATTTTCAAACTATAAAATGGTTGTAATAGACTATTAGTATTATACTTGTAGAGAATAGTCCTCTGATACATTAGGAATTCTCCTCATGAGGAGGGGTTCCTAATATTTTCTTTTTTCTTACCCTTGCAAAAATAAATAAAATAAAAAATAAAAATACTGTAGAGATTAGAGAATAGTCTTTATTCTTTAGCAGCACAAACGGGAATTGTTTGCATCAAAAAAAACAAACGGGAATTGTGCCTTGAACGTGTCTTCCAAGCTAACGTAACTTTGTTAATTTGTTAAATCTCTGCAACAAAGATTAATCAGTAATTTATTTGGACTAACATGGCCTCATTCAATTAACGTGGGCAGCAGAAAAAAATAAAAAACAAAATTGTTGACACGTGGCCAACGGTGAGGCGATGAGCTCAACAATTTCTCTCACAATTTCAAGGAAGCAAAGTCAAATATTACTCCCAAAATCAAATATAGAGCCTAACATATCGCATTAGGAAATTAGTGTTGTAATAATTTTTTGTTCAGTGAAAATGGCTAACATTAGTGGCCCTATTGCTTTGAACATAGCTTTTTATCCATGGTTTGCTCTCGGCCACCTTACTTCGTTCCTCCGATTAGCTAACAAGCTAGCTGAAAGGGGTCACAAAGTCTCCTACTACCTCCCAACTAAAACACAATCAAAATTAGCTTTACAAAACCACAACCCAGACCAACTAACTTTAATACCCATCGATGTTCCACCCGTCGATGGCCTTCCTCCCGGGGCCGAGACAACCAACGATGCGACCTCGGCTGCGCCCCTTATCATGACTGCCATGGACATGACTCGTGATACTATCGAATCACATCTAGCCCAACTCAAGCCCGACTTTGTTTTTTATGACTTCGCTTATTGGATGCCTGAACTAGGCAGAAAACATGGGTTCAAAACAGTGCACTACATCACTGGATATATAGCAAGATACGCTCTCTTTGCCACCTTCATCAACAATCAATTTTCCACGAAAGAGGCCGCCGATAAAGCAGAAACACTACCGGAACTTCCATCCGAAATCTTTTGGATGCGAGCCCACGAGTCCAAGATTATGGCGGGTGTAAGTTCAAAGAAATTCGGATTAAAAGGTCTGACACTAGGTGAACAATTCGGTATATCTTTTCGAGAATGTGATGCAATTGGAGCTAAGACATGTAAAGAGATGGAAGATTTTACTGTGAGTTTGTTGAGAAGATTCTAGGTAAGCGTGTGCTTCTAGCAGGGCCTGTGGTTCCTAAACCCCCGTCGTCGAAACTCGAGGAGCGTTTCGACGACTGGCTAAATGTTTTTGGTGCTGCTAGTGTTATATATTGTGCACTCGGGAGCGAATGTGTTCTGGAAATAAACCAATTTCAAGAGCTTCTTCTTGGACTAGAGCTTACAGGTGCGTTGTGTTTACTTATCTATTTTTATCTACAATGCTGTCAGTGTTAAATTCTAGTGGGAATGTGTATCTTGCATTATCATTGAGCTAGTGATAGTTTGTTTGCTTGTCATATTGAGAGGTACGCCGGCCTCTTTCAAATTCACACGTTTCACGATTAATATCTTTGTGGAACGGTAAATCAATAACTAATGTGAATATAATAAACAAAAAAATTGATATTTTAAGATTAAAAGTTCATACAAATTTAGCAAAATCTCACTTTTCAATATGTTTGTTTTTTTTTCATATTACACCATCAAAATAGATGAACTTTGAACATTGATTTCAGCTAGAATAAATATTACCTCCGTAACATATTATTTGTAACGATTTGACATAAAATATGAGTAAAAAATGTCTAATCGTTGCAAATATTACTACCTCCGCTTATTTTAGTTGACAAGTTCTGACTTTAGTATTATTCATACACTTTTCTTTGCCTGTGTTTTGTGATTTATACGTAATGAAAAAAAATAGTCAAGCGAGGTCTTGTTAGATTCGTCACGGTATATATTTTCAAAATATCAACTTTTTATAAGTTTTGTTTATCGATAATAAAAGATATTAACAGTTAAATTTTGACGTTGATAAAAGTGACTAAAGAAACGTGTCAACCAAAAAGAAATGGAGATAGGATGTAACAGAGGTAGTAATTAGAGATGGAAATTAGGATTATATTAGTTGATTAGTTGCTGATTAGTTGGTTGTAGACGCATCCAAAGTAAGAAGATCGACGAAAAGAAAAAAAAAAAAAAAAAAAGCAAGTTGATACTTGATAGTAGCACTGTTAAAGGACCACCAAATTAAATTAATCATGTTGACCGAAAAAACAACGAAATCAATAAATAATATGCTAGCGTGTTCAAAGAGACAAAGACTGTCAATCTGACGTAGAGAGGAATATTCTATTTGGAATTAATGTGGTGAATAACTTTTGATTTTATTGATTTATTAATAAATGGGTTAATGGGATTCCGGGAAGGTGTCTTTGATGTAAAACGCGGTTAACAATACTAAGAATTTCATATTCCTATTTTAATCTTTGTGGCTTATTGAATTGAGATTTGAGAAGGGTGGGAATTGATCACATAAATGAACCTATACTATAATCGGATTGGTATCAAATAAAATAATATAAAAAATTAAACGCATGTTATTCGAACTCATTATTTTAACTTGATTATTCTTGGCAGATCTTTGACACTCGGATACAGTAGAACATTAAGTTACTTCATTTTAGTTCTAAATCAAATACTCCCTTCGTTTTTTTAAACTTTGACTGACATGTTGTTTAAGTAAATTTTAATTGACATTATATATATATATATATATATATATGTATATATATAACTTAAATGAGAATCTTTCTAAAGATAAAGATGAGAACCCATCTTACACCATTCGTTTTCATATTATGGATGATTGAGATTGAATTTCAGATTGCGTACATGTGGTTTTTTTATTTTTATTTTATTTTTATTTTATTTATTTTTTTTTTTTTGCATTGAAACACGGTAATATGCATTGGAAAATCAAGAGACACAACAAGAAGGTAATACTATTAATATTAGTACGTGCGGAGTATTTTTTATTACTCAAATAATCTATAAAGTCAATAAAAGAAAATAGAAAGAAAAATAAGTAGGAACATTTTTCTTTTTTTGAAATGGTTTTTTGTGGGTAAAAACAACATCAGAAAGTGACATGTATCATTTCTACTATCTATTTTAGTATTGTGTATTAATTGATGATTTAATTTTTTGAGGCCTTGTATAATATTTAATGAAATATCTTCTTAATTGCATATAGGTTAATATTCCCTTACATGGGTAATATTAGTAGTACTTTATTTAATTTTATTCCCATGTACAAAAAATTTATTTTTGGAATAATGCAATATGTTTACTCATGTTTATTATATTTGTAAATTGAAATTTTTAGGTTGAATATTGTATTGGCAATTTAAAAGTTGGACACCAACTTTTTCACTCCCCCCTCGGATTATATAATAGAAATTATAAAAGTGAAGGGGAGGGGAGTGAAATTTGAACTACCAACAATACTCTCTTTCACTTTATTTTTTAGTATTTAAAATAAACGCTTAAAATGGTTGCATCAAAAAAGTATATGATACCTTGACATAATTTGAGAAATTATACTATTGATAATCATAATTGATTGACTAAGGAAAAACAAATTAGGCAAATGAAAATACTACAAGATTGTCAAACCTTACTTAACTCGATACTGGAACGCTTAATAAAAAAAAAGAAAGACAATTAATGATCTTGTGCAATAGAAATTAGAAGTTATAATGTCTCTCTAAATTATGTTTTTTTCATCTAATTTTTAATTAGAGTTGGTTAACATTTTTTTCTCTTAATGTATATGACAGACAAAATTAAATAAATAGAATATTAATTAATTTCTAAAATTAGTGCACGCATTGCGTGCATATGAAGCTAATCCTATATAGTTAAAGAGAGAAAATAAGTATTATTAACAATGATGATAAAAGGGGAGATAGAGAATGATTCATGGTATATAAAGTTTTTAAAAATAATTAGTTGCTCGTTTAGTAGAATGAGCAAACAAAAATTAACTTATTTCAAGAAAATGAACAAAAGAATATGTTATACGTAGGAGTGAGCATAATAGAGAACCCTGTTAAAATTTCTAGAACCGAAATCGGAATCTGTTGTAGCAAGTTCCTCAAAATGGGAATCAGAACCTTCTTGGAAATTGGGAACTAGAAGGGTACTCTCTCTTGTAATATACTTACTAAGTTTTTTGCAGAATTTTTTAAATAAAAAACTGGTTGGTCATTAATTTATAATGTTTACAACTCGCAAATAAAACAACTAATAGTAGTTGTCTAACAAATTTAGTACATATATTTATAATTGTAATTTTGATATTTATTGTTTAAAAAATAAGTTAGAATTGGTGTATAATTTAAAATTAAGTGATGTTTTTATCAGGTTACAGGGTACTCTACAGGTTCTGGTTCCAAAATATTGAGAACCTAAACCGGAACATGTTGCAACAAGTTCTCCATTTTGCTACCTGGAACTGGAACCTATTATACATGTTCTGATTTCGGAACCTGCTGTTCCTAACAAGTTCCGGTTCCGATTCAGAGTACCCTGATTTTTTGCTCACCCCTATTATTACGTGCAAATGAGCAAAAAAAAATAAATAAATAAAATTGCTCATTTTAAGCAGATGAGCAAAAATTCGCACAAATGAAAAAACATGCTTATATAATAACTGGTTTTATGGTACAACCGATTTTACAATAAAATTTATTAATAGGTATTTTACAATAAAAATTACCCTAAATATTTGTTCCATTTTTTATTTTGCATACTTTTCAATGCAACGAGGTGTATTATTATAATTAAAATATTTCAATATATGAATTAAAAAAAATTGCATTTTTGGAGACTCACACATCAATCCTAGAATTGTTTTTAGTTTTTTTCAAAAAATATTTTAACATGTTCACTGCATTTTTTGGAAAAAAGATTTTACATTAATTATTGATATTACGCGAATTTATTTATTTATTTATTTTAATTTTTTTCTAACAATCGGCTATATGTTAGGCAACATAATTTTTCATGACTAATTTATTTGACACTCTAATTTACATTCTATTGCAATACATCTTGAAATACAAAAATTCTTATATATGGCTAGCAACACAGTGTGATAACTTCACATATAAAGTAACTAGTGTGTTTTGACACGCAATGCGTACATGCCTAATCTATTATAATGGATGCTGGTCAACATCATGAAATCTATTTTTAATATCATAGCTTATTATTAAAAGCTTATTTAAAAATTAAAAAAAGAAAAAAAAAACCAATTTTTTAAAAGTATCATAACCAATGAATAAATACTTCCAACATTTCATCATAAATGAATGATTAAAAAATTAAGAAAATTGTTTATATAATCTATAACAATGGGATAGAAAAGAATTATGTTCAAAATTTAAAATGAAGTGATAAATGAAAAGGAGCTATCAATTGTATAGTAATTACTAGATTGCAATTATACATAAAAAAAAAAATTTATTTATTAACCACCACTGATATTAATGCTCAATGCACTGTAAAGTAACAATAACTTTTGTGTGCTTTTGGCCACCCCGTGTGGTCACACACATTAAGTAACCCCCTAATCGATGAGTAATCCCTGATTGATCGAGTAACTCCTGATCGAGTGAGTAACCCCTAACTGACTTAGTAACCCTTAATTGAGTTAGTAACCCCTGATCGAGTGAATAACCCCTAACCGAATAAGTAGCCCTTATAATAATTGGCCACGCGGTGTGGCAGATAAGATATACATATAGACATATAGTACGTATTAAAGATATACACGTAGTAAGTTAGTAACAGCTAGAGAAAGATTTTTTTTGAGTGTTTTAGATGGAGAGAGAATTGTGATCATATATAGTAGTACAATGTGCAAAATATTAATTTATCAATCACATTATATTTAGTATCAAAATTATTAATTGTGCTTTGATTGATTGACATATCAATGACAATCGTTTTAATTTAGTATATCTTGTTAAATTTAAATTTGATTAACATAGTTATTTTGATCACTAATTATGTTTTATTTTTGGAAAATTAATGCCAATGATTTTGATTGATTAACAAATTAGTTGTAGACTATTAAATTTAACTTTACCAATTGTGTTTATACTACCAGTAAAGTTTTTAAATTTTGATTGTCAACAATTTAATGTTATTGGTTTTTTTTTTTATTATTTATTTATTTATTTATTTTTAATACTGTAAAAGTTATAGGATAAATAATTGTCTAAAATGCCCCAATCTAATTTAGTGTTTAATAATAATTGAATAAGGATATTTATGTAATTTTAATTATATAGTAGAGATTAATTTATAAAAAGGGGTTACGTTAATGAGCAAATGGGGCTATCTTGACGTATGTGGATTATATAAATGAGAAAATAGGGTTACTCTATTAAATAAGTGGAATTCTTCTTTCATTAGTTAAAAACAAAAGTATAAGGGTTACTTTTATTGCTAGATATTACTCGTATATTAAATTTGGGTTACTTTCATGGACAAAATGGTTACTTTTATGAGTAAATGAGTTTATTCATACAAATAAATATAGATTACTCTACCTACCTATATATATATATCAATTACTCTTATAAACTGAAAATTTTATGGTACACCCGGGTGCACCCAAAAAGAACATTATGCATATTTTAAGGAACATGGGCGAAAAAAAAGAACATTATAGACATTTATAAAGAATGCGAGCATAATATGTTCTTTGAGTTTGATCATTATGTTCTTTGAGTTTGAACTATATATTCTTTACATTATATAATATGTTTTTTTAATGTATGTACATAAAAAAAAAATATTAAATTCAACCACCTGAGCCGAGTAACCATTAAAAATAACATGTTCTTTAATGTATTATCAGGTTCTTTTTGTAAAGACTTTATATTCTTTGTAATGTCATGTTCTTTGTCAAACACAAACATGTTCTTTTGTCAAATACAGGTATGTTATTTTTCAAAAACTAATATGTTCTTTTCGCCATTTTCTATTTTACCGGGTGCACAGATCAAACACTATTAATGTGGCTACACACACAAGATTCACTGCTTGAAATATAATTGTGGTATAAATCAATGTCCTGCAGGCAAGCCATTTCTGGCGGCCTTGAAACCTCCTAAGGATTCCGAGACAGTAGAGTCAGCTTTTCCAATTGGATTCGAGGACAGAATAAGAGGAAGGGGAATCATACATGGTGGTTGGGTGCAACAACAATTGATCTTGCAGCATCCTTCGGTGGGATGTTTCGTAACTCACTGTGGGATCGGGTCTCTATCCGAAGCCATGGGAAGCCAATGTCAAGTGGTGTTGATGCCTCAAGCAGTCGACCAGTTTATATATGCGAGACAAATGAGTTTAGAGTTGAAGATAGGAGTCGAAGTCGAGCCAAGAGAGGATGATGGTTTATTCACTAAGGAGGCCGTTTATAAAGCGGTATCCATGGTGATGGATGAAGGTAGTGAAGTTGCTGCAGAAGTTAAGGCCAACCATGCTAAATGGAGAGAATTCATTTTAAAGGATGATTTAGAAGACTCTTACATCAGTAGCTTCATTCAGAGTTTACAACAAATGCTTGAATGAACTTAGTATACGTAGTATATTTGTTCAACGTTTCTTTTAAGAGTGTACTACGTATTACCATGTACTTTGTTTAGAGAAACTAAGTTATGGCAAACAAAAAAAGAAAACTAGTATTACATAAATTGTATTTTCTCTTAAAGATAATTTTTCCATAACAATGTTTTCCGTTAATACAAACAGAGCCTAAATGTGGGAAATGCTGGTGATATGCTTAATAAATGAGGCTTTTTAGATCTTTGATAGGACTATTGGGAGTTTTGCTACTAAGTAATACGAAGTATATATGGTGTAGCAAAGCAACATCTCCAGGCTTTTACTAAGATTGGGAACTCTAACCATTCTCGAAGGTGGTCATGGCACACCACCAGGTTTTATTCAAGCTAGTATAGGAAAGGAACATTGTCAGGTCAATGACATTATGGTACAGGAGACGTGCATCATTCTCAAGATCGATGGATCATGGCAAAAGCAAACAAGCTGGGAGGAGCTGGCCTTGGATGGACAGTGTCTTCACCCATGCAACCAGGTGAAAAGATTATATATAGTCGTTGCACGGGTTATTTAGAGTTAGCCCGACTATTATAATATGTTAATGTTCATATCACCAATGCAATGACTATTATAGCTATTATCTTAGTTTATTTGAACTTATCTTATTTAAACTTATTAACTAATATCATATCTTAGCCAAACTAATCAATCCATATCTTATCTTACTTGAACTTGTTAGCTCTAGTCTAATCAAAACTATGTTCTTGCGTAGGAGGGAAACACTTATTGTCTGAAGTTGCAAGAAAACATTCTCTCTTTCATACATGGAAAATATGATTTACATCTTTGAAATCAATAAAGAATCATAAATAAGCTTGGCTTACAAAAGGATTCCTAGATGCCAAGCGCCTAAACTCTGTAGACCATTTAGATTCTAATATACAAGGCCGATTATATGTATGTAAATAACGCACGGCCTGAGAAAGGATGGCACAATAAAAGTATGTATAATCTTGCAACGGTAAAGACCAAGGTATGCTTGATTGTTCTGCACAACTACACATATACATTTGTAGATTTGTATGGCTGTCATTGTATGACCAGTATGTAACTCAAAATTGATTAATCAGTTGCTTTGCTGATCAGTTTGTTTGTATATATCAATCCAACACTTGGAATTCTTCACTGCATCATTCCATCTTTGACTGAACACCTGCATTTCGATGAATGACTGTTTCCTCACCTACAATTTATGAACAATCTCTGTATTACGATATACATCACGTGAGAAATATCGGGAAAATCTTTTTCTAGTTACAATGGGAATCTGATTTAGAAAATTTTATCAATGGAGTACTTCTACTTTTAACAGGTCAAACAGCAAAGAAATTCTAATTCAAGAAATGAAAACTACAAAGACTGTTATTAAAAGATCAAAATGATGCTCGGACATAATTAGCAAACAATTTAATAGAATCCATTAAATGTACTTGACAGAATGAGATGATGAGAATACAAGATCTAAAACTTACAGCAGGTCTATTATCAACTCTTAGGGTCTCAGATGATTCCTGCAAATCAAAAAGATGACCCGATTGTGAGAAGGGTGGCTTTGATCAGCAAAACGAGAGCATTACCATGAAGATTCAATAGCCACTAAATGTAAATTGTCGATGCATACAATCATGTGCCCGTCAAAGTGGTGCTACTAATCAAAAGATGGAGAGAGTATTTAAATAAATTAAAAAGAACAATGTTAAACAATCCAAGTAGTGATTTATAAAAGTACGAGTCAAGAACGTCTATGTCATCCAGAAGTACAAATGGGCAAGCAAATAGGCATAGAAATGCAATTAAATTATTATAAGGAAATATATATTATTATTAAATTCTTGAAAAGATCTTCAAATAGTGGAACAATTTTGTATGCAATTATATATTTTTAGTAATACTTTTTGTTGTGCATAGAAAAAAAAAATATTGAAGATGCATACAGAAATGTTAACTTACAAGTGGCATAAATTGATGTAACATAAAAGTGAAATTGGTTGAACAATTGATAGTAAAATATATCGGGTATATTTGGCCAGTGCAAGAAAAAGAGATAGATCCAAGTGAGCAATGTTATGCCATTTAGTTTAGTAACTGATAAAAATCAAAGCATAAACATACGCTAGTAATCTCATTACTCTAAAATGAAGACAAACTGCAGTTAGAAGCAGCAAAATTGCCGAATGTTGCTTCATATTTGCAATAATTGCAATAACAGCAAACAATAATAAACAGAGTATGCACCTTGATTCTTTCCAGGACACCAAGTGTGGGAAGTCCAAGATGAACAATGTACTCAGAATCCACAACACCAACTTTCTTCGTTCTATCACCCTGACATTTGTACCCAATATAATCAGCAAGCAAGCGACAGTGGAAATTGAGTAAAAACTGAAAAGAAAACTGCCAAATGGGAGCAGGTATGGGTGAAAGAGAATATTGGCTACCTGTGCACAATAACCAAGCTGTCTATCCAAGCCCCAAGCATGTATCAGATCATTCTGCATGGTATAAAAGTTACATTTGAGTTCATTACAAGAAATAAACTAGATGGGGTATTAAAACAACCCTGCCACCTAAAGATTTAATCACCTCATTTTTATATTGTGAATCACAAATTTAATTCTTACAAGAGAAGCAATATTGTGTTCAAAAGTATGATTAAAGCAACTCCAACGATAAGCTACAAAGTATTTATTATTGAAACTTGGATTGCAACATAATAATTTTCAAGCTACAATTTAAAACTAGCAAAGGAAAAAAAAAAAAAAAAAAAATTAAACTTTGAAGTGCATGTGTCAAACGTCAAATGAAGCTTGTATTTATATTCTTTCAATCATGTAGGTAGGTCGTTGAAGATACAACATTGTGCAAACTACTTGCCCTTTTAGCTCTCCAATGGTAAGCTAGTAATATATATATATATATATATATATATATATATATATATATATATATATATATATATATATTTTAATTTAATGCAAGAAAGTGCTTAATATTTACCATAAAGAGTTACTCCCACAACGAATCTAAAAGCACAAATGATATGATATTTTTTAAGCATCTTGATTTAGATGAATTTTTTGTTACATAACTACTCCCTCCGTGTTTATATAGATGAAACATTTTGACTTTTTGCACTATTCATCTACTTCACTTTGACTAATATTTGTGATTTATACATAAATATAAATATAGTCATGTAGGTACTTGTTGGAATCGTCTCAATAAATAGTTTATTAATATTCAATTGTTATAATTTTTACTTATTAATAATTAAAGATATTTTCAGTCAAATTTTACATTGGCATACGTGCATAAGGAAAACGTTTCATTTATTAAAACACGGAGGGAGTACAATCTTAGCTAATATATTGTATCAAGCAGAAATTTGCTAATTCCCCCAAGCAGAAATTTGCTATTCCAGCAGAAAGCATACCTGGACCATGTACCATACACATTGCCAAGCTGCTTTTGAGAAGGCTGGTGCCATCATTTCCACCCAGCTGCATCAGCAATTTCAAAATAATAAACTTAGTAAAAGATCTCAGCACTTTCTCATCAATAATGCGAAAGCAATGCCTTTTTGATATAACACTACAAATTGATACTAATAGTTGCATTCATACCAGCCAAATTGCATAATCCAATATGCTTACCCTGTGCATGGCGGAGCTGTGCTGTTATCGTCACACCTTCCACTTCCTTTTGATTTGTAATATCTCCTGCTCACAAAGGAAAAATATTTAGACTCAATAGCTTGAAAATCATATGCACCCAGGAAGAAAGGGCGGAGGATCTCCAATCTAAGCATAATGCACATCATCCTTATTTTTACACTTGACCAATGAGGCAAACTGGTAAAAACATTAGCACCCATCTGCCACATTGGTGTAAAAGTTGGCTACATGTTGAAAAATTACAAACCAAAAAAAAAAAAAAAAAAAAAAAAAATCTACTTTTTCACCTCCCTTCTATTTTTTTTTTTTTTTTGCCAACAATTTTCTTAGCTTTTTTTTTTTGGGTATTGCATAACTTCTGTTTTCCTCTATTTCTACTTATTTTAATCACATTTGATTCAGAATGCAAACTTCATTGTGCTCTACAATTCCCACTAATATTAACTATATAGATTGTTGGATCAGGGAATTGGTGTTATAGAAGTGGAGGCACTGAGGCAGAAAGGACAGGTATGTAGCGCAGAGAAAGTTTGTCTATCTCCCCACCGATAAACCAAATTTCCAGGGGTGTTGTGACTTTAAAGAAACACAAATGCAGTACGACTGCTCTAATAAATCAAACCGGTAGTTTATACACTTTCTAGTCAAAGGAAAATGGCATTCATTTCGCAATAATCTTCAACCAAACAAATGGTATCTACTCTAATGTGGACTAGCCCAAAAGGCCAAAACAACAGTATGAACCCTGTTACAACAAGGCAAAGCTGTGAAAATTGAAATCGATTTGGAGATACCAAAAGGGAACAAGATGAAACTTTCTATGAAAAGAAGAGAGCTCATATTATAGTGATTGAATTGCAGCATGATAAAACCTGATAGGCCCCTGCAGTGGAAGAAACCCATTCCTCACAAACTTTTTTTAATGGAAGATAAATTTCTTTTTAGGCCTTTGGATGATGAGATTAAGAGAACCTTCTCAGCATCACTTGATATGGAAAGCATTGCCACTGGATAACATATCCAACTACCTCGCCACAGTCTATTACAGGTTTCCTTTATAATGGAGCTCAACCTCTAGAAATGTATTGACAAATGGAAAAAGGTTTTTTCAGCTTAGGTAATTGTATTAACTATTTTACATTGAAACATGAAAAGAATGTAAATAAAGCTTCACAAACTCTGTGGATTTGAAAGGTATTACACTTGCTGCAAATACTCTAAAAATGATAGACTAGCTAAAATTAGAGGCTAAATTTTTTGAAAATTATAGGGAATTTAATAATCATTTTGGGACTAAGGATTTGTTGTTGTTGTTGTTGTTGTATAGGGAATATAATATATACTATTTAGGTAGAATAGATGGGGAACAAGAGCTTTTGGAAATATATATGGCATAAAAGCAAATAAAATAAAGGGAAATTAGATTAAAAGGGCAATGAATAGCATGTGCATACAGTCCAGTAAAAATATACTTCCTCCGTTTCTTTTTTGTTGACACGTTTTTATAGTCACCTTTGCCAATGCACAACTTCAACCATTCATATCTTTAATTACCAATAAACAAAAATTATGAAAATTTGATATTTTGAAAATATATATCATGACAAATCTAACAAAATCACACATGACTATATTTTTCATTAAGTATAAAGCACAAAACTGTGAGATTAATTTGCAATAGAATAGAAATTAAAGGGGAATCTTAAAATAAAATAGTAAAAGGTTATTTCTTTTTAATGCTTACAATAATATTGATTTATCAACTCTCTTATTTTAGTTTGTAACACTCTATAAAAGTTGTAATAATTTTTCATTTAAGGTAATATATAAGAATGAATAACAACATAATATAATATCTTTAATACTCTAAATCAATCTCTATTATTTTATTAAATAAAGTAGGTGCTACAGCTCTGCTTATTTCATATATATATATATATATATATATATATATAGGAGTTGGATCATGTGAAAACAAGTGGTAAAGTAAAAACTGAAAACAGTTAATCTGGGCCGTACATCATATCTTATGGCTGAGATTTTTTTCCCTTATTTTCAGACATCTTTAATCTTTTAATTCACACGTTATTTTCTCTCTCCTCTCTGTTCTCTTTCCTACTTTCTCTCTCTTCAACCAAGTTCTCTGTTTTCTCTCTCTACTGTGTGTTTCTCTCTCTTCGTTCTCTCTCTAAACGCGGCGGAAGCATACTCTGAATTCTCCGTTGAAGCGGCTTAGGTATTTTTGGAGGTTCGATCTGATTATGTTTTTTTTTTTTTGGTTTTTGGTTTTTTAATCGTGTTTTTTAGGTTTGAACTTGATTTGATCTTCAATTGTTGTTTTCCTTCTGATTCTATGTGTAATTGTCGTGAATTATATGCAATTTTGTTGTATTGTAACTGAATTTTGATAATAAATTGCGAATTTAGGCTTTAATTTTTGCATTTTTGCTGTTTTTTTTTTTTTTTAAATTTTTATATACTGGATTATTTAGCTATAGAATGTCAATTGTTTGATATTATTAGCAAATTGGTGGTGTCGGTGGTGGTGGTGGTCTAGGTTTGGGGGTTTTGGTGGTGTTGATGGTTGTGGTGGTGTTGGTGGTTTCGGTGATTTTCGGTGGGTTTTGGGTGGTTTCGCTTGGTTTGTGGGTGGATTCGGTATTTTTGGTGGGTGTCGGTGGTTGTGTTGGTCTAGATTTGGGGGTTTTGGTGGTGTCGGTGGTGGTGGTGGTCTGGGTTTGGGGTTTCGGTGGTGTCGGTGGTCTGGGTTTGGGGGTTTCGGTGGTGGTGGTGGTCTAGGTTTGGGGCTTAATCGTTCCCTCTAAATCGGCCGTAGGAAATTATGGGAAAAAGAGAAGTACCGCCATTAAGACGCAGAGCTTGAAACTTCATCTTTCAGTTTTCGTCTCAGCAATGAAGCAGAATGAAGATGTTGCTTCTACTACTTGCCTAATTCTGTAATTCCCCAAATTTTCAGAGAAGAAAGAAGGAAATTGAAAGTTGACACTGACAAGTCACAATATTCTGGGAAAGCCTTCAACATACAATGTATTCCATAAAACTTTGAACGAAGTATATGGAAAACTAATTTGCAGTAGTTAACTAGTTATAAATTTTGTAATTTTTTTTTTCTTTTTTTTGTGTGTGTGTGAAAGGTTATTGTAAAATCTCAAACATAAATTTAAAATCTGTGTTGGTTTTAAGCCTCTAGTTTTTGGCATGTTGAAAGCCTATTAGCTCAATTGGTCGAGCACCGTGTAATCACGGGATGTAGGTTCGAATCCTATATAGACTTTTTTAATACCCTTTATTTTTATATTTAGTGACCTCTGGGTAAATGGTGTCAAATTGATTTAATTACCAAAAGTTTATATATAGTTACCTTATTTTCGTATATAATGACCTTAGTATTATGGAAATGTTGTAAATTTTGTTTCAGTCACCTTATTTTTGTATATATCAATCTTGCTGGATTTTCAGCAATATTGCAAGCTATAATTAATATAGTTATTTTATCTTTGTATATAGCGACCTATATGTAAATGTGGTCAAAATTGATATAGTTACCCTACTTTTGTATATAGTGACTTCTATGAATAGGATCAAAATTGGTATAGTTACCCTATTTTTGTATATAGTGACAAATGTTGTAAAAATTGATATAGTTACCCTATTTTTGTATACAGTTACGTTATTTTTATATATAGTGACTCTACGTTATTTAATTTTTTTTTTAAACCGTTAGATCTTGTTAGTAACAATGGATGGTTGAGATTTTCTGTTTTTAGTTTTCACCATAAGCCCTGTTTTCAGCGGAACCTCCCCGTATATATATATATATATATATATATATATATATATATATATATATATATATATATATATATCTTATATTTCCGATCCTTATACCCATTATACTTCCGCTGTCTCCAACAAAAACGTGGTCAAAGGGGAGTATTTGAATAGTGCTAAAGTCAAAACGTGTCAGCTAAAAAAAACGGAGGTAGTAGGTTCTAGTGCTGCAATCTTTACTAATATATTAAAAGGCATTCCTAAGAACGTCTATGAACAGTTGAACACCTAACCTCTTATAAAAAAGATACTAACCATCTAAGCCAATCATCAACCATGTTATAAACATGAAAAAAAATGTATATAAAAATCACAAGGTCTCATTAAAAAGGGGAAAAAAAAAAAAAACACCATAAATATAAAATACATACAATCACAAGGTTTAATTAAAGTAGCAAACCAGTGCAACACCCGAGCCACACACTAGTTTATATTTACAGAGTTGTTGACAAGAATAACAACATTTACATTGAAGTGGCAAATGGATCCTCACTTTAATACCAATGTGGCTCATTGGCCTCTTACAATTTGAACCAAACTTGCAGACACAAGCTAAGATACAATCCAAAGCTTAAAGCTTTATGACTAAACAGATGTAAATTGTTTAACAAGATGTGTTGATATAAAAATGCAGAGAATTTAATCAAAAATATTGGTATATTCATGACAGTAGTAATGATTAAAAACTTTCGACAGATCAGATTAATGAGAATGAGAACTTTTCTACAAACATGCTACATAACCTACCTGTGCAATCTTTCATTCTTCCTGCGAGCAGTAATAGATTGATGAACCACTGATTTAACAGGATCAAGTGCTGGTTGTGATATCTCTAGTCCTTCACTTTTTATAATGTTGATGTACCTGCAATAAATTTGCAAACACTTATTTACCTAATTAAACTTGGTCCAACATCTCAGTAACCAGTATTAAGACCAGCCATTTGGCCGAAAAAGATCAAACTGCAATAGGTATTCAGTAGCTCTCGCAGATGAAACTCAACTCTTTTCTGCTTCTGCAACCCCCCCCCCCCCCACCCCCCTCTCCTCTCTTGCCAAGCTCCCCTAACATTTGAAAATGAAGGGAAACTTTGATCAGAAATACCATCTCATAGATGTCTCACAGCCTTATGGCGCCTATGATCAGCTTAGCAATTCTAAGGAAACTTATGGCTAAAAGAACTTAGTAACTTCTACTACCACTTTTACGCGTTTATAGCCTGCTTGGATCCTACATAAAACATTCTAAGGGAAAAGACTCCTATGTTCTACATGCTTTCTTTTAGAAAAATATTCTCACCAACAAAACTTATACGGAGTATAATTTAGAGATATCAGTTCAAAAGGATATCATATGTTCTAATGTTCTGCAATAAAACAAAAGCAGGATACATAAAAAAAGTTAAGATTACCTTTGTGGATTGAAATTTGCTACATCAAGGTCCTCATCCCAAAGGAAAATATAGTCATACTCTGCCACAATATCTGGATGCAAAAAACGCTTGGCAAACCACCTACAGCACAACGATAAATGCAAATAGAGGCCTGTCTCAAACTTTCAGAACATAGCATACACCAGCAAAAAAAAATTTATTGATCAAAAGTTACCATTTTGTTTGGTTCTTAGCAGAAACATGTATCACTTCATTATTCCACTTAAAATCACTCCATTGATCCACAATGCCATCATAATGAAAGAGCATTATGACAAAACCGTTGGAAAGAAACTGGACGGGTATAATAAGCATTAAAGAGGAGCACAACAAACAGCAAGTAGCAGAAACATAAACAGAGGCCAGAGCATAAGCATTTACCTTCTCAACTATTTTATGTACTATCTTCTTTTTCTTTACTCCCACTGCAATTGCCAACAAGTTCAAAGAAGGCTTCAGCTTCTCCTGAAATAACCGTATCATGCAGTTTAGCACACTAAGATGAAACATCAAATAGTATACGACGATATCTTTTAGTTCAATAAGATAGTCTTAAGGTCAGTTCAAACACTTTGACAATATGGGACTTAAGTTAGCAAATAATAACTAGATGATCATGACTTTCTCAGGTCAAACAGACAGTTGTTAGACCAAGATTAACATAAATCAGAGGTAACTGTACACGCAACATAGTTTTTTTTTTTTTGAAACAGCACGCACCAAAGTTAGAGCCTAAGACAGTAAGAAGTAATTGAAATTGCATACCTTGACTAAGACGGAATCCCATAATGGTCGCAATTCCAAGTTGGATGTTTGGACAACAACTCCCTCAGGTAATGCCTCACTTCCTGGAGGCCTACATCGGTTCTAAGAAAACGAACTACGTCAATAACAATAACTTTTAAAGATTCAACTTGCTAAAAGTTAAACAATCGATCAACTAACCCTGCAGAAACTAGATTTCGAACTATGTGCAGTGCCCATCACTTCCATTGGCCATCTTGATATTCTCTGCAATGAGTGATTAAACCATTACCAGTTTAATCACAAAGGCTATAAGTAAATATAAAATTATGCAGCTTCAAACTATACAGAATTTACAATTCAATCAATAGTCTATGCTGATATACACCAAGGAAGTCTATGAGAGACAATTAAAACTCTTCATAAAAGATTAATCATGGACTACAAGTCTAAAACCACAATATTAGCAACAATTATCATACTAATATTTCAAACAACTCACAAGTCCCAAATCCAAAGTCCAAGCATAATTGGTCTAGTCTAGGAGTCGTGATTATGAAAATTCCGGTTTTCAATCTGGCCCGGTCTACACTACACCGGGATTGTATAACTTAATGACTTATGGTACCATCATAGACTTTATGGTATATACTCAACTTTAAAAAGCATACAAATTACACAATTTCTTATAGTGAAAAAAATTACTTTGTAACTTCGATCACTTCATGACAAATTGCAAATTGCTAATACATTGAATGCAAATATGGAATCAATTATTCGTGGTAAAGAAGATACTTACTTCTCTGTAATCCTCTGCAATTAAAGCACTTCCAATGAAGTAAGTTAAACATATTAGAGACAATCCTATGATGACTTTGTACAAATATAATCTGTTCTTTGTGTCTGCAGAAATCTGTAATTTAAAAAATCAAAAAAAAAAAAACGAAAAACATAAAAGGACTTACATTAACATAATTACATAAACAACCATCAGAAAAATAACAATGTTATTTAAAAAAAAAAAAGAAATATAATAATGAAATAAAATATAATAGTAGTATTCATTTTAAACATTTTTTTTAGAAATACTAGCTGGTTTGCATTGTTCTACAAGCAAAATTCTGAAACAAAAAACCATTAAAATGATAAATTATAGTAGTATGATACAAAAAAAAAAAAAAAAAAAAAAAAAAAAAAAAAAAAATTAATTACATAAAAAAAAGGGAGAAAAATATGTAAAAAATATATATATAGTGAGCAGAATCAGCAAAAATTGAGGAAAATTTTTGTTAAAAAATCTGAGCTCAGTTATACCAAAAAAAATAAAAAATACACAGCGGTTTGCCAAACTTCGTAAATACAGTTATTTTAGAAATCGCCAACAAGTGGATAAATAAATGAATCAAAGAAAACCCAAAATTCAGAAAACAAAAAAAATAGAGAAAGGAAGAAATTAGAATATTCAGAGAGATAGAGAAACTTACAGAAAAGGGGGAATTCATGGTAGAAAGAAGATAAGAACAAGTACATGAAAGTCCCTTTTTATGGCACACTTTATTGGATTATGATTTTAGTTAAGGGAATTGAACAGAGAAAGGCAGGCCAGAAAAGTAAAGTAAAGAATATTCAAAAGTTATAGGATAATTGAATTGAATTGGATAACTAATTATGCTTCTTTTTCTTGTTTGTCTGTAAGAATAGGCAAAAGCAAGGAATAAATTGGTGCTTTCATCATTCTTGTAACTTCATTTCTGTGAGCAGCGGTGGCTTGAAGGTGAAGCTGGTTGCTGTTTTGAATGATTGATTACGATGATGCTGATGGAGGGGGGATTGCGTCGTGGGTTTGAACACAGAGAAAATGGTAGTTATGTTGTGTAATTGGGAGTTATTATGACTGTTTTCAACTTACTGTACTAAATTGGATTGTTTTGTGCCTTGTTATTTATGGTAAAATTATATTTTGTTCGTTTCACGAGAGATTACGTTTTGACTCTTGGGATTTTAGTAATTTATTAGCTTTGAACAAAATTAATGTGGCGGTTTGTAAAAAACAATTTAAAATATGGGAATTAATGTATTTTAATCTTTTTTTTTCTCCTTTTTATAATATAACCAGCTTGTATAATTAATAAATAATATTCAGTTTAATGGTAAGAATTGTATCTAAAACTATGAGATTGTGGAGTCAGTCTCACTAGCTCCAAATCCCCAATTTAGGGATGAGAATTTCTTTATCCTTCCATCTCACTACCAGGAAATTTTGCTTGCTAACTTAAGTCGAATCGACATGTGAGACGTTATGGTTCAAATGGAGCATTTTCCTTGTTTTATTTATAATTAAAAAAAAAATTAATAATAATAAAAAAAAAGCATTCCAACCATTTCAACACCACCCAACAAAACCACCCTCTTGAACTTCTTTCTCTTATTACTTCCACCCTCTTGAACTTCTTTCTCTTATTCCTTCCTAGCTTTCTCCTTTTATATCTATCAAAACCTCCAACACCTACTAGCCACCACTAAGCACCATAACAAGACAACCACACCACCAACCATAATTTATCTTTCATTTCTCTTCAATTCTACCATAACCTTGATCATCTTACCGGTCACCACAACGCCTCCTCTATCACTACCATATAAATAGCTTGAAGATTAAATCTCTCCCATCGTGGTGTTGTTAGTACATCATCACGTCATACTCGATCTAGAAGGGAAGGTTGTTCCAAACGCCTTTGAAGTGAGAAAAAGCCATGATCTAGTTGGAAACAAGATCATCCCAAGGCTGGACAAAGAGTCCAGACTAAGCATTGCACTGATGTGCAAAGCTTGGGCTCGAGAGGTCAAGGTAGTTATGCCCTACCCAAACTTTGAGCACCGATTGAAAAAGAGGATAGTTATTTAAGTTAGTAACTATTATAAGGTGAAAGTCAGTCATGGTCCAGACAGGGGAATCCACACACTTCAATATAAGTGCACCTGTCAATGTTGGGATGATGAAATAGATCTCAACAACAGAATGGATTGTACGCTGGTAGAGCCCTACGTTGATAAGTTTGAAGATTACTTGGAGAACCCAAAGTTATGGGATCTTGTTTCCAATCTCCCAAGCGAGGATGAAGCTTAGCGCTCCGTGTGAAAGGTCACAAAATAGATATATGTACATATACTTAGGCCTAATCATTTTGTATGTAATTATGACTGCAGCCTTCTAATGTGTTTTTCGTACTTGTAAATATGCAATATTTTATCTTTGGAATATTAATCTCAAGCGCTATTTGAATTATCTCTGGTATATCTAACTCTACTACTAATTAAATTAAATACGATCACAACAAAAATAAACTAGACTAAATATATAGTTTGTGAAGTCACACGCCACCTACCTACAAATTAGGGGGAGCATTTGTTACACCCCAATTGAAAATTTCGTTAACTTTGACCATCTTTAGGTAGATTGGTTAAAAGTTTGACTTAATAGGGATATCTTTAATGTACTCGAAACTCACAAACAACAACATGCCGCTTAGCGATACAAACCCATATGCTCAGTGGCAATGAAGGAATTTACCCATAGGAATAAAGGAAATAGCCCAATATTAAGGCCCAAAACTTTTTTAAAGAATAAATGTGGCCAAAGTACGTAATATCTGTTCAATGAAATAATTGTCGCTAAAGAAGAGTAAACTGCTAAATGGTTAAGGGGCATTAATTGAATCAGTGGGACAGTGTATCAAAGGAAATTTGTCCATAAATAGCAAGGATCCACAAGGCAAAGGGCATCAACAAATCATCCAACAAACACATTTTTCTTTAAACTTTCTTTAGTGCTTTTTAAATTAGTTTCTCCTTTGGCTTAGTATCTGAGCGATACGTAGTTGTAATAATTAAAATGCTCTAAATCTACTCTGTTTCGGGGGTTTTTGGAGTCCCTCGGGAGAGTTACAATACGGAGTATGTGCGCCTGACGTCTGTACCTGCAAAACCACGAAACTCCGGTTGGGTGGAGTTCCGCCTCCGACGATCAAGTTAGTATGATTCCAGATGGGTAAACGGGCAGAAAGTAAATGGGTTTTTCTCACTGATTCAGAGAGGTTCCGCAATTAATATTGCTCGGATTTTGTGTATGTATTTATGAATGAGTAATAAATGAGGAACTTCCTCTATTTATAGCAAATGAGGATCTGCTCCCCCATTGGTGGGCTGCCACGTGTCATCATGCTAGTGGGCCACGTGGCATAGGGTATTTTTACCCTAAACATTTGCCCCTCACAGGTGTGACGTGGCGTAGCCACGTGTCACCTGTGACAGGTGTCAAGCACAGGGGAGGCGACGGTTGGTCTGCTTCCAGCCTTTTTTCTTTGAAGTTTGAATTCGAATGCTTGAGGCAGAAGGTGACGATTCGCCTTCCGGGTTTGTCTATAAATAGAGACACACCCCCTCTTTCCTCTTCACTTTACAAATTTTGTAAAAATTTTCTTGAGAGCTCTGATACCGGCTGCTTAATTGTGCAACCAGCTTCTTCTTTCAAACGCATCCGGATACCAGTTGAGTGTTTCTTCAATCAACTCATTTAGGTACCGTCTGACTCTTGATTTTCTCTTGATTTGAGTAGAACCTCAGACGGTCTTACACCGTCTGGGGCACCTTAAGTCCTTTCTTTCATGTCTTGCATTTGGTAGACCCACAGACGGTTTGGACCGTCTGGAGTATCTTAAAACCATGGGCCAAAAATGCATTCCAAAGGCCCACATACGGTGAGATACCGCCTGCGGCATCTCTAAACAACTGTCTTCAAGGGGTTGGATTCAATGGACCCACAGACGGTTACATACCGTCTAGGGCATCTTCAGACAGTTGCTCCACTTGCATTTCATAGACCCTCAAACGGTTAGGGACCGTCTGGGATACCCTCAAACAAAGGATCTCCAAATCTAGACCCACAAACGGTTTTGGACCGTCTGAGGTATCTTCAGACAATTGCTCTTCAAAACCAGACCCACAGACGGTTATGGACCGTCTGGGGTATCTTCAAGCAATTTCTCTTCAAAACTTGGATCCATCGTACCCTCAGCCGGGCTTATGCCGTATGGGGGGTCTTTGAGGTATCTTTTGAGTTCTTTTAAACCATTCAATGGACCCTCAGCCGGAAATGTTCCGCCTGGGGCATTTCTGAGTAATTTTCATTTTCATAATTTAATTTTTTTTTTCTTTTGACCCTCAGCCGGTCCTATCACCGTTTGGGGGGCTTTTGAGCAATCTTCATCGATACCGCCTGGGGGATCGTTGAACAATGCTTTGCAACCCAATTCATTAGGCCCTCAGCCGGCCTTTATGCCGTCTAAGGGATCTTTGGGCAAGCTTCCTTGATACCGCCTGGGGTATCTTTGGGAAAATCTTTATGATACCGTTTGGGGTATCTTTGGGTGATTTTTCTCCAAAATGCCTGAATGTTTGTCTTTGTACTTCAGGTTTTCATACGCAAACGGACTGCTCCGCCTATGGCCTCTTCAAGCCATATTTTGGAATTTCAGCCTAAGTCTTCACAAATTCAAGGTATCACCTTTGCCCCCTTGTAACCTTTTGAGTTTACCGGTTGTATAGGTTTTTAGAGAATAATGGACTCTCCCAATACACACACGGAACGACCTAGGGCAGTTGTCAACCGGTCACCGGATACGGTTGAATCTAGGACTGGGGATGCCGTCTGGGGGTGTGTGGAACACCCTTTCTCTTCTACGAATCCGACCATCTCTGTTCATGTGTAGGACAGAATGGCTCGGACAAGAAAGACGGTTGTTGACCCTGAGTACCAATCAGAAGATTCAGCCGGAACTCCGGCTGAAGATGTTCCTTTTGACCAACCGGGCGTCCCGAGTACGCCTGGTGATGATATTCTTAAAGAATTCGGGAGCTCAAGCGGTGAGGAAACCGATCAGGAAGCCGGATCTACTAAGTCTACCATGACACCGGATGCCCCTCAAGATAATGAGGAGGAATATAACTGGCCTTCAATAAATAATCCATTGGAGGCACACATGAGCGCCCGGGATGTTGTGACGCTAAATGTAACACTCCCGGCATTTTTGGAAAAGCGCCCGGTTGGAGCCGGCTGGGAGGTTGGCGTCCCGCCTGCTACGGCAACCGTCGTCTGGGAAGACGACCTGGAGCATGCCGATAATTATTTCGGCTGCTATGAGGCGGCATTCAAAGTCGGCCTCCGGTTCCCCCTCCATAGAACAATTAAAGCCATTCTACGGGGTTATGACCTTGGTGTCTGGCAACTCACACCCAACTCTTGGGTAAACATCATTGGATACATTGCCGCTTGCGAGATGCAGGACGTGACGCCTAACTGGGAGGCGTTCGTGCACATGCACTACCTGAGCCGTGCCCCAGGCAGCTTGAATGCGTGGTACACACTCACCACACATCTGGAATATATGATGACCTTGGAGAATCCCTCCAAGTGGACGAGCTGGAAGAGAAAGTTTTATTTCGTCTTTTCCCCATCTACGGCTGCTAATCACCGGATGCGCCGATATAATAAGAACCCGGCTGTACTGGGAAAGAAGTGCGCCCTACAAAGGGTGCCGGCTGAGGCTTGGGATGCCATTATGGAGCCAGGACTATTTAAGAAAACCACTCAGCCACTGGATGATGGGACACAAATCATTGTCCCCAAATTCTGGGTCCCTCATCCAGACTAGTTCAAAGACGAGGCGTTCCTCTCCGCCTGCGGTCTCAGCACTTTCTGGGATAAACATAGGTTTACTGCTTTAACCGGCGTATTATGCCGCCTGTATGATGCTTGAATGCTCTTTTGTTATTTTGCAGAGAAAGTACTAGAAATGACTCCTCCGGAAAAGACCCCGGCTAAGTCAGCTACCGAGATAAGGAAGGAGCAGCTTGAACAAAAACGAGCCCAACTTGCGGCTCGAACGAGCGGGGTAAGCACTGGCTGATCTTATGCCGTCTGTATATCTTTCAAATAACTTTGATACTGACTTGTTTTACTGTCTTTTACAGACGGGGAGCCAGAACATTCCTCGCTCCTCGAGTCAGATGGTGAGAAGACCGGGAGAGGGACTCCCTCAGCTTGCTTCTCAGAGGCGAAGGGTCTCAGGCGGCTCTGCGCCATCCTCAGCCGGTGGATTGCCGGCTCCAGATAGACTCACAACAGCAGGCAAGAGTCTGCAGAGCCTAAGCCTAAGCTCAGGTCCGGTTGGGGTATCATCGAGGGAGCCTGAGGCTCCTTCTAGCCGGGTGTCTGCTATTGCATCCGGCTCAAATGCGGCTGGGGGTGGTGGCACCCCTCAGCCTGATAACCAAGGTATGGACTTCCCTTTTGACCCCCCCTGGCCGCTTGGGCTAGTTCGAGTTAAGTCTCATGCTTCTCAATTAGGAGATTCTTCCGGCGACCGGTTGAATATAGGAGCCGCTTATGCCCAACACCTAACAAATATACCTCATGATGCAGATACTACTTCTCGTTGGCCGGATATGCAGAACTATGCCAAGAGAATGCTGAGGACCCTCACCCGGTCCGAGAGGGAGGCTGTGCCGGGTATCAACCAGGTCAACCTTGAAACGGATCACCTCACTGCTGGCTGAGGTAAGTTACCGGATGGGGTATTATTGTGCAAGTTGCTTATTTACCGGATGAGGTATTTTTGTGCAAGATTGCTAGTTGCCGGTTTACTTATGACTGAAACTAACTTCTTTTTCGGCTCTCTCTGCAGGAGTTGCTAAGGGTGGATGGGTTGAAAACCCCCTTGCGGAAGAAGCAAGAGGAGGTAAGGGATGCGCAGAAACAGGCAGCCGAATTAATTGATGTCTGTTAATACAAATCCCTAATGCTTGAAATCTAAACTAAAGCCCGGGAGATGAAATAGGAGGAACTCATCCGGGAGCTGACGGCTGCGGCCGATACCGCTAATCAGACTGCTGCCGACCGGCAGCTCCAGATTGACTAGCTCAAAGCCGACATCCAGGCTCTGAAGGATGCGAAGAAGGAGAGAGCCAGGTTGAAGGATGAGGTCACCCGGCTGAGGGAGGAGCTGGACAAAACCAAGAACGAGCTGGTTAAGTCCAAGAAGGAAGCTCTAGACCAGCTGTCGGCTGAGCAGACCCGGCTGGTGATCGAGAATGAGCATGACTGCAAATCACGCATGAAGATGGCATGGTCCATGATCCACCCGGACACCGACTATGCCTTCTTCGACTTAAGGTATAAATACGCAACAGAGGTATTTGATGCTCAAGTCCTCGGGTTAAAGCAGCCGGCGCCCTTCGAGGAGTGGGCCGGCATTGGGGATGAGCAGGCAGAGGAAGAGGTGCCGGGTGAGGCAAAGGAAGTCCAACCCCAGCAAACCTAGGATGCCCCTAATGCCGGTCAGGGCGAGCAGGCGAAGCCGCAGCCACAACAATAGAATGCAAAAATTTTCTTTCTTTTTACTGGCCTGCGAGCCGCGAATTTTTGTATCACTTTCCTGGACGGGGGTCTGGTTAACATTTGAATTTAATTTATATACTTATGCCGACTGTGTCAGTTTCCTTTGTTCATTTTTTGCTTTAATTTCTGCAATTTTGCTGTGAATGATTATTTGAATGAAATTTTCTATATACCGGATGCATTGGCTTTGCCTGACCCTGGAAGGTTGTTTGCTTATGCTTGCCAATTCTAAGAAGGCAACCGTCCATAATAATCCGGATGAAAGAATAGGAGGTCTTTGACCATTTTACAACAGGATTGAGCCAAGTTGAATCTGCCGGCTGCGCTGGCTGAATCAAACTCAGGTCACGCGCTTGCCCGGCTGCAGGTTACCGCTTGAGAACCTGACTGTCGTTGGTGTCATGCAGGCGGCCTTAGGCCGGACGTATGCATTTCAAGCCATTGCTTGCTTTGCGACAAGGTTTATTGAAATCGTAGCCGGCTGTAATGCTTTTTGGCAAAAGCCGGTTACGTGCTAAAATACAGATTACCGCCTGCACTGCATTGGAGCAATAGCGGGGTGTAATATATGACAATTCACCGGCTGTATTTCCTTGGGGCAATAGCCGGTTGTTATCTATGTTTATAATTCACCGGCTTTATTACCTTGGGGCAATAGTCGGGTGAATTTTGGAGTCAACAGGGTTGTACTTCAGTATGGAAGCTAGGGCCGGCTGTAGTGCTTTTTGGAAAAAGCCGGCTGCTTAACAAGATTTAATTCACCGTCTGTATTGCCTTGGGGTAATAACCGGGTGTATCTTGATTGCGATAGGTCATTCAAACGGCCGGTTAAAGCCGTTCGAGTTTATGACGCATAGAACAATGTACCACCCGGAAGGGAGATGTTCTCTTCGACGAATTCACTCGAATGGGCGTCGCCAGATGCCTGATCCTGGCTAGAACAGGTGGTTAAAAATGTGTTTCCCTTGGGCCTTTTGAATAGCTAAGTTAGGTACTTAGCCCTTTACTCATTTTGAACAAACAAATGCCCGGTTGTGCATTGCACAAGGGACTTAGAAGGTGCGCTGTTGTGCAATGCACGAGGGACTTAGAAGGTGCCCGACTATGCATTGCACATGGGACTTGGAAGGTGCCCGGTTGTGCATTGCACATGGGACTTAGAAGGTGTCCGGTTGTGCATTGCACATGGGACTTTATACAAAAATAAAACTAAAATAAAGTATTCTTTTCATTCATATACTCTATTTACAAAAATATTTACAATCTCCTTAGAAGTAGTACTTTTTTAAGTTATCTACATTCCAGGTTCTAGCTAACTGCCTTCCGTCTGGTGTTTCCAGGCGGTAGGTGCCGCCTCTAACTTCTTCAAAAATCCGGTAGGGACCTTCTTAATTTGGGGTTAGCTTTCCTTGTTCATTTTCCCTACCAGTTGCTTCCACTTTTCGTAACACAAAGTCCCCCACTTTGAGGGGCCGCTTGTGTACTCACGCAAGGCGGCATTGCCCCTGCGCTCCGGGAGTGAATCCAATGCAAGACGCATGGCCTCCCAATTAGCCTCTTCATCATAGAGCATGACTCGGAGTGTTGGCTCATAAAGTTCAATAGGCAGGACGGCTTCAGTGTCGTATGTCATGAGAAACGAGGTTTCACCGGTTGCCCCCTTTCAGTTGTTTTGGTGGCCCAAAGGACGTGAGGTAACTCATCCGCCCAAAGACCTCCAGCTCTTTCAATCTTCTTTTTTATGCCGTCTGAGATGAGTTTGTTGAATGCTTCAACTTGACCGTTTGCTTGGGGCCGGCCAATGGATGCAAAACAATGTGAGATCCCTTGATCTCCCAACCAACTCTTGAGGGTAGGCGTTTCAAACTGAGGACCGTTGTCAAACACCATAGACATAGGAACCCCAAACCGGGTGATGATGTTCCTCCAAATGAAGGAGATGACATCCTTTGTCTTGATGCCTTTGACTGCCTATGCCTCAACCCATTTGGTGAAGTAGTCAATAACCTAAGATGTCCATTCCCCATTTTGCAAATGGAACCGGGCTGTAAATAGCCGTCAGGTCTGTTGCCGGACGGTGTATGAGCCGGCCGGACCTTTGGCATTTTTCACACTTCTTCACCAATTGCATGGCGTCTGCCTCAAGGGTGGGCCAAAAGTAGCCTTGCCGCCTGGCCCTCTTTGCTAGAGTCCTGCCGCCTATATGTGACGCACAAAAGCCTGCATGCAGGTCCTCTAGCACCTTTTTTCCCCTTTCCGGGGTAACACACGGCTGGAGGTAACCCTTTCTAAAGAGTTCCCCCTTGTACATTTCGAAGCTCAGAGCTCGCTTTTTCAGTGCTGCTGATTCTGAAGGAGCATCCGACAAAGTGCCGTCTACCAAATATTCCCGGATGGGGTCCATCCAGGTAGAGCTTCGGTCAAGAATTCCAATGGGATCATGCTCAATACTTCTTTTTTCCATGACCTCCCAGAAGACTGACCTAGGCGTATCACAAGTGGCGGATGAGGCCAGTTTGGACAAAGCATCCGCCTGATTGTTTTCTGACCGGGGCACCTGACTTAGATGAAATTCGTCAAGTGTCCCTGCCTCATCTTTGACCGCCTGAAGGTATTTGATCATTGCTGGATGGGTGGCCTCGTAGTCACCATTGAATTGGCTAACGATCAATTGAGAATTGGAACATACGTCAACCTTTCTTGCCCCTGCAGCCTTACACATGCGTATACCGGCTAACAGGGCCTCATAATCAGCTTCATTATTTGAAGCTTGAAACTTGAACTGTAGTGCATACTCGTATGTGTCTCCTTCCGGAGACTTGCAAATTACGCCTGCACCACAGTCGTTCAAGGTAGAACTTCCGTCTACGAATAACTTCCAAACCTGATTGGTATTCTCCGGCTGTGCCGGCCTAGTCATTTCAATAATGAAGTCGGCAAACGCCTGACCTTTCACTGCCCGCCTAGGTTCGAAGGTTATCTCGAGACATTGCATTTCAACAGCCCACTTGATCATTCTGCCGGATATAGTAGTCATTCGACGCTTGAGTGGCTGATCTGTATAAACAATCACCGGATGAGCCAAGAAGTAGGGCTTCAACCGCTTGACTGCTTTGTAAAGAGCCAGCCTAAATTTTTGGATCATTGGGTATCGGAGCTCAGCATTTCTGAGTATATGGCTGATGAAATACACCGGGAGCTGCTTATCGTCTCTCTCAGCAAGGAGAACAACACTAAGGGAGTGATTTGAGACGGTTAGGTACATGTAGAGAACCTCTTTAGGCAGGGGACTCACTAGCCTTGGCAAAGAGTGCAAGTGTTGCTTTAACCTCTGAAATGCCGTCTCAGCTTCTTCTCTCCATTCAAATCTAGACCTCTTCCTGATTGCTTGGAAGAAGTAAAGGCACTTGTTGCCTGACCGGCTGAGGAATCTTCCTAATGCCGCCAGGCAACCGGTAAGTTTCTGGGCTTCCTTGATAGCGCGGGGTGACTTCATGTTAATCACTGCCTGTACCTTCTCTGGATTGGCCTCTATGCCTCTTTGATCAATCAGAAATCCGAGAAACTTCCCAGACTCAACACCAAAAACACACTTCTTGGGATTAAGCATGATCTTGTGCCACCTGAGGGTGGTGAAGGTTTCTCGGAGGTCGGCTAGGTGATCCGCCTAAAGCTTAGATTTGACTATCATGTCATCAATATACGCCTCTACGTTCCTTCCGATTTGATTGATGAAAACGGTGTAAATCATTCGTTGGAAGGTAGCAGGCGCATTCTTCAACCCAAACGGCATCACCGTGTAACAGTACAACCCCTGATCAGTGACAAATGCCGTCTTCTCCTGATCCTTCTTCCATAGGGGGATCTGATGGAAGCATGAGTATGCGTCCATGAAGCTCATCAAGGCATGACCACCTGTAGAGTCGATTAGGTTGTCGATCTTTGGAAGTGGATAGCTATCCTTCGGACACGCCTTGTTCAGATTTGTGTAATCTACACACATCCGCCAGGTACCATTCGGCTTCTTGACAAGAACAACATTTGCTACCCAATCCGGGTAGTGACATTGCCGAATGAACCTGGCGTCCAGGAGCTTTTTGACCCTGGCAGCTGCCGCTTGAGACCTCTCCTTGCCATGATCCCTCTTCTTTTGCCTAACCGGCTTCTTTTTGGGGTCAACGGCTAGCTTGTGGACGGCTAGATCCGGGCTGATGCATGGCATCTCCTCCACTTTAAAGGCGAATATACCTTTGAACTCTCTCAGAAGTTGGAGCAAGTCTGCTCCCAACTTTTCAAAAGCAACCGTCCCAACTTTGACGGTTCTGTTAGGGCGGCTGTCATCTAGGACGACATCAATGCTCTCACCAGCCGGCTGGGGTCGGGAGTCATCCTGCCTTTCCCCGGTCAGTGATTGCTATTTTTGGGAGCAGGCGCGACTTCCTCGTCTTCATGGCCGACGGGCTCCTTAGTATGGTCGGCTGCTATTACAGTTGGCCCGACGTCTGAGAGGTAGCACTCCCTAGCCGTCTTCTGGTCCCCGCGCAAGGCACTGACTGACCCGTCATCCCTCTCAAACTTAATCATCATGAGGGATGGGATGATGACTGACTTGGACTCGTTGAGGATAGGACGACCCAATATGAGATTGTAGGCGGTCAATTCCTCGACCACCAAAAATTTGACGACCATGTGCCGCCCTTCCCCCTTTGCTCCTACTACACCTCCCCCAAAGCCGACTAAGGGGTGGGGAGCCTTGTGCATACTGCTAGGCTTGTACTTGAGCTTTGTCAAGCACTGGTAGCTGATCAGGTCAGACGAGCTCCCGGTATCAATTAAGATCCGGCCAACTTGTTGGTTGGCAACCTTGCATTCGATGACAATAGGGTCATCGTGGGGCCACCTGACCATACCTCGATTCTTCTTAGAGATGAAGACCTCAGGGAAGGTGTCTTTCAACGCCTGACCCTCATCCTCTGGGTTGGACAGCTTCCGGATGTCATCCTTGGTACCCCGGATGGTAAGACCCCCGCCTGCTATGGTGAAGATGTGCTCTTCATCAGTTTCAGAGCTCACAACCGGCTTCTTGGATGGCTGTCCGCTATTTGATTTGGAGTTGCCCTTGGACTTCACCAAGTAGGATTTCAATGCCCCCTTGTCAGCGAGAAGGTCCTATAGCCGCCTGAGGCTATAGCAACCATTAGTGTCGTGGCCGACATCCTCATGGAACTGACAGTACTTGCTCTTGTCTCTGTTCTTGACAGCGCTTTTCATTGCAGCCGGTTTTTCAAGGGTCAACCGGTCTTTTATCTCCATGAGGATGGAGGAGCAGTCCTTGTTGAACTCGTACTTGGGGACGTACGGTTCCAACTTTCTCTGTTTCTTCTGGGACGGCTGACCAGTGCGGTCTACTGCCCAGACTTCTTTTCTTTTCTTCCTTTTTGGCCGACTGGGTTGACCGGCTGTATCTCTTGTCGGACCTCTTGGGTTTCGACGAGTGCTTGACGGCATAGAGTTCCGTTGCCTGTATATAGGCTTCGGCCTCCATCAACGCCTCTTGGAGGGTAGCAACCCTCTTGCGGACTAGGTCAAACTTGAAAGTTGACCCGTCCTTCAGACCCTGATGCAACTTCATCAGACAGCCGTTGAATCTGAATTCTCATCAAATTGAACCGCCTGACATAGGACTGTAGTCCCTCCTTGTCACCCTGCTGAATAGCCCCTAGGTCGAGACTTGTCTTTTTGGCAGGGATGTTCATGAAGAAGTTGGACGCGAACAGGTATGCAAACGTCTTGAAGTTATTGATGCACCCGGCTGGCAGGTTGCCAAACCATCGTTGGGCTATGCCTTTCAATGTAGCCGGGAAGCATCTGCACCAAGCGACATCATCCAACCCTTGTAGGTACATGAGGTTGGTGTACGCCATTAGGTGGTCTTCCGGGCTGGTGTACCATCGTAGGTACCGACCAACACATTTTTAACCTTGGCCGGCTGTGCCGCCTCGATTATTTCCCGGGAGAAAGCCGAAGGCTGTTCCCCAAGGTTTAGCAGCCGGAGCTGCCAGTCCATAGGCTGGACTTGATATGCCGCCTGACCTCCAAAGGGGGCCAACTGCATGAATGGAGATCCATACGGCTTGATGGCTGTTGGGGCACATACGGAGCCTGCTGGATAACATGAGGGCCGGTTCGTGCAGACATGCTGCGTGATTGACTCTCCTGATGCGTTTCCGTATGCTTCATTGAAGTATTTCGGAAACTGTCTGGGTAGGTCGACGTTGAGCCAGACTGAGACATGTGCTGACTTCTCTTCTCCTGGATGAAGATCCGGGCGTCAGAGTAAGTCTTGTTGGACCCATCCGGCTGTACTTGCTGGATGGCCTTCCTTTGCCCTGATTCAGGGAAACGAAGTTTAGAGGAGTCGATCAGGGGCCCATCCGTCCCCTTGGGTTTGGGGTGCGGAGTAGGCACCCGGTCTTTAACCTACTTCTTCCCGGAGGGAGAAGACTTCTCTGTCGACTGACCCTTGTTTGAGCCAGTTGACTTCTTGATTATGTCTTTAATTTCCCCCTTGAAACTAGTCATGAGATACATGAGTTCGTCTCCGGTGACGGGTGCTGTGCCCTCCGCCGCTTGGGGTTGCCCAGGGTGCTTGCCGCCTGGGTTGCTTTGTCCAGCTTTGTCTTGGCCTCGTTCTTTCTTTTCTTTGGAACGGGTGCGCCTGGAAGGAAATGTCCCGTCTGGGGCCATGTAAGTGTCGACTTCATAGTCGTCACCACTGTCATGGTACATATGGACCTCAGGGTCAGTCGTAGGCCAGCTGCCCTCTGTACACGGTACAGTGTCGGATGCCATCTCAGTAGTACTCTCCCCATAGACGGCGCCAAATGTTTCGGGGGTTTTTGGAGTCCCTCGGGAGAGTTACAATACGTAGTATGTGCGCCTGACGTCTGTACCTGCAAAACCACGAAACTCCGGTAGGGTGGAGTTCCGCCTCCGACGATCAAGTTGGTACGATTCCGGATGGGTAAACGGGCGGAAAGTAAATGGGTTTTTCTCACTGATTCAGAGAGATTCCGCAATTAATATTGCTCGGATTTTGTGTATGTATTTATGAATGAGTGATAAATGAGGAACTTCCTCTATTTATAGCAAATGAGGATCTGCTCCCTCATTGGTGGTACAATGCCACGTGTCAGCATCCGATTGGATCCCGTTGGGCCTCTGGTGGGCTGCCACGTGTCATCATGCTACTGGGCCACGTGGCATAGGGTATTTTTACCCTAAACATACTCGATCATTTCCAATTGTATGAACATGGAGGTAACTTTCTCCTCTTGTAATACAGTTGTAGCCCTATTTTTATCGTTTATTTAAAGGAAAACATTGGCACATTTAATCTGTATTATCTGTTAATTTCTTTATGGGAAATTCTCAATGGTAGCCCCGAACAATTGCGACACTGAAACGGTAACCCTCCCTTTTTCCTTTTATTAAAAATTAACCCTAATTAAAATTTTATTTCCACAAATGTCCTTTTCTTCATTAATGGTTAACTATAGTTAATTTTTTAATCAAATTTTATTTTAAAAAAAAAGTAAAATCAAATTCAAAAAAATAAAATAAAAACCACCACCACCTTAGCCACCACCATCCCCATTCCACCCCACCCAAACCAGGCCTCGGAACCCCAGACAGACCTGAAACCACCGCCCCTACCCATCTAGACCCGAACCACCATCCCACCTAAACCAAACTGGAAACCGAAACCCTAACCCTGAAACCACCACCCCACCCAAACCAAACCCAAAACCACCCAAACTACCCAAATCTGAAATCGTTTTTGACTCATTGGACGTGAGTAAAGGTGGTTTCGGTTTTGGGTGGGGGTAGGGTGGTGGATTTGGGGTTTAGGATTTTGGTTCAGGTGGTGGCGGCGCGAGTGAGGAGAGAGGAGGATGTGATTCTGGTGTTTATGGTGGGATGAGGTTTCGTGTTCTGGTGGTTATGGTGGGGGGGGGGTTTCGAGTTTGGTGGTTGAGGCTTTGATGGGAAATTGTTTCGGGTCAGGTGGTTATCGTGGTGGGGGTGGTGTTTCGGTTATGGTATTGTATGAGGCTGGTTGCTTAGGGGAGGTCGGGGGGTGGAGGTGGCTTGGTTGGTGTCGGTGTTGGTGGCTGGAGTGGTTAGTAGTTTGCTGTTTTAATTTGGTTCTAAAAAGTTAACCATAGTTAAATTTTTTAACCAAAGATCACTCATTAATGTCATAATTGGGATAAATTTTTTAATTAGGGTTATTTTGTATAATTACAAAACGGGAGGGTTACCATTTTGGTGTCGCAATTGTTTGGGGCTATCATTGAGAATTTCCCTTTCTTTATTTAACTTCTTTCTTATTAAACTTATTCAAGTAGTGCAAAATCACATATTTGTTTTCGGTACGTTAGTGATGTTATAAAAGTATAATCAAGAAAAGTAGGGACAACCCCTTAATATCTTAGAACAATATATATGGTATTATTTGACTTTATCCTAATAATATCATAAAGAACAAGAGGGTCCCTGAGAGGCTCTTTGAGAAAATAAGGAAAAGAGATAAGACAGGAGGGGAAAATGGTAAATTTTCAAGAAAAAGGGATATGAGGAGAGGGGGTGGGAGTAATGGTCTCACAAATAAGAGCATCATTAATGGTAGCTAGTATCTTAGGTAGTTCTTAATAAGGAGAGATAAATTAAGAGATAATTCTTAAATATAAAATGGGCGTTTCTTATTTAGAAATTATGTTTAGGAGTTTTGAAATAAGCAATGACTCTCGAAAATAAGAACTACTGCTGACTGGGCTTTAAACGACATAGTATACAATTGAATTTTGTGCGTTTTGCTTGAATTTGTACTGTTTTACAAAAGTGAAAGTTATGTTTTGTAGGGAAAATGCAAAGGAGATGATATCCACCTACGTGGCCATGCTATGCATGCATGCATGCAAATGCCTAATCCTTCCAAGTTCCAACGACTCTATTATTGGTATGCATTAATTTTTTTTTATTTTTTGTTTACCAAAATTTAAATTGTAAAAAAAAAAATATATATAATGTAATTTTTTTGCTTATAAAAGTAGACAACTTCATTCAAATTCACTAAAATCACCATACTCAATTTGTTGTTTTTTTTTCCTTGTGATCATACTCCATCAAAAACATATTTCTCATCATGGATAAAAATAATCAAATTACAGATTACCAAACTACTCAACAAATTCAAATTACCCTACAAATCCAAATTATACAATTGACAATCAAAATTACCCTAATAATTAAAAATACCCCAACTATCAAAATTATCCCAATAATCAAAATTTTCCCACCCATCCTAATTACCCATTAAACCCAAATTTTCAAGTAAATACAAATCTAAATCCTAATTTACATCCGTTTTTTTAACCTTCACCAAAACATGGAGAATAGTATGTCACCTTCATCTTTTTCCCCATATACTCCATACAAAATTCTTCAGATTATTTTACAAATATGTTAAACAGTCCAAAATTTTTCAAATATCGAGGAATCTCAAGGCGAGGATATGGCTAATCATGGTGGTGAAGGTTCGGGGTTCGGAATTCACTTAGTAAATTTAACATTAATGTCATGGCTGAAGAAGAAATTGATAATGATAATGATGAACCAACACCAACACCTTCAAATAAAAGGAGGAGGATATATTGGGATTAAGCCTAAGATAACCATCTAATAAGTGGGTGGCTCAATTATGCACCTGATAAGATAAATGATACAAATCAAACTAGTGAAGCATCTTGGACTAAGATAATAAACTACTACAACAAGCCTCGCAAAGAGGGAAGGCTTAGAGAGCTTCTACAATCCAAGTGTCTGAAAGGAATGGTGTCCTTCCAACAAGTGTATTATTCTGATAGAGGGTTCAGAATTATTATAGAGCTAATTCTTCAGTAAGATCAAGTGATCGGAATTCCTAGGTGGAGGCCGCTTCCGATCAGTAATATTAAGGTATAATTAATATTACAGCTTAATCTTAACTGAACCCTTCGGGTCGAACCCAATCGAACAACCGATCCGAGACGACGAATCAATCCGAAGGATTTAATGAGTCGTCGGAGTTTTACAAACAAAGACGTCGGATATCGAGCCTAGGGCGTCGAGGCCGAGCGTCGCAAAATCACAAGCAACAAGTACGAGCATAGCCGCAGCATCACTATGGCCTGACCATATGGACGCTAGGCTAGCTCGAGCTAGCATGCACTGGGCATGGCTAGGCGCAAGCGTAGACGCACCATGTGTGCTAGGCGCACCGTCGCTAGCACTAGGCGCACATGGCAGCACCATCGCTAGCATTAGGTGCTTGCGTGTGTGCGTGCCTCGCATGGCAGCACCATCGCAGAACCATGCGTGCTTGCGTGTGTGTGCGTGCCTCGCATGGCAGAAGCATGCGTGCTAGCTTGCGTGCGTGCCTTCGCATTGCAGCACCAAGTAGCAGCAGCACGCTATGCTAGCCGTGCATGTGTGCGTATGAGTGCATGCCCTTTGTATAGCTGCGTGCTTGTGTGCGTGCCTTCGCATGGCAGCACCAAGCATAGCAAGCTAGGAGTAGCGCCAGGCAGCAAGAAGCAGTAGCGAGTGGCCTCGCCCAGCAGAGCAGCATGTGTGGCTCGCTAGCAGCACGCATGTGCTGGCTGGGGGCTGATACGAGCTAGCTGTGCGTGCTGGCAGTGCATGCTGGCCATCTAGGCTGGCAGCCAGCTCACTCCCTTTTGCTTGGTGCCGGTTTGTGAGAGGTGGGGAGCATTGCTTGGAGCATGCCTTGGGGAGCAAGGCAATGGTCCCCCCCAAGGGACATGGTCCTCACCTAACTCTCTCTATCCTTTTGCCACTTGTTGCATGGTGATTGCTTTTGATTAATTATTTAATTTAGAATTAAATAAATTATCACAATTGCACATGATCCCACATTAATCATGTACAAGGGGTTCAAGTCCCCATTCCCTGTAAATACCCCTTGAGTGGGATTTCGGGAAAACACACACTTGAGTGGAACTATATAGACATCTCCATTGTTGAGAATACCTTAAGTTCGTAAAACTCCAAAGTTTATATTTTGTTCGGGTCCTGACTAACCTTCGGGACTTAGGACGATCGGGTCGGGTTCGAGGGTATGAACCGTCGGAGACCTTGCATTTGCGAGGTTCAAGTAAGAGCTCTTTTAGCGAGCGAAGCACGCGTCTAGGGTAAAATTCTTTATCCCTCTTTCTCTTAATTATGTATTAATTATGTTTTGCATTCTTTAATTGCTTTAGTTATCGGGGCGGGTCTTGGTGGGTTTCCTTCCGCATAGAGTGGGTCTCTACGAAACCCTCCATGATCAGCCGTCCCAGAAGAAAAAGAAAGAGTTTAAACCCTACGTCCCAAAGTACGAGTTTAACAAAGACTGCTACTCCATCCTCATGGAGATAAAGGACTGGGTGACCTTAGAGAAGCCCGCTGCTATGAAAGGTTCCTCTAAAAATCGGAACAAAAACAAGTACTGCCACTTCCATGAGGATATTGGCCACGACACCAACGACTGCTATAGTCTCAAGTGGCTGTTGGACCGTCTGGCTGATAAGGGGGTGTTGAAGTCTTACATCCTGAAGTGTAAGGTGACCCTAAAGACAAACCTTAAGATATTTAATGTTAAGACAAGCCAAAGCATGCGTAACCATTTCTTGATCTTTAGGATTTCAGAATCATATTATTCTCGCCTAAAAGGGACAAATTACTAATGCGTGAATAAAATGCTCAATAAGATTGAAAATCTGCATGAACGCTTTTAAATTTCAAACTTATTTATTGTATGAATGGTTTTTCATTTCAAATTCTTTCAATTGTAGAAGAATGTCTGTAAGTAACTCAAACAACAACCAATTCTCTTCACGCTCAATTGTCGACAAGGAGAAGTTGAGCGGGCCGAATTTTCTTGATTGGCAAAGAAATTTATGTATTGTTCTCATGCAAGAGCAAAAGGAATACGTCCTTGATGAGGAAATTCCCGACGCTCCTAATGAGGAGGTCACTCAGGCTGCCCTTAACCAATGGCAAAGTGCCAATCGGGATGTCAAATGCATCATGTTGGCCACTATGTCTCCGGACCTTCAAAAGACTTTCATTGAAGAGGAGACGGCTTTTGAGATTATTTCTGAGCTTCAAAATATGTTTCAAGAGCAGGCCCAAACTGAAAGGTTCGAAACCCACAGGCAAATCCTTGAGAGCAAGCTCAAGAAAGGGGAGCCGGTAAGCCCGCATGTTCTTAAAATGATTGGATTATTTGAGAACATGGAAAGGCTAGATGCTGGGTATTCAACCGATATGGCAATTGACATCATTCTCCACTCGCTGCATAAGGGCTTTGATCAGTTCAAGATGAACTATAATATGCACAGCATGGAGAAAACTCTCACCGAGCTTCATGGTATGTTGAAGCATGCCGAGCAAACCCTCAAGGATGAGGGAAAGCATGATATGCTCATAGTGAGAAAGGGCAAGCCATTTGATATGCTCATGGTGAGAAAGGGCAAGCCATTTAAGCGCTCGGGCAAGAAGAAAAGCTTTAAAGGGAAAAAGAAAAATTTTCCGCCTAAGTCAAACACTGCCAAGGGCAGCAAGGACAAAAAGGGAGCCTCTTCTAAATCCGATTCCGAATGTTTCTACTGCAAGAAGAAGGGACATTGGAAACGGGACTGCCCTCTGGGCTTATTTTAGAACTTGACAATTGTTATCAGGTTCCTGGAGTTACCAAAAACATTATTTCAATTTCGGCGTTGGACGCCAAAGGTTTTGAATTTCGAATTAAGAACAATAGTTGTTCATTTTATTTCGATAATGTTTTATATGGTAAGGCATATTCAGAAAATGGTCTTTATGTGCTTTCTCTTGACAAACAAGTTTATAACATTGATGATACCGCCAAAAGGGCTAAGACCATTGAGTCGAATCAAACCTACTTGTGGCATTGTCGTCTTGGCCATATTAACGTCAAACGCATCAAGAAACTTCTACAAGAAGGTGTTCTTGACTCATTCGACTTGGAGTCGTTTGAAAATTGCGAAGGATGTCTATTAGGCAAGATGATAAAACAGCCGTTCTCCAAGTTGGGAGAAAGGGCTAGTGACTTATTAGGTCTAATACACACGGATGTATGTGGACCAATGAGTACACCCGCAAGACAAGGTTACCAATATTTCATCACTTTCACCGACGATTTTAGTAGATATGGCTATGTCTACCTAATGTCGAACAAATCTGAATCTTTTGAGAAATTCAAAGAATTTCATAAAGAAGTTGAAAATCAACTTGGCAAGAAAATTAAAGCACTTTGCTCGGATTGAGGTGGCAAAAATTTGAGCCATGAATTCGACGATCACTTGAAAGAAAATGGTATTCTTTCAGAGCTAACACCTCCCGGAACTCCTCAATGGAACGGAGTATCCGTATGGAGGAATCGAACCTTGTTAAACATGGTTCAATCAATGATGGGTCTTAGTGAACTTCCTATCTCTTTCTTGGGACATGCGCTAAAAACCGCGACACTAACACTGAACCGAGCTCCGTCAAAAGCTGTAGAAAAGACTCGATATGAATTATGGACTAAAAAACCTCCTAGGTTGTCTTTTCTTAAGATTTGGGGATGCGAAGCATATGTTAAACGATTAATTTCGGACAAACTTCACCCCAAATCAGACAAGTGTTTCTTTGTGGGATACCCAAAAGAAACCAAAGGGTATTACTTCTACAATAAATCGGAGAACAAATTGTTTATTGCTCGTGATGGTGTCTTTTTGGAGAAGGAACACCTTTCCAAAATGACAAGTGGGAGGAAAATCAAACTCGATGAAGTTTGAGAGGACGAGCAACAATGTCAACGTGATAAAACTAACAATCTAAGTGCTTTGGAAGCAACTGAGAAGATTGGTCAGAATCAAACAGACAATGTAAATGCTCAACCCATTACCCTTCGTAGGTCGCAACGGCTAAGATCTCAACCAGACTGATACCTTAGTATTGTCTTAACCGATGATCAGCACATCCTAGTTATGGATGATAATGAGCCAGCGACATACAAAGAAGCTATGACGAGCCCCGACTCTGCTAAATGGCAAGAGGCCATGAAATCCGAGATGGACTCCATGTCTGTAAATCAAGTCTGGGACTTGGTGAATTTGCCCGAGGGTTACACACCCATCGGTTGCAAATGGATCTTCAAACTGAAGACAGACAAAGATGGAAATGTATCAATATACAAAGCTAGACTGGTGGCAAAAGGTCATAGACAAATCCACGAGATTAACTATGATGAAAATTTTTCACCAGTTGTAATGCTAAAGTCTGTCCGGATTATCCTAACGATTGCATATTATGATTATGAAATATGGCAGATGGATGTCAAAACCGCCTTCCTGAATGGATTTTGGAAGAAACTGTGTATATGACACAACCATAAGGTTTTATTGATCCAAGCAACGATGGAAAGGTATGCAAGCTTAAGAAGTCCATTTATGGATTGAAGCAGGCAAGCAGAAGTTGGAATCTGCAATTTGATGAAGCCATTAGCAAGTTTGGTTTTATCAAGAATCCAGATGAGTCTTGTGTCTACAAGAAGGTCAGTGGGAGTGACATCGCATTCCTAGTCCTATATGTTGATGGCATACTGCTCATTGGAAACAGCACAAAATTACTAGAGTATGTAAAGGGCTGGTTGGGAAAGTGCTTTTCAATGAAGGACTTAGGAGAAGCACCTTACATATTGGGCATCAAGATCTATAGGGATAGATCTAAGAGGATGATTGGATTGAGCCAGAGTACTTACATTGATAAAGTACTGACACGATTCAACATGGAGAATGCCAAAAGAAGGCACCTACCCATGTCCCATGGCGTTAATCTCAGCAAGAAACATTGTCCACAGACACCTGTTGAGCGAGAGAGAATGGACCAAATTCCACATGCTTCGCTAATTGGGTCACTCATGTATGCCATGATATGTACCAGGTCAGATGTATCGTATGCTTTAAGCGCTACGAGCCGATACCAATCGAATCCAGGAGAGACGCATTGGACTGCGGCCAAGAATATCCTGAAGTACCTGAAAAGGAACAAGGATAAATTCCTGGCGTATGGAGGCCACAAAGACCTGGTTGTTGAAGGTTACACCGACGCTAGCTTCCAGACTGACAAAGACGACTTCAAGTCACATTCAGGGTACATATTTTGCCTAAATGGAGGAGCATTTAGCTGGAAGAGTGCCAAGCAAAGCACCACTGCAGATTCTACAATTGAAGCCGAATACTTGGTAGCTTCAGAAGCCGCTAAGGAGGCTGTTTGGATTCGCAAGTTCGTCAGTGAACTTGGTGTTGTACCCTCCATCAAGGGTCCGATAGATCTCTACTGTGACAACAATGGAGCTATCGCTCAGGCTAGAGAGCCAAGAGAGCACCAGAAGGTCAAACAAGTCCAAAGGCGATTTCACATGATAAGGGAATGAAAATCCGAGGGTGAAATCAGAATTTGTAAGATCGGAACGGATGATAATGTGGCCGATCCTTTGACTAAACCTCTGCCTCAAGTGAAGCACAACAAGCACATTGAGGCAATGGGAATCAAGCACGTTGGAGATTGGCTTTGAAATTCCCTGTACATGTGTTTTAATTAAACTGGTCGTTTTAATGTAAGACACTGTATTGAAACCATTCATTTATGGAGTAATGAATTTTAATATTTTATATTCACTCCATTGCTATTTAATTGTGGTTTAGAATTAATAATGAGTCCATTCGATTTATGGAAATATTCAAAACAGGGTATCAAGACCATGTCTTGGATAAAGAAACACCTGTTAAGTGAACATTGAATATTTAAAATCGAAAATTATCCCTAATCAAGGTCATCTAATTGATGGACGATTGATGACCACCAGAGATTAGTGTATAGTATGATTTACAACACCGTTTCTTATGCTGCAAGGACGTAATGGTCATAAATCATTTGCATAAGTGCTAGTTTAGAACTGGACTTGATAGACCTATGAGAGTATGATAAGTGTCATTTATGACACATATTAGGGCGTTTTTCTCCCTTAGTTTTAGGTTTATTTCGGTGTTTCTTTGTTATTTCTATTCCTTTTAGTCTTTTTTTAGTTATCTTTTTCCTAGTTTATGGTTTTAGGCCTTAGTTGTGAATAATATGCTTTTTTGCTCGATTTCTAGCTTGATTTGCATGTTTTTCTATGTGTTCTTTCACTCTTTTCTCTCTTGGTCTATTTGTGTAGGTGCTTGACGCTTTCTTCGATGCTTATGACCCGAGAAAAGGCAAGAAAGTTCAATAGAAGAAGCTTGAAGCTAAGAAGCTTGAGACAAGAAAGCTTGAAGCTCATAGAAGGCCTTAAACCAAGTCTTGTTCCCTCTTTCAGCCATAAGTTTTAATCTACACATCGGATTGAGGCGATTCAAATTGCGTTGGAAACTAGACTTGAAGTGCTTTCCAACGGTAGGTCGCACACCCCAAGAGGCTTCCTAGAACAGAAGTTATGGCCATTTGAATCTGCAAGACGCTGCCAGGATCCGCGAGCGCGGCCCTCTGCTTTTTGCAACTTTGCAATTTTCTGGAGATGCTGTGCCGCGGGCGCGGCTCTGGGTACCGCGGGCGTGGGGTTCTGGGTCTTTTACGAGCTTAATTTTTGGATTTCTTTCTTTCTCTTCTTGTAATATAAATAGAGCACTTCTTAGACTTCCTAAGGGGGGAGTTTTTGGGGTCTTCTCTCCTCCTTGAGGGGATGAATTCCTTTGCCTTCTCCATCATTTTATCACTTAGATTAGGGCTTAGATTTAGTTTTATCTTTGTTTTGTAATTTAGTTTAAGAGTAGTTTAGAGAGAGAAAGTGAAGAGCTTCAATGGTGGATTGAAGAGGTTGAAGATGCAAAATGTGACATTGTTTTGGATTCCTTTTCAATACTTTAATGAGCATTCTAAACTCTATCTAATTTATTGTTTTCTATAATTATTGCTTTGATTAAGTTGCTCTTGTTATTGATTTTGTTCTTAGTTTAATGTTTTCCCTAATTTCTTGTTTACTTAGTTTAATTGTTTAGGTTTAATTGTTCTTGTTAGTTTGGTTTAATTGGTTTCTTGATTGTTCTTCTTTATTCTTGTTAGTTTATATGGATTTAGTTTCTTTGTTTTTTTGATCTAGTCATGTTAGTTTAGTTTCCTAGCTAGGGTTAGGGATGATTGTTGATTAATGTGCAAAATGAACATTTTATTGATGGTTTGATGGGGATTGTTGGTGTATTGAACTAAGAATGAAGGGCTTAATGCTTGGTGTCTTTTTAGCCAATCGATATCATGATTTAATCGCTATTATGCTAGTTGTGCAAGAGTGAGCTAGTTTAATAGAATAATTTCGTTGCTTGGTTGACCACGACCTCATAGGCGGGGTGGAGAGCCTAATGGCCTAGTGTGTACGAGAGTGACCTAGGTTTTTAGGCAATTCTCCAATTTCAACTACTTGGCCGATTAGATAATCAATAGTGTTTGTTTGCGTTTGATTGGTGCTAGTATATCGGTGTGTATGGTTATTTCTTGATGATTTGGAAGTGCTCATTGAGGTGTGTTAATGCTTCCTTTCACTTTGGCTAATTGAATGCATGATTTAATTGCTACCCTATTTAGTTTCTTGGAAAAGAGCTATTTAGGTAGAAGAGAACCCCTTGAGTTGATCACGAGCCTTTGGTCGGGATTGGGTGTTTAATTGTATAGCGTGCTCGGGAGAGACCTAGATGATTAAGAGTTGCCCCTTACATTTTATTGCGAATGTCCATGCTTATTGCTATTCTTGTGCTCGTCACATTAATTATGCTCGATTCCCCTTTCCTAGTGACTTTATTTCTTTTCTAATTCCCTAGTTAGTTAGATCATCTTTTGTTTTAATCCACCCCTCATATCTCCTTTGACCTAGCTTAGTTGGTGGTAGTGTTGACGATAGTTTAGCCGTCTCTGCAGATCAACCCTTTACTTACCATTAGACTTTTCTAGTGTAGGTTTAGGTATAAAAATATTGTTTGGTAGAGGGACAGTTAGTCCAACGACCTAACCAGTTCCGCTCTCACCAGAGTACTTTAAGAGATTCAAAATTGTCATAAGTACATTTCTCATTATAGCTATCGGAACCTGTTTCCTTGACCATGAGTATTGTGAAGTTTTCTTGTTTGAGTACTAGTCTCTTTGATGTTGCCTAACGTCTTCCGTAACTGGAGATCATAACGGGAACACTCGGGAGATTAGGTCCTCTTTGTAGGGTTTCGTAGTGACCCTCACTACGCGGAAGGAAATCCACCAAGACCTGCCCCGATAACTAAAGCAATTAAAGCATGCAAATATAATTAATGCATAATTAAAAGAAGAAGGGATAAAGAATTGAACCCTAGACGCGTGCTTCACTCGTTAAAAGAGCTCTTACTTCAACCTCGCAAATGCAAGGCCTCCGACGGTTCGTACCCTCGAACCCGACCCGATCATCCTAAGTCCCGAAGATTAGTCGGGACCTGAACAAAATATAAACTTTGGTGTTTTACGAACTTAAGGTATTCTCAACAATGGAGATGCCTATATAGTTCCACTCAAGTGTGTTATTTCCCAAATGCCAAAGCCTTGGTATTTATAAGGAAATGAACCCTTGAATTTCCATCTCCCACCAATGTGGGAGAGTGGGTAAATGTGATCATTTATTTAATTCTAAATTAAACAATTAATCAAAGCAATCACCATGCAACAAGTGGCAAAAGGGTAGCAGGATTTGAGTGAGGACCATGTCCCTTGGGGGGGACCATTGCCTTGCTCCCCAAGGGAAGCTTGAGGCTTTTGGTCCCCACACCTCAAACCGGCACTAGAAAGGCATGCTGGGCTGGCAGCCTACCTTGGTTGCCAAGGCTGCCAGCTGGCGCCTGGCACCAAGGTTGGGAAGCCAGCTTGCTGTGCCAGCTAGCAGTGCCAGCAAGCACTCGCCCAGCACGCACTGGCGTATGCGTGCTGCTGGGCTGTTGGGCGTTTCCTAGCATCTTGCTAGCGCTTGAGCAACGCGTATGCATGCACTGGCCCAGGCACCCGCATACGCATATGCATGCTTGGCTGCTGGGTGCTGCTAGGCGTTGGCTAGCATTGTGCTGGCGCCCAGCCCATTCACATGAGCATTGCGGAGCACAACGTGCTGCTTGGTGCTGCCATGCGATGGCACGCACGCAAGCTAGCATGCATGCTGCTGCAATGCAAGGCATGCACGCATGCCAGCACTCGGTGCTAGCGATGGTGCTGCCATGCTAGGCACGCACGCATGCTAGCACCTAGTGCTAGCGATGGTGCGCCTAGCACACCTAGTGTGTCTAGGCTTGCGCCTAGCCATGCTGGGTGCATGCTAGCTCGATCTAGCCTAGCATCCACATGGCTAGACCAATGTGGTACTACGGCTATGCTTGCACTTGTTGCTTGTGATTTTGCGACGCTGGATCTCGACGCCCTAGGCTCGATATCCGACGTTAGTGTTCGTAAAATTTCAACGACTCATTGAATCCTTCGGATTAATTCGTCATCTCGGATCGGTTATTCGATTGGGTACTGATCCATTCTCTCTCGCTCAACAGGTGTCTGTGGACATTGTTTCTTGTTGAGAGTTACGCAATGGGACATGGGTTGATGCCCTCTTTTGGCATCCTCCATGTTGAATCGTGCCAGTACTTTATCAATGCAAGTACTCTGGCTCAATGCAATCATCCTCTTAGATCTATCCCTATAGATCTTGATGCCCAATATGTACTGTGCCTCTCCTAAGTCCTTCATTGAAAAGCACTTTCCCAACCAGCCCTTTACGGACTCTAGTAATTTTGTGCTGTTTCCAATGAGTAGTATGTCATTGACATATAGGACTAGGAATGCGATGTCACTCCCACTAACTTTCTTGTAGACACAAGATTTATCTGGACACTTGATAAAACCAAACTTGCTAATGGCTTCATCAAATTGCAGATTCCAACTTCTGCTTGCCTGCTTCAGTCCATAAATGGACTTCTTAAGCTTGCATACCTTTCCAGCGTTGCTTGGTTCAACAAAACCTTCTGGTTGTGTCATATACACAGTTTCTTCCAAAATCCCATTCAGGAAGGCGGTTTTGACATCCATATGCCATATTTCATAATCGTAATATGCAACAATCGCTAGGATAATCCGGACAGACTTTAGCATTGCAACCAGTGAAAAGGTTTCATCATAGTCAATCCCGTGGATTTTTCTATAACCTTTCGCCACTAGTCTAGCTTTGTTATATTGATACGTTTCCATCTTTGTCTGTCTTCAGTTTGAAGATCCATTTGCAACCAATGGGTGTGTAACCCTCGGGCAAATTCACCAAGTCCCAAACTTGATTTTCAGACATGAAGTCCATCTCGGATTTCATGGCCTCCTGCCATTTAGCAGAGTCGAGGCTCGTCATAGCTTGTTTGTATGTCGCTGGCTCATCTTCATCCATAACTAGGATGTCCTGATCATCGGTTAAGATAATACCAAGGTATTTGTCTGGTTGAGATCTTGGCCGTTGCGACCTACGAGGGGTAATGGGTTGAGCATTTACATTGTCTGTTTGATTCTGACCAATCTTCTCAGCTGCTTCCAAAGCACTTAGATTGTAAGTTTTATCAGGTTGACATTGTTGCTTGCCTCTGATAGGAAGTTCACTAAAACCCATCATTGATCGAACCATGTCTAACAAGGTTCGATTCCTCCATTCGGATACTCCATTCCATTGAGGAGTTCTGGGAGGTGTAAACTCTGAAAGAATACCATTTTCTTTCAAGTGATCCTCGAATTCATGGCTCAAATATTTGCCACCTCGATCCGATCGAAGTGCTTTAATTTTCTTGCCAAGTTGATTCTCAACTTCTTTCTGAAATTCTTTGAATTTCTCAAAAGATTCAGATTTATTTGACATTAGGTAGACATAGCCATATCTACTAAAATCGTCGGTGAAAGTGATGAAATATCGGTAACCTTGTCTTGTGGGTGTACTCAATGGTCCACATACATCCGTGTGTATTAGACCTAATAAGTCACTAGCCCTTTCTCCCAACTTGGAGAACAGCTGTTTTATCATCTTGCCTAATAGACACCCTTCGCAATTTTCAAACGACTCCAAGTCGAATGAGTCAAGAACACCTTCTTGTAGAAATTTCTTGATGCGTTTGACGTTAATATGGCCAAGACGATAATGCCACAAGTAGGTTTGATTCGACTCGATGGTCTTAGCCCTTTTGGCGGTATCATCAATGTTATAAACTTGTTTGTCAAGAGAAAGCCCATAAAGACCATTTTCTGAATATGCCTTACCATATAAAACATTATCGAAATAAAATGAATAACTATTGTTCTTAATTCGAAATTCAAAACCTTTGGCGTTCAACGCCGAAATTGAAATAATGTTTTTGGTAACTCTAGGAACATGATAACAATTGTTAAGTTCTAAAATAAGCCCAGAGGGCAAAGACAAACTGAGAGTTCCAACGGAGACGGCAGACATCCTTGCTCCATTGCCAACCCGAAGCTCGACCTCTCCCTTCTCTAGCCTCCTATTTATCCTTAGTCCCTGAGCATTGGAACAAAGGTGTGAGCCACATCCGGTATCTAATATCCATGATGTTTTTCTAGCGAAGTTTAAGTCTATAACAAAAATACCTAATGAAGAAGCAACGGTGCCGTTCTTCTTATCTTCCTTGAATTTGAGGCAGTCCCGTTTCCAATGTCCCTTCTTCTTGCAGTAGAAACATTCGGAATCGAACTTGGAAATGGCTACCTTTTTGTCCTTGCTGCCCTTAGCAGTGTTTGACTTAGGCGGAAAATTTTTCTTTTTCCCTTTAAAGCTCTTCTTCTTGCCCGAGCGCTTAAATGGCTTGCCTTTTCTCACCATGAGCATATCATGCTTTCCCTCATCCTTGAGGGTTTGCTCGGCTTGCTTCAATATACCATGAAGTTGGGTGAGAGTTTTCTCCATGATGTGCATATTATAGTTCATTTTGAACTGATCATAGCCTTTATGCAGCGAGTGGAGAATGATGTCAATTGCCATCTCGGTTGAATACCCAGCATCTAGCCTTTCCATGTTCTTAAATAATCCAATCATAACATGCGGGCTTATTGGCTCTCCTTTCTTGAGCTTGGTCTCAAGGATTTGCCTGTGGGTTTTGAACCTTTCAGTTCGGGCCTGTGCTTAAAACATATTTTGAAGCTCAGAAATGATCTCAAAAGTCGTCTCCTTTTCAAAGAAGGTCTTTTGAAGGTCCGGAGACATAGTGGCCAACATGATGCATTTGACATCCCGATTGGCACTTTGCCATCGGTTAAGGGCAGCCTGGGTGACCTCCTCATTGGGAGCGTCGGGCATTTCCTCATCAAGGACGTATTCCTTTTGTTCTTTGCCAATCAAGAAAATTTGGCCCGCTCAACTTCTCCTTGTCGAGAATTGAGCGTAAAGAGAATTGGTTGTTGTTTGAATTACTTGCAGACATTGTTCTACAATTGAAAGAATTTGAAATGAAAAACCATTCATATAATCAATAAGTCTGAAATTTAAAAGCGTTTATGAAAGGAATGGTGTCCTTCCAACAAGTGTATGATTCTAATAGACGGTTCAGAATTATTACAGAGCTAATTCTTCAGTAAGGTCAAGTGATCGGAATGCCTTGGTGGAGGCCGCTTCCGATCAGTAATATTAAGGTATAATTAATATTAAAGCTTAATCTTAACTGAACCCTTCGGGTCGAACCCAATCGAACAAACCGACCCGAGAGGACGAATTAATCCGAAGGATTTACTGAGTCGTCGGAGTTTTACGAACAAAGACGTCGGATATCGAGCCTAGGGCGTCGAGACCGAGCGTCGCAAAATCACAAGCAACAAGTTCGAGCGTAGCCGTAGCATCACAGTGGCCTAGCCATGTGAACGCTAGGCTAACTCGAGCTAGCATGCATCTAGAATGGCTAGGCGTAAGCCTAGGCGCACTAGGCTACCCATCGCAGCACCATGTGCGTGTGTGCGTGCCTTCGCATGGCACATCAGCACCGCAGCATGCGTGCTTGGGTGCCTAGGCACTATCGCATCCCATCGCACCATCGCAGCTCAAGCACAACACTAATGCATGGCTAGGCCTGTGCGTGTGTGCATGTGCTTGTGCCTAGGCCTGTCGCACCATCACTTCACGCAACATAGCATCATCGCAGTGCTGGGCACTTACGTGTATGCGTGTGCGTATGCTTGTGCCTAGGGCCATCGCAAGCCATCGCAGCATCACAGCACCAAGCTTCGCATGCTTGTGCGTGTGGCTGGCGATGCGATGCCCAGCATGCGTGGCTCGCTAGCAGCACGCATGTTGGGAAGTGCGAGGGGCCTTGCGTGTGCGTGTGCGATGTCGAGAGAGGCAAGGGCCAGAAGCTTGCTAGTAGCGCCCAGCGCCTAGCAAGCAGCAACAGCGTAGGCACTGCCCAGCACAGCCACACGCATCATGCTTGTGCTGGCTGGGCTAGCTGGCACTGCTAGCTGGCGTGCTAGCTGGCTGCCAGCCCAGCAGCACCATGGTTCCAGTTTTGTGAGGGGTGGGGACCAAGGCTTGGGAAAAGCTTTGGGGAGCAAGGTAATGGCCCCCCCACCTTCTCTTGGTCCTCACCTAACTATCTCTCTCCCCTTGACACTTGTTGCATTGTGATTGATTTGATTATTAATTTAATTTGGAATTAAATTAATTATCAAAATTATTCATTCTGCCACATTTGTTGGGAAATGAAAATCAAGGGTTCATTTCCCTATAAATACCAAGGCATGGGTATTTGGGAAAGAACACACTTGAGTTGAAAAGTAAAGGAAACTTCATTGTTGAGCATACCTTGAAATTCGTAAAACTCTAGTTTGTTTTGTCCGGGCCTTGACTAACCTTTGAGGCTTAGGACGCTCGGGTCGGGTTCGAGGGTACGATCCCGTCGGAGGCCTCGTGTTTTCGAGGTTCAAGTAAGAGCTCATAGTTGAGCGAAGCACGCGTCAAAGCTATAATCTTTTATCCTTTCTTATGCTTTAAATTATGTTTTGCTTGGTAATTGCATTTATTATGAGGGCGGGTCTTGGGGGGTTTCTTTCCGCGTAGTGTGGGTCACTACGAAACCCTGCGGTTCATGCAAATTTCCAATCTTATTGAGCGTTTTATCCACGCATCAATATTAGTCCCTTTTTAGGCGAGAATAAAATGATTCCAAGATCCCAAAAATTAAAAAGTGACTAAGCATGGTTTGGCTTGTCTTAACACTTAATATTTTAAGGTAAGCAATCCAATTGTTAATAGCTCTAAGCTACTCTTGGTTTGATAAAACGTCGCATCTAGTGCTTCCTTGACATTTTATCTCCATTGCCACGACATCTAAGGACTCCTTACTGATATCGTTGAGCTTAACCAAGACAACTTGTATACCTAGTATACCTTACGTTCCTAGGGAAGTAGTGATGCCTCGCTTTGGCGTAGCCCATCACATACGCGCATTAGTTCGGTAAGTGTTGTTCTTGGAACGGCAAATTTTTAGCTCAATATTTTAAAGGACCTAGGGTTTCTATGTTGGTTGATTTAAGTGAACTTAACTAATCATCGCAACATTTGAAATCCTAGACATGCATCTAACATTCAAATATATAACAACTATATATATAAGACATAAAATTAAATGCATTTGGCAACTAGCATGACCCCTTGAAATCTTCAAATCTTCAAGGGTCTTCATCTTGGCTCGTCTTTATCGAAACGCCGTCTTGAGACATCTTGGCCAAAATAACATTACTAGCTACTACGACTAAGATAAATCAAAAGTACAAAAATACTTAATGGTACGCAAAACGTATTTAGATTTACAAAAATACATAACGGAACGTAGTCCGTATTTTCTATCCTAGTCGGGTCCCACTAGTTGCCATTTTTGTCAAAACCTGTTTTGAAACAATCTTTCATTCACCCATTCACTATTTGTGAATGACCCATGCATTTTACGAGATAAAACAAGTAAACACGCAAAACTAGTAACTAACTTAGGAGGTTAATCCGATTAACGCGCCTAATTAAAACTAGTCAAAGTTGTTTAACACTTTATGTATTACTAAGGTGCAATTTGTATGGTAATTAGCTAAGCTCCCACTAAATTCCGCATCCAACTTAATTAATCCAATGAATTAAGCCGGCTAACCCAAATTTGTCAAAATCAAAAATTTTACAAGAGCCGGAAAAATCGAGGTCTAACCTCGTTAAAATAATTACGTAAATATTTTACAACGACAAAATTTTCGCAAAACACATAGCTCGAAATTAAGCAAAAAACAGCCCACTCATTTTCTTGTGGGTTGCGCACCATGGCTGGCAAGCAGCCCATGGCATGTGCGTGGTGCTAGCATGCAGCGCCTAGCGTAGCATGCCACACTGCTAGCACCAGCAGCCTGCCTTGCAAGTTGCACATGCTGGCGCCTGCCAGCAAGTGGCGGGCTGGCTGGGGCTTGCTGCCATGCAGCCCAGCAACGTGCCCAAGCACTCCAGCAGCCTAGGCCACTGCCCACGCACCAGCCCCTAGCATCCCTCTCCTCACAGCAGCCCATGCTCGATGCTCAGCCCTTGTGCGCACCATAGGCAGCCTCATGCGGGCTGCTGGGCAGCCCAGCTAACCTTGGTGACGCTTGGGGTTTTTGCCTTGATTTGCGTGCATATTCTCGGGATTTTAATCCCGATTTACGTGCAACGTAAAATTAATATAAATTTATTTTAGAATTAATTTAGGGTAAAATTGAAAATAAAATAAGTCCAACTTAATTAAATTCAATTTTAACGGTGCACAAGCCTAATTTTCCAAAATTACTTTTGAATATTTTAGGTCTTTCTTGATGCTTAAAATTGAAAGAGCTATGTCCATAATTAATTTAGCCAATATGTAAATTAATAATGGATTTTGACAAAAAGGGAGTTGGAAAAATAAACCAATCATCAAATGAAAATTTTCCAACTTTTGAACTTGTGTAAAATAACAAGATTACCTCTTTCAATATGAAGATTAATCATCATTTACTCACAAGCATTTGAACTCCAAGGATTTTAATCAACGAAATATGAAATATCCAAAATTAGTTTAACATGGAATTTAGGGTTAAAGTTCCAATCATTTAAACATTTAAAGATTAGATATTTAACATACTAGGAACTTAAAATTACATATTCACAACAAGTATTCACACATTAATGCAATTTATTTGCATAATTGTGAAAAACAAGTTTATGTGAAAAAGAACATATCAACTTAAGCACATATTATAACTCCATAATCATGCTTAAAAGATATTTAAATTGCAGTAAATTAGGGATGCAATAATGCATTTAATCTACCCTTGACATGCTTGCATTAATCAAGGCACAAAAAATTTAAAATTTTCGTTGAAAACGAAAAAGCCTCAAAAAACTGGGTTCCTGGTTCGAATTTGGCTTCTGGACAATCCTTAAAAGGCCCATGCATTTTACGAGATAAAACAAGTAAACACGCAAAACTAGTAACTAACTTAGGTGGTTAATCCGATTAACGCGCCTAATTAAAACTAGTCAAAGTTGTTTAACACTTTATGTATTACTAAGGTGCAATTTGTATGGTAATTAGCTAAGCTCCCACTAAATTCCGCATCCAACTTAATTAATCCAATGAATTAAGCCGGCTAACCCAAATTTGTCAAAATCAAAAATTTTACAAGAGCCGGAAAAATCGAGGTCTAACCTCGTTAAAATAATTACGTAAATATTTTACAACGACAAAATTTTCGCAAAACACATAGCTCGAAATTAAGCAAAAAACAGCCCACTCATTTTCTTGTGGGTTGCGCACCATGGTTGGCAAGCAGCCCATGGCATGTGCGTGGTGCTAGCATGTAGCGCCTAGCGTAGCATGCCACACTGCTAGCACCAGCAGCCTGCCTTGCATGTTGCACATGCTGGCGCCTGCCAGCAAGTGGCGGGCTGGCTGGGGCTTGCTGCCATGCAACCCAGCAACGTGCCCAAGCACTCCAGCAGCCTAGGCCACTGCCCACGCACCAGCCCCTAGCATCCCTCTCCTCACAGCAGCGCATGCTCGATGCTCAGCCCTTGTGCGCACCATAGGCAGCCTCATGCGGGCTGCTGGGCAGCCCAGCTAACCTTGGTGACGCTTGGGGTTTTTGCCTTGATTTGCGTGCATTTTCTCGGGATTTTAATCCCGATTTACGTGCGACGTAAAATTAATATAAATTTATTTTAGAATTAATTTAGGGTAAAATTGAAAATAAAATAAGTCCAACTTAATTAAATTCAATTTTAACGGTGCACAAGCCTAATTTTCCAAAATTACTTTTGAATATTTTAGGTCTTTCTTGATGCTTAAAATTGAAAGAGCTATGTCCATAATTAATTTAGCCAATATGTAAATTAATAATGGATTTTGACAAAAAGGGAGTTGGAAAAATAAACCAATCATCAAATGAAAATTTTCCAACTTTTGAACTTGTGTAAAATAACAAGATTACATCTTTCAATATGAAGATTAATCATCATTTACTCACAAGCATTTGAACTCCAAGGATTTTAATCAACGAAATATGAAATATCCAAAATTAGTTTAACATGGAATTTAGGGTTAAAGTTCCAATCATTTAAACATTTAAAGATTAGATCTTTAACATACTAGGAACTTAAAATTACATATTCACAACAAGTATTTACACATTAATGCATATTTGCATAATTGTGAAAAACAAGTTTATGTGAATAAGAACATATCAACTTAAGCACATATTATAACTCCATAATCATGCTTAAAAGATATTTAAATTGCAGTAAATTAGGGATGCAATAATGCATTTAATCTACCCTTGACATGCTTGCATTAATCAAGGCACAAAAAATTTAAAATTTTCGTTGAAAACGAAAAAGCCTCAAAAAACTGGGTTTCTGGTTCGAATTTGGCTTCTGGACAATCCTTAAAAGGCCTATTCATTTTACGAGATAAAACAAGTAAACACGCAAAACTAGTAACTAACTTAGGTGGTTAATCCGATTAACGCGCCTAATTAAAACTAGTCAAAGTTGTTTAACACTTTATGTATTACTAAGGTGCAATTTGTATGGTAATTAGCTAAGCTCCCACTAAATTCCGCATCCAACTTAATTAATCCAATGAATTAAGCCGGCTAACCCAAATTTGTCAAAATCAAAAATTTTACAAGAGCCGGAAAAATCGAGGTCTAACCTCGTTAAAATAATTACGTAAATATTTTACAACGACAAAATTTTCGCAAAACACATAGCTCGAAATTAAGCAAAAAACAGCCCACTCATTTTCTTGTGGGTTGCGCACCATGGTTGGCAAGCAGCCCATGGCATGTGCGTGGTGCTAGCATGAAGCGCCTAGCGTAGCATGCCACACTGCTAGCACCATCAGCCTGCCTTGCATGTTGCACATGCTGGCGCCTGCCAGCAAGTGGCGGGCTGGCTGGGGCTTGCTGCCATGCAGCCCAGCAACGTGCCCAAGCACTCTAGCAGCCTAAGCCACTGCCCACGCACCAGCCCCTAGCATCCCTCTCCTCACAGCAGCGCATGCTCGATGCTCAGCCCTTGTGCGCACCATAGGCAGCCTCATGCGGGCTGCTGGGCAGCCCAGCTAACCTTGGTGACGCTTGGGGTTTTTGCCTTGATTTGCGTGCATTTTCTCGGGATTTTAATCCCGATTTACGTGCGACGTAAAATTAATATAAATTTATTTTAGAATTAATTTAGGGTAAAATTGAAAATAAAATAAGTCCAACTTAATAAAATTCAATTTTAACGGTGCACAAGCCTAATTTTCCAAAATTACTTTTGAATATTTTAGGTATTTCTTGATGCTTAAAATTGAAAGAGCTATGTCCATAATTAATTTAGCCAATATGTAAATTAATAATGGATTTTGACAAAAAGGGAGTTGGAAAAATAAACCAATCATCAAATGAAAATTTTCCAACTTTTGAACTTGTGTAAAATAACAAGATTACATCTTTCAATATGAAGATTAATCATCATTTACTCACAAGCATTTGAACTCCAAGGATTTTAATAAACGAAATATGAAATATCCAAAATTAGTTTAACATGGAATTTAGGGTTAAAGTTCCAATCATTTAAACATTTAAAGATTAGATCTTTAACATACTAGGAACTTAAAATTACATATTCACAACAAGTAATTACACATTAATGCAATTTATTTGCATAATTGTGAAAAACAAGTTTATGTGAAAAAGAACATATCAACTTAAGCACATATTATAACTCCATAATCATGCTTAAAAGATATTTAAATTGCAGTAAATTAGGGATGCAATAATGCATTTAATCTACCCTTGACATGCTTGCATTAATCAAGGCACAAAAAATTTAAAATTTTCGTTGAAAACGAAAAAGCCTCAAAAAACTGGGTTTCTGGTTCGAATTTGGCTTCTGGACAGTCCTTAAAAGGCCCATGCATTTTACGAGATAAAACAAGTAAACACGCAAAACTAGTAACTAACTTAGGTGGTTAATCCGATTAACGCGCCTAATTAAAACTAGTCAAAGTTGTTTAACACTTTATGTATTACTAAGGTGCAATTTGTATGGTAATTAGCTAAGCTCCCACTAAATTCCGCATCCAACTTAATTAATCCAATGAATTAAGCCGGCTAACCCAAATTTGTCAAAACAAAAATTTTACAAGAGCCGGAATGTAACTGATTCAGAATGTCGATTCCACCCAAAAAACACTATTTTTGAGCAAAAATCTTGGTTTGACAGCCAAAACGAGAAAAAAATAAGAGTTTCAAAATTAATTAAAACGAGCTTCTAATCCAATTAGAAAAGCAAAACCAGAATTTAAATCTACTTTAAAACACTTTAATTAATAAATAATTGCAATAATTAAAAGGAGCGTGGCTCCGATACCGCTGTAGGGCTTCGTAGTGACCCTCACTACGCGGAAGGAAACCCACCAAGACCCGCCCCGATAACTAAAGCAATTAAAGCATGCAAATATAATAAATGCTTAATTAAAAGAAGAAGGGATAAAGAATTATACCCTAGACGCGTGCTTCGCTCGTTAAAAGAGCTCTTACTTCAACCTCGCAAATGTAAGGCCTCCGACGGTTCGTACCCTCGAACTCGACCCGATCGTCCTAAGTCCCAAAGGTTAGTCAGGACCCGAACAAAATATAACCTTTGGTGTTTTACGAACTTAAGGTATTCTCAACAATGGAGATGCCTATATAGTTCCACTCAAGTGTGTTCTTTCCCAAATTCTAAAGCCATGGTATTTATAAGGAGATTAACCCTTGAATTTCAATCTCCCACCAATGTGGGAGAGTGGGTGAATGTGATAATTTATTTAATTCTAAATTAAACAATTAATCAAAGCAATCACCATGCAACAAGTGGCAAAAGGGTAGAAGGATTTGAGTGAGGACCATGTCCCTTGTGGGGGGGGCATTGCCTTGCTCCCCAAGGGAAGCTTGAGGCTTTAGGTCCCCACACCTTAAACCGGCACTAGCAAGGCATGGTGGGCTGGCAGCCTGCCTTGGCTGCCAAGGCTGCCAGCTGGCGCCTAGCACCAAGGCTGGGCAGCCAGCTTGCTGTGCCAGCTAGCAGTGCCAGCAAGCACTCGCCCAGCACGCACCGGCGTATGCATGCTGCTGGGCTGTTGGGCGTTGCCTAGCATCTTGCTAGCGCCTGAGCAACGAGTATGCATGCACTGGCGTAGGCACTCGCATACGCATATGCATGCTTGGCTGCTGGGTGCTGCTAGGCGTTGGCTAGCATTGTGCTGGCGCCTAGCACATGCACATGCGCATTGCAGAGCACATCGTGCTGCTTGGTGCTGCCATGCGACGGCACGCATGCAAGCTAGCATGCATGTTGCTGCGATGCAAGGCATGCACGCATGCCAGCACTCGGTGCTAGCGATGGTGCTGCCATGCTAGGCACGCACGCATGCTAGCACCTAGTGCTAGCGATGGTGCGCCTAGCACACCTAGTGTCTTTAGGCTTGCGCCTAGCCATGTTGGGTGCATGCTAGCTCGATCTAGCCTAGCATCCACATTGCTAGACCAATGTGGTGCTACGGCTATGCTTGCACTTGATGCTTGTGGATTTGCGACGCTCGGTCTCGACGCCCTAGGCTCGATATCCGACGTCAGTGTTCGTAAAACTCCGACGACTCATTAAATATTTCGGATTAATTCGTCCTCTCGGATCGGTTTGTTCGATTGGGTTCGACCCAAAGGGTTCAGTTTAGATTAAGTTGTAATATTAATTTTACCTTAATATTACTGATCGGAAGCGGCCTCCACCTAGGCATTCCGATCACTTAACCTTACTGAAGAATTAGCTCTGTAATAATTCTGAACCCTCTATCAGAATAATACACTTGTTGGAAGGACACCATTCCTTTCACTCTTAGTAAGAGAAACTTACAGTACAAGACTGGGAATGTCCCCCTATTAACAATAGGGAACATGTCATTTTCATTTACAAGGCCGATCGAAGAGCGAGATTGTGAAAATGCATGCCGTGCTCAGATGGATTTTAGAAATCATCAGCTTATTGAAAGTCGAACTCGGAGATCGAGAAACACTTCTGAACGTAATAAGGATGACGATAAATCTTACCTTACAGTTCACGAAGAGGCATTAAGTGACATAGGAAATGGGCTATACATTGTATGCACACTTGTCCGGAAGGACAAGTGGGAGATTGAAAGTAATGGTGTCCTTCCAACAAGTGTATTATTCTGATAGAGGGTTCTGAATTATTACAGAGCTAATTCTTCAGTAAGGTCAAGTAATCGGAATGCCTAGGTGGAGGCCGCTTCCGATTAGTAATATTAAAGTACAATTAATATTACAGCTTAATCTTAACTGAACCCTTCGGGTTGAACCCAATCGAACAACCGATCCAAGACGATGAATCAATCCTAAGGATTCGATGAGTCGTTGGAGTTTTACGAACACAGACGTCAGATATCGAGCCTAGGGCGTCAAGACCGAGCGTCGCAAAATCACAAGCAACAAGTTCGAGTGTAGCCGTAGCATGACTATGGCCTGACCATGTGGACGCTAGGCTAGCTCGATCTAGCATGCACTATGCATGTCTAGGCGCAAGCCTAGACGCACCATGTGTGCTAGGCGCACCGTCGCTAGTACTAGGCGCACATGGCAGCACCATCGCTAGCACAAGGTGCTTGCGTGTGTGCGTGCCTCGCATGGCAGCACCATCGCAGCACTATGCGTGCTTGCGTGTGTGTGCGTGCCTTTGCATGGCAGCACCAAGCAGCAGCAGCACGCTGTGCTAGCCATGCATGTGTGCGTATGAGTGCATGCCCTTCGCATAGGCGGTACCAAGCACAGCGAGCCTTCGTATGTGCGTGCCTTTGCATGGCAGCACCAAGCACAGCGAGCTAGGAGCAGCGCCAGGCAGCAGGCAGCAGCAGCGAGGGGCCTCGCCCAGCACAGCAGCATGCGTGGCTCGCTAGCAGCACGCATGGGCTGGCTTGGGGCTGATGCGTGCTATTTGTGCGTGCTGGCAGTGCATGCTGGCCAGCAAGGCTGGCAGCGAGCTCACTCCCTTTTGCATGCTGGCCAGCAAGGCTGGCAGCCAGCTCACTCCCTTTTTCTTGGTGCCTTGGGGAGCAAGGTAATGGTCCCCCCCAAGGGACATGGTCCTCACCTAACTCTCTCTATCCTTTTTCCACTTATTGCATGGTGATTGCTTTTGATTAATTATTTAACATAGAATTAAATAAATTATCACAATTGCACATGATCCCACATTGATCATGTACAAGGGGTTCAAGTCCCCATTCCCTATAAATACCCCTTAAGTGGGATTTTGGGAAATCACACACTTGAGTGGAACTATATAGGCATCTCCATTGTTGAGAATACCTTAAGTTCGTAAAACTCCAAAGTTTATATTTTGTTCAAGTCCCGACTAACCTTCGGGACTTAGGACGATCGGGTCGGGTTCGAGGGTACGAACCGTCGGAGACCTTGCATTTGCGAGGTTCAAGTAAGATCTCTTTTAGCGAGCGAAGCACGCGTCTAGGGTATAATTCTTTATCCCTCTTTCTCTTAATTATGTATTAATTATGTTTTGCATGCTTTAATTGCTTTAGTTATCGGGGCGGGTCTTGGTGGGTTTCCTTCCGCGTAGAGTGGGTCTCTACGAAACCCTCCATGATCAGCCGTCCCAGAAGAAAAAGAAAGAGTTTAAACCCTACATCCCAAATTACGAGTTTAACAAAGACTGCTACTCCATCCTCATGGAGATAAAGGACCGGGTGACTTTAGAGAAGCCCGCTGCTATGAAAGGTTCCTCTAAAAATCGGAACAAAAACAAGTACTGCCACTTCCATGAGGATATTGGCCACGACACCAACGACTGCTATAGTCTCAAGTGGCTGTTGGACCGCCTGGTTGATAAGGGGTGTTGAAGTCTTACATCTTGAAGTGTAAGGTGACCCTGAAGACAAACCCTGGGCAATCATCCAAAAAGGATGCCCAACTTTCTAGTAGTTCGGACATTGACAACAAGCCGATCTACACAATAGCAGGCGGCTTTGCTGGAGGGGGCCCAACCATCAAGGGCACCAAGGACTATGTCAGAAGGCTGGATGTTAGTTCAGTTGATGAGGGCCAGACGTCTAGTGACACCTTCCCTGAGGTCATCATCACTAAAAAGGACAAGGGCAAGGTCCGCCGACCGCATAATGACCCCTTTGTCATTGAGTGCAAAGTGGCCAACCAGAAGGTCGGCTGGATCCTCATTGACACCGGAAGCTCGTCTGACATCATCGGCTACAAGTGCTTGTCAAAGCTAAAGTACAAGCCCGACAGCATGCACAAGGTGTCTTACGTTTTGGTCGGTTTTGGGGGTGGGGTTGTGCACCCAGTCGGACAGATTGACCTACCCTTCCGGCTGGGGGAGAAAGAAGAGGGACGCCACATGCTTGCCGGTTCTTGGTCGTGGAGGGACCTACCCTTCAGATATTGGGTCGTCCGACTCTGAACGAATCCAAGGCCGTCATTATTCCATCCTTCATGCTGCTGAAATTTGAGAAGGGTGATGGATCTGTTGGCTCCCTGAACAGGGACCAGAAGACAGCTAGAGAGTGCTACCTCTCAGACGTCAAGCCCACATTTGCCGCAGCCGGCCGGGGTAAGGAGCCAATAGACCTTGACGATGTCAAGGAAGCCGAGCCTGCTCCAATAGCAGCCAGCAAGAAGAGAAAGGTCGACCAGTTGGTGAAAGGAATGGTGTCCTTCCAACAAGTGTATTATTCCGATAGAGGGTTCAGAATTATTACAGAGCTAATTCTTCAGTAAGGTCAACTGATTGGAATGCCTAGGTGGAGGCCGCTTCCGATCAGTAATATCAAGGTACAATTGATATTACAGCTTAATCTTAACTGAACCCTTCGGGTCGAACCCAATCGAATCTCCGATCCGAGACGTCGAATTAATCCGAAAGGATTTTATGAGTCGACAGAGTTTTATGAATACAGACGTCGGAAATCGAGCCTAGGGCGTCGATACCAAGCGTCGCAAAATCACAAGCAACAAGTATGAGCGTAGCCGTAGCTAGGCTAGGCTAGCTCATAGCATGCCTAGGTGCACCATGTGTGTGCTAGGCGCACCATGGTGTGCTAGGCACCATCGCAGCCTAGGCGCACCCTGGCAGCCTATCGCAAGCTAGCAGCATGCTAGCATGGGTGCCTAGGTGCGCATGGCAGCCATCGCAAGCCACACAGGCACCATGCAGCCCATAGCAGCTAGCAGCATGCTAGCGTGGTGGTTGGGTGCATGTGGTGCCCTATCGCAGCGCACAAGCCTTGCTAGGCACCATCGCAAGGCCTGGCACCACGCACAAGCACCATCGCAATGCCAGGGGCATGCGTGTGTGTGCGTGTGTGCCTCGCAGCCTCGCACACTGGCCTCGCACAGCAGCCGCGCTAATGCGTGTGGGCTGGTGCGTGTGCGTGCGCGTGCAATGGCTGGTGCGTGTGCGCATGCCTCGCACCAAGCACAAGCAGTGCTAGGCATTGGCTAGTGCGAGTGATGCATGGTGCCAGTGCGTGAGGGCTGGCAATGCGTGATGCGTGGGATGCGAGGGCCAGCATCAGCGATGCCCAGCAGGCACTAGCTAGGCGATGCATGGCCGCGCATGCGATGGCAAGGCAGCACCACGCATATGCGTGTGTGTGTGCCTGCGATAGCAACAAGGCAGCACCACACATATGTGTGTGTGTATGCCTGCGATAGCAAGGCACCAGCGCCAGCGATGCCCAACAAGTGCTAGCTGGGCGATGCATGATGTGCGTGAGATAGTGGCGCTGGGCAGATTGGTGCGTGATGCTTGGTGCGCCAGCCAAGCAAGCTAGCTGGTTGTGCGTGCTGGCAGCGCTAGGTGGCAGCCAGCCTAGCTACCTTGCAAGTGGCGGTTTGAAGGGGAAGTGGGGACCAAAGCCACCAAGCTTCCCTTGGGGAGTAAGGCAATGGTCCCCCCCATGGGATATGGTCCTCACCTAACCCATTCTCTCCTTTTACCACTTGTTGGCTTGTGATTGTTTTGCATAATTATTTATTTTAGAATTAAATAAATTATTGCAATTGCACATGATCCCACATTGATCATGAAAAGGGGTTTCAAGTCCCCATTCTCTATAAATACCCACTTGGTTGGGATTGGAGAATACAACCTTGAGTGGAATTAAAAAGGCAACTCTAAGAAAAGAGTAAACCTTTGATTCGTAAAACTCATAGTTATTTTTGTCCGGTTCTTGACTAACCTTCAAGACATAGGACGCTCGGGTCGGGTCGAGGGTACGATCCGTCGGAGATCTCGTCTTTTCGGGATTTCGAAGTAAGAGCTCTTTGGGAGCGAAGCACGCGTCAAAGGTATAATTCTTGTCCTTAATCTTGTTTGATTAAGTTTATTATGCTTGTTTAATTGCTTTAATTAAGGGGCGGGTCTTGGTGGGTTTCCTTCCGCGTAGTGTCGGGTCACTACGAAACCCTACAGTTGGTAGCCGTGAAAAAAGAGAAGCAATAGCAATCACTGACCGGGTAACGGTCAAATGAACTCCGTCTCCAGCCGGCTGGTGAACATGTTGATATTGCTCTTGACGACAGCCATCTAGAGCGTACTGTTATGGTTGGGGCGGCTGCTCTTGCCAAGCTGGGTGCCGACTTGCACAATTTGTTGAAGGAATTCAAAGACATCTTTGCCTTTGAAGTGGAAGAGATGCCAGGCATCGCCCGGATCTAGCCGTCCACAAGCTCGTCGTGGATCCCAAAAAGAAGTCGGTTAGGAAAAAGGAAAAAAACCATGGCGAGGAGAGAAGTTAGGCGGCGGCGGCCGAAGTCAAAAAGCTGGTAGACGCCGGGTTCATTTGGCAATGTCACTTCTCAGATTGGTTTGCAAATGTTGTGCTTGTAAAGAAGCCGAATGGTACCTGACGCATGTGTGTTGGTTACACTGACTTGAACAAGGCATGTCTGAAGGATAGTTATCCACTTCCAAAGATCGACAGTCTGGTCGACTCTACAGCCAGACATGCTTTGATGAGCTTTATGGACGCCTATTCCGGCTTCCATCAGATACCCTTGTGAAAAAAAGATCAAGAGAAGACGACATTCGTCACTGATCAGGGGTTATTTTGCTATACTGTGATGTCGTTTGGCTTGAAAAATGTGTCAAGCGGTATTTTAGGTCGTTGCTAAGACACCTTTATCAAATGATATATGTAGTCCTAAACATGCAACTAAAAGAGTACAGAGGCAAGTCAAGGGTCGAACACAGGGAAACGATTAAGCACCGCTATTTATCTCCTAATGTCAATCTAGTTCGGTTAAGAAATATGATGGGTAAAGTAATGACTAAAGGGAATGAAATAACAATTAAAACAAGCACTAGGGGGAAGGATCAAACATGCTATGAACTCAACAATGCTAGTCATCGAGAAATAGGTTTACATGCAAACCAAGAAACTCATACAAGGCAATATCGAAAGCACTCTCTAATTACCTATCGGGATTAAGAGCTTTCCTAGCTAGCATACACTTACACTATCGTCATAAGGCATACAAACTAGGGTCATGAAATAATCAATCACCTAATGACTATTCCTAAATCACACTATTGCCATGATTTAGTTCAAGTCACTCAACCACAACATGCATATGGGCATAAACATGGAGTAGCCAATAAGTATAAGCACAAGGAGCATTTAATCACAAGTATTCCATATCAACCTAGCCTAACATACATCAAACTCAAGGCATGCTTTCACCAAACCCTTAGCAACAAGGAACTACTCACAATCCATAACTATAACTACTATCATGCTAAGCAACATTATAACCAAAGGAATAATAAGCAAGACAAGGTTCTATGGACTGAATTTGGGATTTGAATCCGCAATAGACAAGCGCGCCTGCGCATAAATTGGTGGCGCGACCTCTCCTCGATATGTGCGCCCGCTCCAATATGAGTATTAAATGGTTGGTCCAAATCTACAGCGCGCCCGCGCCCGTGCCATTGCTGTGGTGCAGAATCTCCAATTTTGCTCTTGTTCCTTCCAACTCCGAATCAATGGTGTTCACCTACAATCACAAAACAAGAAGGCAAAGCGTAATACAACGAAAGGGGAGGGGAGTATAGAATACCTAAACAACATGAATACACATTACGCATCACAAAGGTAGAATACTCAAACTAGGCGAATCATAGCAAAAGCATACTAAAATGGACCAAATTATTACTAAAACTACTAAAAAAGACTACCCTAGGAGTGACATAAATATCACTCATCAAATTCCCCCAAGCTAGACCTTTTCTCGTTCTCGAGAAAAGCTAAAGACAAAGAAGAATAAGACACAATTATTCAAACATAAGAAAATAGAAAAGGAGGGAAAAGAATATACACTAACTCACTTTCGTAGGAATCACGGTTGTTTTTAGCATAAACAACAAGCCACTTAAACCTCAAAGTCGCCAATGAGGACAAGTATGCTCTCGTGGGGGTTTCCAAAGAGTTTAACCCTCAACTATACATGCAAGACCAAAAATCACAAGGCAAGGCATAAACAATGAGAATACATAACGACAATGCATTTGGTAGACATTTGCGAATAGATAAACAATGAATGCAAAGCTTTCTAAATAGATAAAGGTAAGCATGCTCCAAGATGTTTGAGGTTCAAAGAAACACAAACTAAGCTAAGCATAGAGAACTAAGAGTATACTATTCACCTTTCACCCTAAACAATCTAGCCACATTCTCTCCACTAGCTTCAAGTCAAACCTTAGGTTAGTTTCTCATGATTCCTCGAAGGAACTGGAAAAATATAGAAGTTAAGCTATAAATGAGAAGGGTATCCCGACATCTTAGCTATGCATAACCTCTCTATAAGCTTGAAAACTATCTCCCTACACCGATAATGACTACACTCTCTAAGGTCAAAAGGTCTTTGAAGGGTTTTGTAGAAGGTCTAGAGTGTAAAGCGAGGGTAATTTTGAAAATTTGTGGGGTGTTTGTGAAGTGAAGTGAAGTAGTGAAATGTATATGATGAAAAACGGGTCAAATCACAAAATACCAAGCAAATGCACTCAAAAAGTTGTCTCCCCCAAGCTTATTTATGAACATAACTAAAGTATATACAAAAAGGGGTACTATCAAGTCAATCCCCCAAGCTAAAAGGGAGCATTGTCCCCAATGATCGCGCAACGAGGAAGGAAAATATTTTTCTTTGTCTTTTTTTTTTTATATATATATATTTCTTTTTTTTAGAAAAGGGGACTGTTTATATTTTTTAGCTACCTGTAATTGTAGCAATGACGAACTATACAATACAAGTCAAGGAATGAAGAGATATGAATGACTCTTACACTTTTGAGCATGGACTTGTTTTTCTCTTTGTTTTTTCTTTTTTTTTTTTTTTTTAAATTATTCTCGATCAAGGAAACACTTTTGAGCATGGACTTTTGCTTCACATGGAGTAAGGAAAAAAAGTGGGGAAAGTGGATAGGTAAAGGGATGAAGGGGAATGCCTTTGTCTTTCCTAAGAGGGTAAAGGCACGGTCTTGGGTAGATAGAGGTCAAACTATAGATTAGCACATGCATAGCCAAGGATCCAAATAAGTCGCTAAACAAGAATGAAGAAGGCTAGAAAACATTAAACCTCACACGGGAGTTTTGTGTATCAATTACCAACCTAAGGATTTATATCCACTATGGAGAGCAATACCATCTTACCACATCCTGTAGGCTAGGGCTACAAGCAACTTAAAGTTCTTAACTGCTACCTTAGCATTAAAATGTGTTTAGCTGAACCATAACATCTCAAACCGTGCAAATCATTAACCTTAGGAAACAAAGAATTCAATAAAACGGTAGTAAGATAGTCCAACCAATACAAGCAAATCATCTAAGAAAATGTAACTTTGCGTTGCAATTGCTTCTGTTTTTTTTTTTTTTTCTATTTTTGTTTTCAAAATAAGAAGGGAAGGAAAATAAAATGAAATAAAAGGGGAAAGGGAAAGGGAAGAGAGAGTAAGCATAAGCAATTAAATCCTAATCAATATACAAGTGGCCGTTCGATATCAACATCAACGGCCCCAAACACACTAAGTGTTAATCGCAAACATCCTCGAACCTTTCAACTTCCACTAAACTAAAACTATCCTAAAGCGCACCAAGAAAAATAAAAAGAAAGAAGGATAAAAGAAAGACCTCATCGAATGACGCCTCGTAAGCATATCCAAAGTGGGGGCATGTGTCCTAAAAGGGTGAGTATCCAAATAAAAGAGAAAACAAACTATATACACAAACGGGTTAGTACGAATGAGGGTGGAAAATGAAAAATAAAACTGAAAATGAAAAATGAAATAAAGAAATAAAATGCAACCCACATTCGTTTTTTTTATTATTTTTTTTATTTTTTTTTACCAAAAACTTCACTTGAAATAATCTAAACTACTCTATCATCAAAAAATTTCTCAATCCACAAATCTCAATAAGAAAATCGTCAAAAATCGTCATAAAAAATCTCATTATAAGTCGTCTCAACAGATAACCAAATCATTAATCAAATAAATAACGTACCTCTACTGATCAAGCGCCACGTCGGCGTAGATCAGTACCAATCATCATCAACAATCATAAAAAATAGTCGAAGGACGAAGTCACTGGTCTCTAACAAACCGAGAGAAGCGTCCCCAAAGCAACATCATCATCACAACTCAGAAAAATCTCAATAACTTATCAGAAAAGAAACATCAGTACACCAAGCACAGAAAAATAGCCACAGATAACCAAGCAAAGAGGCAACAAACAGACATAAACCATAAAACAGTGACCACATAGTCTATCAAGAGAGACTCCCTGCCAAGTCACTCCCCACCAAGAGTATATCCCCCCTAATCATTAAAATAAGCATGCAAAACAGGGGAAGGGGATATACTCAAGGGATATGGCCTATTGGCCGCTAGGGCCAGGCTCACCTGGAGATTCAGGCTCCTGAGGGGCCACGTCATAATAGAATTCACTCGAGGGATCGGAGAGGCCCTAGCCACCGTCAAAGCCCAGTGGCCATCCGTAGTGACCCCTATACAGATCCTCCTGCCAAATGGGTAGCTGATCCGAGGGAGCGTCCTGGGAATAGAGAGGGGCGGGGAAATCAGGATGATCATAGGGGTAAGCTGGGTCCCTTCTATAGTCACTCCCGCCGGGCACACGATAGTCGTACTGCCCATCCTCATCAGGGAAGCTGCGAACCTTCTTACCGGGCTCGGGAGGACCCTGCCAATAAGGATAGGTAGGGAGGTTGTCCCCCCCCCCCCCCAAGAAGGAACAGGGCCATGTTGAGGCGGCCAATGGGGATAGTTAACAGGGGGGCAATCTCACCTCTGTTCACAGCGGAGTCATATAGAGCCTGCTGCTGCAAGAAGTGGCCATGCCGTGACTCATAATAGCCTCGTACATCGAGGCTTAGCTCTTGCATTTTCCTAACAATATCAGTAAGCTCGAATGTACCTGTAGTCTGCTAGGCAACCGACTGCTGCTGCTCCTAAACCTCCTCCTCATTACCCAACTCAACCTCATCATCCCCATCAACATCAGGCACTCGCCCGCTATCTCTTAGAACTCTCCACAAATTAGGGGACTAACGAGTGAGGAAAGTGAAGTGAGGCTTAGGGAGGAAACAATGGTGGGCTCCTCTAACTAACCACCTAAAAGCATTGGGGTTTGCCGTGGGCATGATAAAATCCGAACGGCAAAGCTGGTCCAAATTAAGGTAAATATCCCCACTACTACCTACGGCCGTGCATAGAGGTAGAAGGTTTGTGTAACCTAACTTGGTGGCCAACCTAGTGACCATCGCCCCACAATGGATTTCCCCTGACTTTTTCCCTTTTGCTATGGCCTGATAGGTTTGCATAAAGAGGAATCCCATATTCAGTCTCCGTGGATGCTCCTCCTTAGTGGCTATCCAAAGGCAAATGACCTCTTCCTTTGTCAGCTTACCTAGTTTCTGTTTACTACAAGTGGAATACGCAAATAAACGGTGTAGGTTCCTAAGGGCTTGATGCCATATCTCACTAGCTATGGATTGCCTAGTGTGGAACTCATCCTTGCCTGAAATAGAACGCCGCCAGGAAAACTCACTATAATCCCTAAACTGTTCGTAAAGTGGGTAGAGGATGTCGCCTTTCGGGTGGAAGTCTAAGGCTTGGTTAAATTGTGCTAATGACATGGTGTGTCGATTGTTAAATAGTTGAAAGGATATATCATAATCATTATCTTCTAGGGAATTAACTTGGAAAGATGAGAAAATCTCTAAAGTAGGCTCCTTGTAGGTCATATATGAAGAGTTTACGAATGACCTAATTCGTAGGTTATCAAATAGGATCCATAGGTCATCATTGATCCCGAGTTTTATCATATCTCCCTTACGATAATTTCAAGAAGGTCTCAACTTCCTTTTTTTCATTTCTGAGTAAATTGAAGAATGACATTTGTTCAAAAATTTAAGAGGGGGTAGTGTTTGGGGTTGGTCGGATTCAAGGTTTTGGGACGATTGTCCCGATTTTGATGTTTTTCGCTTCTTCCCAATTCTTAAACTCATGGTTACCCCCTTTCTTTCTTTTTTTTTAATTTTTTTTTCCCACTCTTTTTCGCAGTTCAACTCCAACTATTTCCAACTACAACCTCCACAACTACAAATTATACCTGTTCCAGCAATCAATAATATCCAACGACAGCAACCAACAAAATCCAACATCAATTCCAACAATAATCAACAATTCTAGCAATAATCTCAACAATATCTCAATAAGAACTAAAGATAACAAAATCCTTGCTTTGAAGTAAACTAAAAGAGATAAAAATAACAAAGGGATTTTGAATACCTTGACCTTTATGTGAAAAAATTGTTGTTTTTGACTGATGAACGAATGGCGGCGCTTGAGGGAGATAAACGGCGATGATGATGATGAATGGTGATGATGATGATGAATGGTGATTGCGGAAGATGAGAGAGATCTTGAGAATAGGTCATGTGTTTTAGAGAGAGGAAGATTATGTGGGAGGTGGGTTATGTTTGTGAGGGATGAGGGAGTATAAGGGATGAAGACAATTCAGAATTTTTCGGAACCCAGATTGGCGCGACCGCGCCAGACATAGGTGTGCCCACGCCATTTACCCTTCATGACTCGCTCCTTGATCGCGACAAAATCGCGAGCACTCCTTGGATTCATCAAAGTTTTCAACCCTTATATATGGCGCGCCCACGCCAAAACAAGCGTGCCTGCGCCCTTTTAATTGTGCAGCTCGCTCCCCAGGCGCGACCAAATCGCGCTCATCTTCTAGATTCCTCAACTTTTCAGACCAAACATATGCCGCGCCCGCGCCAAAACTTGTATGCCAGCGTGTTAGAATCCGCCTCTTTCTCTATGTATCCCCCTTCCTTTTTCCTTGTATTTTCCTTATGTAGTGTCTTCTAAGTCTTTCTTTTTGCTTTCTAGGCTCTAGGGGAAATTATTGTGTTACTATAGTTTCATCGTTCACTAGTATTTCTCCATGTAATCAATAGCTCTTTATGGGGCGAATGGTTGAATGAATGAAAGCTCCTATCCGGGTTGCCTTTGCTTTAAGAATTGTGTGTTGATATAAGCCTTTATAGATATTGTGCTTGCCTTATTTTAATGCCTCCCCACCAAACTAAGAGAACCTCAAAAGACGCCTTCCTTATCGTCGGTCCTGCTTGTGCCCGCTTCGAAATATCGGCCGTCACAAGCCCTGACTCAGCACTCGTTATTGACGAGTGGTTCGTTGAGATACCTTTGGTCCGTGCCGCTGTGTGCCACGAACCCCCTTTGATCTAGGCTTGCGTCCTTGTTGTCAATAGACAAGTGCGCGCCGCACGGTCTAGTGTCAAAACTCTCGGACCGTGACAGTTGGTATCAGAGCCAGGTTGCTCGAGATATGTCGAACGAAGAGATGCCAAGATATACGTTGGAAGAAAGACTTGCTTGGCTTGAAGGAAAGTCAGAACAGTGGGCTATGCTGGAAGAAAGGATGCCCAAGCTCGAAGATATTGTAATAAAGCAAGCCGAGCAAATGGAGAGGCTCGCGTCGACGGTGGATGGGTTAACGGAGAAACTAAACTTTGTGCAAGGCTTAGCTGATGAGGCACAAGACAAATGTGCCACCTTGATGCGTGCCCAAAGAGGGCTCGGGGATAGTGGAGGTACTAAAATAAAACCTCCTAAACCTCGGACCTTTAATGGCACGAGAGACTCGAAGGAGGTTGACAACTTCATCTTCGACATGGAGCAATACTTTCGTATATGTCGGTTGGAGGATGAACTGAAGGTTGTTACTGCCACGATGTACTTAGTGGACGATCCTAAGCTTTAGTGGCGCACCAAGTACGCCGATATACAAGCTAAGAGAACGTCGGTAGACACTTGGGAGAATCTAAAGAAAGAGCTAATGGCTCAATTTTACCCCGAGAATACTGAGTTTGTCGCTCGCACCAAGCTTGCAATACTGCAACATAAGACCTCTACTCGGGAGTATGTGAAGAAATATTCGGCGTGCATGTTAGAGATTCATGACATGTCTGAGAAGGATCGCCTATTCAACTTTGTGCGGGGTCTGAAAGATTGGGCTCAAAGGGAGATATGGCGCTAGAAAATTGATACCTTATCGGGTGCTATAGCTGTAGCTGAAAGGTTGATGGATTACTCGTTAGACAAAGCGCCCATCCAGAAGAAGGGAAATAGTGGGTCAACATCAAGCACCCCAAGGAGCACCAGTGGTAATTCTCAGGTTAGCTCGAACAGTGTGGGGAATAGGTTCAGGAATGGGGGAGAAGACTCGCGGAAGAATTTCTTCACCGCATCTACAAACAGAGATGGGTCCTCGGGCTCATCATCATCCTGGAACAAACCCTCACCTGTATACTTTGTCGAGGGCCGCACAAATGGTTTGAGTGCCAGCATAAGTCAGAAATAGACAACCTCTAGAAGAAACTCTCCTCAATGTCCTCTGACCCTCATAAAGGAGATGACAAAGAGGAGGACGTGGGAAGCGAAGAAGAACCCTCTAAGTTTGGGGCAGTGTATTGCATGTATGCTATGGGAAAAGAAACATCGGAAGATAAGGGTCGGTCTACCAGCTTGATGTACGTAGATGTCTGGATAAACGGGAAGAAGGCTCGGGCGATGGTTGATACAGGGGCCACTCATAATTTCATCACAAAGCGCAAGGCAAATAGGTTAGGGCTGAGAGCCGTGCATAGTGGTGGTCGCATGAAGGCTGTGAACTTTGAAGCACAACAAACTTGCGGCGTGGCAAAGAATGTGAGCACCAGGATTGGAGAATGGAGTGGGAGCCTAGACTTCCAGTGGCAACAATGGATGATTTTAAGCTGGTCCTTGGGATGGATTTCCTACACACCAGCAAGGTTGTCCCGATGCCCCACCTAGGGTCCTTACTTGTGACAAGCCACCAACCGTGCCTCCTATGGACACACGCCCAAGCTGAAAAGGGAAAAAAATTGAAAGGCCCCCTTCTCTCGGCGATGCAACTCAAGAAGGGGATGAGGAGGAACGTGCCCACGTTCCTTGCCACTCTCTCGATGAAGGACGAGGAGGTCAAAGGCGATATCCTTGAAGTTATAGGAGAGTTGCTCGGGGAATATGCAGACATACTTCCTAAGGAGCTCCCAAAATCTCTTCCTCCTCGAAGGGCCATAGATCACAGCATTGAATTGGTGGCAGGTGCTAGACCACTTGCACGAAGCCCCTATCGGATGGCCCCTCCAGAACTTGCAGAGTTACGTAAACAGTTGGACGAGTTGTTAGAAGCTGGGTTCATGCGGCCTTCCAGAGCTCCCTATGGAGCACCGGTCCTTTTCCAGAAGAAACAAGATGGGAGTTTGAGACTGTGTATCGACTATAGAGCCTTAAACAAGCTGACAGTGAGGAATCACTATCCGATACCGTTGGTAGCAGACTTGTTCGATCAGCTAGGAGATGTTGTGTACTTCACGAAGCTTGATCTAAGGTCCGGCTACCATCAAGTCCGAATTGCTCAGGGTGATGAACCAAAGACAGCTTGCGTCACCAGATACGGCGCGTTCGAGTGGTTGGTCATGCCGTTTGGGCTAACAAATGCGCCCGCAACATTCTGTACCTTGATGAATAAAGTCTTCCACGACTACCTTGACAAGTTTTTGGTTGTTTACTTAGACGACATCGTAATCTTCAGCAACACCCTAGAAGATCAATTAGAATACCTGAGGAAGGTGTTTGAGAAGTTAAGACAACATCACCTGTTCGTGAAGCGGGAAAAATGTGCTTTTGCAAAGGAAGAAGTAAGCTTCCTTGGACATTTACTGGGAGGAGGCCGCATAAGGATAGAGCCTAAGAAAATCCAAGCTATTAGTGATTAGCAAGCTCCGAAGAACGTCTCAGAATTAAGGTCGTTTTTGGGGTTGGCTAACTACTATCGCCGCTTCATTAAGGGATATTCAGAGATAGAAAGTCCCCTCATGGACTTGTTAAAGAAAGACAACAAATGGAATTGGTTGGAAAAACAACAAGGGGCTTTCCTCAAGCTCAAAGAAGCAGTAATGAAGGAACCGGTTTTAGCCCTCCCTAACATTTACAAGTCGTTTGAAGTTGAGACGGATGCATCCGACTATGCATTGGACGGTGTCTTACTCTAAGAGGGCCACCCAATTTCTTATGAGAGCCGGAAGTTAAGTGGAGCCGAGAGGAGGTATGTTGCCCAAGAAAAAGAGTTGTTAGCCATTGTTCACTGTTTGAAGGGATGGAGACACTACTTGTTGGGAGAAAAATTTATTGTTCGCACCGACAACACTGCGGCCAGCTACTTCCTCACCCAACCAAATTTAACGCGGAAGCAAGCTCGTTGGTAGGAGGTCCTAGCGGATTTTGATGTGGAGCTCACGTACAAGACTGGAGCCAGTAACAAAGTAGCTGATGCCTTGAGCCGTCGTGCCGATCTGGCCCCCCTAAAAAGACTGTCTCCCATGTCAGCCAGCACTGTCACCACCTCAGTCAAAGAGCAAGTCAAACAACACCTCTCAGAAGACCCCATGACGAACACTATTAAAGGGCTGATAGAAGAAGGAAAGACAAGACGCTTTTGGATAGAAGACGGGCTCATTTTCACAAAGGGTAACAAGCTATTCATACCAAAGGCGGGAGGCCTGCGGAAGATGCTCTTAAAGGAATGTCATGATACCCTATGGGCCGGACACCCAGGGTGGCAGAGGACTTTAAGCTTACTATCCTTGGGGTATTATTGGCCGGGAATGAAAGATGATGTCATGAGTTACACTCGGACTTGCTTGGTTTGTCAACAAGACAAGGTAGACCGTCAGAAACCTAGAGGCCTCCTAGATCCTCTTCCCGTGCCGACACGTCCGTGGGAAAGCATATCAATGGACTTCATCAGTGGTCTCCCCAAAGTGGACCAGTACTCCGTAGTGATGGTGGTGATTGACCGATTCTCCAAATATGCCACCTTTGTCCCCATGCAGAAGGCTTGTGGTGCGGAGGAGACGGCGACATTGTTCTTTAAACATGTGGTGAAGTATTGGAGGTTGCCCTAGAGCATAGTCAGCGACCGAGATACAAGATTCACGAGCATATTTTGGACAGAGTTGTTCCAGGTGCTGGGGTCAGACTTAAACATGTCTTCAAGCCACCACCCTCAATCTGATGGCCAAACAGAGAGATTCAACGGTCTCTTAGAGGAATACTTGAGACACTTCGTTAGCGCCAACCAGAAGGATTGGGTGAAGCTCCTTGATGTCGCCCAACTTTGCTTCAATTCCCAAAAGAGTACCGCATCCAACAGAAGTCCGTTTGAATTGGTGATAGGCCAACAACCTCTCCTACCCCACACCATAGCAACATCCGAAGATGGGAGGAGCCTCGAAGCACGAGAGTTTAAGCGAGAATGGCAGCAAAACATGGAAGTTTCTCGCGCATACTTGGAGCTGGCATCGAAGAGAATGAAGAAGTGGGCCGACCAGAATAGAAGACCGGTGAAGTTTGATGTAGGGGATATGGTGATGGTGAAGGTCCTCCCAGAACAACTCAAGTTCCTTAGAGGAAGAGATCGCAGGCTGATCAGAAAATATGAAGGCCCCATCCGCATCACTAAACGGATTGGGAAGAGTGCGTACAAAGTCGAGCCGCCTACGTGGATGAAGATACACCCTGTCTTCCATGTTAGTCGTCTCAAACCCTATCATCCAAATCCAGAAGACAGCAACCGCAACACCAGCAACCGCGCCAACATGAGAACCAGGGTGAAAGCCACACCAGCAATAGAAGAGTGAAGTTGTTATTTCTTTTTCTTTACATATATGTTTTTTTTTGTAAGTCGACGAGGTCGTCGATAGCTTAAGTGGGGGAGGATGTTAGAATCCTCCTCTTTCTCTATGTATCCCCCTTCCTTTATCCTTGTATTTTCCTTATGTAGTGTCTTCTAAGTCTTTCTTTTTGCTTTCTAGGCTCTAGGGGAAATTATCGTGTTACTCTAGTTTCAGCGTTCACTAGTATTTCTCCATGTAATCAATATAAAGCTCTTTGTGGGGCGAATGGTTGAATAAATGAAAGCTCCTATCCGGGTTGCCTTTGCTTTAAGACTTGTGTGTTGATTTAAGCCTTTATAGATATTGTGCTTGCCTTGTTTTAAAGCCTCCCCACCAAACCAAGAGAACCTCAAAAGACGCCTTCCTTATCGTCGGTCCTGCTTGTGCCCGCTTCGAAATATCGGCCGTCACAAGCCCCGACTCAGCACTCGTTGTTGACGAGTGCTTCATTGAGATACCTTTGGTCCGTGCTGCTGTGTGCCACGAACCCCCTTCGCTCTAGGCTTGCGTCGTTGTCGTCAATAGACAAGTGCGCGCCGCACGATCCAGTGTTCAAACTCTCGGACCGTGACACAGCGCCTTTAAACTTTTGTGGACCGCTCCTAGGGCGCGACAAAATCGCTCAAACTTTCTGGGTTGTGCAATTTTTTAGAGCCTTATTTAGGCGCGCCTACTCCATATATAGCGCGCCGCGCCACTTTGTTCTCGCAGATCGCTCTTCAGGCGCGACCAAATCGCGCAGACTCTCTGCCTTTGGTCCGCATTAGACCTCAAATTCTCAAAAATTTTCATTTTGCTTCAACTCTTATCTCTCTTTTCTCAAAAACACACACAATCACACCTACATCATAAGAGATCAAGAAAAGTGTTAAATGGATCAATTTAACTGTTTCAAAAGAAAATAAAATCAAACTAAGTTAGAAACTGGGTTGCCTCCCGTAAGCACTTTGTTTCACGTCGTTAGCTCGACTTTCTTGAAATGAAATCAAGGGGACTTGAACACATCAGTAAGTGACAAATTTTCTGGCTTCTCAAATGGTTGACCCTCAAAATATGGCTTGAGACGGTGCCATTCACTTTGAATGGAGGGTACATGTCATTGAAGATTTAGATTGCACCGTCTAGATCGTAGCTTCCCGGGAAAGATCTTGAGCCTTGAATTGTAGAGTAGGACCTTTTGTCCTTCCACAAACTCTTTCTTGAAGAGCTGCGCGTCTTGCCATGCTTTGGTTCTAGCCTTATACAAACTTGCGCTATCATAGGCATCCACGGGGAGCTCTTCTAGCTCATGAAGATCTAGCAACCTTTGTTCACTCGCGGCATGGAGATCAAAATTGATTTTCTTAATGGCCCAATTTGCCTTACGCTCCATTTCCACCGGGAGATGACAATTCTTCCCATACACAAGCTTATAGGGAGTTATCCTAATTGGAGTCTTAAAGGCGGTCCTATAAGCCCATAATGAGTTAATGATCTTACTAGACCAGTCCTTCCTTGTTGTAGCAACGATCTTCTCCAAAATGACTTTCAACTCCCTATTTGTGACCTCCGCTTGACCACTTGTTTGGGGGTGGTAAGCACGGCCTCGCTTGTGCGATACACCATACTTTGAAAGAAGCTTGTTGAATGTATGGTGCATAAGTGTGAACCTCCATCACTTATATATGATTGCCTAAGGAACACCGAATCTTGGGAAGATGACTTTCTTGAACAAGTTGATGACCACCTTTGAGTCATTGGTGGGAGATGCCACTGTTGGGTTTTGTAGCGTCCAACTCTATGCGGAAGAAAAACCCGCCTAAGACCCGCTCACTAATTAAAGCAACTAAATATTAATCACATAATTAACAACATAAAAGAAAGAAAGGGAAATGACATTCTTACCCTCGACGCGTGCTTCGCTCCTATAGAGCTCGAGCTTCAAAGCCTTAGCTCCGCAAGCGCGAGAGCCTCCGACAGAGTCCACCCTCGAGACCCGACCCGAAAGGCCTCTACCCAGGAGGTTAGCCGGGGCTAGACCAAGATAAGACTAGAGTATTAGGAACTTAGAGGTTTTCTCACCTAAAGGGAGATGCCTCATTGAGTTAAACTCAAGTGTCCCTTCATAATCCCAAATGATGGGTATTTATAGGGAAGGGAGCTCTTGAACTTCAATCTCCCATCCATGTGGGAGAGTTGGTACAATGCATTTTATCCAATTTATTTTTAATTCAAAAATCAAATTGAAATGCAAGTGGATCAAAAAATGACAAGTGTCAAAAGGTGAGCAGGGGGTTTGGTGAGGACCACAAGGGGGAAACCATTCTCCCCTTGCTCCCTAAGCAAAACCCTCAATATTGGTCCCCATACAAAACCGCACCACCACGCCACTTGGCTGGCTGGCAGCCTACCTAGGCTGCCAGCTGGCGCCTAGCACCAAGGCTGGGCAGCCCAGCCAGCTAGCACGCAACATGCGCACAGCCAGCCAGCACCTAGCCAGCCAGCGCATGCTGCTGCTTGGTGCGTGATGATGTTGTGCGAGTGGCGTGGTGCTTGGTGCTGCTCGCTAGCACACACGCACAGCCTAGCATGCCTAGCACGCTGCTGCTGGGTACGTGATGCTTCTATGCGAGAGCGCTGCTTAGCACACAAGCATGCCCAACCACAATACGATGCGATGCCTAGCACGCAAGCATGTTGCGATGCGTGGCTGCTATCCGAGAGGTTGCGATGTGATGGGCTATGCCTAGCATGCTGCGATGCTAGCGATGATGCGGCTGGTGTTGCTATGCTAGCCACCCCGTTTACCACGCTTGCAAGGCCACAACACACACATGCATGGGATGCTCGTGTTGTGCGTTGTGCGTGTGATAGGCAATGGCAAACACGCTAGCACGCATGCGGTTTGGCACCTTCCCTAGCCTAGCACTCGCATGGCTAGACCAATGCGATGCTACGGCTTGGCTCGTACTTTTGTCGTTTGCTTGATTTCAAGTCTTGTCGAATTCTAAATTCGACTCGACTTACGACGCTCGGTCTCAACGCTATAAGCTCGATATCCGGCGTCTTTGTTTGTAATACTCTAATGACTCATCTAATCCTTCGGATTGATTCATCGTCTCGGATTGGTTACTCGATTGGGTGTGACCCGAAGGGTTCAGTCAAGATTAAGCTGTAATATTAATTACATATTAATATTACTATTCGGAAGCGGCCTCTACCTAGGCATTCTGATCACTTGACCTCACTGAAGAATTAGCTTTCTAATAATTCTGAACCCTCTACCGGAATAACACACTTGTTGGAAGGACACCATTCCTTTCAATCTCCCACTTGTCCTTCCGGACAAGTGCACAATTTGTGTATAGCCCTTTTCCTATGTCGCTTAATGTCTCTTCATGAACTATAAGATAAGATTATTCATCATCCTTATTACGTCTAGAAGTGTTTCTCGATTCTTGAGTTTGACTGTCAATAAACAGATGATTTCTAAAATCCATCTGAGCACGGCCATGCATTTTCACAGTCTCGCTCTTTGAGAGGCCTTGTAAACAACAAAGGCATATTCCTTATTGTTAATAGAGGGACATTCCCAGTCTTGTATTGTAAGTTTCTCTTACTAAGAGGACCTAGTCGCTTAAGTGTTGCCGTTATAATCCCCATTTACGGCAGACGTTTGACAACATAAAAACGACTAGTACTCAAACAGGAGAACTTGCAATACTCATGGTAGAGGAAAAAGGTTCGATAGCTATAATGAGAAATGTACTTATGACGATTTTTAATTCTCTTAAAGTACTCTCATAGGTCGATCCGGTACAGTTCCAAACTAGTACCTGTGCAAATGATTTATGACTATCATGTCCTCGTAGCAAACTGTGCTAAAAATCATACTCCACACTAATCTCAAGTGGTCATTAATCGTCCATCATTTAAATGACCTTGATTGGGATAATTTTCGATTGCTTGATTTCTACCATGCAATCTGGTGAATGTTGTCGTTCACTTATTGCATAGGTTTAGCTACTATTTTTTTGCAAATCTTAGCATCTTCATTATCGAATAATTTCATAATAAGATGATAAAATTTTGAGAGTGTGATGGATCATATGTGATTTAGAATTTATTGTCCAAGTGATGGCTCTTACTCATTTTCATGACTTGAGATCTTTCAACTTGACAACCTACAATCAATGTTCGACAACAAACTTTCCATTGAACACTTTCTTATTATTGCCTTCCAGGCAACAATATTCTCAACATATATTTCAGTAAACATTCTGATGGTGCGCGCTTTGCACGGATTTCATTCCAAACGGCTCACAATGATTTTAGAGACCCTAATCACTTGTGATTATGGAAATTTATCTTAAATTTCCGCACATAATACATGGATGCGCGTCCATGTTACCATTCTCAATCCACGACGCATTCTAGCTCGTGCTTATAAATGACTTCCTTATTAAGGATCTAATCCTTGCTAAGGATGTGCTTGCAACATCAATTCTCAAATTACATTTGTTTCCATGAGTCAAGAACTTATCCCCTTTTACTTATCAAAGTACTTTGGATTTTTTTTGATCATAATCTAACGATTCATCACTTAGATTTAAATTGATTGGTATTTTATACTTTCTCATGCTCTACGCATGTAAGTTGAGTGACGACTCCATATCATAGCATACATGATGGTTTTAATTGCAAAATTATTCCCAACATGTTCCATTCATGTGACCTTTTAGCTCATCCAGTTTCACTGAGTCTTGCTAAACTGTTTGCTATGTGATACGGTTGAAAGTCTTTACTAGAGTCTTTCGTGTTTGACTTAGTTCAAACATTTACTTTGTTTTATGGGTTGAAAGCCTTTTCAAGTCCTTCATGTTTAACACGGTAAACTCCTCTACTCGTTTAAACATTTCATTAAGTCTATCCAATAGATCTTAATTCCCACCATGTACTAAGTATCACCTTTTGCTTGGTCCATTGTCGAAAATCTTTTCAAACAAGCATTTAGCATTTGATAGTCATTTCACAACAGGGTTCGTAAGCTTCTTGTTGGACCATTCAAGATTGACTTTTGCTCCCAATAAACTTCTTGTCCATAAGAATTTCTTTGATTCTCCATAAGTCAAACCTTTTATTAACTTTATGAGAATACATGTTCCAATTCCTATATGCAATGCTTCACTTAATCCCACAATGGATTTCTTGAGCTTGCTTTCAAATATAACATTATTTAGATTCTCAAAACCCTTAGACTATTTCCATAGTCTCTTCCTAAAATACCATTTTAGGAAGGCGATTTTGTTATCTATTTTACCATATTTTATATGCGCAATTTTGCTAGAATCATCACAAAAAGACTCAAGCGTTCTGATTGGTGAATAGGTTTTTATTAAAATCAACGGCGTGAATTAATTGTATCCTTTTTCAACCAATCTAGCTTTGTATGCACTATGCATTTCACATTTGTCAGTTTTCTTCTTGAAAACGTATTTGCGATTGATGGGTCTTTCACCCTTCATGCAAATGAATCAAGTTCCAAACATGATTTATAAACATGGAGTCTATTTCGGATTTTATGGCCTCTAACCATTATTCGGAATTTTGATTTGTCGTAGCTAATTTACAAGAAACTATTCCCTCACCATCCAATGGTAAATAGTATGCTTGTAAGTCTTAGGTTTATTTCTAATTTAATAGAAATTTATAGGATTCAATCCAAGCCTTTGGTGAATTCTATACCTATACGGGTAATCGCATTAAACAATGAGTTTCAAGGTGCTTTTAAATCCCTTTGATTATATTGATCTTACTCCACCACTTCTAAAGTTTTGTGAGTATTGAATTCTCATTTAAGACACTTGTAAAAGTCCTTTGAGTATTCTTGATCAATCATTCTCATGAAGCCCTTCTAAAGTCTTCGGAGATTCTCAGTTCTAGTTTGTTGCTAATCTCGATAGTCATCGAGTTCATTTTCCTCCCACTTGTCGTTTTGGAAATGTGATACTTTCCAGAAAGACACCACTTAGAGAAACAAATACTATGTTCTCAATTAGGTTGTGGAGGTAATGCCTGTAGTCTCACTCGAATACTTACAAAGAGGTGTACATTGTCTTTGGGTAAAAGATCGTTGTGAAACAAACAGTTAGCTCCTTCTCGAGCTACTTTAGCCCTTATTGAGCCACTTAGCTCCCACTGAGTCAATGAACTCCCACTGAACCAATCAACTCCCATTGAGCTAAGAGCCCTAGACATATACTTGAAAAGACGCTAGAAACTATTTCTATCCATAACTGAATATGTTGTCCTTCATAGCTTCGACAATTTTGTTTAGTGTAACATTAGTCGTTTGTGTAAATCATTAAGAACTTTATAGGAAGGGATGTGATTCATAATTATTCAAGTCGTTTCCAAATGGCATCGAGGTATCCGTCAAGACATACTATATTCTTTGTGGAGCTCATTATGAATTTTCAATTTCATAAGTTTGATATGATCACTCTCGCCTCAAGCAAACATCGCTCGATCTAATCTAGACGTTTTTATATCTTGCCAAGTCGATTCTATACTTCACTGAACATTTGAGCTGCTCAAGGTCTAGGTTGTTCACATTTGATGAATATAGCCACATTTTTCAAATTTTTTGTGAGACGTTGAAGTAATGGAATCCTCTTTAGCTTTAGGAGTCAATTGTCTATGCCAAGCACAATAACTCATTTTCTTTGTCAATTTCTACAAGTAAGACTTGCTTGTCTTAGGACGATTCCGAATCGATTAACTACAAGAGTCTATCTAATAGAGCCTTGAGTACGTTCTTGTCGATGTGACATTGCTAAAGATGTTTGGAACACAAATCATGTCCATGACTTGAACCTTGTGAGTTTTCATGTTAGGGAAATGTTTGTTTATAATCTAACATTCTTAACTCATGGCTTAGACAACCATGCCATTCAAATAAAACCCGCCACTATTTCTCTTTTATTGAATGTGAGTCTTTCCGTGTGTAAACAAATCGTTTGCTGATTATGGAACACAATAACCATTATTCGTTCCAGCCTTGGCTCAAAAGGGCTTTAAACAAAACAAATGACCTTATAACTGATGTAGCTCTACTTGCTTCATTCTAAGCTGTAAGTCAATAACTTAGCTTGTCTTCAAAGGTTTGAGGTCACTTTCAAAGCGGAACACTCAAGCAGTATCCAATACTTATGAAGATAACGAATTGCTAAGTTGACCATAATAGCATGAACTTATGGCTAGAAAAAGAATCTTATTCCATTCCTTTGTTCCTTGTTTCCTATATTTCTTATCATACACCATCTCATAACTTTAAGAATAATTTCTTTAAGTACTTTGACCTTTACACTTTGTTAGGCATAATTAATCATCTAATGCGCCGTGAAACAAAGTTCCATCTTTTCCTTCAATTTGTACTTGAATTGCTACATCAATGAGTCCTACTCATTTGTGTATGAAGCGAAAAGATATGTTGGTTGACAACTATTGACAATTTGAGTTTTCCAACTCAATATTCCATGTTCATCAAAACTACTCAGTATTTTGAATACAAGATATCCAACCGTCCTTTCGAACTTAATTCATAAATGTCAATCATGAGAGGTTATATTTTAGAAATGCCTTTCCATTCTTTGAGAACCATTCTCAAAAGATTTCCTTTACCAATCATTGAAAACAATATAATTTGATTTAGAATTCTACAAATATAAGTGCAAAGTATAACCATTAACCAAGTTCATACCATAATAAGTTTGAAATTCAAAGCATACATGCAAACTTTCAATCTTATTCCATGTTCATCAAAACTACCCAGTATTTTGAATACAAGATATCCAACCGTCCTTTCGGACTTAATTCATAAAAGTCAATCATGAGAGGTTGTATTTTAGAAATGCCTTTCCATTCTTTGAGAACCATTCTCAAAAGATTTCCTTTACCAATCATTGAAAACAATATAATTTGATTTAGAATTCTACAAATATAAGTGCAAAGTATAACCATTAACCAAGTTCATACCATAATAAGTTTGAAATTCAAAGCATACATGAAAACTTTCAATCTTATTCCATGTTCATCAAAACTACCCAGTATTTTGAATACAAGATATCCAACCGTCCTTTCGGACTTAATTCATACAAGTCAATCATGAGAGGTTGTGTTTTAGAAATTCCTTTCCATTCTTTAAGAACCATTCTCAAAAGATTTCCTTTACCAATCATTGAAAACAATATAATTTGATTTAGAATTCTACAAATATAAGTGCAAAATATAACCATTAACCAAGTTTATACCATGATAAGTTTGAAATTCAAAGCATACATGCAAACTTTCAATCTTATTATGCGTCTTATCCACACATTAAAAATTGTCCCTTTTAGGCGAGAATAAAACGATTCCAAGATCCCTAAATTCAAAAAGTGATTAAGCATGCTTTGGCTTGTCTTAACACTTAATATTTTAGGGTAAGCAATCCAATTGCTAATAGCTCCAAGATACTATTGGTTCGATAAAACGTCGCATCTAATGCTTTCTTGACATTTTATCTCCATTGCCACGACATCTAAGGATTCCTTACTGATATCGTTGAGCTTAACAAAGATGACTTGTATACCTAGTATACCTTACGTTCCTAGGGAAGAGGTGATGCCTCGCTTTGGCGTAGCCCATCACCACGCGCATTAGTGCGGTAAGTGTCGTTCTTGGAATGACATATTTTAGCTCAATATTTAAGGGACCTAGGGTTTCTATGTTGGTTGATTTAAGTGAACTTAATTAATCATCGCAACATTCGAAATCCTAAACATGCATCTATCATACAATTCAATCATATACAAACACAATATATATATAAATTATAAATATAAGATGCATTTGGAAACTAGCGTGACCCCTTGAGTCTTCAAATCTTCAAGGGTCTCCGATGTAACTTCTTTGGCATGCCTTCCTAGAAACCCGTCTTCGAGACACCTCCGCCAACTATGCATCTACTAGCTACTACGACTAGGAATAATCTAAATATTAAGGTACAAAAATACGCAACGGTACGCAGACCGTATTTAGATTTACAAAAAAACATAACGGATTGCAGTCCGTATTTACTATCCTAGTCGGGCCCCACTAGTTGCCATTTTCACAAAACCTGTGAAACAATATATACATTCCATTCGTCCATTCACTATATGTGAATGGCCCATGCATTTTACAACGAAAAACAAGTAACAATGTATAAGACGCGCAAACTAGTAACTAACTTAGGTGGTTAATCCAATTAACGCGCCTAATTAAAACTAGTCAAAGTGTTAAATATTTTATGTGATTAAAACGCAATTAGTTCATGCAATTAACAAAGCTCCAACTTAATTAATCCAATTAATTAAGTCGGTTAACCCAAATTTTGTCAAAATTAAAATTTTACAAAAGCTGGAAAAACCGAGGCCTAGCCTCGTTAAAATAATTAAATAAAATTAAAACGGCAAAATTTTGCAAAACCGGATAGCCCAATTCAAGCAAGAAATCGACCCACCCAAAATTCGTGGGATGTGCACCATGGCTGCCTAGCAGTGCTTGGGAGTTGCAGCTGCATGTGCTAGGTGCTAGCATGCTTTCCTAGCAACGCATGCCACGCTTGCTGGAACAAGCAGCTTGCTACGCATGCTGCTTGCTTGCTGACGCTGGCAGGCGAATGGTTGGCTTGGTGCCTCGCTGCTCAGCAGCACGGACAAGCATGGCCAACTGCCATCCACCACGCACCAAGCACACAGCAGCGCACACAAGCCCAGACACACACCAATAGCAGCAACTCGAGGTGGAGCACCCTTATGCACACCTAAGGCAGCCACATGTGCGCTACGTGAGCAGCCCGGCTAGCCTTGGTGGCGCTTGGGTGTTTTTGCCTCGATTTGCGTGCCCTTTTCTCGGGATTTTAATACCGTTATATGTGTGACATAAAATTAATTCTAAATTATTTTAGAATCAATTTAGGGCAAAAATGAAAATAAAACAAGTCCAACTTAATTAAATTCAATTTTAATGGTGCACAAGCCTAAATTATTAAAGAACCATTCTTTAAATCAATTTAGGTCTATCTTGATGCTTCAAAATTGAAGGGCTACACTCATAATTAATTCAACAAAATATAAATTAATAATAAGATTTGACAAAAATGATGGGGTTGGAAAAATAAACCCATTCATCCAATGAAAATTTTCCAACTTTAACTTGTGTATATATGAAAAAATTACATCTTCCAATATGAAGATTAATCAAAATTCAATCACTAGTTTTGAACTCTAAGGACTTTAATCAGCACAAAAATGATTAAATCCAAAATTTAGTTCAACATGGGATTTAGCAATCAAAGTTCCAACCAAATAAACAATTAAAGATTGGATCTTTGAAATTTTAGGGGCTTCAAAGTTGCAAGTTCACCATAAACATTCACACTTCAAGCAATTTATTTGCAACAATGTGAAAAAATCAAGTTTAGGTGAAAAATGAACACACCAAATTAAGCGCTGATTATGACTTCATAAACATGCTTAATGAGGTTTATAATTGCATTAGATTAGAGATGCAACCATACATTTAATCTACCTTCAACATGAAATAATTAATCAAGGTTAAAAGATTTAAAATTTTTCGTCAAAAAACGAAAAACCCTTTGAAAAACATATTTCTGGGTGGATTTTGGCTTCTGGACAACCCTGTAAGTCAAAACATCGATTCCACCCCAAAAAACACTATTTTTGAGTCGAAATCTGGGTTCGTCAGCCATAATTAGGAAAAATACGAGATTAAAACTAATGAAAACAAGCTTCTAATCCAATTAGAAAGCACAACCAGAAATTTAAATCCGTTTTAAATCACCTTAATTAATTATTAGTTACAAAAATTAAAGTGAGCGCGGCTCCGATACCGCTGTTGGGTTTCGTAGCGTCCAACCCTACGCGGAAGAAAAACCCGCCCAAGACGTGCTCACTAATTAAAGAAACTAAATATTTAATCACATAATTAACAACCTAAAAGAAAGAAAGGGAAATGACATTCTTACCCTCGACGCGTGCTTCGCTCCTATAGAGCTCAGACTTCAAAGCCTTAGCTCCGCAAGCGCGAGAGGCTCCAACAGAGTCCACCCTCGAGACCCGACCCGAACGGCCTCTACCTCGGAGGTTAGCCGAGGCTAGACCAAGATAAGACTAGAGTATTACGAACTTAGAGGTTTTCTCACCTAAAGGGAGATGCCTCATTGAGTTCAGCTCAAGTGTCACTTCCCAATCCTAAATGATGGGTATTTATAGGGAAGGGAGCTTGTGAACTTCAATCTCCCATCCATGTGGGAGAGTTGGTAAAATGCATTTTATTCAATTTTTTTTTTAATTCAAAAATCAAATTGAAATGCAAGTGAATCAACAAATGACAAGTGTCAAGAGGTGAGCAAGGGGTTTGGTGAGGACCACAAGGGGGAAACCATTCTCCCCTTTCTCCCCAAGAAAAATCCTCAATATTAGTCCCCACACAAAAACCGCACCACCACGCCACTTGGCTGGTTGGCAGCCTGCCTAGGCTGCCAAGGCTACCAATTGGCGCCTAGCACCGAGGCTGGGCAGCCCAGCCAGCTAGCAAGCAACATGCGCACAACCAGCCAGTACCCAACCAGCTTGTGCAAGCTGCTACTTGGTGCGTGCTGACGCTATGCGAGTGGCGTGGTGCTTGGTGTTGCTCACTAGCACACACGCACAGCCCAACATGCCTAGCACGCTGTTGTTGGGTGCGTGATACTGCTATGGGAGAGTGCTGCTCAGCACGCAAGCATGCCCAGCCACAACACGCTGCATTCCCTAGCACGCAAGCATGCTGCGATGTCTAGCACGTAAGCATGCTACGATGCGTGGCTGCTATGCGAGAGGCTGCGATGTGCTAGGCTATGCGCAGCATGCTGCGATGCTAGCGATGATGCGGCTAGTGCAGCTATGCTAGCCACGCATGCAAGGCCACAACACACACACGCATGGCACGCATCTTACGATGCTCGTGCTGTGCGTTATGCATGTGCTAGGCAATGCCAAGCACGCTAGCACGCATGCGGTTTGGCACCTCGCCTAGCCTAGCACCCGCATGGCTAGACCAATGCGATGATACGGCTTGGCTCGTACTTGTCGTTTTCTTGATTCCACGTCTCGTCGAATTCTAAATTCTACTCGGCTTACGACGCTCGGTCTCGACGCTCTAAGCTCGATATCCTACGTCTTTGTTTGTAATACTCTAATGACTCATCTAATCCTTCAGATTGATTCGTCGTCTCGGATCGGTTACTCAATTGGGTGTGACCCGAAGGGTTCAGTCAAGATTAAGCTGTGATATTAATTACACATTAATATTACTAATCGGAAGCGGCCTCCACCTAGGCATTCCGATCACTTGACCTCGCTGAAGAATTAGCTTTCTAATAATTCTAAAGCCTCTACTAGATCAATACACTTGTTGGAAGGACACCATTCCTTTCATCCACGGCTTACGCCCATTTGGAAACATTGTCAACGGCAACTAGAATGTGTTAGTTACCTTGGGATGAGATGAAAGGGCCCATGAAGTCAAATGCCCAAACATCGAAGATTTCAAGATCAAGTATCGGATTTTAAGGCATCTCATCACGCCTTGATATGTTCCCCGTCCTTTGGCACCTATCACATGTCTTTACAAAGGACCAAGCATCCTTGAATAAAGTCGGCCAAAATAGCATTGGTTGTAAGACCTTAGAGGCGGTCTTTTGGGCACTCATGTGTCCACCACAAGGGGATGAGTGGCACATTGAGAGCACACTTTGCAACTTTTCATCGGGAACACACCTCCTCAAAAGTTTATCCACCCTTTTTTTCAACAACGTTGGATCATCCCATATGTACTTCTTGGCTTCATACATAAGCCATCGTTGTAATTGAGGAGTGAAAGTTGGTGGTATATCACTGCATGCAAGGTAGTTGACGTTGTCGGCAAACCAAGGGATTTCCTTGGGATCAAGAGCATATAGCACATCGTCCCTTAAAACATCTTCAATTGGAAGCTCGTCTTCAATCATTCTTGTGCTTCCCAATCTTGAAAGATGATCGACTACCATATTCTCGGCTCCCTTCTTATCTCTTAATTCCAAATCAAAGTATTGAAGGAGCAAAACCCATCTCAACAACCTTAGCTTTGCCTTCTTCTTGCTCATCAAGTACTTAAGAGCCGAATGGTAGGTGTACACTATAGTCCTAGACCCAATGAGATAGGGCCTAAACTTCTCAAAGGCATGCACAAACGCTAAGAATTCCTTCTCGGTTGTGGTGTAGTTCTTTTGCCCATCGTTGAGAGTCTTGGACAAATAGGAAATCATATGTACCTACCCTCTTTTCGTTGCCCTAGAACAACCTTATGGCCTCATCACTTGCGTCACACATTAGTTCAAATGGTAGTGACCAATCGGGCCCTTGGGAAATTGGAGCGGAACATAAGTCCTCCTTTAACCTATGAAAAGAACTTACACAAGATTCATCAAATATAAACTCTTTATCTTGTTGTAGAAGAGATGTGAGGGGCTTAGCAATCAAAGAAAAATCTTTGATGAAGCGGCGATAAAAACCGGAATGACCAAGGAAAGACCTCACTTCTCTCACATTTGTGGGAGGAGGAAGCTTCTTAATCACATGAACTTTTGCACCATCAACTTCGATGCCCGATTGGGAGACCTTATGGACAAGCACAATACCATTCTCCACCATGAAGTGGAATTTCTCCCAAATTGAGCACCAAGTTGGCACTCTCACATCTTTCTAGACAACGAGATAAATTCAAGAGGCACATCTCATATGTACCTCCGCCCATAGAAAATTCATCCTTAAAAATTTCCATTTCTTACTCAATCATGTCACTAAAAATTGACATCATGCATCTTTGGAAGGTAGCCGGAGCGTTACAAAGACCAAATGGCATCCTACGGTAGGTAAAGGTACTGTAGGGGCAAGTGAAAGTGATCTTTTCTTGATCCTTTGGGTCTATTGGGATTTGGAAAAATCCCAAATAACCATCAAGAAAGCAATAGAATGCATTCTTTGTAAGCCGCACAAGAATTTAATCGATAAACGGTAATGGAAAATGGTCTTTGGAAGTATTAACATTCAATTAGCAATAGTCAATACACATACGCCAACCCGTCACAAGGCGGGTTGGGACCAATTGTTGCTTGTCAGTTACCATTACCGTCATCCCTCCCTTTTTGGGCACTACTTGAACCAGGGATACCCAATCACTATGAACGATTGGATAGATGATCCCCGGTTCAATTAACTTAGAAACTTCCTTCCTTACAACCTCTTGCATGGAAGGATTAAGTTTCCTTTGCCTTTGGCTACACAACTTAGCACCTTCCTCCAAATCGATTTTATGCATGCATAGAGAGGGGCTTATACCCTTGAGGTCCTCAAGAGTATAACCCAAAGCCTTTCTATGCTTTTTCAAAACATTAAGCAATAGGGAGGATTGTTCATCCGTGAGGCTTGCATTGACAATGACCGGGAAAGATTCATTTGCATCTAGGAAAACATACCTCAAGCCCGAAGGCAGAGGTTTCAAGTCTACCTTTGGTGCTCCCTTACCATTAGAGACCTCTTCCTTTTCCGCTTGGAATACTTCATAAGTTAGGAGTATCTCTTGGTCGGTGGTTGCTTCCATTTTGTCATCAAGCATCTCCTTCTTTTGATGACCTATTTCATTCTCATTCAACAAAACATTCTCAAGTGGATCGTTAGAGGCATCCACATGAGGGTATCGAAATTCATTCATCAGATTTTCAAAAGTATCTACCCTAAAGCATTCATTACTTGCGGATGGTTGTTTCATGACATTGTTCTAATCAAATTCAATGGAGTCATTATCAACCTTCAAAGTCATTTTACCTTCTTTAACATTAATGATTGATTTAGAGGTAGCTAGAAATGGTCTACCTAAAATTATAGGAATCCTCTCATCCTCATCCATCTCTAGAAGATAAAAGTACACCGGAAATGTGAACTTACCAACTCTAAGGGGAATGTCCTCAACTTTCCCTATGTGCAGTTTAGTGGACATGATCCGCTAGTTGGAGGGTGATGTTGGTAGGTGAAAGGCTTACTACATTGAGCTTTTGGTAGACCGAGAAGGGCATAAGACTTACACTAGCGCCTAGATCGCACAACGCCTTTCCTAAGTGAATCTCATTAATGGAACAAGGAATGGAAAAACTATCGGGATCTTGCAATTTTGTTGGTAGCTTGCTACAGAGAATGGCACTACAATTTGCGGTCAAATTTACAGTTTCAACTTCTCTCTTCCCATTCAATAAGTCTGTTAGGAACTTAGAGTAGTGGGTCATATCCTTCATGGCATCCACAAAAGGTATTGAAACATGCAAACCTTTGACTACTTCTAAGAACTTTCCAAATTGGGCATCAAGCCTAGACCTAGCAAACCTTTGGGGAAATGGCAACTTCTCGTTCCTAGGTTGTCGATTTAGGGGCAAAGGTGTTTTATCTTTGTCACTCTCTTTTGTGGGCTCCTTCTCTTTTTTCTTCTCATCCCTCTCATTTTCTTTTTCTAGGACCTCACTCTCCTTAGATGGCTCATCCTCCTCTTCTAGTTCTATCCTCACATTGGAACTCTTCTCAACAATTGACTCACTTTCAAGGACTTTCCCACTCCTATTAGTGATAGCATACATAGGTTTGGGGTTGACACCTTGACTAGGTAAAGAGGAGGAGGAAGAAGGGGAGGATAAAGAACTAGGTTGGACTATTTGAGAGATTTGGGTCTCTAGCATTTTCATATGAGCCTTGATTTGCTTTTTTTCCTCCTCTTGGCTTTTGTTAAAGCTCTCTTGATTCTTGATGAATGCTTGAAGCATGCCCATCATAGAATCTGGAGCGGCTTCTATTTGAGGAGGAGGTGTGTTGAAAATTTGGGCTTGCGGTCTTACTTGCTCAAAACGGGAGGTCTATTATGAGGCCTTCCATTCCCGGAACCTTAATTGGAACTAAAACGTTGTTGGTTGTTGGGGTAGTGTTGTTGGTTTTGATTCCCATAGAGCCTTTGGTTTGGGTAGCTTCTTCCATTGTAATTGGGAGAGCCTCCCCTACCTTGGCCTTGGTTATCATAACCGCCACCACCTTGATTCCAACCTTGGTTTTGATTCCAACCACAGTTTTTGTTTTGATTCCAATTTGGCCGCATTCCCACATTTTCCTCATGGGGCACAAAATTCATGGAATGAACATCTTCAATGTTATCTTCATTTTCATGGGGGAGGGGACCTTCACTTTGGACATACATTGTTGGAATTGTGATCATAATTACCACATATATCGCACAACATGCATCCGGGGGGCATTGTATTATAGGTAGGAGGGGAAGGAGATGAAGAATTCATACCTTGGCCTCCCTTAGTAGAAGGGGAGGAACTTTGAGAATTTGTCTTCATAAATTCATCCATTTGTTTAGCCATTTTGGCCATTTGGTTCGAAAGGTTGGTGATTGCATTTGTTTGCTCTATGGATTGCACCATACCTTTGCTAGAAGTGGCTTCCCTCTCACCTTCGTACCAGTCCTCATAATTGCGCGCAACATCTTCTATGATACTCTCCACCTCATCTTCCCTTTTGTTCATGATTGGGTCTCTGGCCCCGGCATCAAGGCTAGTCTTGCTTAGAGGGAAGAGTCCTCCATAAAATGTTTGGAGAACTTGCCAATTAGGATTCCCATGGTGTGGGCATTGCCTTTGTAACTCTTTGAATCTCTCCCATGCCTCACAAAATTACTCTCCACCTCTTTGGCGGAAGCTTTGTATCTTTGAGCGAGCCTTGGCGGTTTTCTTGTGATTGTAAACCTTCCTAAAAACGCCGTAGTCACCTTATTCCAAGTTGTGAGGGAACCGGGAGGAACATCCTTGTTCAACCAATGTTCCGCCACTCCCGTGAGTGAGAGCAGAAACATCTTCAATCTTATATACTCTTTAGAAGCACCATTTATCTTAATGATATCGCAATACTTGAGGAACTCTTTAAGGTGCTCATGGGGATTCTCAAATTTCCCACCGGTAAATTGCCTCTTTTCTATCATTGAAATGAAATTAGGATTTATCTCGAAATTGTTAGCTTGAGTGGCGGGGGCTAAGATCCTACTTTAAGATGCGTAGGGTTTGGGGGCTCCTGGTTGCTTTAGTGACCTTTGATCACCCATGTTTTGTTGATTATGGATATTGGCAAATGGGTTGGGAATTAAGCTTGTATATGGTTCACTATCCTCACTTGAAGTGGGTGAAGATGGGGTAGGGGAACTACTCACTTCCTCTTGAAGTGGGTCTTCACCTCCCTCCCTTGCTTGTCCCCTTAATTGGGCTAGAATGCGCTCTAGCTCGGGGTCTATGGACACCAAAGGCTTAGAGAGATGTGCTCCCTTGCGCATATACAAAGCTAAAATAGAAAATGTGAGCAGTGACAAGACAAGGAGTAATAGGTAAAGTGAACAGGTGAACTAGTCTCAACAAAGAGATAAACGTACAATGGAAACTGTTTCCCCGGCAACGGCGCCAATTTGACAGGCGGTATTTTAGGTCGTTACTAAGATACCTCTATCAAATGGTATTTGTAGTCCTAAGCATGCAACAAAACGAGTAAAGAGGCAAGTCAAGGGTCAAACACAGGGAAACGATTAAGCACCGTATTTATCTCCTAATTTCAATCTAGTTCAGTCAAGAAATATGATGGGTAATGTAATGACTAAAGGGAATGAAATAACAATTAAAACAAGAACTAGGTGGAAGGATCAAACATTCTATAAACTCAACAATGCTAGGCATCGGGAAATAGGTTTACATGCAAACCTAGCAACTCATACAAGGCAATACCGAAAGCACTCTCTAATCACCTATCGGGATTAAGAGCTTTCCTAGCTAGCATAAACTTACACTATCGCCATAAGGCATACAAACTAGGGTAATGCAATAATCAATCACCTAATGACTATTCCTAAATCACACTATCGTCATGATTTAGTTCAAGTCACTCAACCACAACATGCATATGGCCATAAACATGGAGTAGCCAATAAGTATAAGCACAAGGAGCATTTAATCACAAGTATTCTATATCAACCGAGCCTAACATACATCAAACTCAAGGCATGCTTTCACCAAACCCCTAGCATCATGGAACTACTCACAATCCATAACTATAACTACTATCATGCTAAGCAAAATTATAACCAAAGGAATAAAAAGAAGACAAGGTTTTTATCAACTAAACTAATACAGATGAAAACTTTAAACATAAATAAGAGAGCAAATAGAGAAATATACCAAAAACTTCATTGAATACCAAGTGGAGAAACAAACACCATCCAAGCTTCAAGTTCAAAACATACACCAATATTCTAAAATGCTTCTTCAAATACTAAGAGTAACTAAAGTTGATAAAGATGAAACTAAAACTAAAATCTATGAGGATTCTTCAATACCAAAGTGGCTAAAACAATAATCTAGAAAATATGCCCTAAAAAGCTCTTCTACAAGGTTTCTTTTCTTTTTGTTCTTTGGACTGAATTTGGGATTTGAATCCGCAGCAGACAGGCGCACTCGCTCCTAACAGTGGTGGGCCCACACATATAGTGGTAGCGTGTCGCTCCTCGATATGCGCGCCCGCTCCAATCTGGGTATTAAATTGTTGGTCGAGGTAAGCTGCGCGCCCGCGCCATTGCTGTGGTGTAGAATCTCTAACTTTGCTCTTGTTCCTTCCAACTCCGAATCAATGGTGTTCACTTACAATCACTAAATAAGAAGGCAAAGCGTAATACAACGAAAGGGGAGGGGAGTATAGACTACCTAAACCACATGAATACACATTACGCATCACAAATGTAGAATACTCAAACTAGGCGAATCATAGCAAAAGCACACTAAAATGGACCAAATTATTACTAAAACTACTACAAAAGACTACCCTAGGAGTGACATAAATGTCAACCATCAAAATGCGCTTGCTACTTTCCAACGAATGATTAACATAGTCTTCATTAATCAAATTGGGAGGAATATAGAGGTGTACACTAATAACATGATAGTCAAATCCAACCTACAAACAGATCATCTTGCTGATCTCCGAGAAACCTTCACCACACTCAGGCGGCACAAGGTCATGCTTTATCCCAAGAAGTGTGTCTTTGGTGTTGAGTCTGGGAAGTTTCTCGGATTTTTGATTGATCAAGGGGAATAGAGGCCAACCTAGAGAAGATACATGCGGTCATTAACATTAAGTCACCCCGCACTGTCAAAGAAGCTCGGAAGTTAACAGGTTGTCTGGCGGCATTGGGGAGATTCCTCAGCCGGTTAAGTGACAAGTGCCTCTATTTTGTTCCAAGCTATCAGAAAAAAGACTAGGTTTGAATGGGGGGGGGATGATGTTGAGGCGGCCTTTCAGAAATTGAAAGAACATTTACACTCTTTGCCGAGGCTTGTTAGCCCTCTGCCAAAGGAGACACTTTACATGTACTTAGCTGTCTCAGACCATGCTCTCAGTGTCGTTCTCCTTGCTGAAAGAGACGTCATCCAGCTACCGGTCTATTTCATTAGCCATGCTCTTTTCATGGTAGTCAAGAAGTTGAAGCCTTACTTCTTGGCACATCCGATTGTGGTCTACACAGATCAACCCCTTAAGCGGCAAATGACAATCTTGGAGTCATCCGGTAGGATGCTTGGTTAGAGGGATTGAATTAGGTCGTTGGACTAACTATCCCTCTACCAAACAATATTTTTTTACCTAAACCTACACTAGACAAGTCTAATGGTAAGTAAAGGGTCGATCAGCAGAGACGGCTAAACTATCGTCAACACTACCACCAACTAAGCTAGGTCAAGGGTGATATGAGGGGTGGATTAAAACAAAAGATGATAGCTAACTAACTACGGAATTAGAACATAAGAAATAAAGTCACTAGGAAAGGGGAATCAAGTATAATTAATGTGACGAGCACAAGCATAACAATAAGCATGGACATTCGCAATAAAATGCAAGGGGCAACTCTTAATCATCTAGGTCTCTCCCGAGCACGCTATAAAATTAAACACCCAATCCCGGCCAAAGGCTCATGATTAACTCAAGGGGTTCTCTTCTACCTAAATAGCTCTTTAACAAGCAACTAAATAGGGTACCAATTAAATCATGCATTCAATTAGCCAAAGTGAAAGAAAGCATTAACACACCTTAATGAGCACTCTTAAATCATCGAGAAATAACCATACACACCGATATACTAGCACTAATCAAACGCAAACAAACACTATTGATTATCTAATCGGTCAAGTAGATGAAATTGGAGAATTACTTAAAAACCTAGGTCACTCTCGCACACACTAGGCCATTAGACTCTTAACCCCGCCTATGAGGTCGTGGTCAACCAAGCAATGAAATTCTTCTATTAAACTAGCTCACTCTCGCACAACTAGCATAATAGTGATTAAATCATGATATCGTTGGCTAAAAAGACACCAAGCATTAAGCCCTTCATTCTTAGTTCAATACACCAACAATCCCCATCAAACCATCAATAAAGTGTTCATTTTGCACATTAATCAACAATCATCCCTAACCCTAGCTAGGAAACTAAACTAACATGACTAAATCAACAAGACAATGAAACTATCACAAACTAAACTAAAATGATTAACTAACATTAACCAATAAAGGAGAACAATGAAGAAACTAAGAACAGGAACAATGAAGAACAAGGGAAAAGCAACAAAGAGGAACTATTGAAATACTCAACTACTCTAAACATTCAATAAACCAAAGAAAGCAATAAGTAAAGAAAGCAATAAAATTGAGATAGAGTATAGAATGCTCATTGAAGTATTGAAAAGGAATCCAAAACAATGTGCATCTTCAACCTCCTCAATCTACCATTGAAGCTCTTTACTTTCTCTCTCTAAAGTACTCTTAAACTAAATTACAAAATAAAGATTAAAACTAAATCTAAGCCATAATCTAAGTGGTGAAATGATGGAGAAAGCAAAGGGGTTTCATCCCCTCAAGGAGGAGAGAAGACCCCAAAAACTACCCCCCATGTCTAAAGAAGGTCATGCTATTTAAATTACAAGAAGAGAAAGAAGAAAATCCATTGAAAAAAACTACGTAGCTGCGCATCCTGTCAGTGTTGTGCAGATTCAGACGTCCATAACTTCTGTTCTAGAAGGCTTCTTGGGGCGTGCACCTACCGTTGGAAAGCCCTTCAAGTATATTTTCCAACGCAATATGAATCGCTTCAATCCAATGTGTAGATCAAAAGTTATGGTCGAAAGAGTAAGCAAGGGTCTGTCTGCTGCGAACTTACGGATTTTCGCTATCCCCTTCGCCGCGCCCGTGGGACTTCTGGCCGCGCCCTCTCCTGGCCCTCTCCAAGGCATCTCCAGAAAAATTGGGGAGGTCTTTTGAAGCCTAGGGAGCCCTTTTGGCCGCGCCCTCTCCTGGCCCATAGCGCTTGACTTCTCGAGGCTCGTGAACGGCTTTCCGAACTTCCCTCTTCTCTCGACTTCCACCTTTTCGGCCTACAAAACATAAGAAATATCCCAAAAGTAGTACATATAGGCAAATAAGAGGGAATTACGAAGGAATTAGTGTAATGATTGGAAAAACGGGGAAAATCGAGCGAAATAGGCTTAAACAAGCTACAAGCGTAGGGAAATGACATGAAATTGAGGCCTAAATAGTGGCATAAATGCCACTTATCAATGCTTAAATGGGCTATTGAAATTCTAAGTCTTGAACTCTTCTTCGAACCAAGAAAGGCAGTGAAGGGTTAGGCATTTGCCGACTTCATTGTCAAAATGACAAGGCCGGCTGAGCCGGAAAATCTTGACCAGGTTTGGAAAGTGTATGCAGACGGGAGCTCTACTATGAACGACTATGGTGTAGGGGTTTGTATGTCAGTCCCCTGAAGGGGACAAGTATGAATATACACTACGGTTCAAGTTACAAGCCTCAAATAACGAGGCGGAATATAAGCCCTGCTAGCCGGTATCCGCATGTGCAAAGCGACAGGGGCAAGAAAAATTGATGCCTGCTCTGATTCACAAATGGTCGTTAGCCAGTACCATGCTGACTATGAGGCCACCCATCCGGCCATAATAAAATATATGCAGGCGGTCAAAGCTGAAGCTGGGACACTTGGTAAATTTCACTTAAGTCAAGTGCCCAGATCTGAGAACAACCAGGCGGATGTTCTTTCCAATTTAGCTTCATCTGCCTCATGTGATACGCCTAGGTCAGTCTTCTAGGAAGTAATGGAAAAGCGAAGTATTGAAGAAGATCCCATTGGAGTGCTAGACCGAAGCTCAACCTAGATGGACGACATCCAGGCCTATCTACTAGACGAGACTCTACCAGATACATATCTAGAAATGGTCGTAATGAAAAAACAGGGGACCAACTTTGAGATCAAAGATGGAGTACTCTTCAAGAAGGGCTTCTTGATGCCTCTATTGAAGTGTATCACCCCTGAGAAAGGGCAAGAGATTCTGGAGGACTTACATTCGGGCTATTGCTCCTCCCATTTAGGCGGCAGGTCTCTAGCAGTTAGAGCCAGACAACAAGGCTACTTTTGGCCCACACTTAAGGGTGAAAAAATGTGACAAGTGTCAGCGGTTTTGCAAGTTAATCCACTGTCCGGCTACTGATATGACGGCCATCCATAGTGCGGTTCCATTTTCCAAGTGGGGCATGGATATCCTAGGCCCATACACTCCTAGTTGGCGTCGATAATTTCACCAAATGGGTAGAGGCAGTGGCGGTCAAGAACATTAAAACAAAGGATGTCATCTCTTTCATCTAGAAAAGCATCATCACCCAATTCGGGGTACTTATGTCTATGGTCTTTGACAATGGCCCTCGGTTTGAGACGCCTACCGTCAAAAATTGGTTGGGAGATCAAGGGATCTCACATTGTTTTGCATCTGTTGGCCGACCTCAAGCAAACGGCCGAGTGAAAGCCTTCAACAAGCTTATCTTAGACGGTATAAAGAAGAAAATTGAAAGAGTAGGTGGCCTATGGGCAGAAGAGTTAACTCATGTCCTATGGGCCATCAGACAACTGAAAAAGGGGAAACCGGCGAAACCCCATTTCTCATGGAATACGGCGCAGAAGCCGTCTTGCCCATTGAACATTATGAGCCGACTCTTCAAGTGATGCTATATGACAAAGAGGCAAACTGGGAGGCCATGCGGCTAGCATTGGACTCACTCCTGGAGCGCAGGGGCAATGCCACCTTGCGTCATGAGATTTATCGTCTAAGAATGAAAAGAGCCTACAACAAAAGAGTACACAAGCGGCCCTAGAAAGTAAAGGACTTTATGTTACTAAAAATGGAGGCAACTGGTAGGGCCAATGAGCAAGGATAGTTGACTCCGAATTTGGAAGGCCCCTACCGGATCTATGAAGAAGTGAGAGGGGCCATCTACCGCTTGGAAACTCCATATGGCATGCAGCTAGCCAGAACTTGGAATGTAGATAACATAAAAAAGTACTACTTCTAAGACTTGTAAATAAAAAGCCTATCAATGAAAAAGTTGCTTTTTATTTTCAACTCTGTTTATTAATTGCTTTAGTTATATACATCTCCCAATTGGAATACCGTCTGTGCAATGTGTAAACGGCCTTATTAAAACCAATCGTCTGCTCCAACATATGTAGACATCCGGCGACGCCCATCCGGGTGAATTTGTCGCAGAGAGCATCTCCCATCCGGGTGGTACATTGCTCTATAAAATTATCTCAAACGGCAAAGATTGATTAGCCCAATGAGGCACACTCATAGCCGTTTCACATAAGCAATCTAAAGGAAACCTAGACGGTGTACTAAAACCACGTGTCCGCAGACATCAACCGATAACCTATCATTATTCCAACTTAGATTGCATTAAGAATCATATACTTTAAAAAGTCTTCCCAATGAGGCAAAAGGGCGCCTAAGTATATGAATAGGTTACAAATACCCCATACGGTTAAAACGATCTTAGTCCAATAGACTAAGCAATCTCCGAAGACCACCTGGGTTCTAGGCTCAAACCGCCTGAATCTGTGACGGTTGTGTACTTGGTTTGGGGGCAATAACGGTTGTGATTGATTGACTTAGGAACTCATCATTAAAAGTATCAAAAGTCCCCAAGTCAATCAATCAAGTTTTTGAAACCAACCACACAACTGCCCTAGGGCAAAAGAGCTAGCCGGTTTGTTAGTTGCCGCATGCATTTAACAAGTAAGGCAAAATTTAAGCATATATATATAACAAATCAAAGAAAATCAAAAATTGCAAAAATTGAAGCAAATTAAACAAAACCGACTCAGTCGGTAATTTCATAAAATAAAGTACGACCAAAAGGCCGGGAGAGTGATTGTTAAATCGGATCCACATCTGTGAAATAAAGATTGTTGAAATTATATACAAATACTCGGCTCACAGGCCGGAAATACAGACGGCTCTTGGCCGAGAGAAAAATCTAATCCTTCTGAGTCTGCTGCTACGAGGGCACCGACTAGTCTTGGCCGGAGGGGAGCTCACCTTCAGTTTGACCTGGTTGAACTTGGTTAGAGTCAACCAGGGCCTGTTCATCCTGCTTCTCCCTAAGCTCCTCTTCCTCTTCATCAGAGACGATGCCAGCCCAGTTCTTGAACGGAGCCGGCGCCGCCAGATCTAGGGTCTGGGCATCGTACACCTCAGTGGCATACTGATATCTCAAGTTAAAACAGTTGGTTTTCAGATGAATGAGCTGCCATGACATTTTCATGCGCTCCTTGCAGTCTCTCTCATTCTCTACAACCAGCTAGTTCTGCTCCTTTACTAGCTCAGCCTTGTGGTCTGTCTGCATCTGCACCATCTCAAGTTGGTATTCTCTTGGTCAGCCCCCTCTAATGCCTTAGGGTCTGACTTGGCATTCTTGAGCTCAGGTTCAAGATCAGACGCCTTGTTATTAGCCGTCTCAACAGCAGCCGTGAGCTCCTTAATCAGTTCCTCCTATTCCATCTCTCAAGCTTTAGACTTTATATCATTTATAGTGTTTCTATATTGAGCTGAGTTTATGGTATGGGTCGCCCAAGCACATGCGTCTCTTACCTCCTCCTGCTTCTTTCTAAACGGGACTTTGAGCCCGTCCACCCAAAACATCGCCTAAAGAACACAGCCGGTTAAAAGAGGAGTAGATAATATCCTGTTAAAATCAGGCATTTGAAAGAAAGTTAAATTACCTCAGCCAGGAAGGCAAGGACGCGATCAAAGTTTACCTGCTGCAGCCCGGGAACCTGCTCTTTCTCGGATCGGGTGAGGGTCCTTAACATCCGTTTGGAGTCTAGAGTTCTGGCCACCTTTGAGAGAGATCTGCACCAGAAGAAGGATGTAGTGGGAAAGCAGCATAAACGACACCCATATTGTGCCGGCTGCCAGACGAATCTCCCGATTGGGTATCTTGAGATTTGACTCGCATATGCTAAAGCAGCCATGGGAGTTTGAAACAGTCGTCCATACCTTGTTTTTCAAACTGAGGGGTCACTCCACCCACAGCCACTGCAGAACCGGTTGCAGCACCTAGTGGCTTGCCACTCTTCGACGTCCTGGGGACGTCCGACTCGTTGCCAGCCAGCTCAGCGCTGAAACTAAGCGTTTTCAGACCTTCCGGACCTTTGCCTCTAGTTGTTACAGGTGGCACTGATGAAGCCGTCTGAGTTGGATTTACCTTCCTCACTTTGGAAGGGGTTTTGCCAAGCTCATTAGCATTCCACTTGAGCATTTTAGAGATGGATTGTGGAACGTGTTTACTCCCCTCCTGAAATTGGAACAAATGGGTTACAGCCGGGTAACAACCGTCTGATGTCTATAAATGTTCACACAAGGGATGCAGGCAGAACTTATCCCAGCATTCTTTGCCGCCAGTTAGGCCCTGTTCTTCTCAAGCTGATCCTTCCAGATCTGGGCCGCAAACTTGGTATGCATCTTTTCAGCATCCACCATTTTGAGACCTTTTTTTGCAAAAAGACACTGGTTGATTAGACAAAACAGAAATCACAATAATAGAAATGACAACATAACGCTGGCTAAATGGTTAACATACGTCTCTCAAACATGGTACTAAGACCACAGGCGGAGAGGAATGCCTCATCCTTGAGCCAGTTCGGTTGGGGTACGCAATTCTTGGGCACATTATTTTCCGAGCCATTGTACAGGGTGCAGTTTTGGTTTTGAAAAAATTTCGGGTCCATTATTTCAGCCCAAACCTTCTTAGGAACGCGTGGAAGGGCACACTTCTTCCTTAAAAGAGCCGGCTCCTTGTTGTACCAGCGGAGAAAGCAGTTGTGTCGCGGAGACGGGGAAGAGACTAAATAAAACTTGCTCTTCCAGTTGGTCCACATGGATGGCTTGTCCAGAGTCATCATGTATTCCGAGAGTGTGGTCAGAGTATACCATGTCCCCCAGCTGCCTAGGGCCCGGCTCATGTAATGCATATAAGCGAACGCATCAAAGCTAGGCGTAAGATTTTGCATCTCGTAGGCAGCGATATAGCTCAAAATATTCACCCATGAGTTGGGTGTGAGTTGCCATACGCCTAACTCATATCCCCTCAAGATGGCTCTCATTCCTTTGTGGAGGGGGAAGCGAAGGCCAGCTTTAAATGTTGCCTCATTACAGCCAAAATAGTTGTCAGCATGGTCAATATCGTCCTCCCAAACGGCAGTCGCCTCTACAGGCGGCACAATTATTTCCCAACTTTTCCCCACTGGGCACTTGTCCCTAAAAGCTTTGAAGCTAGCTTCCAGGGTAATTCTATCCCTGGCGGACATGTGTGTCTCAGTCAGGTTGGTCATAGACAGCCCCTTTGATGACTCACCCTCCTGGCAGTCAGCATCCGCTTGTAGGGAGCTTGATGCCTCAGAATCAGATCGTTTGACGACCTCTTCGCCGTCTTCCTGTTTAGATTCGTTTTGCGCACTAGGGGCAGAGACAGATCCTTCACCGTTTGTCTCATTTAAAATCCCATCACTAGGAGTGGTGGGGACACTTAGAGGAGAATCTGCCTCTTGCTCATCCGGCCTATCATATTCCTCAAACGGCGTAACCTCATTAGCCGGCACTTCCAAAGTGTGCCTTCTATGTCTTGGCCCTCGCCATTGTTTCCTGCACAGACACAGAGACGGTCGGATTTGGGGATGAGTAAGCCAGATATAAACACCTAGAGACGGCATCCCCAATCCTAGACTCAGCCGCACCAGGAGACCGGCTAGTTATTGACCTAGGCTGTGCCGTGTGTGCTGATGGTGAATCCATTTATTGAAAGCTATATATATATATATATATATATTATATATATATATATGTATATATATATATATATGTATATATATATATGTATATATATATATATGTATATATATATATATATATATATTATATATATATATATATATATTATATATATATATATATATATATATATATATATATATATATATACATATATATATATATATATATACATATATGTATATATATATACAAACGGTAAAAGCTTGAAAGAGTTATGAAGGGGAGAGACGATTACCTTAATGTAGCTTGCTGAAATGAGTCTCAAGCGTTGACCGGATGTGTTAACGAAAATAGCAGATGGAAACCAGAGTCTCTCTCTAGAATTCTTTCTCTTTCTCTCTCTAGACTTTTTCAAATGTCAAAGATGAGGGAGGAAGGGGGGTAGGGTAAATGCTTATTTATAAAGGGGTAAAAACGGGGGCATTCCCATAATTTCCTCAGAAGGTGAACAGTTAAAAACTGTTCACCACTTCCAGAGTGACACGTGCCACTAGCGCCACGTGGCACGCCACGTCACCCCTGTGAGGGACAAATGATTTGGGTAAAATACCATGCTATGTGGACCAATGAGAAGGGGACACGTGTCACACCAAGACAGGTCCAATAAGGGCCACTCACCAGGTGACACGTGGCACCCCCTATCAGGAAAGGAAAAGGCGTCCTTTAGGGCCAAATTCCCGAGAAAGCCGTAAAACGGCGCAGCCCTTCAAATCTAGGTCAAGATGACTTAAGAGAGGGCACATTTTCCAATGACCCTATAAATTGGGAGATTTCCCCCATTTCAGGGACACGTTCATTTATGACAAACATTAAATTCTCTCTCATCAGAGAAAACACATGTTCTTGGAATCCGAGAAGATCTCACTTTATCTTTCCCGCACCTTTTTACATTCTTCGACCGCTTATAACTTGATCATCGGAGGCGGAGCTCCCACCATCCGAAGTCTTTGTTTTTTTGCAAGTACAGGCGCCCGAAATCCAGAGTTAGTGACATAACTTTCCCGAGGGACACAGAAAACCCCGAAACAAGAGTCACCATCGTTTGGCTCTTCTCAAAATATATTTTCCACACCTTTAGCCTTTGCACCTAACTTTTGTGTCACTCTCACATACATCACACATACATAACAAATAATCTTTCCCTTAGGAACCCTTTTCTCATGAAATCTTGATACAACCTTAATGCATGCCTTGTCATCTTAGAATCACTCATTATCATAATCATCATTGCATCACAAAGTATGAAGTACTTAGCCTCCGCGCCTAAGTTACCCAAATACTTTCATTATCGAATCATCAAACTTTGCACCATTAGATACAACATCAACGCATACACTTGATTAAGCTCATTAAACATGCACCATCGCTTGATTCATTCTTTTCTTCTTGAGGAATTTCAAAGACTTCATCTTTCGCCGACACTTTACCTCTTTTCCTTTTCACGTCTTTCTTTTCGAGAGAAAGTCAGTACCCTCCACAAAAATGACGGAAATTTTTTGATTTTTCTGCATTTTTTAGTTGTACGAGCACAACCACCACACAACGCACACACGAGTCATACACATTGAGTCATATCACATCACATCGAGTTGAGTCTACACATACCTGTCACATCACATTGAGTCACATAATGAGTTGAGTACACCAATCCTTGAGTCAACCTCAAGCTAACCAACCACAATGAGTCAAGTAACACCAAGCCTTAGGTTAACCTCAAGAAAACTATAAATATGAGCAAATTCCTATAGTTCAAAATATAGATGCAAGTACTCCAAGTCCCAGGCGGACGAGTAATCTTTACAAAAGATTTAAGGTAATTTGATTGAGTATAAATGAGTAAAAGGTGCAAGCAACAACAATAAAGCCGAACAATCAAAATGAGTTTTAAAAACTCTAACCTCGATTCCAGTGCAGCACGGTAGAAACAACGTAGCGCGATACACCTTGAGGCGGTGTGACAGCACTGTCGCCACACGATGAAACCTGACATGGTACGTTGGACTTGAATTCCTGTAGATCGATTTTCTGGACGACAATTATTTACACGAGCCTCGTGATGAGAAATCGATTCTTTCCAAAGTATCGTGATGAGCAAATTGTTCTTCCTTAAGCCTCGTGATGAGCAATTTATCAAAGATCTGGATTTGATTGATAATCGACCCAATGACGATCATGTTTGATTGATGATCGGCCCAATGACAATCATTGTATTGATTGAATACGCCTAAGAATTGGCTAAGCACCTTTGATAACGCTTAAGCATTGACTAAGCATATTCAATACACCTAAGCATTGGTTGAGCAAATTTCAATACACCTAAGATTTATTTGAGTTCGCCTAAGCATTGGTTGAGCACGTTTCGATACACCTAAGCATTTGTTGGGCACATTTCGATACAACTAAGCATTGGTTGAGTCCGCCTAAGCATTGATGGAGTACATTGATTGAGTAGTGATCATAAAGAACTCCTAAGATGGAAGATTTCTACAAAAATAAATTTAAAGCTCGGTAAAACCTTAAGTGATGGGGTTTTTACGGCAGATTTTCCATAGTTGGAGAGGATTCCACTTCCAGGAGTGAAGGCGAGAAGATTTGAAGACGGTGATGCACTGCGGTCTTCGACAACATTCCCTGATAATTTGGAGGTTGTCCCCCTTCATTTGCAGATCGCAAAGGAAGAACTACAATCTTCGATGACTCTCCCTGATAATTTGGAGGTTGTCCCCCTTACTGATTTGCACATCGCAAAGCACTGCAATCTTCGATGACTCTCCCTGTGATTTGGAGGTTGTCCCCCTTGATTTGCAGATCGCTAAGCACTACGATCTTCGATGACACTCCCTGATAATTTGGAGGTTGTCACTTTGATTTTATGATTCCGAAAAATTGATGTTACCTAGGGGCGTGTACCCGATGGTGCAAGATACACGTTTCTTAACTCCTTTATTTGTGGAACTAACGCTTTTCTACAGGTATCGACGTTAAAAAGGATAATTTAGGATCGTAGAATGTTCTGAATCATTCTTTGTCCCTATCGATTTTCTTTGACTTTTGTTTTCGAAACTTACGTTTCTCCAAACTCAATCAAAGTGGGGGCTTCTGTAGACACCTGATTATGTCTCCCCAAAAACCAAACCAAGTGATGAGTACCTTTCACGTCTTTGATTATCGAGTTAGGTAAAGAGTTGATGAGTCTCGTGAGTTTCCCTTTAGCCTTGACCATTTCTATCCTTTCTTTAAATGTTTTAACCTAAAATCATTCATTTCATGTCTTTAAAAATCATTCATTTCGTGTCCTATTTGTAAAACGTCCAAACCAGATTATTTTGGTCCATAATCCTGGTCCAATAATTGTTTAACTGGATAGGGCTTGAAAAGGGCTTTCCAACGATATATTATAAGCACGAATCCGATTTATATTGAAGAAGTTATGGCCAAAATACTAAACCGAGCCGGAACCAAGCCTTACCTGCGACCCAATGACCATGTGGAGCGTCCACTAACCTTAACCTCATTCCTAAACCAATTAAGATTTATTAAAAGCTTCTAGTCTCCTATAGAAGGTTGTTTTGGATCCTCATTCCTAAACCAATTAGGATTTATTAGCTTCTAGAATCCTCTAGAAAGTTCTAATTTATCTTGTTTTTGAAAAGATAAATATTTAAGAAGTTTACATCGGATAAAATATATGTTTTTTCAATGATCCTAATTCCAATAGAAACAGAATACGTACGAATATTCGGTTAATCCAATTCAATTGGGAATTGAATTCCATACAGATTCAGTCTTTAAAAAACCATCGCTGAGTGACAACACCATCACGCCGCGATAAGCCTGTCGAGCCGCGACAAAGCTGTCGCGTCGCGATTGGACCTGTTTTACTTTGATTTGAATTCTGACTCTTTTCTGATCCTTCGACCCTCTTTTTTCCCTATAAATAGAGGTCGTTTCACCCCGTTTTCAATCATCAACAAGCTTGATCACCAACAATCATCATCTAATCCTTTCTCTAAGATAAAGCTTTTCTCTCTCTCTTCTTTCTTGATTTCTAGGCTTAGCCCAAACATCCCCACACACATCTTTTGATACTTTTCCCTAAACAAACACCATACCTCCTTCGTGAGCCTTCAATACTTCAAGCCAAGCTCGAAGTTGCCTTCAACCTCATCATTAAAGGTTGATAGTTCTGAGGGTTTTGGTCCCAAATTTATATTTTAACTCTTATTTGATTTATTTATTTGATTCAATCTTTCTTGAAGTTACTAATGTGTGTATTGTTTAGATAGAAAGAATGATTTTTATTCCAAGTATGTATCATGTTAGGATGTTGATTTTGATTCCTAGTATCATGTTAGGATGTTGATTTTGAGTCCTAGTATCATGTTTAGGGTGTTAATGAATATTCCTAATATCATGTTGGTTTCTAGTATCATGTTTAGGCTAATGCTTTGATTATGATTTTTATTGGTGACATGCTAGGGTTTGTTATAAATCCGTTTAGTATCATGCCTAGGATCTTGCTAATGATGTTTTGATGGTTTTGATTATGATGATGATTTTTGTGTTAATAATTATACGTTGCTTGATTATTCATGATTTATTGCTATTGTTTGATCACCCATTTCTGCAAGTTTAAAGGGAATTTATACTTAAAATTACGCCTAATAAGATAATTAATAATTTGTTTTAGGCTAATATGATTTTAATTCAAGTGATCACCAATAATAGATTTGATTGTTCATTAATAATCAACCAACGTAGATTAAACATGCTTAGGATTAATTTATTGTATGTATGGTGATCGAAAAGCGCACATGAATATCATAAGAATTAAGTAGAGGCCGATTTAGGGCGGGTTCAATCTCTTTTAGGTTGGATTTGTACCATCTTCCCCGAATATCCAGTCATGGTTCCGGACCACTATGGAGTTAGCGATCTCCGTGATCGTGAATGGGGTGTAACCTTTACACCCGTGAACGATTTACAAGTTCCTAAAACTTGTTGGCGACTCTTTTATCTCTAGCTTCTTTACTTTCAGACGCTACCATGACTAAAGCATGATCACAGTGGGGCTAAAAGTTGAGTTTGAAAAATTCCCTACAGTCTCGCTCTAGAGTTAGGGTGTCCTAGTTCGGAGGTCTGAGTGTCGCTCTTGCGAGTTCAAGCAGTTGTTCTCCTCTCCCGTGAGGGGGTGGTCATCATATTTTAGTTGTAATTGATTAACCTTGATTAAAGAGTATAATTTATTTAATTCTTTCTAAAAAAAAGGAGGGAGAAAAAAAAATCGAGAAGTCCTCCTAAAAAAAAGAAAGAGTATGATACAAAAAGAGAAACTCAACAAAAAAATAAAAGGGAACAATGAATGATAAATCCGGGAAAATGATTTAATTATTTCTTGGATTTTACGTTCAAATGCAACTATTATTTTTAAATCAATAGTAATTATCCTTTAAAGATGTGCAATATGAGAATCTTAAAAATAAAAAAATAACGATCTCTATTGTAATCTAAATGATCAACAAATACCACATTCTAGTATATTGATCATTTTAAGGAGTGTATTTAGGTTGATTTATGTTTCTAAAAATTTGATGAGCATTTTCAATCCAACGTTCCTTTTCTTTCTCTTCTACCTTTTTTACAAACAATTCACTAAAGTAAAATCCTTAGAAGATCACCATGCTGAAGTCAACACAAATCATGACTTTTCATTAATGATTGTTTGTCAATTTTTTGACATTCTTCATCAACAAAATTGCTTAAAGTGAATTCGTATTACAAGGATTTTGCAAAAAAAAAAAAAAAAAAACAATGATTTTGATTTTGATTCATTGTTTGAATGATTGGCAGAAAAGGTCTTAAGTGAACGCGCTTAATTTCTTGTGATACACATTAGTATATCATGTTCCATAGCAGCATTGGAGTAACTAAGAGAGGAACTCCAAAACCTAAAGGCCCAACGAGAAGAAGAAGCCCAAATGAAGGCTCATAGAAAAGCAGGAAAGGCAAAAATAAAAGGAGAGAAAGAAAAAGAAAAAATTATGCAAGAAAAAGCAAGAGCCAAAAGACTAGAGGCCTTGGAGAAACTTGTCCTTTGAGCTAGCTTAGGGACTAAGTTCTTCAATTATGAGCTTGCACCACAACATAGTGGAAAGACTCTCCCAGAAAAGTTCTTGACCACGGATTTACTAACCTTTAAGGTTACGGACAATCTTAGGAATCACTTAATAAGCTTTCTTGGGATGATGGCAGTGAAAGGGGTCGAGCATAGCTTTTATACATGTACTTTCCCTCTTTCATTGGACCCAATTGCTAGATCATGGTTTTATAACCTCGATGCAAAACAAACTTCCCTTGGGAGGATTATAAAAGCGTTTTGAGCCTTATATGGAGATAACATCGAGCTCACAACTACCTTGCGCGACCTTGAATTACTCAAGCAAGGGGATGAAGAAGGCTTTATTGACTTCTTTTCCAGGTGGCGATCAAAGGTTGTTCTTCTTTCACAAAGACCTCCAGATCATGAACTTGTCACAAAGTTCATAGACAACATGTCTCCACCATACAAGTGTCATTTACAATACCTTGGTTCAGACACATTTCTAAAGTCTATACTGTGGGAACATTAATTGAAAGGGACTTGATAGTTGAAACCATGAATCATATAGATGGACTAGATTTATAGAGAGGATCTCACCTACGTTGGAAACGAACAAAACTCGGAGACACAATCTCAAGAAATTGTCAACAATTCAAGATGTAGCCCCCTAGGTCTTGTTTTGTTTTTTTCCTTTTTTGTTTTCTCTATGATAGACTAAGAGATTCATGCTATTGAATCTACTTATTATGTTCTCTCATTAATTAATGAATAAAAATTCTATTTCCAAGTACGTCTATCTTGTTCTCTTTTTAATCACTTTGTTGTTATTAGCTCGAACTAAATGAAATACACATACAAACATGCAATATAAAAAAAAAAGGCATACGTATGCAACACTTTAAGAATCTTGATGAGCTTTGCCTTACAAGATTTATCGAATGAAAAAAGGCCCATATTTTGGCCCACTAAGAAGGATATGATGAATACACCAACACAGGAGGCACCTTGAAACTCCACGAAGATGATCCCATGTTTTCAACCTTAAAACAAATCCATCTTTTTGGCAGCCCTTTTGAGCTTCGTCAATTGAGCCTTACTTATTCAACCTACATAATTCCAAACCTTGAGATGGGAATGGTGCAAAGAGATACAAATGAAAAATTAGGAGAACAAAACATAAGAGTAGGACACAAAGTTAGTCTAAACCCAAAAAGGAAAAAATCCAATTCGAAAACTAAAAAACGTTCTAAACCCAAAATCAAACTTGTCAAAAAAAAGGAAAAAAAAAAGAGAGGCCAAGGAAAAAGGCACCTTATGTAGGGTTGTTGTACAAAGTAGGAAGGTTTAATTTGAGAAGCACCAAAAGTAAGGGATTAAGGGAGTATACTTGAGCCTGTCCATTCTTCATTACCCCAAGCCTAGCCACGTTATAACCTTGGAAAGGCCTTCCTTGAGGTAGACCATAACCATGCACCACAAAAGTCATCATTATACAGAAATATGGCCCACCTTAGGCCTTTGCACATATGGACCTACTATTGAGTAGGTTTGCCCATACATAAAGTGCATGAAGTGTTAAGCAATGATTACAAAATTTTTTTAAAAAAAAAACAAAAACAAAAGAATTTTGATGATTTGATAGTCATTGGCTTGATTACATCATTTTAGTAAAGCAATCGAATCAAATTTATTCGATATTTTTCATATCTTTTGCCAAGAAAATTAAAATGTCTATCACTTTCAGAACAATCGTCTTATTTTAATAATAGGGCTATTTATTACCAAGGTGATTCAAGTCCTATATACATTTCCTAGAAAAAGAAAACAAGTGAATACAGTAAATTGATTTAATATATCGACAGCCTTGACAACAACTTTAGATGTCTCTTACACTTTTTGAGCATTAGCCATCTCATTTAAAGCAATTTATATGTCTGCTTGCGTGGGATATCTCCATCCTCTCTAAGCGAGGAACATTGATTGAACATGATCGCTACATGAAAAAATGATCGTTATTACTATTACATGTATACCTCACTGCCAAGTCATCACGATGATTCAACTATTAAGTCAATAATCCTTGCTTTTTGAAAACATTTCTAATTCTCTTTCTTATTTGGGAAAGTTGGATTCCCCTTCCTTTTTATGCAAATCCCTCTTTTTTGTTCATTTATTTTTTTAGGGGGTAAGTCTCGATGATCCCTCCCATTTGGCAATTAAAATACCCTAAAAGAACGTATGATTTTTCGCTTTGCCTCAAACTGGGGGCTAAGAAAGCCAAGACATCTTGACTTTCCTCTATATACAGATTTGAACAAGTTAATTATGTTACAAAATTAATGTCATGCAAAGCTTATTACAAACCATCTTAATAACTTTAAATGACAAAGGGAAGAATACTACTTCCTATTATTTGACCAAAATATTATATTACTTGATCAAACAGTAATTCATGATAAACATATGCAAAATACCACAAATTGGAAACACAAATTCCAAGGGCTTCAAAAATGAGAAACATCCCCTAGCATATGTATACATGAATTCTAAAAGGCACGTAAGTTTACACTTGGGGGCTACAAAAATATAGGTCCCACCTTAACTTTTGTTTTGAATTAAGACCATATTTTGGAAAGTGATTTGAATGATTTTATAAATTATTCTAACACTAAATCAAATCTAAGTTCGATAAATATTCATTTTCAAACCATGGTGCCTACTGAATGGGAAGAACTTCACTTTCGATTAGCAAAATATGAAAATGATGAAATACACCAAAAAAAGGAGAGATAACAAGCTAGATATACAAAAGTTTGCTCACATTTTCAAATCTTTTTTTAAATAAGTTGTAAATTACAACTTGTCTTCATCAATTTTGGACAAAAAAGTCACACTCAATTACGAGCTAGGCTTTTCTTTCCATTTTGGGTCCAGTCTCAAAAATAATTTGTTTATGTATTTTATGTACTAGAAATAGTATTTTTCACTTTATTTTCAAAATAAAATTTCATTAAATTTATTGGGCCCTCTCCAAATTTTGAATTCTAGTTCAAAATAACGTGTTTCCTACTCTCTCAAAAAAATAGTCTTCAAAATTTCCTTTCTGAGTTCTGTTACATTTTCTCAAAATAAATAAATTTTCAAATTTTCCATAACCTTTTGGACAATACATGCATATACATAAATATTTCCAAAAGGTATGAACTAATATTCGACTTCTTCTTATTTCAAACTTGTTCCCGCCTAGTCATCCTGCGAATATTGACTTAGAGATGGTAAACGAAACACCTACAAGACCAAAATCAAAGATTTATAAGAATGAAGAAAATATTTGATGTTCTAAATCAACTTTGAGAATAATATCACCGCAATGATCTCTACGAACGTTTTGACATTAGGTAAAGATTACTAAACCTTAACTACAATTGTTTTTGGTTTATAAACAAGCAACGAACTAACTTGCTTCCTTAAACATGACTTCAGCTAAAAATGCATAAAACATGTCCTTACCCTAAAATGTTCTCAAAACAAAAAACATGGGATACATAGGCCCATTCCCACATCATGATGATATGAATGGCCTAAACAATTGCAAGTCATTAGAACTACCCTAATTTAAAGGCTCCAAGACTTGAGAAATAGCAAGAATGTGCATAACCCGACACATTTGGGCTCCAATATGAAAGGAATGGTGTCCTTCAAACAAGTGTATTATTCCAATAAAGGGTTCGGAGTTAATTAGGAAAGGTAATTATTCAGTGAGGTCAAGTGATTGGAATGCTTAGCTAGAGGCCGCTTCCGATCAGTAAGATTAATGTATAATTAATTTTATATCTTTCTCTTAACTGAACCCTATGGGTCAAACCGAATCGTATAATCGAACAAAGGCGACAAATTAATACGAAGGATACATAAGTCGATAAGGATTTTATGAACTAAGACGTCGGATTCCGAGCTTAGAGCGTCGAACGTCGAGTCGATTCAAGGAATCGACGAGACGATAAACAAGGGAAACGGCAAGTCCACACCTAGTCGTAGCCTCATAATAGCCTAGCTAGTACCTAGGCATACGAGGGCTAGGCTAACCGGGCTGCCTGCCGCAAGCCAAGACTTGGCCGCAATCCCAGCATGCATAGCATACCATGGCTGGGCGACCTAGGCCAAGCAGCCATGCGGGCAAGCACTGCTAGCAAGAGCAGCGCCCCTGGCAGCCCGCACTTGCTTGCAAGGCTTGCTAGCAAGGGTTGCTGCCTTGCGGGCTTTGCTTTGTAGCGCTAGAAGCAGCGAGCACACTAGCCCGCAATCACACAAGCACTAGAAGCGTTGGGCTTGCGAGTGCAGGCCCAACCAAAGGCCAAGGCTGCCAGTGCGGCATGCCTTGTGCCCCAAGGTTGGTCGTGTGTCGTGCACATGGGGATGCTTGGTGGAAAAATTGCTTGCTCCTCAAGGAGGGGTTTGTGGTCCTCACCTAACCCTTCCCTTGGATTGACACTTCTCATTTGCTTATTGTTTGTGCTAATTAATTTAATTTAGAATTAAATTAAAAGCTTGTTTTCTCATTTTACCAACTCTCCCACATGAAAGATGATTGAGGTTTTTGGGAGTGCTTTGCCTATAAATACCAACTTTGGGAGTTGGGAATTTACACTTTGAGTTGAACTCAATAAGGCATCTCCCAAAACTGAGAGAAAACCTTTAAGTTTGTAAAACTCGAGTTTCTTTTGGTTTAGCCTTGTCTAAGCTACGAGGTAGGAACCTTGTTCGGGCGCGTGGTTGTGTGACGTAGGAGGGTTTGCACTTGCGGGTCTTGAGCTTCTGTGGTTCGTGAGAAGCACGTTTAAGGGTAAGGAAGTATTTTCCTTACTTTTTCTCTCTCCCTCTTTATGTGTTTATGTGTCTATTGCTTTAATAAATGCATGTTAGTTTGTTTATCTATATTAATTAAGCATGTTGTCCGGGCGGATTTGGCTCCGCACGGTGCTCATGCATCATAAAACCCAATAGCGGTATAAGAGCCTCTTGCATTTAATTTTTACAACAAAAAGTAATTAAGGTGATTTAAAATGGATTTAAATTTCTGGATTAGCAATCTAATTAGATTAGGATCTCGTTTTTATTAGATTAAAACCGTATTATTGCTAATTTTTTACTACGAACCCAAATTTCGACCCAAAAATAGTGTTTTTTGGGTGGAATCGATGTTCTAAATCAACCTTTATCCATTTAGTGTGAAAAAATGGCTTCCAATGGCCAAAATCTGCCCAGAAATGTCTTTTTCTAGGGTTTTTCATTCAGAACGAAAATTTTTAAATCTTTAAACCTTGATTAATTATGACATGCAGTTGTTGGATTATATGATTGGTTATGGTATTAATCTAATGCAATTATATTCCTTATTAAGCATGTTTTGGATAGCATTTGGTCGCTTAATTTGGATTGCTCTAATTTTCACATAAACGTGGAATTTGTTAATTTTGAAATTAGATTGCTTGAAATACAATTAGTTTATGTTGAATGTGATTTATGAACCCTTAAAATAGTCAAAGATTGAATCTTTAATGGTTTAGTTGGTTGAATCTTGACTTGCTAAATTCCAAAGTGAACAATTTTGAGTTTTAATCAGTTTGGAAGTTGATTAAAATCATGAATGTTCATATTTGTGCTTGAATATTATTCATCATTGGAAGGTTGAAATATTCAAATATGCATGAGTATTTGTTCAATAAATTATTTTTCATTAGATGGTTGATTAATTTATTCAACTAATTTTGTGAAATACATAATTATTTAAATCGTTGGATGAGTTACTTTAATTATGTAGTATGCCTTTTAAATTTTGATTGTATCAAAATGACCTAAAATTATACAAACAAGGTTCTTGGAAATAATTTTGGTTGTTGCACTAAACTTGGATTAATTAAGTTAGACTTGTTTTAATTCAAAATTGCTCAAATATTAATTTTAAAATTCAATTTTGAATTAATTAAAGGTCACACAAAAATTAGGGATTGAAAATCCCGAGGCGTACCCCAAAATCGAGGCATGGAACCTTGGTGCAAGCCTCGACTAGCAAGGCTGCTTACGTAGCTACGTTAAGATGCTGACCGAGGGTGTGGTGCGGTGTGTGCATTGATGTGTGCGAGCATAGGGTGCGGAAAGCTGTTGCGTGTGCTACGGAGTAGGCTGCTAAGAAGTACATGCTGCCAGCACTAGCGCACACAAAGGGTGCTGCTAGTGCCAGCATCAACACACAAGCATGCTAGGCATGCCAGCAGCAACACACAAGTACATTTTTGACGTACTTGCGTAATTTTGACAAAATTTGACTCGGTTGACTTAATTAAAATTTAATTGGATTAATTTAATTAAGTTGTGGAATTTAGTGGGAGCTTCATTATTCATTTTTGAGCTCGTTAAGCTTTAATTATGCTTATCATTATTGCGTTAGTTCACGTAATGGGATAAACACTTGACTAGTTTTAATTAGGCATGTTATTTGGATTAACCACCTATGTTAGTAACTAGTACACGTTCGTTTGATACAATGTTTTGTATTGTTGATTGTATTATTTGTAAAAGGGCATGGGCCATTCACTTAAGAAGTGAATGGGTGAATGGAATATTATAAATGTTCTTGTGCAGGTTTTTACAAAAAGGCAACTAGTATAGCCCGACTTGGATAGTAAATACGAACCGCGTTCCGTTATGTATTTTTGTAAATCTAAATACGGACTGCGTGTCGTTAGGTAGTTTTGTACTTATATTATTTAGATTACTCCTAGTTTCTAGTAGTTGCATTCTTGATAATGAAGTCTAAAGGCGGCGTTTCTAAGAAGACGGAGCCAAAAGATACGATGGTGACCTTGAAGATTGGATGCTTCGAATTTCAAGGTGTCATGCTAGTTTGCCATGCGTCTTCAATTATCTTTTTATATATTTCTTATGTAAGATGATGTTAGATGCATGTTTAGGATTTCGAATGTTGAATGATTAATTTTGTTCACTAAAATCAACCAACATAGAAACCCTAAGTCCCCTAAGAATATTGAGTTGAAATTGCCATTCCAAAATTACACTTATCGAACGAATAGGTAATGGGCTATGCCAAAGCAAGACATTACTACTTTCCAAGGGAAGTAAGGTATACTAGGTATACGCGTTAGTTTTGGATAAACTCAACGATATCTGTAAGAAGTCCTTAGATGTCGTGGAAAAGGAGATAATCGTCAAGAAAGCATTAGATGCGACAACTTATCAAACCAAGAATAGCTTAGAGCTATTAGAAATTATATTGCTTACCTTAAAATAATAAGTGTTAAGACAAGCTAAAGCATGCTTAAACACTTATTGATTTTTGGGATCTTGGAATTATTTTATTCAATCATATGGGATAAATTTTAAATTGAATAAAGCATTAATTTAAATTGAATAAGTTAATTGAAATTGCTAGTTTGTATATATTTCAAAGCTTATTATGTTATCTTGATAAATGGTTATACTTTGCACTTATATTTGTAAAATTCTGAATCCAATTATAATGTTTCCAACAATTGGTACACTAGTAGAAAAAAGGAAATCAGCGTCGCACTTTTGGCACTGGTTTTTGAAAACCGGTGGGAAAGAAATGGGCGGGATTGGGGATATAGACTTTTGGCACCGGTTCCTATTAAACTGGTGGGGATTTATCCTTTTCGCACCGGTTCAAACCTGTGCCAATTAAAAAAATGAAAAAAGGGAGAAAGGGATTTGGCACCGGTTCAATCCAAACCGGTGCGAAATAGTGAATTTAGCACCAGTTCAAACCGGTGCGCATTTAAAAAAAAAACCCGGGCTGTACTGTTCTCGTATTTCTTCTTCTTCTTTTCTTTCCCCCTGTTTTTTCAACTTCTTTTTTCCCTCCTTCTCACCTTCTCTTCCAGGCCACCACCTCCGAATTCCCACCTTCTCCATTGAAGCCGTTTTTGAGCTTTCTCACTCCATTGAAGCTGTTGCATGCACCTCGTTCTCTCTCCATATCTCTCTTCCATTGAACTCGTGCTCTTTATTCTCCATTGAAGCGCATCTGAGTTTTCTCACCTCCATTGAAGCAGCTTCGAGGTAAGATTTGGGCCATTGTGGTCTTCTTAATCTACTGAATTCCTTCGCAACCTAGGGTTTGTCGTTGATTTGGTTTTCAATTTTGTAATTTTAGGGTTCTGGTAATCTAGGGCTTGTCTTTATTTTTTTTCTATTGGCTGAGTTGGGTTTTTGGTCTATTTAGCTCTATCTTTAGTATTGTTGTTATCTGTGTTTGTGTGTACATAGTCTTAGCGTAGAATATCACTAAAGATACATATAATTTTATTGCTCATGATGGTTCTTCTGTCCATTCTACTTTGCCTGCATGTTTCTGTTAGTGTAGTGAAGAAGATTGTGATAGAGAAATAGAATAATTCATCATTCAGGAATTACATTTAAGTTGTTATGAAACTATAAATTTATTTTCACTCATACATTAATCAAGCAACAACTTTGATATAGCAGTTCTAGTACCCAATAGGTAAAAATTGTGATAGGGGATTTTGATATTTGACAGTTGGATGAAGCCCCGCTTGAGCTTTCATTTGTTCTCGTGAAATCTCATATTAGTTCATGTTCTATTTTTCTGATAGTACTATTTCCATGTAAGTAAATCCTTTTGTGTCAACTTAAGTGGAGAATGTGTCATGTGAAACTATATGAATGATGAGATGCTGCATTCTGAGTCATATAGACTTATAAAATTGCAAGAATAAAATGCTGGTATCTCAATACTGCTTTTGAAACTGATTCTTTAGTATTGTTGTTATATGTGTTGTTATATGCTCAAAGACTATATTTGTTGTAGGTGGTGATGGTATGGTGGGGAGGGGGTATGGGACAGATCTTGGTGGTTGCTAGCCCAGTAGGTGGAGAGGGAAAACAATATTATCATTTTCCAATTTCTTATAATTTTCTAAATGGTTCAATTTAGTTGTCTTATTCTGTATATTTTTTGTACAGTGTCTCAATCTGCATTGGTTTTTTGGAGCAAGGGTGCTGTGACAGTGCAGAGATCAAGTTACCTTGCTTATTTTTTTCATTGTTCCTTTATTGAGATTATGAATGGATGTGAATAGAAAATCATGCAACTTTATGCTATTTGACAATTATGTTTGGTTAAATCATTCTTAATAAACATGCTATTTGAAATGCTTGCATCATCATATGCCTAGATAACCGTTCAAGGCTTTTTCATTAGGAGAAAGTCTTGAATAGTCCCTGGTTGGGACTGTTCTTGAACGTTTACTCTCACTTAGGTGGTGAATGTATGTCTTTTTTTTCGATTTTAAGGAACATCTTGGCTTAGCATTTCCTCACCCTGTTCTCTGGGTACATATGTGGGTAAGTAATTACCTACATCGTGTACTTGGAGAATTGGGGGGAAATGCTGCCGAATTTTCCTTAAAATTGGAAAGTCGACATACATTCACTAGTGAGATTACACGTTTAAGGATTGGTTAGGTTGGAGTGATAAGGACCCTTTGGAAGCATATATGCATTTTTTAATCTATATGAATGTTATATGCATGGTGTGTGTTTGATTTTGATTTACATATATAATAGATGTAGCGATTATACATTATTCATAATAAGTTGCTATGTTTAGAGACAATTTACTTAATGGAGAAGGATCGTGGCTGGATGTATGGTAGACGTGATACATTGGAATTCTTTGATGGTGTTCAAGAGTTTTGCGAGAGGGCTTCATCTTATCAGCGCAGAATGGGTGTCGATTGGCTCTACTGTCCTTGTGTTGATTGTAATAATGTGAAGGTGGTCAATAGTGTTGAAATCATTAGAGATCATGTAGTTTGTTGTGGGTTTAGGCTTAAATACCATGTGTGGATTTGGCACGGTGAAGAAGGAGAGTACAGTGGGGATGTTGATGGGAATGATGTGCATGATAGAAGCAATGAGATTTGTGTGGACGAGGAATACTAGAATGATGAACATATTATTGATAATGGTGATGAGTATGGATTTGAGGATGATCAGGTGGATGAGGTTGAGGATGAAGGGGTGGATGAGATGATGCGTGGTGTTGAAGGTGACGTGTTTGAGTCATTATCGGAGGCTTCGCCTTTGTATCCTAGGTGCAAAAAAATACTCCAAACTGTCAACTGTGCTAACACTTTTTAACATTAAGTGGAAGCATGGGTGGACGGACAATAGTTTTACTTCTTTGTTGATTGCGTTAAGGGAGATGTTGCCTAACAGGAATGAAATTCCTAAGTCTTACTATTACGCAAAGAAGCTCATGTGTCCATTTGGTTTAGATTATAAGAAGATACATGCATGTCCTAATGATTGTATTCTTTATCAAAATGAATATGAACAATTGGAGGAGTGTCCACGATGCAAAAAGTCGCGCTACAAGCGCATGAGTTGCAATGCTGGTACGAAGGGACCTCATGCTAAGGTGTTGTGGTATCTTCCCATTGTTCCAAGGTTTAAGCGTCTATTCTCAACATCAAAAGACGCTAAAAACTTGAGGTGGCATGCAGAGGGAAGAAAGAAGAACAGAATGCTAAAGCATCCAGCCGACTCCCCGCAATAGAAGAACATTGATATGAAGTTTGGGGAATTTGGTGATGAAGTCAGAAATTTAAGGCTTGGGTTGTGCATGGACAGGATGAATCATTAGTACCCAACACAGCACATGGCCGGTACTTTTAGTGATCTACAATTTGCTTCCTTGGTTGTGCATGAAACGGAAATACGTAATGCTTTCACTTTTGGTAACGGGGCCAAGGCAACCTGGAAACGACATAGATGTTTATCTTGCGCCACTTGTTGACGATTTGAGAAAGATGTGGGACAAAGGGGTTCCCGTTTTTGATGCTCATAAGAATGAGATGTTCACATTGCGTGCAGCTCTTATGTGGACCGTTAATGATTTTCCTGCATATGGAAACTTGTCTGGGTACAAGAACAAAGGAAAAAAAGCATGACCCATTTGTATTGATGACACACCAAGCATTCGCCTTGATCATTCTCACAAAGAGGTGTACGTGCGGACCAGAAGGTTGCTCAGGCGCGATCACCCGTACCGTAGGCAGAAAAAGGCTTTCGATGGGACAGTGGAAGAGGGGACTGTGCCTAGGCCATTGACTGGTGAGGAGGTTTATGTTCGAGTTAAGGGTATACGAACAATATTTGGGAAAACAGAAAAAGCTGCGGACTCAACTGCTCTCTCTAAAAAAGAATCAATCTTTTGGAAGCTTCCGTACTGGAAAGAACATGATGTTAGGCACTGTCTTGATGTCATGCATATAGAGAAGAATGTGTGTGATGCTCTTGTGGGAACGCTGATGAATATTCAAGGCAAAACAAAGGACGAAAAGGGTGCACGGTTAGATTTGGAAAAGATGGGGATTCGTCCAGAATTGTGGGCTCAGAAAAAGGTTAGATAGGGAAAGGAACAGGAAACGGAAAATGAAATGAGTTCGAAAAAAGGAAAGGGGAAGAGCAAGGGAAAGGGAAAGGCCACGGATGCGTCGAAGAAGAAATATGAGGGAAAAGCCAAGCATGACAAGGATTATTTACCTTCGGCTTGCTACGCATTGTCAAGGGTAGAAAAACAAATGTTTTGTGCATGTCCGTACGGCATTAAGGTTCCATCAGGGTACGCATCTAACATGAAAAGATTTGTATCCTTAAATGGAGAATTGAAGCTGACAAGTATGAAATCCCATGATTGTCATGTTCTGATGCAAGTATTCCTACCAATTGCAATACGTGGTATTTTACCAAAGCATGTGAAGGAAGCTATTACAATCCTCTGTTCATTTTTCAATACAATATGCAACAAAGTGCTTGATCCAGTGTGATTGTGACTTTGTGCAAATTTGAGATGTACTTCCCACCCTCATTTTTTGACATAATGGTGCATCTTATTCTTCATTTTTTGCGTGAGATTAAGTTGTGCGGTCCAGTGTTCATGAGGTGGTGCTATCCTTTTGAAAGACACATGGGTACATTGCAAGATTAGGTAAGGAATCGGGCTCACCCGGAAGGAAGTGTGATTCAAGGGACCGTGGGTGAAGAGATTGGTAATTTTGTGGCCGATTATGTAGCCGTTGCTGAACCTATTGGTCTTCCTACTTCTCGACATGAAGAGAGACTTGATGGTCAGGGCACAATCGGGTCAAAACAAATGGCACCTGACCGAGATAATTTCTTACAAGCACACCTATATGTGTTTCACCATGTTCGTTGCAGATGTTCACCCATACTTAAATGAGCACATGGCTAGTTTGCGTGATGAATTCCCATCGAAAGGTGAAAGGGCATTGATGCAGTTGCATAATAAGAGGTTTGTGAGTTGGTTTCGTGATTGAGTGATGGGTAAAATGGATGAGAGTGTCATTGATACAGTAAGGTGGCTTGCTTATGGTCCTAGTGATGATGTTCGCTCATTTGGGGGATATGACATAAATGGGTACACTTTTTGGACTGAGCGTCAAGATTTGAAATCTTCCTCGACCCAAAACAATGGTGTAATGCTTGTGGCATCGTCAAGGGAGTTTGGAAGTGCTAAGGATAAATCACCCGTTGACGCAGAGTTGTCATACTATGGTCGAATCCAAGAAATATGGGAGCTTGATTATTGTAACTTCACGGTTGCTCTTTTCCAGTGTAAGTGGGTTGATAATATTAGGCGTAACGTCAAATATGATGACTTTACTCTTTTAGATCTTGGCCATCTGAATGATAGTGCGTAACCATTTATCCTTGCATCTCAAGCTAAGCAAGTGTTTTACATAACTGACCCAGCCGATTCAAAATGGTCTATTGTGCTAGCCGGCAAAAGAAGAATCCTAGGCATTGGAGATGTCGAGGATGAGGAAGAATATGATGCATTTGATGACTCGGCACCTTTCACTGTTCCTAGACCTGTTGTAACAAATGACACAGACGACCAAGCCAATTATATGCGATCAGACTACAACGAAGGAATATTAGATTGAGGTAATATTTTTCAGCAATTTTGAAATTGTAGGCGTTGAAAGTATTATTAAATCACAGGTTACGTGAAAATGAATGAAAGTGTTAACTTACTTGCCCAGTTTCACATTTTCTTTTTAAAGAATGAAGTAACGTTTAAAACATTTGAAACGGAATAAAAATGACCTACAGTTGCCCATTTTTATATGTTGATTTGTATTACAATTTAGCAATTTATATTTGATTATAACTTTACCTTACAAATTTATTTATATTACAACTAATAACGTGTTATGTTTGTAATGGCAGGTGTTTACATCTCATGGCGGACGATTAGGACCGTATTTGTGTCGAGGATGTAGAGGATGATGTTGATGATTTATCTGAGGATGATGACGAGCTGTATGATGTGAACAAGGAGCCTGATTAGGTGAGGCAGAAGATCAGGCTCATGATGAGTTAGAGCGTAGGCTTGATGACTTTGAGATTTCAGCTGAACAAGCGCCTCCTATCGACAATGCAGTTTCTGAGACGTTTGGTGAGAATCCTACTTCCCACACTCAAAGCCAAGGACAAAGTGGAGGGGGGTGAAGGCACCGGCTAAGAAAAAGGCGAGGGGTCCGACGACAAGTTTCAAAAAACCCGTCGGTCCCATGGCCCTGGAGTATGACAAGGCAGGCCAACCTATAGGCAAATGGCGTCATCAATATGCTGTTCACGTTGGCATTTGTGCGCGCAAAATCCCCATTACTCTTGGTTGGTGGGAAGTATCTCCGGGCTTGATTGACACATTTTGGAATGATACAAGGGCAAGTGTTTTGTTTGCACACAATTATAAATACCTTCACTTTATTGTTATTTAAAAGGGGAAACTAATAATCGCTTTTATTTGTGCTTGCAGAGTGTGTTTAACATTCCTAATGATGCCACCAAGCGAAGGGTATTTAAATCTTTACTGGCGGAAAGATTCAGAGGCTTCAAGACCACCTTAGTTCGTACGTGTATCACAAAGACAAGGGTGAGAAAACTAAAGAACAAGAAAGGAGGTGGCAATGATGATGAAGTCATCAAGGAAGAGCAACTCCCATGGCAAAAATGGCCAAGCGTATCGAAGGATGATTGGGAAGCTTTCGTTCTTCAAAAAAGTAAAAAGCAAGCAATTGTAAGTTCAAGTAAATCTATTGACAATTGTATAATATATTAACTCTTTTTAAGTAATGATACTAACATGTCTAATTATGTAGGAACTGAGGGAGCAAAATTCCAAAAATGCATTGCAGAGGCAATACACCCATCGTATGGGGTGTAAGACATTTGGTGAATGGAGGGAAACGTGGGTGAAAGAGGGAGTATACCCTACTGCGCTTCTAGGGTCCTCCAAAGAAGCCTCTGGTTCCACGACCACTACGTTGGTGAGTCGTGCTGGCGATTTCATTTGTTCTTTGCATTCGCATGACAAGAAAACCGGAAAATGGGTCATCAACGCTCCGAAAACCAAAGAAATTGCAGATAAACTCGTAAGCAACTATGAACTAGTGAACTTTATGAAGCTTTTGCATAAATATCACTTTACAAAAACATTAACTATATTCATGTTGCCTTTTTGTTTTTGCTACAGCTTGAGTACACTAAAGAACTGGTTGAAGGCAAGGTCGTCCCAACAGTAGAGAAGGACCCTTTCACCTTGGCTTTGGGAAAGCCCTACCATCCAAGACAGGTATTAGGTGCGGGAGGGACCTTGCTAGGATGGGAAATGGTGATGGGTCCAGATTATACCAAATCAGGAAGATCCCGAGCAAGAGTAAACTCACCACATGACTTGGATGCTACGGTGGCATCAATTAAGGAACAAGTGCGCAACGAGATGTGAGAAGAATTCAATACTTGGGCTAAGCAACCGAACTTGCCGGGCTCGCCTGTCCCCTCGACTACACCGGTCGACTCATGTAGTCACCCACAAGGACAAGGAGAAGATGAGATACATGGAGACGATGATGAGATACATGGAGACGATGATGAGGTAGTTTCATATCTATTAGTTTTGGCATATTGAGTTACGTGAGACCTAACGTGGCATTATTAACTTACCATTGCAGGTTCGTACTCCTACGCATGCGGACTCGAGGGAGCTTCATAATCCAACACCGGTTGACTTTCCAGATTTACAGGTAATTTGTTTAGTTCTTGTAAATATTCTCCGTTATGTTGGAGGTGTTTGAGAGAGAGACCATAGTCGTACTGTTGTCTTCTACAGTGTGTTGCTGGGTGATAGTATTAATTATTATCGAATTGACAAACGTTGACTTGATAAGATAGCTCGATAAATATAGAGAAAAAATGACTTTTAATTGCATTTTAATTTTAAACTAATCTCTCACTACGGTAGTCAGCTCTAAATCTGCTTGTTTTAAACGTTGACTAGATAAGATAACTCGATGTTTCTTCGTTTCTGTTTTTGGTTGGCTGCTGGTTTTCCAGAGTTCATTGTTCTGTTTTGTTGTGTTGTTTTTTTGCTGGTTGTTTCCATTTTGTTGTAGTCTGCGGTGTCTGCCCCTGCCTGTCTGTTGTGTGCTTGTGTCTGCCTGTTTCTGTCTACTGCTTCTGTATGCTGCTTCTATCTGCTACAGTCTGCTGCTGTCTGCTTCTGCCTATTGCTTTCTACTGTTTGCTTTTTATCTGTTGTGCTGCTTGCTGTTGTGTTGTTCTTGTTGTTGTTGCTATGCTGCTGCTGTTTCGTTTTCTGTGCTGCTGTTGTGCTGTTTTAGTTTCTGTTTCTGTGCTGCTGCTGTTCTGTTTCTGAGATGCTACTGTGTATGTGCTGTGTTATGCTGTTTCTGTACTGTTTCTGTGTTGCTGCTGTTTCTGTGTTGTGATGTGCTGTTTCTGTGTTGCTGCTGTTTCTATGCTGTGTTGTATTGCTGTTGTTTCTGTTTCTGTTTCTGTGCTGCTGTTGTTCTCTTTCTGTGATGCTGTTGTTTTTGTGCTGTGCTGTGTTGTTGTTGTTTCTGTTTCTGTTTATGTGCTGCTGTTGTTCTGTTTCTGTGATGCTATTGTTTTTGTGCTGTGCTGTGTTGCTGTTGTTTCTGTTTCTGTTTCTGTGCTGCTGCTGTTCTGTTTCTGTGATGCTGTTGTTTTTATGCTGTGCTGTGTTGTTTTTGTGTTGTTTCTGTGTTGCTGATGTTTCTCTACTGTGTTGCTGTTGTTTCGGTGTTGTGCTGTTTCTGTGCTGATTCTGTGTTGCTGCTGTTTATGTGGTGATGTTTCTGTTTCTGTTTCTGTGTTGCTGTTTGCAGGCTGCTATTTTGCTGTTTTCTGTTTTAGTGTTGCTGTTTCTGTGTTTGCTGGCTGCTGTGTTGTTGTTTGCGGTTTGAGTGTGTTGCTGTTTTCTGTGTTGTTGGCTGTTGTGTTGTTGTTTGCTATTTGAGTGTGTTGATGTTTTCTGTGTTGCTGGCTGCTGTGTTGTTGTTTTCTATGTTGTTGGCTGCTTCTCTCTGTTGTGTGTGTTGATGTTTGTCGTTTGCTTTTTGAGTGTGATTTCAGTTTCTGTTTGCTTATTTGTGTAGGTGAGTTCGGTGTTGTGGTGTTAACTAGAAAAGTTTTTTGCCTTTGCTTGTTTTGTTTACGGTTTTGTTTGATTGTTGGTGGATGCTTGGCCACTTGTGATATGTTTGGTTCTTAATTATAAGTGATCTTTCAAATTGGTGTAGGAAGAGACCCGTTGTGCACTTCTACACTCGGGGCTATCAAACAGGGGACCTTTGTAGTTGGTTGCATATGCTAGTGCACAACCGACCAGTGGTACGGTCCATTCGCGAACGCTTAGGCCACAACATTACTCGGTCGGGATCAATTCTGTAGTTACGGGTTTCGAGTACATCCGAGTATCGGTGCCCGTAGAGGAGGATAGGATTACTACACTATGGGAAGCGAAAGGTAGCTTTGTGCAATGGCCATGTGATTGGGTAAGGTTGATCAACGAGGTAAGATTTTGGGTTCACTCTTTACTCTATGCCCGGTTGTCTTCCCAAGAGTTGTATGGATTTATTTTCTAACCAATTGCGTGATTTGCTTTATCAGATTTCGAAGAAAAGCCAAACTTCAAAGAGAAGGAGGGTAGAGTAGCCTAAAAGCATTTATCAACCGGTGCCAAAGAAGAGGAGTGAATAACGGTCGGAGAGTGAAAAAGCGTCGAAGAAGAACTCTTCGAGAGGTTCAGCTATGCAAGCTACTCCACTTGTTGCAGACACGGTCCTTCAATCGCTCTCTAAAGATTTAACTTATCTACACAACCGTATTAGTATGTTTCCTAGTAACACTCCCGTTCAAGTTGCACTACCTAAGGCACTGTTCTAGTATGATGACGATGCAATTACATGGCTAAGCAAAGAAGATGTGAAGGAATTTCTAAGTGGATCAATGCTTAACATTTCCCTCATTCAAACATTCATGAGGTAATTCAATGCCGCTCAAAGTATGTTATTCAGATTAGTGGTGATTGTCGTTTATTTTTCCTTTAATATTCTATTATCATGCATGCTGAGCACTACAGGAGCACTTACGTGACATTGATTCTCCGTGTCAAGTTGGGTGGTTATGCCCCGAGCAGATCTCCACTACTAGAATCTTAGGCAACCACCCTAACGTGTTGTACTATGTTGAACAGAGTATCAAGAAATCAGTGCGTACGGGAGACAAGTTCATATTCGCCCCATGTTATGAGGAGTACGTCTAACCATGTCAAATTCATTTGTTTCCCCTGATTATATGTTGTACATGGCTAATAATTGATTTGTTTGTCTATTGTGAATTTATGTAGTTTGCATTGTACCCTGCTGGTGATTTGTGTTTCCAGTAACACAATCTTCCTTTTTGATTCAGCTCGATTGCCTCATCCAAAAAAGCTCCTCGTGAAGTCCATACTGCAAAAGTAAATAAAGCTACCTAGTGTTTATTATCATTACCTAACTCATTTATTAGTCATACTAATCAAATTTGACTTTACTTTTCTATAGTGTTATGAAGAAGATAAATTGTCGAGCTCCTCAAGGTCCCACATGGAAATCATCGATGGTAATAATGCCACATGATATTGTGATTTTCGTAATAAACAATGCGTAAAATGTTACTAATTTGCTATATATGCATGTTTGATTCATGTACTTTGTTCCTATGCTAGTGCGCACAACAAGACAACGGAGTTGATTGTGGCCTATACGTGATGAGATTGACTTGATGAGGTATGCCATTTACTTAGTTTATTTTCTCGTAACATGTGATTTGATAAGAAATGTAAGAAATAGTAGTCATACAGGCCTTACTTGGGCCATTTTGGATGAAAATGCGTCCTAAAACACTTGAATTGCTCATTTCATGTGATGTCAAGTCTTAGTCGCCTATAACTAATTAATAATGACATGTTATAAGAAAGAATGAGTTCATTTGACAAGAAATGTAGGAAATAGGCATCCTAGTAGTCAAATAGAACTTACTAGGGCCAATTTGGATGAAAATGAACCCTAAAACCCTTAAATTGCTCCTTTCACGTGATTTCAAGCCTTAGACGCCTATAACTAAGTAATAATGACATGATATGAGAAATAGTGAGTTCATTTGACAAGAAATGTAGGAAATAGACATCCTATTAGTCAAATAGGCCTTACTTGGGCAAATTTGGATGAAAATGAACCCTAAAACCCTTAAATTGCTCTTTTCTTGTGATTTCAAGCCTTATTAGCCTATAACTAAGTAATAATGACATGTTATGAGAAAGAATGAGTTCATTTGACAAGAAATGTAGGAAATAGGCATCCTTATAGTCAAATAGGCCTTACTTGGGCCAATTTGGATGAAAATGAACCCTAAAACCCTTAAATTGCTCCTTTCATGTGATTTCAAGCCTTAGCCACCTATAAATAAGTAATAATGAAATGTTATGAGAAAAAATGAGTTCATTTGACAAGAAATGTAGGAAATATGCATCCTAATAGTCAAATAGGCCTTATTTGGGCCAATTTGGATGAAAATGAACCCTAAAACCCTTAAATTGCTCCTTTCATGTGATTTCAAGCCTCAGCCACCTATAACTAAGTAATAATGACATGTTATGAGAAGGAATGAGTTCATTTAACAAGAAATGTAAGAAATAGGCATCCTAGTAGTCAAATAGGCCTTACTTGGGCCAATTTGGATGAAAATGAACCCTAAAACCCTTAAATTGCTCTTTTCATGTGATTTCAAGCCTTAACCGCCTATAACTAAGTTATAATAACATGTTATGAGAAAGAATGAGTTCATTTGATAAGAAACGCAGGAAATAGGCATCCTAGTAGTCATATAGGCCTAAGTAATAAATTTTTGCCTAACTGAACTTGTAAATAAATTTTTACATGCATAACCTAAGTAATTAATTCTAACATATTGTTTGTTTATTCCATGTTTTGCAAGGTACAAAAGGGAGTTCCGTTGACGAGCAAAGAACTTAATAAAGTTCGAGACATGTTGGCGTCCTTCATCACATTTAACTTGTAAATATCATTTCTATTTGAACTTTCATTGTTAACTACATTATTGATTAGTATTGTTTTAGATTATACACATTTTTTTAAATTAGTATTGTTTGTAAATAGTATTGCATTTGGATTATTCATTAATATCTATGTATTGTTATTATTTCAATTTACAAATTATTATTATTATTATTTATAATATTATAATAATTATAATTATTATTATTGTTATTTTAATATAATAATGGTAGAATTAATGCAGGATGTACATGTTCTCATTATTATTATTATTATTATTATTATTATTAATATTATTATTTATTGCCGAAAAAAAAAAACAACAGTTAAAGGCACCGGTTCAGGTTTCAAACCGGTGCCTATTGTATTGAAATAAAAAAAATAAAAAAAAGCGCCAAGGGTAATTAGCACCGGTTAACCGGTGCCAAAGAGGTTATTTTGCACCGATTAACCGGTGCCAAATCTTCAAAGATTTGGCATCCCTCAAATCTGAAACGGTTCAAAACCGGTGCGCAAAGGGGGGTTTGAACCGGTGCTAAAGACCTTTTTTCGCGTAGTGGTAAAAGGAAATCTCTTGATAATGGTTCTCAAGAAAAGAAAAGGCATTTATAAAATACAACTTCTCATAAAAGACTTTTATGATTAAGTCCGAAAGGACGGTTGGAGATCATGTATTAAAAATATTAGGTAGTTTTGATAAACATGAAGTATTGAGTTGAAAACTCAAATTGTCAATAATTGACAACCAATATATCTTTTCTCTTTATACACTAATGAGTAGGATTCATTGCTGTAGTAATTCAAGTACGAATTAAAGGAAAAGATGAAACTTTGTTTTATGGCGCATTAATGCTTAATTATGCCTAACAAAGTATAAAAGTCAAAACACTTAAATAAATAGTTCTTAAAGTTATGAGATGATGTATGATAAGAAATATAGGAAATAAGGAACAAAGAAAATAAAGGAATTTAAGATTCCATTCTACCTATGAGTTCATGTTCTCGTAGTTCACTTAGCAATTTATCTTCACAAGTATTATACTACTTGAGTGTTCCACTCTTGAAGTGACCTCAAACAATTGAAAGTTAAGCTAAGTTATTGACTTATGAGCTTGGAATGAATCAAGTGGTGCTACATGAGTTGTAAGGTCATCTGGTTTAAAGACCTTTAAAGTTAAGGTTAGAACAAATAATAGTTTTTATGTTCCATAATCAACAAACGTTTTGTTTACACATGGAAAGACTCACTTTCAAAGTAAAAGAACAATAGTTGTTGGTTTTATTTGAATGGAATGGTTTTTTATGCCATGAATCAAGCATGTTTGATTATAAACAAACAATTTCCTAACATAAACTCACAAGGTTCAAGTCATGGACATGATTTGTGTTCCTTTTATCTTTGGAAATGTCACATCAACAAGAAGATACTCGAAGCTCTATTAGATAGAATCTTGAAAGTTCATCGATTCAGAATCGTTCTAAGGCAAGGAAGTTTACTTGTTGAAACCGACAAAGAAAGGAGCTATTGTGGTTGGTATAGACAATTGACTCAAAAAGCTAAAGAGGATTCCATTACTTCAACGTTTTCAAAATAATTTGAATGAATATGGCTATATTCATCAAATATGAAACAAACTGGATCTTGAGTAGCTCAGAAGTTCAGTGTAGTATAGAAACGACTTGGCAAGATATCAAAACGTCTAGATTAGATCGAGCGATGTTTGCTTGAGCCAAGAATGATCATCTCAATGTTATGAAATTGGAATTTCATTATCAGCTCCGATCCACAAAGAATATATTATATCTTGAAAGAGATCTTGAAGCCATTTGGAAATTACTCAAACAATGATGGATCACATCCCTTCCTATAACGTTCTTAAGGATTTGCACAAATACCTAATGCTACACTAAACGAAATTGTCGAAGCTAAGAAAGGGTACCATATTCAGTTATGGATAGAAATAGTTTCTAACGTCTTTTCAAGTATGTGTCTAGGGCTCTTAGCCTCAGTGGGAGGTCATTGGCTCTGTGGGAGCGAAGTGGCTCAATAATAGCTAAGGTAGTAAAAGTGGGAGCAAACTATTTGTTTCGCAACAAACTTTTACCCAAAGATACTATACAAGTCTCTTGTAAGCATTCAAGTGAGACTAGGGGCATTACTTCCACAACCAAAATTGAGAACATAATACTTGTTGCTCTAAGTGGTGTCTTTCTGGAAAGTAACACATTTCCAAAATGACATGTGGGAGGAAAATGAACTCGATGACCATCGAAACGAGTAATAAACCAGAACTGAGAATCTCGGAAGATTTTATAAGGGCTTCATGGAAATAATTAATCAAGAATACTCAAAGGTCTTTACAAGTGCCTTAAAGAGAATTAATTACTTACAAAACTTTAAAAGTGTTGGAGTAAGATCAAAACAATCAAAGGGCTTTAGAAGCGCCTTGAAACTCAGTATTTGATGCAATTACCGTGTATAGGTATAAAATCTACCAAAAGGCTTGGATTGAATCATATAAAGTTTCTATTAAGTTAGAAATGAACTTAAGACTTACAATCATACTATTGACTATTGGATAGTAAGGGAATAGTGTCTTGTAAGATAGTTACGACAAATCTGAATTCCGAAATGGTTAAGACCATAAAATCTAAAGTAGACTCCATGTTTGAAAATCATGTTTGAAACTTGATTATTTTGTATGAAGGGTAAAGACCCATCAACCGCATATAAGTTTTCAAGGAGAAAACTAAAAAAATATGGAAGTGTATATACATACATAGCTAGATTGGTTGAAAAGGTTACAATTAAATTCACAGCATTGATTTTAATGAAACCTATTCACTAATTGGAATGCTCAAGTCTTTTCGTGATTGTTGTAGCAAAAATTGCGCATATGAAATGTGGCAAATAGATATCAAAACTGCCTTTCTAAAATGGAATTTTGGAAGAGACTATAGATATAGTCTAAGGGTTTTGTAAATCTAAATAATGCTAGATTTGAAAGCAAGCTCAAGAAATCCATTGGTGGATTGAGGGAAGCATGTAGGAATTGAAATGAGTTTTCTCATAAAGTTAATATAAGGTTTGTCTTGTTTAGAAACATGGAAATTCTTTGAATAAGAAGTTTAGTGGGAGCTAAAGTCAATTTTATAAGGTCCAACAAGTAGTTTACAAACTCTATAGTAAAATGACTATCACATGTTAAATTCTTAGATTTGAAAGTAATTTCTAATAATGGACCAAGCTAAGACGACACTTAGTACATAGTGGGAATTAAGATCTATTGAATAGACTTAATGAAATGTTTGAATGATTAAGGAATTTACTGTGTTAAACATGAAGGACATGAAAAGGCTTTCGACCCATATGTATAAAACTAAGAAAATGTTTGAACTAAGTATACGCCAGGAAAATACTAAGTCAAACGTGAAAAACTCTAGTAAGGACTTTCAACCATATCATATAGCAAACAGTGTAACAAGACTGAGTGAAACTAGATGAGCTAAAAGTCACCTGAGTGGGATCAAATTGGGAATAGTTCTACAATTGAATCCATCAGGTCTGCTACGATATGGAATCTTCACATGACTTGCATGCTTAGAGCATGACAAGTATAAAATACCAAACAAATTGAATCTAAGCAATGGATCGTGAGATTATGATCAAGAACATCCAAAGTACTTGGTTAAGTAAGAGGATAAGTTCTTGATGCATGGAAACAAATATAATTTGAGTATTGATGTTGCAAGCACAACCTTAGCATGGATTAGATCCTTAATAAGCTTAGATTCGTCATGGCTTGAGAATGGAAACATGGACTTATGTCCATATATATTGTGTGGAAATTTAAGGAAAATTTCCATATTCACAAATGATTAGGGTATCCCAAATCATTGTGAACTGGTTGGAGTAAATTCCAAGCAAAGCATTATTAGAAAGTCTACTCATATATATGTAGAGAGCATTGTTTCCTTAACGACAATAATAGGTAAGTTGTTCAATGGATAGTTCGTTGTTGAACTTTGATGATTGTAGGATGCCAAGTTGAAGGTCTCAAATCATGAAAATGAGTGGGAGCCATCACTTGGCCAATAAATCTTAAATCACATGTAATCCATAGCACACTCGAATTTTATCATCTTATAATGAAAGTATTTCGATAATGAAGATGCTAAGATTTGCAAAGTAATGATAAATAAACATGTGCAATAAGTGAACCACAACATTCACAATTGCATAAAAGAAATAAAGCATATTAGATATGGGTGTGATTTCTATAAATGTTTTGTAAAGAGTATTACTCTTAAAACATTTGAGCAAAACCATTTATCATAAGATGAAACGTTGAAAAGTTTCATAGTGGAATAAAATTTTTACTAATTATTCCACAAACTATTTAATTGTGTTTTAAAATTAAATAATGAGTCCATTCAATTTGACGATATTCAAAATAGGGTATCAAGACAATGTTTTGGATAAAGAAACACCTATTAGTGAACATTGAATATCATACCGAAACTATCCCTAATGAAGGTTGTTTGAAAGATGGACGACTAATGAACACGCGAGATTAGTGTGTAGTATTATTTATAGGACGGTTTCTTGTGCTACAAGGACATGAATATCATAAATCATTTGCACATGTATTAGTTTGGAACTATACTAGATCTACCTATGAGAAATACTTTAAGAGATTTAATATTCGTCATAAGTTACTCATTATGGTTATCGGTGCCTTTTTCCTCGACCATGAGTATTGTAAGTTCTCTTGTTTGAGTACTAGTCCGTTTTGATGTTGTCAACCCATCTGCCGTAAAAGGGGATTGTAAAGGCAACACTTTGGCGACTAGACCTCTTAATAAGGAAAGCTTAACAATGCAAAACTGGGAATGTCCTTCTATTAACAATAAGAAACATATCTTTGTTGTTTACAAGGCCTCTTGAAGAGCGAGACTGAGAAAATGCATGGCCGAGCTCAGATGGATTTTAGATATCATCTTTACTTGATAGCCGAACTCAAAATATCGAGAAACACTTCTTGACATAATAAGGATGACGATAAATCTTACCTTATATTTCATGAAGAGGCATTAAGTGACATAGGAAAAAGGCAATACACATACAGCACACTTGTCCAGAAGGACAAGTGGGAGATTGAAAGGAATGGTGTCCTTCGAACAGGTGTATTATTCCGATAGAGGGTTCGGAGTTATTTAGGAAAGGAAATTATTCAGTGAAGTCAAGTGATTGGAATGCCTAGGTGGAGGCCGCTGCTGATCAGTATGTAAGATTAATGTATAATTAATCTTACAGCTTGCTCTTGACTAAAACCTATGGGTCACACCCAATCGTGTAACCGAACAAAGGCGGCGAATTAGTCCGAAGGATTAACTAAGTCGATAAGAATTTTACGAACTCAAACGTCAGATTCCAAGCTTAGAGCGTGGAAGCCGAGCGTTAAACATCGAGTTGATTCAAGAAATCGACGAGACGATAAATAACTCAAACGACAAGTCAACACCTAGCCGTATCCTCGCAATAGCGTAGCTAGCAGCTAAGCATGCGAGGGCTAGCTTAGCCGGGCTGCATGTCGCAAGGAAAGGCTAGGCCGCTAGCCCAGCATGCATCGCATGACATGGCTAGGCGAGCTAGGCCAAGCATCCATGCACGCAAGTACTATTAACAAGAGCAGCGCCCAGCGCCGGCAGCTCGCAATGCTTGTGAGGCTTGGTAACAAGGGCTGCTGCCTTGCGGGCTTCGCTTCATAGTTTTAGCAGTGGCTACCACACTAGCTCGCAATCACACAAGCACCAGCAGCGCTGGGCTTGCGAGTGCTGGCCCAACCAAAGGCCAAGGCTTCCAGCGCGGCATGCCTTGAGGTCCAAGGTTGGGCGTGTGCTGTGCACATGGGGATGGTGGGAAAATTGCTTGCTCCCCGAGGAGGGGTTTGTGGTCCTCATATAACCCCTCCCTTGGATTGACACTTGTCATTTGCTTATAGTTTCTACTAATTAATTTAATTTAGAATTAAATTAAAAGCTTGTATTCTCATTTTACCAACTCTCCGACATGGAAAGATGATTGAAGTTTTTGGGAGTGCTTTGCCTACAAATACCAACTTTGGGAGTTGGGAATTTACACTTTGAGTTGAACTCAATAAGGCATCTCCCAAAAGATTGAGAAAAACCTTTAGTTCGTAAAACTCGAGTTTCATTTTGTATAGCCTCGTCTAAGCTACGAGGTAGGAACCTTGTTCGGTCGCATGGGTTTGCGACGTAGAGGGTTCGCACTAGCGGGTATTGAGATTTCTGTGGTTCGTGAGAAGCACGCTTCAAGGGTAAGAAAGTCTTTTCCTTACTTTCTCTCTCTCCCTCTTTATTTGTTTATGTGTTTATTGCTTTAATAAATGCATGTTAGTTTGTTTATTTGTATTAATTATGCATGCGGTCCGGGCAGGTTTTGGTTCCGCACGGTGCTCATGCATCGTAAAACCCCATACAACATCCATAACAAACAAAATGAAATATTCATTCCATTTAAGCCACTTTCGAGAATCGCCTAAACTACAAATGGTTTACATAGATCTCGAGCCTTATAATTTTCAAATACATCACAATGATTTAATAATCATTTTGGTCCCTTGAAAACTAAGTTTGCAACTAAACTTGGCCATAGAACAAACTACAAACACTAACATATCACATATTTAAGCCATTTTCATGTTCAACAACTAATCTTAGTGCATAATTGTTGTTTCAATACTTCAATTTACTCTAAAGATTAGAAAGTATAACTAGTATAGAGCGAAAGAACAAAATCATGTGTATTAAAATAATGAAGAACTGAAACGCATAAGACATGCTTGCTTATATGAAATTTTAATACTCAATCATTCATCATGAAAATTGTATCAAAGCACTTCATTGACAAAAGACAAACAATATTATGAGCTATGACACAAATCAAAGACTCCCGAAACTAAAGGGTCTTCATTAAAAATTCCCCGTTCTTGCATAAATGACAAAAAATTAAAACGTTATTATCATAATAAGACGAAACATAGGATTTCCAGACCTATTTCAAGCAACATTATGAATGAAAGGGTCTAATTCTAAAAAAAAAAAACAAGTCATCGAAGCCACCCAATATTGGGGGCTACGACACTCGAAAATAAAAAATGGGGGCTCAAAAGCCCGAAATATAGCTAAACTATACCAGTTTGATGATGTCTTCAAGAATTTCCTAAACTAACTAGTTTTATGAAAATCTTGAAATCATAGTTTTATAGATGAATAATAATAACTATCGAATATTGTTATCATTGATAAAACCAATTTCATAACTTAAGCAAGGCAAAAATAAACACGAGTCGCAAGAACAATTTCATATGTGCTTGTATATCCTCGTACAAGAATCGATACGTTACCATTTCACATGAAGTTTGTTGTAAGATATTCCTTAAACATGTCATAACAACATAGAAGAAATAAATTCATGAAAACAAGTCGAATCGAATACCCCCAATTTAAAAATTAGGGTTCTTCTTTTGATTTCCCCATTTTTTTAACCAAATTCAAAGTTTGGCACAACAAACAAGGAGCAAGATTTACTTTCCTTAGCTACAAAACAACAGCGAAAATGGAGCTCTAGAGAAAGCGATCCAAAATGGCAAATGACGAAGAAGAGCACGAGCCGCAGATTGTGTTTCTTCTAGAATTTTTCGTTATTTAGCGCGCAACTCGCAAAGTTGCGCGAGACAATTGCGCCGCGCAACTTCTGATATAGCGCGCGACACTCCGGCGCAACCCTCAAAGTTGTGGGCAAATACCGGTCACTCAAAATGACCATTTTTCGATTTTTATTAAGTCTTCCAAACAAAACGTTTTATCTCGTTGAATTTGCGCCTCGACAGGTTTCTCGTGAAGTTTTTTAAAACCATCAAAAACCATTTATTGCTTTGCATTTTGTAGTTTATTTTCTTACTTGATAGTTTTTTGCATCATCCTTCATGCACACCGTGCTTTGTGCCTTCCCAAGCATACGTTTTGGATATTTTCTCGGAAGATTACTAAAAAAATATCACTTAGTGGTGCTTTATATAAAAGCTCCCATACACAGTTTGGCATTTTTCCTGTACTTCCCTTAAGAAATGCCTCATTTTTCTTATTTTTTTCGTTACTTAACGAAAATACCGCGTACATACGACGTAAAATTTTATGGCGTACATACTGCATAGAATTGTATGGCCTACGTGAAAGGAATTGTGTCCTTCGAACAAGTGTATTATTCAAATAGAAGGTTCAAAATTAATTAGAAAGCTCATTATTCAGTCAGGTCAAGTGATCGAAATGCCTAACTGGAGGCCGCTTTCAATCAGTAATATTAATGCATAATTAATATTATAGCTTAATCTTTACTGAACCCTTCGGGTCACACCTAATCGTGTAACCAAACCGAAACGACGAATTAATCCGAAGGATTAAATGAGTCAATAGAGTATTACGAATAAAGACGTCGGATTACGAGCTTAGAGCGTCGAAACCGAGCGTCGTAAGTCGAGTCGATTCTAGAAATCGGCGAAGACAAAAAATCAACCAAACAACAAGTTAATATATAGCCCTAGCCTTGCGTTGGCCTAGCTGAGCGAGGGCTAGGCTATAAAGGGCTGCTAGCTATAACCGCTAACGAGGCTGCAAGCCCAGCAGCCTTACTTGGGTGCTCGCTGAGGCTTGCTGGTGGAGCAAGCATGCTAGTAGTGCTAGCGAGGCCAGCCGCAAGCTAGCGCGCTGTGCCTCGTTAGCAGCTACTAGCGTTGGCTACTCGTGTTAGAATGCCTAGGCACACGCAGCAGAGCAGCAATGCTAAACAACGAGCAGCTCGCATATGTTTGGCACGCTGCAGCGGGCTTGTGCGAGGAAGCAGCACAGAAGCATCAACTAGCTCGCAAGAGCTTGTTGTAGCAGCACTAGAATGCCCAGCAGCAGCCCGCATGCATGCGTGGTGTGCTTGCTGGGCTGCCAGCACACGTGACCAGCTGACAAGCCCAGCAAAGGGGCCAGGCCGCCAGCGAGGCGACCTTGGCGTCCAAGGCAGGTCGCGCCTAGCAGGTGCGCCGTGAGTAGTGCGTTGTGTGTGAGGACCGGTTGTGAAAGCTTGCTTGGGGAGCAAGGGGAGGATGGTCCCCTCTTGTGGTCCTCACCTAACAACTTGCTCTCCCCTTGCCACTTGTCGTTTGGTGATTCATTTGGATATTTGATTTAATTTAGAATTAAATTAAATTCCATTTTGCGTTTTTTTCAACTCTCCCACATTTATGGGAGATGAGATTTCAAGGGCTCCTTTCCCTATAAATACCAATCATTTGGCATTGGGAAGGAACACTTCAGTTGTGAACTTAAAGGGATCTCCAAGAAGAAAAAACCTTCGTTCTAATACTCTAAGTTATTTATGGCCTAGCCCCGACAATGCTTTGGGGTAAGGGCCGGGTCGGTTCGAGGAGCGAGAGTGTTAGCCGTCAGAGGTTTGCGCATTTGTAGGACTCTACGCTTTCAAGTCCGATCTCTTGTTAATTATGTGATTGTGGTTTTGATACATGCTTAGTTACTTTAATTTGTGTGCGGATTATGGGCGGGTTTCTTTCCGCGTGATGTTGGACATCACGAAACCCAACAGCGGTATCGGAGCCGCGTGCATTTAATTATTGTAACTAATAATTAATTAAGGTGATTTATATTTCTGGTTTTTCTTTCTAATTGGATTAGAAGCTCGTTTTAATTTGTTTTAATCTCGTATTTTTACTAATTTTGCTAAAGAACCCAGATTTCGCCCCAAAACTAGTGAATTTTGGGTGGAAACTCGTATTTATGAAGTCATATTTGGTGCTTAATTTGGTGAGTTTATTTTTCACGTAAACTTGAAATTTCACATTTTTGTAAATTATTTTCTTCAAGTGTGAATGTTTATGGTGAATTTGTATTTTTGAAGCCCCTAAAATGTCAAAGAACCAATCTCTAATTTTTTATTTGGTTGGAACTTAACTTTCTAAATTCCATGTTGAAATAATTTTTTATTTTAATCATTTTTGAGTTGATTAAAGTCTTAAGAGTTCAAACTTGTGATTGAAATTTGATTACTCTTCATATTGGAAGGATGTAATTTTTCAAGTTTAAACAAGTTAGCATTCGAAAATTTTCATTGGATGATTATGTTTAATTTTTCCAACTCCTTTCATTTTGTCAAAACTCATTATTAATTTATGTTTGGTTAAATTAATTGTGAGAAATAGACCTCAATTTTTGTAGCATCAAGTTGAGCAAAAAATAATTTAAAGAATGGTTCTTGAATTAATTTTAGTTTGTGCACTAAAATTGAATTTATTTAAGTTAGACTTGTTTTATTTTCATTTTGCTCAATATTGGTTCTAAAAATAATTTAGAATTAATTTTATGTCACACAAAAATCGAGATAAAATCTCGAGGCACGAGCACGTAAATCGAGGCATGAAGCCCCAAGCATATCTCACGGCCAGCTGGGGCCAGCACTAGCTCGCACAGCAGCAGGCCTTTGAGGCTCTCACTTGCTGGCATTGCTAGCATGCTGCTATGGCCAGCATAACGCACATAGTGCGATGCTGTCAGCCACAAGCAGGCTGCCTAGCACAGCAAGTGGCTGTGCAAGTGCAGCAGCCATGCAAGGCAGCCGAGCCTCGGGTTTAGCAAACCAAGCCTCGTTGCTTGGTGCTAGGCACTCGAGCATCGTAGGGCTATGCAATTTTGCGATTTTTGCCGTTTTAATTATTTTATTTAATTATTCAAATGAGGCTAGGCCTCAATTTTGCCCGGCACTTGCAAAATAATTTTGGCAAAATTTAGGTAAACCGAATTAATTAAATTAGTTGGATTAATTTTAATTAAGTTAGATGCGGAATTTAGTAGGAGCTTCATTAATTTTTGAGCTAAATTTATTGCGTTTAATCACATAATCAATTAACAACTTTGATTAGTTTTAATTAGGCGCGTTAATTGGATTAACCACCTAAGTTAGTTACTAGTTTGCGCATGTTTTGCATTATTGCTTGAATTATTTGTACAATGCATGGGCCATTCACGTTATTGAATGGATGAATGGAATAGATATTCAAATGCAGGTTTTACAAAATGGAAACTAGTGGGGCCCGACTAGGATCGTAAATACGGACTGCGTTCCGTTTTGTATTTTTGTAAATCTAAATACGATCTGCGTACCACTGCGTATTTTTGTACCTTAATATTTAGATTAGTCCTAGTCTTAATTTCTAGTAGTTGCATAATTGGTGGTGATGTCTCGAAGACGGCGCTTCTAAGAAGACGAGCCAAGAGGATGCAACGAAGGCCCTTGATGATTTGAAGACTCAAGTTCAAGGGGTCATGCTAGTTGCCAAATGCATCTTTATATGAATTATGGACGAAGAAACCTCCAAGGTTGTCTTTTCTCAAGATTTAGGTTGCAAAGCATATGTCAAAAGATTAATTTCCGAAAAACTTTACCCAAAATTTGATAAGTGTTTCTTTGTGTGATATCCAAAAGAAACCAAGGGGTATTACTTCTACAACCAGTCTGAGAACAAAATATCTGTTGCTCGAGACGGTATCTTTTTAGTATCTCTCCAAAATGACAAGTGGGAGGAAAATCGAACTTGATAAAGTTTGAGAGGATGAGAAACGAAGTCAACCTGACAAAACTAACAATCAAAGTGCTTTAGAAGCAGCTGTTGATATTGGTCAGAGTCAAACCAGCAATGTACAAAGTCAAAATGACAATGCAAATGCTCAACCTATTACCCTGCATAGGTGGCAAAGGCCAAGAACTCAACCAGACAGATACCTTGGTGTTGTCTTAACCGAGTATCAAGACATCCTAGTTGTGGATGGAGATGAGTAAGTGACATACAAACAAGCTATGACGAGCCCCGACTTTGTAAAATGGCAAGAAGCCATGAAATTCAAGATGAACTCCATGTTTGAAAATCAAGTATGGGACTTAGTTGATTTGCCCGAAGGTTATACATGTATTGGTTGCAAATGGTTTGCAAATTGAAAACCGACAAAGATGGAAATGTATATGTATATAAAGCTAGATTGGTGGCAAAAGGTTATAGGCAAATTCACGACGTTGATTATGATGAAAACTTTTCACCAGTCGCCATGCTTAAGTCCGTCCGGATTATCCTAGCAATTATCGCATATTATGATTGTGAAATATGGCAAATGGACGTCAAAACTGTCTTCCTTAATGGGATTTTAGAAGAAACTGTGTACATGACACAACCAGAAGGTTTTGTAGATCCAAACAATGCTAGGAAGGTATGCAAGCTTAAGAAATCCATTTATGGATTAAAGTAGGCAAGTAGAAGTTGGAATCTGCGATTCGATGAAGCCATAAGTGAGTTTGGTTTTATCCATAATCTAGATGAGTCTTATGTTTACAAGAAGGTCAGTGGGAGTGACATCGCATTCCTTGTCTCATATTTCGACGACATATTGCTCATTGGAAACATCTTTCCAATGTTGGGGTCTGTAAAGGCTTGGCTTGGAAAGTGTTTTTTAATAAAGAACTTGGGAGAGGCACAGTACATATTGGGCATCAAGATCTATCGGGATAGATCTAAAAGGATGATTGGATTGAGCCAAAGTACTTATATCAATAAAGTACTGGCACGATTCAATGTGGAGGAAGCCGAGAGGGGCCACCTACCCATGACAAACCTACCTATGACACATGGCATAACTCTTAGCAAGAAACAGTGTCCGAAGACACCTGATGAGCGAGAGAGGATGAGTCTTATTCCATATGCTTCGCTTATTGGATCGATCATGTATTCCATGATATGTACTAGACCAGATGTATCGTATGCCTTCAGTGCTACGAGCCGATACCAATCAAACCCAAGAGAGGCGTATTGGACTGCAGCCAAGCATATCCTAAAGTACCTGAAAAGGAACAAGGATAAGTTTTTGGTCTTTGGTGGGAGTAAGGATTTGGTTGTTGAAGGTTATACCGACGCAAGCTTCCAAAATGACAGAGATGACTTTAAGTCACAATCAAGATATGTGTTCTGTCTTAATGGAGGAGCGTTTAGTTGGAAGTGTGCTAAGCAAAGCACAACTGCAGACTCTACAACTGAAGTCAATACTTGGCAGCTTCGGAAGCAGCTAAGGAGGTAGTTTGGATTCGTAAGTTCGTTGGTGAACTTGGTGTTGTCCCCTCAATTAAGGGACCAATAGACCTCTACTATGATAATAGTGGGGTTGTTGCTCAGGCCAGGGAGCCAAAGGAGCATCAAAAAGTCAAATATGTCATGAGGCGATTTCACGTGATAAGGGAATGGAAGTCTGAGGGTGAAATCAGAATTTGCACGATTGGAACATACAACAATGTAGCCGATCCACTCACTAAACCTTTGCCTCAAGTGAAATACAATAAGCACGTTGAGGCAATGGGAATCAAGCACGTTGGAGATTGGCTTTGATTTCCCTATTTGTGTGTTTTAATTAAGTTGTGAAGATCTAAATGTAAAACACCATGTTAAACCATTCATTTATGGAGTAATTTAATTTTTCAGTAAATTATTATTCCATTTCTATTTAATTGTGGTTTATAATTAAATAATGAGTCCATTTGATTTGAACATTCAAAATAGGGTATCAAGGCCATGTCTTGAACAAAGAAACACCTATTAAGAGAACGTTGAATATCATATCGAAAGTATCCCTAATAGAGGTCATTTGAAAGTTGGACGACTAATGATCGCGTGAGATTAGTGCATAGTATGATTATCATAAATCATTTGCACAGGTATTAGTTTGGAACTATACCGGATCGACCTATGAGAATACTTTAAGAGATTTGACAATCGTCATAAGTAGCTCATTATAGCTATCGGAACCTCTTTCCTCGACCATGAGTGTTATTAGTTCTCTTGTTTGAGTACTAGTCTGCTTTGATGTTGTTAAACTTCTGCTATAAAAGGGGATTATAAGGCAGTTGGGTGGCTAGGGCCTCTTAGTAAGGGAAGCTAACAATGAAAGACTGGGAATGTCCCCCTATTGACAGTACGGAACATCTCTTTGCTGTTTACAAGGCCTCTCAAAGAGCGAGACTGTGAAAATGAATGGCCTTGCTAAGATAGATTTTAGAAATCATCTGCTTATTGACAGTCGAACTCAAAAATCGAGACACTTCTTGACGTAATAAGGATGATGAAGAATCTTACCTTATAGTTCATGAAGAGAGATTAAGTGACATAGGAAATAAGCTATACACAATTAGCGCACTTGTCCGGAAAGACAAGTGGGAGATTGAAAGGAATGGTGTCCTTCAAACAAGTGTATTATTCCGATATAGGGTTCGAAATTAATTAGAAAGCTAATTATTTAGTGACGCAAGTGATCGGAATGCCTAGCTGGAGGCCGCTTCCGATCAGTAATATTAATGCATAATTAATATTACTGCTTAATCTTGACTGAACCCTTCGGGTAACACCCAATCGTGTAACCGAACCGAAACGACAAATTAATCCAAAGGTTAAATGACTCAATAGAGTATTAAAAACAAAGACGTTAGATAACGAGCTAAGAGCGTCGAAACCGAGCGTCGTAAGTTGAGTTGATTCTAGGAATCGATGAAGACGAAGAATTTACCAAACAACTATTTAATATAAAGCCCTAGCCTCACGTCGGCCAAGCCGAGAGAGGGCTAGGCTATAAAGGTCTACTAGCCATAACCGCTAGCAAGGCCGCAAGCGTAGCAGTCCTACTTAGGTGCTGGCTTGGGTTTGCTGGCCGAGCAAGCATGTTAGCAGTGCTAGCAAGCCCAGTCGCAAGCTAGCGCGCTGTGCCTCGCTAGTAGCTACTAGCGTTGGCTACCCGTGCTAGCATGCCTAAGCACACGCAGCACAACAACAATGCCCAGCAGCGAGCAGCCTGCATATGTGTGGCACGCGGCAGCGGGCTTGTGCGAGGAAGTAGCATAGCAGCATCAGCTAACTTGCAAGTGCTTGCGTTAGCAACACTAGCATGCCCAACAGCAGCCCGCATGCATGCTTGGTGTGCTTGCTGGGCTGCCAGCACAAGCGACTAGCTGGCAGGCCCAGCTAAGGGGCCAGGCCGGCAGTGAGGCAGCCTTGGCGCCCAAGGCAAGCCGCGCCTAGCTGGTGCGCCGTGAGTGTTGCGTTTTCTGTGAGGACTGGTTGTGAGAGATTTCTTGGGAAGCAAGGGGAGGATGGTTCCTCCCTTGTGGTTCTCACCTAACCGCTTGTTCTTCCCTTGCCACTTGTCGTATGGTGATTCATTTGGATATTTGATTTAATTTTGAATGAAATTAAATTCCATTTTGCATTTGTTCCAACTCTCCCACATTGATGGGAGATGAGATTTCAAGGGCTACTTTCCCTATAAATACCAATCATTTGGCATTGGGAAGGAACACTTGAGTTGTGAACTTGAAGGGATCTCCAAGAAGAAAAAACTGTCGTTCTAATACTCTAATTTTTGGCCTAGCCCCGACTAAGCTTCGGGGTAAGGGTCCGGTTGGTTCGGGGAGCAAGGGTGTTAGCCGTCGAAGGTTCACGCGTTTGCGGGACTCTACGTTTTCAATTCCGAGCTCTAGTAAGAGCGAAGCACGCGTCAAAGGTAATGATTCTTTCTCTCTCCTCTTTTTAATTATGTGATTATGGTTTTGATACATGCTTAGTTACTTTAATTTGTGTGCGGATTTTAGGCGGGTTTTCTTCCACATGATGTTGGACATCACGAAACCTAACAGTACGTGCTGTGTAAAATCGCACTAGCAACGTGATCTGCCTCTCGTCAAAACGGTAGAACCTTGTTTTTAGGCGTTAGCTTAACGGGTCAACAAAGCACGCCGACCATCGGGGCAGACGACCCCCATTGGAAGCAAATACGGTTAGCTTGAAAGGAGTCTTGCTTTACCGGACAATTAAGGTGTCCGACCACACCCTGTATAAAGAGCAGCCCCAACTGAAGCTGCACCTATTTAGACACGTGCACCCAGTCTTGAGACGCGTGTTTTTATCTTGTGGACAAAACAGCTGAGAGAGTTGCCGATTTTCATCTCTCTCACTGGATTTGGATACATGCCTCTAGGCCTAAGACGTGTATTTCTATCTTACGGACATCGAATCTTTGTTTTGGCAGCGTATATCAATCTTTTATTCAAGTGTTAGGCTAGGATGCCGAAACACCCCCTATTTATCATCTTTTCTTTTGTTAAAATCATGGACTAAAGTTTAAATGACAGATCGAGGGACTTTAAATCGTCGATGCCATATTGAGAGGGTATCATCCTCTTTAATCATTTTAAGCTTGATACCTTTTCATGACATGACATCACCTAGGACATTCTTTACTTGTAAAAGAGTTATATTCTTGCAAGGGATCAACCTACATTCTTTAGCATACTAAGTTCAATATTAGTTTGATCTTAGTAGCTACTTATCTTGAACATTTAGCAAAACGAGAATAGTTTCGACATTCTTAACACTACTGAAAGATTCTTTATTTTTAAAGAACATCGCAGAATGAGTCTCGTATTTATTTCCTTCACTACTTTGATCTTCGTTTATTCTAGACTCGATCAAAGTGGGGGCTAACTGTAGACATATACTTTTGGCCTCCTGTCCCGACGGGAAGTGAGATGATGTTATAAAAACTCGTTCTTCATGCTAGATTAAAGTTGAAGTGTTTATGGACTCTAAAATGCATTATGAAGTAAGTTAAACTCGTATTTGAGACCAAATTATCTTAGATCCTAGTCCGATTACTAATTTGGCCTAAAACGTGTTCCTACATGTTAAGTCTTGATTAATAACGGAACTAAATACGCCAAATGGATCTTACATCATTGAAAACTGAGCCAATCGGAACAATTAACCACCTAAGATCCGTTCATGGCCTATACAGATGGATACCCCTTTCAAAGAGCTTTCCAACAATATATATAAACCCAATTTCAAGTTAAAACAAAGAAGTTATCATTAAAATACTAAACATGGCCCTAAAACCGACACCCTTGCACTCAAATGACCATATCTTTTGGTCCATAATAGATTTTAACCTAAGTCTAACGGCATTGGAAAGTAGATATTCAAAGATTTCCAATGATATTTTATTTTCCTTAATCCGACTACTTGATCAAAAGTTATGGAAGTTTTAAAAACGCATTATCGTATAAGGCAAACCGCACCACGAGTAACTTCCAAAGTTGTGCGTGCTAGCCTCGCGCAAGTCCCATAATTGCGCTCGGCACTCCAGCGCGACTTTAAGAGTTGCGCACGCCTCCTGACACCGAGGTTGTAAAACCCTAAACCTAGATTCCTAAACCTATAAATAGGGGTCTTCATTAGCCCTTATTACAACAGAAAAAATCATAATGAAAACCCTAGAATTCAAAAAACTCTAATCCCTTAAGTTCTCTATTACTATCATACTAATTTTCCCCTCTCTTCCAAATACTCTTCAACCCTAATCCATTTCATTGAAATCCTTGGAGGTACGAAGAAGGAGGGAAGTCCAAAAACACCCAAAACGGAGATCTAGCAAAAATTGAGAATGGTTAGTTTCATGAGCACTTAGTCGAATAACTTTTCCTTTTTCTTCTTGTTTTAAATAACTTTAAACAATTAATTAGTGTTGTTTGATCACTTTAAATAAACTCTAATTAATTTGTTCACTCAGTATTTGTTCGTTAATTAAAGACTAGAAATTGAATAATTAAATTGTTGTTTTATCACCTAAGTCAAGGCGAATATTGTTTATTTTTTGTTCTTTTCACGAATTTAAATTAAAAAGAATAATGATGATCGTTGCAATGTAGAATTTTTGTGATTAATTTTTGTAAATAAAATCAACTAACTTAGTTTTTAGGAATTGCGTTGCTTATATTAATGGGTAATGAACTTGTGAAAAAGGAAGAGTTAGTAGAGGCCGCACTAGGGCTAGGATTGCGATTTCCAAAGAGAACATTTTTCTAGTACCCTCGCTTCCAAACTCATTTCTTGTACAGTTTACCAATTTAGGCATAGGTAAACTTATGATTCATGCTAAATATCTCTTGAACTCTACTTGGAAGAAAGGCATGAATAAGGTTTATGAGTTTTCCTAAAACTCATTGGCGACTCTCTATTAGTTTCTTATAAGAAAAAAGAAGTAATGACAGACTCAATTCTAATTCAAGGTCTCCCAAACAGTCAGAAATTTAAATCCTAACAAACCTTAAAAAAGTGCAAAGTTCTAGGCTAAAGGGCCATGGGCATAGAGGAAGTGGGATCCCTAACGACGAGCTACCCTCCTCATAACCTCTATACTACTTTATGTATGGAGAAAATTGAGGAGGAACTCAAGAAAGAGATGGTAGATGAGATAACTTTGTACTCATCTAAACTTAACTGTAGGGTGAAAACTTTAACGGTGGTCTGTCGCTCATATGCAGAGATCGATATTCTTCAACAATTTTGACCACCATAAAGTTCATGAGCCCAATCTTGTTATGCACTCTCTACTAGAGTTAGGACCTTTACCTGTTAGTTGGTATGTAATGAGCTGGAAAGATAAATCGGATGCTAACTGTATTTGGGTCTTTGATGCGACTCCAGAGTGACTCAAAAGAGTAGGCATGAGGAGGACCTTTGAGAAGGATTCCCCATTTTGGTGTTCTGTGTTAGCTTCCAGAGATCTACCTACAGGGGAGCCAGAATATTTTGGTTTTGAAGTCTACAATCCTCAAATGGTAGCCAGACAATTTGGTTTATGCCAATCTCTTGTTGTTCCTTTGTTCACCACATGTAACATTACTTAGGACTCTCGACCAAAATTTTATGAAGAAGATGATTGGAAGAGTGACTCCCTCACATATCCTACATTCATTTTACAACCCAGGAAGTTAAGTAATGTGGTTTTCTTAAGTTATCTTGAGTGGTGGTATCATGGACCACTTCAAGCTCATGATGTTAAAAGTGCCAAGGCACAATTTGTTGTGAGTGTGGGTAACTATAAAGTTGTGATTCCTTTTTAATGCTTTCTTCGCTCACTTCTTACTTTTTCACTCACCATCTACTTTCAGGTAAAAAGAAGACTGATGTGTCTTCAATCAAAATGAAGGGCAAGACTACCTACCATCAGATTGATCGCTCATCTACGATAGCCAAAGAGTTTAGTTATGAACCTGTGACCATAGATGATTCAGACAAAAGTATCATTTATCCCTTCATTGATAGAGTTAGATTGAGAAAGATGGTATCTCTTTTGACCCCAAGTTCCTTATAAAAGTCTAGGAGAAACAGGCATATGAACATCCCCATGTCAAGTCCTAGCATAAGATCACACTCTGCATTCCAAGCAGAACCAGAGCCAGAAACTACTGATATCCCTCTTACTAGTAAGTGCATTATCTCTAATTTGTCCAAGCTTCTTGTACCTTGTTAAGCACTATGACTTCCTTCATATTAGGTCTAACTCCCAATATTAAAAAAAAATGAAAATCTCCAGAGAAGACATTCCTTCCAACCGTATTTCGATTGATAGTGATGAAAAAGAGTTAGGAAATACAACAAGCCATCCAGATCTCTTAAAGAAAATTGCTGCTTCTAGCCTACTCTCATTAGAGAAGTCACCACCTCGTGATCCTGCACCTTCCTTTCCAAACAATCAAGGGATGATAAGAAGAAGAGAAAAAGGTATTGTTGATTCCACTAAGAACCATAGTGTTGTTTGAAATAGACAGCCATTAGGGTGTAGTTCATCATCTGTTGGTGAACCCTAGAGCTTCAAACGTTGAAGATTATGTGGATAAACTAACAATTCCTTCTCGATCAAACCTCGAACCTTCTGTTTCAAGAATAACTCCAATTTCTTCTCATAAATCAAAGCAATCCAAAGTTCTTGTCTCCAATCAAATATAATAACCTGCTCAAACTGTCGATGCTAATGTTAATGTTGATGCCCCCCTAGTTTATAACCCATCGCTTGGGACTTCAAAGTCCACACCTAAATCAAAATAAACTTATGTTGTTGTTCAAGACATGGTGGTCATCGTCCAAGATGGCGCTGAACAAGGAAATAGTGACTCTATTCCCATCCCAACTTTATAATCTTTCCCTGAATCGACACAACCCTCTATGAATGTTCAAGAACAAGAGGTAAAGATTCATGATGAAACCAAGCTAAACATTACAGAATTCATTCCTATAATGGTGCAAAGTAACACAACAGATTTTCAGACTAGGGATGATGATACTAATATTGCAAAATCAAGTCTTTACAATGAAGCTCTTATGAAAAAGAGGCATCTCCAAATTTAGCTAAATGAATGTCTTCCTTTTCTGCTTCTCTATTGGTGTCTAATATTGTAGAAACCTAAAACTGTCTCCCCAAAACCAAACCCGATGATGAACAACCTTTCACCGCCATTATTGGGCGAGTCGAGTATTTAATCTTGGGAGTGCTTAAAACCCATGTTCAGTCGAACATATTGAGTCAACAAATCAGTCAAACCATTGATTCAAACAAGTTAGGTTCTGTATGAAGAGGCGAACCATCACTCTTTCTTTAGGGTGATCTACCAAGAGTGCAGTTGTTTCCCTCCACATGTTCAGGTAAGCATTGAAGCCTTCATTCTCTTTCTGTTTGGAATGGAGAGTTCACGTTCAGAAGTTCTGGCTTGAATGTTACACTTGTAACGATTCATGAAACTTTCGGTGACATCTTGCCAAGTTGCAGTGTGCTTGGAATGTAGAGAATAAAACCATTATTAGCCGACATACTCTAAGGAGAGAGGGAACCCGGTAGGAAAAAGTGTTACATCCAATCCCTTGAGAACCATGGTTGCAGAAAAGGCCTTCAAGTGGAATATTGGGTTGTCAGTGGGCTTGAATTTTGGGATATCAGCAGTGGAAAACTTTTCAGGGAGCTTATCCTTCACATCTAAAGGAGTGGAAGGTTGTTCTATGTAGGTGAACTCTTTAGAAATCTTGCTCACTTGCTCTTTGATCTTATCAACTGCAGCAACTGTGACCTAGGTTTGCTATATGGTATTAACTTAGGTAGTGAGCTTTTACATCATGGCAATAAGAGCCTCAATGGACTTGTGGATTCCCTCAATATCTTCCTTAGTGTCCATGAGTTGAAAAAAAACTAGAGATGGAGATGAGCTTTATGGAGACGCTTGTGCTGGTTTCCTTGTACGCCTCTTAGGTGTAAGAGGTTGTTGTGGCAGCGACTCAAATCGTATCAATCTACCCTTGCTTCTTAACCAAGTACTGCGATATAAACCAAATTCACTTAATGGTTTGACTCACTGTTCAAAATAGGGACGGAAAAGGGAAAGATAGACATTTGAAAACAGGCTAGGTAAGAAAAACTCCACTCTTTTTTTGTGACAGATGAAGGAGACACATGCATGAACCTAGTTTACGATCATAAATGACATGGTGCACGACTCGAGTCAAAAATAAAAAAGTGTGTGGCCTATACTTGACTCGTGAGTGATTAGGTGATGTTATAAGACTCGTGGTATGATCGCATGGCTAGACCTGTAAAGAGTGTCGAAACGACTGACACGTGGACCAAAATTAGCACGGAAGACTAAAACAGGGACTGACTGGACTTAATCCTGGGCACCGTGGCACGATACAACTGTCGCGGCACGGAAAACTGTACCGTGGTGTGGTACAAGTTTCCGTGACACGGCACCGCTTGCCATGACTCGGCATTTCTGCAGTGGCACGGTAATCAGTTCCAGATTGTTTTTGTCCTTTTTTTCAAGTTTTTTGTTAGTTTTAGAGTTTTCGCTAATTACTGAGTGAGTAAGGTCCATTGGCATTAGTTAGTCATAAAATAAACCACCATAGACGAAGAAAGATCATTAAGGTTAGGATCAAAATGATCAAATATACACACATAGGTCATGTAGGCACAATGATGCGAAGAAGAATTCGCAATCTAAGGTCAAGTTCTATGTTTTACTATGATCAAGTTTATTTGGTGTCAAAAGGGTACCATGGTTAATAGTTTGGACGCGTTAGCAAGGCAGCCTCCCTTGAGGGTGTATGCCAATGGGTGGCTCCGCAAGTTCGTGATTAAATCGAACTCGACTCCAATAATGTTTCTCATCAAGAAATTACTCCAAATTTTAATTGAAACTAAAGAAAAAGTGAAATATACCAACATAGAATGATCATACTCGACTCTACTAGCCTTTTTTAAGAAGAAATTTGAGCTACCTTCAAGAGATCAACAATGGAGCCCCAAAAGAAATCCGTGTGAAAACGCCCCGTAGCAAGCCTTGAATGGTAGAAATTCCAAATTTTTGATGAGGAAACTAAAGGAATATTAAGAAATTTGATGATTTTATGATGAATTTGTGATGAAAGTTGATGAATTTGAGAGGTTTGAAGGTTAGGGTTTGAAGGGGATGAAGTTAGAGAGAGAATGAAGAGGGAGTTGTCGAATTGGGAAAGATAACAGAGTGCGAAATGCTGATAAAATTTCAGAGAAAATCGCAAACTCGCAGGGCCGCGCCCGCGGGCTTAAATGTCGCGCCAGTGGGTAAACCTGACCGCGCCCGCGGGTATATATGCCGCACCCACTCCTAAGGCACGGCGAGGCATCTATAGAATGTTTTTGGGGGGCTTCCTCTTCCTGTCCGCGCTTACGGGTCCTTCTTGCCGCGCCTGCGGGTTTATGTGTCGTGCCCGCGGGCCTTTGGAGAAGCCTTTTCCTTGGTGCGCTTTCCCTTATAGCTCTTGAAACATAAAATTCGACCCTTGCTTCTTCCAAAACTCCATCTTAACTCTTCAAAAGGACTCCCTTGAGGTGAAAACATCCTCAAACCTTAATCCACAAAATTATTGCCTAGAAATTCAAGTACCTGCAATATATAACAACCATAGACAATAAGACACAAGCACTTAAAAGAAATCAATCAAAAACGACCAAATAGAGGATATAAAGAGAATAAAGAATTGAGAACTCGAGTTGCCTCCCAAGAAGCACTTGTTTACGAGGTCATAGCTTGACCATGAGAAATTATCATCCAAAGGGTGGCTCTAGATCCATCGGATCAAGCCTCATACATTCAATCAAGCCGACTTCTTCCTTGCAAAAGTAGTGCTTCAAACGATGACCATTAACCATGAACTTGTTGTCACCCGCCTCTAACTCAAAAGACCATAAGGAGTAGTCCATGAAATCACGAAAGGCCCCGACCATTTGGATTTGAGCTTTCCGAGAAACAAACAAAGCCTAGAGTTGAACAACAAAACCTTGTCCCGAACCTTGTCCCCAGCCTTGAAGCTCTTGTTCCAACCTTATCCCCAACCTTGAAGCTCTTGTTCCTTAGAAACATTTCCCCATCTAACTCTTGCAATAAGTAGACATTTCTAAGCATGACTTTGTGAACTCTGAATGGATCTTCCAGTTTGGAAGATCATTTACCAAAGATATGATCTTTATAGTCATGTTTAGGAAGTTTCATCTTCCATACTAATTCCCCTTCCAAAAAGCTTTTGTGTTTCACCTTTTTGTTATAAGATTTTGCTGCTTGTCTTTTCTAGGCTTCGATTTTAGCTAGCGCTTGGAATCTTTCACCCTCAACATCCATCAATTCAATGGACATAGATTGCTAATAGTCTTCCTAGCTTATACTCATTTGTTTAGCTATCCTGATAGACTTAGCGCTTAACTCTTCTGGTACAACAGGTTCAAGCCCATACACTAGTTGGTAAAGAGTAGTTCCTATTGATTCTTTATTTGAAATGTTACATGCCCAAGTAGCATAGTGTAGGAGAATATGCCAATTTTTAGGATTTTTATCCACCGTCTTAGAAATCCCTTTAGAATTTATTTTATTAGTGGCTTCGTCTTGTCTATTTTCCTGAGCAAAATAAGGGGTTAAATGAATCTTTTGAATCTCAAAATCCTTGAGATAGGAATTGAACTCATGTCCTGTAAGCATGGTTTCCTGATCCACGGTTATGGATTCTGGAACTGTATCTTGTAAAGATGTTCTCTTCCAAGAACAAGATTATCGCCCTTGCATTTAAGCTTTTGAAAGCTTGGACTTTAATCCACTTTGTAAAGTAATCTGTGGCTATCAGGATATACTCATGGTGAGCTGATGAGGGAGGTTTAATAGGCCCAATTGCATCCATTTCCCAACCTCTAAAAGGCTAGGGCTTGATAATAGGGTGTAATTCTAATGCTGGTGCCCTAATTATTGGTCTAAAGCGTTGACATTGTTTACAATTTTTTGCGTATTGCAAACAATATTGTCTAACTAAAGGCCAACAAAATCCCATGTGATGGATAAACCACCTCATCTTAGTCCCTGCTTGGTGTGACTCACAAATTCTATGATGAACCTCAGCTAAAATGGTTAACACTCTCTTTGTGCTAACACACCTTACTAAATGATAAGTGTCATTTATGACACATATTAGGGCGTTTTTCTCTCTTAGTTTTAGGTTTATTTCAGTGTTTCTTTGTTATTTCTATTCCTTTTACTCTTGTTTTGGTTATATTTGTCTTAGTTTATGGTTTTAGGCCTTAGTTGTGAATAATATGCTTTTTCCTCGGTTTCTAGCTTGATTTGCATGTTTTTCTATGTGTTCTTTCACTCTTTTCTCTCTTGGTCTATTTGTGTAGGTGCTTGAAGCTTTCTTCGATGCTTATGACCCTAGAAAAGGAAAGAAAGTTCAATAGAAGAAGCTTGAAGCTAAGGAAGAAGCTAAGAAGCTTGAGACAAGAAAGCTTGAAGCTCGTAGAAGGCCTTAAACCAAGTCTTGTTCACTCTTTTAGCCATAAAGTTTGATCTACACATTGGATTGAAGCGATTCAAATTGCGTTGGAAACTAGACTTGAAGATCTTTCCAACGGTAGGTCGCACACCCTAAGAGGCATTCTAGAACAGAAGTTATGGCTGTTTGAATCTGCAAGATACTGCCAAGCTACGCAGCCTCCGCGGGCGCGGCCATAACACCCGCGGGCGCGGACAGTGGTGCCGTGGGCGCGGCCATTTCTGCCGCGGGCGCGACACTCTGGTTTCCCGGATTTGCAACTCTCTGGAGATGCCTTGCCGCGGGCGCGGCTCATAGGCCCGCGGGCGTGACTACTAGACCCGCGGGTGCGGCATTCTGGGTCTTTTTCGAGCTTTAATTCCGGATTTCCTTCTTTTTTTCTTTTAATATAAATAGAAGACTTCCTAGATTTCTTAAGAGGGAGTTTTACATTTTCCTCTCTCCTCTAATTAGGATTAGGGTTAGATTAGGATTTTCTCTCTCTAGTTTAGGAGTAGTTTTAGAGAGAGAAAGCTTGGATTTCAATGGAGATTTGGGAGGTTGAAGAAGTAACTTTGTGGATCCTCTTCTCATATATTCAATGAGCTTTTCTAACTTTCTCTCACCTTTATTGCTTTGTTTAATTCTTGTTTTGGTTTAATTCATTGTTGATTAGAGTAGTTAATTAGTTTGGTTGTTTGATTCTTTCTTTAATTCTAGTTTTATCTTGTTTTCCATGTTCATCTTCATTATGTTTTCTTAGTTTTTGTTCTAGGGAAATGGATGAAGGTTAGGTTGATGGATTGAGTGATTGGTTGTGATTAGTATGCAATTGATTCATGATTATTGTGTTTGGATGATGCTTACATTGACTAGAATCTTTTTAGCTAATTGATTCTAGGTTCTTCATTGTGCTTGCAATCAATTGTGCGGAAGTGAGTTGATTGAGAGTATAGATTCTTCCATACCTTTGCTAGGCTATTTGCACGGGAGTGAGTTAGCTTAGTAGGATAATTAGCATGCTTAATTGCGCGAGAGTGAGTTGAGTGTGTTATTCGTTCCTAATTGAGATAATGATCATCTATTGCAACTTGTTATTGAATTGATTAACATAATTAGATTCCCCTTTCCCTAGTACCTTGTTCATTGCTTTAAGTAGTGTTTTAGTTGTTTCTCTCTCTTTCTCACAACCTTCCTACTAGTTTAATTAGCTCAAATTAATACACTTAGTCCTTGTGGTTCGACCCTAGCTTGCCACTATCTAGTGTGAACTTGATAGAGTTAGGTTAGGAATATAAATTGTAAATTTGATCTAGGATAGTAGACCAACGACCTATTGTCCACCGATCAAATTTTTCGCGTCGTTGCCAGGGACTAAGACGTTTATTAGTTTGTGTTGATTAGATTAGTTAGGTTCTTGTGTATAGTTTTATTTTTGTTTGCTTTTGTTTATTTTGGAAAAAAAAATGGCATGCTTATCTTTTCCTCAATTTGATGATGAACCCTTCTATGCTTACTTTGAAAGACTTGAGTGTTTCCTTAGCTTCCATGGTTGTTCTCTTTGTGATGCTTGTGGTATAGCTTATTGGGGTATGAATGAGTATACTAGGGGTGTGGTTGAAAGTATGTTTAATGGTGAATTTTGTGCTTTGTCCTTGGATGATGCTTGGAATTTCTTTGTTTGGTTTGCTAGGGATACTTGTGATAGGGATTCTCATGTTTCTAGTCTTGATGCAAATATTGAAAATCCTTCTAATTTTTGCATGAACTCCCTTGATGTGTCTAATGCTCCTTATGAAGAACCTATTATGCATATTGACCCCTCCCCCTTATATGCTCATTGTGATGAGGTTTGTGCTAATTTTGATGATATGCAATTTGATTTTGATCATGAACCTCAACCCAATAACATTGATGCCCAAATTCTTGCCCAAATGCAATATCTCACCCAACAAGTCCAAGAGCTTCAAGAGGAAAAAAAGTTGAGGGAAGTGAGACTTGCCCAAGTGATGAGTGCTAGGGTTGTTGGAAATGGATGCGAGGCACCTCACTTGGAGTGGGAGAGTGCTTTTGAGGTTGATATGGGCCAAGGATGTAAAGATGAGGGGAGATTTTCTTGTGATGAGAGGATTTTTGAGGATTTTGATCCTTTTCATTCCCCTATTGAGCTTGAGCGCTTTCCTTCCCCTTATTCACCCCTTTTGAGAGCTACCCTTGGTGAGGATGTGAGTGAGCCATTTTCAATTTTGGATGAGGGAATTCATGAGGAGGATGAGGATGAATTTGAGCAACCAAGAGAGATCGAGAGTCCCTTGGATGATGGTGGAGGAGTTGAGAATGAAGAAAATGTTGATTTTGTGGATTCCAACCCCCTTCCCCATCTTGATGATTCTACCTCGCATGTTTGCAACCTTTCTATCTATGAGTATTTGGACTCCTTTGAGGTTATGACTAGTGTGTTCATTGAAGGTGTAACGAAAAATCATAGCCTTTTGAGAGAGTTCATTGGCAATGCTTCATGGGAAAGGGATGCGTTTGAGAGAAACCTTCATCCTTTCATGCATGATTTTGAGACTCTAGGCTTTGAAGATGTTGAGGAAGTTATTGTTCATCATTGTGATAGAGAAGAAGATGTGGTTTCTCTTGGAGGATGGAGGTTTGAGGGAGATGGAGATCATGAGTGTTCTTCTTTTAAGGACTCTATGATTGACTTCTATGCTGTTATTAGTGATTTGAGGAATGGTGGTGAGGGAGAGTTCATAGGTGAGACCATTGCTCCTATTCCCTTTTCTCATGTCCCTTTTCCAAGAAGATTTAACCATATCCCCTACTATCCTATGTCCCTCCCTTCTTTTGTCACAGAGCCTATTTGGGATCCTCCTTCTCTTGGTGATATTCAAGCCCCTCTCTTATTGAGGAAAATGGTGATTTTGCCACCCAAAAAGATTTTGAGGAGGTTTTGCCTTTTTTTTCTTTTTCATCATCATCTTCTTCTTCTTCTTCTTCTTCTTCTTCTTCTTCTTCTTCTTCTTCTTCTTCTTCTTCTTATTATTATTATTATTATTATTATTTTCTTGATTTTTCTTCTTTCTTTTGTCATCTCCCTCCTCATTTGTGTGCAATAATCTTGTTGCACGTCCTCCTCCCGTCATTTGCCTACCGTTTATTCTATGAAATGTTTAGTAGTGCATTTGACAAGCTCTTGAGATCGTTGAATTATTATTTCCTAGAGCGGTCTTGCTTGGACGTTAAACAAGCCTTTCTCGGAAAGTAACCCGTGTTTTATTGCTTTCTTTTTCTTTTCTTTTTGTATAGTTTTTGTCTCATGGACGTGTTTGTGTTTCTTGCTAGGTACACAACTTGATATACTCTTATGCATTTGCTTGGGTCAAGAATCAAGGAAGATCTACCCCTTCTTTCCTAGCATGTGGATTTCAAGACGCAATTTTGGAGATTGTGGCTCATATATAGTTATTTCGAGTCTTTTTGAATGCTTTTGCAATTTCTTCTCAAATCCGGTAATATCCTTCTTTTTCCCTCTCTCTAACTTTTTGTGGCTTGGTTGGTGGACATGTGTTGGTTTGTTTCCTTTCTTTTCCCCTCCCCATGGACTCTATGATTTATGATTTGAGTGTATTGTCTCATTCAAGCTTGGGGGAGGGTATTCTATCATGCTTGGGTAGAATGGTGGTCCATTTTTGCCATGCACTTGAGTATATGCATTTCCATGTGTTTTCTTATATTTTTCAATGTGTTTTGTTTTATTCTTGATTTGGACATAATACTTTTGGATGTGTGTTCTTGAATGCTTTTCTTCCTAAATAGTAGTGGTTTGCACGCTTTGAGATATCTTGGGTTGATTTTAGGATAGAGTATGCTAAGGTAGTATGTTAAGAACTTTGGGACCTTGAAGCCCTAGTCTACTTGTTTGTGGTAAGAAGGAGTTGCTTCCTATAGTGAATTTGAAGCCAATAGTGAGTTTTTGCTACAACCATGTGAGGTTTCATTTCTCTAGCTTTCTACCTATTTTGCATGAGTGGCACATGGATCCTTGACTATCGCTTACTTTATTTAGAACTTGTCTTTTATCTCCCGAGATCGCGACCGAACCATTTAGGAAGGACGAAGGCATCTTTTCAGGGTGGTTATTTTCGCTTTTCTAAGTTTCGTTTCTATATTTTTGGTTTTGGGTTTACATTTGCCTCCTTGCTAGCCATTTGAGCCTTATACCTTCTTTTCTAGCCATATTATTAGACTTCATACCATTTGTTTCATTCTTTTCACCTTTTGTTTTTGTGAAGCTAGTGGTGATGAGTTTGTTTGGTGATTATAAGTGCAATAGTTTGAGTTATGAGCTCATTTTGTATAGCAATTATGTATTGTGTATAAGTTTGTGAATAAAAGCAAATGTAAAGTTGAAAAAGCCGTCCATAGTCAAAAGAGGCGAGGACAAAGCAAAAAACAAAAAAAAAAAAAAAAAAAAAAAAGCACTAAATTATTTTGTTGTAGTTATGATTTCCCTAGTTTAGAGCATTGAGGACAATGCTCCATTTAAGCTTGGGGGAAGCGTGTCTACGCTTTTTGTACATATGTTCATGATTTTGCTTTGAATAAGCTTGGGGGTGTTAATATTTTTGTTTGAGTTTTGGTGATAACTTGGTCATGGTGTTGAGAATTGGCCATTCTTATGCTTCACAATTAGGTATACCACCAATTTTCAAATTTTTTAACCTACCTTTCCCCTTTTTTTTTGCCCATACGTTACAACCCTTCAAAGACCTTTTAACATTTCTGGTTGAGTCACAAGTCGGTGGAGGGAGATGGGAGTCAAGCTTATGGAGCGGTTTGCATAGTCAAGATGTCGAGTAACCCTAAAATCTCTTCTTTTCCGGTTCCCTAGTGGAATCATTGAGATGCTCACTAGAGGTGAATTTGAAACTAGTAGGGAGAACGCGGTAAGATTGTTTGGGATGAAGGTGAATTGTGTCTTATTAGTTCTCTATGCTTAGCATCTCTTATGTTTCAATCAACCTTGGATATCTTGAAGCGTGCATTCCTCTAATGTTTAGAAAGACTTTTATTCATTTGTACTTGTTCATTTACAAAACTCCATTCATGAACATTTGTTTTCCTTCCTTTTCTTTTGATTTCCTTTTTGCTTTGCCTTATTTTTCTTGGTTTTTTTCAAGAGTTGTGGGTTAAACTCTTAGGAAACCCTCACGAGAGCACACTCGTCCTCTAGAGCGATCTAGGGGTTTAAAGGGCTTGTCTTTAGTTGCTAAAATTGACCGTGATTCCTACGAAAGTGAGTTAGTGTACGTTCGCATCTCCCTTAGTGTGCTACTCTTGCTTGAATAAATCCTTCTTCTTCTTTTTTCTTTTGGTTTTGTCTTGCTCGAGGACGAGCAAGAGTTAAGCTTGGGGGAATTTGATAAGTGTCATTTATGACACATATTATGGCGTTTTTCTCCCTTAGTTTTAGGTTTATTTCGGTGTTTCTTTGTTATTTCTATTCCTTTTACTCTTGTTTTAGTTATATTTGTCTTAGTTTATGGTTTTAGGCCTTAGTTGTGAATAATATGCTTTTTCCTCGGTTTCTAGCTTGATTTGCATGTTTTTCTATGTGTTCTTTCACTCTTTTCTCTCTTGGTCTATTTGTGTAGGCGCTTGAAGCTTTCTTCGATGCTTATGACCCGAGAAAAGGAAAGAAAGTTCAATAGAAGAAGCTTGAAGATAAGGAAGAAGCTAAGAAGCTTGAGACAAGAAAGCTTGAAGCTCGTAGAAGGCCTTAAACCAAGTCTTTTTCACTCTTTTAGCCATAACTTTTGATCTAAAAATTGGATTGAAGCGATTCAAATTGCGTTGGAAACTAGACTTGAATTGCTTTCCAACGGTAGGTCGCAAACCCCAAGAGGCTTTCTATAACAGAAGTTATGGTTGTTTGAATCTGCAAGATACTGCCAAGCTACGCAGCCTCCGCGGGAGCGGCCATAACACCCGCGGGCGCGGACAGTGGTGCCGTGGGCGCGGCCATTTCTGCCGCGGGCGCGGCACTCCGTTTTCCCGGATTTGCAACTCTCTGGAGATGCCTTGCCGCGGGCGCGACTACTAGACCCGCGGGCGCGGCATTCTGGGTCTTTTTCGAGCTTAATTCCGGATTTCCTTCTTTATTTTCTTGTAATATAAATAGAAGACTTCCTAGATTTCTTAAGAGGGAGTTTTACATTTTCCTCTCTCCTCTAATTAGGATTAGGGTTAGATTAGGATTTTCTCTCTCTAGTTTAGGAGTAGTTTTAGAGAGAGAAAGCTTGGATTTCAATGGAGATTTGGGAGGTTGAAGAAGCAACTTTGTGGATCCTCTTCTCATATATTCAATGAGCTTTTCTAACTTTCTCTCACCTTTATTGCTTTGTTTAATTCTTGTTTTGGTTTAATTCATTGTTGATTAGAGTAGTTAATTAGTTTGGTTGTTTGATTCTTTCTTTAATTCTAGTTTTATCTTGTTTTCCATGTTCATCTTCATTATGTTTGCTTAGTTTTTGTTCTAGGGAAATGGATGAAGGTTAGGTTGATGGATTGAGTGATTGGTTGTGATTAGTATGCAATTGATTCATGATTATTGTGTTTGGATGATGCTTACATTGACTAGAATCTTTTTAGCTAATTGATTCTAGGTTCTTCATTGTGCTTGCAATCAATTGTGCAGAAGTGAGTTGATTGAGAGTATAGATTCTTCCATACCTTTGCTAGGCTATTTGCGGGAGTGAGTTAGCTTAGTAGGATAATTAGCATGCTTAATTGCGCGAGAGTGAGTTGAGTGTGTTATTCGTTCCTAATTGAGATAATGATCATCTATTGCAACTTGTTATTGAATTGATTAACATAATTGGATTCCCCTTTCCCTAGTACCTTGTTCATTGCTTTAAGTAGTGTTTTAGTTGTTTCTCTCTCTTTCTCACAACCTTCCTACTAGTTTAATTAGCTCAAATTAATACACTTAGTCCTTGTGGTTCGACCCTAGCTTGCCACTATCTAGTGTGAACTTGATAGAGTTAGGTTAGGAATATAAATTGTAAATTTGATCTAGGATAGTAGACCAACGACCTATTATCCCCCGATCACTAAAACGCCTTGAGGATCTTTCCTAAACAACTTACTCCCCATAAGAAAGTATTTGGTAGCTTCTAGCCTAACTTTTGCCGGCACTTTTCCTTTTGAGGGATCTCTCAAGTACTCCTTAATCTCCTCCCTTCAATCTATGTCTTGAGCAAGGATATTGTACTTGTGCACTTCTGCCTTCACTTTTTCATCTAAAGGTTTCAATTTTTATGTGTTTATATGGATAATTGACTCATCAAAACCTTCACAATCAGGCAACGATGCTTGTTGTGCCAAAAAGTCAGCCTATCTGTTTTCTTCTCTCGAGATATGGGAGACTTGAATATATTCAAAAGCATTGATAAGCTCTTAAAAAATAGATGAAAAGGTCATCGCCAAAGGTGAAATTCCTTTGTATTCTTTGTTTACATAGGCTATCACCCATTGCGAATCGCCTAACACCTTAACCCTTGTAACTCTCATATCTTTCAGAGTCCTCAAACCAATCACTAAGGCTTCTAACTCTGCTCTATTATTTGTGCATTGAGTTGAGAAAGTGATCGCCATCTTAGTCACTACACCAGAAGATGAGTAAATCACAATTCCAGCTCCAGCTGACTCTCTCCTACTAGATCCATTAAAGAACATAGTCCACGGTTTCTCTTCTTAGACAGTGACATTCTCCGTAGGTGGATGGTCAGCCAAGAAGTCCACCAGTGCCTGTCCTTTCACAGCCTTTTTAGGCACATAACTTAGCTCGAATTGTGATAGATGCATAATCCATTTACACAGCCTTCCTTTGATGAAAGGGTGATTTAATAAGTATTTGAGCACATCTGTCAGTGAAACAATCTCTACTGGAAAAGCCATAAAATAATGATTAAGTTTGATGGAAGCATCATACAAACTCAAACACCATTTCTCAGTGTTAGTATATCTGGTTTTATTATCATGTAAGATTCTACTTAGATAGAAAGTTGCTTGTTCATGACCCTCTTCATTCTCTTGGGTTAGCATGCTTGCAATTGAATCTTTTATAGCTGAAAGATACAACCTTAACGGCTTTCCATTTTGTTTGGGTGGAATTAATACTGGTGGAGTATCCAGCTTCCTCTTAATTTTTTCAAAAGCTTCTTGATGTTCTGATTTTCACTTAAACTCTTCCCCTTGTCTGAGTTTAAAAAGAGGAGAAAATACTTTTGTTTTTCCAGCCAGATTAGTGATAAACCTTCGAAAGTAGTTAATTTGTCCTAGAAACTTCTGTAATTCCTTTTTATAAGTTGGAGGTGATGCTTCAAGAACAGCTTTAGCCTTGTTCTGGTCAACCTCAATGCCATTCTTATGGTTAAGGAATCCCAAGAAGTTATTGGGTTTAACCCCAAAGGCACATTTAAGGGGGTTCATCTTTAGATTGAACTTCCTCATCTTTTCAAAAGCAAGAATGAGATGTTCCAAATGCTTTGATAAGTCATGGGATTTTACTAAAGCATCGTCTATATAAACCTCCATAAAGTCGCCAATCATTTCATCAAATATAAGATTCATAGCCCTTTGATATGTTGCCCCTGTGTTCTTAAGCCCGAATGGCATCGCCACGTATTCATAGAGTCCCAAAGAACATGGACATCTAAATGCAGTCTTTGAGCGATCATCTTCAGCGATCCTTATTTGGTGATACTATGCAAAATTGTCTAACGTTGATACAAACTCATGTCGTGATGAAGCATCTATCAACTTACCTACTATAGGCATAGGGTATTGATCCCTTAGGGATGCACTGTTGATATCTCTGTAATCTATGCATATTCTGATTTTTCCATTCTTTTTAATCACAGGAACAATGTTAGCTATCCACTCTGCATATTTGGTGGGTTGTATGAATCCTGCCTCCAAGAGTTTAGTAATTTCTTCCTTTACTTTTGGAACTAATTCTAGCAATAAACGTCTTGGATTTTGGACTATAGGATTGTAACTAGGTTTAATGGGAAGCCTATGCTGGATGAAAGAAGGATCTGTACCAGATATTTCGTGATGCTCCCATGCAAAACAATCTCTATATTTATGAAGTACATCAATCAATAATGACTTGTCTTTGTCAAGTAATTCCTTACTTACATAAGTGAATCTAGGACAGTCATTCGTTTCGAGATTAACTTCTTCTAGAGGATCATGGACTTCCTACTTGATATCTTCACTCTTAGCCCGTACTTTTTCATTCTCTTCTCCACCATAAAACTCCTTGTCAGAGTTTGGCGATGATCGAGTATGGTCATCAGAGTTTGGGTAATCAGATAAACATTCAGGAGTCTAAATGTTTGGGTTAACCTCTATATCATGTTGCGAGTAATAACTTGCATATAAATTTTGAAGATCGAATAAGTACCAGATCTGAATTTTCTTTTTGTGTAATTATCCATAAGATTTGTTCAAACTACAACTGTACATAGAAAAGATACTAAACATATCCAATCTTAAGTACTCTAAATTTAGAACTGGACTCTACAGGTGAGTTGTGTTTGTCTTCATTTGCATCTGCCTCTTCTATCTTGGCGATTGCACTGATACCACCTTCAGTTTAGGAAATGACTGAGAATCAAGTTTGAGTACAATCTCATCTGTTTTTGGTGTTGACTTCACAAGAACCTTGGGAAAATCTTGGTTAGTATCAATCATAAAAGCCTTTGCATCAGCACAAACTACCTCGTATTCATCACCATTCCATAATATTATTTTTTGATGCAAAGATGAAGGGACAACATATTTTGATACAACCATTCTCTACCTAGGATAGTATTACAAGATGTTTCTCCTCTTACTATAAAAAATGCTGAAATAGTCCTAGTGGTACCTACTTGGATTTCAATACATGCCAACCCTTCAGTACGTTCAAACTTACCATTGAAACCAGCTATATTAATCTTAACACTAGCCAAATCTTTCTTGCTTTTACCGATTTTATGAAAAACAGAAAGGCATTAGATTTATAGTGGCCCTAGTATCGAATAATAATTTTCCTAGCTCATACCCTTCGAAATTCACACTCACAAAAAGAGGTTTGTTTATGTGCATTATTAACATTGTAATTTCTTAAAAAATGTTGAATGACTTACTGCTCCTGATCATGTTTTACTATTTTACTACTAGATGAACTAGATGTTGCTTTATTCAACTCTGCATATATATAGTAGAGAATTTATACTTACCTGTAGCTTCTGCCTGATCCACTTTATCTGCCCATGAACTGGTACTAAACTTCACCACTTGAGCTCTAAACTCCACTGGTAAAGTCACGGTATTGCAATCTGCCTCGCAATCCTCCTCTGAATACTTTGACAGAAATTCCAGATCTGATTTTGAAACTTCTAGATCAAGACCTTCTAGGTCATAGTCTACTAACTAAGATGCAGGTTGATATGTGGCCATCAGATCCTCACCTAAGATTTCTTCCTTATGATATTATGGGGCTTGGTCTTTTTCTGGAATGCTTTCCATTAGCTCCTTCACTATGGGATGATTCATCTAGTAGATTTTTCACTATCCATTGATTGCTCAATCATTGTGTCAAATCCAGGCTGAACAATTTGTGATGAAATGGTTCTAAGGACACCTCTTTTTAAAGCATCATCATCCATTTAAACTGTGATCGCCTAAATCTGGCTGCTTGAACTACTTCTGACTAATTTCACCTTTTTTTTAAGATTTTCTTTTCTCCTTGAGCTTTAGATTATCATTCTTTGTCACCTTATCTTTCGGCACTCCTTCTGTTCTCCTTTTCATGCTCACATAGTTATCTCGTCTAGTCAGGGGCAAGAGATTCTCCTTTCCCTCGTTCATCTTATCATATCCCAACCTATTCATCGCAGAAGTGGTCAGATTGTCAATCTCTGTCCTCTTCTTATGATGAGCTCTTAGGTGTCTGGGTATCCAAGCTTGATCATTTAGGATGGTCTCAATCTTGACCAATTCAAAATGCAACAAATCTGCACAAGGATAACAAAGATTGTGTCGCAAATTCTTAAGTCCCTCTACTACCTTAACTTGTAGGGGAAACAACTGAATTGCTTCTTTGTAAGATTGTGCTTTTTTTGTGATTATTTAGTTTGTCAGGTGACCTGTGAACTTTTTGACCATTCTCAGAAGACTTGGCTTTATCTTTCTTTCCTTTAGGGTTGAATACAGCAAGGTTCATCGCTTGATATTCTTGCTCTGAAATTCTAACTGCAATCGTTCTAATCTTCTTCTTCAGAAACCCTTTGAAGGCCAAACATTCATTGGTAGCATGAGCAGAACTAAACTGCCATCTGCATATCATCATGTCTTCATAGTCATCACCCTAGCATTGTGGTTACACAATTATTCCTTCCTTGACTAGCCTCTCGTATAATATGACTGCAACAATAACTTCTTTCATTTTTGTATGTTATCCTACACAATATCCATGTCAACACTTACCATAAAACAATTCATTTCATAGACTTCAGACTCTAGTGCAGACTCTGACTCTAATTCGCAAGAACTAACTTTCTCATCAGGGAAATTTATGTGCTTTTTATCTATTTCATCCTGAATCTTATTTCTAAATATTATGCAATTTCTAGTCTTATGAGTAAAAGTATCATGCCATTTACAGTAATTATTTCCTTTAACCTCGTCAGGACTTCTAGTCTTATATCTCCTTGCTAACTTAATCTTTTTATGACTCAAAAGCCAATCAAAGATTGCATCACACCTCCTAATGTCAAAGGTATATTCCTTATTTTGATCAGATTTTAAATCTTTCTTAAAAGTAAACTTCTTGTTAGTTAGATGAGGACATTTAAATGAAAGACCCTATACAAATTCAGCTATTACTGCTTCGTACACATCATCTTCTTGCTCACATTCCTCAACCATGATAGCATAATACTTATGTTTAGATCTAGACTCTTCTTCTAATCACCTCCCATAAGCCATTACAGTGCTAGACAAAGCGACAAAATCAGAAGTACTGTCCTTTAACTTTTTCCTGAAAGGAAAAGACAAACCCTTTTGTACGATAGACACAAACTCTAATTCAAGTATATTTAAGTAACATCTAATCTTGGCATTCTTAAATCTTTTGAAGGTAATCCCCTACAGGTTCTCCTTTTTCCTTCACTATCTTAGCTAAATCAACTATAGTGACCCCTGCCTCAATTCTAGTGAATGGCGAACAAATTGAGTTTGCATATCTTACCAATTTTGAATTGAATTTTGTGGTAAGTGAGTAAACCAAGAGAATGCAGTATTACTAAGAGGACTGGAAAACATTGTAAGCTTAAGGGATTCATTATCTGCCGCATCTCTACACTAGCAACTGAATCTGACCAAGTGTTCCTCAGCAGACATTGTACTATCGCCAGAGAATAGAGGGGAGAATTCAGGAACTTTGAACCCTCTTAGGAATGGATACATCCTATCAATCCACTCAGGATATGGACTGCAGGTTCCTTTTCTAGCATATACACCGTTCTGACACATGGCCCTCTGGATCATTTCCTCTACCTGTCTAAGCAAGGGTTCTTGTCCCATTTATGGAGGTTGACCTTGCATTGGTTCATTAGGTTGAACTGGTGTATCTTGCATATGAAAAGGGTTATATTGATTCCCTTCAGGATTGTGGAAACTCCTATATCTAGCGCCTGTCCCTCTAAGGTATTAGGATTGGGTTGAGACATTGCTGGATACCTCTCTTCATATCGACCACTGGCCTGACCCTGGTTCCATGAAGAACCTTATGTAGGATGGACAAAGTTTAGATATCAACAAGGATATTGGTTGTAATTCCCAGGTTTTGTTGACGATTGTTAGCCATTCATGCCAATAGGTTGAGAGGACATCATTTGTGTAGATGCAGTAACTTGTATATGGCATGCTGGATCTGGCAGATTTCCAATACCATAGTTGAGACAATAAAAGTGTTTTGTATTGGGTCATCCTTATTACAATAGTTGGATTAACTTGTTCGGAAATTGAGGACATTAAAGAGCCCAACAAGTTGGCCCCAAAGGAAGAAATTAAGGAGGCATAGGATTTAGTAATGGCAGTCTTGTAATTATGAGTTTTTGTTTTAAAAGGGGAGTATAAATACATCAAAACCCCAAGGTTTTTCACCCAAAAATAATAATTGTCAGATTTCACAAAAAGCCCAAAAGTTTCCTCGTATTTTCTCTCTCCTTTTTATCTCTTCTTTTTCCTCTCTTTTTTTCTCTTTTTTCTCGTGCCTCTTTCTCCCTCTTCTCCTCCCCTCACGGTTGACAGCCATCGGCAGCCAGCAGCAGCAGCCGGCGACCACCGTCGGCCACCCTCCTTCTCTCTACTTATGTTTTTAGTTCGAAATTATTATAAATAAAAAATACAAAAATAAAAAACTCTTTTATGTTCCTAATTCAATTCTAGTTGTTTTTATTAATTTAAATCATGATTTTGATTGTGTTTTTGTATTGATTTTGGATATTTGACGTTGTTAAATTATTCCTATAATTTTCAGATTTTTATTTAATCAAAAACCCTAATTTATAAACCCTAGAATTTCAGAATTTATTGTTTATGGTTAGGGTTTGATCCTAGGTTGTTGTTGTTGTTTAATTAATGGTTTAAACATGTTTTTAATGAGTTTAAAGCCCTCAAATTAATTCTAGAATTTAATTATACACACTACTTTTTAATTATTGAGTTAGGGTTTGATTACCCATAAAAGGGGAAAAGGGTTTTAATGATTTAAATATGATTTCCTAGTCTATTAGTAATGTTTTATATTAAATAAGTGTGCTTGGATTTTATTTAGGTCATAAAACTAAGTCTTTTTGAAAGGATTTAAAGTATCTACTTAAAGAAAAGGTTTTATGGCTTTTAAGTCATTAAATTGGGTTAATTAGTAAGGTTTAAACTGTATTATAAATGCTCGGTTTTTGTGAGAATAGTGGATTAATTATAATTATGTATTCTTATTTGTAGGAAGCTTCGAGCTAGGTGATTTTTAGTGAGTGTGGCCGAGTTTAGGATTTATTCAAGGTACGTATGTGCACAAGAATATTCACGTATGCGTAGTATCATGCTAGGATTGTAAAGTATGATTTAAGTGATAAATTAGTAGCATGTTTGGTTGATTATATGCTTGGAATTAATGTTGGATGATCATGGATGGTTATGCAAGCATAGGAATATGTTATTTGAGGCATGATACAGGTTGAATATGTATGAATCATGGAAGTATGTTTTATTTTCAAGTATCAAGAAAGCATGAATCTAATAAGCAAGGCTTATATATGTTTAAAAGAGCTAAAATTAGAATTATTGAGCATGATTCATGAATTTATTTCTTGCCCATTTATTATTGGTGTTGAGTCAAGAAGTTAAATTTATTTATTTACTCGCTCATGTAAGTTGAGTTCGAATCAAGGAAGTTAAGCAGTGCATTTTATGCACCAAGGTAGTAATCTTGCAACTTTGTGCACAAAACTAGGCAAGGAACCTTAATTAAAATAAATAGTATATGCTCACTAATTAATTCAAGAATGAATTGGAAGTAGGTGTTGATTGTTGTCATGTTTATTCTTGATTGATAGGTTGGAGTCATCACAAGTTAATTTGGTAAATCACGTAAACTGTAAGAGGATACGCACCAAAACTCTTGGAACATATATACCTGGAATATGAATATATGGGGGGAGTTATGAGGTTTGATATTTAACCATTCTTTTATTTTAATGCGCTGGAATTCCGTCACAAATGTGATATAGTAGGTGCCAATTGGGGTAGCTCCCTAATTGGAAGCTCCATGTTTCATGGGATTTTTATAAAGGAAGGAAACTTGTTCGATGCGTAATCCAAAATTATTATTAATAATTAATATTGCTAGTTATGAGTCAAATTGTATGGCGAGCCTGTTTTAATTATTTTATTTGATGCTAGGATATTCATGTTAGTGTGGTGCATATGTACTCAGCTTTTGCTGATTCGTACTTTTGTGTTTGGCTTTAGCTTTCCTTTGGATTGACCCTACTATGACCCATTTATATGGTGAGTAGAGGGTTGAAATAAAAAGGAGGTAACAGGTACTTGAAGCATGAAGAGCATGATGGGAAAGAGTGCACAGAATGACTTGTTATGTTTTTTAGTTTTGATATTTTTGAATTATTTGTTATTGTTTATGGACTAACATTATTGTGTTTGTTTTTAATTGGTTTTTAAGAAGGGCCATGTTTGAATTGGTTCCAACTTGTGAATATTTTATTCTACTTTTGTTTAGAGGTTGTGAACTCAAGTTTTATTTTGAAAGTTGGTTTTCATTTTTAGACTTTCGTTGTGTGACTTTGAAAATTAGTTTAGCCGTTATCACGGTGGCGGTAATATTTTGGTTATTTCCTAAAAAGGGTTTTATTTAGAGTAAAATGAGTATTTTTAAAAGAAGGAAATTTCCAGGGTATTACAAAGTGGTATATGGGAGCTTTGGTTGGATTTTAATTACCACTAAAGCCAAAAACGTTTTTTTTAGGTACCTATGTTTTAAAGCTTGGCCAAGTGCTTATTTAATTAAGTTTGAAAATATTTTTAAGAGGTCCGATTTTTTTTACAAAGGCCGAAAATATCTTTTCTTTTTTTTTTATTTATTTGGTCCAAATTTTTTTTAATAATAAGGGCCGAATTTTTTTTTTCTTTAAGGGGGTCCGAATTTTTTTTTATTATTTTCGGACAATAATTTTCGAAAATAAAGTTCCATTTCTAAAAAAAAAAAAAAAAAAAAAAAAAAAAAAAAAAAAAAAAAAAAAAACTTATGTGTGCAGGTATGCGAAGGAATTAAGGTATGTTATTATGTGTTAATTGCTTTTGAAAGCATGTGGTGAGATTAGGTAGGAAAGAAAGGGCATATAGGTTAGAATTGTATGTTTTCCTATGTGCATATTTTATTTATGTAAGGTGTTTAAGCATGTTGTATGATAATATGTATCTATGTGAAAGCATGTTTATGTGTAATAACCTAAATTGTATGATTGAACACCAAACTTAAATTTTTGCAAGGAATTGTATACTGACTGATAAGTAATTTTTCTTTATTGAGTCATAACCCGAAATACCTTGCAGGATGTTTGATTTACCTAGTAGATTCACTACCACGGTTACTTTAGTACAGAAGGACTATGAGCATGTGTGGGATTATACTTTTACTGTACTTATAGATCTGATGTGTATGGGGAGCGTCATCTTGACCAACCAGACTATGTCTCTGCCATGATTGTTCATTGTTTGCCTAACTATCCTCCCTATGAGGCTATTAAGAGTTGTTTTCGTGATTATCATTTCCCTAATGGTGTAGCTAACTATACAAAGTATAAGGACTCTAATGGTCAGTGGTGAGCAGATTAGAGATATTTATACCGTTACATTGCTCACAAAGAATTCATTTACCTTAACCCTCAATATGCTTCTTATCCTCCTCCTTACCATAACTTTGGTGATCCAACTCCACAACAAAATGCACCGTATTATTCTTCAGAAAAAGATGATCCCATGTCTGAGTCAGAACCTGAGCAAACTTATGAGAGTCAAGGTGAGCCAATAGAGCAAGATAATGAGTCTGGGGATTCTTCATGCAAAATCATTCCCAATCCAAATCCTCCAAGCCCTCAGTAATCATTAACTTAGAATCTGATGAGTCTGACGAAGACCTTGAGGAAGAAATGGATCCTGAGCAAGATGATGATGATGATGGTGGCAATGATGGTGATAATGGGAGTGATCCTGAGTATAATCCAAAGAAGTACAAGGAGATAAAAGACAAGATTGACAATGTCAATATTTGAAGATTTTAGACTAACTTTCCTTTAGTGTTTTAAGTATTTATTTCATTCTTTATTCATGGTTATAGTTTAATACGTACTGCGTGAGTAATAAGTAGCAAAGCTACATTTGGGATATTCCAAACATTTCTTTTCAGTATTTCAATAAAGTATTATTTATTCTTTTTATATTTATTTCCATCTTTAAACAACCTTATCAAACGTCATTTATTACTTTTATTTTCTGTAAATGGTATCAAGGGAAATGACTTAAAAACATTTTTGTGATGTGTTTACTTGAGTGAAATGGTTGCATGACAACCAATATAATGTGTTGATTTATTAGTAAGAGAAATGAGTAGTTGCTTTTACTATAATTCAAAATTACTGCTTGTATGCTTGAATTAAAGTAGCTTGGTTATTGTCTAGTTACAAGAGAGTTGTGACCAACCTAATAGTAGTCATTTCTTTATTTAAGAGGACTAGGATGGCAGGGAGAAACAACAATGACAATGACCTGAACGAGGTAGTAAGGCAATTAGCTGTTGTAGCTCAACAGTTAGCTGAAAGGAATAACAATAACAATCTTGACCCTACTGGGGAGTTGTTTAAGAAAATAGCCTAAAGCAAACCGCCTACCTATCAGGGAGAACCTGACCCAACTATCCTTGAAAACTGGCTGAGAGAGTTTGAAAATTTGTTTGTGGCAGTAGCATGTCCTAACGAGTCCAAAGTGAGTAGTGCACCTTATTACTTAAGGGGTGAAGCAGAGTTGTGGTGGCAGCAGAATGAACAAGCTGTGAGAGCATTACCTAACCTTAGATGGAATGTGTTCAAGGAGCAAGTGAAGGATAAGTTCTACCCTATATTCTTGCAGAAGCAGAAAGCTGATGAGTTCCTGGAACTTAATATGGTGAGTATGTCAGTGACTGAGTATTACACTAAGTTTATCGAGCTATTTAGGTTTGCTACAGATACTGTGGCTACTGATAGGTAGAAATCTAGAAGGTTTGAGAGAGGATTGCCTCTTTCTCTCCAAAGCAAATTGTCAGGACAAGTGTTTGACAATTTGGATGAGTTGTATAGTAGGGCAACGCATTCACATGCGTTGGAGTTGAAGGAGAAAGCTAAAAACGTTGAGTTGGAAGCTAGGGAGAAAAGAAAGGAGCCTATGACTAGTTCCGCACCATCTGGGAACCAAAATAACTTTAAGAAGCAAAAGTTTACAACTACCAAGGTAATAACTTCCAAAACAATAGGAACAACCAAGGTGGGCGCAATTTTCCTAAGGGAAATAGGAACCAACTTGGGAATCGTAGCTAGAGGATATATTACTGTAAGAGATGTTCCAACAACCACCCAGGGAAAGACTGTGAAGGTAACTTAATCACTTGTAACCTATGCAACAAGCAAGGGGACAAGGCATATGAGTGTTTCTATAAGAATAAAGGGGGTCAAGGAAACAACCAATTTAAGGGTAGTGGATAACTGAAATCAGCATAAAGGAGATCAGGGTAGCAATGGGAATCAAGTGAACAAGGGGGCGCAGTTTCAGAATGGAAATAAGAATACCAATAGTGGTAACACACAAGTCAAGGGTGGAACACCAGGAAATCTTAATGTGATGGGTTCGCGTGAGGCTGATGCAGCGAGAGATGTCATTATTGGTACATTTTATATAAACTCAGTTCCTGTTAAAGTTTTGTTTGATTCTGGTGTAACATATTCTTTTATTTCTAAAGCTATGCTTCCAAAACTATCGCATTGTTTGAAAACTGTAGATGACATAGATATTCCTATAGAACTTCCAACTGGGGGTGTTGTTTATTGTACTAGGGTCTATAAGGATGTTCCCGTGAAGATTAAAGGTAAGGAATTCCTATTCAACCTGATTGAATATGAAACTAGGAGACCTTGATATAATTTTGGGAATGGATTGGTTATGTCATTATCATGCTGAGATTCGATGTCAGTCATAGAAAATCCAATTGAAAACAGCTCAAGGAGAGCTCGTAACCCATTAGAGGCATGGAAAACCCAGGCATACTAAGATCATTTCTGTGATGAAGTTGGCAAAATATATGAAGAAGGGAAACCCAATCTATTTCTGTAGTGTGAGAAACTTAGAGTATGAGGAACCATCTAAACCAAAGGATATTGAAGTAGTGAAGGAGTTTCTAGATGTGTTTCCAAAAGAGATTCCGAGTATGGCGCCAAAAAGAACCATAGACTTAGTACCTGGAACCGCACCTATCTCTAAGGCACCATACAAGATGGCGCCTGCTGAGATGAGCAAATTGAAAAGTCAATTACAGGATTTTTCGGAGAAGGGATACATACGACCAAGTGCATCACCATGGGGAGCTCCTGTATTGTTTGTGAAGAAGAAAGATGGTAGCATGAGGCTATGCATCGATTATAGGGAGTTAAACAAGGTAACCATAAAGAACAAATACCCTTTGCCTGGAATAGATGACTTGTTTGACCAATTAAAAGGTGTAGCTGTGTTTTCTAGGATTGATTTTAGGTCTGGATATCATCAACTACGGATTGTAGAAGAGGACATTCCGAAAACGACATTTAGGACAAGATATGGACACTATAAGTTTACAGTAATGCCTTTTAGGTTGACAAATGCACCTGCAATATTTATGGACTTGATGAATAGAGCATTTCAACCTTTCTTAGACCAATTCATTGTGGTATTTGTTGATGATATTTTGGTTTATTTAAAGAATAAAGAGGACCATGCAGAGCATTTGAGATAAGTATTAGCTACTTTAAGGACTAACATGTTGTATGCCAAATTCTCGAAGTGTGAGTTTTGGCTGGAGAAGGTAGCATTTTTAGGACATTTTGTATCTAAAGAAGGAGTTGAGGTAGGTCCTGCAAATATTGAAGCTGTGAAGGGGTAGCCTACACCCAAGAATGTGTCGGATATTCGAAGCTTCTTAGACCTAGCTGGATATTATAGGCGGTTTGTGAAGGATTTTTCAAAGATAGCTAGACCTATGACTTTGTTGATAAAGAAAGAATCTAAGTTCATTTGGAGTGATAAGTGTGAAGAAGCGTTTCAAACCTTGAAGAAGAGTTTGACTACAGCACCAGTGTTGACTTTATCTGATGGGAGTGGTTCTTATGATTTGTATAGTGATGCATCTAAGAATGGACTTGGATTTGTTTTGATGCAAAATGGGAAGGTGATTACGTATGCATCAAGGCAATTGAAGAAACATGAAGTTAACTACCCTACTCATGATCTAGAACTGGCAGCAATAGTGTTTACATTGAAAATATGGAGACATTATTTATATGGAGTGAAATGTAGGATATTCACATACCATAAAAATTTTAAGTATCTTTTCGCGCAATCAACCTTGAACATGAGACAACGTAAGTGGCTAGAATTCTTCAATAACTATGAAATAGATATCCAATACCATGAGGGTAAAGCGAATGTAGTCGCGGATTCTTTGAGCCGCAAAGCAACACATAGGGTGAACGCTTTGGTAGTGGCAGATGAGCTTTGTAAAGAAATGAGTAAGTTGAACCTCGAGGTAGTACCATATGGAACGTTAAAATGAATGCTTAATAATTTGAGTATCCAACCAACGATATTTGATGAGATTAAGGATAACCAAGTAGGGGATGTGAAATTAGATCGCGTAAGGGAGAGGATCAAGCAAGGGAAGGCGACTGATTTCAGAACCCATGATGATGGGAGTATTCAATTCAAGGGGAGGTGGTGTGTACTACAAAAATGTGAGGAGTTGAAGAAGAAATTGATGGAAGAAGGGAATAATACACCCTATTCAATACATCCAGGAAGAGATAAACTTTACAAGGACTTGAAAAAGGTGTATTGGTGGCCTAAGATGAAGAAGGAAGTAGCAGAGTTTATAGCCAAATGTCTAACCTGTCAGAAAGTTAAGATAGACCATAAGAGACCACAGGGAACAGTACAACCACTCAAGATCCCGGCTTGGAAGTGGGATTGCATCTCGATGGATTTTGTCACTAGTTTACCTAAGTCTAAGAATGGGATGATACCATCTGGGTTGTGGTGGATAGACTTACAAATTGGCAGTGTTTATACCAATGAAGGAGACTTGGAAAATGGAACAGCTTGCAAAGGCTTACATCAAGAATGTTGTGAGGCTACATAGAGTTCCTAAGGATATCGTTTCTGATAGGGATTCTAGGTTTCTTTCAAAATTCTGGAAAAGTGTTCAGGAGAACTTTGGTACGACGTTGAAGATGAGTACAACATTTCACCCTACAACAGATGAACAATCTAAGAGAACTATCCAAACCTTGGAAGATATGTTAAGATAATGTGTGTTAGATTACCAAGGTGGATGGGAAGATAGCTTGGACTTGGTAGAATTCTCTTACAATAATAAATACCATGCAAGCATTAGCATGGCACCATTTGAGGCCTTGTATGGAAGGAAGTGTAGGAGTCCACTATGTTGGACTGACATTAGTGAGAAAATAATTCTAGGTCCACGATAGAAGAAACATCGAAGCAAGTGAGAGAAATCCAAGCTAAGATTCAAGTTGCCCAACATAGACAAAAGAGTTACGCAAAAATTTAAAGCGTAGAGAAAAGGAATTTCGAGTTGGTGATAAGGTTTTGCATAAGGTTTCACCAATGAAAGGAGTGATGAGATTTGGGAAGAAAGGGAAGTTGAGTCCAAATTACATTGGACCATATGAGGTTTTGCAAAGAATAGGAAAAGTTGCTTATAGATTGACATTGCCTTCGGACCTCAGCAAGGTACTACACGATATGTTTCACGTTTCTCAATTGAGAAGTTACATCCCAGACAAGTCGCATGTCTTACAACCTGAAACCAAAGCCTAACCTATGAGGAAAGACTTGTAAGGATTCTTGATAGTAAAGTGCGTAGTCCACGCAAGAAAGATGTCAAGATAGTAAAGGTTTGTGGTCGAATCAAGAAATTGAGAAAGCGACATGGGAACCTGAGGATGAAATGAGAAAGAAGTACCCAGAATTGTTTGAGGTTAGTTGAGTTACGGGGACGTAACTCGTTTTCTTTAAGGGGGGTAGAATGCGGTATAATTTCGCGCTTTTTACCTTATTTTCAAGCATTTTTGTGCATATTTAGTATATTTTGCACAATCTTATACAAAGTTTAGAAAGAAAGAGATCAAGAAAGGTTACAAAATGTACATCAACTATAAGTATTAAGAAAAAAATTTACTAAGTGGGTGAAAAAGTACAGTTTTAAAAAAGTTTTGAACAAAGTTTCATGATTTTCGTGCTCAAGTTTCGAGGACAAAACTTCTTTTAAGGGGGGTAGATTGTAATACTCTATATTTTTATAATATTTTTATACATAAATTATTTCTTTTATTTATTTTTATAAATTAAAATGTTTCATTTCATTTTAAAAGAAATTAATTATTTAAATATTATGTAAGTGTGTATAAAATAATATGACTCATTAATTGAGGCAATAAAAGTGTTTTGTATTGGGTCATCTTTATTTAAATAGTTGGATTAACTTGTTGGGATATTAAGGACACTAAAGAGCCCAACAAGTTGGCCCCAAAGGAAGAAACATGGAGGAGTAGGATTTAGTAATGATAGTCTTGTAATTATGAGTTTTTGTTTTAAAAGGAAAGTATAAATACTTCAAAACCCCAAGGTTTTTCACCCAACAATCATAATTGTCAGATTTCACAAAAACAACAAAAGTTTTCTCCTATTTTCTCTCTTCTTTTTCCTCTCTTTTTTTCTCTCTTTTCTCACTCCTTTCTCTCCCTCTTCTCCTCCCCCTCACGTTCGACAGCTACCGACGCCACCACCAGCCACTGCCGACCACCGGCGGCCACCCTCCTTCTCTCTCCTTTTGTTTTTGGTTCAGTATTATTATAAAAAAAAATAATAAAATAAAATAAAATAAAATCTTTTCTCTTCTGAATTTCATTTTAGTTGTTTTTATTAAAGTATGATTTTGATTATGTTTTCGTATTGATTTTGGATATTTGATGTTGTTATATTATTCCTATATTTTCAGATTTTTATTTAATCAAATACCCTAATTTACAAACCCTGGAATTTTGGAATTTAATGTTTATGGTTAGGGTTTGATCCTAGGTTGTTGTTGTTTAATCAATGGTTTAAACATGTTTTAATGAGTTTAAAGCTCTCAAATTAATGCTGGAATTTAATTATACACACTACTTTTTAATTATTGAGTAAGGGTTTGATTACCCATAAAAAGGGAAAAGGTTTTAATGATTTAAATATGATTTCCTAGTCTATTAGTAATGTTTTATATTAAATAAGTGTGCTTGGATTTTATTTAGGTCATAAAACTAAGTCTTTTTGAAAGGATTTAAAGTATCTACTTAAAGAAAAGGTTTTATGGCTTTTAAGTCATTAAATTGGGTTAATTAGTAAGGTTTAAACTGTATTATAAATGCTCGGTTTTTGTGCGAATAGTGGATTAATTATAATTATGTATTCTTATTTGTAGGAAGCTTCGAGCTAGGTGATTTTTAGTGAGTGTGGCCGAGTTTAGGATTTATTCAAGGTACGTATGTGCACAAGAATATTCACGTATGCGTAGTATCATGCTAGGATTGTAAAGTATGATTTAAGTGATAAATTAGTAGCATGTTTGGTTGATTATATGCTTGGAATTAATGTTGGATGAGCATGAATGGTTATGCAAGCATGTGAATATGTTATTTGAGGCATGATACAAGTTGAATATGTATGAATCATGGAAGTATGTTTTATTTTCAAGTATCAAGAAAGCATGAATTTAATAAGCAAGGCTTATGTATGTTTAAAAGAGCTAAAATTAGAATTATTGAGCATGATTCATGAATTTATTTCTCACCCATTTATTATTGGTGTTGAGTCAAGATGTTAATTTATTTATTTACTCGCTCATGTAAGTTGAGTTCGAGTCAAGGAAGTTTAGCAGTGCATTTTATGCACCAAGGTAGTAATCTTGCAACTTTGTGCACAAAACTAGGCAAGGAACCTTAATTAAAATAAATAGTATATGCTTGTTTAGCAGTGCATTTTATACACCAAGGTAGTAATCTTGAAACTTTGTGCACAAAACTAGGCAAGGAACCTTAATTAAAATAAATAGTATATGCTCACTAATTAATTCAAGAATGAATTAGAAGTAGGTGTTGATTGTTGTCATGTTTATTCTTAATTGATAGGTTGGAGTCATCACAAGTTAAATTGGTAAATCACATAAAGTGTAAGAGGATACGCACCAAAACTCTTGGAACGTATATACCTGGAATATGAATATATGGGGGGAGTTATGGGGTTTTATATTTAACCATTCTTTTATTATTAATGCGCTGGAATTCCGTCACAAGTGTGATATAGTAGGTGCCAATTGGGGTAGCTCCCTAATTGGAAGCTCAATGTTTCATGGGATATTTTTTAAGGAAGGAAAATTGTTCGATGCGTATCCAAAATTATTATTAATAATTAATATTTCTAGTTATGAGTCAAATGTAAGTTGACTTGTGATTGTATGGCGAGCATGTTTTAATTATTTTATTTGATGCTAGGATATTCATGTTAGGGTGGTGCATATGTACTCAGCTTTTGCTGATTCGTACTTTTGTGTTTAGCTTTAGCTTTCCTTTGGATTGGCCCTACTATGCCCCATTTATATGGTGAGTAGAGGGTTGAAATAAAAAGGAGGTAACAGGTACTTAAAGCATGAAGAGCATGATGGAAAAGAGTGCAGAGAATTACTTGTTATGTTTCTTAGTTTTGATACTTTTGAATTATTGGTTATTGTTATGGACTAACATTATTGTGTTTGTTTTTAATTGGTTTTTAAGAAGGGCCATGTTTGAATTGGTTCCAACTTGCGAATGTTTTATTCTACTTTTGTTTAGAGGTTGTGAACTCAAGTTTTATTTTGAAAGTTGGTTTTTATTTTAAGACTTCCGTTGTGTGACTTTGAAAGTTAGTCTTAGCCGTTATCACGGTGGCGGTAATATTTTGGTTATTTCCTAAAAAGGGTTTTATTTAGAATAAAATGAGTATTTTTAAAATAAGGAAATTTCCAGGGCATTACACTGCCTGGTAACCGCTTGTTGGATAATAGAGTCAAAGTTTCTCAACTCGATCGTTACCACTCTGACAGTTTCTTCCACCATGACATGATAGTAGTTATCAAATTGCTCTCTATTGTTTTCTTTTAGATCTTCCAACAGACCCTTCACAATTTCCATATACTTAGTGTAAATTGCGTTGAGTAAGTGTTTGTTAGGAGACTGGCTTTCTACTCCTTCTAAAACCGATTCATCTTGTCTTTGTGTATGAGGCTCGAATGGTTCGAAAGAATGTGCCATATGTTTCGTTGGCAGTTGATTTTCCAGATCTGGTTGATCCTCTAAAATAGTCTCACGAATGTGTTCGGCTGAATTAACATCTTCATTAGTGTTTCCTTTACGTGCTAAACGCTTAGGAGTCATGGGAAAAACTTCCAAATTAACAAAGTTAACGTGATTTAGTTTAGTGTTCTCCCACTGTGGTCGCCAAAAAAACTTGTTGAGGTAAATATTATTCTTTACCAATAAGTTAAATACTCTATCTTGTTCTAGAGTATTAAGGGGCTGCTCCTCGAGTTACCAGTTTCAAAGATTGATAACCTTGCTAACGTAAAAACAAAACAATAAGGAAGCTTTCCCAAAATAAGTAAAACAAGTTAGATTGCTCAAAGAAACGAGTAGATAAACATATGACAAAAGATACAAATACAGTCCATTAATTAAAGGATAGAGTCAGGTCTACAATTGTATAAGTTGAAGGAGAGGTTACCTCCATGATCATACAATTGGAAAAGACAAACGATGTTGAATACATGCTACGTGATAAACTACACTATCGCTTGGCTACTAAGCCAAGGAAAATTACGAAAGCTAAGTAGAAAGCTTTAAAGAAATGAAATGCTTGTTGGTTATTGATTTGCTGATGTCTTCATTTTTTTTGCACTTCTATTTATAGGAGAAATGGAGCGGCTATGGATGACTCTCATAACTTTTATACGGTTATGTTTCTTGGCGCCAACACTTCTGTAAAAATTAATAACGTCCATTAGCCTCCTAAAATGGCCTCTATATATTGGGCCTTTATGTGATATCGGCCCAATTGCTTTTATGTCTTGACCAGTTTAGCCCAAAGACCTTTTATAGACTCTAAAAACCTTTTTACTCGGTCAAAGTCAAGAAGGTCAACCAAAAGTCAAAAAATCTGACTTTTGGGTGTAACACATATCTTCATGGGTCCATGCGAATGCGTCTTTTTCAGCTTCCAGGAATTGTAGGATTTGCTTGCTCAGGTTCTGCTCAGTTTTGCTCCCATTCTAACTTTCTTATCTGGGTGATCTGGATTCAGTTGAACCTCGTTGGATTCTTGTTCTTCAGATGTAATAATCTTTTTTTGGCCCAACTGAATCTCTGATTGCTATGCTGATTCTTTCTCTGCTAATGTTGCTTTCAAAGCTATCTTGTAACATTCCTTAGCTTCTTTTGGGTCTCCTTTAATTTCTTAAATTCCCCATTTGGTGGGAAATTTGATGATTTGATGGTAAGTTGATGGGATCGCCTTCATCTCATGGATCCATGGTCTGCCCAAAATAATGTTGTAAGATGATAAAGTATCAATCATTAGGAATTTTACCTGTAGGTTGATTCCTTTCGCGAGTAGATGTCTTCCTCAAATCTGACTTGGGCCATTGCTTTGGCTTGGACATCTTCAATAGTTGTGCAAGGATATTTGGTCAGTTCCTTGTAGAGTTCACTATGATCCAACAATCCTCTCCTTAATGCTTCAATGGTACGTAATGAGAGCATCACATTTGTATATTCCGGTCTTCTCCCTGTTGAACTTGTTTAGATAATCTCTTAGGGATTCACCATGCCTTTGCATTACTCTGTACAGATTTGAGGATTGCTTCTTGATTTTTCTGCTGCTTGCAAACTGGAATTTGAATAGATTGACCATTCCTGCAAAAGATTGAATAGTCCCATTATCTAAATTAATGAACCATGGTAGGGTTAGACCTGACAGGGTGGCTTCAAAGCCCTTGCACATAATTGCTTCTCTGATGTCTCCTGAGATGGATCTTGTCATCATTTTCTGTTTATAGTGGGATAAGTGCTCATCAGGATCTGCCATGCCGTCGTACATGGCCATGTTTGGCGTAGTGAACCTTTTTGGTACTTCGACCATAGCGATCTCTTCTGAGAAGGGTGACTCTATGTAGCCATTAGTAGCTTCCTCCTCCATTGGCTTTGGTACTCCAAGAATCTTTTGCGATCTTTGCCTCAAAAGCCTTGAGGTATTCCTTGACTACCTTTTCTATCTTTCCCTCCTCAGTTCTTGATTTCTTATTCCCTTGCAGGGTACATGCATCAATGAAACCTTCAGCCAAGGACACATCCTTGTTGTTAGAACCTTTCTCCCTGTTATTTAGGGTATGGAGTGCTCGTGACAGGTCAAGTTTCTTGGCTAGCCCGTCTGTATTCTTACTTGAATTTGTTGTTTTAGATGCAACTAAGTATATTTGGCTTCAAAGGGCTTCATTTTGCTTAATTAAACTTGTGATTCTGGCCTCAGTTTGGACCTTTTGGGCCAACAAGGTTTCTATTTGGCTTTTTTTGTTAGTCTAAGGTTTGACTGTTGGGTTTCGTAGCGTCTAATGCTACGCAGAAGAAAAACCCGCCCAAGACCCGCTCACTAATTAAAGAAACTAAATATTTAATCACATAATTAACAACATAAAAGAGAGAAAGAGAAAAGACATTCTTACCCTTGACGCGTGCTTCGCTCGATTCACGAGCTCTTACTTCAAAGCCCGAGCTCGCAAGTGCGACGGCCTCCTAGGCTCGCACCCTCGACCCGACCCGAACGGTCCTAGTCCTGAAGGTTAGTCAGGACTTAACCAGTAAAAACTAGAGTATTACGAACTTAAGGTTTTCACACTTTACTAAGGAGATGCCTTTTTAGTTCCACTCAAGTGTTCTTCCCAAAACCCAAAACTTGGGTATTTATAGGGAAATGAACCTTGATTTCCCATTCTCAATCAATGTAGGAGATTTGCATTTTTCCTTATTTTAATTTAATAAAAAAAAAACAAAATAAAATGCTAAATCAATAAACAAGCTATAAGTGGCAATGGGAGAGGAAGAATTAGGTGAGGACCATTTCAGGGGGGGTGGCCATAGCCTTGCTCATCAAGCAAGGCCCTTGTAATCGGTCCCCACTCAAAACCAGACCACTCCACTACTAAGCTAGCTGGCAGTCTGCTTTGGCTGCCAAGGCTGCCAGCTACCGCCTAGCACCAAGGCTGGGCAGCCCAGCCAACCAGCAACGCATGCACAACAAGCCAGCCAGTACATCGCTAGCCAGCCCGCGGCACATGCACAGCCAGCCAGCACGCATGCATCGCTGCGATGCTGTTGCGTAATGCTGCTTGGTGCTGCTTGGTGCTGCTTGCTAGCACGGATGCATAGCCTAGCATGCCTAGCACGCTGCTATGCGATGCTGCTGCTTGGTGCGAAGCTGCGATGGGCTAGGCGCCATGCCCTAGCACGCTAGCAAGCACGCAAGGCACCATGCCTGCGTTGCTTGCGATAGCAAGGCCCAGCAAGCCTAGCATGTTGCTGGCCTTGCGATGCTTGCGGGCTAGCGAAGGGCTTGGTGCTTGGCCTAGCATGATGTGATGGATAGCGCTGCTATGCTAGCATGCCTAGCCACGCATGCACAGCTACACCACACGCATGCACGCATCTTGCGATGCTTGTGCCATGCGATGTGCGTGTGCTAGGGGATGCTAGGCACCCATGATGCACATGGGTTGGTGACCTCGCCTAGCCTAGAACTCACATGGCTAGGCCAATGCGAGGCTACAGCTAGGATCGAATTTGTCGCTTGTTTGATTTCACGTCTCGTCGTATTTTAAATTCGACTCGACTTGCGACGCTCGGTCTCGACGCTCTAAGCTCGATATCCGACGTCTTTGTTTGTAATATTCTTATGACTCATCTAATCCTTCTGATTGATTCATCGATTCGGATCGGTTATTCGATTGGGGTGCGACCCGAAGGGTTCAGTCAAGATTAAGCCGTAATATTAATTATGCATTAATATTATTGATCGGAAGCGGCCTCCACCTAGGCATTCCGATCATTTGACCTCACTGAAGAATTAGCTTTCTAATAATTCCGAACCCTCTATCGGAATAATACACTTGTTGGAAGGACACCATTCCTTTCATTGACGAAATGCATTCATTCCTTCATTGATTTCGGCTATTGTGAAGGGTACTGAGTTTCCAGCCATGATTAAGTGATGCTCTTTGTGGTCTTTTGGAGAGCTTTTGGTAGGTTAACTGATTATCAGCCCCACAGTGGACGCCAAATTGTTTAGGACAAATCTTAGAGGGGTAGTTCTAGGAATTTGTTTAAGGTTTTAGGGGTATTGATAATCAATCGTACAAGAAACAATCAAAACAACAAAGAACAACAATACGACTAAAGAACAATAGATAAAGAGAAAAATAAGAGAAAAAAAACGACAATATTGAGTAAGGACAGCTTCCTTGATCAGAATAGCTACGATTGTTATTGAATGTTCGGTGAAAATAGTTCGAGTATTAATATATGAATCATGCTTACATGTTTTTCTAGCTATTTATACCTAGAGATCTCTAGGGTTTGTACAAATATTGAACGATTTATTAGTAGGGGAATAATCGTAATTGATCCTCTTGCCTTGACTTTCTCCTTGTATTTTTGGTATATTTCCCTTGCTGCCTTTGTGATTGATTTCCTTGCTATATTTGTATCAATCAAGCCGTTGTCTTGATTCCTTCTTTGCTTGGCTTGTTCTAGTTCTTTTGATTGCAGCTTTATGCCTTTTAGGCTTCTTGGGGATACGGGCACAACACCCACGTGCATTATTATTACTAATGCCTACACTCTAGTGTACATAAATATACCGACCCCCCTCCCACCACCACAACCAATTTACCTCCCCCCAAATAAAATCTCCCCAAAAAAAATACAGATTATATGTATCACCATTATTATCTTCTAAAAAGCTTCATTTTATGATTCTTCTCTTCAAAACCCATCATCCTTTGTTTCCTCTCTCCAAAAAAATTCATCATATCCATTTCTCTCTCCAAAAACCTTCATCCTTGATTTTCTCTCTCTAAAAACCTTCATATTTTCCATCATAGAAGTTTAATCATCATCTATCATGTCACTTCTTATGGGAGCTTCATTGTTGACGCAAATCACTGATGAGGTACTAATTTCTCTCTCCTTTTTCCATTCAACGATTTGATATAATTGTTAAATGATGATTTGATTACTCTAATTTTTTTCCCAAATAATTAATTGTCAAATCATAGAAAAAAAATAATATATTGGATGAAATATATCAATATTTGATGTATTCTTGTGTTGAAATAGTTTATGGTGTGTTATTATATTATATAATTATTAGACATAAATAATTGAAAACAGAGTGTTGTCCTAATTTTCTGGATAGTTTAATCTATTTCGTCAGATTATTGAGATGTAAATTTAGTTTAGTGTGGAAAATAATTTTTGAAGAATGTTCATTTTCGTTATGATAGATGTTCATTAGCGTATTAGTAAATGATCATTTGCATATTAATATACAAGCATTAGATTTTTGATAAATGTTCATATTATTGTCATCTTCATCAAATTTTTTCTCTAGAATTAAAGATTTTGAGTAAGAGTTTGTGACTTCTTATACTTTTTTGTGGAAATAAGTGATTCTTATAATTGTTGTTGAATTATGTTATTGTTTGATATTCTCTAATTTTGTGTTAAGGCGTGATTTTATATTATTAATTGTTGGCCTAAATTTATAAAAATTATGTACAATTTGTTCTAGTTCTTATGATTGTTATGCCTAATAATGGAAATTTATTTTTTATACCATCCATTCTCATATTGATAAATGCTCATTATGATCTATATATATATGTGTTCATTCACATATTAATTGATGACCATTTGAATTTTGATAAATGTTCATTTGATTGTTTTATATGTACATTCTCATATTGTAAAATAGTCACTTAGATTTAAATGCACGTTCATTTCATTCTCATATTTAGAAATGCTCATGAGTCTCATTTGGATATTGATACTACATGCATGCAAATTGTTTATTGATAGATGTTTATTCAAATATTAATACATAAATTGTTCATCCTTGCTTGGATATATGTATATTCACATATTTATATAATGCTCATATGTAAAAATCATAAGGAATAATGAAATCATTTGCCACTGAAAATTGAATATAGAGTATAGTTGTGCTAATTTTTTGACTTAGTTGAGCTTTCGTAGAATTATTGAGATTTGAATTAGTTTATAGGAAAAATGACTTTTCAATAAATGTTCATTTTCATTTTGATAGATGTTCACTATATATGATATTAGTATATGATCATTCACATTCTTATGTCATTCAGATATTAATGAATGTATACTGGGATTTAAACAAATGTTCATTTAGATTAAAATGTGTACATGTTCATTCTCATATTGAAAATAATAATACATGTTCAACTTCATATTAAATTAATATATACATACATTTTAACTCTAATATTGATAGATTTTTATTCGAATATTGATACATAGACGTTCATTTGGATATGTGTATATTTACACATATATTAATGTATGTTCATTCACATAATAGAAAATGTTCAAAAATAAATCACATATTGTTCATTCATCGTAGAAAATGTATTATTTTATTACTTTATAGTGTGTTCATTTTCGAATTCGTAATTGTTATAAATGTCCAATTTTGAATCCTTAGATTTCACGTACTTTTGTTCGGAATGTGTTCATGATTGTTATTCATTTTTTTGAAAAACGTGATCTCTTATTGTACAGGATAATCAAGTAAGGAAGTTAAAGGCGACAAATATATTGTGCTCATCGGATTATATTTTTCATGGAAAACACGTAACTATCATATGATTAGAGGTGCAACGAGGAGAATATATCAATATAGACACTTTATTATACCAAATGTAACAATAAATAATATTCATTTAACAAGACAAATATGTACATTTAGAATTTAATGGTTCACTTTCATGTATATGAAATAATTACATGAAATAGAATAGAAATGTGTTATTATTGTAATTAAATTTAATTTATTTTATATTGGAAATTATTTTTAACAACGTTTTATTTAAATAAATAGAATTCTTAGATGTATGTACTTGCATACATCTTATTATATTATTTATATAGTTACACATACCTATTGAAATGAACATTTGATGATACAAAAATGAACATCTGTTGAAACATAAATAAACAAAAATGAACGTTTGATGATGCAATACTTCTTATAATAAAAATGATTTGAGTGTAATAATCCTTATAAATAAATTTGTTCTTAGTTTTATTTATAGAAAATTCTAAAAATAAAATTTAGAAAATATATAAGTATTAATTAGAACAAAAAAACTCCTTGCTAAAAATGAACAACTAATAACACAAAAATGAACATTTACCAATACAGAAATGAACATGTTATAAAAATTTACCGGAAATTCATTAAAAATAAAATAAAAAAAAATAAAAAAAAAAAAAAAAAAAAAAGAAAAAGAAAAAAGGGGAGGGGGGGGGGACGACAGGTACACGCGAAGGGTGGGGGCAGGGGGTGCAGGTAGTGTTCCCCACTCCTGGGTGTAGGTAAAAATTTGTAACATGCATTACCCTCCTTACTTTTACATTCTCTCTCTTAAATTTATGCGTAAATGAAATAGGTCAAGTAATAAATTAGCCTCCACGATGAACTTGTCATGTGCATAGTTTGTTCTTGCTGATTAACTGCTTTGTTGTTTTTAGGACAGTAATGTTAATCGGTAATGTAATTTGCTGATATATAAAGAATGAGAAATCTTCCTAGGGCTGAGAGCACCAAATTATTGCGCCTCCCTTTCTATTTTACTTTTGTTGTTGCTGATGAAATATTATAGAAAGCTTTAAGCTCTCCTACACATCCCTCACTTTAAAAATTAGAAAAACCAAACGAAATTTCAAGCAAGATAAGCTCTTGCTCTGAGTTACTTGCAATAGTGAGGATCAAATGGGATCAGCTATTTTACAAATGGCCTGGCATTTATTTTAACTGACTAATACAGTCATAGGACTGATAGGAGTATAGAGGTAAAATATGTTATGCACAACCCTCTTTTTTGTATATACTAACGCAGGATGCTAATTTAAGCTGAGGTGAAGTATCAGTGGTTCGAAGCATGTATCCTGCCGGAGAGTAAATCACAGGAACATAAAAGTGCGCTGCTCCATATCCAACCTATTGGCAAATCACTGGTAAAATTGCCAACAGCACTGATACTCGCGCATGACTTGAGAGCATACTGTTACCCAGATCCTGTTATAACCCAAGAACAGTTTTCCCATTCTTCAGCTATCATGCATTCACAGATGCTAATTCAACCAGAGCAACCACACGCTCAGCAATCTCAGCACCAGCATTTGGCTTTGCGGCTTGTAAAGCTCTATCAGACATTGCTGCCATAAGAAGATCATTATCTGCAATGAAATTCCAGATTACAAACCTTCATTACAACCAATAAGCAGAATTCATGAAACACAACAATAACGATTGGGATTTGACTAGAATTTCCTACTTTCATAATTGACTAATAGGATAGAAATGAAAGAACTCATAAAATAAATGAAAGAACTCATAAAAGCTAATACAGAAAGCAAAAGAAATACTGAAGGAAAATTATAATTGAGAAAAGAGGAGAAACTACGACTAAAATTCAAAGTAATTGATCATATTAACTTTCTTTAAGCCCATGAAATTTAATAGTCGTTTGGCATTCACATACTAGAAGCAAAGTGTGAGACAATTGGCCCTACTCTAATCCTTGGCTGTGGCAGAACAACTTGAGAATTATTGTTCAAAGTCTACTTACGTATTATAGTATGACACCAAACTGTAATATAATCAATTCAATCACATTGCCAGTAGATTAAAAATTAAGTTTAAACATGGTACCATATCATCAACTTTTTATTCAAACAAATATCAAGAAAAAGAACCAATAAAACTTTTCAAATAATACAGGATCTTCGATATCAAATTCTGAAGTATACAGCAAAATTTGGGCACTTGACTAACATGTATAGCATACCATATTGTTTAAATAAATGAAAGTCACTTGAAAACAATCGAAAATATCAAAATCCTTAAGATTATTTGTTTCAGCTTTTAGTTTGTCCTTAAACATCAAGGTTAACACAGACATTTTTCTGTTGTTCTATGCATTTGATGATTCCAATTTAAAAATGATAACCTTCTTATTCTTTTTATTATTATTATTTTTTTTATTTGTTTTTTTTTTGGGGGGGGGGGGGGGGGCGGGGGGTAATTTGTGTTCCCTTCTTAACATATAAAACTGATCAGATAAATAATTAACATTCTTATCCACATTAAACAGGCTAATTTCTCTCGTATCGTACACACCATGATGACAGTCTCTTATTAATTTGCATCCTCGTTATGTAAATCTTGTCCCGAGAGGCAAAATCTAGCCCTTCTGTCTGCTATTTCTATCTAAATTTCCTCTCCTTTCTCCCTATGATCTTTCTGCTGACATCCTGAAAAGGAGGCAGTACAACTTATGTTCTCACCACAGAAAATTTGGTATTTTAGGTTAACTACTCACTGGGTATATTATCAGTTTGTAACTAAATTGACAAGAAAACAATTTCAGATGATCAAGCTAAGAAGCTACAAAGAATAGCAGTCTAATTAACATGTCTGATATAGGTCTAACTATCTGGTGCCCATATCTTAACTTAAAAAATTCTTCCCTCTACACCTGTACTTATATCACGCAGTTAGACGGCATAGATTTACGACAACCACCTTGAAGTTTAAAAATCGTTCACATCCATCAAATTCATCCTATGGCCGGACAACAGGTCCCTAACTTGGTTTTAGGGGTGGAGGAGGCCATCACAATAAATAATAAAAACATAGAAAGTTTGATGAGCCAATATTTAGCCCCCTAAAAAAATGTTAAATCTTTGGCTTTAATTAAAATTACAAGATGCTTTCCCATCTTTCATTCAGCATAGACAAGTTTGACCATATGATGAAACAGATTTGATAGTGCATGATTAAATAGCACCTGCTTACTGCTTGGAGGAGGCCTTCACAATAAATGGTTGTACTGATGCTGGGATTTATATAGTAACCAAAAAACACATAGCTACATTTTCTAAACCAACTTATAATAAATTGATCTTCCTTGCAGTTAACTTAACAAGATGGTTGCCCCTAAAGTCCATCAGATTAAGAGAAAATTTGGCTAGTTTCTATACTTCCTGTTTGTCAAGATAATGTGTCTTTTTCAATATTTGCAATATTACTGCAGGCCATAACTAAGGTGTAAGAAATATGCCTTGTATTGGTGTTCGAGCGGGTACATGGCCGTGTAGTTTATAGTGCAAGACCGTGTAGTCCGTACTACTTCGTACTCTTCAAGTCTTCAATATACACGGCCATGTGGTCCACGGTACAAGGTCGTGTAATTGCGCTACAGCCACTACTACAATACATGTTACACGGCCATGTGGTTCATGGTACATGGTCGTGTAGTTGCTACTACAAGACCTGTCACACGGCCATATGGTTCAAGTACAAGATCGTGTAGTTGGGCTGCGATTTTTTGTTTGGGCTTTAGTGCACTTCTGTCAAACCCTAAGGAGTATTATATATACCCCTCAGGTTTTTTTTAGACAAATCATTGTGTGGTGTTAAAAAAATCTAAGTGTCTTATGTGTATTTCTCATGTGTAGAGAGATATCATTAGAGATCCGAGAGACAATCAATTTGCTTACTGTGATTAGTCTTAAATCTGTTTAGAATTTGTAATTAATTTTTTTCAAGATCCGATAAAACTTTTACTCTTGCTTACATTCAAGATTTATTCTTTCTTGAATCCGTTATAACATAAGATGCAGAGGTTCTAGGTGATATTAATTGGATAAATTAAATCATAAATATAGAAGGGGTCTGATTCTCTAATTAATTTTCTCAATGATGGAATGTTTATTTCAAGTTTCATCTGTGAAAATCAAGCCCCCTTGAGAATGCAAGGTATTGTTGGCAAGCAATCCAGAGAAATTTAGCTTTTAAGCTTGAATTATGCAAAACTCCTGAAGAAAGTTTCTAAAAAAGCTCTTTGATAGAGTATATAACACATCCCTAGGCTTTAACCATCAACATGGTATCGCAGCCAACATGACACAAAGGTCACGGGTTCAAATCTCATCCACACCCCCCCCCTACTTTCAAATGGAATATTTCACGCAGGGTATGCGGAGGGCCCATGCTACATCAACATTTTAAGTCCAAAGGGCTCTCATGTGAGGGGGCTTGATAGAGTATAAAACATATTCCTGGGCTTAAGCTTTTGGTATCTTTGAACTAATTGGCAGGTGCTACGTTGAAAAAGCATCCATAGAATATCATATAAGTTTTTGTTACTTAGTCAAGGGGCAATAATAAAATGAGACAACTCACAAACTATTCGGGCTAAACTTGATCAAATTTTGACCAAAGAATGTTGTTATTTGGTCAAGGGGTGAAAATCAGACAAGACTAAACACAAACTACAAGAGTTCAACTTTATCAAAACTAAGTAGTGATATCATAATAAGTTGAGTTGGGAATCTCATAACTACAATACCTAAAAATCAAAATCAAAATTTTAAATGAATACATGTTTAACTTACTATTGAAAGGTAGCTTTTTCACAATAAACTACAACTTTTTTTTTTTTTTTTTGCGCATCATTTGTCGTTTCACGCGTACTAATGCAATATTTAGACCATTAATATCTTTGATTATACTTTAATAAAAAATTATAATAATTTGATATTTGAAAAGTAGATATTGATACGAATCCAGATCCCACGTGACCATTTTTTTCTTACGGATAAATTACAAAAGATTATAAAAGGAGATTGTGTGAATAGTGTAAAAATCCAAATGGTGCAATTAAAAAAATGGAGGAAGTATATAATTAACTTTTTACAAATTATTACAACACTCATTATTAAGCCATGTTTGAATCGCGTCCAAGCCTAATAGAAGAGGTTTTGATTTTGAGTCCCCCTTTACAATTTCAAGCTTGGGAGTTATTGATATAATTAGAGACCTATATTTATGGGTTTTAGTTATATATCTTTAGATTAATTTTGATTTGTAGGAATATATGGATATAGGTAACTCCCTAGGTAATTATATCTAATTTAAGAAAGTTAAAAATTGTAAATGAGTGGAGAAGTTTAAAGAGAAGCGGAAAAATAAAAGTGCAAGGGCAGGGGTGCTGATGGAAATATAAAGAGAGTTTTTTAGAAAGTGCTAACCAAATAACCAATTTGGTTTAAAAGTGAACAGCCGCCTCATTTGACAAGTGAGTATAAAAGTAGTTTTGTCAGACATTTAACCCTTATTTCTTATAAAAGGGAGCACATAAGGTAGATTTTAATTGTTTTTTTTCCTCTAATATTTGTCACCACACAAATATAATATTATAACTAGTTTGGGGCCCAGGCGATGCACCGAGTTATGTTTAAATAAAAAATGAAAAATTACCTTGAGTTTAAATAATACCTTGGCACCATTACCTTAAGTTTAAATAATACTTCGTAAAATAAAAATGGTAAAATTAGTTGGGGATAGAAAGAGAGATGGACTAGTATTTGTTTACAATAAAAATGCTTAAAAACTTATAGAATTCTTAATGAAAAGTTACAACTCATGAATGTTATTTAAGTAATAAAGTGACACTGATTGTGGAATAAAAACAAATACAAATATGAATTTTATTCATGGTAAATCAAAGTGAAATAATTGTCGACTTAATATAATAGTGATAATGAAAAGTTGGAAATTCCAAGGGATTTAATGGTTTAAATCTAATCCAAACATTAATATGTCGTGTCATGTCATCATCTATGTGGCGCTATGTCATAAATTTCATGATGACATAAGAATAACACATGTCGTCAACATGTTAATCCCTTGTGTTTTATTAATATTATAGATTTTGCTAAAATTTGTTTTAAGTTCAGCTAATTAGTGATGATAATTAAGAATAAATAATGGAAATAAAATGAAAATTTCTTTTCTTGACAAATGAAGTTGAGAAGATTTTGCATGAGACCGAACTCACCGTCTGACAAAACTATTCTAATATCTGACAATAATATTCTAATATATGACAATAATATTCTAATATATGACATTTATATTCTAATATCTGACAATAATATTCATATATATGGCATTAATAATCTAATATCTAACATTATGTAAGGCATTAAATTGTTAATGTCTAATATTAGATTATTAATGTCAAATATTAGATTACTAATGTCATATATTAGATTATTATTGTCAGAAATATTGGACTCACCGTGAGTCCGACTCCCCTAATTTTTTTTCGAATGAAGTTACAACCTACTTAAGTAATCGTGATTAATTTCGTCCCACGATTTTTAGTAATTGTTATGTTTAAGAAAAAGTTAAGGGATATATGTGCAACTATTAATTACATCAAGTAATCAATATTTGAGAAAGAACAAAGGAAAGTAAATAGAACGAAACAGGTGGAAAATTTTTCCCTATTTAGGTAACTGATTAATTTTCTAAAGTTTAGAAACTTAAATACTTGACATTTAGAAATAATATTTATGTAACATCCAAGAATTTTAAGGATATAATTAAAATAAATTTAAAATTGTTTTTTTTCAAAAGTTACATAAGTCATCATTAATAAATCTTACCATTATGAATATGTGCATTTGCACAACCCAAAGCTAGTAGAGAATTAAGGTCATGCTAATGAAGATTTTTCAAAGTGACTTATACATTACTACAGTTCATAGTGGTGAGATAAGGGTGATGACACATAAGGTGACACATGGCACAGATGCGGCACCAAATCATAAGGTAGGGTGACACATGGCGTTAGCAATCTTAGCATGTTGTCCCTATGAGTATTAATAATATTATAAATAGATTATATAATTATATTTATTGGTCAAAATAGGCGATAAAACACGAGTGCACAACAAACAATGGTATACCTATAATGAATGCACAACAAACAATGTTTTTTTCTCATGCATAAATGGTATACCTATAATGTCCTATAACACCAGATAGATTTTTAAATCTTTCTAGGATACAGTGATTATTACGAAGTGCATATTTTAATGTCACTTGAATAATTACGAAGCTTAAAGAAAATATGGTATACCTATAATGTCCTTGATCGCATTTCGTAGAGTTGTTGAATCAAGTTCATCTTCAGTTAAAATTCTTGAACCAGCTAAATCTGCCATTAAAGATGCATTTTGGAATTGATGTCCTTCTGCATCATTTGGAGAAGGAATCTGCATATCGTTTGATAAGAGTAAATTCAAGATAGACTTATTATATAGAGATTGATGACATAAATGGTAGCCAAGGCCCAAAACACTTAAATTAAAACAAAATACACTCAAATGCAAATGGCAATTTGGCAATGAATGACATTCATCTTCAAATAAGTAAGCATGCACCAAGGAACATTCATAATTTTACACAATTTAACCAGGATAAGGATGCAAGATTTTAAAGGTCAGAAATTTATATATTTTCTAAACAACAAAAGATACTACAGTACCTAGAAAAGTTCTACCTTCATGAAAACAGAATATCTATATTGTAAAATACAAGAAACTATAGTTCAAGCTATTTAACCAATTAGAGTGGCAGATTGGATCTAAAATGATACATTTCCTTCCAAATTTCTATAAGACATGGCTGAAAAAGACAGGTGAACAATCTGAGCAGTCTCTTTTGTAAACATTGACTTAAGACTGTTTCCTACTTCATTGTTTTCGTGCAAGTCAGCAGCCAATAAGAAATAGAACCTGATGCCTATTACGATTTATAATATGTCTATTGCTTTGCTTAGATTTTAGGCATGCTTATAGTTAATTAAGTACAGCATGAACTAAAAAAAAACAAAAAGTACAGCGTGAACTACATAAAGAAAATTAAAGGACGTTTACTAAAGATTATGATGTTTGGGAAAACTCCGCCAGTGGGTTTCCCGCAACTAGTCCCAAGCCTGGATAAAGGAGGAGGGTTTTGGTAGGCCAGTGACAGCAGTGTATAACTTTGTCACATCCCATGACATGAGCCAAACTGATATTTTCGTGGGGGCGTTCCCTACTCAGCGACGCGTTGCACTTCCTAGACCCGGGTGGAGTGATAAGTATGCAAGGGTTGCTATGTCGTCACCCGGAAGCAACGCGCCACATTGCCCGAGTGTGGTGTTAAATCAGCAAGGGTATGCCATTGGGGCTGAGCGCCAGACTTGGGTGCAGTGATAAGTATGCAAGAGTTGCTAGGTCGTCGCCCATAAGCGAACCGCCACATTGCCCAAGTGTGGTGTCAAATGATCAAGGGCTAGGGCTTGCAGTTGGGGGCACAAGGGAGCATGGTGCGAGTGAGCGTAGTATGAGGGAGCGTATGAGGAAAGACTCTAGTTTGCAAATTGGTTCTTGGAATGTGGGGTCTCTTACGGAAAAATCGGCAAAAGTGGTAGAAGTGATGAAGAGAAAACGCATAAACATCATGTTCCTCCAAGAGACAAGGTGGCCCGGAGAAGGAGCTCGAGGCTTGGTTTTGGGGTATAAGGTGTGGTACATTGGACAGGAAACGAGCCACATGACTAGGAATGGTGGAGCTAGGAATGGAGTTGGTGTGATTCTTGATGAAAGGTTGTCGAAAGAGGTAATCAAGGTCTATCAAAAGTAGGGATGGCTACGGATTCGAACCTGACCCGGATCCGTGGATCCATATCCGTTTTTCACAAATATGGATCTTCAAAATTTGGACCCAACGGATCTTGATACAGATCTTAATTCAATACGTATCTGGATCCGTTTACCGTTTTATATCATTTACTATTTTTATCCTAAGTTCTGACTCCTAACTATACTCTCCCTAAGTGACTAAGCCCAGCCAAAACTCAAACCTCTCTCAATCCTAACCCAAACCCTAACACTCTACACTTCCTCTCTCTACTAACACTCCCCAAGCGGCCAAGCCAAACTCTCACTCTCTCTCTACCCCTATTTCCTTAACCTCATTAACCAATAGACATTGATCGCTAACGGCCGACAACAATCTCCGGTAGTGGGTAAGCATGAAGGAGGGAGGAAATCAAACTTATACTTTATTTTCCTGTTCTTGTGTTAAGGTTGATAATGGAGTTATGGCCCAACTTTAATTGATGTTGTTCTTCCTTTACTGCGGATGTTATCTCAAATTGCCGTTGAAGTCGATGATAGTTCGTCATTCCTTTTTGACAGTTCTACATGCTTGCATCAAGAAAACATACTGATTGTTTATTGTTCAATTATTTTGCATCCTTCTTGCCATTATAATATAGTAGTTGTAATTGTTGGGTCTTTGTGGTTGATGAATGTGAAATTATAAGCAAATATAGACATTTTATGACAAATTGACAAGTAAAAATAAATAAATAATTAGCCTTTTGTGTTTCATAATGATTAATAGTTTAAAATACTAATGAATATTGAACCGTGTTTGAATTTGGGTTGAAATGCATGCACTTTTTGTCTTACAAATTATATTTAGGAAAATTTAACAACAATAATCAAACCTTTGCCCTGTTCTCCTAAAATAATTCAACCTTTCGTTGAACCCTAAATAATCCTAAATCTATAATTTATTTTCTCCCGGCAACCCTAGCAGGTCACCCAACCCTTTACTACCGGCTATCATCCACGTGGCACTTCCTTACTGGCCGATTTTTTTTTAATTATTTTTAATTCTGAAAATTGAAAAAAAAAAAAAAAAAAAAAGAAAGCCTTCTTCTCTCCTTCCCTTTCCTGCTTGTTTCTCTCTCCTCTCCCAACCTCCATTATCACCCACCAACACCACTTAACACACCATCCATGACCACCACCTACAACCACCTCAACACACCAACATCATCACTCAACACTAACACCCACGACCAACCCACAAAACAACTGCAAACACCCACATCAACGACCACCCTCAACATAACCGCAAACAATACCCACAACATCAATGGCCGCACATAACACAACCAAAACAACACAACGGCCACACCACCTCGTCATAACCATCGCTGCCCACACCATCCCATCATCACTCGCCACCACGAATCACAAACCAACACCACCACTCACTCACCACCGATCACATCTCATAACTCACCACCTTCCCACGAATCTCACCACCCCATTACCACGAACCACCACCCCATACACTCCAAATCACCCACAAATTTAAAACCCCAATGACGCGATTTGTGACTTATAATTTGTGAATTCCCCTTTGATGCAAAAATCAGATCTAGTTAAGACATAACCTTTACTTTCAAGTTTTAAATAGATGGCCCAAGCAACGAAATGACTTGATACTAAACGTTTAAGCTAGCAATTAAATTGAGAGAGAGGAGGGTGTAAGGTTTTGGGAAATGGAGGGGTGGTGGGGGTGGGAGGAATGGTGATTTCGTAACTAAGGTAAGGGTGGGGAAGGGGACTGCGTGAAGGCGGATGAAGGGAGCGGTGGCCGCTGGAGAGGGGCGGAAGGAGCGGCGGCAGGGGAGGGTGGGTGATCATTCCACCCTCCATTGATATCACCTACAATCTTTAGAAGGAAGATAGAATAGGAGAAAAAAGGGGGGAAAAAATTAAAAAAAATATGTTGACTTATTCAGCCGGTTACCGGTAAAATGGGTTTGTTGGGAGAAAAATAAATAATAAACTTAGGATTATTCAAAGTTAATTAAGAGGTTGGATTATTTTGGGAGAATGGGGAAAGGTTGGATTATTCTTGCTAAATTTTGCTTATATTTATTGTAAAAATTAAGCAAAATGCCCGGGATCCGTTTTGGACCCGGATCAGTAAGACTCGACGGATCTGGATACAGATCCTCATTTTCCATACCCGACGGATCCGGGTCGGATTTGGATCCAGTGCACAAAAACGGATTTGGATCTAGATGCACTTGGACCCAGCCAGAACCGACTCGTTGCCATCCCTAATCGGAAGAATGATAGGTTGATAAGGGTGAAGTTGCTATGTGGCAAGGAGATTATGAATGTTATTAGTGCGTATGCTCCCCAAGTTGGTTTACATGCACAAGAGAAACGACAATTTTGGGAGGATTTAGATGAGGTGGTACAGGGTGTCCACCACAAAGAGAAATTATATATTGGAGGTGATTTAAGTGGGCATGTTGGGGTAAGCCAAGATGGCTACGAGAGGCCGAGAGTGTGGAGATGATTTAAGTGGGCATGTTGGGGTAAGCCAAGATGGCTACGAGAGGTCGAGAGTGTTCCAGAGGTTTTGGGTATGGGCAGAGGGACGCGGGTGGTGAGGCTATTATGGATTTTGCCAAATAATATGACTTAATTTTGGCTAATACTTGGTTTAAAAAACGGGATTCCCACTTGATAAATTTTCGGAGTGGATCAAACGCAACACAGACTTCCTGCTCACAAGGAGCACGGATTGACAAAGTTGTTTAAACTGCAAAAGTCATCTCAGAAGAGAGTATGGTCACCCAACATCGGCTTTTGGTATTACTATTCATTTGAAATAGAAGGGAAAGAAAAAAGGAAGACAAGAGGAGTCAAGGATAAGATGGCAAAATCTAAGGGATGCAAATGCTAAGGTTTTTAAGAATTGAGGTGGAGAGCCGAATCCAGACATGACTTGGTTATTGTTTCTTGAGAGTGGCCAAAGAGGTCTTAGGGCAATCAAGGGGGAGAATTTCGATGCAGAGAGATACTTCGTGGTGGAATGAAAAGGTGAAAGCAGTAATTAAGAAAAAAAGGAAATGCTATAGAAAATGTAGGAGCGAAGAACCTTTGCAGCATATAAGGAGGCTAAGAGTAAGGCTAAGGCAGTTGTTCGCCAAGCGAAAGAAAAGGCTTGTTAAGAGCTTTATGAAAAGCTTGACTCCGAGGAGGGAGAAAAGATTATTTATAAGATGGCGAAGAGAAAACAAGAGGCAAGAAAAGATATTGGCATGGTAAAGTGTGTCAAAGATAACCAAATTGTTCTGGTACAGGATGAGGACATCTAAGGATAGGTAAAAAGGATACTTCGATGAATTATAATGAAAGTCATGGAGTTGTGCCAGGAGATACCTCTGTGAGTGATGAATAAATCAACATGGAGTATGTGTGGAGGATTAGGAGAGTAGAGGTGAACATTGCAATGAAGAAGATGAAGCCTAAGTAGGCGGTTGACCCTGATGGTATACCGATAGAGATTTGGAGGTATTTGGTAAGATTGGTATTGATTGGTTAACAGACCTCTTTAACAAGATATGAAGGGCTACACGGATCCCGCAAGATTGGAGGAAGAGCACCTTGGTCCCAGTCTATAAAAACAAAGGAGACGCGAGTAATCAAGCTTATGAGTTAAACTATGAAGTTGTGGGAAAGAGTGATTAAACATAAGTTAAGGGCATGCACAAGCATTTCAGATAACCAATTTGGTTATGCCCGGGAGACCTACTATGGAAGCAATCCATTTGATAAGACAAGTGAAGGAGTTTTATAGGGTAAAGAAGAAGAATCTTCATATGGTCTTTATTGATTTAAAGAAGGCATATGACAAGGTACCAAGAGAGGTACTTTGGTGGGCAACGTTAAAGAAGGGTATCCCACGAAAGTAAGAGGACTTGGTTAAGGATATGTATCAGGATGTGTCAACAAATGTGAGGACATGTGGAGGGTTGACAAAATATTTCCCTATTACAATTGGATTCATCAAGGGTCTATATTATGCCCTATTCTTTTTGCAACGGTTCTGGATAAAGTAACCGAACCAATTTAGATGAGATTCCATGGTGTATGTTGTTTGCAGATGATATCGTTTTGGTGGATGAAATGAAAGATGGGGTTAATGCCAAATTAGAGCAATGGAGACAAAGGTTGGAATCTAGAGAGTCTAAGCTAAGTCAGAGTAAGACTGAATATTTGGTATGCCACTTTGGTATTCAGAGGGGGACAAGTGATGATGTGGTAAGTTTGAATACAAAGGACTTGACCATGAGTGAATGTTTTAAATATCTTGGGTCGATCATCCACAAAATGGTGACATTGATCATGACGTGGCCCACATGATTAAGTCGGGGTGGCTTAATTGGAGAGCGGCCTCGGGAGTGTTATGTGACCGAAGCATTCCCTAACAATTGAAAGGAAAATTTTACAGGACTGCTATACAGTGTTGCTCTATGGTACAGAATGTTGGGCTTGTAAGAAGAAGCACATTAAAAAGTTGGAGGTTACGAAAAATGCGCATGTTAAGGTAGATCTGCGGGAACACTCTAAGAGATAGAATCAAAAATGAGGTTATTCGCAATAAAGTAGGGGTGGCAAGCATTACAGACAAGCTAAGGGAAAATCACTTTGTCTGTAAGACGGAGGTCCAAGGGTGCACCGGTACGAAGAGTGGAAGAATGGGGTCGGGAGGGGTTAAACGAGGGAGAGGGAGACCAAAAATGACTTGGTTGGAAGGAGTTCGAAAGGATATGAAGTATATAGATTTGCATGAGGATGAGGCATTGGATCGTAAGGGATGAAGAGGTAAGATTTTTGTCAATGACTACATGGAATAATCACTAGTGGTTCAGTAGCCGACCCAACTTATGGGATTAAGGCTTTGATTGATTAATTGATTGATAATGTTTGGGAAGACGGTCAAATTTTCTAATTTATTTATTCCAGGTGCTGAATATTTCTGCTTCTAAGGTGATAAACCCCATGTTGATCTCAGCTCCTTTCCCAGTTGCTCAGCTTCTTATATCAAGGCACACTCATATCACTTTTATTTTTTGGGATGTCCAATTCGGATACATTGTTCAATCTACTCTAACATTGTGTCATGGTGGTTCCTTTCAAGATTAATTACACCAAGTGCAGGTCTTCCATAAGAACCATAACGGTACATTAATCTCTTCATCACAAAGAACAGGTATGATGGTTATGCAAGAGTGGGCTTCTAAAGGTCAGTTTGATACTGTTGTAATTAAGCCTCAAGCCACCGCCAGGAGTAGGAGTTCGCTCATCTGGAGCATGGACGTCATGTAAGTTTTAGTGCATTATTTATACATCTGCAATCACACGTACAACTGTAATACCATCTGCAATGCAAAAGGCCTAAATCACCTCCCTACATGAACCAAGCCTATTTGGCGCTTTGAACTCACTTATGTCTAAACATAGTGTTTCCTTGCATGGGTAGCACATGTAAACCTTATAACTACACTAACACAAAGAAGATAGGGAAAATATGAAGAAAAAAAAAAAGCTTTAATCAATGAATCCCGTGCCATCCTATGCTTTCATTCCATCCAATCAATTAGTCAATATTTCAGACAATTCCAGTACAACAATCCAACACTAAACACACATCTTATACTACTCTACTCTTTTCCCTAATAAAACATCCAAAGACTAGACATAAACCACCTTCCGCTCTCCCTTTCCAATATCCCCCCCCCCCCCAAAAAAAAAAAAAAAAAAAAAAAAAAAAAAAAAAAACACACACACACACACCCAATAAGCCAATATCTACAGACATGTTGCTAATATGAAGTGTGGAGTTAACTCCCAACATTTTAACTTCTTAAATGTACTACCTTCACATTTGCCAGCACAACCTTGGTCTTTAAAATCTCTAATTTTGTTTTAGTAAAAAAATTATAAAAAGTTGATGGTTTGAATAAACACATTTAGAATTATCCAACTACATTTTACATGATAACATTCACTAATATACATTAGTAGATAAATATGGTCAAAGCACATGTGACAGTGAAAAAGTCATTATGAAAGATTAAAAAAATGGAAGGAGTATTTCTATCTTGAGACAAGTTGCAGTTTTAATCTAGATTTGTCATATCAGATGTAATAACAACAAAATATGATCGAATTTCTTGTTAAAAATGATCAAACCCAATACAAGCCACCTGACATGATCATAAAAATTTTAAGGATCAAGAAACCAAAAAGGAAACTAAGATTGTTACCAGGATGGCAGGTTTCCCAGTAACCAGTAGTTCAGTACAAGTCAACGCTCCAGCCCTAGAAACAACAAGATTTGCTGCTGTATATGCCATGTCCATAGAACGCAAAAACCTTATAAAGAAAAATAATAAAAATCATTTTCAGATCATGTACAACAAAGAAGAGGGGTGGGGGGGCTATTAGATGTACTCATGGACTCAAAAGATGCAAATTAAAGCTTGACATATACAAAATACGAACAAAAGGTTTATGAATAATATTCTGAGATCAACACAAACAAAAAAGACTAGATACAAAATTGACAATGAACGCAGGTCTGTAAACCAGAAAGAAGATATGGATCAGCGATGTTGACTTACAGGCCAGCAACAGAACTGAGTACTGAAGAGAATATTTAACACATACACCCTATGTTCATCGAATGTTTTAACCAAACATAACAAGGTCATACTATACACAGCAAAGATAGGATGGTTCTGTTATAGTAGTGCTAGAACATTGTTATCCGGGGAATCAAAATCTGATGTAGTTGGCATACAAGCTTGTCATGTAACTTTGCCATAGAAGTTCTCAAAGTCAAAGAAGATAAAGAAGAAGGTTGATAACAAAGAAGAAAGTTCTTTGCCATTTTTTTTTATTTATGCAGTGACAACAAAATGTTTTGCATGGTTAAGTATAGGATATCACATTCTCACTAGAAATAAAATCTGATCATATTTTCTTCTTAAAATTAAAGAACCTATTGCACGAAACACATTTCTTTAAGCATCTAATGACAGAAAGTTCTACATTGTATTAGTAGAACAAAAATTGGAAAATGTAACCTATTGTATTAGACACTAGACAAGAGATTCTCCTTGAAGTTGCATGTGAAAAGGTAATGCTGCTTGACTAGGGATCATGAATCTGCCCATGGATTTATATTGACTTCGTGTAAATAAACATGCTAGGAATATCAAAATAAGGGAAGCAATAGTAAACGCCTAATTATTACTTGCTGAAACATAGAATTGAGCACAAGGCATATGGTCTGCTACTAAAGAAATCAAAGCTAGCTTAAACTACTTGCAGAGTCACATGCCTAATAATGAAGCCTTTAGCAGATTCAATTACATTGAATGAAACTAATCATAATGCCAAAACATTCAATTGTTTGTTAAACTTGACTTCTGGTAGAAATTATAACAAAACAAATTAAATAGCATAAATATTTTCCATGATTAACCATAAGTAATGGACTGAAAACATTTGAAAGTAACAACTAAGTGAAATTCTCATTCCTAATAACAGTGAAAATAAATTAAATCCAACCAAATCTTAAACATAATAACCTCCCAAAACAATAATGGCACAGCATAAAAGTGAAATTAAACATGAAATTAGAAGCAAAAACTCACGGTGCTAAAACTAATTGGGGATGGTTTCGAACAAGACTCTCCATCTCATCAAATGACTCCACACCAGTCTCCCAGATAATATGCAAATTCGGCCGCTGCTCCAACATTTGAAAGTATATATTAAATAGAGCAATGTTCATAGAATTAGCCCCAAAGGATCCCCCAAGCACTAGCAGCACCACCACCTCAGAATCCGAAACGTTAGCCAACCTAGGGAAAAAATAAGACCGTGCCACAGCTTTCGACACATTCTTCTTTAACAACAACCTCACCGGATTCCCACTCACAACAACCTTCTTCTTGTCAGTTGGAAACCGATCAACAGACGAATTATAAGCCACAAAAACAAAATCAGCAACAAGAGAAAGAAACCAATTCGCTAACCCAGGAACTGAACTTTGTTCTTGAATAACCATTTTTAACCCCTTAAGAGCAGCAATTAGGCAAATTGGAAAAGAGACATAACCACCAGTTCCAACTACAATTTGAGGTTTAAATTCCTTCATTATATTCCAACTTGCAATCATTGACTTTACCCATTTTAAAGGAATGCTCAAATTTTTGAAGGACAATATAGGGCGGAGTAATGGGGTAGCTGGGATAGCAGAGAAATCGTACCCGGAAGACGGCACGGCCGTGCATTCCATCCCTGAATCAGTACCAATAAACAGAATTTTAGCATCTGGGTTTATGATTTTGATCTCGTCTGCTATTGCTACTGCCGGAAATATTTGACCCCCGGCACCGCCCGCGGCAAATACTATTCTCAATTCCTTTTGCTTATTATCTGTTTTTCCTGCATTAGAGGAGTCAAGGGCAGGAGGGTCGATTGATACACAGCAGAAAATTTGAGACCTGGGTTTTGGTGGGTGAATAATGGAGACTTTGGTATGTTTTGGTGGGAATTTGAGGTGAAAATGAGAGATAGTTGAAACCACCATTGTTATTGTTTTGAAGCTAAAGTTGCAGAAGATTTTTTAAGGAGTATTAAATGCACAACTGAGATATTGAAAATGAGTGACATTAAGGTTTTGGGGGAAGATGTTGGATTTTACTAGAAATATTAATTCAGTGGAAGATATTCTAGTGTTGTATTGTAGTTACTTTAGACTTCAGAAACAGACAAGTTACTTGACTTTTCGTTGTCGGAGTTGGGTATTTGGAAAATGGTCCAAGATTGGAGGAATTAGAGTGTTTGGCCGAGAATCCTACGGAATACTAGAGTTCCTCGCGCTAAACGTGATGGAAAAAACACCCCTTTCATGTTTTGTTTACGGAGTAGAAAGCTCCCTGTGAAATGGTGATTTTTTTTTTAATCGTTACATTTTCTTTTTACGACAATTCTATTGAAATACTCCGTATTATTCTTCCTTTTTTAAAAATTATTTCATTTTAGTATTTATCTTTTTATATGGATTCCACTCAAAGCTGCTACTATTCACTATTTTATTATTTTCCTCTCACATCTCTTACTTTTTTTAAAACTAGAATTGTTTAGGGTAAAAATTACCCATGACAAATGGACCAATCCGGACCTGCCACGTGTCCACCATGTGGGCCAATCAGTGTCCGCCATTTGTCACCCTAAGAGGTCCAACATGGACTAATCAGGCCACGCCACGTGGCCTCCCATATGCCAAATAGGCAAAATGGCCACCAAGGCCCAAAGTCCGAGAGAAGCCCAATTTGCCCTAGTTAACCTAAACCTAAAATTGGCACGCTTCTCAAGACTATAAATACTTAATTAATCCTCATTAAAGGGGATTCAGCAGAATGACTCTCACCTAGAGAAAACCAAAACACGTTGATCACTCCTCCCCCAGAGGAACCAGATCTCCCACCTTTACTTTCCGCATTTATCACTACTCAAACAAGTACTAACTTGACCGTTGGAGGCGGAGCTCCCACCACAAGGAGTCTCCGTTGTTTTGCAGGTACAAGCGCAAGGATACCAGTCCCGAAATTGTAACTCTCCCGCAGGACATCAGAAAACCCCGAAACATTTGGCGCCGTCAGTGGGGAGAGTACTTTCGAGATGGCATCATAGTCTGTACCAATTCTAAGTGAGAAGCGTCCCATGGACGACCCCCTGGTTCTGTCGGACCAAGACACTCACAATGAAATCGATATCGAGACTCACACGGCCTCTGACGGGACCCTAAGAGCTTGACGCACCCGTCCCACTAAAAGGAGGGAACAGGAGGACAACCCGGCTGGATCCAGTAAATCAGCCGGCCCGCCGCTTGTTCATCAACAGGCGGTCGAGGGATCTGCCCCATCACCAAAAACGAACTTATGACCTTCATGAATAGTTTCAAGAGAGAGATCCAGGAGCTTATCATCAAAAGGGAGACTGATCCACCAAAGGAACAGTCGGCCAGAAGACCCTCCCAGTCTGGGAGGAAGAAGCCTGTAAAGGATCAAGAGGCGACCCCCTACCCTAGACCTAGGGAGAGGCAGGCGCCATTGATCGATTTGACTAAGTATCGCTTCCCCACACTAGGGAAGTGGAAGCCTATCTGGCATGTTCATCCAGATGGATCAAAGAAGACATACTCTGATGCTCGAATGATAATCGAGCAAAAGAAAAATCAACAACTGTTGGAGTCGGCCTCAACATCCGACTTCCAAGACAGTCCCCGGAATTCCTCAATGAGGTGTTCCAAGTCACGTTATGAGGACCGGACGGGAGGCCCCCTCTCGCATGAGATCTTGAGATCATATGTGTCCCATGCTTAGACAGGCGGCACCATAAGCAGCCGGCCAGGTCTAAACCACCCCCAATTGGAGTTACATGCGCCTAGCATGACACTCAATGGGTACAGCCGGCAAGATAGAAGCCTCCCAGCGTTCGGCCCGACAGCCAAGTACTACAAGCGTCGTACGGTCGGATGCCGAGAGTCAAATGTTTACTCCTTCCTGGAAAGAGAAATTACTCCTTCCGAGGGGCAAATGTTTACGGTAAAAATTACCCATGACAAATGGACCAATCCGGACCTGCCACGTGTCCACCACGTGGGCCAATCAGCGTCCGCCATTTGTCACCCTAAGAGGTCCAACATGGACTAATCAGGCCACGCCACGTGGCCTCCCATATGCCAAATAGGCAAAATGGCCACCAAGGCCCAAAGTCCGAGAGAAGCCCAATTTGCCCTAGTTAACCTAAACCTAAAATTGGCACGCTTCTCAAAACTATAAATACTTAATTAATCCTCATTAAAGGGGATTCAGCAGAATGACTCTCACCTAGAGAAAACCAAAACACGTTGATCACTCCTCCCCCAGAGGAACCAGATCTCCCACCTTTACTTTCCGCATTTATCACTCCTCAAACAAGTACTAACTTGACCGTTGGAGGCGGAGCTCCCACCACAAGGAGTCTCCGTTGTTTTGCAGGTACAGGCACAAGGATACCAGTCCCGGAATTGTAACTCTCCCGCAGGACATCAGAAAACCCCGAAACAAGAATAGTTAATGCACCATATCTAGTCATGTCCAGGAAGCCATTTTTGTTTGATCTTATGTCACAATTATGAGAGAAAATATGTAAACAAATATTTTTTTAGTGTAAAAATATAAAAGAGGCAATTAACATTATGAGGAAAAAAAAAAGTAAATGAACATAGTAGAGGGTATAATTGTCCAAATATTTATTCATAACATTTATCTCAAACTTTTTAAAAGGTAGGAAAAAAATATTAAACTCCTTTTTTTTTTTTTTATTCACAAACTATTAGGTGAAATTACAAACTATTAGGTGAGACACCCGATTTATCGTGCAACAAGTTTCATTTAGTGGCCCAGCCCATATTTTCATAAAGTGACCGTCAGCCCAGTCCACTTATTTCTTTCTTCCACTTATACCGCCATTTTCAACTCCCTTTCCTTCTTCCAAAAAAAAAAACCGTCATTTTCAACTCTCTTTTCTTCTTCTCTGTAATTTCGACTCATTTTCATTCTTCATTTTCTCATGCTTTCTACAACTGCTTCACTTTTCTATATTTTCTACTACATCTTTCGCTTCATTTTCTACATTTTCGACTACATTTTTCTTCATTTTAAGAAAGACTTTACAATTCAATATTATCGTAAATTCACAACAATGAGGTCGAAGGATGCTAATCGATTGTCGCTGAAGGTTGATGAAAATTCTAGTGGATGGTGATACACTCGTAACTTCAACATCTAATCCTGAATTCACATTTAGGTAGACATTTTTTTTTTCTCAAATCTTATATTTTTTAATTTGAATTTTATCGATTTAGGGTTTTCATTTTGTTTGTAGTATGATTCAGTTTATATTTTCTGTACTTTTTACTTATGTTTTTTATTTTCCATTATTTGTAATTTATGAAATTTTTTATCATATTTAGGTTTTTAATATATATTTTCATCGTAATGGAAGCTATGTTTTATGTGTTTTATTAATTGAATTTTCAATTTGTGTATTTCAAATTTAAAATGTTTGTTATTTTATATGTTTTAAATTTGATTATGATAGTTACGGTTTGATGATATCATAATTCAAATAGAAGATTTCATTTAGGTCTTTGCTGAAATCAATTGTGTATTTAATATTTAAAAAATGTTTCTATAAATAAATGAAATTCTTTATTTTGTAGATCGATAATATACTTTAGATGTCTTGATGTTGTTTTTTCATCTTTTCTTTTTTATTTACAGGAAATCTAAAGTGGGAATAATTACTACAAAATGAAAATTAGAATCTGAATCTAGGTATTCTAAAGTTTTCCATTACATTTAATGTCTACATGATGTTTTCCACTTAATAGATGATATTTACTATATAATAGAGGATATCATGCTACTATTTGATTAGGGGATTTTGCTCCCACCAATCGGAATGCGCCACGTGGGCCAATCAGGTCCTGCCAAGTGTCCCTCAGTTGGAACTGTCAGGGCTTGCCACGTGGCACCCGCTTATTTGTCCACCTTGGACCTATTATGTCATGACACGTGGCATACTCCATGCCTAATGGAGAAACCGGCCACCCAGGCCCAACTTTCGAGGGAAGCCCAATCAGCCCTAGGTTAACCTAAACCTAGGATTGGCACGTTTCCCAAGGTTATAAATACCTCCCTTAATCCTCATTAAGGGAGATGACATTAATTACACACACGAGTTACAGGCTGATCACGCTAACAAAGCAGATTACGCTAAAAACTCACATTAAACACTCTCACCTAGAGAGACCCAATCACTTTAATTTCCGCATTAATTACTCCTTAATCAAGTACTAACTTGACCGTTGGAGGCGGAGCTCCCACCACCAGGAGTCTCCGTTGTTTTGCAGGTACAGGCGTCCGGTTCCAGTCTCGGAATTGTAACTCTCCCGCAGGACATCAGAAAACCCCGAAACATTTGGCGCCGTCTGTGGGGAGAGTACTTCTGAGATGGCATCCAAGTCTGTACCGACTCCTGAAGAGAGGCGTCCCCTAGACGACCCTCAAGTTCAGTCGGACCACGATACTGAGAGTGAATTTGAAGTTGAAGCTCACACAGCTTCAGACGGGACCCTAAGGGCCCGACGTACCCGTCATACCGAAAGGAGGGAACGGGAACATCTTCAAACTGGAAGTGAGCCAGCAGGCGCACCGCCTGTTCGGCAGCAGCCGACTGATGGATCTGCTCCCATCACAAAGAGTGAACTCATGACCTTCATGAGGGACTTCAAGGGAGAAATTCAAGAATTGATCAACAAGAAGCCGCCTGCTCTGGACAAGGAGCAGTCGGCTAAAAAACCCTCTACTTCACTGAAGAGGAAACCAGTTCAAGGACGAGAGGCGACTCCTCATCCTAAATCTAGGAAGCGGGAGCCACCTGCCCTTGATTTCACAAAATACCGTTTTCCTACTCTAGGAAATAGGAAACCTGTTCGTCATATTCAGGCGGACGGGTCGAGGAAATCATACACAGACGCTCGGCTACTGCTAGAGCAGAAGAAGAGTGACCGATTGTCAGAGTCGGCCTCTACTTCAAACTTCCAAGCCAGTCTGCGAAATACCTCAATGAGGCATACTCAGTCGTATCGTGAGAGTCAGTCAGGCGGCACCTCCCGTCAGTCCGGCTTTCATAGCGACCAGGCGGTACCAAACTTACCGTTTGTACCGCAACAACAGTATTTTTTACAGCCACCTCCGTTTGGTGGTCATGCAGCAAAAAATGTTCAACCTATGGACTGGCAGCTACGGTTGCTTAGACTTGGTGAACAGCCGTCGGCCTTCTCCAAGGAAATTACTGAAGCCGCTCAGCCGGCCAAAGTGAAAAATGTGTTAGTAGGCGCCTATGACGGCACTACTAACCCAGAAGACCATCTGATGGCATTCACCAACCTGATGTACCTTCAAGGGTTGGATGATCCCACTTGGTGCAAGTGTTTCCCAACGACTCTCAAAGGAATCGCGCAACAATGGTTCGGCAACCTGTCGACTGGTTGTGTAAATAACTTCAGGACGCTTGCTTACTTATTCACCTCCAACTTCGCCATGAACATCCCTGCGAAGAAGACGACCCTTGATTTAGGAACAATTCAGCAGGGCGAGAAGGAGGGGCTTCGTTCTTACATCAGGCGGTTGAACCTGATGAGAATACAGATTCAAGGGTTACCGGATGAAGTAGCCTATACTGACTTTTTCAGAGGTCTCGAGGACGGGTCGACCTTCAAATTTGATTTGGTCCGAAAGAGGGTGGCGACTCTTCAAGAGGCCTTGATTGAAGCGGAAGCCTATATACAGGCGACTGATCTTTGTAGTACGGGAAAACAGTCGGACGGTAAAAGGTCCGACAAAAGAGAAGGACGACAGAAGCAGTCGTCCAACAAAGATGAGAAAAGAAAAGAGGTCTGGGCGGCTGATTCCTCTAAACAGCCGGCCCAGAAAAAGAAAAAAGAATTCAAACCATACTCCCCAAAGTATGCGTTTAACAAGGATAACCAGTTTATCCTAAAAGAAATCAAGGGACGGATCTTAATTGAGAAGCCGGTCCCCATGAAGGGTTCTGCAAATAACCGGAACCAAGAAAATTTCTGTGCTTATCATGAAGATGTTGGTCATCACACCAATGATTGCATCAGTCTCATGCGGTATCTGGACCGCCTGGCTGAGCAAAGTGATCTTGATATTTATGTCAAGAAATCTACGTGGAACACTTCCTCAAAGAAGGAGTCGGCCAAAAAGAATCAACAGGCCGACAGCTCCGATACAGATGATGCAGTCGTCTACACCATTGCAGGCGGCTTCTCTGGAGGCGGCCCCACTATTAGGGGCAATAAAGACAATATCAGGAGGTTAGATGTAAATTCCGTTCACCAAAAACGGCCCTCTAAATATTCATTTCCTGAGATTGTCATCACTGAAGAAGATCTAGGAGGGGTAAGAGGGTCGCATGACGACCCTATCGTTATTGAATGTAAAGTGGCCAACCAGAGAGTTGGCCGAATCCTCATAGATACCGGAAGCTCCTCAGATCTCATCAGTAGCAAATGTCTGTCGAAACTAAAATATCAGACTGATTGCATACATCCGGCCTCCCACCCTTTAGTAGGGTTTGGAGGAGGAGTCGTCCACCCAGTGGGACGAGTGGATTTACCCATCCGCCTGGGTGAAAAAGGGGAAGGACGACACATGGTAGTCCGGTTCCTGGTAGTGGAAGAACTCTCGGCCTACAACATGATTCTCGGTCGACCAACCCCCAAGGCTGTTATAATCCCATCTCTTATGTTGCTCAAGTTTGAGAGGGATAATGGAACAGTCGGCTCCCTAAGGGGAGATCAGAGGATGCCCCGAGAGTGCTATCTCTCGGATGTCAAGCCCACTGTTATGGCCACTGGGTCAAGCGGTAAAAAAACAGACCTTGACAATGTCAAGGAGAGTGCGCCTGTTCAAGAAGCAGGCGGCAAAAAGAGAAAGGCATCCCAGACAGGGGCCGCAAGAAAAGAAAGAAAATAGCAATCATTGGCAGAGGAGCGGTCGGATGAGTTCCGCCCTCAGCCGGCTGGTGAACATGCGGACCTGATCTTAGACGACTCCCGTCCTGACCGAACAGTCAAAGTTGGGACGACTGCTCTGAGAGACCTTGGTGACGACTTTCACAAACTATTGAAAGAATACAAGGACATATTTGCATTCGAAGTCCATGAATTGCCAGGCATTAGTCCTGATCTGGCGGTACATAAACTGGCCGTGGATCCGAAAAAGAAGCCGGTACGGCAAAAGAAGCGGAACCATGACGAAGAAAGAAGTCAGGCGGCAGCCGCCGAAGTTAAAAAATTACTTGATGCAGGGTTCATTCGGCAATGTTACTTCCCAGACTGGGTTGCAAATGTGGTGCTTGTTAAAAAGCCGAATGACACCTGGCGAATGTGTGTAGACTACACAGACTTAAACAAGGCGTGCCCCAAAGACAGTTACCCTCTGCCTAAAATTGATAACCTGGTCGACTCAACAGCCGGCCATGCTTTGATGAGCTTTATGGACGCCTACTCTGGTTTCCATCAAATTCCTTTATGGAAAAAAGATCAGGAGAAGACGCCCTTCGTCACTGATCAGGGGTTATACTGTTACACGGTCATGTCGTTTGGTCTTAAGAATGCCCCGGCTACCTTCCAACGAATGATAAACACTGTGTTCTTTGATCAGATTGGGAGAAACGTCGAGGCATACATTGATGATATGATTGTCAAGACTAAACTTCAGAAAGATCATCTGTGGGACCTCCGAGAAACTTTCGCCACACTCAGGCGGCACCATGTCATGCTCAATCCCAAGAAATGTGTATTTGGGGTTGAGTCTGGGAAATTTCTCGGATTCCTTATCAATCAGAGAGGAATAGAGGCGAACCCTGAGAAGGTGCAGGCGGTCATTGACATGCAGTCGCCTCGTACCATCCGAGAGGTTCAGAAGTTAACAGGTTGTCTGGCGGCCTTGGGAAGATTTCTAAGCCGATCAGGCGACAAATGCTTATACTTTTTTCAGGAAATTAAGAAAAAGGCAAGGTTTGAATGGGGGCCGGATGCTGAGGCCGCCTTCCAGAAATTGAAAGTTCACTTACATTCCTTGCCGAGGCTGGTCAGCCCTTTGCCCAAAGAAGTACTCTACATGTACCTGGCCGTCTCTGATCATGCGATAAGCGCTGTTCTCCTTGCTGAAAGAGACGGCTGTCAGCTCCCGGTCTACTTTGTCAGTCATGTACTGAAAAATGCCGAGTTGAGGTATCCCTTAGTGGAGAAATTTGGTCTTGCACTCTTCATGGCTGTTAAAAAATTGAAGCCCTACTTTTTGGCACATGCAGTCGTCGTGTATACAGACCAACCTATCAAGCGGCCACTGACCATCATGGAGTCGTCAGGCCGAATGATCAAATGGGCCATAGAAATACAGAGCCTCGAAGTTACTTTCGAGCCTAGAAAAGCAGTGAAGGGGCAAGCCTTTACTGACTTTATTGTTGAGATGACTCGTCCTCCTGACTCTCAAGTTCCAGACCAAGTCTGGAAGGTATATGTGGACGGAAGCTCTACTTCAAATGGTTTTGGAGCAGGCGTCATATGTCAGTCGCCAGAGGGCGACAGGTACGAGTATGCTTTACGCTTCAGTTTTCAGGCCTCAAACAATGAAGCAGAATATGAAGCTTTACTAGCCGGAATCCGCATGTGCAAGGCGGCAGGGGCAAGAAAAATAGACGCCTGTTCCGATTCACAATTGATAGTGAGTCAGTACAATGGCGAATACGAAGCAACCCATCCGGCCATGATCAAGTATTTACAGGCAGTCCGACAAGCAGTCGGCTCCCTTGAGGATTTCCATCTGATCCAAGTGCCGAGATCAGAAAATAACCAGGCGGATGCACTGTCAAAATTAGCATCATCTGCCTCCTCTGATACTCCTCGAACTTTTTTTTGGGAAGTAATGGAGAAGAGAAGCATCGAGGAAGACCCTATTGGAATCCTAGACAGAAGCTCAACCTGGATGGATCCAATCAGGGCATATCTGACAAACGGTACACTGCTGGATGATCATCAACAGGCGGCAGCACTGAAAAAACGAGCCACCAGTTTTGAAATAATAAAGGGAGAACTTCACAAAAAGGGGTACCTTCAACCCTTCTTAAAGTGTGTTACTCCAGAAAAGGGACGAGAGATACTAGACGATCTTCACTCTGGTTACTGTGCTTCTCATATAGGTGGTAGGACGCTTGCTCAACGGACAAGGCGGCAGGGCTACTTTTGGCCTACTTTAGAAGCAGATGCAATGGAGATGGTGAAAAAATGTGACAAGTGCCAAAGGTTTGGCAAGCTAATTCACCGTCCGGCTACTGACCTCACTACCAATCATAGCCCACTACAGTTTGCTAAGTGGGGCATGGATATTCTGAGTCCATATACGCCTGCTACAGGCGGAAGGAGGTACATACTTGTTGCCGTCGACTACTTCACTAAATGGGTAGAGGCGGAGGCTGTAAAGGGAATCAAGACGAAGGAGGTAATTTCATTCATCTGGAAAAATGTCATCACTCGGTTCGGGGTTCCCATGTCTATGGTTTTTGATAATGGTCCCCAATTTGAGACGCCTGTTCTCAAAAGCTGGTTGGGTGACCAAGGAATTGCAAACTACTTTGCATCTGTCGGCCGTCCACAAGCAAACGGCCAGGTAGAAGCCTTTAATAAAATCATCTTAGACGGTCTCAAGAAAAAGATTGAACGAGCAGGCGGCCTATGGGCGGATGAATTACCACATGTTCTCTGGGCCATTAGGACGACTGAAAAAGGGGCGACTGGAGAAACTCCATTCCTCCTAACTTATGGTGCGGATGCTGTTCTTCCAATAGAACACTACGAGCCGACTCTTCGAGTAATGCTATATGACAAAGAGGCAAACTGGGAAGCCATGCGCCTGGCATTAGATTCACTTCCTGAAAGGAGGGGCAATGCTGTCCTGCGCCATGAAATTTACCGCCTGAGAATGACTAGATCATACAACAAAAAAGTACACAGGCGTCCACTCAAAGTGGGGGACTTTGTACTTAGAAAAATGGAAGCAGTTGGTAGGGCTAATGAGTCTGGCAAACTAACTCCCAACTGGGAAGGACCCTACCGAATCTGTGAAGAGGTCAGGGACGGTACCTACCGGCTGGAAACACCAGACGGACAACCGTTGCCTCGAACTTGGAATGTAGATAATCTTAAGAAGTATTTCTTTTGAATGATGTAAATAATCAAGGGCTACTTAATAAAATTTTGCACTTAATATTCAATTTTGTACTAAGAGGGGCACGCCTACCAACAAATAGTCGGCTACTCTCCATGTTTAAATTCTTACTTAAGAGGGGCATGCCGTCTGTACCTTTACAGTCGGCTACTCTCCATTGAGTATTTTACTCTATCTTCAGAGGGGCATGCCGTCTGTACCTTTACAGTCGGCTACTCTCCATTGAGTATTTCACTCTATCTTCAGAGGGGCATGCCGTCTGGACATATAGTCGGCTACTCTCCATAGATGAGGGCCGACTGGTTCCAAACACACAGCCACCCCCCTTATACTTAGCTAAAAAAGATTAGGGCCTTGCCGACCCTGTGCCTAACAGGCGGCTACCTCCTTTTACTTAGCACCTACGTTCACCAAGAACTAACCAAGGCCACAAGCCGAATGATCAGTCCAGGCGCCAAGCCAACTGATCCAATCTTCAAAACTAATACGACCTGTCCCAACATCATAGCAGGCGTCCGGCGGCATCCCTCCGGATGAGATTCGTCGCAGAGAGCAGCTCCCTTTTGGGTGGAACATTGCTCTATAAACTAATTACACGACACCTATACGACTGCCCCCAAGGGCAACCACGTAGCCGTTTTTGAGACAAGGATAACTCTATCACTAACCAAACCAGTGGTAGCAGTTGACATCTGAGTCAGATGACCGCCTGTATTACTTGGGATAAATGCAGGGGGTACCTCTTGAGTTAATAGCCAACAAACATTGGCGAATCAAAAGGTTCAGTCGGCCTCCGCCGCCTGGTACCTTTACTACTCAAGCAGGAGTGACGGCGACTGAGTAACTCCAAAGTTAACTCATAGTCACTCTCTCAAACTTAGTATGGAGCCTAAAAGGTATGAGTCGTCCGCCTTTTTTTAGCAAACAGGGGCTCTCAACCACTACTCCTGCTAGGTTAACAACCTCTTGAGTTAATAGCCAACAAACATTGGCGAATAAAAAAGGTTCAGCCGGCCTCCGCCGCCTGGTACCTTTACTACTCAAGCAGGAGTGACGGCGACTGAGTAACTCCAAAGTTAACTCATAGTCACTCTCTCAAACTTAGTATGGAGCATAAAAGGTATGAGTCGTCCGCCTGTTTTTAGCAAACAGGGGCTCTCAACCACTACTCCTGCTAGGTTAACAACTTATGAGTTAAAAGCCAACAAACATTGGCGAATAAAGGGGAACAACCGGTACCCACCGCTTGATACCTCTACTACTCAGTTACTTGGCAACTAGGTAACAATCATGTTTACTTGGTCAGACCACTTTCCTACTTGGTTAATTTTACAAATGACAGGACCGCCTGCCGAAAGGGGATCCAGTCTTTAAAATGGTTCGAATACCGATTGGATAAATGGTCGACTGATCGTCTAGCCTGGAAACAGACAACCAGTCGTCCAGGGGCATAGGTGGCGTGACTAACTATCCGTACCTGTCTACAACTATCGGCCATACAAAACAGTCGGTATAGTGAAGAATTGGATATCAGAATATTCAATACTTAGACAAATTTGAAGCAAAACAAAAAAATTCATTAAAAAGAAGCCGGTCATTAAAGACCGGCAAAATATTCAGAGCCCCGGCCCCCTGGCCGGGTAAATACAAAACAAACGGCACGCAGGCCGTGGAAAGAATACATAAAGCTTAAGAAGGGGGCAGATCTTCAATATTAGCAGCTGCCGCCTGGTCAGCACTCTTCTTGCTGGACTCGGCTTCAGCTACATTCTTCTTTGATGCATTACCCCCAAGCGGCACAAGCGCCACTACCGGCTCCTCCTCCTCCAACGCTTCCTCCAACGCCTCTTCCTCAGCAGCCGCCAGGATCTCTTGATTATATGTATCAGAACACTGGCGGTACGTTTTTTCCCATGAGGCAAAGTCGGCATTGGGGAAGAGGCGGCCCCAAGTCATGCGCTGGATTTGAGCAGAGTCTTCCATCATCTCCCGGACCAGCTCTTTCTTTTCTTACTCGGCCTTTTCCGAGAGCTCCTGAGTAAGACTCTTCTCCTGGGTCACCAGGCGTTCCTTTACGCTCGCTAAGGATTTCTCCAAGGTTTCGTACGAGGACATCTTTTGGCGAAGAGGTCTCAGCTCGGCCTTGAGGTTTTTGATGGTCGCCTCCAGCCCGCTATTCCTCTTCTGGGCCGCCTCTAACTGAGCCCGGATAGCGGCGGTAGCCTGCGCCTGATAATAAAGAATATCAATGGTCAGAACTTCATTTTGGGCAATTTGAAACATTGCCTTATCACAGTCAGAGGCGGCCATAACTTTTGCAGCCTTTACCTCTTTGTTCTTCCGGTCAAGCGGCTTGCGAAGGTCGTTCACTCGGAGCAGGGCCTAAGTAAAAAGGGGAACAGGCGTCAGTTTCCAAACAAAAAGAAAACAGGCGTCTTGGAATTCAAATACTCAAAAATATGCTAAATATACCTCAGCAAGGACCCTTGCAATCCCGTCTAGGTCAAGGGTGCCGACACCCTTGACCGCCTCCCTTTCAGCTGGAGGAACGGCCTTGATCATAGACTTGGCCACCTCGACCAAGTCAGGCTCCTGAGGGCCGGCTGCATCAAGCATAAACAAACAGATTAGACCTAGTAAAAAGGGAGCAAGTCTAAAATTTACAAGGACAACTTCATACTTCTAGGCGGCCCAGCTGGAGTTTTAGAAGAAGTGGTCGGCTGTTTCTCAGCCGCCACATGTTTCCTGGCAGAACCAGGAGAGCTCGCAACAGTCGTCCTCCGGGCCTTGGGGTCCGGCTGTTGGGAAGATGAAGCTCTTGGAGCACCCGTCTAAAAAAGAAGAAAAAAGTTAGTATATGCATAAACACAACTCCAAAAAGAGGGTGAAAGGTTCGGAGCTCACCAAGGGTGCCCCCTTCTTGGGGGAGTCGGTTGAAGCTTGTTGCATGATGGAGGCCCGCAACATGGCCGCCGCAGTCTTGGAGGCGGTAATTTTGCTCATGGCGTCAGCTGCAAAAACAAACAGCAAAGTTAATAAAAGTCATAACAAGAAATGTATGGAACAACAGAGTATTCGACAGGCCGACTACCTCTTGAGCACCGACTGCTGAGGCCACAGGCGGCCAAAAAGTACTCGTCGTAGAGCCATTTGAAGCTCGGGACGCAGTGCAGGGGTACTTGCTCTCGTACCCCTGAAGTAGAGTCGACCCTCGACTCTACTTTAAAGAGTCCTTTATCCAGGATCTCTTTCTTAGCCTTGGGGGGAACAGGCGGCATGCTGCGGCCGCCTGCAAGAAGGGGCGGATTCCTGTTCCACCTGTTGAGGCGCTTGTTCAGCTCTGTGTCTGAACTCTCAATGATGAAGAAGGTGCACCGCCAGTCCTTCCATTTGTTTGCTTTACCTCCGTCATGAGGTAGCCCCTGTGGCTCGTCAATTGATACCAACCGGTACCGCCTGCCTTAGGGGTCCGGCTGAGGTAGTTCATGTGGGCGAAAGCCTCGAAGCTCGGCTCCACCCCGTGCAGTTCGCACCCGGCCACATAGCCGAGTACGTTGACCCAGGAGTTCGGGGCTAACTGCCATAACCCCAACTCATACCCATCCAAGATCCGCTGAACATCCGGATGTAATGGGAAGCGCAACCCAGCCTTGATGGCCGCCTCGTAGCAGCCAAAGCAGGCGCTATCATAACTGGTACCAGCCGGCCAGACGACTGTGTCTTCTGGATCCGGCACAAACACTAAAAAGCCGGGGCCCATTGTGTGGTTTGCGATAAAGCTCTCCACTTTCTCTTGCATGGCCGTGATCCGGCCCCGAGGTACCGTGCAGTAGTAGGGGGTATTTTGCTCTCGGTAAGAGGCGGATGGCTCCGCCCAATTTTCCCCCTTCTCAACTGCGTGAGAAAGCCTCGCCTCTTGCAGGCGACTGTTTTTCTCTTCTGTGTCCAGAGAAGCATGGCCAGAAGAGCTAGACTCGGAATCGTCCTCTGACGAGTCCGAAGAGGACGACTCCTCCCCTCTCCCGGAGGGGCCCGCCTCCTCTCCTTGAAAAGGAGCAGAATTGTTAACTGTAAAATGGGAAGGGGTCACTATGACTCCTCCCTCAGAATTTCCGGCTTTCAGGCCGCTTTGTTTTACTTCCACATCTGGCGCCTGGTCAGATGTTTCACTAATCGGCACCCTGTGGGAGGAGCCGTCTGAATTTGAGATCCTAGCAGTCTTTTTTGTTCTGTCCATCCTGCTCTGCATAGACACAGATACAGTCGGACTTTGTATAAAGGGCAAAGATGGGTCCGGAAAAGGGCAGGCGGCACTCCTAGTCCTAGATTCAGCCGTCCCCGATGACCGGCTGATCACTAACCTAGGTCGTGTCGTGTGCTTCCGTGGTGCCATTTCAAAAAAGAATAAAAAGAAAATTAAGAGTAAGAGAACCGACAGTTACCTGAACGAGTGACGGTTGATGAAGTTCTGAAAATCCTTTGCAGTCGGCTTGTCAGAACAGGCGGTAGGCAAAAAGGGTCCAAAATGTCAGAGAAAGTTCAGGGGTCCGAATGTTCTCTCAAAAGTTCTCAAGTGAAAATGACTGAAGTCAACACTCCTTTATAAAGGCGAAGTGAGAAGGCAAAGGGTCACTTTCAGAATTCAAAATTTGGGCGGGAAAATCTCTCGGCCTTTCGCCGACTGACACCTGTAGCAGGCCGTCGCCTATTACAGTGTGACACCTGTCACAGGTAACACGTGACCAGTCACGTGCCACCTGTGAGGGGCAAATGATTAGGGGATTTTGCTCCCACCAATCGGAATGCGCCACGTGGGCCAATCAGGTCCTGCCAAGTGTCCCTCAGTTGGAACTGTCAGGGCTTGCCACATGGCACCCGCTTATTTGTCCACCTTGGACCTATTATGTCATGACACGTGGCATACTCCATGCCTAATGGAGAAACCGGCCACCCAGGCCCAACTTTCGAGGGAAGCCCAATCAGCCCTAGGTTAACCTAAACCTAGGATTGGCACGTTTCCCAAGGTTATAAATACCTCCCTTAATCCTCATTAAGGGAGATGACATTAATTACACACACGAGTTACAGGCTGATCACGCTAACAAAGCAGATTACGCTAAAAACTCACATTAAACACTCTCACCTAGAGAGACCCAATCACTTTAATTTCCGCATTAATTACTCCTTAATCAAGTACTAACTTGACCGTTGGAGGCGGAGCTCCCACCACCAGGAGTCTCCGTTGTTTTGCAGGTACAGGCGTCCGGTTCCAGTCTCGGAATTGTAACTCTCCCGCAGGACATCAGAAAACCCCGAAAAACTATTGGCTGCTATTTTTCTTTCTTATGGATTATATCAAAGTTAGATGATATCATTTAGGTGTTGTATGATGTTAGTCATCTCTTAGCTGATATCAAGTCTGTGTTAGCTGATATCAGTCATCTCTTAGCTTATATATCGATCAGTTCTATGTTAGCTGATATCATCGATATGTTAACTTATATCATCACTTATGTGTTGGATGATATCAGGCATGTGTGTTCTGATATCACTTAGGTATTGGATGATATCAATTATCTCTTAGCTTATATCAATTTGTAGAGTGCACCCGAACAAGGTTGTGTTATTCTCTGTGTTGGTGCTATTAAGGTCAATTTTGCCTAATTAATAATGATAATAAGTGCAATTTATAAATATCATCATCTTCAACCATTATCATATTAGTCTTGAGATTATATATAATCCAATAAATATCAAAATTTTAAAAAGAACAATGGTATTCACAATAATCATGCAAAATAATAACAAAATGTAATCAACATAATAAGCAAAAATATGAAATTAATATCATAACAAATAAGATTGACGGAAACCCCTTCAAAATTAACAATAGAGGCTAGAATTTACAAAGTCGACTACTTAAAAGAACATTTTTAACAAATTTTCCTACAAAAAAAATAATGAAAAAAACCTCTTGATTCATTGCAAAGTTCTCTAGAACGAAACTAAATCCAAGGTAAAATACATTTATTAGCATACAATAATATTACATACGGAGTAGGAGAGTTTGAAGTACCAACATACAACAGTATTTTAAAATATCTAATCACTTACAACAACAATAGGGACATGCTGAAACTTGGGGCAATCAAGGCCATTTGGGCGTCGACATCTTTCTGTCAATCTTGGACATCTTATGATACGGAGTGTGTTTAGGGAGGTGAGCTTGCGAAGGGAATTTGGTAGATATGTCAAGTTGTAACATTCCCCCAAATACAGATATTCAAGACAGGACAAACAACTTATCCATTCTGGTATTATCATCAATCCATTATTTCTTGCTAGAATCAGATAACGGAGGTTCAACAAATGTTGAACACCGCTTGGAAGATCCAGCAGTCCAGGAATTTCTACAAATGTTAAAGAGCGAAGATTAGTTTTGAAGGCTTTCCATGGCATCATATTTCTGTCATTTTCATCTCCCTCTAGTTGGTTGTTCATTTATTGGTAATAGATCAAGCATTGAACAATTCCTAAAGGTCAACTTCTCCAATGCAGTCAGATGTTCCAGGCCTTGATATATGCTTCTCAACTTATCACAGCACACGAATTCCAAATATTGGAGAGAAAAAGATAAGAGTTTGAAACGCTTCTCCTAGACTTTCAGTGTTCACCAGCTTGCGATCACAGGCAACAATTAGTGAAGAAAGATGTTGCAGATATTGTTTAGGGAGGGACATAAGTTGATCTTCCACATTATCCATTGTCAGCTTCTTCAACTTCAAATCAGCCCTTCCCGAACCAGAAGAAGTAGATGCGGTCGTTGTTGATAGACTTGTTGCCATCTTCAATACTGAGAGCCTCTCATTGGTGCCAATTAGTCTCAAAACCTCCACTTTCGGACAAAGTGGCAGGAATTTCAATTCCGGACAATTGAATATATGTAACTTTGAGAGATTACAAAATTGCATGGATAGTTGATGATGATCATATTGCTGGCCCGTCCCTACTAATTTGGATGACAATGTACTTTCTGAATCAGTTGTATTCTCAATTGCTTCTACTCCTTTCCACCATCCTTTTAGTTTTTTCATTGCTTTCAACCTAAGTTCTTCAAGAGATGGGAAGAATATAGTTTGCATGGATAATTGATGATGACCATATTGCTGGCATGTCCCTACTAATTCGGATGACAATGTACTTTCTGAATCATTTGTACTCTCAATTTCTTCTACTTTCCACCATCCTTTTAATTTTTTCATTTCTGTCAACCTAAGTACTTCAAGAGATGGGAAGAATAGAGTTTGCATCCCTTGCGATTTTGATGATAAATAGGAAGTGTCACACACACCATTATTCTCTATATATTCCACATTATCCATACACATAATCTCAAGACGCTTCAAGAAACGTAGTTGACTAAAGATAGGGACTTGTTGACAATTACAATTCTTAAGTATAATTTCAACCAAAGAAGGAAGAGTTATACACAAATCACCCCTCGCCCATCTTGGGAGCTTCTGACCCTTGTACCTTTCAATCCACAGTTTCCTTAAATTAGAATGTGGTTTGAGGCCCTCTAGCACATCTTCATCATGGTAATTGCAAATATTATCAGCTATATAATCAAAGTTAAAGGTTATTCTCAATTCAGTCAGCCATTGTTTGTTGCTCAAGTTTGCTTCCATTGCTTCTTCTAGCATGTTCTTCTCAAAATCTCTATGGATCTTAATATAAAGGTCACCTCTCAAGTTATTGAGTTCTTTTAGATCACTCAATTTAGTAGTACTGTTGGGCTTGTACCTTAAGTGTGCCAAATACTCATAATTTACTATAAACATCGGCAGCCTATTCAGCAAAGTCAATCCTGCTAACCCTGATGGCATGTAAGTTAAGTTGTAACAAGAAGCAACATTAAGGTTCCTTAAATTGGTAAGCTTTCTAATATCTTTTGGTGGTGTTCTAAGCAGCAAACACTCATATAGATTTAGTGTTTGCAAATTATGAAGATTTGTGATTGAATCAGGGAGTTCTTCAATGTCTGTGTGAGATAAATTGAGGAATCTCAAGTGAATAAGCTTACCAATTGAACTGGGCAAACTCTTGAGGTGGAGATTATGTAGATCCAACACCCGCAAGCAGCTAAACCTCGTTGTTATCTGTTTGCATATTGATTTGCTGAAGGTAGACCCATCATATATTTGCTCCGGCAAAAGAAAGGTACGCAGCCGCTTCAAATTAAGCATGCCTTTTGGGATTTCCGGCATGAAAGTACACTGATAAGCAAAGGACAAGTGGAGGATTTTATCATTAAAATTGCTTTCTGCAGACTTTGCAAACTTGCACGTGACTCCAGCCACATTTTGAGCAAGATCATGCATCAAGTCGTGCATTTTGCAGCCCGTAATATCACCCCATGCATTTTTTTGTTATATCTTGGAAAAAGCCCCTTTGCAGCAAAGTTTGAAAGTAGTCCTCCGCGGCTTCATCTAGACTAAAATAGTCCTCTACAGCTTCATCTAGACTTTGGTTTTCATTGTTTTCTGGAATAATGAAACACTCTGCCATCCAAAGATCTTTCAACATTTCTTTGTTCAACTCAGTGTCTTTTGGAAACAAAGAGCAATAAGCAAAACAATTTTTCAATGGCGAGCTTAGGTGATTGTAGCTAAGCCTAAGAATGCTCATAATATCTGTTTTTCTCTCAGGTATTTTTGCGAAACTTGTATTCTTGATTGACAACCACTTTCTCTCATCCTTGCCATAAAGCAGGCTGCCTACGGTTCTTATGGCCAAAGGAAGTTTCCCACACTTTTTAACAATCTCCTTACCTACCTTCACTAATTGTGGGTTTTGTTGAGCTTCTTTATTGATGAATGCCATCTTTTCAAATAATTCCCAGGACTTCTCCTCTGATAGACCTTGTAATTCATGAGGAGGAAAACTTCCTATCATTATAGGCACATTCCTTGATCGAGTAGTTACCACAATTTTACTTCCCTTTTTAGAGTTTCTACCAACCATCAATAGAGCCTTCAACTCAAGCCATTTCGCACGTTCTTCAATCCACACATCATCCAAAACAAGCAAGTATTTTTTATCCCTGATTTTCTCCGGCAAATCCCGCAATTGACCTGGCAGCTGTTCCATCTCTAACTTCGGTATCTGTGTGTTAGTTTTTGACTTGAGGATCTTCTCAGTGATTTCCTCAATGTCAAAGACCTCTGAAAGACACACCCATAGCCTCATCTCAAAGCATTCCTCAACCTGAGGATCATTGAATATCAGTTTAGCGAGAGTTGTCTTTCCCAAGCCTCCCATCCCCACAATTGAGATGACGGGGCCTATCATTCGAATGCTCATGGTCATCATTAGTGGAAAGCAGCATGTCCAAGATGATTTTCTTAATCATCTCTACCAATAACTTCCTCAACATCGTCAAAAGAATGTGTCATAGTCCTGTTCTTTACTCTTCCTTCCTCATAAGAACAGCGTACAAAGTTAAACTGTGTACCATCACTGACTATGACAGCAAGCTTTTCCCGAATTATTTTAATCTTTCGGGAAACACGGAAGGCAAAGGCTATCTGGTTGTTACGGGAGAAGAATGTTTGCACCTTCTTATTTCCGTCAATGAGCTGTTGTTGTGAGGTAATGGTAACAACCTCATCGAGCAAGTCATCAGCATCATAGACAACAGTGGTAAGCCTTTGAAGCCAACCACGAACAGCATGGCTATCAAGGCGATTATCAGCTTCCCTCTCTTCAGCATCCAGCAGCACGTCTTTAAGGGTGTTGATGGTGTCGTTGAGCTTCTCGAGCCGATCCTTGAAGCCCCAAGCCGAGGCAATCACAGCAAGAGCCTTTGATCCAAGACTCTTCAGGACTTCATTTGCAACGCCAAACACTATTGCTTCAGCCATTTTTCTCTCTTTGCAAGTAGTTTTCTCTAACCAAATATTTCTGAGTGTTTGAAATGCAAGATGTTACTTGTTTAGAGATACCACTACTGTTATTTGATCTAAAATCAACTATTCTGGACAAGTGGGTAATTAAAAATAAAAATAATTTGTGTAGACATCATTGAATTTAATTTTTTTTTTCTTGAAGAAGAAAGACATCTTTGATTTTAGTACTTTTATTATTATTATTATTATTATTATTATTATTATTATTATTATTATTATTATTATTATTATTATTATTATTATTATTATTATTATTATTATTATTATCAATTTTTACCTTTGAACTTTGAACATTGATTTTGTCTTAGTCAATCCTTAACAAGCCAGCTAGAAGTCTAGTGCCACAACAGGAATTAATTTAACAAATTATGGCAATTGGCGATTAAAAATCGAGATTTATGTTTACAGAAAAAATATACAATCCCAAAATTGATTTCTATTGAGAATATTCCTAATATTATGTGATAAAATTGTATACAATGATTTGGTATATTCTTGTATATAGGATAGTTTTATATCTTGTGAGGTGCGAATGAGCTAGCAGCCCGTCTTGTGTGTGACTGTCCACATATAAAAGAACAAAGTAACTCTTATAACACTGACTAAGTAATCCCTGTAATACTAATCGAGTAACTCTTGTAACATTGACTGAGTAACCCTTACCACTGACGAAGTAACCCCTTTAACATTGACCAAGTAACCCCTATTACACTAACAAAGTAACTCTCGGTGTGACCAGCCACATATAAGAATTTGTGGTCAGCTGCGTTTATCAATTAATGAGAAGGTAAAACAATTGAGATAATTATACAATTTATTTTTCACTATTCACTTATTCTATTTTGATAATCATAGATCAGTGTATATACATAAAAGTAACACAAAGTTTTATATGTGGCTGGCCACACGGTGTGGCCAACCATTATAAGGGTTACTTCATTAGTGTAATAGGGATTATTTGGTCAGTGTTAAAGGGGATAGTTTGTCAGTGTTATAGGGGTTACTCGATCAGTGTTACAGGGGCTACTTGATCAGTGTTATAGGGGTAACTTTGTTCTTTTACATGTTGCCACACAGTGTGGCCAGCCACACACAAGATGGGCTTTAAAAGTAAAGGAGCAGCAGAGGAGGAGTAGTACTCCTATAGTCATCAGGAAATCCAATAATAGTAATAAATACAGGTAGTATGCAAGATGATTATTTTTTTATGACAGAAAAAGATGATTATTATTAGAATGGGGAAAAATTATAACACAAATACAAATCCTAATCCTAATTGGTAATTTAAGCCAAATTAGTTTTTAGCCCGCCCGGGTAATAATTTTATATAAAAACTAAATTTTAATGATAAAATAGGTGAAATACCATTATAGATTAGTTTTTTTAAAAAAAAAAAAAAGATTATTACCGTATTATAAAAGTATTTGTATTATTATTTTTAATCAAAAAATATTGAACATCATAATTCATTATCTAATTTATATTAGGAAAATGGTAAATTTTATATACATATATATATATATATATATATATATAAGGGTAACTTTAAATAATTTCAGGGTAATTTTAATCCATCTTACAATAAACTAATGAAAGTCCTCCTTAATCAAAGAGTATTCTAAGTTGTTCAACTGTTCTAAGAATTTCCTTGAAATTGACTTAACATATTTTTTGAAAACATATTAGCATAAAAAAAGCAATACAATTTTGGGTTACATATTTTAAATAGTTGTAGGGTTGTATGTCTGAGCAAATGTATTAGATGAGATTAATTTTGTTAATATATATACATTGTTGTTAAATATATCTGTATAAAATTTATATTTATTGTTAAAATTTGAAATATATGAACATTAACTATTGGGGTGGTTGCAAAAGTTGAATCATGATTTTTTGGGGCTTTTTACCAAAGTGAGCTTCATTGGCAAAGTAATTACCAAATTGGTCTCGTGGCGAAAGTATTTCCCAAACTAAACTTATGGGGTGAAACGCTGTCTCAGACAGCGTTTTACACCCAGAATTTTTTTAAAAAAAATTCAAGACATAAAACGCTGTATGAGACAGCGTTTTATGGTAGGTGACTTGTTGGTATGTATAAATACACGTATTGTATGTGTGTGGACCATAAAACGCTGCCTCAGGCAACGTTTTTCTGCTGGACTGCATCACCAGCAGCCAACTCCTGTTTCTGCCATCTGCTGCTGTTCCTGCCATCTGCTGCTGCCCCTACACATCACCCTCACCCAGCAGCCTCAGCCTCAGCCCCACCATCAACCACCACCCCACCACCATCAACCACCTCCCCCACCACCACCGGCCGCCACTCTCGACCACCCCTATGCAATCCAAAACACTCTAAACAATGCAAGAGCATTCCCACCACCAGTCCCAACCTTTCCCACCACCACCGACAACCATCAAACACTGGAAACAACCCCAACAGCACTACAACTATCGTGAAACAGCACTTTAAGTGCAGCTGACCAAATATATGTTGTTTGATATATATAACGGCGATGGAAGATCTAGTTTTACTGACAAAATTCAAATTCGGACAAATAAGGGAAATAAACTTCAAATTGTACAGAGAGTCATTTAAAAAACATTTCTTGTATTAATAATGTAAGCGTTATATACTACATTGTTAGATATCTGAGTACTACAAAAACATTAACTAACTAATATTATCCGGACTCATGTATTGGAGTTAACTGATCTCCATCCTATGTGTCCTTCATCCGTCTACAAACACGCCTCGGACGCCTGCTGTAATGCTGAATGGTGGTGAATGGGTCTCAGGACGGTGGAGTCAGCTGGCTAGACGATGAGTCATCCTGGGTATGGCCGGGAGCGGTGTTATGGATGAAGTAATCCTCTGCCTGTGTAGAGCCCGAAGTATCACCTCCACCACTGCTCTGTCCAAAGTCGAACTGTGAATGGTAACCACCTACGCCACAGCTCTGTCCGAAGTCGAACTGTGAATGGAAGGAGTTGGGGTCATGATCGTCCCTAGGGTGGACGAGATGGCCATGGCCATATCTCTGCAAGCTATGTATGCCCATATCTTGCACCCGCTCGACTTGGGCTCTGGTGGGTACAGCTGCTAAGGCATCTGAAAGTGCATCAACCATCGCACCCATATCCCTCGCCTGTAGTAATCATCCATGACTTAGTAATATGATATAGAATTTCAAATAATTTTGGAAAACAAGAAAATGAAATAAACTCACAAGTCCGCTGATAACATCATAAGCTGGATGGTAGTGCGTGGACGGTGGCGTGTAGGTAGGGTTGATGAAAAGGCGTGTAATCTGCCTGTACCATACCATGTAAGGATCACGCGGATCCATAACACCCTGAAACAGGTGGCGCCGTCTGTGGGGAGAGTACTACTGAGATGACTTCACAGCAGTCTGTACTGCCTGCTGATAGAAGGCGGCCTAAGGGGGAGGTCAAAGACCGAGTGCCTCCTCCCCATCCAAAATGTCTGAGTCGACTTCAACGTCGACCTTCCCAGACGGCTTCCAGAATACCTCAATGAGTTATTCACAATCAAACCGAGGGAGTCAGACAGGAAGCTTGTCCGTCCATTTTGGCCCTTAGATAATCCATTCGGCACAGTATGCGCCTCAGCAGCCATACATGCCGTATGGACAACCATGTATGCAGCCGGCCCCCTTCAGGGGACAGGCGGAACAAAGCGTACAACCTCTGGACAAGCAGCTCCGTCCGCAAAAAACTTGAGGAACAACCATTTGTGTTCTCAAGGAAATAACCTTCTAATGTGAAAGCGTCAAGACGACCAAGTAATACAAGCGTCATCAGGCCAACTGTCAAGCACATCAGACACCATGAGGCCAAATGTCAAGCACTACAGGCATCATGAGGTCAAAAGGTCCTATGCTTAGACAGGCGGCATCCTAATTAAGGGAATGAAGGTGACCTACACTTAGTGAGGTTCCTCAATGATGATACAGTTGGCACTACCCATGCCGAAAGTATGCTATTGCACTCAAGGGAGACAGATGGCACTATCCTTGTCCTTGGGTTAGCATACGCAAGCGGCTCCACTACCAAGACGAATGGTTGTGCGCCTGTAGGGGCTACTTGGCAACCATTATCTTCAAAACAGCAAGTCCAATGTAACCTTACGAGAGCAAGAGACATGCGACATTATGCCACTAATTGGCCTCTTGATCAGCCAGCATGCCTAATGGCCGCATGCCGCCTGCTAATGGCCAATGGCCGCATGCCGCCTGCTAAGGCCAATGGCCGCATGCTTTTTAAAAAACGTCTACTCCAACATGAGTAGATCTAAGCTAAGTCTTAAAATTTAGCAGCTAAGCGTTGTTCCTTAGGACAACCTAATAAGGCCAACGGCCGCTTGCCGTCTGCCGCCTGCTAATGGCCGCATCCTAAGGCCGATGGCCGCATGCAAAGGCCAATGGCCGCATGCAAAGGCCAATGGCCGCATGCCGCCTTCTAATGGCCGCATGCTTTTTAAAATCGTCTACTCCAACATGAGTAGACCTAAGCTAAGTCTTAAAACTTAGCAGTTAAGCGTTGTTCCTTAGGACAACGTAATAAGGCAAATGGTCGTTTGCCGCATGCCGCCTGCTAACGGCTGCATGCTAAGGCCAATGACCGCATGCCGCCTACTAACGGCAGCATGCATTTTTAAAATCGTCTACTCCAACATGAGTAGACCTAAGTTTAGTCTTAAAACTTACCAGCTAAGCGTTGTTCCTTAGGACAACCTAATAAGGCCAACGGCCTCTTGCCGCCTGCCGTCTGCTAATGGCCGCATGCTAAGGCCAATGGTCGCATGCCGCCTGCTAAGGCCAATGGCCGCATGCCACTTGCAAATGGCCGCATGCTTTTTAAAATCATCTACTCCAACATGAGTAGACCTAAGCTAAGTCTTAAAACCTAGCAGTTAAGCGTTGTTCCTCAGGACAACGTAATAAGTCCAACGGCTGCTTACCGCATGCCGCGTGCTGACGGCCGCATGCTTAGGCCTATAGCCGCATGTCGCCTGCTAAGGCCGATGGCCGCAAGTTAAAGCCAATGGCCGCATGCCGCTTGCAAAGGCCGACGGCCGCATGCTAAGGCCAATGGCCGCATGCTTTTTAAAATCGTCTACTCCAACATGAGTAGATCTAAGCTAAGTCTTAAAACTTAGCAGCTAAGCGTTGTTCCTTGGGACAACCTAATAAGGCCAACGACCGCTTGCTGGAATGCCGCCTGCTAATGGCCGCATGCTAAGGCCGATGGCCGCCTACTAAGGCCAATGGCCGCATGCCGCCTACTAATGGCCGCATGCTTTTTCAAATCGTCTACTCCAACATGAGTAGACCAAAGCTAAGTCTTATAACTTAGTGGCTAAACGTTGTTCCTTAGGACAACATAATGAGGCAAATGGCCGATTGCTGCATGTCGCCTTTTAACGGCCGCATGCGAAGGCCTATGGCCGCATGCCGCCTCTAATGACCGCATGCTAAGGACAATGGACGCATGCCGCCTGCTAATAGCCGCATGCTTTTTCAAATCGTCTACTCCAACATGAGTAGATATAAGCTAAGTCTTAAAACTTAGTAGCTAAGCATTGTTCCTTAGGACAACCTAAGAAGGCCAACGGCCCCTTGCCGCCTGCTAATGGCCGCATGCTAAGGCCGGTGGCCGCATGCTAAGGCTTATGGCCGTATGCCGCCTGCTAAGGCCAATGACCGCATGCTTTTTAAAATCGTCTACTCCAACATGAGTAGACCTAAGCTAAGTCTTAAAACCTAGCAGCTAAGCATTGTTCCTCAGGACAACGTAATAAGTCCAACGGCTGCTTGCCGCATGCCGCGTGCTGACGGCCGCATGCTAAGGCCAATGGCTGCTTGCCGCCTGTTAATGGCCGAATGCTTTTTAAAATCTTTTACTCCAACATGAGTAGACCTAAGCTAAGTCTTAAAACTTAGCAGCTAAGCGTTGTTCCTTAGGACAATCGAATAAGGCCAACGGCCACTTGCCGCCTACCGCCTGCTAATGGCCGCATGCTAAGGCCGATGGCTGCATGCTAAGGACAATGGTCACATGCTTTATAAAATCGACTGCTCCAACATGAGTAGATATAAGCAAAGTCTAAACAACTTAGCGGCTGTGTTGTTTCTTTTTAAACAACTAAACTGAGGCCAATGGCCGGATGATCAACTTGATGTCAATGGCCGGATGATCAACTTGAGGCCTATGGCCAGATGATCTAAGTCAGGCATATGGCTTGACGATCAAAATGAGGCCTATGGCCGGATATTCATATATTAAACTAATACTATATTAAACTAATACGTCTGTCCTAAAATCAGAACAGGCGTCCGGCGACATCCAATTGGGTGAATTCGTCACAGAGAGCATCTCCCATTTGGGTGGCACATTGCTCTATAAACCTAAAACAAACGGCCCTACCGAGTGTCTCTAAAGACAACCTCGCAGTCGTTTGACATGAGACGAAGATAAACGTACCGTTTCCCACAAACAAGCGGTAGACAGTTAAAATCTAAGTCAGAAATCGCCTGTTATTACTTGGGATAAATATAGTCGGCACAATTTGAGTAAATTGCTAAGCAAAACTTGGCGAATAAAGGAGTTTCATGCGGCCAAAGCCGCCTGGTTCTTCTACTCACTCAAATCGAAGTGACGTCGACTGATTAACCCCAAAGGTTAACTCATAGTCACTCAACCAACCTAGTACGGAACCTAAACGATGCGAGCAAGACCGCCTGTTTTTTTGGCAAACAGAGGTACTCGACCACTATTCTTACTAGATTGGCCAAACTACTAAAGCTACCGCCTGTAACCCAACAGGCGTAACTACTTCGGTTGGACATCCCGTTTGACGCCTGTTTCTATGCAGGCACCATAGCAAACGGTCTGCCAACATCCAACAAAATAAACTAAGTACAAACTTTGTATATTGCGGTTCATATTAAGAACAACCTAAAGAGGCCAATGATATTGAGCGCTTATCCCTTGCTTGATGGTCGACAGTCCACCTGGTCTGGGGCTATCAACATAGTAGGGCTAATAGCAATAAGAGCCGACATCTGTCTAGTTCAGCGACAATCATTATTATGATTGATTAATTTGAAAATGTCATACCGTTCAAGGTATCAAAAAAATTTCAAGTTAATCAAGTCTTTCTTTGAACTAGACAAATGCCGACCAAAGAGGCTTAAAAGGTCTTACTTTCAAAAGGAACAATCCCTCTTAAAAGAGAGATTACTCCTTCTGAGGGGCTAATGTTTAGGGTAAAAATATCCTTGATATGTGGACCAATGCCACTGCGACACGTGTCCCTAAGCTCAGGGCACTCAATGAGCTAATTAGAGCATGACATGTGTCATTCAAAGGGGAAACACGGGCTTCAAGCCCATAACCCTAGAAACCGTAAAACGGGGGGAAGCCCATCAACTTAGGTTAAATAACCTAAGAGGCACCTGTCCCAAGACTCTATAAATACTGATCATTTACATCAGTTAAAGGGGAACTCAATTGAATACACATGCAATCCTCACAAATCAGAGAGCGAAAGGCTCAGATATTGAGGCTGTCTCAGACAACCAGATGATCACTCCTCTCCTAAGAGGATCCTGATCCCATTTACATTCCGCACTTTACTCCTCATACACGTTCTAACTTGATCGTCGGAGGCGGAACTCCCATCCCCGGGAGTCTCCGTTGTTTTGCAGGTACAGGCAGCTAGAGGTCAGTCTTGGTGTTGTAACTCTCCCGCAGGACACATAAAAAACCCCGAAACAATTATCCTTTTCTAACAAGCAAATTAATCAAAAAATTATAGGGTTAAATTAAGAAAATTTTATTTTCATGATATTTATATGTAAAAAATCGTGCATTGCACGGGCTTCCATCTAGTAGATTTAATTTATAGTACGAAATAGAAAACATCTTTACCTACATTATATGACATCAAATTGACTTTAATACGATAATCTATCTATAACTCTAATATATATATAAATAAAGTAGGCATTTTTCAAGAGCATACGGCGCGTCACAGAAGCAAAATATTATTTCGACCAATTAAAAATTAGATTTGTATTTTATTTTAGAATTAAAAATTTCACTCGCCACCTAAGAAAAAGTGACTAATGAAAGTTAAGAATTTTGTCAAGTGGCTAAAAACAACGAATAGTGATTTATTAGGATTTAAATTATTCAAGAAACAAAAAATTATCTTTAAAAAAAAATTAAAAAAAAATAAAACCTAAAACTAAAAATCATCTTTATATATTAGCTAGGATTTAAATTATATGAAAACAATTGTATAAATTATATTTTGATATTAGAATTTAAATTATTAAAAAAATAAAAATTCTCTTTTGATATTAATGGTTTTACATATTTAAACATCTCATGACTGAGATGATAATTATATATTAGATTAAAATCATATCACAAATAATATTATATTTAAATGATAAACGACTACAATAAAGTTTGATACTTACCATTATAAGATAAATTTTGATAGTGTTTAGGATAAAAATAAAAATTGTTACTTAATTATAATTAAATTAAAATTTGTGATACCTACCATTATATATTGACGCATCATACGACCAACTAAATTTCAAATGAATACAAAACCAAATCAAATGAATTTTGTGTCAGTTTTAGGTCATCAATGGTTGGGTAATTCTTAGCTTAATTTTCAAAATTCATGTTTAAATTTATATTTGCAATTATTACTTATACTTTATTTATTTCGATACTTAACGACTATATGTTTATGGTTTGTTTATTAAATTTTGTTTTTACATCAGATCTAATTTGATTAAAGAATTAAATTCGAGCAAAAGTGATTAGAAATCAAAGTACGAGTTTCTCACCTGTTTAACGTACAAAACTTCCGCAAACAATATAGCTTAATAAGTTAGGATATAGTCCTATTGGACGAGGAGGTATTATATTTTTATAATTGTTTACATTTATTAAATTTGTTTATAAACCTTTGTAGTTTTTTATTAATTAATTTTATGAAAAAAAAAACAAAAAACTTTGTGATTTAGTTGGCTTATTCAAGTTATTAAATTAACTTTATTTCTTATATTTAATTACAGGGTGATTACGTTCATGCCTCAATTAAAGCAAACATTGTTCAACACTTTCGTCCAATATTGATTGAAGGAAAAGTTTACTCCATTAGATACTTCCAGTCAATCCAAATAAGAAGTAATATCCCATAGTGACAACAAAATAATAATTCAATTTTTCCAAAATAGTTTTTCGGGCAATTGGGGACAATAGAAAAATTCCAATGTATAGATTTGATTTTGTACAATTACAATTTTTAGATCAATTATTTCGTAATGATTTTTCTCTTTTGGGTAAATATATTGATTTATTTTATAAAATTGTAAGGATTAATTTTACTTTTGATAACATATTTGTGTTCTATTTATCCACTTTAGTTAGATGTAGTAGGTATGATTCTATCAACATAGAGTTAAATGGTATACATTGTTTTTTTTTATTTTTTTTTATTATTATTAATATTTTTTAATAATACTTCTTACCTATATTTAAAGTAGACATTTTGTTTCAAAAGAAAAAAAAAATTAAAGTAGACATTTTTTGAGATCATTCGGCGCGTCACATAAGCAAAGGTATGATTAGTATTATTTTGACCAATTAAAAATTAGATTTGTATATTTTATTTCAAAATTAAAAAATCACTTGCCACCCAAGCAAAAGTGATGTATGAGACAAATTTAAGAATTTGGCCATATAGATAATTAAAAACAACGAATATATTCAAAAACCAAAAATTATCTTTTTTAAAAAAAACTAAAATATATCGTTAAATATCAAAAAAAATTAATTATTTTTAAATTAAAAATTATACAAAATTATATATAAAAAAAATTATAGAATGAGATTTCATATATTTAATTTTACACGCCACTTAGGTTAAAAAAATTTATAAATAATGATTTAGCATTTAAATTATTTTAAAAATTAAAAAAAAAAATTAACTTTTCACATTGAATTTTTTATCCTAATAACCATCACATGATATAACATATATAAATACATTAATTTGAAAAATAAAAAAAATGATTTACAATTATTTTAGTAAACTATGATTTAGGATTTACTATATTTAAAAAAACAAAGACCAAAAACAAAAAAAACAAAAAAAAAAAAAAAAAATTACATTTAATATTCTGCGCATTATAATTGTGTGTGATTAGCCCCAACATGTAGGTAGGACTTGAGAGTTTTAAATTATTTAAAAACAAAAAACAATCACACGAGCATTATAATTACATAAAATTAATAGAAATTATCTTTAACAAATAATATAAATTAATCAAAATTTTAAACAAAAATTATCTTTTCGTGAGATTTTATTTTAAAAAAAAAAAATCGTGCATCGTACGGGTTTACATCTAGTATATACTAAAGGCGAAACCAGGAATGACACGTGTCATCTCTTGGTTAAAAATTTTACTGCAAAAAATAACATTTTTTTTTGTTCTGCTTTTTCCAAAGCTTCATGAGGATATTTCATATTATGCAATTATATTTCCCTTCCTATTTGGTAATTATATTCAATTTGTATATATTCAATTTGTATATATTCAACAAAAATATTATTCTTTTATTTAATAATATGCAATAATATCTATCTATAAGTTTGCAATGTAATTCATTTTTATTTTATTTTTTTATTATCATGAAGGTAATACTCTCACTATTTTTTTTTTAACTTTTTTAGTATGATATAATTTATTATTACTTTGTAGTTACAAAATTTTCATCTTATTTTGCAATTAGATGAAAATTTTTATAATTAAATAACAAGTTAAACTAATGATAGATGATGAAAATTACCGTGTATGGTACGGAACCTAACCTAGTGATATAAATAATTGAATCATGTCAACATCTAATGTTTTTTGAAACAAACTTTTTATTGTATAACGTTTTTGTAAAAGTAGAAGAGAACCAACAAAAATATTATTCTTTTATTTAATAATATGCAATAATATCTATCTATAAGTTTGCAATGTAATTCATTTTTATTTTATTTTTTTATTATCATGAAGGTAATACTCTCACTATTTTTTTTTTTTTTAACTTTTTTAGTATGATATAATTTATTATTACTTTGTAGTTACAAAATTTTCATCTTATTTTGCAATTAGATGAAAATTTTTATAATTAAATAACGAGTTAAACTAATGATAGATGGTGAAAATTACCGTGCATGGTACGGAACCTAACCTAGTGATATAAATAATTGAATCATGTCAACATCTAATGTTTTTGAAACAAACTTTTTATTGTATAACGTTTTTGTAAAAGTAGAAGAGAACCAACAAAAATATTATTCTTTTATTTAATAATATGCAATAATATCTATCTATAAGTTTGCAATGTAATTCATTTTTATTTTATTTTTTTATTATCATGAAGGTAATACTCTCACTATTTTTTTTTTAACTTTTTTAGTATGATATAATTTATTATTACTTTGTAGTTACAAAATTTTCATCTTATTTTGCAATTAGATGAAAATTTTTATAATTAAATAACGAGTTAAACTAAGGATATATGGTGAAAATTACCGTGCATGGTACGAAACCTAACCTAGTGATATAAATAATTGAATCATGTCAACATCTAATGTTTTTGAAACAAACTTTTTATTGTATAACGTTTTTGTAAAAGTAGAAGAGAACATGGTCTTATTTAGAGAGCTAACTCAACCAAAAGCTTAAGCTGATGGTTGAGGCCTAGAAATATGTTTTATACTCTATCACGCCCCCTCACATGAGAGTCTTTTGGAATTAAAATGTGGACGCAGCATGAGCGCTCTGCATACCTGTCCGAAATATTCCACTTGAAAGTGAGGGGTGAATAAGGCATTTACCACAATATGGTAACAAATCAAAAGATAAACAGCCATATAATTAATTCCCAAATCAACACCTATCAATTAGGAGAGCATATCCTAATAATCTAAACAGAAATGGTGTATGCTCATGATTAACCCTCAACGCATAGTTGCTATTTGTTATTTATTTGGTATATATTTGTACAGATTTAAAAAGCTAGACCTTCAATTAAAATCAGATTAATCATATGAGATTTTCTCAGGACAATAAATTTTTAAACTCCCTTGTTAAAGAATGTTCAATATGCAACAAAGATTACAACTTTTTGTAAAAGATGATTTTATTATATTTAATTATGAGACAATTTTTTAACAATGAATCTAATATATAGAAAAATAACAAAAACCTATAAAGTCAATCAATTTACAAGAAATTAGTAGGGAGTCGAGAAATAATCTGGGGCCCCACCCCTCTAGCTATAGCGAACCCGATCTTGCTGAAGATGTAAGCAGCTGCACGAGCACCAATATCCTGAGTCCTAGCAAACGCCTGAACCCGCTTCAACAACGCAACAACATCCTTATCTAATTCCCCCAAAGAAGAAAAGGAGAAACAAATAAAACCATAACCAATTGTCCTGCAACGCTCCTCATACTTATCGCGCTTCCGCTGAGCCGCAGCTGACACAACACGACTAGGAACAAAGTCAGACAACCCAAACTGTGTTAAAGGAGAAGACTCCGTCAAGTCAACACATACATCAAGGCCTCTGTCCCAGGAATAAAACAACACATCTGCAGGTCGAAGAGCCCCACTGTTCCCTCCAATCAACCCAAAGTTTATCTCCTTTCTTGCAGAAATCCCAAACCGAAAACAAATATCAATAAGGGTATCACAAACGACGTTATGTCGGTGTTTAATACCCACCATCCCAGCACAAGACACTCCATGATCCCCATGAATGTCCGCATCAAAAACCCTTGAGCAAGCTGAACACGGCAGCTCCATATAAACCTCGACATCATGGCTATTTTATTTAAGAATTTGGATGCTATTTACCATTATAGTTCTAATAGAAACCATGGGATATAATTTGATGGTTCAAAAGTAATATAAGAGATGAAAATCTGCATGAGTAGCTTTAGCTTCAAAGATCATTCAGAAAATAATTATTTTCCATATAAGTACATATTACAGGAGAAGGTAAAACTAAGATAATTGAAAACTTATTTGTTTATAGAATGCAGAACACATTAGGCCACAAAGTGATGATAGAGTATGTCACATAATATCCTACAAATAGCAGAATTTCAAGACACATTATAGACTATGATGATGGTGGTTGCTTGGAGACCTCATTTTTAGGCAACTGCATAGAAGCTTCGGCAATCATAGCTGCTTGAGCAGGTGTTATGCTTTGATATTGGGAGGTAGCCATGGGGGCTGCAGCTGGTGGAAGTTGTCCTGTATAATATACCTGGTTATGACCATAATCAAATTGACTATAATCAAAATGACCATAATTATCCGGAGTGCCAGTCCTTGGCTGAACAACTGCATTATTGTACGCAAGATATTGCTGATATTGGTTATTTGTTTGTGCAGCAGTTCCTCTGGTAGCGTACACAGGCGGTTGAGCATGGGTTACTGATGAAGGTTGGACCATGGGTGTCATTGTCTGGGGTTGAGCAACATTATAAGGTTGATTTTGGTTTACAGGTATATAATACATTGGATACTGCTGATGATCAACTTGAGGGTGGATTTGTTGTTGTGTCGCATATACTGGCCGATATGATTGGGTCATTTGTGAGTGAGCCGGGATATAATGCATGTTTTCTTGAATGAATTGATGTTGGTGCTGTTCATGTTGCTGTGGAGGATACATATATTTGGTAGGGTCTTGAGTTGGCTGCATTTGGAGGTTTTGTGGTGAGGGAGAACGGTTGTCTAATCTTTGATCAGTGGTGGTTTGGGTGATTGGAGGTTTGTTCTCATTCGAGCTGGTTACTTGAGCTTGGTCATGGTGGACCGCCGTTTTAGTGAGAGAAATTCCTGAAGATATGCTGCTGGCACTGCCAAGAATGATATACATGTCAAAATATAAAACAAATTCCATTTACTTGGTCTAGAGTCCAGCCAGTATAAGTTGACATTTAACTAATGTCTCAGAAAAAAAATATCTGTGTCACAATTCATTTGTACTTTTTTTTATGTTCTGTAAGACAGATCTTTCACCATTAATATATATGTACTCCCTTTGTTTTTTATAGTTCAGCTCCGCTTATTGTATGCTTTTGTCTTTGGAATCACTAGGAAAAAGTGTGTAGTTGTAAGTCTAGTAAGGAAAAAGTGAATAAAACAGATGTGGAGTAAAAGAAGTACCTGTGAACAGAATCAGGGGATGGCAAGTTAAATCCAGCAGCATTCTTTGAGTCATTAGGCGATGGCGAATTAAAACCCCCACTCACTCTCTGCGGCATTGGTATTGGCAGAGGTGGCTTCCTTGATGCCCCGTGCATCCCCTGATCCGACAACTGATCATCATCATTCATACCGCTATTGATACCGCCATAGTTATTATTCATCACTGCAGCATTAGCAACTGCAGCACTACTTGGTGCTGAAGTAGCAGCTGGAGGTGGAGTAACCCTGAGCTGTGATGAGAAGTGCTCTTCCAATCCTCCTCTGCCCTTCATCTCTTCCTGCATCCTAGTATTTCCATCACCAACCTCATCTACTCGGACACGAATTGGAGGCAGGTGAGCCATAGATGGAGATGAGGTAGTCGAGTCAAAAGATGATGTGTTTTCAACCATTGGTGAGTCTGACATTATAGTATGTATGGATTCTACTGAATGTACATCCTTGGTTTAGAAAAGAAACATCCATATCAGTATCAATCTTTGATAATCAATACACATATATACCAATAAACTGATATACCAATCATAACTTACCATATACACCTTATTTTACAGAAGTATCTACTGCATCAATGCCAATAATAAAGATATTTCTTTTAATCCTTACTAAAAAGTTTAGCACTGCATATAAATAAACCCCTTGTCCAAATTGATACTATAAAATTGTTATGAATTCTGAATTCCCAATGTCATATATAATGCAACATCACAATCATATCAACGGAACTAGAAGATGATCTTACTTGGGGTGGGACTTTTGGTTGAGCAGCAGGATGAGAGCAATTAGGTGGAATTTGTTGCAATGCAGGGTCACTATCAAGCCTAAGCAGATCACCGACGGCAGCAGCCGAATCCGACAACCCTCTAGACAACAAATCCGCCCCATTAAGAGCATCAACGAACCAAGATTCAGATTGAGCATCATCCATCAAAGCACCCATGGTTTGAGCCGTCTCCGGCTTAGCCATAAACAGGAAAAGGCGCAGCCTCCCCGAAGTAGACTTCGAAAACGAGTTATTCGCAGCAATACGATCATATTCCTCAATCATGTTATCCAGATCCTCGTCAGTACTAACCGAGATCAACGAGTCTAGCTCCTCGTTCGGTAGCTGGTACTTAAAGGTGAATTTCCTGTTATCCAATAAAGAATGTGACAAACGAGCTGTGAGGTCGGCAAGAGAAGTGTTTCTCTCGGCGACAACGATTCGAGTCTCTCCGCCAACGTAGCAGAGGTTCTTATCATGTGGTCGTGGAATAATGTGACCTCCGTAACTACACATTAATCGGAGTTTCGCACCGGGGACTGGTGGGAGGGGCTCATCCCAATCTCCCTGTTGGGTTGTCGATTTTGGCGAAGAATCCACCGAATCTGAATAATTCACAGCTGGTTGTGACTGAAATCCCACCATGTTTGGTAGTGGTGGCTCCATTGTTCCCATTGAAATTTCTCAATTCCGGCCAAAAGAATTTGCCGGATTTCTTGTTGATTTCGATGCAAGAAGATTATTGATTTTGATTAATGGAGGTAGGAATTTAGATCTGAAAGCTTGAAATGAATCAACCAAGTTGAAATAAATTAGCGTGTTTGAGTGAAATTGGAGAGTGGGAGAGAAGAAAGAAAGAAGAGAGAAGGGGAAAATGAAACAGAGCGGCTTAGTGTAGGAAAAGAATAATGACGTGAATAATTTTCAGGGGTTTTATAAATTTCTCATTTATGATTCATGAAATGAATTGGGCTTTGGCGACTATTGAAAATGACAGGCTTAGATGGTTATATATAACTGGGTTAAGCAGGGTGAGTTTTAGTTGACTATTTGACTCAATTTAAACTTTGTAAATTAATTAAACGGGTTAGGTGGGTTATTTTTTGTTTAAGTTTCCTATCTTAATTAACTTATTCAAATTCAGGTTGGGTTTTTAGTCCGATTAGGTTTTGCCACTGCTACAATTTCTATTGGTTGTCTTAGTGTAAATTTGATTATAAAGATTATCACATTTGGCTAGTATACATATGGAGTTTTTGTAATTATTTATTTTGAAGAATTGATTTTAATAATCTTAAATGAGTGAGCGTATTCTAGAGTAAGCATGTGGCTTATCTATTTTTTTAAAAAATAATATCGACTTTCGATTATACTAGAATAATCTCAACTTTTCAAAAAGAAAAAAGAATAATTCCAACTTTAGAGAGCATTTTCCTTTAACAGTCCAAATGACCGTGATATATTAAAAGGCTAATTGCTTTTTTTAAAAAAAATTGCCACATGCTACAAGTAAAATGGTAAAAAAAAAATGAAACCCAAACACCACCAGCCCTTACCTTCTCTCCCCCACCCTCTCTCCTAACCCGGTGCCCCACCCACTCCCCTGACCTCACTGGTCGGCGATCCCAAGCCCTGAAACCGATAGGTCGTCTCACCCAATCCCTTGAAGTTGATCGATCAGTGCATCTTACCCCTCAAAACCCCTCCCAAAACCCCCCCTCTTCCTTTACCTCGGAAATCGTCCCCTTCCTTTCCTTACCCAGTTAAAACGACCCCACTCCCTTCCCCATCCACTGAAAATCACCACCCCCTCTCTAAGAAGGGGGGCGGTTTTGATGGTAGGGGAAGGAAAGGGGTTATTTTCCGAGGTGGGGAAGGAAAGGGGGCAGTTTTGTGGGTTGGGGAAAGGAAGGAGCGTTTTCCAAGGTGGGCAAGGGAAGGAGGGTTTTTCCGATGGGGGAGGGGGTGGAGCTGGGGTGGTTCGGTGGGGGAAGGGGGATTTTCTAATTGTATCATGATTTATTTTTAATTTTTTGGACAAATTATGGTTGGACACGTGTTAAGTAACTTGATATTATATGTTGTTAACTTTTGTTGACCGTTTTGGGACTATTAGAAAAAAATGCATCCTTTATGATAAAGATCAATCAAAAGTTGAGATTATTTAAAGAAAATCGTTCAAGTTGGAATTATTAAAACTTATTTTTATTTATTTTTGGTAATTAATGATAAGGTGACATATCAAAACAAAGTCTTTCATAGGTCAATCGACAGGAGGTAATAGTGTTATTTTAATCTGTTCTTTATTAATTGTCATTTTAATCCTTATTTCTTTTTGCATTTGTTAATTGATCAACTTAACCAGAAGATTAAGCTGGTGATTTATAAACCCAACGTGAAATATTACACTTGAAAGTGGGGATAAATGAGATTTTAACCCATGACCTTATTCTATTTGGGGTCAAAGTGTTTATCATCTTACCGTTTAGACCTTACAATAATTACACTCTATCATATTCTTACTTTATTCACATTTTCCTTACATTGTCCATCTTTTCATAATTTCTATTTTATTTTATTGTTAAATTACTTATACTACCTCCATTTCATATTATTTGCAACGATTTGACATAAAATAGAGAGAAAAAATGTCTAATCATTGCAAATAATATGAAACGGAGGTACTTTTTAAAATTGTTTTCTTATATTCATTTCACAGTAATCGTGTACACCATACATGAATGGAAGAAGTATTTTTAGAACATTAAATATTTTTCATCAAGAGTGGAGATTACTTATATAACGGTACCACAAAAAAAAAAAAAAAAAAAAAAAAAAAAATAAAAAATAAAAAATTTAATTAAATAAATTGGTATGGTGCTTTAGAAACGAAAAAATTAGCTGTCTTAATGGTGTAACATTTTCATTTACTGTGCCTGGTGAAGTAATGGTAAACGCGTGACTAAAACGGGAGTAACAGTGAAGCAAAGTGCAATGGATCTCTGGAGTAGTGAAGAATATTCATGCTTGTTGTTGCCAGCTACATTCTTAAAACATGGACCCGTTTTTTTTTTTTTTTTTTTTTTTTGTTGACGGAAAAAAAAACATGGACCCGTTATTGAATAATACATTATGGGTCTTTTGAATGAACGTCTTAATATATGAATAATACATGGGAGGTTTTTTTTTTTTTTTTTTTTTTTGTAAGAAAATAATGCATGTGTTTGGAATAATGCATAATGGTTTGAAACTTTGAATAATAAATAATAATTTGGTAATTAATGCATAATGGTTTGAATAATAATTAATAAATAATAATGTGGTAAATTATTTATAACATTTAATTCTTTTTTTTAATGGCAACGAATTCTTTTCAGATATTTACGATTTAATTGAGTCATTAATTAATGTATTCAAATAGTAATGTTATACATGCACGATATTTGCCTGATTTATTATAAATTTTTGGGGTTACCAAACACACAATGATACACAAATAAATTAGAATCTTGAAATTAAAAAAATAATAAAAATAAGAAATAAAAAAAGTTACCCATATTGGAACAATAGTCATTGGATGATGTATATGTAGCCATTTGGGCAACAAATAATACTACCTTCGATTACTTTTATATGCAACTTTAGAGTATTATTTAAAAGATATAAATATTCCAAAGTTGCATATAAAAGTAATCGGAGGTAGTATAAGCAATACATATCTTTACTAATTTGGTATTGTTTAGAAATGCACTAGCATAGGTCTCGTGCAACGCACGTTTATGCTAAACTTTTTAAAAAGTAAAAAAAAAAAGGCTTGGTATTTCAGTCACTTTTTATAGAGTAACTTTTTTAAGGAAATCATATACCGTAATAAAAAATAATTAGTCATATAGGCGGTATAACTCATGATCGACTTTATGTAATAGAAATTGCATTGGCACGATCTATAACAATGATAGAAAAGTTATTAAATAAATAGACAATGTCAAATATAAAAGAAATTAATCAAAGGGTTGTAAAAAATCTACTCCCTCCGTTCCTGAAAGTTCGACTCAATTTGCATTTAAGCAGTCTCCAATGAACATCTTTGACCATGAATATCTTTGGCTATGTATAAGTGAAAATTATAAGAAGTTGATATTTGAAAATTTTATAATAAGGGGAATCTAATAAGACCCCTCATACTAATTTATTTCTATTGTATAAACCATAAGATGTGGTCAAAGTTATTTTATTTTGACCAGATGAATAGTAAGTGAGTCGAACTTTCAGGAACGGAGGTGTGGGGAATATTTTAAACATCGACTTTGAGCCCCACTGTGATCATACATTTAAGCATGGTGGCGTCCAAAGGGAAAGAAGCTAGAGCAAAAGAGTCGCCAGTAAGTTTTAGGAACTTGTAAACCGTCCACGGGTGTGAAGGTTACACCCCATCCATGATCACAGAGATCGCTAACTCCATAGTGGTCCTGAACCATAACTGGATATTCGGGGATGATGGTACGGATCCAACCTAAAAGAGATTGAACCCGCCTTAAATAGGCCTTTACTTAATTCTTATGATATTCATGTGCGCTTTCCGATCAACATACATACAACAAGTAATCCCTAAAGCTGTTTAATCTACGTTGGTTGATTATAAATGCACAAATAAATCTTATTGGCGATCACTTGAATTAAAATCATATTAAGCCTAAAATCAAATTATTAATTATTTTATTAGGCGTGATTCAAGTACAAATTCCCTTAAAACCTGCAAGAAAGGGGCGTGATCAAGCAATAACAATAAATCATGAATAATCAAGCAACGTAATAATAATTGACACAACAAATCATCACCATCATAATAAAGCAATATCTCTAAAATAATATTAGCAAGATCCTAGGCATGATACTAAACAAATTAATAACAAACCCTAGCATGTCACTAAATAAAAATCAAAGCTTTAGCCTAAACATGATACTAGGAAGCATGATAGTAGAAATATTAAAATAACACCCTAACATGATACTAGAAATCATAAAAACATCGTAACATGATACTAGGAATTAAAATAATACTCTAAGCATGATTTTCTATATCAAAGGAATAAAGATAATAGATCTACTCACTTTGATGCCTCATACCTCTTTCTTTCACGTCGAGGGCGAAGGCAACTTCGAGCTTGGCTACGTGTATTAGAGTCTCGTAAAAGACATATGGTGTTTGTGTATTTAGGCTAAGGCTAAGAAAGAGAAAGAGAGAAAGAATAAGCTTTAGCTTAGAGAGAGAAGGATCATGATTGTTGGTGAATAAAAACGGAGGAAAACGACCCTTATTTATAGAGAAAAAACGACCGAAAAGATTAGAAAACGATCAGAATTCTACCCGGAATAAAACAGGATTCATCGCGTCGCGATGGGGATATCGCTACGCGATATATATTCATCGCTGTGCGATATTTTCATCGTTGCGCGATAATTTTCAGAAGATAAGACTCGTACAGAATCCGAATTCCAATAAAATTGGGTTAGTCGAATATCCGTACTTATCCTTATTTTATAGAGTTAAATCTATTAAAAACACTCGTTTTATTCGAAATAAAATTCTTAATCATTATCTTTTCTAAACAGGATAATTAGAATATAAAACAACCTTCTAGAAGATTCTAGATGATTAAGATAAATTCTAATGGTTTTAGAAATATAATGGACCCTCCACATGATCATTGGGTCCGCTCGGTTTGGGCCCAGTTTAGTATTTTGGCCATAACTTACTCGTTTTAAGTCAGATTTGGGCTTATAATTTATCGTTGGAAAGATCTTTTCAAGACCCATCCAACTACACAATTATTGGACTCATATTATGGACCAAAATAAACTGATTTGGATGTTTTTAATAAATAGGATACGAAATGAATGATTTTCAAAGACATGAAATGAATGATTTTGGGTTTAAAGGTACGAAATAAATGATTTTGACTTAAAACATTTTAGGAAAGGTTAGAAATGGTGAAGGCTAAAGGGAAAATCCACGAGACTCTTCAACTCTTCACCTAGCTCGATAATCAAAGACGTGAAAGGTACTCATCACTGAGTTTAGTTTTTGGGGAGACACAATCAGGTGTCAACAGGAGGTAGTATAAATTATTAATTAGTCTATATATGTCCATTAGAGGTGATCATAAAGAACCTACCTCGCTAGCTAAAGAACTACAAATAAGTTAGATTAAAAGTGATTACAAATAAGAGGTGACCATTAGAGGTGATCATCAACTTTATGTAGTTTTTTCTTTTCCTTTTGTTAAATTGAAAGGATATACATTTTAGTTAAGATTATACAAAAGAACTCTAAATAAGATTGATTAATAGTGATTACAATTGCATTGATGGTTAGCTAGAAAAATGGTGGGGATTAGCTCCTCATGTGCAAAAAAAAAAAAAATAGAAAAAAAAACTATAGGAAAATGGCTAGAAAAAAAATTACCAATATACTATTGACCAAATTTATTGAAATTGGAAGGAAAAAATTAAAAAATTAAAATCTTGAATCATAGGTAACAATAAAAATAATAAGATTCTAGCCAAATGTAATAAAACTTTCCTATAATAAAATAGCTAAAATAAATGGAAAAAAAAAAAGGCATTGGAGGGAAAATTTTGCACCAGGAATTGACACGTGTCATTTTTGGTGTTTGTTTTAGTATTATTTTATTAATGATTGATGATAAAATCACGCATAAATTGGTGACATTAATGTAAACTATATTTGTTGTTGTTTTTTTTTTTTTTTTCATTTTTAACTTCTTATGTGTAGCCGTAAATACTATTTACATTAGTTTTCATAATTAAAAAAAATAAAAAATAAAAAAAACCAAACAATATGGCTGATAACAAAATTAATAGTATTCCATGAATTATAAGATGTCACGACATGAATTCCTATTTCTAAATCAACACGCACAACCGTACATATGCATTAATGTGATATTTGTTCCTTGTAGACTTGTAGTAATAAGGTAGAGAAATTTTGAAATAATAATGATAATATCCATTTATTTTTGACGGGGAGAAAAATGATTTCATTAATCACAAACTATTGGGTGCGTCCATCCGCATCCAACAGTTCGTGCGGCACAAACCTTTTTCTCTTCCTTTCTCTTTCTCTCTCCACTGCTCCTCCTTTTTACTCGGTACTCCTTCCTCTCTTCTCTTCTCTTTCTCCTTATTGCTGGGTAATTTTTATCAAAATTGGTGCAATTTGCGGTGGGTCGTAAAGGTGGCGTAGGTGGTGGTGCGATTTGCAAAATTGGTGGTTGGAGGTGGCGCGGGTCGTGAAGGTGGTGGTGACAGGTGATTGGATTTTGGAGGGGAGGGGGTGGTGGTGGTCGATTTTTAGATGGGAGCGGTGGTGGTAGTGCAATCATGGAGGTTGTGCAGGTGGTGCCCTGCTGGCTGCGTGGCTGAGCAGCGGTTAGGCATTTGGGGTGCAGCCGGTGGTTTATGCGGTTGTTGTTGTTGGGTTGGTGTTGGTGAATTGGGGGAACAAGGGAGATTGCTTGCGTGAGTGGTGAGGGAAAATGAAGTAAAAATGAGTGTTAAGTGGTGAGGGAAAATGAAGTGGTGAAAAGAAAACTAATGAGGCATATCAGCCATTAAAATGAATATATTAGCCAATTGATGTTTGATATCAGTCAACATTAGGGACATGTCAGACATTAATAAAAAAAAACGTATCAGTCAACATAAGGAATATATCAGCTAACAAAAGATACATATCATCCAACAAGAGCAACATATCATCCAACAAAGATACATATCAGCCAACAAATGGAGCATATCAGCCAACAAAATGATGAATTCAGCAAACAAAAGCAACAGGTAAGCCAACAAAATAAATATATAAGCAACAAAATAAAACATATAAGACAACAATTAAAATATAGATATCAGCCAACAAAATAAATATATAAGCCAACTAAAGAAGCATATAAGCCAAATAATGTCTAATATCAGCTAACAAAAGAAACCCATCAAAAACTTTGAAAAAAATATATCAACCAACAAAAAAAATATATTAGCCAACACAAAATTCATATCAGCCAACAATTGAAACATATCAGCCAACACATAAAACGTATCAGCCAACAAGTAAAACATATCACCCAAGTCCAGCCGCACGGAAATTTGCGTGCGGACATCCGCACGCAATAGCTTCTCATCATTAATAACATAGTTAAACAACATTTACAAACAATTTTTAAGAAATCTAATAAAAGTTCAACACAAGTACATAACACCTTAAACCTAATTACATCGCAGATTCGATTAACAAATGTCTTCATAAAAAAACTTCATATAATGCAATACAATCCGTGAATTAGCACCAATTCGGCTTGAAATCGACTAATGCATAGTTTATTGTTTGGATGAAAATACTATGCGATTCTCTAGAAACGTACGGGTATTATGAAACTCTGTATCTTCAATAATCCTCGCCAGATGAACAAACAAAGAAATTAAACACGATAGAATAATCACCATATCACAAGGATGAGATCTATTTATTGAAAGCAATTAAAAAGTTTTTAGGGCTTCCACTAGTGTTCTACTTACCACCGATAAAGCTCTTACAAAGATCCACAACTAAGACCAGGTTGAAAAGAGATGAAAGAGAAAGACATATTAAGGAGAAGAGTGAAGGAAAACCTTTTTTAAAAAAAAAGACTAGCAATAATGAAGATTAGATAAACCCTTCCAAGGAACAAATCTTGAAGGGAACCCAAAAATCCTCATAACTTTAGTTTATTATCACATCTATTCACAAAGTTGAAAAAAATTCTCAAAAGTACTTTCTTAATCAATTCTTATTAGTTATCATAATTTATACCAATTAGCTATTGGTGTAGTGGTGATTGGGACTACACTTGGTAGGGAGGACTTATATTCGATATCTCGCAACAACAATTAGGAGGGGATTAGAACCTAACCATCCAGAATTGATCCCCGAATCCAAATTAGCCCAAAGGGTAAATCGGGTGAAAAAAAAAAAAGTAATTCATAATTTGTAATAACTTAAATGATGACATCGGTCGAAGGATTATGCCAAATTTTACTTAGCCAATTGTGATTGATTTGTCAATTAATGCTTAGTTTCCATTTCAATTGTGATTGTAATCACCATTTTTTTGTCTTTCCATCCAATTTAATTGTTTTTTTTTTTTCCTAGTAACAACATTGAGCTAGAAAGGGTATTATTGCATTGTAAAATGAACACCAAACTCTTTCGTTTACATACTATGTGTCAAAAAAAATAAAAATTGTTTACTTACCATCAGTTCAACGGTTCAACCTCATAAAACTATGTGTCACTATTTCAAGTTTCAAATGGGAAAAAAGCTATGGGCCATTAAAGAGTAACGGGTAACATATAACATGACGAGAAATTTTCAACTGGAAAAAAAAAATTATTTACTCCTTTTTTTTGTTTGTTTACTCCTTAATGACACACTTTTTATTAGTAGAAATCCTATTTTTAATAATACATCACTTTTTTTGTCCATACTATGGAGTATTACATTAAATTATACGAGTAGCAATTTTATTTATTTATTTTTTGTTGACACGTGTTACTTTAGCAATATTCACACACTTTTTATGATTTTTGCTTATTGATAATCATCAAATAATCAAATTCATAAAATTATATGCCACAGTTTAATAAAAAATATAAAATAAAAATGCGCAATCTCTTTAAACTATAACATGTAAAATATAATATAAAGAAATTCAAAGCTAAAGAGTTAATCGCTTTTATTTTTTCAAGTGACACTTTTTATTTTTTTATTTTTTGAAGTGACACACTTTTCATTTTTGGAAATCCTATTTTTAATCATTCACTCTTTTGGTCCGATCCATACTGTGGAGTATTACATTTTAAATTATCTTTTTTTCATTTCTTTTTGGTTGACACGTTTCACTTAGCAATTTCCATATACTTTTTATGATTTTTGGTTATTTATCATCAAACATATTACAGGCTAGAAAAATGTGACTAAAATAATATGTTAACTGAAAAGAAATGGATATTTCAACTAGATTTAGCAATATTTTCAATTCTTATGGCTTTCACTTCTATAATTTTAACACTTATTATTTTTTTTTTCTCATTTCAAATCACATTATAATATTTAAATACTTTGACAAGCCACATTAGGCATAAGGCACTTTGGTACTTTAAAAAATTGAGAGGAGTAACCGTCGAACTTGTTCTTTTATATTTGAAGAGAGCTAGTACATATATATGAGTATGTAATAACCTTAAAAAATTAAACATAACTTCTCGAGTAGTAAGTATTAGATAAAGTGTTTTGTTGTTAGTTTTTTTAGCTCAACATAAAGAATAATTCAAGTGATAACGGGGTGTAATTTAGGCGAATTTTACGATTTTGTAAGCGAAAAAAATCATCATGTGAATAATCATTGAAAAACTAAATTGGTTCCATTAATCTACACTTTACTTTACCCTCATTGATATGAAATGTAGATTTGGAAGCAATTTTTGTGTGAAATCCTGAAAGCAAAAAGCCAGAGAAAGCTAGCTTGAAATAGAGAATTGAGACTCGAGAGTACGTATCGCAATATTATAATGATATGTAAAGCGCAAATATCAAAACTAGATCAAGTAATCCAATTGCATGAGTGTATTGGTACCAAGTATAATGTTGAGATTTTAAAATTGCACAGCTACCTATTTAAGGATCCTACTTGCCCACGTGAGGGCATGTAAGGAATTTAGTGATTGCCAATCAAAACATCATTTTTCTTGGTGTCTATTCAGGCTATCAAATCCTATCTTCACGGCACCTCATACCTCATTACATCATAGTGTGAGCTGGGAGCAGCTCCCTAAAAGCACAATTGATCGACTAAATTATTACTCGTATTCCCTTAAAAATTCTTACATAGACTCAGGTGTAATAATTTTTGAAAAGTTTGATTTTAATAATCCAATCTTTGTGTGGTCTTATTTTATTAATTTAACTTTGTAACTATTGACAAATTTTTAAATGAACCTGTTTCACATTAATTTAATGTGAACTACTAACATTATAAACACTATGGTTGTTTTTTTAATAAAAAAAATGGGTCGCTATTTTTAAAATAAAGTTTATTATGTTGAAATAAAAGTCATTTTGGTATTATAAAGGCTATAATAGTGTTTTTTTTTTTTTTTTTTTTTTTTTTTTTTTTTTTTTTTTTTGTATATTGGTCAATATGAGTAATAAAGGTCATTATTGTTAAATTTAAGGCTATTATGTTTAATGTAACGTAGTACTTCAAGTTCACAATAATAGTAAAAGGTCACACAAGTTTTAATAAAGGTACTATGTTAAAAATAAGGTTACTATGAAAAAATGAGGGTCACTATGTTCAATAAAATGTTAGTTGCATGCGTATAAGCCTCAGGTGCACAATAATATTATTGTGGACCAAGTCTACGCAAGATTTTTTGTTGATTATTCTACAATAATCCAAGTTTTGAGGGGTGTCTTAGATTATGAGGCCAAGGTGACCTGCTACCTGTTTCTCAGGTAACTTTTTTTTTCATTTAAAATTTTTTTTGACAATTTTTTTTTTTTTAAAAAAAGAAGGTAAAATCCAGCCACCCCCACCCCTCTACGGCCCCTCCCACTCTCTTTTCCAATTTCCGACCACCTCACTCCTACCCCCCTGTTGACCGTTGCTGCCCCTCCCCCTCCCTTGTCCAGTTTCCGATTACCCTCGAAATCCACCTCAATTGCCTAAAACCCAGAACCTAAAACACCAAAAACCTAGAAATTCACGCCAATCAGAGATGAGATTTCGGTGTCGAGAGGGTAGGCGGCGGCCGAAAATTGAAAATGAAGAAAGAGAAATGGAGGACAATAAAGGGAGGTTGGCAGGGGTGCGTGGTCAGTCGTGGGTGGCTGGGTGGAGGGGATCGGAATCAATGGAGAGTGAAGGGAAAGAGAAAGGAAGGAGGGAGAAAGGAAAGAGAAAGGAAGTAAGAAGGAAGGAGGAAGGAATGGACTTTCGGAAATTATGGAGGAGGAGGAAGGAGGTGGGCTGCTCGGAAATTGGAGGGACTGGTTGAATTCAATTCTATTTTCATTTTCCCTTGATTTATTATTACTTGTACTGATTCAACTATAACTAATCACATATGATCTTAATCAATGCTATCTATAGGGAGTAATTAGTTATACAGTATAATGATACACTGTTAATGTTTAATTTCTTAACAGTAGGACAAATAACTGCAGTAGATAACTTTGGTTTTTTTTCGAATTGTTGGCTAATCACATAGTTTTGTATTCATTATTTCAGGAAGTGACGTTAATACTAAAACCGACATTGATATTGAGTATCATGTAAAATTATTGGAAATGGATGAGGGGATTGAAAAAATTCCTGATATTACATTCTTCTGTGAGGCTGTTATTACATCAATGATTCTAAGGCAGATAATCAAAGGACTCAAAAAGCTTGGAATACCTAAATTAGGTCCTTATCTCATTCTTTGTGTATTAGACAATTATATATATGTGATCCATGTATACCTTGTTCAATCTCTAAGCTTTCGTCATGTAATCAGTTTCAGTGAACGTAAAAAAGCGAGAGAATGGTGACTGTCGTTGTTGATAAATAACCTTGGGTTTATAATTACGAACGTGAAAAGGTAATGCTCACATAATCTCATATGAATAAGGATGATCATGTGTGGTTACTGTGAATTGATGAAGGGAATTCTGTAGTTGCATATATTGTTGTAAAATAGTTGTCTAAAACAATAGCCACAAAATGAAGAAGAAGAAAATAGGAAAGGAAATTCGGTGTGGCGTGATATAAATCACTGCCTTTGAAAACGAATTCCGGCGCAACCGGGGTGCACAATTGTAATCGCCTGATCGTCCCCTAAGATTACACACCACTCTCACACTAAGACACTTTAGAGTGAGAGGTTGAGTCTATGGAAACTTATGCCCAAAGAAGTAGGATTGTGTTTAGCTTAAGGTGTTTAGCTTCTTGTGTATATCCAACCAGAAAATCAGTCATCAAATATATATGGAAGAGTGATGGAAGATGGAATATAAAAGGGAAGTCAAAAGGTGGAAAAATCAGAAGTAAACATATGAGTTAATCCCCATAAAACACTTCATAAGTGAGGGGTTACGAAAGATTAAAGAAGAAAACAATCCAAGGAAGTCAAGACAACCCAACAGCCGAACTCGTGCCCGGTCGGGCGAGCACCTAGACAAATCCTAGGTGACTCTCGCGCCCGATCGGGCGGAGCTCGTCCGATCGGGCGAATATTCCTTCATTTTCCAAGCGTCCTCTCGCGCCCGGTCAGGCGATGGAACTCAGAACTTACGACCCTTCTCGCGCCCGGTCGGGCGCCCGGGTTAGGCTATTTTAGATTCCTTCCTTTATTCCAACAATCCCCCACTAAAGGAAGGAAGAAAAACCAACAAAGAAGAGAATGAACAACATATTGGGCATAAGAGGAGTTTAATACATAACACCTAGATATTACATAAGTAATTTGAAATCTTAGTGCTTAGTGAAATGAGGCAATGAGCTACAAGTACAAGGGTGGATAAAACCTTGAAACCCTTAGACTCTTGATCATGGAGTGGACTAACCTTGAAACTCCAAGACTAACTCAAGAACCTTCACAACACATACATCACTCCAATAGACTCCGCGAAGAGATATGCTCTTTTATAGCCAAGCATATTCACCTTAGGTCTAGTGGAGGCTCTAGAAAACCGGCCAAAGTATTTATAGAAGATGGCTAGTCTTCACAACCACATAGGTGAGTCCTTTAACCGTGCGTCTCAATAGCACAAGGACCCATTAAGAGTTTGAATACTCAACCTCACAAACAAATACACATTACAAACACTATCACTATAGGAACTAAGACAAATGTAATGTATCACATGACCTTGAGTCCTATTCCCCTCGATGATTCTTCAACTTGTTTTCTTGCTAACCCTTTCGTCAAAGGATCTACCAAGTTCTTTTCGGACCTTACATAGCCCAATGCAATAACTCCATTCTTGAGAAATTGCCTCACAACTTTGTGTCTCATACGCATATGTCTCTTTTTGCTGTTGTAGTTGTTGTTTTTGGCAACTCCAATGGCCGCCTGAGAGTCACAATGTATGGACACCGGAGATTAGGACTTCCCCCACAAAGGTATGTCGGCTAGGAGATTCCTAAGCCACTCTGCTTCATGACCTGCCAACTCAAGAGCAATGAATTCAGATTCCATGGTGGAGCGAGCTAGACATGGTTGTTTTGAGGACTTTCATGAAATAGCACCTCCACCCAAAACAAAAACATGCCCACTATTAGAGACAACCTCATCATTATCGGTTACCCAATTAGATCACAATAGCCTTCTAAAACATTAGGAAAGCGATTAAAATGCAAGCATACCTCCATGGTACCTTTGAGATACCTTAGTAGCCGACGACGAGCAACCCAATGATCTTCACTTGGAGTATGAGTATATCTACTAAGTCTACTCACCGCATAGGCTATGTCGGGTCGTGTACAATTCATCAAGAACATAACACTACCAATCACCCTTGCATAGAGCTCTTGAGACATGCTAGAACCTTTGTTCTTTACTAACTTGGTGTTAGCATCATATGACACCTTGCTAGGAACAACATCAAAAGAATAAAACTTCTTTAGAATTTTTTCTACATAGTGAGATTGACTCATGGAAAAACCATTCTCCGTTTTCTTTAGATGAATTCCAAGAATAACATCGGCTTCTCCCATGTCCTTCATTTCAAACTTAGTAGAAAGCATAGCCTTGGCATCTTTCATCACATCAAGGTTAGTACCAACAATAAGCATATCATCAACATATAAGCAAATTATAACACATGATGAACCAAACTCTTTAGAGTACAAGCATGAATCCGATGAATTAGCAACATAGCCACAACTCTTAAGAGTACTATCAAACTTTTCAAACCATTGCTTAGGAGCTTGCTTAAGACCATAAAGAGACTTTCTAAGCTTACACACTTTATGTTCTTGCCCTTTACACAAACCCTTCCGGTTGAGTCATATAAATTTCTTCATCAAGGTCTCTATTAAGGAAAGCCGTTTTAACATCCATTTGGTGAACCACTAAATCATAAATTGCCGCAAGGGCTACCAAGGTTCTAAGGGTGGCAATCTTAGTCACGGGAGAATAGGTGTCAAAGAAATATATACCTTCCTTTTGGGTGAAACCTCTAATGACAAGTCTAGCTTTGAACTTATCTATGGTCCCATCCGGTCTAAGTTTCTTCTTGAAAATCCACTTACAACTTATAGGTTTAGAACCCTTAGGCAAGTCACAAAGATCCCAAGTATGATTGGACATGATAGAATCAAGTTCACTGTTAATGGCCTGTTTCCTAAAACTAGCATCTATAGACCTCATTGCCCCCATCATAAGTCTTAGGGTCTTCTTCTAAGAGAAAAAAGACACAACATGCTCACTCAAACAATTCACATCAAAGTCTTCTACCACAAAAGAAGTCAAAAAATCCGGTCCAAAGGAAGACCCTACTCTAGGTCTCTTACTTCTCCTAGGTAAAACCTCTACCACTTTGGTAGAGGAAGAGGGGAGACTACAACTAGACAAAGAATCAACCAAAGGTACATCCATACTTGACTTACTAGCATGCATATCAACATTAGAAGACAAAGACTTGTTCATAGGAAATATATGCTCAAAAAATACCGCATCTCTAGCTTCATAAATTTATTTATCACTTAAAAGCATGAACCTATAGACTGCACTATTATGAGCATATCCAATGAGCACACAATCAAAAGTTTTAGACCCCATGGTGGATTTTTTAAAATCTGGAAAATCCACCTTAGCCAAACACCCCCACACTTTCAAAATTTTAAAATTTGGACTAAATCCCTTCCAAAGTTCATAGGGGATTTTATCCAATTTTTTATGGGGCACTCTATTGAGCACATAACAAGCAGAAAGAAACGCCTATCCCCACAAATTATCGGATAAACCGGAACTAAGAAGCATGACATTCATAGTCTCTTTCAAAGATTTATTTTTCCTTTCAGCAATACCATTATATTGGGGTGTGTAAGGTGGACTTGTTTCATGTATGATGCCATTGGCTTCACAAAAATCTTTTAAAGTATCTTTACCATATCCACCACCTCTATCGGTCGTAACTCTTTTGATTTTTAGATCCAATTGATTTTCAACTTCGGCTTTGTACTTTAAAAATGCACTTTCGGCTTCACCTTTTGTTTTAAGCAAATAAACTTTGGTATAGCGAGAAAAATCATCAAAAAAGTAATATAATAGTTTTTCCCACCCCTACTAGTGCATTTTAAAGTCCGCTAAATCCGAATGAATCAATTCAAGTAATTTTGTACTTCTTGAGACCACTTGCTTAAACGATTTCTTAGTATGCTTGGCCTCAATACAAATTTGGCATTTGTCAAGTTTGTCATCCATTGAAAAATTAATCAAATTCATGTCCTTTAACCTTTTTAAATAAGAAGAATTTAAATGACCCAAACGATTGTGCCAAACAACCAAAGACCCAACAATATAAGCAAAAGAAGTACTTCCATTCTCATTCATAACATTCAAAACAAACAAACCATTATTAAGGTAACCTTTTCCAAAAAAGTCTCCATTCTTAGACATCACAATCTTATTGGCCTAAAAGACAAGTTTTAGGCCGGCTTTGTCGAGAAGGGCTCGCGAAACCAAATTTCTCCTAAGAGAAGGAACATACAACACATTATTCAAAAATAAAGTTTTTCCGGAGGTAAGTTTGAGATGAACCTTTTCTTTGCCAAGGACTCCGTCGGTACTACTATTGCCCATGTAGACATGATCGCCGACGGTAACATCTTAAAACTCGGTCATCAAAGCCTTGTTTGCACAAAAATGCCTCAATGCTCCGGTGTCCAAAATCCACTCAACTTTGTTTTCCACCAAGTTGGCTTCAACCACCACCGCTACAATGATGTCCTCCTTTTCAACAAGGTTAGCTTGGGAGGTAGAACCATCTTTCTTAGCTCCATGCCTTCGGTTGCATTGGTAGGCTTTGTGTCCGATGATTCCACACACATAGCACGCCCCCTTAAGCTTTTGGATTTTGTTGTGAGTGAAGTTGATTTTGGACTTGTTGTTTCCCTTCTTCTTGGAGATTTTCCTGTTCTTAGACACATTCAAAGGAGACTCAACAAGATTAGCTTTGGAAGAATTAAGAGATAAATTTTCAAACTTATCCTTAAGGCGATTAGCCTCTTTGGTTCTCATATGGCTAATGAGTTCTTGGAGGGTCATGTCCTTCTTCTCGTGCTTCAATGAATTACGGTAGTCATTCCAAAAATGAGGAAATTTTTCCAAGAGAACATTGGCTTGAAGAGTCTCACACATCTTCATGCCTTCACCAAGGATTTCGGTCACTAAATTCTCATAGTCATGGACTTGAGACATGATCGGCTTCTCATCATCCATCTTAAAACTGATCCACTTGCCCACCACGTACTTCTTTTTCCCGACATCATCTAATCCATATTTCTTTTCCAAGGAATCCCATATAACCTTGCTTGACTTGAAATTGACAAACAAATCAAACAAAGTGTTATTCATATGGTTGAGGAGATGACCACGAACAAGCTTGTTGTCCTTCTCCTCCTTCTTCAAGGCTTCCGTTGTGGTCGCCGGGACTGCGTTTGTAGCGGTCTTGGTAGCTCCTTCTGCATTCTTGAGGGTCTCAATAACATCCTCAATCAAGACATAATCTACTTCCAATTGTTCAAAAAAGATTAGCAACTTTTGTGACCATTTCTTATAATTGTTACCATCAAGCGGTTCCAACTTAGAGAGGTCGGGAAGAGTCTTGTTCAAAAGACTAGTTGAAATAGACATAATTCGTTTTCAAAATTGTTGTAAAATAGTTGTCTAAAACAATAGCCACAAAATGAAGAAGAAGAAAATAGGAAAGGAAATTCGGTGTGGCGTGATATAAATCACTGCCTTTGCAAACGAATTCCGGCGCAACCGGGGTGCACAATTGTAATCGCCTGATCGTCCCCTAAGATTACACACCACTCTCACACTAAGACACTTTAGAGTGAGAGGTTGAGTCTATGGAAACTTATGCCCAAAGAAGTAGGATTGTGTTTAGCTTAAGGTGTTTAGCTTCTTGTGTATATCCAACCAGAAAATCAGTCATCAAATATATATGGAAGAGTGATGGAAGATGGAAGATCAAAGGGAAGTCAAAAGGTGGAAAAATCAAAAGTAAACATATGAGTTAATCCCCATAAAACACTTCAGAAGTGAGGGGTTACGAAAGATTAAAGAAGAAAACAATCCAAGGAAGTCAAGACAACTCAACAGCCAAACTCTCGCCCGGTTAGGCGAACATTCCTTCATTTTCCAAGCGTCCTCTCACACCCGGTCGGGCGGACACTCCTTGTTTTCCCAAGCGTCCTCCGCACCCGGTCGGGCGACAAAACTCAGAACTTACGACCCTTCTCGCGCCCGGTCGGGAGATGCTCGCTCGGTCGGGCGCCCGAGTCAGGCTACTTTGGATTCCTTCCATTATTCCAACATATATATTAAGTTTCTTTCATGTGGAAATTGTAGTTTTGTGGAACTAGGGGAATGGAACCAGGGCAGATGTATTATGGATGGATTGTATTGCCTCATTTGCAAGCAATGTGGCAAGCATCATTCTTGGCACCATGTCTTCTAGTGTGTTTTCTTTCTGAACCAGCCGATAACATCATGCTGCGATTCTGCCTTTGCAAACTGGTGATTTGGTGTTCGTCATCCAAGCAACACTAATCATTGAAAACTCTGATCTTGAAATACCGTTGACCGAAGAGATGCTGAAAAGTAACCTAGTGTAAGTAAAGCTCTTAGGTCCAGATTTGGCCAAGTTTTTCAAAAATGTAATTGGTTTTCATGTGCAGTTTTATACTCCTATAGTTAGGTAATATACCAAGTATTACACCAAAAACATATTGTAAGTTTAACTTGATTATGAAATATGAATATGTAGCTGATCAAGTATATGATCGATGTCCTTGCTTATGAAACTTTATTCTGAAATTCTGCAAAATTAGTATAGTTCTGCATTTTCTTGCTTTAGGTGTTAGTCATCTTAGAGTCCATAAATTCAGATACATCTGTATTTTTTCTTCTTAGTATTATGCTGTACTAGAAAAGTGATAGCACAGGAACATTGGTTTTTGGATTGTTATTAAATTCCCAACCTCTATAAGTTCCATTAGACTCGATTTCTCGATTTGTGTCCACTGCACATTTTCAACACATTATGCAGCAATAAATCATATGACTAACAACTAAAGCAATCATATGATCCAATATAATGTATGTGTTGAACTTATAAGCAAACATAATGGAGCTTCCCTTAGTAAGCATTAACCCGATTTCTGATAATCGATATATCAGCAGCCTTTGCTCTTCCTCTTATGTTGTGTCATATTCATATGTTTGATGATTATAATCAGATCAACACAAACTCCATGACTCATGACACAAATACTCAGTTACATGAACCATAATGAGCATAAATTAGTCCATATATGCAAATGCTGCCTTAGTTGTTATTGATTCTAAATATACGTGCCCTGATATATCGTGTTCTAGCCACCAATTACCAAAAGCAAATAATGGCCAAAGATTTTACTTAATTCGCCAAAGATTTAAGTGAAAATTTAACATAGGAAAACAATTAATTTGCTCGCTTTCCTGTCAATCCATGACAAATTTGTTTAAGCTGATTAAGGTTTCGAACTAGAGTTTGGCTCGGCTTACCACTTACCCCTAGTGGAACTAACTAAACTCAACTATATATTCACAAGTCATAGCAGCCAAACTTACTTAGTTGATGATCCGATCACACATAAAAGCCTGGGAAAAGCTTAATTATTCTCTGCATTCTGTTATACTCTATAACCAACTTCTTTAGATAAAAGCCTCTTAAATTTCCACTCTTTTTGGTACTTCTTCTTCTTCATCTTCTTCTTGTTTTTCTTCTTCTCTATTTTTAACTAACCATGACTGAAACTTCAAACAAAACCCAGAGAAAGTCATAAACTTTCAACTAACACCAATAAGCAAACTGCTGCAGTCTGTTTCATCTTTATCTGACAGTGAATTCAACCCAAAAGGTATGGCAAGGGTGGACATTACTGAAAAGGGTTTCGAGATCACGGTTCGCAACACAAGAACTCGAGCTGTTGGTAGTCTTATCTTGAAGTCTTCTGGGTTAAAGTACTTCCATTGCAGCAAACCCATTGAAGGAAAGATTATCAATGTTGCTGAATTTTGCTTACTAATGGTTCATGCTTCTGGTTACAAAGATGATGATGATGATATTGTTACCATACTTCACTTTGATGGGTCTAATAAACTTAACTTCATACACGGTAAAGTTCTTCTTGTCTAAGGTTATAGTTGAATTGCATTATCATGTTTTTCATCATTTAATTTGTAATAATGGTATTATCAAGTTTCTGGTTATGTTTAGAATTTCATTTTTCTTGGTGTATAATTTATTGTAGTAAGCACAAATCATATTGAAGTTCTATTTTGTCTAAGATTATTGATGCAATATCTTGTATATTATCGTTCAATTTGTAATATGAATTGTGTTTCGTATGAAAACAATGGGACCTTTGGATAAGCGCTTTTCTAGGGTTGAAGACTGAACTCGGTCCAAGTTATGACTGGGCTGAGAGTTTCCTGCACAGTAAAAACACGTAAAACTAGCCTCGGGGGTTGTGCCGAGGAAGGCCCCTCCGATGCCGAAGTCAGTACAGTGTATATAGAGAGAGAAAGCTATGTAAGAGAATTAATTACTTGAGGTTTAATGTGGATATCAGTAAGAAGAGACAATTGAAGGTTTTTATACCTTTGCTTATTGGATGGAATGGGCCTTGAAGTCAAATGGGCTTGCCATGCTGACTGGGCCTGACTGACTTGGCATGCTTAAGAGAGTTGAACCTTGATTTTGGGCTTTTGTAATTAAAACATTTGGACTGCCCAATTGACGTTATTTGGACTGCCCAATTGAAGTTATTTGGACCCAAACAACTTGCCCCCAGACCCGATTCGGAATAATGACAGGTAGGGTAATGACTTGCCAGATGGAGGGAAGTAAATGGTTTTAATTAGTGTTTCGGGGTTTTCTGATGTCCTGCGGGAGAGTTACAATTCCGAGACTGGAACCGGACGCCTGTACCTGCAAAATAACGGAGACTCCTGTGAGCTCCGCCTCCAACGGTCAAGTTAGTACCTGATTAAGGAGTAATTAATACGGAAATTAAAGTAATAAGGTCTCTCTAGGTGAGAGTGCTTAATGTAGGTAATCTGCTTTGTTAGCGAGATCAGCCGGTTATTAGTGTGTTCCGTAATGTTTCTGTCCTCCTCCTTAATGAGGATTAAGGGAGGTATTTATAACCTTGGGAAACGTGCCCATCCTAGGTTTAGGTAAACCTAGGGCCGATTGGGCTTCCCTCGGAAGTTGGGCCTGGGTGGCCGGTTTCTCCATTAGGCATGGAGTATGCCACATGTCGTGACATAACATGTCCAAGGTGGACGAATAAGCGCGTGCCACGTGGCAAGCCCTGACAGTTCCAACTAGGGGACACTTGGCAGGTCCTGATTGGCCCACGTAGCGCATTCCGATTGGTAGGAGAAAAATCCCCTAATCATTTGCCCCTCACAGGTGGCACGTGATTGGTCACGTGTTACCTGTGACAGGTGTCGCACTGTAACGGGCGACGGCCTGCTACAGGTGTCAGTCGGCGAATGGACGAGAGATTTTCCCGCCCAAATTTTGAATTCTGGAAGTGACCCTTCGCCTTCTCACTTCGCCTATATAAGGGAGAGTTGCCTTGAGTCATTTTCACACTTTGAGAACTATTTGAGAACATTCGGACCCCTGAACTTGCTCTGACATTTTGGACTTTTTCTGCCTACCGCCTGTTCTGACAAGCCGACTGCACCGGACTTCCAGAACTTCATCAACCGTCACTCGTTCAGGTAACTCAGTTCTCTTACTCTTAATTTTCTTTTTATTTTCTGAAATGGCACCACGGAAGCACCCGACACGACCTAGGTTAGTGATCAGCCGGTCACCGGGGACGGCTAAATCTAGGACTAGGAGTGCCGCCTGCCCTTTTCCGGACCCATCTTTGTCCTTTATACAAAGTCCGACTGTATCTGTGTCTATGCAGAGCAGGATGGCCAGAACAAAAAAGACAGCTAAGATCTCAAATTCAGACGGCTCCTCCCACAGGGTGCCGATTAGTGAAACATCTGACCAGGCGCCAGATGTTGAAGTGAGACAAGGCGGCCTGGATGCCGGCAATTCTGTGGGGGGAGTCATAGTGACCCCTTCCAATTTAACAGTTAATAAATCTGCTCCTTTTCAAAGAGAGGAGGCGGGCCCCTCCGGGAGAGGGGAGGAGTCGTCCTCTTCAGACTCGTCCGAGGACGATTCCTCGTCAAGCTCTTCTGGCCATGCTTCTTTGGGTACAGAAGAGAAAAACAGCTGCCTGCAAGAGGCAAGACTTTCTCACACAGTTGAGAAGGGGGACAATTGGGCGGAACCATCCGCCTCTTACCGAGAGCTAAATACCCCCTACTACCGCACGGTACCTCGGGGCCGCATCACAACCATGCAAGAGAAAATGGAGAGCTTTATTGAAAACCACACCATGGGCCCCGACTTTCTAGTGTTTGTGCCGGATCCAGAAGACACAGTCGTCTGGCCGGCTGGTTCCAGTTATGATAGCGCCTACTTTGGCTGCTACGAGGCGGCGATCAAGGCAGGGCTGCGCTTCCCATTACATCCGGCTGTTCAGCGGATTTTGGATGGGTATGAGTTGGGGTTATGGCAGTTAGCCCCAAACTCCTGGGTCAACGTACTCGGCTATGTGGCCGGGTGCGAACTACACGGGGTGGAGCCGAGCTTCGAGGCTTTCGCCCATATGAACTATCTCAGCCGGACCCCTAAGACAGGCGGTACCGGCTGGTATCAATTAACAAGCCACAGGGGCTACCTCATGACGAGAGGTAAAGCAAACAAGTGGAAGGACTGGCGGAGCACCTTCCTCATCATTGAGAGTTCAGACATTGAGCTGAACAAGCGCTTCAATAGGTGGAACAGGAATCCGCCCCTTCTTGCAGGCGGCCGTAGCATGCCGCCTGTTCCCCCCCAAGGCTAAGAAAGAGATCCTTGACAAAGGACTCTTTAAATTAGAGTCGAGGGTCGACTCTACTTCAGGGGTACGAGAGCAAGTACCCCTGCACTGCGTCCCGAGCTTCAAGTGGCTCTATGACGAGTACTTTTTGGCCGCCTATGGCCTCAGCAGTCGGTGCTCAAGAGGTAGTCGGCCTGTCGAATACTCTGTTGTTTCATACATTTGTTGTTTATCTTTTATTAACTTTGCCGTTTGTTGTTGCAGCTGACGCCATGAGCAAAATCACCGCCTCCAAGACTGCGGCGGCCATGTTGCGGGCCTCTATTATGCAACAAGCTTCAACCGACTCCCCAAAAAAGGGGGCACCCTTGGTGAGCTCCGAACCTTTCACCCTCTTTTTGGAGTGTTTATGCATATACTGACTTTTTCCTTCTGTTTTAGAAGGGTGCTCCAAGAGCTTCATCTTCCCAACAGCCGGACCCCAAGGCCCGGAAGACGACTGTTGGGAGCTCTCCTGGTTCTGCCAGGAAACAGGTGGCGGCTGAGAAACAGCCGGCCACTTCTTCTAAAATTCCAACTGGGCCGCCTAGAGGTTTGAAGTTGTCCTTGTAAATTTTAGACTTGCTCCCTTTGTTACTAAGTCTAATCCGTTTGTTTACGCTTGATGCAGCCGGCCCCCAGGGGCCTGACTTGGTAGAGATGGCCAAGTCTATGATCAGGGCAGTTCCTCCGTCTGAAAGGGAGGCGGTCAGGGGTGTCGGCACCCTTGACCTTGACGGGATTGCAGGGGTCCTTGCTGAGGTATACTTAGCATATTTTTGAGTATTTGAATATTCTGGACGCCTGTTTTTTGTTTGGAAACTGACGCCTGTTTTTTTTTTACTTAGGCCCTGCTCCGAGTTAACGGCCTTCGCAAGCCGCTTGATCGGAAAAACAAAGAGGTAAAGGCTGCAAAAGCTATGGCCGCCTCTGACTGTGATAAGGCAATGTTTCAAATTGCCCAAAATGAAGTACTGACCATTGATATTCTTTATTATCAGGCGCAGGCTACCGCCGCTGTTCGGGCTCAGTTAGAGGCGGCCCAGAAGAAGAATGACGAGCTGGAGGCGACCATCACAAATCTCCAGGCCGAGCTGAAACCTCTTCGCCTAAAAATGTACTCTTACGAAGCCATGGAGAAATCCTTGGCCAGCGTAAAAGAACGCCTGGTGAGCCAAGAGAAGAGTCTTACCAAGGAGCTCTCGGAAAAGGCCGAGCAAGAGAAGAAAGAGCTCGTCCGGGAGATGATGGAAGACTCCGCTCAAATCCAGCGCATGACATGGGGCCGCCTCTTCCCCAGTGCCGACTTTGCCTCTTGGGAAAGAACATACCGCCAGTGTTCGGAAACATATAATCAAGAGATCCTGGCGGCTGCTGAAGAAGAGGCGTTGGGAGAAGCGTTGGAGGAGGAGGAGGAGCCGGTTGTGGCGCTTGTGCCACTTGGGGGTAAGGCATCAAAAAAGGATGCAGCTGAAGCCGAGTCCAGCAAGAAGAGTGCTGACCAGGCGGCAGCTGCTAATACTGAACTGCCCCCTTCTTAAGCTTAATGTATTCTTTCCACGGCCTGCGTGCCGTTTGCTTTGTATTTACCCGGCCAGGGGGCCGGGACTTTGAATATTTTGTTGGTCTTTAATGACCGGCTTATTTTTAATGAATTTTTGTTTTGCTTCAAATTTGTCCAAGTATTCCATATCTAATATCCCATTGTTCACTAGACCGACTGTTGTACATGGCCGAACGTTGCAGACAGGTACGGATAGTTAGTACGCCGCCTATGCCCCTGGACGACTGGTTGTCTGTTTTCAGGATAGACGATCAGTCGGCCATTTATTCAATCGGTATTCGAACTATTTTGTCTGGATCCTTTTTAGGCAGGCGGGCCTGTCTTTATGTAATTTTAACCAAGTAGGAAAGTGGTCTGACCAAGTAAATAACGTATTACCTAGTCGTCAAGGAATTAAGTAGTAGAGAAAACAAACGGCGGGCACCGGTTGTTTCCCTTTATTGCCAATGTTGTTGGCTTTTAACTCATAATTTTTTAACCTAGCAAGAGTAGTGATTGAGGGCCTCTGCTTGTTAAAACAGGCGGACGACTCATACCTTTTAGGCTCCATACTAAGTTTGAGTGACTATTAACATAGGAGTTACTTAGTCTTCGTCACAATCTAGATTGAGTAGTAGAGGTACCAGGCGGCGGAGGCCGGCTAGACCCCTTGATTCGCCAATGTTTGTTGGCTATTAACTCAATAGGTTGTTAACCTAGCAGGAGTAGTGGTTGAGAGCCCCTGTTTGCTACAGGCGGACGACTCATACCTTTTAGGCTCCATACTAAGTTTGAGAGAGTGACTATGAGTTAACTTTGGAGTTACTCAGTCGCCGTCACTCTTGTTTGAGAAGTAGAGGTACCAGGCGGCGTAGGCCGGCTAGACCCCTTGATTCGCCAATGTTTGTTGGCTATTAACTCAATAGGTACCCCCTGCATTTATCCCCAGTAATACAGGCGGTCATCTGACTCAGATGTCAACTGCTACCACTGGTTTGGTTAGTGATAGAGTTATCCTTGTCTCAAAAACGGCTACGTGGTTGCCCTTGGGGACAGTCGTATAGGTGCCGTGTAATTAGTTTATAGAACAATGTTCCACCCAAAAGGGAGCTGCTCTCTGCGACGAATTTCATCCGGAGGGATGCCGTCGGACGCCTGCTATGATGTTGGGACAGGTCGTATTAGTTTTGTAGATTTGATCAGTTGGCTTGACGCCTGGTCTGATCATTCGGCCTGTGGCCTTGGAAAGTTCTTGGTGAACGTAGGTGCTAAATAAAAGGAGAGTAGCCGCCTGTTAGGCACAGGGTCGGCCATGCCCTAATCTTTTTTAGCTAAGTATTAGGGGGGTGGCTATGTGTTTGGAACCAGTCGGCCATCTTCTTATGAAGAGTAGCCGACTATTTTCCCAGGCGACATGCCCCTATTGTGAGTGAAACTCAATGGAGAGTAGCCGACTGTAAAGGTACAGACGGCATGCCCCTCATAGTACAAAATTGAATAGTAAGTGCAAACTTTTATTAAGTAGCTCTTTACTTTACATCATTCAAAAGAAATATTTCTTAAGATTATCTACATTCCAAGTTCGAGGCAACGGTTGTCCGTCTGGTGTTTCCAGACGGTAGGTACCGTCCCTGACTTCCTCATAGATTCGGTAGGGTCCTTCCCAGTTGGGAGTTAGTTTTCCAGACTCATTAGCCCTACCAACTGCTTCCATTTTTCTAAGTACAAAGTCCCCTACTTTGAGTGGACGCCTGTGTACTTTTTTGTTGTATGATCTAGTCATTCTCAGGCGATAGATCTCATGGCGCATGACAACATTGCCCCTCTTTTCAGGAAGTGAGTCTAATGCCAGGCGCATGGCTTCCCAGTTTGCCTCTTCGTCATATAGCATTACTCGAAGAGTCGGCTCGTAGTGTTCTATTGGAAGAACAGCTTCCGCACCGTAAGTTAGGAGGAATGGAGTTTCTCCAGTCGCCCCTTTTTCAGTCGTCCTAATGGCCCAGAGAACATGTGGTAGTTCATCCGCCCATAGGCCGCCTGCTCGTTCAATCTTTTTCTTGAGACCGTCTGAGATGATTTTATTAAAGGCTTCTACCTGGCCGTTTGCTTGTGGACGGCCGACAGATGCAAAGTAGTTTGCAATTCCTTGGTCACCCAACCAGCTTTTGAGAACAGGCGTCTCAAATTGGGGACCATTATCAAAAACCATAGACATGGGAACCCCGAACCGAGTGATGACATTTTTCCAAATGAATGAAATTACATCTTTCGTCTTGATTCCCTTTACCGCCTCCGCCTCTACCCATTTAGTGAAAGTAGTCAACGGCAACAAGTATGTACCTTCTGCCGCCTGTAGCAGGCGTATATGGACCCAGAATGTCCATGCCCCACTTAGCAAACGGTAGTGGGCTGTGAATGGTAGTGAGGTCAGTAGCCGGACGGTGAATTAGTTTGCCAAACCTTTGGCACTTGTCACATTTTTTCACCATTTCCATTGCATCTGCTTCCAAAGTAGGCCAAAAGTAGCCCTGCCGCCTTGCCCTTTGAGCAAGCGTCCTACCGCCTATATGAGAAGCACAGTAACCAGAGTGAAGATCGTCTAGTATCTCTCGTCCTTTTTCTGGAGTAACACACTTTAAGAAGGGTTGAAGGTACCCCCTCTTGTGAAGTTCTCCCTTTATCATTTCAAAACAGGAGGCTCGTTTTTTCAGTGCTGCCGCCTGTTGAGGATCATCCGGCAGTGTACCGTTTGTCAGATATGCCCTGATTGAATCCATCCAGGTTGAGCTTCTGTCTAGGATTCCAATAGGGTTTTCCTCGATGCTTCTCTTCTCCATTACTTCCCAAAAAACAGTTCGAGGAGTATCAGAGGAGGCGGATGATGCTAATTTTGACAGCGCATCCGCCTGGTTGTTTTCTGATCTCGGCACTTGGATCAGATGGAAATCCTCAAGGGAGCCGACTGCTTGTCGGACCGCCTGTAAATACTTGATCATGGCCGGATGGGTTGCTTCGTATTCGCCATTGTACTGACTCACTATCAATTGTGAATCGGAACAGGCGTCTATTTTTCTTGCCCCTGCCGCCTTGCACATGCGGATCCCGGCTAGTAAAGCTTCATATTCTGCCTCATTGTTTGAAGCCTGAAAACTGAAGCGTAGAGCATACTCGAACCTGTCGCCCTCTGGCGACTGACATATGACGCCTGCTCCACAACCATTTGAAGTAGAGCTTCCGTCCACATATACCTTCCATACTTGGTCCGGAACTTGAGAGTCAGGAGGACGAGTCATCTCTACAATAAAGTCAGCAAAGGCTTGCCCCTTCACTGCTTTTCTAGGCTCGAAAGTAACTTCGAGGCTCTGTATTTCTATGGCCCATTTGATCATTCGGCCTGACGACTCCATGATGGTCAGCGGCCGCTTGATAGGTTGGTCTGTATACACGACGACTGTATGTGCCAAAAAGTAGGGCTTCAATTTTTTAACAGCCATGAAGAGTGCAAGACCAAATTTCTCCACTAGGGGATACCTCAACTCGGCATTTTTCAGTACGTGACTGACAAAGTAGACCGGGAGTTGACAGCCGTCCCTTTCAGCAAGGAGAACAACGCTTAACGCATGACCAGAGACGGCCAGGTACATGTAGAGAACCTCTTTGGGCAAAGGGCTGACCAGCCTCGGCAAGGAATGCAAGTGAACTTTCAATTTCTGGAAGGCGGCCTCAGCATCCGGCCCCCATTCAAACCTTGCCTTTTTCTTAATTGCCTGGAAAAAGTATAGGCATTTGTCGCCTGATCGGCTTAGAAATCTTCCCAAGGCCGCCAGACAACCTGTTAACTTCTGAACCTCTCGGATGGTACGAGGCGACTGCATGTCAATGACCGCCTGCACCTTCTCAGGGTTCGCTTCTATTCCTCTCTGATTGATAAGGAATCCGAGAAATTTCCCAGACTCAACTCCAAATACACATTTCTTGGGATTGAGCATGACATGGTGCCGCCTGAGTGTGGCAAAAGTTTCTCGGAGGTCCGACAGATGATCTTTCTGAAGTTTAGTCTTGACAATCATATCATCAATATATGCCTCGACGTTTCTCCCAATCTGATCAAAGAACACTGTGTTTATCATTCGTTGGAAGGTAGCCGGGGCATTCTTAAGACCAAACGACATGACCGTGTAACAGTATAACCCCTGATCAGTGACGAAGGCCGTCTTCTCCTGATCTTTCTTCCATAAAGGAATTTGATGGAAACCAGAATAGGCGTCCATGAAACTCATCAAGGCATGGCCGGCTGTTGAGTCGACCAGGTTATCAATTTTAGGCAGAGGGTAACTGTCTTTGGGGCACGCCTTGTTTAAGTCTGTGTAGTCTACACACATTCGCCAGGTGCCATTCGGCTTTTTAACAAGCACCACATTTGCAACCCAGTCTGGGAAGTAACATTGCCGAATGAACCCTGCATCAAGTAATTTTTTAACTTCGGCGGCTGCCGCCTGACTTCTTTCTTCGCCATGGTTCCGCTTCTTTTGCCGTACCGGCTTCTTTTTCGGATCCACGGCGAGTTTATGTACCGCCAGATCAGGACTAATGCCTGGCATTTCATGGACCTCAAATGCAAAGATGTCCTTGTATTCTTTCAATAGGTTGTGAAAGTCGTCACCAAGGTTTCTCAGAGCAGTCGTCCCAACTTTGACTGTTCGGTCAGGACGTGAGTCGTCTAAGATCAGGTCTGCATGCTCACCAGCCGGCTGAGGGCGGAACTCATCCGGCCGCTCCTCTGCCAATGATTGCTATTTTCTTGCTTTTCTTGCGGACTCTGTCTGGGACGCCTTTCTCTTTTTGCCGCCTGCTTCTTGAACAGGCGCACTTTCCTTGACATTGTCAAGGTCTGTTTTTTCACCACTTGACCCAGTGGCCATAACAGTGGGCTTGACATTCGAGAGATAGCACTCTCGGGCCATCCTATGATCTCCTCTTAAGGAGCCGACTGTTCCATTATCCCTCTCAAACTTGAGCAACATAAGAGACGGGATTATAACAGCCTTGGAATTATTCAGGGTTGGTCGACCCAGAACCATGTTGTAGGCCGAGAGTTCCTCTACTACTAGGAACCGGACTACCATGTGTCGTCCTTCCCCTTTTTCGCCCAGGCGAATGGGTAAATCTACTCGTCCCAGTGGGTGGACGACTCCTCCTCCAAACCCTACTAATGGGTGGAAGGCGGGATGTATGCAGTCAGTCTGATATTTCAGTTTCGACAGACATTTGCTGCTGATGAGATCTGAGGAGCTCCCGGTATCTATGAGGATTCGGCCAACTCTCTGGTTGGCCACTTTACATTCAATAACGAGAGGGTCGTCATGCGGCCCCCTTACCCCTCCTAGATCTTCTTCAGTGATGACAATCTCAGGAAATGAATATTTGGACGGCCGCTCTTGGTGAACGGAATTTACATCTAACCGCCTGATATTGTCTTTGTTGCCCCTAATAGTGGGGCCGCCTCCTGAGAATCCGCCTGCAATGGTGTAGACGACTGCATCATCTGTATCGGAGCTGTCGGCCTGTTGATTCTTTTTGGCCGACAGCTTTTTTGAGGAAGTGTTCCCCGTAGATTTCTTGACATAAGTGTCAAGATCACCTTGCTCAGCCAGGCGGTCTAGGTACCGCATAAGACTGATGTAGTCATTGGTGTGATGACCAACGTCATCATGATAAGCACAGATTTTATCTTGGTTCCGGTTGTTTGCAGAATCCTTCATGGGGACCGGCTTCTCAATTGAGATCCGTCCCTTGATTTCTTTTAGGATAAACTGGTTATCCTTGTTAAACGCATACTTTGGGGAGTATGGTTTGAATTCTTTTTTCTTTTTCTGGGCCGGCTGTTTAGAGGAATCAGCCGCCCAGACCTCTTTTCTTTTCTCATCTTTGTTTGACGACTGTTTCTGTCGTCCTTCTCTTTTGTCGAACCTTTTCCCGTCCGACTGTTTAATCGTACACAGATCAGTCGCCTGTATATAGGCTTCTGCTTCAATCAAGGCCTCTTGAAGAGTCGCCACCCTTTTTCGAACCAAATCAAATTTGAAGGTAGACCCGTCTTTGAGACCTCTAAAAAAGTCGGTATAAGCTACCTCATCCGGTAACCCTTGAATCTGTATTCTCATCAGGTTAAACCGCCTGATGTAAGAACGAAGCCCCTCCTTCTCGCCCTGCTGAATTGTTCCCAAATCAAGGGTCGTTTTCTTCGCAGGGATGTTCATGGCGAAGTTGGAGGCAAATAAGTAAGCAAGCGTCCTGAAGCTATTTACACAACCAGTCGGCAGGTTGCCAAACCATTGCTGTGCGATTCCTTTGAGAGTCGCTGGGAAACACTTGCACCAAGTGGGATCATCCAACCCTTGAAGGTACATCAGGTTGGTGAATGCCATCAGATGGTCTTCTGGGTTAGTAGTGCCGTCATAGGCGCCTACTAGTACATTTTTCACTTTGGCCGGCTGAGCGGCTTCAGTAATTTCCTTGGAGAAGGCCGACGGCTGTTCACCAAGTCTAAGCAACCGTAGCTGTCAGTCCATAGGTTGGACGTTTTTTGCTGTAGGTCCACCAAATGGAGGTGGCTGCATAAAATACTGTTGTTGCGGCACAAATGGTAAGTTTGGTACCGCCTGGGCACTATGAAAGCCGGACTGACGGGAGGTGCCGCCTGACTGACTCTCATGGTACGACTGAGTATGCCTCATCGAGGCATTTCGCAAACTGTCTTGAAAGTTTGAAGTAGAAGCCGACTCTGACAATCGGTCACTCTTCTTCTGCTCTAGCAGTAGCCGAGCATCTGTGAATGTTTGCTTTGACCCGTCCGCCTGAATATGACGAACCGGTTTCCTATTTCCTGTAGGATAACGGAATTTTGTGAAATCAAGGGCAGGTGGCTCACGCTTCCTAGATTTAGGATGAGGAGTCGCCTCTCGCCCTTGAACTGGCTTCCTCTTCAGTGAAGTTGAGGGTTTCTTGGCCGACTGCTCCTTGACTGAAGCAGGCGGCTTCTTGTTGATCAACTCTTGAATCTCTCCCTTGAAGTCCCTCATGAAGGTCATGAGTTCGTTCCTTGTGATGGGAGCAGACCCATCAGTCGGCTGTTGCCGAACAGGCGGTGCGCCTGCTGGCTCGCTTCCTGTTTGAAGATGCTCCCGTTCCCTCCTTTCGGTATGACGGGTACGTCGAGCCCTTAGGGTCCCGTCTGAAGCTGTATGAGTTTCAACTTCAAATTCACTTTCGGTGTCATGGTCCGACTGAACTTGAGGGTCGTCTAGGGGACGCCTCTCTTCGGGAGTCGGTACAGACTTGGATGCCATCTCTGAAGTACTCTCCCCACAGACGGCGCCAAATGTTTCGGGGTTTTCTGATGTCCTGCGGGAGAGTTACAATTCCGAGACTGGAACCGGACGCCTGTACCTGCAAAATAACGGAGACTCCTGTGAGCTCCGCCTCCAACGGTCAAGTTAGTACCTGATTAAGGAGTAATTAATACGGAAATTAAAGTAATAAGGTCTCTCTAGGTGAGAGTGCTTAATGTAGGTAATCTGCTTTGTTAGCGAGATCAGCCGGTTATTAGTGTGTTCCGTAATGTTTCTGTCCTCCTCCTTAATGAGGATTAAGGGAGGTATTTATAACCTTGGGAAACGTGCCCATCCTAGGTTTAGGTAAACCTAGGGCCGATTGGGCTTCCCTCGGAAGTTGGGCCTGGGTGGCCGGTTTCTCCATTAGGCATGGAGTATGCCACATGTCGTGACATAGCATGTCCAAGGTGGACGAATAAGCGCGTGCCACGTGGCAAGCCCTGACAGTTCCAACTAGGGGACACTTGGCAGGTCCTGATTGGCCCACGTAGCGCATTCCGATTGGTAGGAGCAAAATCCCCTAATCAATTAGCATTTTTAATTTGGAGGTTATTGAAGCATAACAATTATTTTTTGTAGTATTGGGGAAGTTGGATGGATTAGTGGGTAGTTGATTAGAGAGGAATATGAACAGCTGATCATTGAAGTGGGATTAGTGGGGATTTTAGTGGCACGGACTCCCGAAATTCTTGTTTCTGGAAGATATTTAAGCCACTCGTCCCACCTTTCTCTTCATTTCCCTTCGCGCATTCCCACTTGTTTCTCGCTAATCTCTGCCCTTAAACAGATTTCTTTTTTCGCTCATACTCAGCGATCCGAAGCTTTAAGATAGAATTTGTTGCTCCGAACTCAAAGATCAGCAAATTCCGCATTTGACAAAGGTAATTTCTTTCGAAGTTTCTTCGGTTTTCTTTGCTTTTCAAATCTCCCCCCCCTTTTTTTTATCTGTTTTCTCGCACTTCCCTTGTTCAAAAATGGCCGGTGACCGAGGAAAGAGGCCAATGGAGGTTGAACGAATTGTTGAGGATGTGGAGGAAGAGGTGCCGCAATTGATTCCGAGGCGGAATCGCCCTTTGGCCATGATGCCACTTTTGAGTGGCCAGAACCCTAATTCTAGGGCTGGAGTTCCTGCTACCCCGAGGGGGTTTGCAATCAGGGCTGTGCCGATCTCCAGCATGCCCCCCAAAGCCTCGGAGGGCGCTAGCACCTCTGGCCGAAGCGTGGCCTCGGCATCTAGGCCGTTGACTCCCGAGGAAAGGGAGTGGACTGATGTTCATGAGAATGAGGGCATCATGACGGCTGCACCTTAATTATGGTGGGTTGAAAATAACGCCCCCTATCGGTTCGCCGCACAACTTGAGGTGTTCTACGACATAATGGAGGAGGATTGATACTGGTGTCGAATGCCTCTTACCGAGGACATAATTCATCGCCCCAACCTGTATATATTGGGGTTTACACTCGGCAGCTGCAATACGGGCTTTGGTTTCCTGCCCATTCCTTTATAATCAAGGTACTGAATGGGTATAACATCTCCCTGGCTCAGCTGACCCCTATCAGCATCCGAAGGATAATGACCTATCTCTAGGTCTTCCTGTTTTACGGGCTTGAGCCGAGTGTGCACTGCTTCCGCTGCACACACAAGTTGATGCCGAACACACAATCCAATAAATGGCATGGCCCTGGCTGGTGGCAAATTGAGGACGAAAGGGGGTTCCTTTCGACTTATTCGAATGATACATCGGATAAGGACTGAAGAGGGCAATGGGTCTGGGTTCAGGTGCCGTCAGATGAGGATCATCCAAATTTCTTCGGCGACCCTCGATACTTAAGGAAGCTAGACCCTAAAATGTTCAGCATCGGGCCTAATGAGTTCACTGATGCCGATCACAAACAGATGGAGCTCTTCGGCAGGAGCAACATGCTCGGGGCCACAGGCCGAATGGCAAATGTGCCAACCATCTGGCTGCCTTGCTACCATTATATCTTCTAAGAGAAGATACTCGCTGACGTCGGCCTCAGCCGAAAGTACCAAGTTGGTAAGGGACTCGGCTGGGGCCGAAAACTTTATTATTTCTCCTTATTTTTTGCTTTTTGATGCTTAATTCTCTCGGCCAAGATAACCATTGTCTTTTTGATTTTCCAGAGCTGTGCGAAGATAACTCGAACGTTGATTACAAAGTGCTCGGGATCAGTCAGGAGAGGAATCCGATCACCAACACCCCGAAGATAACTGATTCTAAGGACCGGGCCCTTTCCCTGCACCAAAGGAGGCTACAGGTGGTCAGCACCGTCGAGTATTTAACACAGCAGCCTTGGTTTGAAAAGGTCAATCCCTTCTTCCTTCCTTCCGCCGAAGAACAAGCAGTCGCAGCTCCCGCCGTTGAGGTCTTCCGAAGCGAGGCTAAGCCTTCTACTTCTGTTGCTGAGCCGAGAGTAGAAGGAGCTGAGGGAGAAGAAGATTATGAAGACGCTCGTCTGTTAAAGACTTCAGTGAGACTTCTAGATTTTTCTGAATTTAAACTTGGAACTTTTCTAAACTCATACTGCTCTTTGCCCCCCTATTCCTTCTGCTGCAGTCTGAAAAAGAAGAAGGAAATAGAGGAGAGCCGGCAAAAGCCAAGCCTTCTTCAAACAAATCATCTGACGAGGAAATGTCTGGCTCGAAGAGAAAAAGGGATGTTGTTCTGCCCGGGCAGTTTCAGGCTGCCCCCCCTTCTAACAAAGAAGCTTCAGCTTGAGGAGGACAAGCCGAAGGAACAGAAAGAGATGAATCCTCCCCCCCGAGGTCCGTGCCGAGGGAGAAATTTTGATAAAGACTCCTTCCTCCGTCCTTTGGTACGTGGCCAAACCTTTTTCTGATGAGGTTCGAAGGGAAGCCGATGCACTTCTCATCCACCCCGAAGACGAAGTGCAGATTTTGAGTGAAGACCCCAAGGGTCTTGGTGCTGATGGTCCGAAGGAGAACAAAGTAAAAGAAAAAGCTGAAGAAGCCAAGAACATTGATTTGCCTTCTACTTCGGCTGCTGAATCCTTCAAGACCTTCTAGTCTGCAGAAATGGGTTTCGGTTCTGCCCCCTTGGTTCTTGTCCCAGATCATGCCAGAAACATATTTGAGTCCAAGCACGACTCGGCTAGGAGTATTTCAGCAACCTTTCCAGCATGTTTGAGCTGGAAAGGGCCACGGCCTGGACTGTTGGGGCAGCTTCTGGGCATCCGAGCCACTTGCTAGGGTGCTAGACCCTTTTTCAAAGAACCAAAGGCTGCTGATGTAGGTAAACTTTGTTATACTTAAGCTTTTTTACTTAAGTTTTTCAAGTTTATTATTTATTTATTTATTTATTTTACTTCGGCTAATCATTGTTCCTTATCTTTGTAGGTCGTTCATAACCACTTCTTGGTCGTGGAGATGAACAACAAGCTGAAAGAAAAGGAAGAGAAGGATGAGGAGGCTAAGTGCCAGGCCAAGGTTGCCGAGTTGAGGAGGCTAGATGTCAAAGAAGCTGCCTCTGCCCTTAAAGGTTAGCTGGAGTCTATGAATGCCAACTTCCGTACCTTCTGCTAAGACTTAGAGCATACTGTCTTTCCCTGGTTGGACGAGGGTCATGCTCTGATCCAAGAGTACGGGGCTGAAGACATTCCTGACTTCAAGGCTCGAATTGACCAGAGGGTACAGCGAGAGGTTGAGACTCGGCTCTTAATGGTCGAGGAGTTCAAGGGGAAGGCTGCTCGAGCCGAAGCTGAGGATGAAAAGAAGCAATCTAAGTTGGAGGCCGAGATTCAGCGGCTAAGGGATGAGCCGAAAGGCAAAGATGCCTAACTGATTTATGACCAAAGCCAGCTGAAGGCCCAGAGTGAAGGAGCTGCCCGGACTCAAGCCGAACTTGAGGCTGCTTAGAAACTGCTAGAAGTCTGGGTTTACACCCAAGAGCAGTATGAAGAGGGCTTTGAGAATGGCTTCAAAGTTGCTCGGCGATAGGCTTTCCATGCTGATCCCGAGATTAACTGGGATTTGGCTGAGGCTTGGTCTATGGACCCTGAGGACGTTCATATCAACGAGGCCAGTCCAGCTGAGGCTGCCTTCTTAGCTCGTCAAGCCGAAGCCGAGGCTCAAGAAGAAGAAGAGGCTGCAGGGAAAGAGATAAATTCTGAGAAAGCTCCTGCTCAGCCTGCCTCGTCTTTTGCTGGTGCTGAGGCCTCCAATACTCCAAGTACTAATCCTGCCAATGCTGAAGCATAGGAACTTGGTCAGTCGTCTACAGAATCCTGCGGATCAACTTGTGCTTAACTAATTTCTTGCCGTATCTGCTTTTGCCTTTCTTTTGATTTTAGCTCGCCTTGAATTTGTACAAACTTTTTGCTTTTGCTTGCTTTGTACTTAGTTCGGCAGCATTGTTTCCGCTTGTGGGCGGCTGCTAATGTAGGATGTTTCTTTGTACTTGACTTTGAGATTCTCAAATTTAATCTATTGATGCTTTGCTTTACTTCTCTTTTCCAATGCATTGCTCTCTTTACTTAGATTTTTCTTTGATTTTTTTTCAAAATTTTTCTAAGTGTTGAACTTCGGCTTGGAAATATTTTTTTTCAGCTGAGAACTTCTTGCCCCCTCAGAAATCTGAAGCTGCAATCTTCAGGTTTCTAAAGTACTTACTTCAACTTTTTTCAGTACAGCTAAGGCTTTTGCCTTGGCAACACTTTCGTAATAATTTATTGAATGATTTTAATGTTTCTGCTCTTTATTTCTTTCCTCTTCGATTTGATTTCGTTGTTCAGAAGCCTTAGACTCCGAGAACAATATTATCCTGATCCTTACAATTCATCCGAGGGAATGACTATCCAAAACTCAATGCCAGGGAACTGATTCATCCGTAGTACATTGCCGCTGGTGGGCGATACTTCGGGGGTGCAATCATTGCTCCTATTTATTAGGCAATTTTTTAGATTCGTCTACGGCCTCTTTACCCGGAGGAATTGATTCATCTGAAGTATAGTGCCACTGGGGGAAATACTTCGGGGGTGAAATCATTTATCCTCGTCTCGGCAGGTTTAACGGCTTGCCGAAGTACAATGCTGCCGGTGAGCAATACTTCGGATAGGGCCGAAGGAAACCTTGAATTTTCTCAAAAAACATCAAAGACAAAAAAATAGAAACTTGCTAAATTTATAGAAATGGTGGCTCAAAGGCCTTTCATTAATTCAAATAGATGCACTTACATGGATTATTCTTTCCCAAAGGGCTTACACATGATATTTCTTAAGTACATCAGCATTCTTGTGATTCTTTATCTCAGTTCCATCCAACTGCCGAAGTTAGTATGTTCCAGGCTGAAGTTCATCATAAATTTCATAGGTTCCTTCCCAAGTGGCTAAGAGTTTCCCATGACTGCGGCCTTTTTGCACAGCTGCAGCATCCGAAGAACAAGATCCCTAATTTTAAGAAGTCTTGCATTGACTCTTCGGTTATAAAATTTGCTGATTCTTTGCTTGTATGCAGCCATTTTGTCTCAGGATGAATCTCTGATCTCGTCTAGAAAGTCAAGGGATTCTTTCATGAGTTGCTCGTTTTCTTCGGCCGAGAAGAGATTTACCTGCAAACTTTCTGTGCCGATTTCCACAGGAAGATCAGCTTCAGATCCATACACCAACTCAAAAGGTGAATGTCCCGTTGCCTCTTTTTCAGTCGTCTGAAGTGACTAGAGGGTTCCTGGAAGCTCCTTTATCCACTTGGACTTTTGATCTTCAACTCTCTTCTTGAGAGCGTTAAGAATCTGCTTGTTTACAGCTTCGGCTTGACCATTGCTTTGTGGATGACACACTCTGAGTAGGCCAACTTAATGCCGAACTGATCAGTGTACCGCCTTAGCGACAAATTATCAAAGTGCCTCCCATGATCGAAGACAAAAACCTTCGGAATTCGAAGCGAGTGATAATGTTCTGCCAGATGAACTTCTTGACAGTTTTCTCTGTGGTGTTCGAGGCTGCTTCGGCCTTGATCCATTTGCTGAAATAGTCAATGCCGACTATCAGCCATCTTTTCTGATAAGGAGCATCAGGAAACGGCTGACAAGCGCTAAATCGGTCGCACAATTTAGGCTCATTCAAACACATTTATAACAAACACCTCACTCAAACAAGTACAATGGCAAGCAAGGGTTCGGTCCACGGAGAACGAGAATCAATTGCTAAATAATCTTAATGCTCAAGATAAATCGAAATCAAGGTATAAGTGGTGATTAACTAAAAAACTACAACTAAAGGTTGAATTCAAAGGATAAAAACACTAGGGGAATGGGATTCACTTAACCAATAGCAATTAGGCAAATAGGGAGGAATAAGGATAATGGAATAGCAAAGACCACATGCAAGACCAACATCAAACGATATGAAAACAACTCAAATTACTAAGCTTAGATCCCTCATTAACTTAGCAACAAAAGATACATAATCATATTGCAATAAGTAATGAAACATTCAACTCACATTTCCATGTCGAACCAAACATTTCATGCCATCAAGTTCAATAATCTAGGTTAATTACTCCTATCATGAAGAACTAACAAGCAATCCCATATAATCAAATTTAATCGCAATCCATCATCAAAATCACTCCCAAACTCACATAATCACCAATAGGTTGAGTTTCACCCAACCCCTAGACAAGAGGACTACTCACAAGAATTGTGAGTAACATGCAAATTCCAAGTTTGGATTATAAGTAATTCTAAAATTTGGGGAAAAGTGATTATCTATGGACAAAGCTAACATGTAACAACAATAAATCAAGATTGAGAGAAAATCAAGTGACTTACAATACAAAAATAAAATCAGAAAATAATGAAGGACAATTGAAAGAAGTTACTATTGAAGCTTCAAAAAATGTTGGATAATTGCTGAAATTCTTAAGATAAATCTTGAAATTTGCTTCTACAATGATTAGATTTGAGAGTTTCTAAAACTAAATCAACTAATTTAATGAAGTTGCTAACTAAAACAGAGTATTTTTTTTGCTGAAAACTATTCTAAAAAAATCTGCTGCCTCTTCTCTCTCCTCCTTGTTGTTTTAAATCAGAATTTTGAGTTACGGATCGCAGCTGAAGGGCGCGCATGCGCTGAAGAACAGTGCGCCCGCACGTTAGATGGTGGCGCGACCACTCTAGGTTAAGCGTGCCCGCTCCAATATGGGTATCAATGGACTGGGCCATCTCAGCGCCTGCTCGCGCCAGGAAGTGGCGCGCCCGCGCCTTGCCTGCGCCTTGCGTTGCGCGCCCGCGTCTGAACGCTGGTGCCATGCCTTAAATCTTTGCTCTAGCAGTCTAGCTCCTTCCCAATCCGAATCACCAGCAATACTCTGCAATTACAAAACAGGAAGGCAAAGCATAATACAACGTAGGGGAAGGGAAGTAAAGACCACCTAAACCAAATAGAAACACATTACACAACACATAGGTGGACTACTTAAATTAGGGAAAACATAACAAAAGCACATGGGAATGAACCAAATTACCGCTAAAACTACTAGAAAAGACTACCCTAGGAGTGACATAAATGTCACTCATCAACGACCCCAAGATATCCAACCCCTATTGAGCAAATGGAAGCAGATTTAGGATCGGCTGAAGATCTCGGGCTGGCTGATGGATGACTGGTGCGAATTTTTGACATTTTTTCGCATTTTCTGACCAGCTCCTTAGCGTCTAGGACCATGGTGGGCCAATTATACCCAACCCTTAATGCCTTGTGGGTTAAAGCTCTTCCCCCTATGTGGTTTCCATAGATGCCGAGGTGGATCTTCCGAAGGATGTAGTCAACATCTGTTGGTCCCACACATTTTAGTAGTGGGGCTGAAAAGGACTTTTTCAGCAGCTCTCCTCTGAAGATGATGAACCTTGAGCTGATTGTCTTTAGTTTAGAAGCCAAGTTTTTGTCTTCGGGAATTTCTCCCCGAAGCTTGTAAGCTAGGATGGGGTCCATCCAGCTCGGCTCATGTGTGACGCAGCAAACCTCAGGTGCTTCGTCCACACTTCTTTCTCGGCGCACCTCCACATATACGGATCGGTTCAGCTCAGTTAGAGTTGAACTTGCAAGTTTGGAGAGTGCGCCGGCTTGTGCATTCTGACCCCTTGGGATCAACTCGACTTCAAGGGTTCTTAGCTTCGCAAAGACTGTTTTGACCTTTGCAAGGTAAGCTATCATTGAGGGCTCTTTGGCCTCATATTCACCTCGGATCTGGTTTGCGACGAGCTGAGAGTCTGTTTTTAAACAGACATGCTCGGCTTCCAATACTATGCACAACTCTAACCCAGCAATTGCTTCTTCATATTCGGCTTCATTATTTGAAGCTATGAATGAGAATTTCAGTGCATATTCAAAGGACTTGCCTTTGGGAGAGGTTATGACTACCCCTGCCCCCGAACTATTTACGACGGAGGATCCATCCGTGAAAACAGTCCATATTTTCTTTTTCTCGTCTAGTGTCTCTTGATAAGAATACACGGCCAAGAAGTCCACCAAGGTTTGAGCCTTGATGGCTGCTCTCAGTTGGTAGCTGATGCTGAACTCAGTTAGCTCGAAGGCCCACTTTGCTAGCCTACCAGATTTTTCAACTTTCCCGAAGACTTTTTCCAGTGGCTAATTAGTCAAGACCACTATTTGATGGCAATCAAAATAGGGCCTCAGCTTCCGAGCGGCTACCACTACTACATATGCAACTTTTTCAAGTAGGGGGTGACAGGCGGTATTTTAAGTCGTTACTAAGATACCTCTATCAAATGATATTTGTAGTCCTAAACATGCAACAAAACGAGTATAGAGTTAAGTCAAGGGTTGAACACAGGGAAACGATTAAGCACCGCTATTTATCTCCTAATGTCAATCTAGTTCGGTCAAGAAATATGATGGGTAAAGTAATGACTAATGGGAGTGAAATAACAATTAAAACAAGCACTAGGGGGAAGGATCAAACATGCTATGAACTCAACAATGCTAGGCATCGGGAAATAGGTTTACATGTAAACCAAGAAACTCATACAAGGCAATACCGAAAGCATTCTCTAATCACCTATCGGGATTAAGAGCTTTCCTAGCTAGCATACACGTACACTATCGTCATAAGGCATACAAACTAGGGTCATGAAATAATCAATCACCTAATGACTATTCCTAAATCACACTATCGTCATGATTTAGTTCAAGTCACTCAACCACAACATGCATATGGCCATAAACATGGAATAGCCAATAAGTATTAGTACTAGGAGCATTTAATCTCAAGTATTCCATATCAACCTAGCCTAACATACATCAAACTTAAGGCATGCTTTCACCAAACCCCTAGCAACAAGGAACTACTCACAATCCATAACTATAACTACTATCATGCTAAGCAACATTATAACCAAAGGAATAACAAGAAAGACAAGGTTTTTATCAACTAAATTAATAAAGATGGAAACTTTAAACATAAATAAGAGAGAAAATAGAGAAATATACGAAAAACTTCATTGTATACCAAATGGAGAAACAAACACCGTCCAAGCTTCAAGCTCAAAACATACACCAATATTCCAAAATGCTTCTTCAAATACTAAGAGTAACTAAAGTTAATAAAGGTGAAACTAAGACTAAAATCTATGAGGATTCTTCAATACAAAAGTGGCTAAAACAATAATCTAGAAATATGCCCTAAAAAGCTCTCCTACAAGGTTTCTATGCTAAAGTATGCTAATGATAGATTGTTATTTAATGTTAGCCGTTTTTCCTCCCTTTTGTTCTTTGGACTAAATTCGGGATTTGAATCCGCAGTAGACAGGTGCGCCCGGGCATAAAGTGGTGGCGCGGCCGCTCCTAGATATGCGCGCCCGCTCCAATCTGGGTATTAAATGGTTGGTCCAGGTCAGCAGCGCGCGCGCTCAGAAAGGGCGCGCCCGCGCCTTGGGATGCCCGCCCGCGCCATTGCTGTGTTGCAGAATCTCGAACTTTGCTCTTGTTCTTTCCAACTCCGAATCAATGGTGTTCACTTACAATCACAAAACAGGAAGGCAAAGCGTAATACGACGAAAGGGGAGGGGTTTATAAACTACCTAAACCACATGAATACACATTACGCATCACAAAGGTAAATACTCAAACTAGGCGAATCATTGCAAAAGCATACTAAAATGGACCAAATTATTACCACAACTACTAGAAAAGACTACCTAGGAGTGACATGAATGTCACTCATCAAATTTCCCCAAGCTAAACCTTTGCTCGTCCTCGTGCAACGCCACAGACAAAGAAGAATAAGACACAATTATCCAGACACAAGAAAATAGAAAAGGAGGGAAAAGAATACACTAACTCATTTTCGTAGGAATCACGGTTGTTTTTAGCATAAACAACAAGCCACTCAAACCTCTAAGTCGCCAATGAGGACGAGTATGCTCTCGTGGGGGTTGTAGGGTTTCGTAGTGACCCACACTACGCGGAATGAAACCCGCCAAGACCCGCCCCCATAATAAATGCAATTAACAAGCAAAACATAATTTAAAGCATAAGAAAGGATAAAAGATTATACCCTTGACGCGTGCTTCGCTCAACTATGAGCTCTTACTTGAGCCCCGATAGTGTGAGGTCTCCGACGGGGATCGTACCCTCGAACCCGACCCGATCGTCCTAAGCCTCGAAGGTTAGTCAAGGCCCGGACAAAACAAACTAGAGTTTTACGAATTTCAAGGTATGCTGAACAATGGAGTTTCCTTCACTTTTCAACTCAAGTGTGTCCTTTCCCAAATACCCATGCCTTGGTATTCATAGGGAAATGGACCCTTGATTTCCAATCTCCCACAAATGTGGGAGAGTTGGTGAAATGATAATTATTTAATTCCAAAATTAAATGATTAATCAATTCAATCACAAATCGACACATGGCACAATAATAGAGAGAGCCAAGTGAGGACCAAAGGCTTGGGGGGACCATTGCCTTGATCCCCAAGCCATTGCTCCAAGAAATGGTCCCCTCATCCAAAACGGCTCATGTGCAAGGCAGCTGTGTTGTTCGCCAACTAGAACGCCAGCTGGCCCCTTGCCATCACGCGCAGCACGCCCAGCGCTGCTGCTGCTTGCTAGCTAGCCAGACGATGCTGCTTGCTAGCTAGGCGCTGGTGCTGGCCCCTGGCACGCACTGGCACTCCCAGGCACTCGCATGCCCAGGACAATGTGCATAGGCACGCATAGCGCAACCATGCACGCATAGGCCAAGCATGCGTGCTTGGCGATTGTGCTAGGCACACACACGCACACGCACAAGTGTGCTGTTCTTGGTGCGTGGCCTGCAAGGGCGCCTACGCACACGCACATACACAAGGATGCTGTGCTGGGTGCGTGGCCTGCGATGGTGCCTAGGCACCCATGCACACATGTTGCGGTGCTGCTGTGCCATGCGTAGGCATGCACACACGCACATGGTGCTTCGATGGGCTGCCTAGTGTCCCTAGCACGCATGGTGCGTCTAGGCTCGCGTTGAGCTAACCCAGCCTAGCAGTCCACATGGTTAGGCCAGTGTGATGCTACGGCTACGCTCATATTTGTCGATTGTGATTTTGCGACGCTCGGTCTCGACGCCCTAGGCTTGATATCCGACGTCTGTGTTCGTAAAACTCCGACGACTCATTAAATCCTCGGATTAATTCATCGTCTCGGATCGGTTGTTCGATTGGGTTCGACCCGAAGGATTCAGTTAAGATTAAGCTGTAATATTAATTATACCTTAAATATTACTGATCGGAAGCGGCCTCCACCTAGGCATTCCGATCACTTGACCTTACTGAAGAATTAGCTCTGTAATAATTCTGAACCCTCTATCAGAATAATACACTTGTTGAAAGGACACCATTCCTTTCAATCTCCCACTTGTCCTTCTGGACAAGTGTGCATACAGTGTATAGCGCATTTCCTATGTCACTTAATGTCTCTTCGTGAACTATAAGGTTAGATTCATCGTCATCCTTACTACGTTCAGAAGTGTTTCTCGATCTCCGAGTTCGACTGTCAATTAGCAGATGATTTCTAAAATTCATCAGAGCACGACCATGCATTTTCACAGTCTCGCTCTTCGAGCGGCCTTGTAAACAACAAAGACATGTTCCCTATTGTTAATAGAGGGACATTCCCAGTCTTGCATTGTAAGTTTCTCTTACTAAGAGGACCTAATCTCCTGAGTGTTCCCGTTATGATCCCCAGTTACGGCAGACGTTAGGCAACATCAAAGAGACTAGTACTCAAACAAAAAAACTTCACAATACTCATGGTCGAGGAATCGAGTTTCGATAGCTATAATGAGAAATGTACTTATGACAATTTTGAATCTTTTAAAGCACTCTCATAGATCTATCCAGCACAGTTCCAAACTGGCCCCTGTGCAAATGATTTATGACCATCATGTCCTTGCATCACAAGAAACGGTGCTGTAAATTATACTACACACTAATCTCTGGTGGTCATCAATCGTCCATCAGTTAGTTGACCTTGAAGGGATAATTTTCGATTTAAATATTCAATGTTCACTTAACAGGTGTTTCTTTATCTAAGACATGGTCTTGATACCCTGTTTTGAATATTTCCATAAATTGAATGGACTCATTATTTAATTCTAAACCACAATTAAATAGCAATGGAGTGAATGATAATTTTGCACAAAAATTAATTACTCCATAAATGAATGGTTTCAATACAGTGTCTTACATTAAAACATCTAGTTTAATTAGAACACATGTATAGGGAATTTCAAAGCCAGTCTCCAACGTGCTTGATTTCCATCGCCTCAACGTGCTTGTTGTGTTTCACTTGAGGCAGAGGTTTAGTCAAAGGATCGGCCACATTATTATCCTTGCCGATCTTGCAAATTCTGATTTCACCTTCGGATTTCCATTCCCTTATCATGTGAAATCGCCTTTGGACATGTTTGACCTTCTGATGCTCTCTTGGCTCTCTAGCCTGAGCGATAGCTCCATTGTTGTCACAATAGAGATCTATCGGACCCTTGATGGAGGGCACAACATCGAGTTCACTGATGAACTTGCGAATCCAAACAGCTTCCTTAGCGGCTTCTGAAGCTGCCAAGTACTCGGCTTCAGTTGTGGAATCTGTAGTGGTGCTCTACTTTCCACTCTTCCAGCTAAACGCTCCTCCATTCAGACAGAATATGTATCCTGACTGTGACTTGAAGTCGTCTATGTCAGTCTGGAAGCTAACGTCGGTGTAACCTTCAACAACCAGGTCTTTATGGCCACTTTAAACCAGGAATTTATCCTTGTTCCTTTTCAGGTACTTCAGGATATTCTTGGCCGTAGTCCAATGCGCCTCTCCTGGGTTTGATTGGTATCGGCTCGTAGAACTCAAGGCATACGATACATCTGGCCTGGTACATATCATGGCATACATGATCGACCCAATTAGCGAAGCATATGGAATCTGATCCATTCTCTCTCGCTCAACAGGTGTCTGTGGACACTGTTTCTTGCTGAGAGTTACGCCATGGGACATGGGTAGATGCCCTCTCTTGGCATTCTCTATGTTGAATCTTGCCAGTACTTTATCAATGTAAGTACTCTGGCTTAATCAAATCATCCTCTTAGATCTATCCCTGTAGATCTTGATGCCTAATATGTATTGTGACTCTCCTAAGTTCTTCAATGAAAAGCACTTTCCCAACCAACCCTTTACGAACTCCAGTAATTTTGTGCTGTTTCCAATGAGCAGTATGTCATCGACATATAGGACTAGGAATGCGATGTTACTCCCACTGACCTTCTTGTATACACAAGATTCATCTGGATTCTTGATAAAACCAAACTTGCTGATGGCTTCATCAAATCGCAGATTCCAACTCCTGCTGGCTTGCTTTAGTCCATAAATGGACTTCTTAAGCTTGCAAACCTTTTCAACGTTGCTCGGATCAACAAAACCTTCTGGCTATGTCATATACACAGTTTCTTCCAAAATCCCATTTAGGAAGGCGGTTTTGACATCCATCTGCCATATTTCATAATTGTAATATGCAGCAATCGCTAGAATAATCCGGACAGACTTTAGCATTGCAACCGGTGAAAAGGTTTCATCATAGTCAATCCCGTGGACTTGTCTATCACCTTTTTCCACTAGTCTAGCCTTGTATATCGATACATTTCCATCGTTGTCTGTCTTCAATTTGAAGAACCATTTGCAACCAATGGGTGTGTAACCCTCGGGCAAATTTACCAAGTCCTAGACTTGATTTTCAAACATGGAGTTCATCTCGGATTTCATGGCCTCTTGCCATTTAGCAGAGTCGGGGCTCGTCATAGCTTGCTTGTATGTCGTTGACTCATCTCCATCCATAACTAGGATGTCTTGATCATCGGTTAAGACAATACCAAGGTATCTTTCTGGTTGAGATCTTTGCCGTTGCGACCTACGAAGGGTAATAGGTTGAGCATTTACATTGTTTGTTTGATTCTGACCAATCTTCTCAGCTGTTTCCAAAGCACTTAGATTGTCAGTTTTATCAGGTTGACATTGTTTCTCGTCCTCTCGAACTTCGTCGAGTTCGATTTTCCTCCCACTTGTCATTTTGGAAAGGTGTTCCTTCTCCAAAAGGACACCATCACGAGCAACAAACACTTTGTTGTCGGATTTATTGTAGAAGTAATACCCTTTGGTTTCTTTTGGGTATCCCATTAAGAAACACTTATCCGATTTGGGGTGAAGTTTGTCCGAAATTAATCGTTTGACATATGCTTCGCATCCCCAAATCTTGAGAAAAGACAACCTAGGAGGTTTCTTAGTCCATAATTCATATGGAGTCTTTTCAACAGCTTTTGACGGAGCTCGGTTCAGTGTTAGTGCCGCGGTTTGAAGCGTATGTCCCCAGAAAGAGATAGGAAGTTCACTAAGACCCATCATTGATCGAACCATGTCTAACAAGGTTCGATTCCTCCGTTCGGACACTCCGTTCCATTGAGGAGTTCAAGGAGGTGTCAACTCTGAAAGAATACCATTTTCTTTCAAGTGATCGTCGAATTCATGGCTAAAATATTCGCCACATCGATCCGATCGAAGTGCTTTAATTTTCTTGCCAAGTTGATTTTCAACTTCTTTCTGAAATTCTTTGAATTTCTCAAAGGATTCAGATTTATTTGACATTAAGTAGATATAGCCATATCTACTAAAATCGTCGGTGAAGGTGATGAAATATCGGTAACCTTGTCTTGCGGGTGTACTCATTGGTCCACATACATCCGTGTGTATTAGACCTAATAAGTCACTTGCCCTTTCTCCCAACTTGGAGAATGGTTGTTTTATCATCTTGCTTAATAGACATCCTTCACAATTTTCAAACGACTCCAAGTCGAAAGAGTCAAGAACACCTTCTTGTAGAAGTTTCTTGATGCGTTTGACGTTAATATGGCCAAGACGACAATGCCACAAGTAAGTTTCTTGATGTGTTGTTCTTGGAACGACAAATTTTAGCTCAATATTTTAAGGGACCTAGGGTTTCTATGTTGGTTGATTTAAGTGAACTTAACTAATCGTCGCAACATATGAAATCCTAGACATGTATCTAACATTCATATATAACAATAATATATATAAAGCATAAATTGGTGCATTTGGAAACTAGCATGACCCCTTGAAATCTTCAAATCTTCAAGGGTCTTCATTTTGGCTCGTCTTAATCGAAACGCCGTCTTGAGACATCTTGGCCAAAATAAAATAACTAGCTAGTACGACTAAGATTAATCTAAAGTACAAAAATACTTAATGGTTCACAGACCGTATTTAGATTTACAAAAATACATAACGGAACGCAGTCCGTATTTTCTATCCTAGTCGGGCCCTACTAGTTGCCTTTTTCAATAACCTGTTTTGAAAACAATTTTTTCATTCACCCATTCACTATTTGTGAATGGCCCATGCATATTACGAAATACATAATTAAACACGCAAAACTAGTAACTAACTTAGGCGGTTAATCCGATTAATGCGCCTAATTAAAACTAGTCAAAGTTGTTTAATCCATTATTTCTAAAATGCAAATTGCTCAAGTAATCAACTAAGCTCCCACTAAATTCTGCATCCATACTTAATCAATCCGATTAAATAAGTTGGCTTAACCCATAATTTGTCAAAATCAAAATTTTGCAAAAGCCGGAAAAATCGAGGTCTAACCTCGTTCAAATAATTATATAAATAATTTAAAAACGGCAAAATTTTCACAAAATTACATAGCTCAAAAATTAAGCAAAATAGCCCACACAATTGCTTGGTGGGTGCGCACCATGGCTGCTAAGCAGCCCATGCCTTGTGCTATGGTGCGTGGTGCTAGCATGCAGTGCCTAGCACAGCAAGCCATGCTGCTAGCACCAGCAGCCTGCCTAGCATGCTGGCGCCTGCCAGCAAGTGGTGCGCTGGGCTGGTGCTTGCTATCATGCTGCCCAGCAGCATCCCCTCGCAAGCCAGCTCCCAGCCACTGCCCCACGCACATCAGCCCCTAGCATCCCTCGCCACACAACCACGCACCTTCGATGCTCAGCCTATGTGCGCACCATAGGCAGCCTACATGTGGGCTGCTAGGCAGCCCGGCTAGCCTTGGTGACGCTTGCGGTTTTGCATCGATTTGCGTGCATTTTACTCGGGATTTTGATCCCGATTTATGTGTGGCATAAACTAATTCTAAATTTTATTTTAGAATCAAATTGAGGAAAAAATTAAAATAAAATAAGTCTAACTTAATTAAATTCAATTTTAATGGTGCATAAACCTAAATCATTAAAAAAAAAAATTATTTTGAAACAATTTTAGGTCTTTCTTTATGCTTAAAATTGAATGAGATATGTCCATAATTAATTTAGCCAATATGCAAATTAATAATGGATTTGACAAATGGGAGTTGGAAAAAATAAATTAGCCATCTAATGATAAAAATTTCCAACTTTCATACTTGTGTAAAATACCAAGATTACATCTTCCATTATGAAGATTAATCAAAATTTTACTCACAAGTATTTGAACTTCATGGATTTTAATCAACCAAAATGAAAAATCCAAACTTTGTTCAATATGGAATTTAGGGTTAGAGTTCCAATCATTTAAACTTTTAAAGATTAGATCTTTAACATACTTGGGAACTTAAAATTACACATTCACATCAAACATTCACATATTAATGCAATTTATTTGCATAATTGTGAAAAATCAAGTTTGTGTGACAAATAACATATCAACTCAAGCACTAATTAAAAATCCATAATTATGCTTAAGGATATTTAAAATAGCAGTAGATTAGGGATGCAATAATGCATTTAATCTAACCTTGTAATGCTTGCATTAATCAAGGCTTAAAAAGATTTAAAAAATTTCGTTGAAAAATGAAAAAAACCCCAAAAACTTGGGTTTCTGGTTCGAATTTGGCTTATGGACAGGCCTAATAAGGGATGAATCTGTTTCAGAATGTCAATTCCACCCAAAAATCACTATTTTTGAGCCAAAATCTGAATTTGACAACCAAATCAAGAAAAAAATACGAGTTTTAAAATTAATTAAAATGAGCTTCTAATCTAATTAGAAAAGCAAAACTAGAATTTAAATCTTACTTTAAAACACCTTAATTAATAAATAATTGCAAAAATTAAAAGGAGCGTGGCTCCGATACCGCTGTAGGGTTTCGTAATGACCCACACTACGCGGAATGAAACCCGCTAAGACCCGCCCCCATAATAAATGCAATTAACAAGCAAAACATAATTTAAAGCATAAGAAAGGATAAAAGATTATACCTTTGACGCGTGCTTCGCTCAACTATGTGCTCTTACTTGAAACCCGATAGTGCGAGGTCTCCGACGGGATCGTACCCTCGAACCCGACCCGATCGTCCTAAGCCTCGAAGATTAGTCAAGGTCCGGACAAAACAAACTAGAGTTTTACGAATTTCAAGGTATGCTCAACAATGGAGTTTCCTTCACTTTTCAACTCAAGTGTGTCCTTTCCCAAATACCCATGCCTTGGTATTCATAGGGAAATGGACCCTTGATTTCCAATCTCCCACCAATGTGGGAGAGTTGGTGAAATGATAATTATTTAATTCCAAAATTAAATGATTAATCAATTCAATCACAAATCGACACATGGCACAATAATAGAGAGAGCCAAGTGAGGACCAAAGGCTTGGGGGGGACCATTGCCTTGATCCCCAAGCCATTGCTCCAAGTAATGGTCCCCTCATCCAAAACGGCTCATGTGCAAGGCAGTTGTGTTGCTCGCCAGCTGGCCCCTTGCTAGCACGCATAGCACCCACAGCACGCCCAACACTGCTGCTGCTTGCTAGCTAGGCGCTGGTGCTAGCCCCTGGCACGCACTAGCACTCCCAGGCACTCGCACGCCCAGGCCAATGTGCACAGGCACGCATAGCGCACCCATGCACGCATTGGCCCAGCATGTGTGCTTGGCGATAGTGCTAGGCACACACACGCACACGCACACGCACAAGTGTGCTGTGCTTGGTGCGTGGCCTGCGAGAGCGCCTACGCACACGCACATACGCAAGGATGCTGTGCTTGGTGCGTGGCCTGCGATGGTGCCTAGGCACCCATGCACACATGTTACGGTGCTGCCGTGCCATGCGTAGGCATGCACATGGTGCTGCGATGGGCTGCCTAGTGTCCCTAGCACGCATGGTGCGTCTAGGCTCGCGTTGAGCTAGCCCAACCTAGTAGTCCACATGGTTAGGCCAGTGTGATGCTACGGCTACGCTCATATTTGTCGATTGTGATTTTGCGATGCTTGGTCTCGACGCCCTAGGCTCGATATCTGACGTTTGTGTTCGTAAAACTCCGACGACTCATTAAATCCTTCGGATTAATTCGTCGTCTCGGATCGGTTGTTTGATTGGGTTCGACCCGAAGGGTTCAGTTAAGATTAAGTTGTAATATTAATTATACCTTAATATTACTGATCAGAAGCGGCCTCCACCTAGGCATTCCGATCACTTAACCTTATTGAAGATTTAGCTCTGTAATAATTCTGAACCCTCTATCAGAATAATACCCTTGTTGGAAGGACACCATTCCTTTCAGGGGTTTCCAAAGAGTTTAACCCTTAACTCTACGTTCAATAAAAACAATCACAAGGCAAGGCATAAACAATGAGAATACACAATGACAATGTATTTGGTGGACATTTGCCAAAAGATAAACAATGAATGCAACACTTTCTAAATAGATAATGGTAAGCACGCTCCAAGATGTTTGAGGTTCATAGAAACAAAAACTAAGCTAAGCATAGAGAACTAAAGAGTATACCATTCACCTTTCACCCCAAACAATCTAGCCACATTCTCTCCACTAGCTTCAAGTCAAACCTTAGGTTTGCTTCTCATCATTCCTCAAAGGAACCGGGAAAATATAGAAGTGAAAAATATAAATGAGAAGGGTATCCCGACATCTTAGCTATGCATAACCTCTCTATAAGCTTGGAAACTATCTCCCTACACCGATAATGACTAGACTCTCTAAGGTCAAAAGGTCTTTGGAGGGTTTTATGGAAGATCTAGAATGTGAAGTGGAGGGAATTTTTTTTTTTGAAACTTGTGGGGTATTTTTGAAGTGATATAAAGTAGTGAAGTGTATAAGATGAAACACAGTTCAAATCACAAAATACCAAGCAAATGTACTGAATAAGTTGTCTCCCCCAAGCTTATTTGCGAACATAACTAAAGTATATACAAGAAGGGGTACTATCAAGTCAATCCCCGCAAGCTAGAATGGAGCATTGTCCCCAATGATCATCAACTAGAAAGGAAAACTTGACTTCTTTCTTTTTCGCTTTTTTTTGTTTTTTTTTTTTTTTTTTTTTTTTTTTTTTTTTTTTTTTTTTTTAAGGCTACTTAGAAATGTAGCAAGAGGAACAATTATACAATGCAAGTCAAGGATGTAAGAGATATGAATGACTCTTATACCTTGAAAACAGACATGCTTTTTATTCTTTCTTCTCTTTTTTTTATTTTTTTATTTTTTATTTTTTTGGAATAAAGCTTAAGGAAGGAGACACTTAAGAGTATGGACATTTGCTTCACAAGTAGGTGGTGGAAGAATGTAAATGTAGTGGGGAAAGGGTGAGGGTGTAAATGTAAATTAAATGTAAGAGTGAAAGGGAAAGAATGTAGGAAATGTGTCGTATGATTAAATGTATAGGTAGGAAAAGGAATGAAGGGGAACGCCTTTGTCTTTCCTAAGAGATTAAAATCACGGTCTTGGGTAGATAGAGGTCAAACTCTAGATTAGTACATGCATAGCTAAGGATCCATATAAGCCGCTCAAAAAGAATGAAGAAGGCTAGAAAAATTTAAACCTCACACGGGATTTTTGTGTATCAATTGCCAACCTAAGGATTCATATCCACTATGGAGAGCAATACCATCTTACCACATCCCGTGGGTTAGGGCTACAATCAACCTAAAGTTCTTAACCGCTACCTTAGCATTAAAATGTGTTTAAGTGAACCAAAAACATTCTCAAACCGTGCAAACCATTAACATTTAGGAAGCAAAGCATTCAATGAATGGAAATGAAACATAGTTCGACCAACGAAAGCAAATCATCCAATGAATAAAATAGCCTTGCATTGCATTGCGCCCTACGCTGGGAGAATCCAAAGGAAAGTAGAAAATAAACTATATACACTAGCGGGTTAGTAAGAATGAGAGTATATACAAAAGGAAGAAAGTGTAAAGAAAAAGGAAAGAGGACGGGACTGTCAATTAATTTTTTTTTATTTTTTTAAGAAAAAGAAAATATCTAATCAAATCAATCGTCAAATTCTCAATCTAGAGATCTCATAAAAAATCACCTCAAGGAATATCAAAATCATCAATCAAACAAAAAAAAAACATACCTCCACTGATAAAGCGCCACGCTAGCGGAGATCAGTACCAATCATCATGAAAATTTCATCAGAAATAGTCGAAAGGACGGACTCACTGGTATCCAGCAAACTGGGAGAAGCGTCCCCAAAGCAACATCATAGGCAAAGCTCCTAAAAACTCAATAAAACTCATCAGAAAGAAAAACACCAGCACACATAGCACAGAAAGACATCCACAGATTACCAACCAGGGGAAGCAACAAACAAATATAGACCATAAAAACAGTGACCACACAGACTAGCAAGAGAGGCTCCCTGCCAAGTCACTCTCCACAAAGAGTACATCCCCCTAAATATCAAAATAAACATGCAAAACAGGGAGAGGGATGGACTCAAGGGATGTGGACTATTGGCCTCTAGAGCCGGACCCATCTTGGTCCGCGTCATAGAAGAAGTCACCCGGGGGACCGAAGAGGTCCCAACCATTGTCAAAACCCAGTGGCCATCCGCAATGACCTCGATACAGATCCTCTTGCCAAATGGGCAACCGATCATGGGGAGCGTCCTGGGGATAGAGGGGGGCGGGGTGAGCAAGATCAACATAGGGGTAAGCTGGGTCCCCTCTACACTCACTCCCGTTGGGCTTACGATAGTCGTACTTCCCATCGTCATCAGGGAAGCTGTGAACCTCCTTACCGGGCTCGGGAGGACCCTGTCAGTAAGGATTGGTAGGGAGGTTGTCCCCCCCCCCAAGAAGGAACAGGGCCGTGCTGAGGCGGCCAATTGGGATAGTTATCAGGGGGGGCAATCTCACCTCTGTTCACATCGGAGTCATATAGGGCCCGTTGCTGCAAGAAGTGGCCCTGCTGTGACTCATAATAGCCTCGTACACCGAGGCTTAGCTCTTTCATTTGCATAACAATATCAGTAAGCTCGAATGTACCTGCAGTCTGCTTGGCAACAGGCTACTTCTTCTCTTGAACCTCCTCCTCATTACCTGTCTCTACCTCATCATCCCCATCAACATCGGGCACTCGCCCGCCATCTCACAGAAACTCTCCACACATTAGGGGACTGACGAGTGAGGGAAGTTAAGTGAGGCTTAGGGAGGAAGCAATGGTGGGCTCCTCTAACTAACCACCTATAAGCATTAGGGTTTGCAGTGGGCATAATAAAGTCAGAATGGCAAAGCTGGTCTAGGTCTAGGTAAATATTCCCACTAACACCTACGGCCGTGCAAAGGGGTAGAAGGTCTGTGTAACCTAACTTAGTGGCTAACCTAGTGACCATCGCCCCACAATGGATTTCCCCTGACTTTTTCCCTTTTGCTATGGCCTGGCGGGTTTGCATAAAGATGAATCCCATATTCAGTCTCCGTGCATGCTCTTCCTTGGTGGCTATCCAAAGGCAAAGACCTCTTCCTTGGTCAGCTTTCCTAGGTCCCGTTTACTACAAGTGGAATACCCAAATAAACAGTGCAGGATCCTAAGGGCTGGATGCCATATCTCACTAGCTAGTGTGGAACTCATCCTTCCCTGAAATAGAACGCCACCAGGCAAACTCACTATAATCCCTAAACTGTTCGTAAAGCGGGTAGAGGATGTCGCCTTCCGGGTGGAAGTCTAAGGCTTGGTTAAATTGTGTTAATGACATGGTGTGCCGATTGTAAAAAAGTTGGAAGGATATCTCATACTCATGATCTTCTAGGGCATTAACTTGGAAAGGTGAGAAAAACTCTAAAGTAGGTTCCTGGTAGGTCATATATGAAGAGTTTACGAATGACCCAATTTGTAGGTTATCAAATAGGATCCATAGGTCATATTGATCCCGAATTTTATCATATCTCCCATATGATAATTTCTAGAAGGTCTCAATTTCCTTTTTTTCATTTCTGAGTAAATTGATGAATGACTTGGGGCAATGTTTGGGGTTGGTCGGATTCAAGGTTTTGGGATGATTGTCCCGATTTTGATGTTTTTCGCTTCTTCCCAATTCTTAAACTCATGGCTACCCCCTTTCTTTCTTTCCACTCATGGCCCGCGCCAAAACGAGCGCGCCCGTGCCTTTTGAATTGCGCAGCTCGCTCCCCAAGCGTGACCAAATCGCGCTCACATTTTGGATTCCTCAACTTTTCAGACCCAACATATGGCGCGCCCGCGCCTTTTAAACTTTCGCGGACCGCTCTTAGGGTGCGACAAAATCACTCCAATTGTCTGATTGTTTAATTTTTCAGACCCTGATTTTTGCGTGCCCGCTCCATATTTAGCGCACCCGCGCCACTTTGTTCTCGCGGATCGCTCTTCAGGCGCGACCAAATCGCGCACCTTTGGGCCGCATTAGGCCTCAAATTCTCAAAATTTTCATTTTGCTTCAACTCTTATCTCTCTTTTCTCAAAAACACACACAATCACACCTACATCACAATAGATCAAGAAAAGTGTTAGATGGATCAATTTAAGTGTTTCAAAAGAAATTAAATCAAACTAAGTTATAAACCGGGTTGCCTCCCGTAAGCGCCTTGTTTCACATAGTTAGCTCGACTTCCTTGAAATGAAATCAAGGGGACTTGAACACATTAATAAGTAACAAATTTTCTAGCGTCTCAATTGGTTGACCCTCAAAATATGGCTTGAGACGGTGTCCATTCACTTTGAATGGAGGGTACTTGTCATTGAAGATTTCGATTGCACCGTATGGGAAGACCTTGGACACTTGGAATGGGCTGCTCCATCTAGATCGTAGCTTACCGGGAAAGAGCTTGAGCCTTGAATTGTAGAGTAGGACCTTTTGTCCTTCCACAAACTCTTTCTTGGAGAGCTGCGCGTCATGCCATGCTTTGGTTCTAGCCTTATACAAACTTGCGCTATCATAGGCATTCATGCAAAGCTCTTCTAGCTCATGAAGATCTAGCAACCTTTGTTCACCCGCGACATGGAGATCAAAATTGATTTGCTTAATGGCTCAATTTGCCTTATGCTCCATTTCCACCGGGAGATGGAAATTCTTCCCATACACAAGCTTATAGGGAGTTGTCCTAATTAGAGTCTTAAAGGCGGTCCTATAAGCCCATAATGAGTCAATGAGCTTACTAGACCAATCCCTCCTTGTTCTAGAAACGGTCTTCTCCAAAATGACTTTCATCTCCCTATTTATGACCTCCGCTTGACCACTTTTTTGGGGGTGGTAAGAAAGGCCTCGCTTGTGCAATACACCATACTTTGAAAGAAGCTTGTTGAATGTATGGTGCTTGATGTGTAAACCTCCATCACTTATGATTGCCTTAGGAACACCGAATCTTGGGAAGATGACTTTCTTGAACAAATTGATAACCACCTTTGAGTCATTGGTGGGAGATTTCACGACCACCGCCCATTTGGAAACATAGTCAACGACAACAACAATGTGCCGGTTCCTTTGAGATGAGATGAAAGGGCCCATGAAGTCAATTGCCCAAACATTAAAGATTTCGAGCTCAAGGATCGAATTTTGAGGCATCTCATCACGCCTTAAGATGTTTCCTGTCCTTTGGCACCTATCACATGTCTTCACAAAGGACCAAGTGTCCTTGAATAAAGTTGGCCAAAAGAGCATCGATTGTAAGACCTTAGAGGCGGTCTTTTGGGCACTCATGTGTCCACCAAAGGGGATGAGTGGCACATTGAGAGCACACTTTGGAATTCTTCATCGGGAACACACCTCCTCAAAAGCCCATCCACCCCTCTTTTCAACAACGTTGGATCATCCCATATGTATAGCTTGGCTTCATACTTAAGCCTTCGTTGTTGTTTAGGTGTGAAAGTTGGTGGTATATCACTACATGCAAGGTAGTTGACGATGTCGGCAAACCAAGGGGTTTCCTGGGCATCTAGAGCATATATCACATCGTCCCTTAAAGCATCTTCAATCGGAAGGTCGTTTTCAATCATTCTTGTGCTTCCCAATCTTGAAAGATGATCGACTACCACATTCTCGGCTCCCTTCTTATCTCTTAATTCCAAATCGAAGTCTTGAAGGAGAAAAACCCATCTCAACAACCTTGGCTTTGCCTCCTTCTTACTCATCAAGTACTTAAGAGCCGAATGGTCGGTGTACACTATAGTCCTAGACCCAATGAGATAGGGCCTAAACTTCTCAAAGGCATGCACAACCGCTAAGAATTCCTTCTCAGTTGTGGTGTAGTTCTTTTGCGCATCGTTGAGAGTCTTGGACAAGTAGGAAATCACATGTAGCCTACCCTCTTTCTATTGCCCTAGAACCGACCCGATGGCCTCATCACTTGCATCACACATTAATTCGAATGGTAGTGACCAATCGGGTCCTTGGACAATCGGAGCGGAACACAAGGATTCTTTCAACCTAAGAAAAGCACTCAAACAAGATTCATCAAATACAAAATCTTTATCTTGTTGTAGAAGAGATGTGAGGGGATTAGCAATCAAAGAAAAGTCTTTGATGAAGCGGTGATAGAAGCCGACATGACCAAGGAAAGACCTCACTTCTCTCACATTTGTGGGAGGAGGAAGCTTCTCAATCATATCAACTTTTGCACCATCAACTTCGATGCCCGATTGGGAGACCTTATGGCCAAGCACAATACCATTCTCCACCATGAAGTGGCATTTCTCCCAATTGAGCACCAAGTTGGCACTCTCACATCTTTCTAGAAAACGAGATAAATTCAAGAGGCACATCTCATATGTACCTCCGCCCACAGAAAAATCATCCATAAAAACCTCCATCTCTTCCTCAATCATGTTACTAAAATTGACATCATGCATCTTTGGAAGGTAGCCGGAGCGTTACAAAGACCAAATGGCATCCTACGGTAGGCAAAGGTACTGTAGGGGCAAGTGAAAGTGGTCTTTTCTTGATCCTTTGGGTCTATTGGGATTTGGAAGAATCCCGAATAACCATCAAGAAAGCAATAGAATGCATGCTTTGTAAGCTGCTCAAGCATTTAATCGATAAACGGTAATGGAAAATGGTCTTTTGAAGTGTTCGCATTTAATTGACGGTAGTCAATACACATGTGCCAACCCGTCACAAGCCGAGTTGGGACCAATTGATGCTTATTGTTTTCCATTACTGTTATTTCACCCTTCTTAGGCACCAATTGAATCGGGGACACGCAATCACTATAAGCGATTGTATAGATGATCCCCGATTCAAGAAACTTAGAAACTTCCTTCCTTACAACCTCTTGCATGGAAGGATTAATTTTCCTTTGCCTTTGACTACACGGCTTAGCACCCTCCTCCAAATCAATTTTATGCATGCATAGAGAGGTGATTATACCCTTGAGGTCCTCAAGAGTATAACCCAAAGCCTTTCTATGCTTTTTCAAAACATTAAGCAATAGGGAGGTTTGCTCATCCGTGAGGCTTGCATTGACAATGACCGAGAAAGATTCATTTGCACATAGGAAAGCATACCTCAAGCCCAAAGGTAGAGGTTTTAAGTCTACCTTCGGTGCTCCCTTACCATTGGAGACCTCTTCCTCTTCCGCTTGGAAGACTTCATAAGTTGGGAGTATCTATTGGTCGGTGGTTGCTTCCACTTTGTCATCAAGCATCTCATCATATACTTGCATCTCCTCCTTTTGATCACCTATTTAATTCTCATTCAACAAAACATTCTTAAGTGGATTGTCAGAGGCATGCACATGAGGGTATCGAAATTCATTCATCAAATTTTCAAAAGTATCTGCCCTAAAGCATTCATTACTTGCAGATGGTTATTTCATGACATTTTTTAAATCAAATTCAATGGAGTCATTATCAACCTTCAAAGTCATTTTACCTTCTTTAACATCAATGATTACTTTAGAGGTAGCTAGAAATGGTCTACCCAAAATTATAGGAATCCTCTCATCCTCATCCATCTCTAGAACATAAAAGTCCACCGAAAATGTGAACTTACCAACTCTAAGGGGAATGTCCTCAACTTTCCCTATCGGCAATTTAGTGGACCTATCCGCTAGTTGGAGGGTGATGTTGGTAGGTGAAAGGCTTCATACATTGAGCTTTTGGTAGACCAAGAAGGGCATAAGACTCACACTAGCACCTAGATCACACAACGCCTTTTCCAAATGGATCTCATTAGTGGAACAAGGAATGGAAAAGCTACCGGGATCTTGCAATTTTGTTGGTAGCTTGCTAGAGAGAATGGCACTACAATTTAAATTTGCAGTCAAGTTTATGGTTCGACTTCTCTCTTCCCATTCAATAGGTCTTTTAGGAATTTAGAGTAGTGTGGCATCTCCTTCATGGCATCCATAAAAGGTATAGCAACATGCAAGCCTTTGACTACTTCCAAGAACTTCCCAAATTGGGCATCAAGCCTAGACCTAGAAAATCTTTGGGGAAATGGCAACTTCTCGTTCCTAGGTTGTCGATTTAGGGGCAAAGGTGTTTGATCTTTGTCACTCTCTTTTGTGGTCTCCTTCTCTTTTTGCTTCTCACCCCTCTCATTTTCTTTTTCTAGGACCTCACTCCCCTTAGATGGCTCATCCTCATCTTCTAGTTCTATCCTCACATTGGAACTCATCTCAACATTTGACTCACTCTCAAGGACCTTCCCACTCCTGGTAGTGATAGCATACATAGGTTTGGGGTTGACACCTTGACTAGGTAAAGAGGAAGAGGAAGAAGGGGAGGATGAAGAACTAGGTTGGGCTATTTGAGAGATTTAGGTCTCTAGGATTTTCATATGCGCCTTGATTTGCTTCTTTTCCTCCTCTTGGCTTTTGTTAAAGCTCTCTTGATTCTTGATGAATGCTTGAAGCATGCCCATCATAGAATCCGGAGCGGCTTCTATTTGAGGAGGAGGTGTGTTGGAAATTTGGGCTTGCGGTCTTAATTGCTCAAAACCGGGAGGTCTATTATGAGGCCTTCCATTCCCGAAACCTTGATTGGAATTAAAACGTTGTTGGTTGTTGGGGTAGTGTTGTTGGTTTTGATTCCCATGGGGCCTTTGGTTTGGGTAGCTTCTTCCATTGTAATTGGGAGAGCCTCCCCTACCTTGGCCTTGGTTATCATAACTACCACCACCTTGATTCCAACCTTGGTTTTGATTCCAATTTGGCCGCATTCCCACATTTACCTCATGGGGCACAAAATTCATGGCATTAACATCTTCAATGTTATCTTCATTTTCATAGGGAGGGGGGCCTTCACTTATGGACATACATTGTTGGGAATTATGATCATAATTACCACATATATCGCAAAACATGCATCCGGGGGGCATTGTATTATAGGTAGGAGGGGAAGGAGAGGAATAATTCATACCTTGGCCTCCCTTGGTAGAAGGGGAGGAACTTTGAGAATTTGTCTTCATAAATTCTTCCATTTGTTTAGCCATTTTGGCCATTTGGTTTGAAAGGTTGGTGATTGCATTTATTTGCTCTATGTATTGCACCGTACCTTTGTTAGATGTGGCTTCCACCTTTGTACCAATCCTCATAATTGCGCACAACATCTTCTATGATACTCTCCACCTCATCTTCCCTTTTGTTCATGATTGGGCCTCCGGCCCCGGCATCAAGGCTAGTCTTGTTTTGAGGGGAGAGTCCTCCATAGAATGTTTGGAGAACTTGCCAATTAGGAATCACATGGTGTGGGCATTGCCTTTGTAACTCTTTGAATTTCTCCCATGCCTCACAAAGAGACTCTCCACCTCTTTGGCGGAAGCTTTGTATCTTTAAGCGAGCCTCGTCGGTTTTCTTGTGATTGTAAAACCTTCCTAAAAACGTTGTAGTCACCTCATTCATAGTTGTGAGGGAACCGGGAGGAACATCCTTGTTCAACCAATGTTCCGCCACTCCGTGAGGGAGAACGAAAACATCATCAATCTTATGTACTCTTGAGAAAACCATTTATCTTAATGGTATCGCAGTACTTGAGGAACTCCTCAAGGTGCTCATGGGGATTCTCAAATTTCACACCGGTAAATTGCCTCTTTTCTATCTCAAAATTGTTAGCTTGAGTGGTGGGGGCTAAGATCCCACTTTGAGATGCGTAGGGTTCGGGGGCTCTTAGTTTCTTTAGTGACCTTTGATCACCCATGTTTTGTTGATTATAGCTATTGCAAATGGGTTGGGAATTGAGCTTGTAGATGGTTCACTCTCCCCACATGAAGTGGGTGAAGATGGGGTAGGGGAACTACTCACTTCCTCTTGAAGTGGGTCTTCACCTCTCTCCCTTGCTTGTCTCCTTAATTGGGCCAGAGTGCGCTTTAGCTCGGGGTCTATGGACACCAAAGGCCTAGAGCGATGTTGTCCCCTGCGCATATACAAAGCTAAATAGAAAGTGAGCACTGACAAGACAAGGAGTAATAGGTAAAGTGAAAAGGTGAACTAGTTTCAACAAAGAGATTAATGTTCAATGGAAACCGCTCAAGTGAACAGGTGAACTAGTCTCAACAAAGAGATAAAAGTACAATGGGAAGCGCTTCCCCGGCAACGGCGCCAATTTGACAGGCGGTATTTTAGGTCATTACTAAGATACCTGTATCAAATGATATTTATAGTCCTAAACATGTAACTAAACGAGTATAGAGGTAAGTCAAGGGTCGAACACAGGGAAACGATTAAGCACCGCTATTTATATCCTAATGTTAATCTAGTTTGGACAAGAAATACGATGGGTAAAGTAATGACTAAAGGGAGTGAAATAACAATTAAAACAAGCACTAGGGGGAAGGATCAAACATGCTATGAACTCAAAAATGCTAGGCATCGGGAAATAGGTTTACATGCAAACCAAGAAACTCATACAAGGCAATACCGAAAGCACTCTCTAATCACCTATCGGGATTAAGAGCTTTCCTAGCTAGCATACACTTACACTATCATCATAAGGCATATAAACTAGGATCATGCAATAATCAATCACCTAATGACTATTCCTAAATCACACTATCGTCATGATTTAGTTCAAGTCACTCAACCACAACATGCATATGGCCATAAATATGGAGTAGCCAATAAGTATAAGCACAAGGAGAATTTAATCACAAGTATTCCATATCAACCTAGCCTAACATACATCAAAGTCAAGGCATGCTTTCACCAAACCCCTAGCAACAAGGAACTACTCACAATCCATAACTATAACTACTGTCATGCTAAGCAACATTATAACCAAAGGAATAACAAGAAAGACAAGGTATTTATCAACTAAACTAATAAAGATGGAAACTTTAAACTAAATAAGAGAGAAAATAGAGAAATATACCAAAAACTTCATTGAATACCAAGTGGAGAAACAAACACCATCCAATCTTCATGCTCAAAACATACACCAATATTCCAAAATGCTTCTTCAAATACTTAGAGTAACTAAAGTTGATAAAGATGAAACTAAAACTAAAATCTATGAGGATTCTTTAATACAAAAGTGGCTAAAACAATAATCTATAAACATGCCCTAAAAAGCTCTCCTACAAGGTTTCTATGCTAAAGTATGCTAATGATAGATTGTTATTTAATGTTAGTCGTTTTTCCTCCCTTTTGTTCTTTGGACTGAATTCGGGATTTGAATCCGCAGTAGACAGGCGCGCCCGCGCATAAAGTGGTGGTGCGGCCGCTCCTCGATATGCGCGCTCGCTCCAATCTGGGTATTAAATGGTTGGTCCAGGTCAGTAGCGTGCACGCGCTTAGAAAGGGCGCGCCTGCGCCGTTGTTGTGGTGCAGAATCTCAAACTTTGCTCTTGTTCCTTCCAACTCCATATCAATGGTGTTCACCTACAATCACAGAACAGGAAGGCAAAGCGTAATACAACAAAAGGAGAGGGGTGTATAGACTACCTAAACCACATGAATACACATTACGCATCACAAAGGTAAATACTCAAACTAGGCGAATCATAGCAAAAGCATATCAAAATGGACCAAATTATTACGACAACTACTAGAAAAGACTACCCTAGGAGTGTGACTGACGAAGTAAATCGGCTGCTAAATTTTTTCTTCTTCCCTTAGAGAAACTGCGTTTATAGTGGCCGGGCTAACTACCACATATAAAAACAAAGTTTCTCCTTCAGCTAGGCGTGCCAGCGTCGGGAGTTAAGCCAGATGTTCACGGAGTTGCTTAAAGGCTTCTTTTTGCTCGTCTTCCCAGATGAGCTCTTTAGGTTTTGGGAGTTTCAATACTTTGAAGAAGGGCAACCCCTTGTCCAAGGCTCTGAAGATGAACCTGGACAGGGCTGCCATTCTCGCAATGAGGCACTGAACGTCCCTCTTTGTTCTTGGCCCGAGAAGATCAAGTGCTGCCTGAACTTTGGCGGGATTGGCATCAATCTCCTTTTGCTGACCATGAAGCCTAGGAACTTACCCGACTTCACGTCGAAGACACCTTGACTTCACGCCGAAGCCTAGGCCGTGACATGGTCTTTGTCCTTTTTGCTTTTGACGATCGAGTCGTCAGCATAGACTTCCATGTTACGACCTTTTTGCTCGGCAAAGACCTGATATGTTGCCCCCGCATTTTTTAATCCGAAGGGCATCATTTTATAATTATAAATCCCGACGCTTGTAACGAAGGCCATTTTTTCTTGGTCATCGAGATGCATGGAGATCTGATGATACCCCGAGAATGCGTCCATGAAACTAAGCAGGGCATGCCCACTTGTCGAGTCGACTAGCTGATCGATCCTCGGCAAGGGATAAAAGTCCTTCGGACAAGCCCGATTTAGGTCCGTGAAGTCAACGCATATCCTCCAGGTGCCATTTTCCTTCTGAATTATCACCACATTAGCCAGCTATTCTGGATGCTGGTAGGGCTCAATGAAACCTGCGTCCAAGAGTTTTTTGACCTCGGCTCCGATGTCTTGGTTCTTATTTGCGGAGTAAATCCTCTTCTTTTACTTAACCGGTCGACATGTAGGATCAACGTTAAGCTTGTTGGAGATGAGGTTCGGGTCAATCCCGACATATCTGCTGCCGAGAAAGCGAACACAACTTTGTTGTCTCGAAGGAGTTGGATAAGTTCAATGCGGACGTTCGGATCGAGTCCGTGCCCGATGTTGACACATTTTTCAGTATCCCCTTTGGTCAATTCTATTGATTCAGTCTGATGGTCCAGTTCCATAGCTTTGGCACTGGACTCTTCAAAATCTGGCCTGCTGTCAATATCGACAGGCTTCCTAGACTTCGGCTGGTGCTCTAAGTCTTTCGGCTCAGATGATGAACCAAATTTTTCTTTCTCCTGAGATTTTTCTTGTGTTAGGGTGCCTTGTGTAGGGTTTCGTAGTGACCCTCACTACGCGGAAAGAAACCCCCCAAGACCCGCCCCGATAACTAAAGCATGCAAAGCATAATTAATACATAATTAAAAGAAGAAGGGATAAAGAATTATACCCTAGACGCGTGCTTCGCTCGCTAAAAGAGCTCTTACTTCAACCTCGCAAATGCAAGGCCTCTGACGGTTCGTACCCTCGAACCTGGCCCGATCGTCCTAAGTCCCGAAAGTTAGTCGGGACCCGAACAAAATATAAACTTTGGAGTTTTACGAACTTAAGGTTTTTTTACAACAATGGAGATGCCTTTATAGCTCCACTCAAGTATATTCTCAAAATCCCAACCAAGTGGGTATTTATAGAGAATGGGGACTTGAATCCCATTTCATGATCAATGTGGAATCTTGTGCAAATGCATTAATTTATTTAATTCTAAAATAAATAATTAATCAAAGCAATCACTATGCAACAAGTGTCAAGGGGAGAGAGAGAGTTAGGTGAGGACCATGTCCCTTGGGGGGGACCATTGCCTTGCTCCCCAAGGCATGGCTCTAAGCCTTGTTCCCCACTCTCCTCAAACCGCCTCAAGCAAAGCAGTTGGGCTGGCTGCCAGCTAGCACGCCAGCATGCACTGTTAGCACACATCAGCCCCCAGCCAGCACATGCGTGCTGCTAGCGAGCCACACTTGCTGTTGTGCTGGGCGAGGCCCTCGCTGCTGCTGCTTGCTGGGCGCTGCTAGCGTGGTGCTGCTGCCTAGCCAAGGCACACACACACGCAAGGCCAGCATGCGTGCTACTAGCGAGCCACGCATGCTGGGCATTGCCTCGCAAGCTGCTGGCCTCGGCACTCGCATATGCGCACAACACATATGCTAGATGGATGGTGCATGGAGATAGGCCTAGGCATACACACACACACACAAGCAAGTGCCCAGCATTGCGATGGTGTTGTGCTGTGCGAAGGCACACACGCACGCACACACGCTAGTGCCTAGCATTGCGATGGTGCTGTGCTTGTGCGAAGGGCTGTGCGATGGTGATGCTATGCCATGCGAAGGCACGCACACACGCAAGCATGCTACTGCGATGGTGCTACCAGCACGCATGGGGCCCCTAACACACACATGGTGCGCCTAGCACACACATGGTGCGCCTAGGCTTGCGATGAACTAGCCTAGCCTAGCACTCACATGGCTAGGCCAATGTGATGCTACGACTATGCTCGTACTTGTTGCTTGTCATTTTGCGACACTCGGTCTTGACGCCCTAGGCTCGATATCCGACGTCAGTGTTCGTAAAACACTGACGACTCATTGAATCCTTCGGATTAATTCGTCGTCTCGGATCGGTTGTTCGATTGGGTTCGACCCGAAGGGTTCAGTTAAGATTAAGCTGTAATATTAATTGTACCTTAATATTACCGATCGGAAGCGGCCTCCACCTAGGCATTCCGATCACTTGACCTTACTGAAGAATTAGCTCTGTAATAATTCTGAACCCTCTATCAGAATAATACACTTGTTGGAAGGACACCATTCCTTTCAATCTCCCACTTGTCCTTCCGGAGAAGTGTGCGTACAGTGTATAGCCCATTTCCTATGTCGCTTAATGTCTCTTCGTGAACTATAAGGTAAGATTCATCGTCATCCTTATTACGTTCAGAAGTGTTTCTCGATCTCCGAGTTCGACTGTCAATAAGCAGATGATTTCTAAAATCCATCTGAGCACGACCATGCATTTTCACAGTCTCGCTCTTCGAGCGGCCTTGTAAACAACAAAGACATGTTCCCTATTGTTAATAGGGGGACATTCCCAGTCTTGTACTGTAAGTTTCTCTTACTAAGAGGACCTAATCTCCCGAGTTTTCCCGTTAAGATCCCCAGTTACGGCAGACGTTAGGCAACATCAAAGAGACTAGTACTCAAACAAGAAAACTTCACAATACTCATGGTCGAGGAAACGAGTTCCGATAGCTATAATGAGAAATGTACTTATGACAATTTTGAATCTCTTAAAGTACTCTCATGGATCTATCCAGCGCAGTTCCAAACTGGCACCTGTGCAAATGATTTGTGACCATAATGTCCTTGCAGCACAAGAAACAGTGCTTTAAATCATACTACACACTAATCTCTGGTGGTCATCAATCGTCCATTAGTTAGATGACCTTGATTAGGGATAATTTTCGATTTAAATATTCAATGTTCACTTAACAGGTGTTTCTTTATCCAAGACATGGTCTTGATACCCTGTTTTGAATACTTCCATAAATCGAATGGACTCATTATTTAATTCTAAACCACAATTAAATAGCAATGGAGTGAATAGTTATTTTGCATGAAAAATTAATTACTCTATAAATGAATGGTTTTAATATAGTGTCTTACATTAAAACGACCAGTTTAATTAAAACACATGTACAGGGAATTCAAAGCCAATCTCCAACGTGCTTGATTTCATTGTCTCAACGTGCTTGTTGTGTTTCACTTGAGGCACATGTTTAGTCAAAGGAACGGCCACATTATCATCCGTTCCGATCTTACAAATTCTGATTTCACCTTCGCATTTCCATTCCCTTATCATGTGAAATCGCCTTTGGACATGTTTGACCTTCTGGTGCTCTCTTGGCTCTTTAGCTTGAGCGATAGCTCCGTTGTTGTCACAGTAGAGATCTATCGGACCCTTGATGGAGGGTAAAACACCAAGTTCACTAACAAACTTGCGAATCCAAACAGCCTCCTTAGCGGCTTTTGAAGCTGCCAAGTATTCTGCTTTAGTTGTAGAATCTGCAGTGGTGCTTTGCTTGGCACTCTTCCAGCTAAACGCTCCTCCATTTAGGCAAAATATGTACCCTGACTGTGACTTGAAGTCATCTTTGTCAGTCTGGAAGCTAGCGTCGGTGTAACCTTCAACAACCAGGTGTTTGTGGCCACCATAAACCAGGAATTTATCCTTGTTCCTTTTCAGGCACTTAAGGATATTTTTGGCCGCAGTCCAATGCACCTCTCCTGGGTTTGATTGGTATCAGCTCATAGCGCTTAAAGCATACGATACATCGTACATATCATGGCATACATGATCGACCCAATTAGCGAAGCATATGGAATCTGATCCATTCTCTCTCGCTCAACAGGTATATGTGGACACTGTTTCTTGCTGAGAGTTACGCCATGGGACATGGGTAGATGCCCTCTTTTGGCATTCTCCATGTTGAATCGTGCCAGTACTTTATCAATGTAAGTACTTTGGCTCAATCCAATCATCCTCTTAGATCTATCCCTATAGATCTTGATGCCCAATATGTATTGTGCCTCTCCTAAGTCCTTCATTGAAAAGTAATTTCCCAACCAGCCCTTTACGGACTCTAGCAATTTTGTGTTGTTTCCAATGAGCAGTATGCTGAGAGTTCGTGAACGTTTCGGCGAGCAGGCTCTTGCCAAGCGGAAGTGGTATTACTGCTTTTGTAGCTTCGGGAGTCCCGAGTTTCGGCATTTTCAAAGAACTGAGGGTTCTTTTTCCTCTTTCGTTCGGTCCTCCAAGTATCCTCCTCCCATTTATCCCCGAGCTCCTTGAAGGACAGGGCTCGTCCACTTTCCTCTTGGCCAGTCCTCCTTCTCAGGTTTCTTAGCGGAAGAGGTGAGTGGTCACGAGGTGGTGGAAAGTTGCCTCCTTGAGCCTTCATGAGGTCCATGAAGATCGCGAAGCTCGTGCCACTTCCTCCGTTGAGGGCCCTGTTTGTGGTGTTGCTTTCGGTTGAGACCGATAATGGATACTTCGAGGGGAACTCTTTGCATTGGACTGACTCGGCCGAGACGAGCTAGTTGGCTGGCGAGTATGATGGGACGGTGACCTCTCCGGCGCTACCCTTTCCGGGGAAGAGGGAGCTTTCGAAAGGGAGGAAGTAGGTTCCGGCGATCGCGGAATAGGTGGATTCCTTCTCACCGTAATTGGACCTTTCCTCGAAGAGGAAGGATCGTTCTTCCTAGTACTCTTTTCACTCTTAGTCATCTTAGGTAAGGTTAATTGATTTTTTGCTTGTTTTTTTAATGTCTTCCCCACAGACGGCCCCAAAATTGTTTCGGTATGAAAACAATGGGACCTTCGGATAGGCCCTTTTCTGGGTTGAAGACTGAACTCAGTCCAAGTTATGATTGGGTCGAGGGTTTCCTGCATAGTAAACACACGTAAAACTAGCCTCGGGGGTTGTGCCGAGGAAGGCCCCTCCGATGCCGAAGTCAGTACAGTGTATATAGAGAGAGAAAGCTATGTAAGAGAATTAATTGCTTGACGTTTAATGTGGATATCAGTAAGAAGAGACAATTGAAGGCTTTTATACCTTTGCTTATTGGATGGAATGGGCCTTGAAGTCAAATGGGCTTGCCATGCTGATTGGGCCTGACTTACTTGATATGCTTAAGAGAGCAGAACCTTGCTTTTGGGCTTTTGTAATTAAAACACTTGGACTGGCCCAATTGAAGTTATTTGGACCCAAACAAATTGTATTACTCATATAGTAAGATTTAATTCAAGAACATAGTTTCTGTTTCTTGGAATGTTTATGATGATGTTTAGAAGTTCAGATTTCTTTCTGTATAATTTTCTATCTGGTGGTATGCACTAGTAGAAAAACTTAAATGGGCACAGCCGAATGCGCACCGGTTTTTAAAAACCGGTGTGGAAAAAAATAGGCAGGATTGAGGGAAAGAGTTTTCGCACCGGTTCTAACCAAACTGGTGCGAAAAATTTGTTTATCGCACCGGTCTTATAAAACCGGTGCGAAAAGTGAGTAAATTGCACCGGTTTAGTTCTAACCGGTGCGAAACGTTTTGTAAAATAAATAAAAAAAAACTGGTTATAAATTAATTTTCTTTGTTTCTCTTTAAACCCCTCGATGTTTCCTCTTTCATCTCCTGCTTCTCTCTCCTCTTTCTCTCCTCCATTGAAGCGTACTCATCATCTGCCTCTCTCCCTTTCCTTTCTTTTCTCTTTCGATCTTTTTCTCCTTCTACATAACCAAGCAAAATTTCGTTAATTCTCAATTATTTTAGATCTAAATTTTTGATTTTCATTTTAGATTCGATTTTAATTTTCAATTATTGATCTAGAATTTTTTATTTTCGTTTTAAAATTTCTGATTTCATCTTTAGATTTGTGGGTGTTTGATGCGGCTCCTCTGTTGTTTTGCTCCGTTGTGGTGGAAGCTGCTCTTAGGTTAGATGGTGGAGGTGGTTGTGAGGAATGGCAACGCGGTGTTGGGTCAAGAACATAAAATTTTGATTGAATATTATATGAATTATTGAATCTTATGTGAACAGAAAATGCTGGTGTATGAATAATTCACAATATAATCTTATGTGAATTATTGCTCGTTAATTGTATATATGTTTCTGCTTTCCGGAGATACATACCCAGAAAACCGTGCCTTCTCCAGTTTGACCTGCGGGTGCGGCGAACTGGGTATAATGTTGATTCGTAATTTTTTTATTTTTTATTTTTTTGTATGTGAACAGAAAATGTTGGTGTATGAATAATTCACAATATAATCTTATGTTTCTGGAATTATTGCTCGTTAATTGTATGTTTCTGGAAATACATACCCAGTTCGTCGCGCCTTCTCTAGTTTGACCCGCGGGCGCGGCGAGCTGGGTATGAATGTTGATTCCTATCTTTTTTTTTTGGGCATTTTTGGCATCGGTTAACTAGTGCCAAAAACCCTTTTTTTTTTATTTTTTTTGGCAACTTTTTCGCACCGGTTTTGAACCGAACCGGTGCGAAAAGTTTTTACTTTTCGCATCCCTCAAATCTACACTGGTTCAAAACCAGTGCGTAAGGGGGGTTTTGAACCGGTGCGGATTTACATTTTTCACCTAGTGATGCGAGAATGCTGTTGTAGTGTAATAATGCATGAAGTATGTTGAAATCTCCTAAACATGTTTTACTACTTTATTACTATTTTCATTTTGTTTCTTTTTCTTGTGCTAATTTGATTACTTATGTTGATTATGTTCCAAGTATACTTAGCTTATAACTAATGGTATCTGATTAACTAATCCAAGATAGGAATAGTGCAGCATGAGTACGTGTAAGAACTTCATTGGGGTTTAACTTCCAAGAGTAATTAATTTTGTATTCCAGGAAAGAAACCTAATGAAGTGTATGGTGTAAAAATGTTGGAAATGGATGTTGAAATCGAGAGAGTTCCTATCATCGAATTTTTCTGTGAGGCTATTCTCTCATGTGACTATCTAATGGAAATGATCAAGCAACTTGAAGAACTTGGAATGCCTCGACAAGGTCCTTATCTCATCCTTCATTTATTAATAATCAATCATATCATCGACCTAAACTTGGTTTGATCTGTATGTTTTCTTTATGTAATCAGTTTTAGTGAACATAGAAGAGTTAGAAGTGACGTTTATCATTAAACCCAAAACTTGGGTTTTGAGGTATCAACGTGATCAGGTAATGCTCAAACCTCAAGTTCAGGATGATCAGATTTGACTTAAATGGTTTGAGTAATTAGTGCTGACAATTAATTAGGTTTTTCTCCTTGTGAATGTTGCAGATTGTAGGAACTAGGGGAACAGAACCAGGACAGGTGCATCGAGCATTTTTCATAATGCCTCATTTGAAAGCGATGAGGGAAGCAACATCAGTACAACCATGTGTCCTAGAGTGTTTTCTTACTGAGCCAGCTGATAATGTCATGATGCGATTCTGCTTCCGAGAACTTGGTGATTTGGTGTCCATCTATACAGCGGAGCAGATTGACTCGAATTATCAGGACAAGAAAGGAAGTGGCTCTGAGGAGAAAGAAAGTGGCTCTTGATTAGGGGATTTTTATCCACCAATCACCGTCTGACAAGTGGACCAACCAGGTTCCGCCACGTGTCCTTCACGAAGGCCAACAGGAGCTTGCCACGTGTCAATCACAGATACGTCCTCTACGGACCACTTTAGACACGCCACGTGTCCGCCCATGCCAAATGGGAACACCAGCCATCAAGGCCCAGTCCAGTCTAGAGGCCCGGTCAGCCCTAGGTTTACCTTAAACCTAGAGAGTTGCACGCTTCTCAAGGCTATAAATACTCGATTAATCCTCATTAATCAGGGGATCGAATAATTCAGAGATCAAGCAGAGAAGAACAGAGTTATTAACAACCGGCTAATCTCGCTAACAACGCAGATTACCAACACTAAGCACTCTCACCTAGAGAGATCTCATTACTTTAATTTCTGTATTGATTACTCCCTAATCGGGTACTAACTTGACCGTTGGAGGCGGAGCTCTCAGGAGTCTCCGTTATTTTGCAGGTACAGGCGTCCGGTTACAGTCTCGGAATTGTAACTCTCCCGCAGGACATCAGAAAACCCCGAAACATTTGGCGCCGTCTGTGGGGAGAGTACTTCAGAGATGGCATCCAAGTCTGTACCGACTCCAGAAGAGAGGCGTCCCCTAGACGACCCTCAAGTTCAGTCGGACCATGATACCGAAAGTGAATTTGAAGTTGAAACTCATACAGCTCCAGACGGGACCCTAAGGGCCCGACGTACCCGTCATACCGAAATGAGGGAACGGGAGTATCTTCAAACAGGAAGCGAGCCAGCAGGCGCACCGCTTGCTCGGCAACAGCCGACTGATGGGTCTGCTCCCATCACAAGGAACGAACTCATAACCTTCATGAGGGACTTCAAGGGAGAGATCCAAGAGTTGATCAACAAAAAACCGCCTGCTTCAGTCAAAGAGCAGTCGGCCAAGAAACCTTCCACTTCACTGAAGAGGAAGCCAGTTCAAGGGCGAGAGGCGACTCCCCATCCTAAATCCAAGAAGCGGGAGCCGTCTGCTCTTGATTTCACAAAACTCCGTTATCCTACGGGAAATAGGAAACCGGTTCGTCATATTCAGGCGGACGGGTCAAAGCAAACGTTCACAGATGCTCGGCACCTGCTAGAGCAGAAGAAGAGTGACCGATTATCAGAGTCGGCTTCTACTTCAAATCTTCAGGACAGTTTGCGAAATGCCTCGATGAGGCATACTCAGTCGTACCATGAGAGTCAGTCAGGCGGCACCTCCCGTCAGTCCGGCTTTCATAGTGCCCAGGCGGTACCAAACTTACCATTTGTGCCGCAACAACAGTATTTTATGCAGCCACCTCCATTTGGTGGACCTGCAGCAAAAAACGTCCAACCTATGGACTGGCAGCTACGGCTGCTTAGACTTGGTGAACAGCCGTCGGCCTTCTCCAAGGAAATTACTGAAGCCGCTCAGCCGGCCAAAGTAAAAAATGTTCTAGTAGGCGCCTATGACGGCACTACTAACCCAGAAGACCATCTGATGGCGTTCACCAACCTGATGTACCTTCAAGGGTTGGATGATCCCACCTGGTGCAAGTGTTTCCCAGCGACTCTCAAGGGAATCGCACAGCAATGGTTCGGCAACCTGCCGACTGGTTGTGTAAACAACTTCAGGTTGCTTGCTTACTTATTTGCCTCCAACTTCGCTATGAACATCCCTGCGAAGAAGACGACCCTTGATTTGGGAACAATTCAGCAGGGTGAAAAGGAGGGGCTTCGTTCCTACATCAGGCGGTTCAACCTGATGAGAATACAGATTCAGGGGTTACCGGATGAGGTAGCTTATACTGACTTTTTTAGAGGTCTCAAAGACGGGTCTACCTTCAAATTTGATTTAGTTCGAAAAAGGGTGGCGACTCTTCAAGAGGCCTTGATTGAAGCAGAAGCCTATATACAGGCGACTGATCTGTGTACGATGAAACAGTCGGACGGGAAGAGGTTCGACAAAAGAGAGGGACGACAGAAACAGTCGTCCAACAAAGATGAAAAAAGAAAAGAGGTCTGGGCGGCTGATTCCTCTAAACAGCCGGCCCAGAAAAAGAAAAAAGAATTCAAACCATACTCCCCAAAGTATGTGTTTAACAAGGATAACCAGTTTATCCTAAAAGAAATAAAGGGACGGCTCTCAATTGAGAAGCCGCTCCCCATGAAGGGTTCTGCGAGCAACCGGAACCAAGACAAAATCTGTGCTTATCATGATGACATTGGTCATCACACCAATGACTGCATCAGTCTCATGCGGTACCTAGACCGCTTGGCTGATCAAGGTGATCTTGACACTTATGTCAAGAAATCTACGGGGAATACTTCCTCAAAAAAGCAGTCGGCCAAAAAGAATCAACAGGCCGACAGTTCCGATACAGATGATGCAGTCGTCTACACCATAGCAGGCGGCTTCTCAGGAGGCGGCCCCACTATTAGGGGCAACAAAGATAATATAAGGCGGTTAGATGTAAATTCCGTTCACCAAGAACGGCCGTCCAAATATACATTTCCTGAGATTGTCATCACTGAAGAGGATCTAGGAGGAATAAGGGGACCGCATGACGACCCTCTCGTTATTGAATGTAAAGTGGCCAACCAGAGAGTTGGCCGAATCCTCATAGATACCGGGAGCTCTTCAGATCTCATCAGCAGCAAATGTCTGTCAAAACTGAAATATCAGACGGACTGCATACATCCGGCCTCCCACCCTTTAATAGGTTTTGGAGGAGGAGTCGTCCACCCACTGGGACGAGTGGATCTACCCATTCGCCTGGGCGAAAAAGGGGAAGGACGACACATGGTAGTCCGGTTCCTAGTGGTAGAGGAACTCTCGGCCTACAACATGATTCTGGGTCGACCAACCCTGAATAATTCCAAGGCTGTTATAATCCCGTCACTTATGCTGCTTAAGTTTGAAAGGGATAATGGAACAGTCGGCTCCCTAAGGGGAGATCAGAGGATGGCCCGAGAGTGCTATCTCTCGGATGTCAAGCCCACTGTTATGGCCACTGGGTCAAGTGGAGAAAAAACAGACCTTGACAATGTCAAGGAAAGTGCGCCTGTTCAAGAAACAGGCGACAGAAAAAGAAAGGCGTCCCAGACAGAGTCCGCAAGAAAGGCAAGAAAATAGCAATCATTGGCAGAGGACCGGCCGGATGAGTTCCGCCCTCAGCCGGCTGGTGAGCATGCGGACCTGATATTAGACGACTCCCATCCTGACCGAACAGTCAAAGTAGGGACGACTGCTCTGAGAAACCATGGTGACGACTTTCACAACCTGTTGAAAGAATACAAGGACATCTTTGCATTTGAAGTCCATGAAATGCCAGGCATTAGTCCTGATCTGGCAGTACACAAACTCGCTGTGGATCCGAAAAAGAAGCCGGTACGACAAAAGAAGCGGAACCATGGTGAAGAAAGAGGTCAGGCGGCAGCCGCCGAAGTCAAAAAATTACTTGATGCAGGGTTCATTCGGCAATGTTACTTCCCAGATTGGGTTGCAAATGTGGTGCTTGTTAAAAAGCCGAATGGCACCTGGCGAATGTGTGTAGACTACACAGACTTGAACAAGGCGTGCCCCAAAGACAGTTACCCTCTGCCTAAAATTGATAACCTGGTCGACTCAACAGCCGGCCATGCCTTGATGAGTTTTATGGACGCCTATTCTGGTTTTCATCAAATTCCTTTATGGAAGAAAGATTAGGAGAAGACGGCCTTCGTCACTGATCAGGGATTATACTGTTACACGGTCATGCCGTTTGGTCTTAAGAATGCCCCGGCTACCTTCCAACGAATGATAAACACAGTGTTCTTTGATCAGATTGGGAGAAACGACGAGGCATACATTGATGATATGATTGTCAAGACTAAACTTCAGGAAGATCATCTGACGGACCTCCGAGAAACTTTCGCCACACTCAGGCGGCACCATGTCATGCTCAATCCCAAGAAATGTGTATTTGGAGTTGAGTCTGGGAAATTTCTCGGATTCCTTATCAACCAGAGAGGAATAGAGGCGAACCCTGAGAAGGTACAGGCGGTCATTGACATGCAGTCGCCTCGTACCGTCCGAGAGGTTCAGAAGTTAACAGGTTGTCTGGCGGCCTTGGGAAGATTCCTAAGCCGATCAGGCGACAAATGCCTATACTTTTTCCAGGCAATTAAGAAAAAGGCAAGGTTTGAATGGGGGCCGGATGCTGAGGCCGCCTTCCAGAAATTAAAGGTTCACTTGCATTCCTTGCCGAGGCTGGTCAGCCCTTTGCCCAAAGAAAATCTCTACATGTACCTGGCCGTCTCTGATCATGCGTTAAGCGCGGTGCTCCTTGCTGAAAGGGACGGCTGTCAACTTCCGGTCTACTTTGTCAGTCACGTACTGAAAAATGTCGAGTTGAGGTATCCCCTAGTGGAGAAATTTGGTCTTGCACTCTTCATGGCTGTTAAAAAATTGAAGCCCTACTTTCTGGCACATGCAGTCGTCGTGTATACCGACCAACCGATCAAGCGGCCCCTTACCACCATGGAGTCCTCCGGACGAATGATCAAATGGGCCATAGAAATGCAGAGTCTCGAAGTTACTTTCGAGCCTAGAAAAGCAGTGAAGGGGCAAGCCTTTGCTGACTTTATTGTAGAGATGACTCGTCCTCCTGACTCTCAAGTTCCAGACCAAGTCTGGAAGGTATATGTGGACGGAAGCTCTACTTCAAACGGTTGTGGAGCAGGCGTCGTATGTCAATCTCCAGAGGGCGACAGGTTCGAGTATGCTCTACGCTTCAGTTTCCAGGCTTCAAACAATGAGGCAGAATATGAAGCTTTACTAGCCGGGATCCGCATGTGTAAGGCGGCAGGGGCAAGGAAAATAGACGCCTGTTCTGATTCACAACTGATAGTGAGTCAGTACAATGGCGAATACGAAGCAACTCATCCGGCCATGATCAAGTATTTACAGGCGGTCCGACAAGCAGTCGGCTCCCTTGAGGATTTCCATCTGATCCAAGTGCCGAGATCAGAAAACAACCAGGCAGATGCACTTTCGAAATTAGCATCATCCGCCTCCTCCGATACTCCTCGAACTGTGTTTTGGGAAGTAATGGAGAAGAGAAGCATCGAGGAAAATTCTATTGGAATTCTAGACAGAAGCTCAACCTGGATGGATTCAATCAGGGCATATCTGACAAACGGTACACTGCCGGATGATCCTCAACAGGCGGCAGGACTGAAAAAACGAGCCTCCTGTTTTGAAATGATACAGGGAGAACTTCACAAGAGGGGGCACCTTCAACCCTTCTTAAAGTGTGTTACTCCTGAAAAGGGACGAGAGATACTAGATGATCTTCACTCTGGTTTCTGTGCTTCCCATATAGGTGGTAGGATGCTTGCTCAAAGGGCAAGGCGGCAGGGCTACTTTTGGCCTACTTTGGAAGCAGATGCAATGGAGATGGTGAAAAAATGTGACAAGTGCCAAAGGTTTGGCAAATTAATTCACCGTCCGGCTACTGACCTCACTACCATTCACAGCCCACTACCGTTTGCTAAGTGGGGCATGGACATTCTGGGTCCATATACGCCTGCTACAGGCGGCAGAAGGTATATACTTGTTGCCGTTGACTACTTCACTAAATGGGTAGAGGCGGAGGCTGTAAAGGGAATCAAGACGAAAGATGTAATTTCATTCATTTGGAAAAACGTCATCACTCGGTTCGGGGTTCCCATGTCTATGGTTTTTGATAATGGTCCCCAATTTGAGACGCCTGTTCTCAAAAGCTGGTTGGGAGACCAAGGAATTGCACATTACTTTGCATCTGTCGGCCGTCCACAAGCAAACGGCCAGGTAGAAGCCTTTAATAAAATCATCTCAGACGGTCTCAAGAAAAAGATTGAACGAGCAGGCGGCCTATGGGCAGATGAACTACCACATGTTCTTTGGGCCATTAGGACGACTGAAAAAGGGGCGACTGGAGAAACTCCCTTCCTCCTAACTTATGGTGCAGAAGCTGTTCTTCCAATAGAACACTACGAGCCGACTCTTCGAGTAATGCTATATGACGAAGAGGCAAACTGGGAAGCTATGCGCCTGGCATTAGACTCACTTCCTGAAAAGAGGGGCAATGCTGTTTTGCGCCATGAGATCTATCGCCTGAGAATGACTAGATCATACAACAAAAAAGTACACAGGCGTCCACTCAAAGTAGGGGACTTTGTACTTAGAAAAATGGAAGCAGTTGGTAGGGCTAATGAGTCTGGCAAACTAACTCCCAACTGGGAAGGACCCTACCGAATCTATGCGGAAGTCAGGGACGGTACCTACCGTCTGGAAACACCAGACGGACAACCGTTGCCTCGAACCTGGAATGTAGATAACCTTAAAAAATATTTTTTCTGAATGATGTAAAGTAAAGAGCTACTTAATAAAGTTTGCACTTACTATTCAATTTTGTATTACGAGAGGCATGCCGTCTGTACCTTTACAGTCGGCTACTCTCCATTGAGTTTTTTTTACTCTATCTCCAGAGGGGCATGCCGTCTGTACCTTTACAGTCGGCTACTCTCCATTGAGTTTCACTCTTTATCTTTAGAGGGGCATGCCGTCTGTTCCTTTACAGTCGGCTACTCTCCATCGAGTATTTTACTCACAATACTTAGCTAAAAAGATTAGGGCATGGCCGATCCTGTAACTAACAGGCGGCTACCCTTCTTTTACTTAGCACCTACGTTCACCAAGAACTTACCAAGGCCACCGGCCGAATGATCAGACCAGGCGCCAAGCCACCTGATCAAAACTACAAAACTAATTCGACCTGTCCCAACATCATAGCAGGCGTCCGACGGCATCCCTCCGGATGAAATTCGTCGCAGAGAGCAGCTCCCTTTTGGGTGGAACATTGTTCTATAAACTAATTACACGGCACCTATACGACTGTCCCCAAGGGCAACCACGTAGCCGTTTTTGAGACAAGGATAACTCTATCACTAACCAAACCAGTGGTAGCAGTTGACATCTGAGTCAGATGACCGCCTGTATTACTTGGGATAAATGCAGGGGGTACCTATTGAGTTAATAGCCAACAAACATTGGCGAATCAAGGGGTCTAGCCGGCCTACGCCGCCTGGTACCTCTACTTCTCAAACAAAAGTGATGGCGACTGAGTAACTCCAAAGTTAACTCATAGTCACTCCTTCAAATTTGGTATGGAATCTAAAAAGTTTGAGTCGTCCGCCTGTTTTAAACAAACAAGGGCACTCGAACCCCTATTCCTACTGGATAACCTATTGAGTTAATAGCCAACAAACATTGGTGAATCAAGGGGTCTAGCCGGCCTACGCCGCCTGATACCTCTACTACTCAATCAAGATTGTGACAAAGACTAAGTAACTCCTATGTTAACTTAATAGTCACTCAAACTTAGTATGGAGCCTAAAAGGTATGAGTCGTCCACTTGTTTTTAATAAACAAAGGCTCTCAACCAATACTCTTGCTAGGTTAACAAATAACGAGTTAAAAGCCAACATTGGCGATAAAGGGAAACAACCGGTACCCGCCGCTTGTTTTCCTACTTAATTCCCTGGCTACTAGGTAATTCTATTTACTTGGTCAAATTGAATAAAGAGTTCGAATACCGATTGATTAAATGGCCGACTGATCATCTATCCTGGAAACAGACAACCAGTCGTCCAGGGGCATAGGCGGCATACTTACTATTTGTACCTGTCTTAACGTTCGGCCATACACAACAGTCGGTCTAGTGAGCAAATTTCAAATACTTAGACAAATTTGAACCAAAACAAAACATTTGATTAAAAATGAGCCGGCCACAAAAGACCAGCAGAATATTCAAAACCCCGGCCCCCTGGCCGGGTAATTACAAAGCAAACGGCACGCAGGCCGTGAAAAGAAAAAATACTTAAAGCTTAAGAAGGGGGCAGTTCAGTATCAGCAGCAGCCGCCTGGTCAGCACTCTTCTTGCTGGACTCGGCCTTAGCTGCACCATCTTTTGATGCCTTACCCCCAAGTGGCACAAGCGCCACAACCGGCTCTTCCTCCTCCAACGCACCGTCCAACGCCTCTTCTTCAGCAGCCGCTAGGATCTGTTGATTATATATTTCCGAACACTGGCGGTACGTTCTTTCCCACGAGGCAAAGTCGGCACTGGGGAACAGTCGTTCCCAGGTCATGCGTTGGATTTGAGCGGAGTCTTCCACCATCTCCCGGACGAGCTCTTGTTTCTCTTGCTCGGCCTTATCCGAGAGCTCTTGGGTAAGACTCTTCTCCTGGTTCACCAGGCGTTCTTTTACGTTAGCCAAAGATTTCTCCATGGCTTCGTAAGAGTGCATTTTTTGGCGAAGGGGTTTCAGCTCGGCTTTAAGGTTGGTGACGGTCCCCTCCAGCTCGTCAACCTTCTTTTGGGCCGCCTCTAGCTGAGCCCGAACAGCGGCGGTCGCCTGCGCCTGATAATAAAGAAGATCAATGGTCAGTACTTCATTTTGGGCAATTTGAAACATTGCCTTATCACAGCTGGAGGCGGCCATAGCCTTTGCGGCCTTTACCTCTTTGTTTTTCCGATCAATCGGCTTGCGTAGGCTGTTGACTCGGAGCAGGGCCTAAGTACAAAGAAAAACAGGCGTCAGTTTCCAGATAAAAAGTTAACAGGCGTCCTAGAACTCAAAAAGCTCAAAAATATACTAAGTATACCTCAGCAAGGACCCCTGAAATTCCATCAAGGTCAAGGGTGCCGGCACCCTTGACCGCCTCCCTGTCAGATGGAGGAACTACTTTAACCATTGACTTGGCTACCTCAACCAAGTCAAGTCCCTGGGGGCCGGCTGCATTAAGCGAAAGGAAAAAACAAGTTAGACCTAATCAAGAAGGAAGCAAGGGTGAGTTTTTACAAGCAAGTGTCCATACATCTAGGCGGCCCCGCCTGGGTTTTTGAAGAAGTGGCCGGCTGCTTCTCAGCCGCCACTGTTTTCCTGGAAGACCCAGGAGAGCTTGCAACAGTCGTCCTCCGGGCCTTGGGGTCCGGCTGTTGCGAGGAAGAAGCCCTTGGAGTGCCAGACTGAAAACAAAAGGAGTTAGTATATGCATAAGACAACTAAAAGGAGAAGAGTTTTCAAAGCTTACCAAGGGTGCCTCCTTGTTGGGGGAGTCGGCATACGACTGCTTCATTAGCGAGACCCGCAGCATGGCCGCCGCAGTCTTAGATGCTGTTATTTTACTCATGGCGTCGGCTGAAAGAAATAAACAGCAAAGTTAGTAAAAATCCCAAGTAAACAAGGCGTGAAAAAACAGAGTATTCGTCAGGCCGGCTACCTCTAGAGCACCGACTGCTGAGGCCACAGGCGGCCAAGAAGTACTCGTCATAGAGCCACTTGAAGCTCGGGACGCAGTTTAGGGGTACTTGCTCTCGTACCCCTGAAGTAGAGTTCACCCTAGTCTCTACTTTGAAGAGTCCTTTGTCTAGGATCTCTTTTTTAGCCTTTGGGGGAACAGGCGGCATGCTGCGGCCGCCTGCGAGAAGAGGCGGATCCCTATTCCACTTGTTAAAGCGTTTGTTCAGCTCCGTGTCTGAACTCTCGATAATAAGAAAGGTGTTCCGCCAATCCTTCCATTTGTTTGCCTTACCTCTCGTCATGAGGTAACCCCTATGGCTTGTTAATTGATACCAGCCGGTACCTCCCGACTTAGGGGTCCGGCTGAGATAGTTCATGTGGGCGAAAGCCTCAAAACTTGGCTCCACCCCGTTCAGTTCGCACCCGGCCACATAGCCGAGTACGTTTACCCAAGAGTTGGGGGCTAACTGCCATAACCCCAGATCATACCCATCTAAAATCCGCTGAACAGCCGGATGTAATGGGAAGCGCAGTCCAGCTTTGATGGCCGCCACATAGCAGCCAAAGCAGCCGTCACCATAGCTGGTACCAGCCGGCCAGACGACAGTATCTTCTGGATCCGGCACAAACAGTAAAAACTCCGGGCCCATTTTGTGGTTAGCAATAAAGCTCGCCACGTTGTCTCGCATGGTTGCAATCCGGCCCCGGGGTACCCTGCAGTAGTAGGGGGCGTTTTCCTCTCTGTAAGAGGCGGACGGCTCTGCCCAATTATCCCCCTTCTCAACTGCATGAGAACGTCTCGCCTCTTGTAGGCGGCTATGTTTTTCTTCTGAGCCAGAAGAACTGTGGCCAGAAGAGCTGGATTCGGACTCGTCTCCTGACGAGTCCGAAGAGGACGACTCCTCCCCTCTCCTAGAGGGGCCCGCCTCCTCTCCCTTAGAAGGAGCAGAAGGAAAATTAGACATGTCCACGGTAAGATGGGAAGGGAACACCTTGGTCCCTCTCTCAGAACTGTCAGCTTGACAGTCGCCTCGTTCTACATCTGGCGCCTGGTCAGATGTTTCACTAAGGAGCACCCTTTGGGAGGAGCCGTCTGAGTTTGATATCATAGCAGTCTTTTTTGTTCTGGCCATCACGTTCTGCATAGACACAGATACAGTCGGACTTTGTATAAAGGGCAAAGATGGGTCCAGAAAAGGGCAGGCGGCACTCCTAGTCCTAGATTCAGCCGTCCCCGGTGACCGGCTGATCACTAACTTAGGGCGTGTCGTGTGCTTCCATGGTGCCATTTCAAAAAATAAAAAGAAAATTAAGAGTAAGAGAACTGAGTTACCTGAACGAGTGACGGTTGATGAAGTCCTGGAAGTTCGGGTCTGTCGGCTTGTCAGAACAGGCGGTAGGCAGAAAAAGTCCAAAATGTCAGAGCAAGTTCAGGGGTCCGAATGTTCTCGCAAAGTTCTCAAATGTGAAAATGACCGAAGTCAGCACTTCCTTTTATAGGCAAAGTGAGAAGGCGAAGGGTCGCTTCCAAATTCAAAATTTGGGCGGGAAAATCTCTCGGCCGTCTGCAAGGTGACACCTGTAACAGGCCGTCGCCTGTCACCGTGCGACACCTGTCACAGGCGACACGTGACCAGTCGCGTGCCACCTGTGAGGGGCAAATGATTAGGGGATTTTTATCCACCAATCACCGTCTGACAAGTGGACCAACCAGGTTCCGCCACGTGTCCTTCACGAAGGCCAACAGGAGCTTGCCACGTGTCAATCACAGATACGTCCTCTACGGACCACTTTAGACACGCCACGTGTCCACCCATGCCAAATGGGAACACCAGCCATCAAGGCCCAGTCCAGTCTAGAGGCCCGGTCAGCCCTAGGTTTACCTTAAACCTAGAGAGTTGCACGCTTCTCAAGGCTATAAATACTCGATTAATCCTCATTAATCAGGGGATCGAATAATTCAGAGATCAAGCAGAGAAGAACAGAGTTATTAACAACCGGCTAATCTCGCTAACAACGCAGATTACCAACACTAAGCACTCTCACCTAGAGAGATCTCATTACTTTAATTTCTGTATTGATTACTCCCTAATCGGGTACTAACTTGACCGTTGGAGGCGGAGCTCTCAGGAGTCTCCGTTATTTTGCAGGTACAGGCGTCCGGTTCCAGTCTCGGAATTGTAACTCTCCCGCAGGACATCAGAAAACCCCGAAACAGCTCTCATGGGGAAAAAGTTAGTGACTCTGAAGTGATTGCTCCAAAATCAGAACAATCGAAGAGTTTAGCATTCAGAGTTGGCCAATCTGACAAGATCTAAACTGGTTTATACTCCAATAGCTAATTTCGCACTGTAAATATTGAAGTGTTGCTATTAGTTATTGATGAACTATTGTGAACTTCCTGGAATGTGGAAAGTACAGTTAAAGTTACTTCGTAATATCTTACACAAAACAAATTTGTACATGATTTAGCTGATCAGCTGATCAAGTATGTGTTGCGTCAAACATACGGTGTGCTTGCTTAATTTGGCTTTATTATGAATATTTTAGCACCTGTTATAGCTCTGTATCTGCTTGATCTAACTGTTAATATAGAGTCATCTTAGAATGCAAATGAAGAATGGCAATGTAGGCTGATAAAAATGCTACTTTAACACCCTGATGTATCGTACTCCGTATTATACTTCATCCATTAGGAAAAGCAAATTAAGGTCACATTATGAAATTGTAGGTCTAATGGAAGATCATATCTTTATCTATCCTTTTTTTTTTTTCATTTGTCATGCATTCACACTCTAGAATGCAATAAATGGATTGAAAATACTACGTACTTGGACTCCTCCCTTTACCCCACCAATGACAGAATATTCCTTATTTATTCTAGCCGTTTTTGATTGTTGGGATTCCCTGATTGTTAGGAAATTGTTTAGCCGTTAATCCCTTGATTACAGCTAACTGTTACACCCCTTGATTATTGCTCTTGACTGACCAAGTTAATCTGGACAGTTTTTTGGCTAGGTTCATCCTTTGATTATGGAGTATAACGGGTAGCTGTTTCGGCCTTAATTATCTGGCCGTTTCTTCCTCCTTCCCTGCTGACCGTTGCTCCTCCTTGCTGCCTATATAAGCTCAGTTTCTCTTCAGCAAAAATACAAAGAAAATCATACCTCTCTCTTCTCTAAAAATACAAAACACTGTTTTTATTTTCTGGACAAGTATTCTGAATTCCAGTCGGGTTGATTACTTAAGTTGATTATGTTTTAGTAATTTTCCTATATAATTATTTCAGGAAGTAATCTTGATGAAGAGCATAATGTAGACTTGTTGGAAATGCATGCTGACATTGAGGGATTTCCTGCTGTCGAATTGTACTGTGAGGCTGGTCTCACAGCTTTATATCTAAGGAAAATGGTCGACCTACTACAACAACTTGGAATGCCTCAACGAGGTCCTTATCCGATCTCATTCTTCATGAATTAGTCAATCATATTATTGACGTAAACTTGGTCTAATCTGTGTGTTTCCGTTATGTAATCAGTTTTTGTGAGCATAGAACAGAACTTTGTGACTTACCATGTCGGAAAACATGCACTCTGGGCTAAGTTTGGAGAAAATGGGGTAATGCTCAAATCTCAAGTTCAAAATGATCTGATTTCTGTAATTGGTGCCAATGACTAATAATAACTTTTTTCCTTGTGAACTTTGCAGATTATTGGAACCAGGGGATTGGGAAATTAAAAGGGAAGATACATCGAGGAATGTTCTAAATCCCTCATTCGCAAGCCATGAGAAAAGCATCACATGTGGCACCAGGTCTTGTAGTGTCTTTTCTTGGAACACCAGCTGATAGTATCATGATGCAATTTGGCCTAAACGAATCCAATACACTCGGTGATCTGGTGTTCATCTACAAAGCGGAAAAAATTGTGTTTAACTCTCAGGACAAGAAAGAAAGTAGCTCTGAAGAGGGAGCTGGAAGTGGCTCGGAAGAGGTGAATATCAGTGACTCTGAACATATGGATTTTCAGCCAGATGAATTGGAGTACTTAGGATTCAGTGTTGGCCCATCTGGCAGCAGCTTGGCTGAATCTTCAAATCCGATCCCAGAAAAAGTCATCGACTTCAAACTAAAACCAGCAAGCAGACTGCTGAACTCAGTTTTTGCTATATCTAACAGTGAATTCAACCCAACTGGTATGGGAAGGGTGGATATTGCTGAGATAGGTTTCGAGATCACAGTTCGCAACACTGAAACTGGAGTTCCTGCTAATCTTCACTTGAACCCTTCTGGGTTGATCGACTTCCACTGCAGCAAACCCATTGTTGGCAAATTCATTAATGTCAATAACATCTTCCTAGTGCTGGTTGGTGTTAGTCATGATGATGATATTGTTACCATCTTTCATCTTGATGGCTCTGATGATCTGACCTTCATACTAGGTAAAGTCCTTTTCATCTAAGACATTAATATTGTTGAATTATATCATGTTTTTGGCATTCAATTTGTGACATGTAAGGTATTACTCACATACATGTTTCAACAACAAAGTTTCAGATGTTTAAGTTGATGTTTAGAAATATATTATTGTTTTAGTGTAGTAACTTTCTAAAGTATGCAAGAGTCATATTGAAATGTTATAGAATTTACAGCTGTTCATGTTCATCATAGTTTCATACTGCATTTGCTTACGATGACATGATGCTATAATTACATCAGTTTTCTTTGTATATATTTTCTTGTACTATGCGTGATTCAAATTGAAGTATAGATATACATAATTATGTTTAGTAAAGAAAACTTCATATCCTTTTTTATAAAGGGAAATTGGGTATAATGTGTTGTTGCTTGCAGTATTTCAGTTATGTAATTATGTTATGAATTCTGAATGTAAAATTATTAGCAGAACTTCATTTTGAACTTTCATGAACTTCTTGACTGGAAAATTGGGATTATTAGCTGACACATGAACTCTTCATAACTTCATTTCTGTTTTCTTTTTGTTTCCTTATCTTGTGCTGGTTTCATTACTTGTGTTGATTATGTTAAAGTATAGTTGGTAACAAATCATATCAGATTTCCCAATATTGCAACATGACTAAATAATGATATGCTATTAAAGGTTAATTGAGCTTTTCCTAATAAATTCAGGAAGCAGTCCTGATGAAGAGTACAAGGTGAAATTGTTGGAACTTGATGCTGAAGTTGAGAAAATTCCTGACATCACATTGTTCAGTGAGGCTGTTCTCACATCTGATGTTCTAAGGAGAATGATCACTCAACTCGAAGAAACCGGAATAACTCAACAAGGTCCTAATCTCATTCTTCATGTATTATTCAACCATATAATCATCATATACTTGGTTTAATCTGTGTGATTTCTTAAGTAAGAAGTGTCAGTGAACATAGCAGAGGAACTTGTGACTTACATCATTGAAAAAAAAATGTTGGGCTTTTAAGTAAGGAGGTGAAAAGGTTGTGCTGAAGTCTTATGTTCAGGATGATCAGATTGACTTAGAAATTAAAGGTTCTCTAACTTGTGTAGATTATTAAGTTTTTCCTTGTGAAATTTGCAGCTTGTTGGAACTAGTGGAACGACACCAGATATGATTCATCGAGCATGGTTCATACTTCATCATTTGCAAGCGATGAGTCATGCATCAGATCTGGGACCATATCTCGTAGTGTGTATTCTTTCAGAACCAGCTGATTCTGTCATGATTAGCTTCTGCTTCAGAGAGCTCGGTAAATTAGTGTTGATCTACAAAGCAGAGCGGATTGCCCCAAACTGTCATAAGCAGATAGGAAGTGGCTCTCATGAGGAGACCAGAAGTGACACTGAAGTGATTTCTCTAGCACCAGACAAGGAACTACAGAGTTTAGAAATCAAATTTCGTTGATCTGACAACATCTGAATTGGTTGTGAAACTTGTGATGTATAGTTTCATACTTCAGAACCTCAAATCTAGAATGTAAGTAGTTTCTACTAGGCACTGATTAACTATAGTGAACGTTGTAGGAATGTGGAAAATACTGTGAAAGTTAGCCTGTAATACATGCTTGTATGCTATTGGTACATTGGCTTGGTTACAATAACTAAGAATGGTTTAGCTGATCAAGTACATGATGTGCTTGCTTTATTTGAAGGTTTTAGAATACAGTATAGTTCTGCTTGTTCTTGTTCTAGCTGTCAGAGTCATTTTAGAGTCCAAAATTGCTCAGAAGAACACAACTTGTGAGGCATCTGTAATTTCTGTTTAGTGTATATTATGCTATCCTGAAAGAGCGAGGGCATAGAAACATCTATCAGTACTTAGGTTGTTGTTATTCTTTCATCTATCCTCTATCAAATTCTATTACTTTAGATTTGTGCTGAAAGTTAATCTAATAAATTTGTGCTACCTAATGAAACCACAGTCTAAAGTTTCAATATCCTATCAGTACTTAGGTTGTTGTAATTTCTGTAATAAATTCCTATGCATGCATGTTCACTTAACATTTCGGAAACATATGTCTTCTGTTTCTGAAAATCAAATTATCAGCTGTCTACTGATGCATTTACTCTTAGGCCTTGTCATTTGTTCCAGTAGCATCCAAGGACTCCACTATGTTGAGCTTACTCTTAACACCATTTGAATACCTTTGTTCCCCTTCTATCTTGATTATAAGGAGTACAAGTTTTAACCTCCCAAAGCAAATATCTCTGCATGCTAGTACTCATTCTGTTCTGTCAATATACCCATCCTCTACCTAGAACTTGGCATTATCACAATCATATGGTATTGGTTAGATGTTTATAAGCAATTAAACAATGCACCGAAGCCATGGCTCAAGACACATGGCATACTCAGTGATAGCACTTGTATCAGTTATTCCCTTAGTTACTAATGTTAATCATATATACCCTGATGTGCCTTATTATATTTTATCAATTACGAAAGGCAAATAGCAGCACATTATATTAAAGCATTATATAATTAATCGAAGGATTGAAGATTTCATCATATATCTGACATAGTTTTAGTTAAAAGACTGCATTGTTGCATGAGTTTAACACTTCACCATGCTATATGCACGATTAAAAACCGCTTGCAACGATACAATCTACTCATCCACCCTCACATAGAATTTATGGCTTCTCCTTGACATTAGTAATTCCACTGTAATCAGCCTAAAATTCGTTCATTAGTAGGAAAACAAAGTACATTACTAACTGCCATTTATTTGATGCGTGCTGTCTGTATACTAAATCCTAAATTCACTAGTAATCCAGTCCTTTGAGAACAAAGGGTGATCTTAGACTGATTCGGGTTTTAACTCAAGTGTTTAGCTTCACTAACCTCTAGTACCAAGTAGTGGACATGCTTAATTGACTGAACCCAACTATTCATAAGTTCATAGCCAAACTTAATTAGTTCTTCGAATCCCAAGACTGAGTACAGTGTAGAATTGTTGGAAATGAATGTGGAAATTGAAAAATGTTAGAGAGAGAGAGAGAAACTCCACAAAAAATCCCAAACACAACCCCTCCTCCACCACCACCCAAACCTCCAGACTCGACAACGGCATACCTCACAGCTACAACAGGGAATTTCAATGGATCAGAAATCATCTCTTCCTTCCAGCCGCCAGATCTACGGCCAGAAGAGGAATTTTTCCTACCACTAGATAAGGATACTTTTGATCATCTCACAACTCCGTGGGCAAATGCGGTAATTTGCAAAGTTCTTGGTTAGTCCTACTCTTCATCCTTCCTTCTTGATTATCTTATCAAGCTGTGGAAACCATTCTCCAAACCCAAATGGTTTGCCTTGGGAAAGGGTTATTACTGCTTCTGCTGCTCTTCAGCAGAAGAGCGGAACAAGATTCTGGATAAAGGCCCATGGTTCATCCAGTCGAATTTCATTTCATGTCAGCCCTGGAGCCCGGGATTTTGGGCTTCTGATCTGCATACTCATTCAATCCCAGTCTGGGTTACCTTGCCGGAATTGCCAATGGAATTTCACAATGTTAAATTTCTCAAATGTATTGGGAATATTATTGGCAAATTCATCAAAGCTGACTTGAGAAGAGAGGTTAATCAGTTGAAATTAGCCAGAATTCTTGTATTGGTGGAACCCCAAACAACTGAGAAAAAATGGATTCAAATTGGCAAAGTCAAAGAGGAGTTATTGTGGGAAAATCCGCCACCTTTCTGTCCGATTTGTGGTGTTCTTGGTCATGTCTGCCACCCAATTGTTTCAAGCAATGAGGCTTCGATGTCAAGGCTCGAGGATGAAAACGCAGGTGAATGGACTCAGGTTCCATCGAAAAATGCGGAACGTAATAGACGCAAAAAGGAGAAAAGGAAGCTTAAACTAGCCACCGAGTCCACGGCCAATTCGACGGAGCACAAAGCGGTTCCCGCTCAAAGCTCTGTTCGGATGGAAAAAAGAAAAAGCAAATTCAAATTTCAAATTTCAAATTGCTCGAGTGGGGTCTGAGATTATTCAGCATACAGGGCTTTCTGTAGGCCCACCTCCTAAAAGCCCAACACTGTTGCTTTCGGAACCCGAAAGTAAGCATACTCCCCTATTGTACAATAAGAAAAACCCTATCTTCTACATTTCCCCTCACATCATATCTTTCCTTAAAAGTTTAGCCTCTTCTGTGCTTTCCAATGGAACCCTCCCGATGTCAACAACTGGCCGACTACTTCAAGAGCAAGGGTACTATGGAAAAACCCCCACCATTCCAAATCCCACCCATCACACCACTCACCCATCTTCAATTGACTTTTCTTCAACCTTTACCAAAGAAGCTATCACTCATGGAGAAACCGGTGATTTCATTCCTTGAAGTTCTCACCAATGAAATGATCTTCCTCATTCGAACTGGAGATCGTCGGGAAGTTGTGGAATCCGACCTGATCAAGAAATTTATATTGGATCCCACCCTCCCCACATCAGTGATGCAAGTCTTATGGATGACCCAAGGGTTGACAGGAGGAAAAAAGTCGGCTCACCTCCTGAGTTAAGAAGATCTGCGAGGTTCCTATCCTCTGGGAGCTGCACTTTTGGAACAGGATCTGAAGACAAAGCACCCAAAGGAGGAATAAATTCTGAAGGACGAGTATCTGTTCTTGGTGGATCCAGCTCCACAATTCTCTCAATTGAGGAAAATCTATTCATTGAGCTCCCCATTATCCCTCGAGATGGGAGCATTCACGAATGCCCTATTCATTGGACAGTCGGAAAGCAACTGGGAGGTATGGGAGCTGAGAGCTTCACTCGGCATGACAGAAGAAGAGGTGAACATTGTATCTGTTTCCTTGGTAGACCTACTATAAAGAAATGGGAAAGGTGGAGATTCGAGCAAAGTTGTTGTGCAGAAGGCAGGGGCAAGGACACTTGCTTTCACTCCCACTCCTAAACCAATGATTTTTATCGCCTGGAATGCGAGGGGCATTGCTCGCCCTAGTTTTGAAGTGAATTTACTCCATCTTGTTGAGCACCATAGGCCTGATATGATTATGCTATCAGAGAAAAGAACTTCTGTTAACCATACTCTGCGAATCCTTAGGGGTTTGCCCTTTGGTAGCCATGTGTATGCTGAACCATGGGGTTTCTCAGGAGGGCTAATTTTGCTCTAGAATTCCTCTGTAATCTCCTTCAACACTATAGGAAAGGATCTTCATGCCATCCATGGCAAAGTGAAGGTAATTGATTCCAACTTCACCTTTTTCCTTTCATGTATTTACGCTAGTACTAAATTTCGAGCTAGATTAAAAACATGGATGAACTTAGAACTGTTGCAAACTATGTTAATATTCCTTGGCTTGTAATGGGAGACTTAAACAAAGTCCTGGATCAAAATGAAAAGTTTGGGGGGAAACCTGTCAAGCTTAATCGAATCACAGCCTTCAGAGATTGCCTGAGTGATTGTGGTTTATTTGATTTGGGGTTCTCGAGGCCAAAGTTCACATGGACCAATAAGAGAAAGCATAAACCTATTTTTGAGAGGCTAGAAAGAGCTGTTTCGAATATGAAATGGTTAGAATCCTTTCCAGACTGCCATGTGACACATTTGTGTAGATTAAACTCAGATCATTGCCCAGTTTTGATAAACTGCTACAATCAACCAGCCACACATATCCCTTCTTTAGCTAAACCCTTCAAAATGGAACCTTCCAACCTTAAGCCATCCTTTAAACAGATGGTTAATCAAACCTGGCCCACACACTCATCTCCCATTCAGAACAAAAACTTGCTCAATTAGGTTGTTTCCTTAAGGGTTAGGCTAAAAAATTCATGGGAATTATCAGCCAAAAGAAAAACACAATAATCAAAAGGATGCTTGGGGTGCAAAAGTCAATGTGTTTGGAGCCTAACAACCAGTTTCTATGGAATCTGGAAGAGTACCTTCAAGGGGAACTAAACACTCTTCTTGATCAGAAAAAGGAGTATTGGAAGACAAGATCTAGGGAATCTTGCTTATCAGGGGGTGACAAGAACACAAGGTATTTTCATTCTTCTATCTTGATGAGAAAGAAGAAGAATAGAATCACCAGCTTGAATGATGAGGTAGGAAATGAATTCATCACTTCTGTAGAAATCAGAGCTCATGCCAAAGCTTTCTTCTCCACACTGTTCACATCTGAGAGGACACAGTGTCAGAGATGGGTTCCAAACCCATCTACTACTGTCATAAAGGTGGCTCATATCCCTTCTCTTAAAGAGATTAAGCATGCTTTGTTCAGCATTGGAGCACTGAAAGCCCCTGGAAGGGATGGTTATCACAGTCTCTTCTTCCAATAGCACTGGCATATGGTGAAATGTGACCTGCAACACTTTGTCCACCAAGTCTTCTCAACATTAAAAGTCCCTGAAGCCGTCAACCAAACTCTCATCAGCTTGATCCCAAAAGTTGACAATCTTGAATCCCTCAAATCCTATAGACCAATTAGTCTTTGCAACACCACTTATAAATTCATTTCAAAAATCCTTGTGCAAAGATTAAGGCCCTGATTACTCCACATCATCTCACCTAGAGCTGTCAATTCGGGTAAACAGGTCGGGTTTGGGTCGGGTAAGTGTGAGTCGGGTCAATTCGAGTTAATGTCGTAACCTATACGGGTCAGGTTTGGGTTGGGTCATGCTTGAGTGGGGTAACGTCGGGTCATACATCTTATCGGGTTTGGGTCGAGTTTAGGTCGGGTTAATAACAGGTCGGGTTACATTTGAGTCGGGTGAATAATAGGTCGGGTTTAATTCAGGTTTTCACGAGTTAAAAAGGGTTAGGGTCATTCTTGGGTTCGAGTCGGGTTCGGTTGAAGTCAATAATTTGCGGGTTATAATCAGGTCGGGTCATTCTCGGGTTTGAGTCGGGTTCGGTTCAAGTCAATAATTTTCGTATTGTAATAAGGTCAGGTCATTTCCAAGTCGGGTCATTCTCGGGTTCAAGTCGGGTTCGGTTCAAGTCAATTATTTGCGGATTACAATCAGGTCGGGTCATTTACAAGCGGGTCATGTTCGGGTTTAAGTCGGGTTTGGTTCAAGTAAAAAAATTGCTGGTTATAATTAGGTCGGATTATAATACGGTTATATTCCAAGTCAGGTCATGTTCGGGTTCGGGTCTCAAATATTGGGTTAATCTGGATATCGGGTTGATTTCAGGTCGGGTTATATCAGGTTCGGGTACATTTTTTTGGTCGGTTTGTTAACAGTTCATGTAATGACATTCACGTTTAATCATTATCAATTACTTCATTTATTGTAAGAGAAATAATTTCATATAAATTTAAATTTGAGGTAATAAGTTCTAATAAGTTTAGATAAGATCTACATAATAAGTTCATATTAAATCCAATAAGATAGGTTTAATTTAGATTTTTAGAAGATAAGTTTAAACCCTATTCTAATCTATTCACATTGATTCCACTCATTTTAGGGATAACAATTTCAAATAAGTTCATATTCGAGATGACATGTTTAGATAAAATACAATAAGTTCATATAAATTCGGATAAAATAGGTTTAGTTTAGATAAGTTAAAATACAATAAATTTTTTTCTAAACTTATTTTATTTGAAATTATCTAAACTTATTTATTTTTTATAAGTTCATATTTGAGTTCACGTTTTTTTTTTAATGGCATTTTTTTTTAAACATTTAAATGGCATTATTCAAAACATTTAAATAAGATTAAATAGGCAAATGAATAATAAAATTAGAAAAATAAAAGACGAATAAAAAGCCTTTTAATAGCTCTAGTTTGGGTCACCACTTTCTCGAGTCCAGACAAGTCAAGTCATGATCGGGTATAGGTAAATGATTTGGGTTAGATTATCATCGGGTCATTTTCATATACTCATGCTCGCATTCAATCATTATCACGTTCAATTCAATCATTATCCGAAATTATTATTTCTTTTAACTTTTTTTTATTTGAATTTTTTATTTTTATTTTATAAAATATAAGATAAAACAAACAAGCCTAAGGTCAAATACTATTTGTAAACCGTAATTGATTACATTAATGCACATGTACCTACAAAGTAGTAGTATTCGTAAACCATAATTGCTTAATTGAAATATAGAATGAAATTGCACCTAAAAAGTAGTAGTATTCGTAAATCGTAATTACTAAATTTAAATAAAGAATGCACATGCATCAAAAAAGTAGTGGTATTCATAAATTTTTATAGGTTTTTTTGAGACATATAAATTGTAATACATTTGATAATAGAGAATTATATTGAAAATATTTGAATAAACTTAAATAGGAAAATAACTCATAGAATTAGGGGGGAAAAAAAAAGATATGACGTAACCCTAGATTGCTAGTTAATTTCGGGTCAATAACAAGTCGGGCTGATTTCGGGTCGGGTTAGTGACAGATCGGGTTGAATTTCAGTTCGGGTTAGTAATAGGTTGGGTTAAATTCGGGTCGGGTTAGGAATAGGTTGGGTGAAATTCGAATTTTAACGGGTTAAAACGGGTTTGGCTCAATTTCGGTTCAGGTTGGGTTCGGTTCAAGTCAATATTTTACGGGTTAAATTCGAGTCGGGTCATCTCCAGGTAGGTTCATGTTCGGGTTCGGGTCTCAAATACTCGGGTTAACTCGGGTCTAGGGTTGGTTTCAGGTCGGGTCTTATCGGGTTCGGGTCATCATTTTTCCGGGTTTAGACGGGTCGGTTAATAATCGGGTTCGGGTCGGTATTTCGAGTCGGGTCAGCTTTTGACAGCTCTAATCTCACCTACCCAAAACAGTTTCTTGCCAGATAAGGTACATAAGTGAATTACATTGTAGCTTTTGAAGCTCTACACTCAATGAGAGTAAAGAAAGGGAAGAAGGGATACCTAGCAATCAAAATTGACTTGGAAAAAGCCTATGATAGGTTAGAATGGGATTTCATCCTCAACTATCTTTCTTACCATGGTACTCCCACTGACACTTTCAAACCTACAAGGGGCATAAGACAGGGGGACCCACTATCCCCATATATATTCATTTTATGTATGGAAGCTTTGATAAGATTGATCTAAGAAGAATGTGAAGATGGACATTGGAACCCTCTGCCACTGGGGAGGGGTAATGTGAAGCTTTCTCACCTAATGTTTGCTGATGACTTACTCCTCTTTGGAGAGGAAAATAAGCAGACTGTGTTGGCTATTCAAAGAGTATTGAGCAGAATCCAGACTCTGGCTGGGCTAAAAGTGAATTTAATGAAAAGTAAGCTCTATTTCTCAAAGAATACTTCTCTGCAAGTTAGGAATGATATCACACAACTTCTGGAGATGGATGATAGTAAGGATCTAGGTGTCTACTTGGGTTTTCCACTTACTGTTAGAGGACCTTGCCCCTCTCAGTTGAAGAAGCTGCAGAAGAAGTTACCCTCCTGGAAAGTGATACCTATCAAAGGCTAGAAGAGCTACCTTAATTGCTTTCACACTCTCAACAATACCTGTTTACTCAATGCAATGTATTGCACTCCCCAAAAAGTGTTAGGTAAAATAGAACAGATGATAAGGAATTTCTATTGGGGTGACACTGAAGAAAAAAAAAAGATACACCTCCTCAACTGGGATAAAATGTGTGCACCAAAAGTGAAAGGTGGAATGGGGTACAGAAACCAAGGGCTGATCAACAAAATCTTCATGGAAAAACTATGTTAAAAGATGCATTCTTCAAATAATCTGGAAGCAAACATTCTCAGAGCAAAGTATTGTTCAACCACAAAATGTACATCCTTCAAGAGAGGATCACATATATGGCAAGACATGGGAAAGGGCTGGGACATCTTCTAAGAGTTCTCTAAGTGGTGTGTTGGAAAAGGGGATAAGATCTCCTTGTGGATGGATGATTGGACAAGGCTAGGCCATTTGAGAGGGAAGATACAGGGTCCATTTAACAAAAATGAACAAGATCAAATAGTCAGCAGTATTTTGGTGAATGGAGAATGGAACCTGTCACACCTATCCTTCCTCCTGCCACAGGATATACAGTTTCACATACATAATGTTGCTTCCTTTGGAAAATTTGAAGATGTCATTTGCTGTCCCTTTCCAAAGGGGGATATTTTGATGAAAAATCTCTCTATTCCCTCATTTGGGAAAAAGTACAGAAAGTTAGCAGGGTTTGCAACTGGGACATGATATGGAAAGCTCCACTACCTGGGAAAATTAACTACTTCCTTTGGATGGTTCAATGCGAAGCACTACTAACCAGGCTTTATCTTGGGCATAGAGGTATGTCTACAACAACCACATGTTATTTCTTTCCCACTAGTGATGAGAGCTGGATCCACATTCTTAGAGATTGGATAAGAGCAAAGGAAATTTGGGATGCCAGAGGTGTGGGGGAAGATTTCTATACGTCAGATAAGGCTGGATGGATTACCCAAAACTTGAAAAACACAAGAGGGGAGATACCTTGGAGCATGATTTTTGCTTCACTGTATGGGGAATCTGGAAAAGGAGAAACTCATGGATATTTGAAAGGCACAATGTACAGAAAGAGGGTTTCATGAAGCAAACAGACTGGTTAATCAAGGAATTTTACTACTCTCGCCCTCACCATTCTTCTGTAGGGGGAATCTTGGGCACCATTTGCAACCTCAATCCAACGGAAAATCACAACAGATGCTACATTCTCACCCAAGACCAGGAACACTTGTATTGCAGTCATTTGTTATGATGGTCAGGGGTTTTGGGTTAAAGGGCTAGCTAGAAGAAGGTGTGTTGATGTAACCTAGGGTGAACTCATAGCAATTGATTTGGCACTGCAATGGGCTTTGGCTCACAACTAGAAGAATGTGCAAATCAACACTGACTTCAAAACTGCAAGCCAAGGAATTTTAGACAAAACATTATAAATGACTGCTATACTAATATGTTAAAACATTGCAAGGGCCTAATGCAGAGGAGTAATGCTTATATCACTAAGGTCGGAAGAGATGAAGTTAAGAAAGCAGATTTACTAGCTAATTGGAAGAAGATGGCAGCAACTAGTACATATACTATGGCTTTTAGGGGAAACCCATTTTCTGGAATGCCAGATGTTAATTATGTAAATTTAGTAAATTCAGATGTTGTTGAACATCTTACGAATGGTATTATGGGAACTCAGGTTCCACTCACACTGCTAAACCCTCTCTAAGTTGATGTACTACTACTTGCTATTATTATTAATTAAGATGTTCCTTTTTCGACCAAAAAAAAAAAGAATGTGGAAATTGAGAAGATTCCGAACATCATAACATTCTGTGAGGCTATTTTGACATCTGAGAATCTAAGGGTTGACTTGACAAACTTAAGACCTATGAGCTAGGTCCGATTACCATACTTACAAGGAATAGTTGTCAGTCATGTTATCGACTTAAACTTGTTGATTTGATATTTACATCCAAGTCACATGTAGAAATGCATACATATACATATGCACAACATCATCGCAGTTGTTTCGGGGTTTTTTGTGTCCCTCGGGAGAGTTACAACATCTAGACTAGATTCCGGGCGCCTGTACCTGCAAAACAACGGAGACTCCGGTTGGGTGGAGTTCCGCCTCCGACGATCAAGTTAGAACGTGTATGGAGTACGTAAATAGTGCGGAAAGTAAAGTGGTATCTTCTCGGATTTCGAGATCGGGTTTCTCTATGGTAAGAATTGATTATCTACAGTTATTAACTGCTCTGGTTTCTGTTTTGAAATTAATTGTGTTTGATGATTGTGTGAATCTCGTTCCCTAGGTGGGATACATCTCCCTTTTATAGGGTCTTGGGATTCGTGCCACCATCCCAGGTTACGGAAATCTAAGAGTAATAGGCTGTCTCGGGAATTGGGCTTTGAAGGCCGTCATTTTCCCTCGCTGACTTCTAGTGCCACGTGTTAACTGGGGATTGGTTCATTTAGAATCTCTCTTAGGGTGACACGTGTCACCTTCGAATTGGGCCACGTGTTCGGGGTATTTTTACCCAAAACATTTGCCCCATACAGGGGTGACGTGGCGTGCCACGTGACTCCTGTGACACTTGTCACACAGGCATTGATGAACTGCTCTAACTGTTTACCTTCTGGGGAAATTACAGGGATGCCCCTGAAGTTACCCTTCCATAAATAACAATCTACCTCCCTCTTTTTCGGTCATTCCCAAGATTTAAAAAGAGAGTCAACTGTTTCTTGAGAGAGAGCTTCTGACAACCGCCTGTGTACCTTTCAGACAATTGCCTTCTTTTTCAATTAGATATAGCCGTCTGTGTCTAACGGAGGAGGATTTCTGAGAATCGCCTAGGTACTCTCCAAACAATTATTTTCTTTTCCAAGTGGTTACAACCGATTATCTGCCTGTACACCTAACAAATAGAACTTTCGAGAACCGCTTGGGTACCTATCAAGAAATTCTCTCCTCTTCCAAGGGGGTACATCCGGCTAACCGTCTGTGTATCTTGCAAGCAACTGCTCGATTCCCGCCTGCTAGTTACAACCGGTCAACGCTTGAATTCATTTTCAACACATCTTAGAGGTACCGTCTCTCCCCTTCTCAACTCTTTCATACTGTTTCCGTTTGTTTCCATATCATTCCCTAAATGGGTTCACCAACAGCACACACGACACAGCCTAGTTCAATAGGCAGCCGGTCCCCTGGTACGGCTGAGTCTAGGATTGGGGGTGCCGCCTCTCGGTGTTTGGATCACTCTTGTTCATCTGCAAATCCGACCATCTCCGTGTCTATGGAGGACACTATGGCTCGGACTAGATGGATGGCTTTAGATCCGGATTATAGGGATGAGAGCACAGAAGGTATGCCGCCTGAGATAGAACAGACTAAAGAGGCTAGAGGATCCCCTCCGGGTGCACCCAACACTCATAGTGACGGGATTCTTGAATTAGAGGATAGAGACGGTGAAGAAGCCACCTCTGTGTATGGCTCTGAGGAGGCGGATGAGGCTGACTCTGAGAGAAGCGGGGGTGAGTCCGCCTCTAGGTCTAGCTCTGAAGAGAGTAGCAACTCACTATCTCCGGTTGAGGATAGCGAGGCAGAGGAGAGGTTAAAATGGAATAATGAGGGGGATCAATTCCAGATCCATGTTTCTGCCAGAGACAGGGCAAACATGGAAAGGCACCTGGAGGTTTTTAAGTCTAAACATCCTCTTGGCGAGGGTTATGTTATCCGGGTCCCGCTTGTAAAAGGAATGGTGTCCTTTCAACAAATGTATTATTCCAGTAGTGGGTTCGGAATTATTAGAAAACTAATTCTTCAGTGAGGTTTACAACTTAATCTTGATTGAACCCTTCGGGTCACACCCAATCGAACAACCGATCCGAGACGAAGAACCAATCCGAAGGATTTGATGAGTTATCAGAGTATTACGAACAAAGACGTTGGATATCGAGCTTAGAGCGTCGAGATCGAACGTCACAAATCAATCAAGCGACAAGTCCGAGCCAAGCCATAGCCTCGCATTGGCCTAGCCATGCAAGTGCTAGGCTAGGCGAGGTCACCATCCCATGCGTGCCTAGCATTGCCTAGCACACGCACATCGCATGGGACAAGCATCACAAGATGCGTGCCATGCATGCATGTTTTATGGTTGTGCTTGCATAGCTGGGCGTGCTCGTTGGCATAGCAGCACCAGCCATTGCACCATGTCGGGCATGGATAAGCACAAACCGCATGCATCGCAAGGCCTGCAGCACGCAAGTGCTTGCTGGGCCTTGCTACCGAAAGCAGGCAGCACATAGCACGCGCACCGCAGCACGCTATGCGTACTTGTGCTATGAGCTATGTGTGCTAGGCAATGGTGCGCACCAACCCTCCATAGGCCTCGCCTATCGCAATGTTTCACACACCAAGCACTAGCACGCTAGGCATGCTAGGCTGTGCGTGCTTGCTAGCTAAGCTAGGCCAACCATCGCTGCATGTTGCGCTTGCGTGCCAGTGTTGAGGCACCAAGCAGCATCACTCTATGCCCAGCACACGCATAGCAACACCTAGGCTTCAGCCCGCATGCGTGGCTTGCTAGCTGCACGCATGCATGCGTGCTGGCTGGGCAGCACAGCCTTGGTGTAGGCGCCAGCTAGCAGGGCTGCTAGCTAGCCATTTGGCTTGGACAACCGGTCAAGGAGGGGACCAAAGGGGATGGTGTTTGGCTTGGGGAGCAGGGTGAGTTGGTCCCCCCCTTGGGTGGTCCTTAGCTTCTTTCTTCCTCCTTGTGACACTTGGAGCTTGTTGATTGCTTGGCATTTCATGAGGGAAATGCAAATCTCCCACATTGTTGGGAGAAGGGAGATCAAGTCTCCTTTTCCTATAAATACCCAAGCTTTGACATTGGGGAAAAACACTTGAGTTGAACTAAAAAGGCATCTCCCTAAGAAAAGTGAGAAAACCTTAAGTTCGTAGTACTCTAGTTTTATTTGGTCAAGTCCCGACTAACCTTCGGGGTTAAGACCGCTCGGGTTGGGTTCAAGGGTACGAACCGTTGGAGACCTTCGCATTTGCGGGGTTAGGCTTTTGAAGTAAGAGCTCGGGATCGAGCGAAGCACGCGTCAAGGGTATGAATATCTTTTCCCTTATCTCTTAATTGTTGTTTATTATGTGATTGCATGCTTAGTTGCCTTAATTAGTGGGCGGGTCTTGGGCGGGTTTCTCATCCGCGTAGAGTCGGACTCTACGAAACCCAACAGCCTGAATTAGGTACCATTGCCTGGGAGGATGACCAGCCAAACGCCAACATGAGGATGGAGTAACAGTCTTTATTGAATTCGTACTTTGGGGAGTACGTCTTTGCTTTTTTCATTTTCTTCTGGGATGGTTGTTCAGTAATATCAGCCACCCAGACTTCTTTTCTTTTCTTTTCTTCTTTCTTAGCCGGCTGTGATGGCCGACTCTCTCTCTTGTCAGACCTCTTTGAGTCTGACTACTTACTGATGTTACAGAGCTCGGTCGCCTGTATATAAGCGTCTGCCTCCATCAGTGCCTCTTGGAGGGTAGCTACCCTCTTTTTGACAAGGTCGAACTTGAAGGCCGACCCGTCCTTTAGACCTTTGAAAAAGTCTGTGTAGGCTACCTCATCAGACAGTCCTTGAATCTGAATTCTCATCAGATTGAACCGCCTGATGTAGGAGCGTAGCCCTTCCTTCTCACCCTTCTGTATGGCTCCCAAGTTAAAACTTGTTTTCTTAGCAGGGATATTCATTTAGAAGTTTGACGCGAACAAGTATGAAAGCGTCTTAAAGTTATTTATGCACCCGGTTGGCAGGTTGCCAAACCGTTGTTGGGTGATGCCCTTCAATGTTGTTAGGAAACATGTGCACCAAGCGGCATCATCCAACCCTTGAAGATACATAAGGTTGGTGTACGCCATTAGGTGGTCTTCTGGGTTGGTGGTACCGTCATAAGTGCCTACCAATACGTTCTTCACCTTGGCCGGCTGTGCGGCCTTAGTTATTTCCTTGGAGAAAGATTAAGGCTGATCCCCAAGTATTAGCAGTCGAAGCTGCCAGTCCAAGGGTTGTACATTATATGCCGCCTGCCCCTCGAAGAGGGTAGGCTGCATATATGGTTGTTCATACGGCATGTATGGTTGTTGAGGCGCATATGGGGCCGCTTGGAACATCTGAGGACTAGAGTGGGCTGACATGCCGCTTGTCTGATCTTCTCGGTTTGATTGAGAATACCTCATTGTGGTATTCTGAAAGCTGTCATTAAATTTCGACGTTGAGGCCGACTCCGACAGTTGCATATTCCTCTTTTGCTGGATTAACATTTGAGCATCGGAATATGTTTTCTTGGAACCATCCGGTTGTACATGCCGGATGACCTTGCTCTTCCCTGGCTTAGGGAACTGAAGTCTGGCCAAGTTTATCAAGGGCTTCTGTCCCTCCCTTGGTTTAGGGTAAGGAGTGGTCTCTCGGTCCTTGACCGGCTTATTCCTCCCAGAATGAGAGGGCTTTTTGGCCGACTGTTCCTTGGTAGGGACAACCGTCCGTTTATCAATAAGATCCTTTATCTCCCCTTTGAAACTTGTTCTGAGAGTCATGAGCTCGTTTCTAGTGATGGGGTGGATCATTCGGCTACCTAGAGCTGACCAGTCGGCTGGCCGGTTGTTTCACTAAGCCCTCCCTGGTCGGTGTTCCGTTCCTTCCTTTCGGTGGGACGGATCCGCCGTGTTCTTAGGGACCCGTGAGGGGCCGTGTGTGTGGTGACATCACAGTCTTCATCTGTATCCTGGTTTGAGTAGACCTGGACATCGGCCATAGGCCGTTTCTCACTAAGAGGCAGTACAGGTTCTTGTGAAGTCATCTTAGAAGTACTCTCCCCACAGACGGCGCCAAATGTTTTGAGGTTTTTTGATGTCCTGCGGGAGAGTTACAATTCCATGGATGGGAGACTCCTATGGGTGGGAGTTCCGCCTCCGACGATCAAGTTAGAACGTGTTTAAGGAGTAAAGTGCGGAAAGGAAAAGGTCTCTTGGAGTCCAAGAGAGTATCTACAATGTGTAATTGCTCAGTTCGAGGTGTCAGGTGTCTAACTTTCTTTGATTGTGAGTTAATGTGAATTAATTGTTCTTTTTTTTCCCGAGGGGGAGACATCTCCCTTTTATAGGGTGTTGGAAGTAAACCTAGGACTGACTGGGCTTTGCTTAGGAATTTGGGCCGTTAGAGGCCAGTTTCCTGGTTGGCTATCTGCCTGCCACGTGTCGTGGCTTGATTGGTCCACCTTGGACCTCTCAAGAGGTGACATGTGGCGGATTCTGGTTGGTTCACGTGGCGGACACATGGCAGGGCTTGAGTGGTCCACATGGGGGGGAAAAATCCCCTAATCAATCCTTGCATTTAGACGGGAAATTTTTTATTAAGAACGACATGTAGGCAGTGGTAACGTCAACATACTCTATTTTAGTAATAGTTAATAGATGCATATTATAGAATACTACCACTGTAATAATTACAGAAAGTTAAGAATATTAATATTGAAAAATAAAATTTGCAAGTTCGACTAAACGGCTAGAAGATGCAGTTTTTCACAATATGATGACATACGTTTATATATATATATATATATATATATTATTTTATTAATTTTGATAGACTTTTAACTATGTTTTACTTTTAAAATACTTTTTTTTAGTAGTACTTTTAAAATAAGGAGTGCTTATTTAATATTACTATTAAAATATTTTCTACAGAGTACTATATGAAATCGAAATGCTAAGCAAAAATACAAATACAAAAACAAAAACAACTATTATAATACATTAACAACCGTGCATCGTACGAGTTTAAAACTATTCTAAACAATAAACCTGAAATAATAATAATAATTACTTTCCTCTATTTTATTAACTGTGACACTTTTGGTTTCATATTATCCTAAACAATTTTTTTTCGATGAAAGAGATAGTGGGAAAAAAAAATAATGGGACCCATGTGAGTACAGAGAGATAGAAATAGTGTACTAATTTAAAAAGGGAATGTGTAACATTTAATTTGAAACTTTCGAAAATAAAAAGTGTAACATTAAAAAAATATAATGAAACTAAGGAAGTAACTGAAATATGAATCACATGTCTTGTAAAAAAAATATATAAATCAAATGATATCCGCACATATACTATTATTTTAAAACAGGAAGTTGGAAGGACACTTGTCCTCTTCCTCTTTTTTTTTTTTTTTTTTTTTTTTTTTTTTTTTTTTTTTACAAAAAATACAATCATATGTTGTTTTTATCCTTTTTTCTCTTCCATAGTTCCATCCCAATCAAACGTTGCTTTTATCCTCTTTTCTCTTCCATCCCAATTCCAAAAATATTAATCATTCTTTACTCGGTTAATATTAGTGAAGCGCTATATTTTTATTTATTTTTTCTTTTTCCCTGTTATTTCTTTTCCTATTTTTCATCTTTTGTTTCTTTAATAGTCAGTTCACTATCCCCATACGTTCTGATTTTCAATTCCCTAAAAAAAAGAAAAAAAAAATTCCTTTATCTCTTGCTTTCTTGGTAAATTTCAATATAATATTGTACTATCTCTCAAGTAAATTTTAAAAATCATTGTCAATATCTATATAAACTCCAAGAACAAAATAATGTTGTGTTGAAGCACTCAAAGGTAAATTTTCTTTTTTAATTTCTTTTTTTCTCAAATTTGTTTTTAATTTTTAATTTGGCGATTATATTATACATTTAATATTTTTTTTAAAACAAATTGTCCTTTATATTTTGTGTAATTCTTTTTTGAAACAGTATAATTTTTTTATTGTCGAAAGATTTTTATTTACTTTCAATAATATACAATATATTTAAATTTCGTTATACTTTATATATCTTATACATTACATCCGTTTTTCAATTTAATTTTCATATTGTTTTTAAAATATTCATTTTCAAAATTTATTTTTTAACAATTTTGAATTAAATAAGGTATATTTTCTTAACTTTAGTTACAATTAATTTTTAAATTTCTTTACGGTCGCTCACCTAGTTGCTAGGGGTGATACAGGGGAGAGTCAGGAACTTATTCGTCTTGATTATTTCCCCCAAAGCATTGTAACCTTGGACTCAATGGATTATTCCATGACTTTTTATATTTAGCTACCCCTTTGCCTTTTAAAAGAAAAAAAAATTCAAATTTCTTTTTCCTAAATTTTTTTTGATTTTTAATTTGGTGATTATACATTTAATAATTGTCCTTTGTATTTTTTAGTAATTGATCTGTATTTTTTTTATCGTCTAAAGATTTTTTATTTACGAATACTTTTAATAATATATAATATTTTTAAATTTCATTATACTTTATATTTCTTATAGATTAGATCCTGGTTTTTATTTTAATTTTTAAAAAATTCAATTCAAAATTTATTTTTTAACGATTTTTATTTAATTATCTCTTAATAAAAATTGTTCTTTGAATTTTATTTTGGTTTTACAAAGATTATGTATTCTGTATGTATAGTTATTTTATTTTTATGTTTAAAGTCAGTTTCGTATTTTTATGTTATTTAATTGTTTCATTATCATTTTGAAAGAATTTTTTTTTAACTTTAAATTTGATCTGGTTTTTGCGGTATTTTTTTTTCCAAATTCTTTTTATAATTCGTTTTTTTATTTTTATGTGAAATTAGTTTTCATTTTCTTAAAAAAGTATTTTTAATTGTGTTTTTTACGGAATTTTTTTCAGGTTTATTTTTGAAAATTGTTTTTGATTTTTTTTGTGAATTTTGTTTATATTTATTTTTAATTATGTTTTATAATTTCATCGACCATTTTTCAAAGATTTTAAGTTTTTATTTTCATTATTTACATTCTTCTTTATTTTTATTTACAATTCTCTTATAATTTAGTTTTATTTATTAAAAAAAAACTAGGATATTTTTTTTTACTTTTTTTTTGAGGGAATTTTATTTTTACTTTACTCGTGGTTTCCATTTTAGGATTTTTTTAATTTTGTTTTTGTTAAATTTGAATTAGATCCACTAAACTATTTTCTTCGATTTGGATAATTTTTTTATTTACGTTTAAAACTGAATTTGGTTTTTATTTTTTTAAAGTTTTTATTTTGATCTTTATTAAAAAAAAAAAACCTTATCCTAATTTTTTAATGAGTTCATAAAATTTGTATTTGACTTATCGTTATTTATCGATTTTGTATTATCTTTTCCGTTTTTCATTCATTGGTTTGAATTTTTTTTTATTTTTTTATCCATCCTAAATTTTATACTATACTCTACAAGATATTGTATTCTGCAAGATATTTGTTTTCAATATTCTATTTTTCGTTTTGGTTTTTCTTTCAAGGTTTGTTGATTTTTTTTTTCATTGTGATTTTGTGTGTTTTTAGGTGAAAATTCATTATTCAACAATTGAACAATATATTGGATGGTAGCTTCATCAATTTTGTAAAACAAAACTATCATAATTTTGGAATTTTTTTGATGATTATTATTTATGATTTATGAACATACAGTTTATTTTATATCCTTTTGTTTTTGCAAGAGTGAGACATTTATTAACTATTAATCATACTATTTCAAACAAAAAAAAAATATTTTTAAAAAAATTCTTTAAATTTAACAAATAAGTTTAACATGTGCATTGCACGGGCTAAATATCAGTATCAATATAAAACTTGACACTCGAAAAATTGAAGAAAAATAAAAGCAATCACTAACCTTCAATTTCGGATTAATTCAATCAAGTGATCCCAAAAAGCATGTATGATTTGATTAGAACCCAATAATGAAATATATTTCAACTTCCTAGAAGTAACAACACAATGTGTAATTTACCTAATTGTATGATTAATATAAGGAAAATAAAACAACAAACTCATAAGCATTGAAAGAAAATTCTAATGACAATGATGACTTTGAAGTCAAAACGTTTGTGGCCGCAGATGAGTCACTCAGATTCAAACGCATCCGTCCAAAGATATAAAGGAACAGGGCAATGATCAACCGGGTCCAGACAGGTCATCCGACCAGCCATCTGGTCAGCCCCAAGCGGGAGAGGAGACTGCTCCTGTTACCCGAGATGAGCTGATGAAACTCATGGCGAGTTTCAAGGGAGAGATCAAGGATTTGATCACCAAAAGGACGGCTGGTCCAAGCTAGGGTCAGTCGGCCAAGAAGCCCTCTCACTCTGAGAAGAACAAGTTAGTCAGGGACCGAGAGCCTACTCTGCATCCTAAATCAAAGGAGGGGAAGCAGCCCTTGATTGATCTTTCTAAGATCCGATTCCCTGAGGCAGGGACGAGGAAGGCCATCCAGCATGTTCATCCGGATTGCTCAAAGAAGACATACTTTGATGCCCGGTTCCTAATCGATCAGAAGAGAAACCAGCAACTATCTGAGTCGGCTTCAACCTCGAGTTACCCAGATAGCTTCTAGAATACCTCAATGAGGTTTTCTTAATCTGTGGGAGAGAGTCAATTAGGCAGCCCGTCCGTTTACATTGGCCCTCAGATGATCCATTCGGCCCCGTATGTACCTCAGCAGCCATACATGCCGTATGGACAACCTTACATGCAACCGAGTCTCTTTGGGGGTCAGGCGGCGCAAAACGTCCAACCTTTGGACTGGCAACTCCGTCTGCTAAAACTTAGGGAACAACCTTCTGCGTTCTCCAAGGAAATAACCGAGGCGGCACAGCCGGCCAACGTTAAGAATGTCATGTTGGGTACTTATGATGGTACCACCAACCCTGAAGACCATCTCATGGCCTACACCAACCTCATGTACTTGCAAGGGTTAGATGACGCCACCTGGTGTCGGTGCTTCCCGGCTACATTGAAGGGCATCGCCCAACAATGGTTCGGCAACTTGCCAACCGGCTGCATCAATAGTTTCAAGACGCTTGCGTTCTTGTTTGCTTCTAACTTCTCTATGAATATCCTTGCCAAGAAAACAAGTCTTGACTTGGGTGCAGTGCAACAGGGGGATAAAGAAGGGTTGCGGTCATACTGAAAGGAATGATGTCCTTCCAACAAGTGTATTATTCCGATAGAGGATTCAGAATTATTATAGAGCTAATTCTTCAGTAAGGTCAAGTGATCGGAATGCCTAGGTGGAGGCTGCTTCCGATTAGTAATATTAAGGTATAATTAATATTACAGCTTAATCTTAACTGAACCATTCGGGTCGAACCCAATCGAACAACCGATCCAAGACGACGAATTAATCCGAAGGATTTAATGAGTCGACGGAGTTTTACGAATACAGACGTCGGATATCGAGCCTAGAGCGTCGAGACCGAGCGTCGCAAAATCACAAGCGACAAGGATGAGCGTAGTCGTAGCGTCGCACTGGCCTAGCCATGTGGACTGCTAGACTAGGCTGGCTCAACATGAACCTAGGCGCACCATGGGTGCTAGGCGCACCATGCGTGCCAATCATGCCTAGGCGCCATCGCAGCCCTAGCATCATGCCTAGGCACCATCGCAGCCCTAGTACCACGTACAACACCATCGCAGTGTTAGGCACGTGCGTGTGTGCGTGTGCGTGTGCACCATCACCCAGCATGTGTGGCTCGCTAGCAGCACGCATGCTAGGCCTTGCGTGCGTGAGGGGCTGGCTGGCATGGCTGTGCGTAGCATGCGAGTGTGTGCGAGGCAATGCGTGGGAGTGCTAGGGCCAGCGCCAGCATAACGTGCTACCAGCGCCTAGCTCTAGCACGAACCAGCGCCAAGCATCGCCAAGCACCAGCACGCACTGCCTGGCTGGGGATGCAAGGCTGCTGGCTGGTGCTAGCTGGCAGCGCTAGCTGGCACACTAGCTGGCAGCCAGCACAACCCTCTTTGAAGCCGGTTTGTGTGTGGTTGTGGGGACCAAGAAAAGCCTTGGGGAGCAAGGCTATTGTCCCCCCCACCTAACCTTGGGCATCACTCATTAGCATGTAATTGTGCCACTTGTCGCGTTGTGATTGATTTAATTATTTATTTAATTTGGAATTAAATAAATTGTTACACATTGGTGGGAGATTGGAAATCAAGGGTCCATTTCCCTATAAATACCAAGGCATGGGTATTGGGAATGGACACACTTGAGTGGAAAAGTAAAGGCAACTTCATTGTTAAGTATACCTTGAAATTCGTAAAACTCCAAGTTTATATTCGTCCGGGCCTCGATTAACCTTCGAGGCTTAGGACGCTCGGGTCGGGTTCGAGGGTACGATCCCGTCGGAGGGCTCGTGTTTTTGAGGTTCAAGTAAGAGCTCATAGTTGAGCGAAGCACGCGTCAAAGGTATAATCTTTTATCCTTTCTTATGCCTTTTAATTATGTTTTGCTTGTTAATTGCATTTATTATGGGGGCGGGTCTTGGTGGGTTTCATTCCGCGTAGTGTGGGTCACTACGAAACCCTACACATACGTCAGCCGGTTCAATCTTGTGAGAATCCAGATTCAAGGGTTGTCTGACGATGTGGCTTATACAGACTTCTTTAAGAGTCTGAAGGACGGGTCGACTTTTAACTTTGACCTCGTCAAAAAGAGGGTTGCCACCCTCCAGGAAGCGCTGATGGAGGCGGAAGCCTATATACAGGCGACCGAGCTCTACTCCATTAGCAAGCAGTCGGAATCCAAGAAGTCTGACAAAAAAGAGATTCGGCAAGCTCAGCTGGCTAAGAAAGCTGAAGAGAGTAAGAAGAGAAAAGAGATCTGGGCGGTTGACGACTCTGATTAGCCGTCCCAGAAGAAAAAAGAAAGAGTTTAAACCGTACGTCCCAAAGAACGACTTAATAAAAGACTGCTACTCCATCCTCATGGAGATAAAGGACCGGGTGACCATAGTGAAACCCGCTGCTATAAAAGGTTTCGCCAAAAATCGGAACAAAAACAAGTACTGCCATTTCCATGAGGATATTGGCCACGACACCAACGACTGCTATAGTCTTAAGTGGTTGTTGGACCGTCTGGCTAATAAGGGGGTGTTGAAGTCTTACATCCTGAAGTCTAAGGTGACCCTAAAGATAAACCCTGGGCAGTCGTCCAAAAAGGATGCCCAACCTGCTAGTAGTTCAGAGACTGACAAACAGCCGATCTACACAATAGTAGGCGGCTTTGCTAGAGGGGGCCCAACCATCAGGGGCATTAAGGACCATGTCAGACGGCTGGATGTCAGTTCAGTTGATGAGGATCAAGCGTCTACTGATACCTTCCCTGAGGTCATCATCACTGAAAAGGACAGGGGCAAGGTACGCCGACCACATGATGACCCCATTGTCATTGAGTGCAAAGTGGCCAACCAGAAGGTCGGCCGGTTCCTCATTAACACCGAAAGCTCATCTGACATCATCAACTACAATTGCTTGTCAAAGCTAAAGTATAAGCCCGGCAGCATGTACAAGGTTTCTCACCCCTTGGTTGGTTTTGGGGGTGAAGTTTTACATCCAGTCGGACGGAATGACCTACCCATCTGGAGGAGAAAAGAGAGGGACACCACATGGTAGTCCGGTTCTTGGTCGTAAAGGAGCTGACCGCCTATAATTTGATATTGGGTCGTCCGACTCTAAACAAATCAAAGGCCGTCATTGTTCCATCCCTCATGCTGTTGAAATTTGAGAAGGATAATGGGTCTGTTGGCTCCCTGAACGGGGACCAGAAGACGGCTAGAAAGTGCTACCTCTCAGACGTAAAGCCCACATTGGCTGCAGCTGGCTGGGGTGAGGAGCTAATAGACCTTGAAGATGTCAAGGAAGCCGAACTTGCTCCAACAGCAACTAGCAAGAAGAGAAAGGCCGACCAGTTGGTGGCCGTGAAAAAAGAGAAGCAATAGCAATCAATGACCGGGGAACGATCAGATGAACTCCGTCCCCAGCTAGCTGGTGAACATGTTGATATTGCTGTGGACGACAGCCTTTTGGAGCGTACCGTTAAGGTTAGGGCGACTACTCTTCCCAAGCAAGGTGCAGACTTACACAATTTTTTGAAGGAATTCAAAGACATCTTTACCTTTGAAGTGGAAGAGTTGCCAGGAATCAGCCCGGACCTAGCTGTCCACAAGCTCGTCGTGGATCCCAAAAAGAAGCAGGTTAGGAAAAAGAAAAGAAACCACGGCAAGGAGAGAAGTTAGGCGGCAGCCGCCGAATAGAAAAAGCTGTTAGATGCCAGGTTCATTCGGCAATGTACATTCCCAGATTGGGTTGCGAATGTTGTGCTTGTAAAGAAGTCGAATGGTACCTGGTGCATGTGTGTTGATTACACTGACTTCAACAAGGCATGTCCGAAGGATAGTTATCCATTTCCAAAGATCGACAGTCCGGTCGACTCTATAGCTGGGCATGCTTTGATGAGCTTTATGGACGCCTATTTAGGCTTTCAGTAGATACCCTTCCGGAAAAAAGATCAAGAGAAGACGACATTCATCACTGATCAAGGGTTATTCTACTATACTGTGATGCCGTTTGGCTTGAAAAATGCGCCTGCTACTTTCCAACGAATGATTGATACAGTCTTCATTAATCAAATTGGGAGGAATGTAAAGGCGTACATTGATGACATGATAGTCAAATCCAAGCTACAGAAGGATCACCTTGTTGACCTCCGAGAAATATTCACCACACTCAGGCGGCACAAGGTCATGCTCAATCCCAAGAAGTGTGTCTTTGGTGTTGAGTCCTGGAAGTTTCTCGGATTTTTAATTGATCAAAGGGGAATAGAGGCCAACCCAGAGAAGATACAGGCAGTCATTGACATGAAGTCACCGCCCACTGTCAAAGAAGTTTACAAGTTAACAGGTTGTCTGGCGACATAGGGGAGATTCCTCAGCTGGTTAGGTGACAAGTGCCTTTATTTTACCAAGCTATAAAAAAGAAGACTAGGATTGAATGGGGGGATGATGTTGAGGCGGCCTTTCATAAATTGAAAAAACATTTACACTCTTTGCCAAGGCTTGTTAGCCCTCTGCCAAAGGAGGCGCTTTACATGTACTTAGCCATCTCAGACCATGCTCTCAGTGTCGTTCTCCTTGCTGAAAAGCTCTCGGTCTATTTCGTTGGCCATGTTCTTCGAAATGCTGAACTACGGTACCCAATGGTTGAAAATTTTGGCCTGGTTCTTTTCATGGCAGTCAAGAAGTTGAATTTGAAGCCTTACCTCTTAGCACATCCGGTTGTGGTCTACACAAACCAACCCCTCAAGCGCCCAATGACAACCTTGAAGTCATCCGGTAGGATGCTCAAATGGGCTATTGAAATGCAGAGTCTTGAAATCTCTTTCAAACTAAGGGAGGCAGTGAAGGGTCAGGCGTTTTCCGACTTCATTGTCGAAATGATAAGCCCGACTGAGCCGGAGAATCTTGATCAAGTTTGGAAAGTGTATGTAGACGGGAGCACTACTATGAACGGCTATGGTGTAGGGATTATATGTCAGTCCCCTGAGGGGGACAAGTACGAATATGCACTACAGTTCAAGTTTCATGCCTGGAATAAAGAGGCAGAGTATGAAGCCTTGCTAGCCGGTATACGCATCTGCAAGGCTGCAGGAACAAGAAAAATTGACGCCTGCTCTGATTCGCAGTTGGTTGTTAGCCAATACCATGGTGACTATGAGGCCACCCATCCGGCTATGATCAAATACTTGCAGACGGTGAGGGAAACAGCCAGGACCCTTGATGAATTCAATTTAAGTCAAGTGCCCTGGTCAGAGAACAATCAGGCAGATGCTCTTTCTAAGTTGGCATCATCGACCTCCTGTGATACGCCTCGGTCAGTCTTCTGGGAGGTAATGGAAAAACGAAGTATTGAGGATGATCCCATTAGAGTCCTAGACCAAAGCTCAACCTGGATGGATGGCATCCGGACCTAGCTGCTAGACGACACTTTGCCGGATACATATCCAGAAATGGCTGCAATGAAAAAACGTGCGGCCAACTTTGAGATTCATGATGGAGAGCTTTTCAAGAAGGGTTTTCTGCAACCTCTTTTAAAATGCATCACCCCAAAAAGGGGGCAGGAGATTCTGGAAGATCTGCACTCGGGCTTTTGTGCCTCGCACATAGGCGACAAGTCTCTAGCAGAAAGGGTCAGGCGACAAGGCTACTTCTGGCCCACTCTTGAGGCAGACGCCATTGAAATGGTGAGGAAGTGTGATAAGTGTCAAAGATTCGGCAGACTCATACACCGTCCGACCACTAATCTGACGGTCATGCATAGCCCAGTAACATTCGCCAAATGGGGCATGGACATTCTAGGTCCGTATATGCCTGCGCCAGGCGGACGACGATATATCCTAGTCGACGTTGACTATTTCACCAAATGGGTAGAAGTAGAGGCGGTCAAAGGCATTAAGACAAAGGATGTCATCTCCTTCATCTGGAAGAATATCATCACCCGGTTTGGGGTACCTATGTCTATGATCTTTGACAATGGCCCTCGGTTTGAGACACCTACCCTCAAGAATTGGTTGGGAGACCAAGGGATCTCTCATTGTTTTGCATCATTTGGCCGTCCCCAAGCAAACGGCCAGGTTGAAGCCTTCATTAAGCTTATCTTGACGGCATAAAAAAGAAATTTGAAAGGGCTGGCGGTCTATGGGCAGAAGAGTTAACTCATGTCCTATGGGCCATCATAACAACAGCAAAAGGAGCAACCGGCGAAACCCCATTCCTTATGGTATACGGTGCTGAAGCCATCTTACCCATTGAGCTTTATGAGCAAACTATTCGAATCATGTTGTATGATGAAGAGGCAAATTGGGAGGCCATGCGGCTAGCATTGGACTCACTCCCGGAGCGCAGGGGTAATGCCGCCTTGCGTCATGAGATTTACCGTTTGAGAATGACAAGAGCCTACAACAAAATAGTACACAAGCGACCCTTAAAAGTAGGGGACTTTGGGTTCCGGAAAATGGAGGCAACCGGTAGGGCCAATGAGCAAGGAAAGTTGACTCCCAATTTGGAAGGCCCCTACCGGATCTATGAAGAAGTGGAATGTAGATAACTTAAAAAAGTATTACTTCTAAGACTTCTAAATTTTTGTAAATTAAAAGCCTATCAATGAAAAGTTACTTTTATTTTTAACTCTGTTTATTTATTGCTTTAATTATATACATCTCCCAATGGGAATACCGTCTGTGAAATGTGCAGACAGCCTTATTAAAACTAATCGTCTGCTCCAACAGAGTAGACTTCCGGCGACGCCCATCCGATTGAATTCGTCGCCGAAACCGTCTCCCATCCGGGTGGTACATTGCTCTATAAACCTATCGCAAACGTAAAAGATTGATTAGCCCAATGTGGCGCACTCATAGCCGTTCCACATAAGCAATCTAAAGGAAACCTAGACGGTGTATTAAAACTACGAGTCCATAGACATCAGCCGGTAACTTACCGTTATTCTAATTTAGGTTGCATTAAGAATCATATACTTTTAAAAGTCTTCCCAATGGGGCAGAAGGGCGCCTGAGTATATGAATGGGTTACAAATACCCCAGCGGTTAAAACAATCTTAGTCCAATAGACTAAGTAATCTCTGAAGACCGCATGGGTTCCAAGCTCAAACCGCCTAAATTTTGGACGGTTGTATACTTGGTTTGGGGAAATCATGGTTGTTATTGATTGACTTAGGAACTCATCATACTCCTAAAAGTACCAAAAGTACCCAAGTCAATCAATCAAGTTTTGAAACCAACCACACAGCCGCCCTAGGGAAAAAGAGCCAATCGGTTTGTTAGTTGCCGCATGCAATTAACAAGTTAGGCAAAATTCAAGCATATATATAAAAAATCAAAGCAAATCAAAAATTGCAAAAATTGAAGCAAATTTAACCAAACCGACTCAGTCGGCAATTTCATAAAATAAAGCCCGACCAAAGGGTTGGGAGAGTGATAGTCAAACCAGATCCACATCTGGGATATAAAGATTGTTGAAATTACATTCAAATACTCGACTCACATGCCGGAAATACAGACGACTCTTGGCCGAGAGAGAAATGTAATCCTTTTAAGTCTACTGCTGCAGGGGCACCGGCTGGGCTTAGCCAGAGGGGATCTCGCCTTCAGTTTGACTTGGTTGAACTTGGTTAGAGTCAAACGGGACCTGTTCATCCTGCTGCTCCTCGAGCTCCTCTTCCTCTTCATCAGAGACGATGCCAGCCCACTCCTTGAACGGAGTCGGTGCCGCTAGACCTATGGTCTGGGCATCGTATACCTCAGTGGCATACTGATATCTCAAGTTGAAGAACTCCTAGTCGGTGTTCGGATGAATGAGCTGCCATGCCATTTTCATTCCCTCCTCGTAGTCTCTCTCATTCTCTATGACTAGTCGGTCCGGCTCCTTTACAAGCTTGGAGCCGGCTGACATCTTCCCTAAGCTTAATATTCTCTTGGTTAGCCCCCTCCAATGCCTTGAGGTCTGACTTGGCATTCTTGAGCTCAAGTTCAAGATCAGACGCCTTGTTATTAGCCATCTCAACAGCAGCCGTGAGCTCCTTAATCAGTTTCTCCTGTTTCATCTCTTGGGCTTTAGACTTAATATCATTCAAAGTGTTTCTATATGGAGCTGTATTAATGGTATGGGTCTCCCTGGCACAAGCGTCTCTTACCTCCTCTTGCTTATCTCTAAACGAGACTTTGAGCCCGTCCACCCTCAGCATCGCCTACAGAACACAGCCGGTTAAAAGAGGGATAAATAATATACTGTTAAAATCAGGCATTTAAAAGGAAGCTAAGTTACCTCAGCCAGCAAGGCGAGGATGCGGTCAAAGTTGACCTGCTGCAGCCCGGGAACTTGGTCTTTCTCTGACCGGGTGAGAGTCCTCAGCATTCGTTTGGAGTACTGCTGGAGGTCTGGCCACCTTTGAGAGAGATCTGCACTAGAAGAAGGATGTGGTGAGAAAGCAGCATAAGCGGCACCTATATTGTGCCAGCTGCCATACGAATCTCCCGATTAGGTAGCTTAATATTTGACTCGCATATGCTCTAGCGGCCATGGGAGTTCGAAACACTCGTCCATACCTTGGTTTTCAGACTGAGGGGTCTCTCCACTCACAACCGCTGCAGAACCGGCTGCAGCACCGAGTGGCTTGCCACTCTTTGACGTCCTAGGGACGTCCGGCTCGTTGCCAGCTAGCTCAGCGCTAAGACTGAGCGTTTTCAGACCTTTCGGACCATTGCCTCCGGTTATAGGTCTGTTTTGTACAATCGGCAGGGATGAAGCCGTCTGAGTTGGATTCACCTTCCTCACTTTGGAAGGGGTTTTGCCAAGCTCATCAGCATTCCGCTTGAGCATTTTAGGAGATGGATCGTGGAACATGTTTGCTTCCCTCCTGAAATTGGAACAAATGGGTTATAGTCGGGTAACAATCGTCTGATGTCTATAAAAGTTCACACAAGGGATGCAGGCGGAACTTACCCCAGCATTCTTGGCCGCCAGTTAGGCCCTCTTCTTCTCAAGCTGTTCCATCCGGATCTAGGCCGTAGACTTGGCAGGCGTCTTTTCAGCATCCACCATTTCTAGACCTTTTTCTGCAAAAAGAAACCGGTTGATTAGACAAAACAAAAATCACAATAATAGAAACGGCAACATAATGCCAGCTAAATGGTTAACGTACGTCTCTCAACCATGGTACTAAGACCACAGGCGGAGAGGAATGCCTCATCCTTGAGCCAGTCCGGATGGGTATCCAATTCTTGGGCACTATTATTTCCGAGCCATCGTCTAGGGGTGCAATTGTGGTTTTGAAAAACTCCGGCTCTAATATTTCAGCCAAGCCTTCTTAAGAACGTGTGGAAGGGCACACTTCTTACCTAAGAGAGCCGGCTCCTTGTTGTACCGGCGGAGAAAGCGGTTGTGTCGCAGAGACAGGGGAAGAGACTAAATAAAACTTGCTCTTCCAGTTGGTCCACTTGGACGGCTTGTCCAGAGTCATCATGTATTCCGAGAGTGTGGTCAAAGTATACCACGCCCCCAGCTGCCTGGGGCTTGGTTCATGCAATGCATATGAGCGAACGCCTTATAGATAAGCATAAGATTTTGCATCTCGCAGGTGGCAATATAACTCTGAATGTTCACCCATGAGTTGGGTGAGAGTTGCCATACGCCTAACTCATAACCCCTCAAGAAAGCTCTAATTACTTTGTGGAGGGGAAAGCGGAGGTCGACTTTAAATGCCACCTCATAGCAGCCAAAATAGTTGTGGGCATGGTCAATATCGTCCTCCCAGACGACAGTCGCCTCTGGAGGCGGCACAATTATTTCCTAACCTTTCCCCATTGGGCACTTGTCCCTAAAAGCTTCAAAGCTAGCTTCCAAGGTAATTCTATCCCTGGCGGACATGCGTGTCTCAGTCGGGTTGGTCATAGACGGCCCCTTTGATGACTCACCCTCCTGGCAGTTGGCATCCGCTTGTAGGGAGCTTGCCTCAGAATCAGATCGTTGGACCACCTCTTTGTCATCTTCCTGTTCGGATTCGTTTTGCGCACTAGGGGCAGAGACAAATCCCTCACCGTTTGTCTCATTTAAAATCCCATCACTAGGAGTGGTCGGGGGACTCGGAGGAGTATCTGCCTCTTGCTTATCCGGCTTATCATATTCCTTAGACGACGTAACCTCATCAGCCGGCACTTCCAAAGTGTGCATTCTATGTCTTGGCCTTGTAGCCGTCTGTTTGACCCTCGCCATTATTGTGTCCTGCACAGACAAAGAGACGGTCGGATTCGGGAAACTGAGAAAGAAGGGTATGTTAATCCTGCTTATTTTTTTTTAAGAAAAGGCAGCAGTTTGAACGGCTTCCCTTTATACTTTTGGGAGCGGTTCAACCCAAACTTCTTCCAATTAGTGGTCTGATGTTTTTTTTTTTTTGGCGGGTTTTTGGAGAGATTTAGAAGCGGATTTCAAGAACCGCTTCCTATTTGGGGCTTCCCATTACCTTTTTTCTTCTAGTGAAGGCAGATCCAAACACCCAGAGACGGAACCCTTAATCCTAGACTCAGCAGTACAAGGAGACCAACTGGTTATTGACCTAGGTTGTGCCGTGTGTGCTAATGGTGAATCCTTTTATTAAAAGCTATATATATATATATATATACAAACAGTAAAGCTTGAAAGAGCTGAGAAGGGGAGAGATGGCTACCTTAATGTAGCTTGCTGAAACGAGTCTCAAGCGTTGACCAGTTGTGCCCGTTTCAACGAAAATAGCAGACGAAAGTTTTTGCGGAAGTTACAGCAGGCGGCAACTAGAGTCTCTCTCTCTAGAATTCTCTCTTCTCTCTCTCTCTCTCTCTCTCTCTCTAGACTTTTTCAAATGTCAAATATGAGGGAGGAATGGGGGGGGTAAATGCTTATTTATAGAGGGGTAAAAACGAGAGCATCCCCGTAATTCCCTACAATAATGTCGAAGGTGCGGAAAGTTAAAAATTGTTCACCACTATCAGAGTGACATGCGTCACAGGTGCCACGTGGCACGCCATGTCACCTCTGTGAGGGGCAAATGATTTGGGTAAAAATATCCATACTACGTGGCTCAATAAGAAGGGTACACGTGTCACCCCTGGATAGGTCCAATAAGGGCCACACACTAGCTGACACGTGGCATCCCCAATCAGTAAAGGAAAAATGCAGCCTTCAAGGCCCAATTCCCGAGAAAGCCGTAAAACGGCGCAGCCCACCAAATCTAGGTCAAGATAACCTAAGAGAGGGCACCTTTTCCAATGACCTTATAAATAGGGAGATTTTCCCAATTTCAGGGACACATTCAATTATTACAACACAATCAATTCTCTCACATTAGAGAAAAACACCTGATCTCAGGATCCAAGAAGATCTAACTTTACTTTCCGCACCTTTTTACATTCTTCGATCGGTTTTAACTTGATCGTCGGAGGAAGAGCTCCTACTGCCGGGGCTCTCCGTTGTCTCGCAGGTACAGGCGCCCAGAATTCAGGCTTAGTGACGTAACTCTCCCGAGGGACACAGAAAACCCTGAAACACTTTTCATCTAAGCCATTAATATTGTTGAATTATATCATGTTTTTGTCGTTCAAATTTGTGACATGTAAGGTATTATTCACATACATGTTTCAACAACAAAGTTTCAGATGTTTAAGTTGATGTTTAGAAATATATTATTGTTTTGGGTATAGTAACTTTCTAAAGTATGCAAGAATCATATTGAAATGTTACAGAATTTACAGTTGTTCATGTTCATCATAGTTTCATACTGCATTTGCTTACAATGATATGATGCTATAATGTTATTTACATCAGTTTTCTTTGCATATATTTTCTTGTACTATGCATGATTTGAATTGAAGTATAGATATACATGAATTATGTTTAGTAAAGAAAACTTCATATCCTTTTTTATAAAGGGAAATTGGGTATAATGTGTTGTTGCTTGCAGTATTTCAGTTATGTAATTATGTTATGAATTTCGAAAGTAAAATTATTAGAAAAACTTCATTTTGAACTTTCATGAACTTCTTGACTGGAAAATTGGATTATTAGCTGACAAATGAACTCTTCATAACTTCATTTTTGTTTTCTTTTTGTTTCCTTATCTTGTGCTGATTTCATTACTTGTGTTGATTATGTTAAAGTATAGTTGGTAATAAATCATATCAGATTTCCAAATATTGAAACATGACTTATAAGGTTCTGCGATTGAAAAACAGAATGGAGAAATGGGAGGCGAAAAATATGGAACAATTAAATTGGGTTCGAATCCAGCCTCTTAAAAGATGGAGGGGAGCAGGAAAAGGGAGAAATTTTGTCATTACTTTATAATCGTAGGCATCTTGCCAGGAAGTTGGTTGGCTCATCATGAAGTAGATCAGGGTGGCTGGTATACTACCATAGTGAAACTGCCTTTTCTTTTTTTTTTTTTTTACGTACGTACTGGAGTTATAACATTTGAATTTCTCTTACATTCTACGATCCAAAAACGGATTCTATCAAATATTTTTCATTCTCTATGATCATCTTTATTTCAGGTATTCGAGGAATTCTACTGAATAGACGAAACATCCTTATTATGTCTGTTTCAGGGTTTTTTCGGAAGTCCTACGGGAGAGTTACAATTCCAAGACTGGTCTCTGAACGCCTGTAAACGACGGAGACTCCGGTGGGGTGGAGTTCCGCCTCCGACGATCAAGTTAGAACGTGTTCGACGATGTAAAGTGCGGAAAGTAAAGTCTCTCTCGGATTCCGAGGAAGTATCTGCAATTAATGATTGCTCGGATTTTTGGGAATATTTCTGAATATCCATCATGATGGAATCATCTCCCTATTTATAGGGTCTCGAAATGCGTGCCCCTATCCTAGGTCACGGAAACCTAGGACTGGTGGGCTTCCTCGGGAATCGGGCCAGAAAAGCCGGTATTTTTCCCATTCAATAGAGATGCCACGTGTCAGCAGGGGATTGGTTATATGTGAACCTCTCTTGAAGTGACACGTGTCACCTTCCCATTAGACCACGTGTCCTGGGTAAAAATACCCAAAACATTTGCCCCTCACGAGTGTCACGTGGCAAGCCACGTGGCACCTATGACACCTGTCAAGCGGCAACTGGAGAATGGCTTTGTAACCGTTCGCCTTCTAGGGAAATTATGGGGATGCCCCTTGAATTACCCTTCTATTAATAGATTTTACCTTTCCACTTTTGGACATTTCAAAAAACTAAGAAAGTAACTTCCTTGTTTTAGAGAGATGAGCTCTGCCAACTGCCTGTATAACTTGCAAGCAATTGCTTTCATTTCACTACTCATAGCCGGTACACGCCTGAGCATTTGTCAGAGCTGCATCATATTTCAATACTAGCACAGCCAGGTCACTGTCTGTATAGTTTGCAAACAGTTGTTCTTTTTTCAAGGGGTACATCCGGTTATCTTTTCTAGAACCGCCTGCGTACCCTTCAAGCAAGCTTTGGCATTTCAAGTGGGTACAACCGGTTGCCCGTCTGAGTCTTCTAACAAGCGATTACTCAGTTTCCGCCTGTCAGTTCAGCTGGTCACCGTTTGACTACTTTGCAGCTCATCTCATAGGTACCGTTTCACCTCTTCTAAACTCTTTCATATATTTCTATTTGTGTATCTTTTACTCCATTAATGGATTCACCAATAACATATACGGCACACCATAGTTTAGTGGGCGGCTGGTCCCCTGGAACGGCTGAGTCTAGAACTGGGGGAGCCGCCTCTGGTGCCTGGATCACTCTTGCTCATCTCCTAATCCAACCGTCTCCGTGTCTGTGTAGGATACTATGGCTATTACTAGGAAGACGGCTGTAGATCCGGAGTATAGAGAGGAGAGCACTGAAGAAATGCCGCCTGAGGTAGAACAGGCCAAGATGGAAAGAGGATCCCCCTCGGGCACTGATAAGCCTTATTATCATGGGTTGAGAGAAGCATTTTAGGGTGTGTTTTGATGCTTTATATGTACTTTTGTTAGCTTTTGTGAGTTTTGGGCTGTGATCTCACTTATGTGCAAAAGGCGGGATTTATGAGTATAAGTGAGTGAGTGAGCTCGGGAACCAATGAAGAGTTATGTAAGAAGGATGGACCTTGGCTCGTGATTTGAGAGTTGTGATGGAGCATGGAAGAGCAAGGAAGAAAGCTTGAGGAAAAGGTGAAGCAAAGCAAGAAGAAGAAGCAAGGAAAGAAGGCAAAAACAGCAGGAACCGCTGCCAGGGCCGCTGGCAGCTGGCCAGAGCCGCTGGCAGCGGGTATACCAGAGTGAGGGGCTGCCAGAGCAGCTGCCAGCGGGTCCGGAGCAGCTGGCAGCGGCTCTGGCAGAAATTCGGGCTGTTTTGGTTAATTTTCAGCAATTTGGCTTTGTTTTGGCTCGTGTTTTGGATATTATTTTATTATTATTATTGTGTTATGTTATTAAAATATAGAAACATATAAATAGCTCAGTTTTAATTAAGTTTGAAGTTAGAGAAGGAGAATTAAGTCTTGAGAAAAAAAGCTTTCTAGGGTTTTCTTGGAATTTTCAGAATTCTTTGTTTTGGAATTAGAATCCATGGAAGCTTAATCTTCCGGATTCTTGGTTAAAGATTGAAGCTTTTAGCTACGAATTGTGAGATCTTTCTTCTCTTAATATCTATTGAATATATATTGTTCCTTGAATTAATTTCATGATTTGCTTTAATCAATTGCTAGGTTAGAATTATTGGATTCGCTTGCATCTAATTAATCTTTCCAAAGTAGCAACTTTAGGTTATTGATGCATGCTTTTGGTTGATAACTTGAAGAGGGAATAATATTATTGAAGAAATTAGACCGCTTGTGTTAATTTATTCAATCCTTGTTGATTTCTCCGTTTATTTTCTTCTTGTGGATAATTTAGAGCGCTTGTCTTGAATTGTGCATTGGAAAGGGTTAGAAAGGAGCGCTTTGCTATTTCTAACTATTTATGAGAATTTAGAATCTAGGAATTCTACAACAAGGTGTTCAATAGAGCTTGATTGAGGAGACTTCTATGATCAATTTGTATGTTCATTAGTGGATTTCGCATAACCAAGACCGTTCTTCTCATTGATTACCTATTCATTACGTTCGTTGTTCTTACTTAGTTCATTTATCATCATTGCTCGTGAAACCCCCCCTCGTTACTTAGGTTACTACCGTCCTAGAGTATTTCCACTTAGGTTTCCAGTTATTAGTCCCTTTTTCCCTGTGGATTCGAACTCGACTTCCCTAACTACGTTTATTTGCAGTTAGCTTAGTTGTGATATTTTTGGTTGCATACGACTGAGGCACACCAAATTTTGGCGCCGTTGCCGGGGACTTAGGCGTTACCGTTTAATTGTTTATCTTAGTAGAATTTATTTTAGGATTGTTCTTAGCTATTTTTTCTTTGTTTGTTCGCTAGGGTATGATAAGTACCCGTTCTGCTAACAAAGAAGTTTTGCAGTTTGATCCAGAAATTGAAAGAAATATTTCCAGGTTGCGAAGAGAGGCAAGAACAAACCCCAGTGAATCAACATACATCTTCAACATTCAAGAAGAGGGAGTGATGGCAGAAAATCGAACACTGAGAGAGCTAACAGCTCCTAACTTGAACCAACAGCCATTGTGCATCGCATATCAGCAGTTGGAGGAAGGTGCTAATGTTGAGATCAAATCTGGTCTAATTCATCTATTGCCGGCATTCCATGGCATGAAGGGTGAAGATCCAAATAAACATCTGGCAGAATTTCATGTGGTATGTACTAGCATGAAACCGATTGGGATGACTGATGAGCAAATTCAGTTGAGAGCATTTCCTTTTTCTCTCAAAGATGCAGCGAAGGATTGGTTTTACTATCTTCCCCCAGGGAGCATAACAAATTGGGCAGGTTTGAAGAAGTGTTTCTTAGAGAAGTATTACCCAGCCACTATTTCTGCAAGCCTTAAGAAAGCTATCAGCAATGTGGATCAGAAGGAAGATGAGTCCTTGTATGAGTATTGGGAGAGATTCAAGAGATTGTGTGCTAGTTGTCCGTACCATGGGTATTCCGATCAAGACCTCATCCTATACTTCTATGGAGGTCTAACAGATGATGATTTGAGGATGGTGAATGCAGCAAGTGGTGGAGGGCTAGTGAATAAGACTCCAGGAGATGCAACTAGGCTGATTGCAGAGCTAGCAGAGAATTCTAGGCAGTTCAGTCAGAGAACTCCCACGCGCCGGGTGAATGCAGCAAATTCAAATACAACTGAGTTAGAGAGTCAAGTAGCTGTTTTGACTTCTATGATGCGTGAGTTCATGGTGAACTCAAGGAATCCACAGCAACTGAATGCTTGTGGTTTATGCACCTCCACAGGACATCCCACTGATGCATGTCCTCAATTACAAGAGGAACAGAATGAGCAGGCCAATGCAATGGGTTTCCAAGGGCAAGGTCCTCAGAGAAGATATGATCCATATTCGAATACATACAATCCAGGATGGAGGGATCATCCAAATTTGAGATATGGGAATTCCCAGGGGAACCAACAACAACAGCAAAATGCTCAAGGCCAGCAGCAATATCAGCAATATAGGGCACCATTGGCCAAACCTCAAGGCCAAAGCTCAAATTCGAATGATATGTCAACTGATGAAATGATTAGATCACTAACTTCTAATGTTTCTACTATGCAGCAAAACATGGTGCAATTCCAGCAAGAGACCAAATCCAGTATTCAGAATTTGGAAAGTCAAGTGAGTCAAATTTCAAGTGCAGTGAGCAGACTTGAAGCTAAGGATTCGGGAAAACTTCCATCTCAAACGGAGTTGAATCCTAAGCAACAAGCCAACGCTATTACATTGAGAAATGGCAAGGAGCTCAAAAAGACACTGAAATTGCAACTAAGAGGGCTGAAGAGTTGATTGGAGCTGAGGAGAAGGAAGTGGAACATGAAGCTGTAGCAAATCCTCCCACTTTTCCATCTTATGAACCCACACCACCTTTTCCCGAAGCTTTGAAAGAAACAAAGAGGTATGAGAAAGACAAAGACATCTATGAAACATTCAGCAAGTGTGAAGGTGGGGGAATTGAATGAACATTCCAAGCTTCCACCTATACCACCAGGTTCAACAATCGGCCCGTCTGCAATTCCGGGCAAGAAATTGTCCCATTTATACCACAAAGCAAAGAATAGGTTGTGGCATGACAAGATGATTGCTAGGAAGAAGGTTAAAGTCGGTGAAAAAGTACTCCTATATCAATCCCGACTTAGATTATTTCCGGGAAAACTTCGGTCCCGTTTGGAGGGCCCTTTTCAAGTGGTGAATGTATATCCGCATGGAGCAGTTGAAATTCAAAGCCTCGAGACCGATAAGATTTTCAAAGTCAATGGCCAAAGGCTCAAACCCTACTTCGAGGGTTTCAAAACCGAGAACGTGGAGTGCATCGATCTCTACGAGCCATCAATGGAGTAGCGAAGTGGGATGAGCCGCGTCGAGCCAACGACGTAAAACAAAGGCGCTAATCGGGAGGCAACCCGATCGAAAACTCTTCCCCATTACTTTTCGTAGTTTAGTTTTTATTTTTTTCGTGTGATGTGAAGAGTGTTTTTATTGTTTTTGTGTAGGTGGAGGCCTTGGGAGCAATTTTTATGCGCGAAACGCAGCAAAAACAGAGCAAAACAGAGACAAGGGGGGCCTTCCCTGCAGAAGCCGCTGGCAGCTGCTCTGCAGCCGCTACCAGCGGGTCTTCTTGCAGCCCAAACCCCTTTGTTTCTGTCCCAGCCGCTGGTAGCTGCTCCTGAGCCGCTGCCAGCGGGCCCCCCCTCTACGTTTTGTTAATTTCAAAAAAAAAAAAAAAAAAAAAAAAAAAAAAAAAAAAAAATTCACCAAAATCTGCCAGAGCCGCTGGCAGCGGGCCTCAAGCCGCTACCAGCGGCTCCTACAGCTCTCCCCGATTTTTTTTTTCCCCTTATTTCCCCTTTTCCAACTCCAACTTCATTATCCCCCAATTCACATAAACCTTTACTCCTTTTCTTCTCCTTCTCTCTACTCATTCATTCCCCTACTCCAATTATATCAAATTCCTACCAATTTCCCTTTCCCAAATCTTCATCTTTCATCAAATTCTCAATTCCCATCACAATTTCACCTAAGGTTTACCATTTTTCTTGATTTCAATTGTGAAATTGAGTTGGTTGTGTGGACTTGCAAGCTTAATTTATTTTCATTGAAGGTGAAGGTGAAGGTGCAAGTGAACATATTCCTTTTTATAGCCATGGGTAGAGACAACAAGAGGTCTAAAGAATCATCTCCATCAAGACCCTCAAGGGCAAGAGGCAAGGGGCTTCTTCAAGTCAAGGGGAGGCACCTCCATTGCCTCAAGGGGATGGTTTCATGGGTGTTCGGTTGCATTCCAAGGAGAAGGGCGTATGGACTAAGCTTCAACAACCCCGACGAACGGTGCAATGCACCAAGTTCTTTGACTTAGAAGCTCTACAAGAGCTAGAGATGGAGGAAGGAGTGCGGCTCTTGCTAAGGAACGTGGGTCTCGAGAATTTCATGACCAAATGCGCTCCCACCTATGTCAGGTATACATATGAATTCCTTTCAACGCTTACTAAAGGACGTGAACAAATATCCTTTAATTTGAACAATAGGAATTATGTGATGTCTTATGATGATTTGCGTATGGCATTTGGTTGGGATGCACCCCCATTGGTGAACCGTTGGGGTGATTATAGCATGTACTCGTCCCGAACATTTTGGAGGGCTATAACTGGTTGTGAAGTTGACCCTCATGGTGATCATAGCTTCAAAATCACCCACCCATGCCTTAGACTGGTGCATAGGTTTATATCGTCCACTATTCTATGCCAAGGGGAGGCCACTAAGGTCCCCAAAGTCACATTGTCGTATTTGTGGGCGATGACCCCTGAAGGTGTCGGTACGCCCAATTGGGTGGAGATTTTTGTTGATAGTTGTGTAAAGGTGAAGTCCAACTCCAGTGGCCATATTAGTATGGGTGGCATGGTCTCTTTGCTAGCCTGTTATTTGAATGTTCCACCCCCTGAGGATCTTGTGCCAGTAGACTCGACATACTTGACATATAACATCATGACTCTGGTCAAGATCGGTTTATTATCGCGTTCCCCCGTCGCCGGTAGTTATTTCTGGCGATACGGATCGCAGGGTTTGAACTATTTGAGACTTCCTCGTCCCGAGGGACGAGCATTACCTTTTGGCCCTACTGCTGCAGACTTTTTCCTTCCGCCCGACCCGGATGTTGCTCTTTATTTGGGAGATGCTGAAATCATAGTTGAGAACATGGGAGAGGAGAATCCCGATGTTCATATGGGCGGAGAGTTTGTTGATGAGGAAGGGGGTGAGGATGCTGCTGGAGTGCAGCACGATGATTGGCCTCGATGGAGGGCTGATGTGGATGATAGACTAGAGGAGGTGTGCGATGGGATGCACGAGCTGCTTGCATATCAAAGAAGCATGAGTCGGTTTTACACCACTCAGTATCCGCAGTATGAGCCTCCAACTGAGGCGTTCATGGATCATTTGGCATCCCGTGCTTTGCGTCGTTCCGAGAGGCGTGCTTCTCGGGGCGATGCCGGCTCTTCTGGCTCTGGAGGTCCCTCTCATTGAGATGGTAACGATTTTCTTCCTTTTCCCTTACTTTTGGTTTCATTGTAGTTGTTCTTGCATCGAGGACAATGCTTCATTCAAGTAGGGGGGGAAGAAATTCTTGCATATATTCTTTGAATTTTGTATAGTTATCTTGATTTCATGTTTTGTATAACTATCTTAATTGTGGTTCAATGAAGCAAGCTTGAAAAAAAAAAAACAGAAAAAAGTAAAAAAAAAAAAAAAAGAAAGAAAGAAAAAAAAAAGAAAAAGAAACCCGCTAAGTCGAAAACCTGAAAAGGCGGCTTAGGCAAAAATGGGGGCCCGGTTAGGTTGAAAACCCGAAAGGGCGACCTAAGCAAAAAAGTGGCTAATGAGTGGGTGAGAAAGTGAGATTTGGAAAAAGATGAGAGGCTAGGATGAAAACCCGAAAGGGCTCCTAGGCAAAATGAGAGAAAAAAGAGAGAAATGTTCATGAATTTGATTTTTCAAGGAAATTCCGCATCTATTTGCCGGAGTCGGTGTCATAAGGGGAGGAGATATAAGGAGGTGTCGGGGTAGGTTTCATCTTGGTGATTTTGGGAGATAGTTGAGATTTTGGGGGAATTTGTTGATCATCTTAGGAATTTGAGAGCATGAGTTGTTTGTTTTCACTCTTGAATGTGGAAGTGTTTTTATGAGATTTTTGGTTAAGTTGAGTTTTTGTTTGCCCAATTTTATCAAAAATTTCATTTCTTTAGGCGGTTGAGAATATTCATACTCATGGCTATGCGTTTATCGTTCCAAGTTGATTTTGGGGATGAATTGATAAATAAGAAAAAAGGGAGATTTAAAGTGTGAAGTATGGGGGAGTGTGATTGTGATTGGTTGATAAGTACTAGGATGTTTTGTTGAGTTTGAGTGCGTAGAGCTAGTTTGATTCCACCATCTTCTGTTTTGAACCTTAGTGAGGAGGATGTGTTTTATTCTCTAAGTTTACTCGAGGGCGAGTAAAGGTTCAAGCATGGGGGAATTTGATAAGCCTTATTATCATGGGTTGAGAGAAGCATTTTAGGGTGTGTTTTGATGCTTTATATGTACTTTTGTTAGCTTTTGTGAGTTTTGGGCTGTGATCTCACTTATGTGCAAAAGGCGGGATTTATGAGTATAAGTGAGTGAGTGAGCTCGGGAACCAATGAAGAGTTATGTAAGAAGGATGGACCTTGGCTCGTGATTTGAGAGTTGTGATGGAGCATGGAAGAGCAAGGAAGAAAGCTTGAGGAAAAGGTGAAGCAAAGCAAGAAGAAGAAGCAAGGAAAGAAGGCAAAAACAGCAGGAACCGCTGCCAGGGCCGCTGGCAGCTGGCCAGAGCCGCTGGCAGCGGGTATACCAGAGTGAGGGGCTGCCAGAGCAGCTGCCAGCGGGTCCGGAGCAGCTGGCAGCGGCTCTGGCAGAAATTCGGGCTGTTTTGGTTAATTTTCAGCAATTTGGCTTTGTTTTGGCTCGTGTTTTGGATATTATTTTATTATTATTATTGTGTTATGTTATTAAAATATAGAAACATATAAATAGCTCAGTTTTAATTAAGTTTGAAGTTAGAGAAGGAGAATTAAGTCTTGAGAAAAAAAGCTTTCTAGGGTTTTCTTGGAATTTTCAGAATTCTTTGTTTTGGAATTAGAATCCATGGAAGCTTAATCTTCCGGATTCTTGGTTAAAGATTGAAGCTTTTAGCTACGAATTGTGAGATCTTTCTTCTCTTAATATCTATTGAATATATATTGTTCCTTGAATTAATTTCATGATTTGCTTTAATCAATTGCTAGGTTAGAATTATTGGATTCGCTTGCATCTAATTAATCTTTCCAAAGTAGCAACTTTAGGTTATTGATGCATGCTTTTGGTTGATAAATTGAAGAGGGAATAATATTATTGAAGAAATTAGACCGCTTGTGTTAATTTATTCAATCCTTGTTGATTTCTCCGTTTATTTTCTTCTTGTGGATAATTTAGAGCGCTTGTCTTGAATTGTGCATTGGAAAGGGTTAGAAAGGAGCGCTTTGCTATTTCTAACTATTTATGAGAATTTAGAATCTAGGAATTCTACAACAAGGTGTTCAATAGAGCTTGATTGAGGAGACTTCTATGATCAATTTGTATGTTCATTAGTGGATTTCGCATAACCAAGACCGTTCTTCTCATTGATTACCTATTCATTACGTTCGTTGTTCTTACTTAGTTCATTTATCATCATTGCTCGTGAAACCCCCCCTCGTTACTTAGGTTACTACCGTCCTAGAGTATTTCCACTTAGGTTTCCAGTTATTAGTCCCTTTTTCCCTGTGGATTCGAACTCGACTTCCCTAACTACGTTTATTTGCAGTTAGCTTAGTTGTGATATTTTTGGTTGCATACGACTGAGGCACACCAGGCACACCCCACTCCTAGTGATGGGATTTTAGTGTCCGAAAATGGAGACGGAGAAGAGGCCGCATCCGTATCTGGTCAGGAGGAGGCGGATGTGATTTCCCCTGAGAAAGACGGGAGTGAATCCGCCTCTGGGTCTGACTCCGTTGCCTCTAGCAGCTCTCTATCTCCGGATGTGGATAGTGAGGAAGAGGAGAGGCCAACAAGGAATAACAAAGGAGATCCACTTCAAATCAATATCTTAGCAAGAGACAAGGCTAATATGGAGAGGCACCTGGAGACGGTTAAACTCAAGCGTCCTCTAGGGAAGGGATATACCATCCGGGTGGCGCTTGAGCTAGGGACCATAGCCTGGAATGACGACCAGCCCAATGCCAATAAATATTTCGGCTGCTACAAGGCGGCATTTTTGGCTGGGCTCCGCTTCCCCCTTCACAATGCAATTAAGGCTATCCTTAGAGGATATGGCCTAGGCGTGTGGAAGTTAACCCCAAACTCCTAGGTTAACATTTTGGGCTACATCTGTTGGGTTTCGTAGTGACCCTCACTACGCGAAAAAGAAACCCCCCAAGACCCGCCCCGATAACTAAAGCAATTAAGACAAGCATAAACATAATTAAGCAATAATTAAAAGAAGAGTGAAAGAAGTTATACCCTCGATGCGTGCTTCACTCGCAAATCGAGCTCTTACTTCGAAAGCTCGAGTGTCACTAGTGTGAACGCCTCCAACGGCTCGTACCCTCGAACCCGACCTGAACGGTCCAAGTCCCGAAGGTTAGTCGGGACCAGACCAATAAAAACTGGAGTTTAACGAACTAAGAGGTTTTCTCACCTTAAGGGAGATGCCTCATTGAGTTCTACTCAAGTGGTTTTTCCCAAAACCCAAACTTAGGTATTTATAGGGAAAGTAGACTTGAATCTCCCTTCTCCCATCCATGTGGGAGAATTGCATTTTCCTACTAATTTATTTTAATCAAAAATAAATTAATGAATAATGCAATCAATGAGTTACAAGTGTCAAATGGAGGAAGAATGGTTAGGTGAGGACCATTCCAAGAAGAGGGGGGGACCATTGCCTTGATGCCCAAGGCAATGCCCACAAGCCTTGGTCCCCTCACCCAAACCGTATCCACCATGTGGCTGGGACAGCTGGCTGCCAGCCAGCCTTGGCTGCCAAGGCGGCCTTGCTGGCGCCTGGTGCCTCGGCTGTGCTAGCAAGCCAGCTAGCACAAGCATGCGCACAGCATGCGAGCTGCTGCTATGGCATGGCGTGTGCTGGGCGCTGTCTGGAAAGGATGCTAGCCCATGCTACTGCTGACCCCGCAATACGCCCACCCAACTCTCTCACGCACAGCCCGCATTGCTAGCAAGGCCCAGCCCTGCGATGATGCGTGCTTGCGAGAGGCTAGCTGCTGGGGCGCGCCATTGCCTAGCACCATTCGTAGCCTTGCACGCATGAACCTAGCACGCTGCTACGTGAGGCACACGCACACACGCACTGCCCAGCTTGCCTAGCAAGCTGCTGGCTGGTGCGTGTGTTGCTTGCGATGCTGCGAAGCACTAGGCTGCCATGGTCATGTTGCTGCTGCCAGCGTCTAGCATGCTAGCAAGGCTGCTAGCACCCAGCGTGCTAGCTAGGCTGCCAGCGCCCAGCATGCTAGCAAGGCTGCTAGCGCCCAGCGTGCTAGCTAGGCTGCTAGCTCCCAGCACCATGCACAGCATAGCATGCTGCTATGAGATGGTGTGGGGCTGCCATGGCCAGCTAGCATCATGAGCCTAGCATGCCTAGCATACTAGGCTTGCGATGGGGCTTGCCTAGCCTAGCACTCACATGGTTAGGCCAATGCGAGGCTACAGCTAGGCACGTACTTGTAACTCGATTGATTTTACGTCTCGTCGAATTCTAAATTCGACTCGACTTGCGACGCTCGATCTCGACGCTCTAAGCTCGATATCCAACGTCTTTGTTCGTAAAATTCCGACGACTCATCAAAATCCTTCGGATTGATTCGTCGTCTCGGATCGTTTGTTCGATTGGGTTCGACCCGAAGGGTTCAGTCAGGATTAAGATGTAATATTAATTGTACATTAATATTACTGATCGAAAGCGGCCTCCACCTAGACATTCCGATCACTTGACCTTACTGAAGAATTAGCTTTCCGATAACTCTGTACCCTCTATCGGAATAATACACTTGTTGGAAGGACACCATTCCTTTCAATCTCCCACTTGTCCTTCCGGACAAGTGTGTATATAGTGTATAGCCCATTTCCTATGTCTCTTAATTTCTCTTCATGAACTATAAGGTAAGATTCATTGTCATCCTTATTACGTTCAGAAGTGTTTCTCGATCTCCGAGTTTGACTGTCAATAAGCAGATGATTTCTAAAATCTATCTGAGCACGGCCATGCATTTTCACAGTCTCGCTCTTCGAGCGGCCTTTTAAACAACAAAGACATATTCCCTATTGTTATTAGGGGGACATTCCCAGTCTCGTACTGTAAGCTTCCCTTACTAAGAGGGCCTAGCCGCCTGAGTGTTGCCGTTATAATCCCCAGTTACGGCAGACGTTTGACAACATCAAAACGACTAGTACTCAAACAAGAGAACTTCAACAATACTCATGGTTGAGGAAAGAGGTTCCGATAGTTATAATGAGATATGTACTTATGACAATTTTGAATCTCTTAAAGTACTCTCATAGGTCGATCCGGTGTAGTTCCAAACTAGCACCTGTGCAAATGATTCATGACTACTATGTCCTTGCAGCACAAGAAACGGTGCTGTAAATCATACTACACACTAATCTCTGGTGGTCATTAATCGTCCATCTATTTAAATGACCTCGATTAGGGACAATTTTCGATTTAAATATTCAATGTTCACTTAACAGGTGTTTCTTTATCCAAGACATGGTCTTGATACTCTGTTTTGAATATTTTCACAAATCGAATGGACTCATTATTTGATTCTAAACCATAATCAAATAGTTTGTGGAATTTTATTAGTAAAATTTTAATTCCACCATGAAACTCTATAATGTTTCATCTTATGATAAATGGTTTTCTTCAAATGTTTCAAGAGTAATACTCTTCATCAAACATTAATAGAAATCACACCCATACTTAAAATGCTTGATTTCTTTTATGCAATTGCGAATGTTGTTGTTCACTTATTGCATAGGTTTAGCCATTATTACTTTGCAAATCTTAGCATCTTCATTATCGAATAATAAGACAATAAGATTTTGAGAGTGTTATGGATCATATGTGATTTAGGATTTATTGTCCAAGTGATGGCTCTCACTCATTTTCATGACTTGAGATCTTTCAACTTGACAACCTACAATCAACGTTCGACAACGAACTTTCCATTGAACACTTTCTCATTATTGCCTTCCAGGCAACAATATTCTCAACGTATATTTCAGTAGACATTCTGACGTTGCTTTGCTCGGATTTATTCCGAACGACTCACAAAGATTTGGGAGGCCCTAATCACTTGTGATTATGGAAATTTACCTTAAATTTCCGCACATTATACATGGATTCACATCCATGTTACCATTCTCAAGCCACGACACATTCTAGTTCGTGATTATAAGCGGCTTCCTTATTAAGGATCTGATCCTTGCTAAGTATGTGCTTGCAACATCAATTTCTCAAATTACAATTGTTTCTATGCGTCAAGAACTCATCCCCTTTTTACTTATCAAAGTACTTTGGATTTTCTTAACCATAATCTAACGATTCATCGCTTAGATTTAGATTGATTGGTATTTTATACTTTTCATGCTTTAAGCGTGTAAGTTTGTGGCGGTTCCATATCATAACGTACATGATGGTTTTAATTGTAGAACTATTCCCAATGTGATTCCATCCATGTAACTTTTAGCTCATCCAGTTTCACCGAGTCTTGCTAAATCGTTTGTTATGTAACATGGTTGAAAGTCTCTACCAGAGTCTTTCTTGTTTGACTTAGTATTTGCCCAGCTTATACTTAGTTCAAACATTTACTTAGCTTTATACATATGGGTCTAAAGCCTTTTCAAGTCCTTCATGTTTAACACGGTAAATTCCCTTACTCGTTTAAACGTTTTATTAAGTCTATCCAATAGATCTTAATTCCCACTATGTACCAAGTATCGCCTTTTTGCTTGGTCCATTGTCGAAAATCCTTTCAAGCCTAAGCATTTAGTATTTGAAAGTCATTTCACAATAGAGTTCATAAACTTCTTGTTTGGACCATACAAGATTGACTCTTGCTCCCACTAAACTTCTTGTTTATAAGAATTTCTATGATTCTCCATTAGTCAAACCTTTTATTGGCTTTATGAAAATACATATTCCAATTCCTTCATGCAATGCTTCATTTAATCCCACAATGGATTTCTTGAGCTTGCTTTCAAATCTAGCATTAAATAGATTTAAAAAACCCTTAGACTATTTCCATAGTCTCTTCCAAAATCCAATTTTAGGAAGGCGGTTTCGTATTTAGCCATATTTCATATGCGCAATTTTGCTAGTACAATCACGAAAAGACTTTAGCTTTCCAATTGGTGAATAGGTTTTTATTAAAATCAACACCGTGATTTAATTGTATCCTTTTCAACCAATCTAGCTTTGTATGCTTGTGCATTTCCACATTTGTTAGTTTTCTCCTTGAAAACTTATTTGCGATTGATGGGTCTGTCACCCTTCATGCAGATGAATCAAGTTCCAAACATTATTTACAAACATGGAGTCTATTTCGGATTTTATGGCCTCTAACCATTATTCGGAATTTGGATTTGTCGTAGCTAATTTACAAGACACCATTCCCTCACCATCCAATGGTGAATGGTATGCCTGTAAGTCTTAGGTTTATTTCTAAATTATTAAAAATTTATAGGATTCAATCCAAGCCTTTGGTGAATTCTATACCTGTACGGGGCATTGGGTTGAGCATTTATATTGTCTGTTTGATCTGACCAATCTTATCAACTGCTTCTAAAGCATTTTGATTGTCAGTTTTATCAAGTTGACATTGTTGCTCGTCCTCTCGAACTTCGTCGAGTTCGATTTTGAGCATTTGCATTGTCTGTTTGATTCTGACCAATCTTATCAACTGCTTCTAAAGCATTTTGATTGTCAGTTTTCTCAGGTTGACATTGTTGCTCGTCCTCTCGAACTTCATTGAGTTTGATTTTCCTCCCACTTGTCATTTTGGAAAGGTGTTACTTTCCAGAAAGACACCATTTAGAACAACAAATACTATGTCCTCAATTAGGTTGTGGAGGTAATGCTCGTAGTCTCACTTGAATACTTACAAAGAGACATGTATATCGTCTTTGGGTAAACGTTCGTTGTGAAGCAAACATTTAGCTCCCACTCGAGCTACCTTAGCCCTTATTGATCCACTTAGCTCCCACTGAGTTAATGAACTCCCACTGAGCTAAGAGCCCTAGACATATACTTGAAAAGACGCTAGAAACTATTTCTATCCATAATTGAATATGGTGTCCTTTCTTAGCTTCGACACTTTTGTTTAGTGTAACATTAGTCATTTGTGAAAATCTTTAAGAATTTTATAGGAAGGGATGTGATCAATCATCATTCGAGTCATTTCCAAATGGCATCGAGTTCTCCGTCAAGACACACTATGTTCTCTTGGAGCTCTTTATGAAATTTCAATTTCATAAGTTTGATATGATCACACTTGGCTCAAGCAAACATCACTTGATCTAATCTAGATGTTTTGATATCTTGCCAAGTTTATTCCATACTTCTTTGAACTTTCGAGCTACTCAAAGTCCAGTTTTCTCACATTTGATGAATATAGCCATATTCTTACAAATTCTTGTGAGACATTGAAGTTATGAATTCTATTTATCTTTCGGAGTCAATTGTCTATACCAAGCACAATACCTCCTTTGTTTGTCGATTTCAACAAGTAAGACTTGCTTGTCTTAGGATGATTCTAAATCGATCATATATCAAGAGTCTATCTAATAGAGCCTTGAGTATGTTCTTGTTGTTGTGACATTGCTAAAATGTTCGGAACACAAATCATGTTCATAATTTGAACTTTGTGAGTTTCATGGTTGTGAAATGTTTGTTTATAATCAAGCATTCTTGACTCATGGCTCATATGACCATGTCATTCAAGTACACCCAGCAACTATTGCTCTTTACTTTTGAATGTGAGTCTTTCCGTGTGTAAACGGATCATCTGCTGATTATGGAACACAATAACCATTATTTGTTCCAGCCTTAATTTTAAAAGGTCTTTTAAACAAAACAGATGACCTTACAACTGATGTAGCAGTACTTACTTCATTCAAATCTTGTAAGTCAATAACTTAGCTTGTCTTCATTAGTTTGAGGTCACTTTTCAAAGTGGAACACTCAAGCAGTATCCAATACTTGTGAAGATAACGAGCTGCTAAGTTAACATGAACTCATGGGTAAGAAAAGAATCTTATCCCATTTCTTTGTTCCTTGTTTCCTATATTTCTTATCATACGTCATCTCATAACTTTAAGAGTCATTTCTTTAAGAACCTTGACTTTTACACTTTGTTAGGCATAATTAAGCATCTAAAGCGCCGTGGAACAAAGTTCCATCTTTTCGTACTTGAATTGCTATATCAATGAGTCCTACTCATTTGTGTATGAAGCGAAAAGATATGTTGGTTGTCAACTATTGACAATTTTGAGTTTTTCAACTCAATATTTCATGTTTATCAAAACTACCTAGTATTTTGAAAACATGATATCCAACCGTCCTTTCGGACGTTAGTCATAAAAGTCAATTATGAGAGGTTGTATTTTGAAATGCTTTTCCATTTTGAGAACCATTCTCAAAAGATTTCCTTTACCAATCAATGGAAACAATATAATTTGATTAAGAATTCTACTAATATATAAGTGCAAAGTTTAACCATTTATCAAGATCATAATAAGTTTGAAATTCAAAGCATATATGTAAACTTTCAATCTTATAATGCGTTTTATCCACGCATTAAAAATGTCCCTTTTAGGCGAGAATAAAACGATTCCAAGATCCCAAAAATCAGAAAGTGATTAAGCATGCTTTGGCTTGTCTTAACACTTAATATCTTAGGGTAAGAAATCCAATTGCTAATAGCTCCAAGCTACTCTTGGTTCGATAAAACGTCGCATCTAATGCTTCCGTGACATTTTATCTCCATTGCCACGACATCTAAGGACTCCTTACTGATATCGTTGAGCTTAACCAAGACAACTTTTATACCTAGTATACCTTACGTTCCTAGGGAAGTAGTGATGTCTCGCTTTGGCGTAGTCCATCATGTACGCGCATTAGTTCGGTAAGTGTTGTTCTTAGAACGGCAAATTTTAGCTCAATATTATTAAGGGACTTAGGGTTTCTATGTCGGTTGATTTAAGTGAACTTAACTAATCACCGCAACATTTGAAATCCTAGACATGCATCTAACATTCAAATATATATAATCACAATATATATAAAACATAAAATAGATGCATTTGGCAACTAGCATGACCCCTTGAAATCTTCAATTTCCATGGGTCTTCATCTTGGCTCGTCTTCATCGAAACGCCGTCTTGAGACATCTCGGCCAAAATAAAATAACTAGCTAGTACGACTAAGATTAATCTAAAGTACAAAATTACTTAACGGTACGCAGACCGTATTTAGATTTACAAAAATACATAACGGACCGCAGTCCGTATTTTCTATCTTAGTCGGGCTCTACTAGTTGCCTTTTCAATAACCTGTTTTGAAAAACAATCTTCCATTCACCCATTCACTATTTGTGAATGGCCCATGCAAATTACGAAATACATAATTAAACACGCAAAACTAGTAACTAACTTAGGTGGTTAATCCGATTAACGCGCCTAATTAAAACTAGTCAAAGTTGTTCAATCCATTATTTCTAAAAGGCTCAAGTAATAAACTAAGCTCCCACTAAATTCCGCATCCATACTTAATTAATCCGATTAATTAAGTCGGCATAACCCATAATTTGTCAAAATCAAAATTTTGCAAACCGAAAAATCGAGGTTTTGACCTCGTTAAAATAATTACATAAAATTATTAAAGCCGAAAAAATTGCAAAATTCATAGCCCATGCATCGGAAAAACAACCCATACACAACGAGTGCGTAGCACCAAGGCTGCGATTGTGCTGTGTTGTGCTAGCATCATGCTCGCATGCTAGCATACGTGCATGTGCGTTGGCAGCCTGCCTAGCAAGTCCTTACTGCGCCTGCTAGCACCAGCACGCATCATGCTCGCATGCTAGCATACGTGCATGTGCGTTGGCAGGTGTGGCTGGCCTGCTGTGGGCTTGCTGCCTCGCTGCCTAGCAGCACTTGCGAGCAGTGCCCAGCAGCCACACACCACACGCAGCAGCACACTATAGCGCACTATTTGCTCCCCACACAGCAGCAACACAGCGAGGTGGGAGCACCACCATGCGCACCAAGGCAGCCACATGTGGGCTGCGAGAGCACCTCGGCTAGCCTTGGTGGTGCTTGGGTGTCTTTTGCCTCGATTTGTGTGCTTTTGACTCGGGATTTTAATCCCAATATTCGTGTGACAAAAATTAATTCTAAATTTATTTTAGAATCAATTTAGAGCATAGAGAAAATATAACAAGTCTAACTTAAATAAATTCAATTTTAATAGTGCACAAGCCTAAATTATTCAAGAACCATTCTTTGAATCAATTTTAGGTCTAACTTGATGCAACAAAATTGAAGGGCTACATCCATAATTAATTTAACCAAAATACAAATTAATAATGGATTTGACAAATGGGAGTTGGAAAAATAAATTAACCATCTAATGATAAAAAAAAAAATTTCAACTTTCATACTTGTGTAAAATATCAAGATTACATCTTCCAATATGAAGATTAATCAAATTTTACTCACAAGCATTTGAACTTCATGGACTTTAATCAACCAAACATGAAAAATCCAAACTTTGTTCAATATGGAATTTAGGGTTAAAGTTCCAATCAATTAAACATTTAAAGATTAGATCTTTAACTTACTTGGGAACTTAAAATTACACATTCACATCAAACATTCACACATTTATGCAATTTATTTGCATAATTGTGAAAAAACAAGTTTATGTGAAATAGAGCATATCTACTTAAGCACTAATTAAAACTCCATAATTATTCTTAAGGATAATTAAAATAGTAGTAGATTAGGGATGCCATAATGCATTTAATCTAACCTTGTAATGCTTGCATTAATCAAGGCTTAAGAAGATTTAAAACATTCGTTGAAAACGAAAAAACCCCCAAAAACTTGGGTTTCCGGTTCGAATTTGGCTTCTGGACAGCCCTAAAAGGGTTGAATCTGTTCCAGAATGTCGATTCCACCCAAAAATCACTATTTTTGAGCCAAAATCTGGGTTCGACAGCCAAATTGATAGAAAAATACGAGTTTTAAAATTAATTAAAACGAGTTTCTAATCTAATTAGAAAACCAAAACCAGAAATTAAATCTTACTTAAAAACACCTTAATTAATTAATAATTGCAATAATTAAAAGGAGCGCAGCTCCGATACCGCTGTTGGGTTTCGTAGTGACCCTCACTACGCGGAAAGGAAACCCCCCAAGACCCGCCCCGATAACTAAAGCAATTAAAACAAGCATAAACATAATTAAGCAATAATTAAAAGAAGAGTGAAAGAAGTTATACCCTCGATGCGTGCTTCGCTCGCAAATCGAGCTCTTACTTCAAAAGCTCGAGCGTCACTAGTGTGAACGCCTCCAACGGCTCGTACCCTCGAACCCGACCCGAACGGTTCAAGACCCGAAGGTTAGTCGGGACCCGGCCAATAAAAACTGGAGTTTTACGAACTTAGAGGTTTTCTCACCTTAAGGGAGATGCCTCATTGAGTTCTACTCAAGTGGTTTTTCCCAAAACCCAAACTTGGGTATTTATAGGGAAAGGAGACTTGAATCTCCCTTCTCCCATCCATGTGGGAGAATTACATTTTCCTACTAATTTATTTTAATCAAAAATAAATTAATGAATAATGCAATCAATGAGTTACAAGTGTAAAATGGAGGAAGAATGGTTAGGTGAGGACCATTCTAAGAAGGGGGGGGGGACCATTGCCTTGATGCCCAAGGCAATGCCCACAAGCCTTGGTCCCCTCACCCAAACCGTATCCACCATGTGGCTGGGACAGCTGGCTGCCAGCCAGCCTTGGCTTCCAAGGCAGCCTTGCTGGCGCCTGGTGCCTAGGCTGTGCTAGCAAGCCAGCCAGCACAAGCATGCGCACAACCAGCAAGCTACGCACAGCATGCGAGCTGCCGCTGTGGCATGGCGTGTGCTGGGCGCTGTCTGGAAAGGATGCTCGCCCATGCTACTGCTGACCCCGCAATACGCCCAGCCCAACTCTCTCACGCACAGCCCGCATTGCTAGCAAGGCCCAGCCCTGCGATGATGCGTGCTTGCGAGAGGCTGGCTGCTGGGGCGCGCCATTGCCTAGCACCATGCGTAGCCTTGCACGCATGAGCCTAGCACGCTGCTACGTGAGGCACACGCACACACGCACTGCCGAGCATGCCTAGCACGCTGCTGGCTGGTGCGTGTGTTGCTTGCAATGCTACGAAGCACCAGGCTGCCATGGTCATGTTGCTGCTGCAAGCGTCTAGCATGCTAGCAAGGCTGCTAGCGCCCAGCGTGCTAGCTAGGCTGCCAGCGCTTAGCATGCTAGCTAGGCTGCTAGCTCCCAGCACCATGCACAGCATAGCATGCTGCTATGCGATGGTGTGGGGCTGCCATGGCCAGCTAGCATCATGAGCCTAGCATGCCTAGCATACTAGGCTTGCGATGGGGCTTTCCTAGCCTAGCACTCACATGGCTAGGCCAAAGCGAGGCTACGGCTAGGCACGTACTTGTAACTCGATTGATTTTACGTCTCGTCGAATTCTAAATTCGACTCGACTTGCGACGCTCGATCTCGACGGTCTAAGCTCGATATCCGACGTCTTTGTTCGTAAAACTCCGACGACTCATCAAAATCCTTCGGATTGATTCGTCGTCTCGGATCGGTTGTTTGATTGGGTTCGACCCGAAGGGTTCAGTCAAGATTAAGTTGTAATATTAATTGTACATTAATTTTACTGATCGGAAGCGACCTCCACCTAGACATTCCGATCACTTGACCTTACTGAAGAATTAGTTTTCCGATAACTCTGAACCCTCTATCGGAATAATACACTTGTTGGAAGGACACCATTCCTTTTAACATCGCCGCTTGCGAGATGCAGGGTCTCCATCTCGGCTAGGAGGCCTTTGCCAAGATGCACTATCTGAGCCGAAGTCCAAGCGGGTGGAGGGCATGGTATACCTTAACCACTTACCCAAAATACCTAATGACCCTAGACAAACCGTCTAAGTGGTCAGACTGGAAAAAACGCTTCTACATGGTTTCTGCCCCTACTAAGCGTGAAAACTTTGAACTTCGCACATACAACCGAAAACCGGATCTTCTGGGGCAGAAGTGCAAGTTACCTCAAATCCCGAATGAGGATTATGAGAAAATAATAGAGGCGGGGTTTTTTGAACTTACAACCACTGCCCACTCAACCGGGGAATTAATTAGTATACCCAAAAACTGGGTACCTAAACATGAGTTTTTGAGGGACGAGGCGTTTTTGTCCACCTGTGGGTTGAGCACCCAATTTGACAGACGTATGTAGATTGTTCTTCTGGCTATGTTTTGCCGTCTCTAGCTTTTTTAAGTTGTTTTTTTTCTTGCTTAATGATCTAACAGACGGTTCTCTTTTGTAGAAACTGCATTAAACATGCTGCCTATCGACAAAACGCCTGCTAAATCTGCCGCAGATAATGCAAGGAGAATGCGGAGAAGAAGAGAGCCGCATTGGTGGCTAAAAGCAAGGTATTAACCACCTGAACAAATTTATTGCTTTATTTTATAGGTGCAGACGGTGATATACCGTTTATATAGTTTGTGCTTGGTCCCAGCTTTTATGCTTAATTTCTGGGTTGTTTTTTCAAGAGGGAGACAAGGCTCCTAGGTCCCTCTCCAAGGTCATCAGACCAAGGTCTAGTGAGGAGACAATGGCCAACAAGGCTAAGAAGACCTCTTCTACTCAAACGGCATCCCGGATGTTCGTTGGAGGAAAGAGACTACAATTATGTGTAGACCTTACTTCCCAGCCGGATGCTGCTACGGCGCCGTCGGGTGTCCCGCCTCCTAGAGCGGCAGGCGAATTGAACCCCCAACTGCCTCTCCAAGGTACTGCTGAAACCTTCAATTCCCTTGAGCTTCGCTGGCCCATGCGGGTCAAGTTACATTCTCGTCTTCAGTCAGAAGGTTCCTCTGGCAGCTAGCAATCTATTGGAGGCGCTTATGTTTCTTTCTCACCATCTCTTTCTGGTGCAGATTTGTCCCTCCGATGGCCGGATATACAGCAATTTTCCCGGGCCATGCTGAAGGCTGTCTCCAAGGAAGACAAGGAGGCCATACCGGGGATACATGCGTTCAATGCTGACCGCATCCTGGCCCAATTGTCTGAGGGATGAGTGTTGTGTTTTACTTTCAGTTTTACTAACTTCTTAATATTTGCCGGTTGCAAACTAACACTTTTAATGCACAGACGATGCTGCGGGTGGAGGGGCTGAAAAAGGCATATGCCCAGAAACAGGAAGAGGTAAGGTGGGCAAAAGCAGCCGCTCTCGACATGTCTGATGTTGCTCAGTACCAAATGATTATTCATGAACTCAAGACTAAGTTCGAGCTTTTACAACAGGTGAAATCCCTCAAGCGGCTTCAAAAAACCCTCTATGAGGCCAACACCAAAATCCATAATCTGCAGGCGGCAGTCAAGAACTCTGAGCTCGAGCTGAAAAAGAAATAGGATGCTCTCAAGTCCTTGGAGGACACCAAGAAGGAGAACGCCTCTTTGAAATCTGGCAATGACCGTTTGTTGAAGGAAAGGGCCCCTACTGAGAAAAACTTCAGGGCCACATTAGAGGCTGAGCAGAGCCGGCTCATTGAGGAGAATGAGCACGACTGTGAGAATCGTATGAGGATGGCCTGGTCCCTCCTGAGTCCAGAGGTGGATTACAACACCTGGAAGCTTGCCTACAAATATGCTGATCTCGCTATCCTAGCAAAAGAAGAAAACCAGCCTGAGCCAGAGCCCTTCTTGGACTGGGTCAAGAAGGAAATCGCAGCCGTCGGGGAGGAGACGGACTCCGAAGGGGAAGAGGAGGACCATGAGGAAGTCCAGGAGACCTCTGCCCCAGTCCCGCCTGCCAAGGATGCGGCCTCACTCCCGGCTCAGTAATTCTGCTACCTGTATTTCCGGCCTGCGTGCCGTGTATTTTTATGTCTCTTTTCACCGGATGTGGATCCGGTTAACAATTACTCTTCTCGCCTCTTGGCCGGTTTTTTAATGATATATTCTGCTGACTGTGTCGGAATTTGTCAAATCTTGCTTCAATTTTTATTGCAAATTTTTGTTAAGTACCCGAATGCAGGCGGATTTTTGTTTTCATCGGCTAATTTGCCCCTGGACGGATGTGCATTTGGTGTTGATCCAAACCCAAGCGGGAAGTCGTCCACTAGGCATGCAGTTTAAACATGAGACGGTCATTGACTGTATCTGCATCAATTTTTATGATATAATCCTAAGTTGGAAAGACAGGCGTCCGCATTCCAATTTCGTTCATTCATGTCAACCGGTTGGTAATTATCCCTTATTAGCCGTTGTTAACCAATGAGTAATAGGCGGCCTTTGGCCGTGTGTGGTTGTTTTAAGTGAAAAACGCTTTAGCCATTAACACTTTGGCTTAGCTTAGTTCTTCAACTAAAACCGTCTGTAATGCTTTAGAGCAATGACAGATTAAATCCAACCAAGATTCCATATATCGTCTGGTGTAAAACAGGCGGTATTCTAGGTTATCCGGGTCTCAAATTTTTGTAAGTTTATAGAACAATGTACCACCCAAATGGGAGATTCTCTCTTCGACGAATTCACCGGATGGGTGTCGCCGGATGTCAGCTCATGTTGGAGCAGGCATTGTTTTTAGGTATTCTGGCCATTGGCCTCATCAATAGCTGCTAATTTTTTGGACTTAGCTTGCATCCACTCATGTTGGAGCAGACGTAAAATTTTACCGGTATGTTTGTACATTGTACAGGAGGTGCAAAAAACAATAAGTGTGTAAAAATAAAGCATCTTTTCATTGATAAACTCTATTTAAAAAAAAATTACAAGTCTTAGAAGTAGTACTTTTTCAAGTTGTCTACATTCCAAGTTCTGGCCAGCTGCCTGCCGTCTGGAGTTTCTAGGCGGTAGGTGTCGCCTCTCAATTATTCATAAATCCGATAGGGGCCTTCCCAATTAGGGGTCAACTTCCCTTGCTCATTGGCCCTGCCGATTGCCTCCATTTTTTGTAGCACAAAGTCCTCTACTATAATTTTAAGGGTCGTTTGTGTACTTATTTGTTGTAGGCTCTTGTCATTCTCAGACGATAAATCTCATGACGCAAGGGGGCATTGCCCCTACGCTCAGGAAGTGAGTCCAATGCTAGCCGCATGGCCTCCCAATTTGCCTCTTAATCATAGAGTAGGATTCGAAGAGTTGGTTTATAATGCTCAATAGGAAGGACAGCTTCTGTACTGTATGTCATAAGAAACGGGGTTTCACCGGTTGCCCCTTTTTCAGATGTTCTGATGGCCCATAGGACGTGAGGCAACTCATCTGCCCATAGACCGCCAGCCCTTTCTACTTTCTTCTTTATGCCGTCTGAGATTAGCTTGTTGAAGGCTTCAACCTGCCCGTTTGCTTGGGTTCGGCTGACTGATGCAAAGCAATGTGAGATCCCTTGATCTCCCAACCAACCCTTGAGGGTAGGCGTCACAAACTTGGGGCCATTGTCAAACACCATAGACATATGTACCCTAAACTGGGTGATAATATTCCTCCAAATGAACGAGATGACATCTTTTGTCTTTATGCCTTTGACCGCCTCTGCTTCCACCCATTTAGTGAAGTAATCAACAGCAACCAAGATATACCTTCGTCCGCCTGTAGCAGGCGTATATGGACCAAGAATGTCCATGCCTCATTTAGCGAATGGCACTGGGCTGTAAAGAGCCATCAGGTCGGTTGTCGGACGGTGTATGAGTTTGCCGAATTGCTAACACTTGTCACACTTCTTCACCATTTCCATGGCATCTGCCTCAAGGGTGGGCCAAAAATAGTCTTGCCGCCTATATGTGATGCATAAAAGCCCGAATGCAGATCCTCTAGAACCTCTTTCCCCTTCTCAAGGGTAACACATTTCAATAACGGCTGTAGGTAGCCCTTCTTGAAAAGTTCTCCTCTATGAATCTCAAAGCTTGCGGCCCATTTCTTCATTGCAACAGCTTCTGAGTATGCATCCGGCAGAGTGTCGTCTGCGAGATAAGCCTGGATGCCATCCATCCAGGTCGAGCTTCGATCTAGAATTCCAATGGGATCTTGTTCAATACTTCTTTTATCCATAACTTCCCAAAAGAATGAATTAGGCGTATCACAGGAGGCGGATGATGCCAGCTTAGAGAGACCATCCGCCTAATTGTTTTCCGACCTGGGCACTTGACTTAGATGAAATTCATCAAGTGTCCCGGCCTCATCTTTGACCACCTACATGTATTTGGTCATAGCCGGATGGGTGGCCTCATAGTCACCATGGTATTGGCTAACAATCAATTTTGAATTAGAGCAGGCGTCAACTTTTCTTTCCCCAGCCGCCTTACACATGCGGATACCGGCTAGCAGGGCTTCATATTCCGCCTCATTATTTAAGGGCTTGAAACTTGAACCGTAGTGCATATTCATACTTGTCCCCTTCAGGGGACTGACATATAACTCTTGCACCACAGCCGTTCATAGTAGAGCTCCCGTCTACATACACTTTCCAAACCTGGTCGAGATCCTCCGGCTCAGCCGGCCTTGTTATTTCGACAATGAAGTTGGCAAACGCCTAACCTTTCACTGCCTTCCTAGGTTCGAAAGTGATTTCAAGACTTTGCATTTCAATAGCCCACTTGAGCATCCTCCCAGAAGACTCCAAAGTTGTCATTGGCCGCTTGAGGGGTTGATCTATATAGACCACAACCGGATGTGCCAAGAAGTAAGGTTTTAACTTCTTGACTACCATGAAAAGAGCGAGGCAAAATTTTTCAACCATGGGATACCTTAGTTCAGCATTTCGAAGAACATGGCTAATGAAATAGACCAGAAGCTGGATGCCGTCTCTTTCAGCTAAGAATACAGCACTAAGGGCATGGTCTGAGACGGCCAAATACATGTAAACGACCTCATGTGGTAGAGGGCTCACAAGCCTTGGCAATGAATGCAAGTGCTCCTTCAACTTCTGAAATGCCGCCTCAGCATCCTCTTCCCATTCAAATATTGTCTTCTTTTTAATTACTTGGAAAAAATAAAGGCACTTATCACCTAACCGGCTGAGGAATCTCCCCAATGCTGCCAGACAACCAGTAAAATTTTGAACTTCTTTGACAATGCGGGGTGACTTCATGTCAATTACCGCCTGTAATTTTTCTGGGTTGGCCTCTATCCCCCTATGATCAATCAAAAATCCGAGAAACTTCTCAGACTCAACACCAAAGACACACTTCTTGGGATTGAGCATGACCTTGTGCCGCCTGAGGGTGGTGAACGTTTCTCGGAGGTCAGTAAGGTGATCTACCTGTTGTTTGGATTTTACTATCATGTCATCAATGTAGCCTCTACATTCCTCCTAATTTGATTAATGAAGACTGTATTAATCATTCGTTGAAAAGTAGCAGGCGCATATTTCAAGCCAAACGGCATCACTGTGTAACAGAATAACCCTTGATCAGTGACGAATGTCGTCTTCTCTTAATCCTTTTTCCACAAGGGTATCTGATGGAAGCCTGAGTAGGCGTCCATGAAGCTCATCAAGGCATGGCCGGCTGTAGAGTCGACCAGACTATCGATCTTTGGAAGTGGATAACTGTCCTTTGGACATGCCGTGTTTAAATCTATGTAGTCAACACACATGCGCCAGGTTCCATTCGGCTTTTTTACGAGAACAACATTGGCTACCCAGTCCGGGTAGCAACATTGCCGGATGAACCCTGCATCCATTAGCTTCTTTACCTCGGCGGTTGCCGCCTGTGATCTTTCTTCACCGTGGTTTCTTTTATTTTGCCTAATAGGCTTCATTTTTGGATCCACGGCGAGTTTGCGGACAGCGAGATCCGGGTTGACGCCTGGCATCTCTTCCACTTCAAAGGAAAAAATGTCTTTGAATTCTTTCAGCAATTGGTGCAAATCTGCACCCAACTTTGCAAATGCAACCGTCCCAACCTTAACAGCGCTCCGGACGCGTATCTTCTAGAGGGATATCAACATGTTCACCAGCCGGCTGGGGACGTAGATCATCTGACCGTTCCCCGGTCAGTGATTGCTATTGCTTCTCTTTTTTTACGGCTACCAACTAGTCTGCCTTCCACTTTTTGCCGGCTGCTGTGAAAGCAGGCACGGCTTCCTTGACTTTGTTAAGGTTAATAGTTTCCCCACTGGGGCCGGATGCAACCACAGTGGGTTTGACGTCAGAGAGATAACACTCTCTCGCCGTCTTCTAGTCTCCCCTTAGGGAGCCAACTAATTCATCATCCTTTTCGAACTTCAGGAGCATAAGGGAAGGAATGATGACTGCCTTAGATTCATTTAGGGTGGGACAACCCTAAATCATGTTATAGGCAGTCAGTTCTTCAACAACTAAGAACCGGACCACCATGTGACGTCCCTCTCCCTTTTCTCCCATACGAATGGGTAGGTCTATACGACCTACGGGTGCACAACTCCACCCCTAAATCCGACTAAGGGATGAGAGACCTGGTGCATGTTTAATTTCAGGCTTGTACCTGAGTTTTGCCAGGCACCTGTGACTGATGTGATTAGACGAGCTGCCTGTGTCAATGAGGATTCGGCCAACCCTTTGGTTGGCCACTTTGCATTCGATGACAATAGGGTCATCATTCGGCCTCCTGACTTTGCCCCTGTCACTTTCAGTGATAATGACTTCGGGGAAAGAGTCCTTGGACGTCTGCCCCTCATCGACGGAGTTGACATCAAGCCGTGTGATGTAGTCTATGTTACCCCTGATTGTGGGGCCGCCTCCGGCAAAGCCACCTGCTATTGTATAGATCGGCTCTTCATCAGTGTCCGAACTATCAGCAGGTTGGGACTTCTTTTTGGACGACTGCCCATGTTAGTCTACAGGGTAACCTTGGACTTCAAGATATAGGACTTGAGTACCCCCTTATCAGCCAGACAATCCAATATCCGCTTGATACTATAGTAGTTGTTGGTGTCATGGCCAATGTCCTCGTGGAAGTGGCAGTACTTATTTTTGTTCTGATTTTTTACGGAACCTTTTATGGAAGCCGGTTTTTTTATGGTAACCCGGTCTTTTATCTCCATGAGGATGGAGTAACAGTCTTTATTAAACTTGTACTTTGGGGTGTACGGTTTAATTTCCTTCTTTTTCTTCTAGTTCGGCTGTTCAGAACCATCAACTAACCAAATCTCCTTTCTCTTTTTTTCTCCTTTTCTAGCCGGCTATGTTGGCCGACATTCTTTTTTGTCGGACTTTTTGGGTCCAACGGCTGTATATAGGCTTCCGCCTCCATCAAAGCTTCATGGAGGTAGCAACCCTCTTTCTGACGAGGTCGAACTTAAATGTCAACCCGTCCTTCAGACCCTTGAAGAAGTCTGTATAGGCCACTTCGTCAGACAACCCTTGAATCTAAATTCTAATCAGATTGAACCGTCTGACATAGGACCTTAGCCTTTCTCTATCTCCCTGTTGTATGGCACTCAAGTCCATACTTGTTTTCTTTGCAGGGATGTTCATAGAGAAGTTGGACGCAAACAAGTATGCAAGCGTCTTGAAACTATTTATGCATCCGGCTGGCAGGTTGCCAAACCATCGTTGTGCTATGCCCTTCAATGTAGCCGAAAAATACTGACACCACGTGGCGTCATCCAACCCCTGTAAGTACATGAGGTTAATGTAAGCCATTAAGTGGTCTTCTGGGTTGGTGGTACCATCATAAGTACCTACCAACACATTTTTCACCTTGGCCGACTGTGCGGCCTCTGTGATTTCCTTGGAGAACGCAGAAGGTTGTTCCCCAAGTTTGAGCAGACGGAGCTGCCAGTCCAATGGTTGGACGTTTTGTGCCGCCTGCCCTCCAAAGAGAGCAAGTTGCATGTAGGGTTGTCCATACGGCATGTATGGTTGTTGAGGCGCATACGGGGCTGCCTGGAACATCTGAGGACCAGAGTGTCCGGACATGCCGCCTGTCTGGTTCTCTCGGTTTGATTGAGAATATCTCATTGAGGTATTCTGAAAGCTGTCCTTTATGTCCTACGTTGAAGCCGACTCTGAAAGTTGTTGATTCTTCTTCTACTGGATTAACATCCGAGCATCAGAATAAGTTTTCTTGGAACCATTCAGCTGAACATGCCGGATGGCCTTCCTCTTCCCTAGCTCAGGGTATCGGAATTTGGTTAATTCGATCAAGGGCGACTGTCACTCCCTAGGTTTAGGGTAAGGAGTAGCCTCTCGGTCCTTGACCGGCTTGTTCCTCCCAGACTGGGAGGGCTTCTTGGCCGACTGTTTCTTGGTGGGGACAGCCGTCCGTTTATCAATTAGGTCCTTGATCTCCCCTTTGAAACTTGTCATGAGGGTCATGAGCTCTATTCTGGTGATAGGGGTGAAGCCTTCGGCTGCCTGGGGCTGACCAGTCGTCTGGCCGACTGGTTCACTTGGATATGCATGTTGGTCAACCCGTTCCCTCCTTTCGGTGGGACGGATGCGCCTAGTTCTTAGTGTCCCGTCAGGGGCTGTGTATGTATCGACTTCATAGTCGTCATATGTATCTTGGATTGTATAGACCTCGGCGTCGGTCATAGGCCGCTTTTCATTTAAAGGTGGTACAGACTAGGAAGCCATCTCGGATGTCCTACGAGAGAGTTACAATTCCAAGACTGGCCACTAAACGCCTATACCTGCAAAACAACGGAGACTCCGGTGGGGTAGAGTTCCGCCTCCGACGAACAAGTTAAACGTGTTTGAAGATGTAAAGTGCGGAAAGTAAAGTCTCTCTCAGATTCCGAGGGGAGTATTTACAATTAATGATTGCTCGGGTTTTTTGGAATATTTCTGAATATCCACCATGATGGAATCATCTCCCTATTTATAGGGTCTCGAAATGCGTGCCCCCATCCTAGGTCACGGAAACCTAGGACTGGTGGGCTTCCTCGAAAATCGGGCTAGAAAAGCCGCTATTTTTTCCCAATCATTAGAGATGCCACGTGTCAGCAGGGGATTGGTTCTATGTGAACCTCTCCTGAAGTGACACGTGTCACCTTCCCATTAGACCTGTCCTGGGTAAAAATACCCAAAACAATGTCAATGTGAATTGAATCAATGTTATTAGCTATGAATGCGAACTTTTTGGTTTTTTCTGTTTCTTCGGATGATATGATGGGTCAATCATTTGTTTTATTAGTTCCAACGGTGGAAGCTGCAGAATCTGCTATTAGGTGATCCATTTTCGTTATTATGTTCCGAGTCCGAGGCACTATTGCTGTAGAATCTATTAATAGCATTCAAGGTTAAACATGACTCCTAGAAAGTTACCAAAATACGAAGTTCTTTTGTTCTCTTCTTTCTTTTGACTTGATTGGCGTGATCAGGGCCTTTCTCGCTGGGCAAGCACATCCGATTTGAACTTTTCTAATAAACTTCCCGTTTAGTTGCTGAAAGATAAAGATAAGCTTTCTAAATGATAAAGAGTTCCACGAAGATGCAGGCTAGAAAGATTTGTTGTTATTCTATCTATTTGTGCATCAAGTTCGAAGAAGATCTCAATCTATAATGAAGAAATGATAGTAGCTCGTTGTTTTATAGGCTTTATCATATTCCGTCGAAAGAGTTTAGGGAATACTTTCAAAGCAACCCTCGACGAGAGAATCCAGGCTATTTAGGAAAAATCGCAGCAATTCCCCAATCCTAACGAAGTAGTTCTTCCGAAATCCAATGAACAACAACGATTACTTAGGATCAGCTTGCGAATTTGTGGAACCGTAGCAGAATCATTACCAATGGCACACTGTGCGCCTAAGTGTGAAAAGACAGTGTAAGCTTTGTTATGTCGAAACCTAAATGTTAAATCAGCAACACTTCCAAATGCCACTTCTTCCCGTCGCAACCGTCTTCACGACGATCTAGTCATAGGGTTTCACTTCTCAGTGAGTGAAAGATTTGTCCCTGGATCTACGTTGAAAGCTTCTATAGTAGAACTCATTCGAGAAGGCTTGGCGGTCTTAAGAATGGTTCGGGTAGGAGGTTCTCTTAAGAATAAATAAAGAAGACAAATAGAATCTAATTCATGTTCGTGCTAACAGAAGAGCCAATAATATAACAACCCCAAAAAAAAGTAATGCAAAACTGGGCTTAGATCAAGGATGGGCCCTTGGTCACACACAACACCTTTCTTATATATAACATTTGAATTTCTCTTACATTCTGAGAAATTCAATTGACATCATGTTCTAGAGAATGAAAACATTCTTTTCCGAAGTCCAGCATCTACACGAATCCATTCTTATTTTTTTATTGTTGTTTGGTGTTAACCGGGCCCATCCTATTCTTCACGCAAACCACCTTCATAGCGAATTTGCAGTTGACAGTAGCCGTAGCCAACCTAGCTGTGAAGACAAAATCCAAGGTAACGATCAATTCGTTATGGTTTGGGCGTGAATTTACTATAGTACAGCAGCGTCACTCGACGCGTTGAAAGAACAGAGTGACCCCCTTTACTAACCTCACGTTTCCCTAAAAAGGTGCTAATATCATTGACAATGATATCACCTATTCACATTCTTTATTTCTACTATTAAATAAATAAATAAATAAAATAAGATTCAAGCATATCTATTTTTAAAAAATAAAATATCAAACAGATCTTAAAAAAAATATGTATCAACAATCTAAGAAGAAGAAAAAAAAAAAAAAAAAAACCCCTTTATTATTATAATGAGTATACACTATACCATACGTCTATATACAAAGTATTTGTAGACCTTGTTTAGTTGCCAACAAAAAAAAAATGTAAATTTATGGTAATTAAAAGATTATGTACTTGTTTGGTTGACACAAAAAATCCGAATGGGAAAATAAATATTTGCAGGAATTTCAACCTCTCTCAAAAAATAAAAATAAAAGAATTTGTTAGAATGAAACGTTTGATTTTGTATGATAAGTTTGGCCCCTGATATCAAATTACTCAAGATCCGCCACTGATGATATTGATTCATATTTAACCGACCCCAAATTATTTTGCAATTAAGGCTTTATTGTTGTTTGTTATAGTTGTTAGTTGTATCATGTTTTTAATCATATAATTTGTAATGTCTATAAAATTCTTAGTATAAAAAGTTCCAAGAACAGAGTTTCTACTTCTTGTTATGTTTTGTGATGATAAACAAAAACTTCACTTTTCTTGGTTTATAATTTCTGCTTGTATTCATGAATCACATCGAAGAATAAAAATAGATGATGTTTGTTTGAGTAGTAAGAATGAATGATTATTGTTTTAATTTAATTTAATATTCAATTATTCATTATAATATTCTGTTACATTTCTATTTAAATCCTTTTCAATAATGCTAACACAAAGTAGCAAAACTTTAATTCCTTTTGATCATGGAAAATTAGTGAAGCTGGGTAAATTGTGGTGTTGATTGTTTCATTTCTTGAATATTCTTCCAACTTCTGAACTATTAATTTCTTGATAAATTTGGATTTTCGTGAATATTATATTTGTTGACAATTGAGCTTCTAATAACATCATATGTGTGTTGATTTAGTTGAAGTATAATTACTAACTAACCATATTTGATTAATTAGTCCAAGAAACCTAAATTGCAACATGACCTATTAAGAGCTTCATTAATTTAAGAGTAATTATCGAACAATCATTTGTATTTTCATTCTTTGACTGCTCCGCTCTCACGAAATGAAGAAAGACTTATTCTTTCCCAATTCAGGAAGACAGAAATCACCGTAAGATACGCCATTAAACTTTTGTTGAGCTTTCTCAAAATTATTATTTTAGGAAGTGATCTTGATACTAAGTACGATGTAGAATTGTTTCAGTCTAATGACCATTAATCATGTTTGTTTCGTAAGAAGACTTTTATGGCACAAACCTACTGTTGTTCATGTTGATCATAGTTTCTAATCAAATTTTAATTGCATTTCCTTACTAATGATCTTTTTCGAAAATGTAATCAATTTCACAATTAAGGCTTAATTACTAACTGACAATATGAACCTTTCATACTTCAATTATGTTTTCCTTTTATTTCTTTTTCTTGTGCTAATCTGATTATTTACTTAATTACAAGTAATGTTGAAGTCTACTTATAACTATCCATATCTGATTAGTCCACAAAACCTTTATTGCAACATGACCTTGAATGAGAACTTCATTGAGGCCTTAGTTTAAGGAGTAATATATTTCATATCATGCTAGCAAAGTTTAATTGAGCTTTCTCTACTTATTTTAGGAAGTGATCCAAATGAAGAGTATGATGTAGAATTCTTGGAAATGGATGCTGAAATTGAGCATTTTCCTAACATCGAATTCTACTGTGAGGTTGTTCTCACACATGAGATTCTAATGAATATGATCGAGCGACTCGAAGAAACTGGAGTGTCTCAACAAGGTCCTTATCTCATTCTTCATGTATCTAGTCAATCATATCATCAGTGTAAACATGGTTTAATTTGTGTGCTTTCCTTATGTAATCAGTTATAGTGAACTTATCAAAGAGACTTGTGTGCTTCAATGTTGGAGAAAAAGGTTGGCTTTAAAGTATGGTCGTAAGGTAGTACTCAAATTTGAAAGTTCAGGATGATCAGTTTTGACTTCATAAGGTTTCTGTAATTGGTGCCAATGACTAATAAGTTTTTCGTTGTGACATTTGCAGGTTGTCGGAACAAGGGGAATGGCACTAGGGCAAAGGCAGCGAGCATCGTTCATCATGCCTCATCTAGAAGTGTAGGGAATATTTCAAACATCAACTTTGAGCCCCACTGTGATCATGTATTTAAGCATGGTGGTGTCCAAAGGGAAAGAAGCTAGAGATAAAAGAGTTGCCAACAAGTTTTAGGAACTTGTAAACCGTTTACGGGTGTGAAGGTTACACCCTATTCACGATCACAGAGATCGCTAACTCCATAGTGATCCGGAACCATGATTGAATATTCGGGGATGATGGTACGAATCTAACCTAAAAAATATTGAACCCGCCTTAAATCGGCCTCTACTTAATTCTTATGATATTCATGTGCGATTTCCGATCAACATGCATACAATAAGCTAGCCCTAAACCTGTTTAATCTACGTTGGTTGATTATTAATGCACAAATAAATCTATTATTGGTGATCAGTTGAATTAAAATCATATTAGCCTAAATCAAAATTATTAATTATCTTATTAGGCGTGATTTCAAGTACAAATTCCCTTTAAACCTGCAAGATAGACGTGACCAAACAATAACAATAATATATGAATAATCAAGCAACATATGAGAGGAAGAAGAAATATTAACAAATTATATATAAATTATTCGTAAATTAACAAATCACGTAAAACTTTATATATCTTGACACAACAATCATCACCATCATAATAAAATTCTCAAAACATAATATTAGCATGATCCTAGGCATGATACTAAACGGATTAATAACAAATCCTAGCATGTCACTAATAATAAAGGTCAAAACTTTAGCCTAAACATGATACTAACAAGCATGATAATATTAGAAATATTAAAGTAACATCCTAACATGATACTAGGAATCAAAATAAATATCCTAACATGATACTAGAAATTAAAATAATATTCTAAGCATGATTCCTATACCAAAAGCAAAGAATAGAGATAATAGATCTACTCACTTTGAAGCATCGTACATCTTTCTTTCAAAACAATACATGCGTTATTAACTTCAAGAAAGATTAAACCAAACACATAAATCAAATAATAATAAAGGATTAGGGACCAAGCCCTCAGAAATATCAACATTTTACGTCGAGGTCAAAGGCAACTACAAGAAGGGCTTGGAGTATTCAAGTCTTGCAAAGGACGTATGATGTTGGGGTGTGTTTAGGCTAAAGCTAAGAAAGAAAGAGAAGCTTATTAGCTTAGAGAGGGATTAAGATGATGATTGTGTGTGAATGAAAACGGAGGAAAATGACCCTATTTATAGGGAAAAGATCAGAAAAGAGAGTCAGAATTCGACTTGGATTAAAACAGATCGTATCGCGAAACGCTAGATATATAGCAGCGCGATATAAGTATCGTCCATCGATATTTTTTGAAAGATAGAATTCGCACGGAATCCGACTTCCAATCAAATTGGGTTAATCGTATTTCCGTACGTATCCTAGTTTTATCAGAATTAAACCAATTAAAAACAAGTGTTTTTATCTAAAGTAAAATCCTAAAATCTTATCTTTTCAAAAACAGGATAAATTATAACCTTCTAGAGAATTCTAGAAGCTAATAATAAATCCTAAGGGATTTAGGAATGATGTTTAAAGGTAATGGACTCTCCACAGGATTATTGGGTCGTAAGTAAGGCTCGGTTTGGGTTCGGTTTATTATTTTGGCCATAACTTCCTCGTTATAACTCGAATTTGGGCTTATAATATATCGTTGGAAATCTCTTTTCAATCTCCATCCAACTACCCAATTATCGTTGGAAATCTTTTTTTTTTCCTTGAACCAAAATAAACTGGTTTGGACGATTTTATAAAGAGGACACGAAATAAATGATTTTGGGTTTAAGGCACCAAATAAATGATTTTGACTTAAAACATTTAAGGAAAGGTTAGAAATATGGAAGACTTAGGAAATTCACGAGACTCTTCAACTCTTCGCCTAACTCGATAATCAAAGACGTGAAAGGTACTCATCATTGGGTTTGATTTTTGGGGAGACGCAATCAGGTGTCTACAGGGAGCATTGAAGAAAGCATCATCTCTGGTGCCATGTCTTCTAGTGTGTTTTATTTATGAACCAGTTCATGCTGTCATGCTGCGATTCTTCCTCCCAACATTTGGTGATTTGGTGTTCATACAAAGTAGATCAGGTTGACAGGGACTATGAAGGGGAGAAAGAGGAGTTAAATTGTGGCTCGGATGCTGGAGGAATTGAGTTTGAAGAAATAATATTACAACCACATGAATTTGAGCATCTAGGCACTGATGCTGGTCACAGACTGGGAAGAAATACTGCCTCGTCTTATACTGTTTGGGAGGTTCTCCCATACAGCATCAACAATGCAGTCATTACTGAGTTTCAACATACAACCAAGGACACCTCTTATTGTGCAGAAGTAACAGACAGCGAACTCCGAAAGAAGAACAGAAATATGATGAAGGCGATCTTCAAAACATGTCTGAATGATGCCTTTCCGTCAATGAAACATTTTACACTGATGGTCGTTTTCATGGACCAAAAAAGAGAGATGGCTATCAAAATTTTCTGTGCAAATGCTCAAGCTGCGAGGCTGGCTCGCCATGGCATTGATTCGATTACAATTTCTCTGTGGTTATTCGACAAAGTTGGTCGTTCTTTTCTTGGAAATCACTGGTTGTATGCAAAGTGCCTGGCAACTGCATTCCCTTCTTTCTCTTTTTATTTTCATTTTATCTTTCTTTATCCTTTGTTTTCTTTTATCTGCTACAACATTTGTGTTGTTGTTGTTGTTGTTTTCAGTTGAAGAGAGGAAACTGCCTAGTGGATGTCAGTGACAAGTTCCTGATGGCAGACCCAATAGGTTTGCTATGGGACGAAACTGATTTGTTGAACGAAGGTATGAGGGGCACGGAGGTGTTCATTAGTCTTGTAGGCTATTTCGAGGATGCAGTTGATGATTTAGATTCTGTTCAGAATCTTCTTGCCAACTTGGACATGAATACCATTAATGTAAGTCTTACATGGATATTGTTTATGCTGTTTGTTAGATATTTTTATAAGTTACTGACAAAAAAATTTCACCTGCAGAATTTTAACATTCTTGCTGCTGCTGGAAAGATAATGGTGCCGGGGCTCGGAGACTTTGCTGAGGGGATGGGAGCTGACGGTGAGGAGATGAAGCTAGATTTAGCTCTCTGAGCAGTTTCTAACTTTCTACTTGGTACTGATTGACTATAGTGAACTTCCTGGAATGTGGAATAGGCAGTGAAAGTAACTTTGTAATATACTAAACAAACCAAACTGGTAGTTTTGACTTGATTACAAGCTTTAAAATTGGTTTAGCTGATCAAGTATATGCTACATTAAACATATGACGTGCTTGCTCAATGCAGCTTTGTTTCGAAAATTTTAAGAATGTGGTATTGTTCAACAGAGTATGACAAGTTGAGATACAGTGGTGTTCTTCATTGTGTTCTGTCCTGAAAAGTGATGGTATTTTCTTATCTGTTGTGAATTTGTGATACTCTATTCAAATCTATAAGACTCTTGAATCTTAAACTAATCAGATATACCTGTGTTGCCTAGTGAAACCACAGTCGAAGTTTAAACACGCTGTGCAGCTTTACGGGACATTTTCAGAGCATCTGTCTTCTGACTCTGAAATTTAAGTTATCAGCATTTTTTTTTGCTGAATTCCTAACATCCAAAAACCTCTGTATGATAAAATCACTTCTAAGACCGCCTAAATACCTTTTTCTCCCCTTCCATCTTAGTTTGTTTAACTTTTAACTCCCAACTCTAAAATCTTCTACATTCCAGTACGCACTCCACCGACTCTGCTGTCTGTGTCAACAGAACAACCTCTACCTTGAATCCAGCATTACCACAATACCACAGCATATAATTGAGATTTTGCTTAAGTCATGCAACAAACCACAGATGTATTGTGTTGATGTCGATAAGCATGCAATTCATAACTGGAGACATAAGGCATACTTGGTTAATTATACGATCAATAATCAGAATGTTGCCTTAGTTACTGATGCTATTCATACCCTGATGTGTCGTATTATTTTCCACCAATTACCAAGATTAGCAAATCGAGGCTCAGATCTTGTCTATGTGTGTGTGTAATTTTTGTTCACTCGTCATGCATATACACTCATAGAAGCCAATAAAAGGATTAATTATTACTCATTTATATAGTTGACATGATAACAGTTGAAAGATTGCATTTTGCTGCATCTCTGCCTTTCTTTTATTTTATTTTGGAATTGGAAAAACCAACATCAAACTTATGTGTCGAGATTTTTATAATTTAAATACATTGGTCACTTTTTGAGCTAACTGCACTAAATTGAATTGTAATGTAAAACACTACTAAATTTAAAAATAGTTAAAAAGAGCAAAGTGTAACCTCCAGGACATAACTTAGTGGAACAATTACATAGGCTAAGACGCTAAGTTCACACTCATACTTTTACATATACTCCGTATATAACTTGAAATCAAGATATTTGATTACTTATAAGAGCATGATGTGGGCAATGCCATGACATGGAATTCTAAAAGAGAAGGTTGAGGGAGTAGCTAAACTGGGTAGCACTCCCCCTCGTAACCAAGAGGTTGCGAGTTCGAACCTTACTAGAACAAGTGTAGAGCCCACTCATATACCTTTCCGACTAAAATGAAAAACAAAGGAATTAGAAAAGAGAAAAATATAATACACGGAACTATTAGTTTGGAAGATTAAGATTAATTACATATTCCGAGTAAAGAAAATTTTGACTATGAAAGAAGAGAATATTGAAGAATCTCGAGAATTTCAATATTTGCACTCTATTATTTTTGGGAGGGTGGAACTTTTGACAAATAAATTTTCTTATTGAACAATATAAAATTACAAGAAAAATGATATACACATTAGTAATTTCAGTAATAACTTGACTTACAGCTTTGAACAATCCCTAGTGAATGGCTTTACATATGCTCCTGCCAAAATCATGCTCATTAGTAATCCAAATCCTGATACTTCACTTTAAATGTGTGTAACTCGAGTTTTTATTGCCAATGGAAAAACAATACAAGTACAAACAATACAGATCAACGCATCTAGGAAGACCTGTCCCAAGCCTCAAAATTTCAAAGAAAGAATAAAATGCTATATACAATTCCTATCATATATGCTAGTATTTCTACATCGAACACTTGAATCTCAAATGAACTTTATCACAGAGCTTATCGGGTCTGTAAATTCTCTACATTCAGAGTTCAGACAGCTTCATTCCTACATCTCCATGTATGGTACACCATAGCCGAAACGTAAGCATAGCAGACTAGCTTCCAGTTTTTTTTTTTCCTTATACCTACTCATAATCCATTTGCAGAGATACTCTTAACTGTTTGCACTTTATAAAAAACCTAGTTTCGCCATGGTTGATAAGACGTGTTGTCTGCTGAATTGATTACTGAAGAACATATGATCACTTGTCTCACACTCTCACCTTCCTTAGCACACATAGGGCGTATATCCTCACAAATTCCAAAATGTTGTGAGTCTGCTTCTTTTGTTCGGCATCATTAAATCTAGGACATGTGAGCCAGCAGATTGCATCATGTTTAGGCAAGTTAAATCTTTCAACTTAAGATCTAGCCTCAAACCTACTTCTTAAGTACCTCTCACATTGAATTTGCTTGAAATTCCCATTATATAAGCATTTAGTTGCCTTTTAAAGTGACCTTAGTCAAAGTGACACAGCATACACTTCACTAGTACAAACTTTGACAATGTAATCTGACTTTCTGTAATCCATATATAATCTTCCACATAGTCACTGTCAGCTGTACTCTTTTTTGCACCAACATGCTCCCCTAATCTGTGTAATAGATGCTTCGTTAAAACTGAAATTGTCATCAAGTATGATAAATGATTTAAGAGACCAGAAACTTGAAATTACTCTGAATTACAACAGACAGGACAAATAGTATATATCTATAGGAGTAAGTGAATAACTGTCACTTATTGAAAGTACTTTCAGGCCACTAGCCCATACATTATCTATGTACACAAACCAACAATGTTGCGAATGGCCCCTCATAGCAGCATGAAAAGGCACAGGAAGGCTTTTGAGAAATCAATGGACTATGTCAATTGTGGTGAAGTTTGGCATCAATGATCAAGCAACATCTATATATTCACGGACATGGACTTGGAAAACTTCTACAACATTACCAGTAATGCAAACTGGGGGTATAACATACTACATACAAAGTATATCATACTCAACATGTCAGAATATTTACTCAAGTTAAATAACCAAGAAAACAATATGTCAGAAATGTTCATATGCTTTACATGATTTTAAATATTGGTGTTAAGATTAGGTGTCCCAACAAGAATTGCTAACTGTTCTAAAATTAAAAATGGCATACTACACTCAGTGGGATTGATAGAAGTTCAAGAGTCCCTTCCCAACCATGCTGAGGGTAAAAATACTGGACTACCCATCATATGATGATTAGTGGCATATTCATTGTAACAAAAAATACAAGAATGTCTGAAGGGGGAAACTTATTGAAACTCATAAGGTTAAAACCCTTGTTAGACCCAATTTATTGGGCTTATCACTATCATATGGAGTGTTGGAAGTGGAAAGCAAACTATCACCAAAAAACAGGACATGTAAAACTAATATAAAGGCAGCACGGGTTGCACAACATAGATATTGACATATAAAATAAAGGATTTACCTCCAGGATTTCAGCAATAACACCTTGTTTAGATGCCAGCTCATGACAGCCCATAAACTGTTGGAAGAATTGATGTCCCATTTTAGTTCTTCAGATAATGCTTCGTCAACTTCCTGAATAAAAGCTGGCACAGTATCAGTCTTCACTGCAGGTTTCTGTTGAGATACTGAGAATTGAAGACGCTATATGCTTGTACTATGTTGCATTAATGTCAACAACAACAATTACTTATTTTATATTGTATGACAAACTTTTCGCCCTGAACCACTCGGTCTTGGCAAAGATACTTGATTCTAGATCCACTGTCATTGATATTGCAGAAGTTGACCAGCTCTCCCAAATATGGTGGCTGAAACAGTCATTGAGTTGTAACTCTTGCAAGTTATGGAGTTCTGATATACTATGAAGTTATTTCATAATAATTTAACATATAACAGAGATCATCTTCAATTTGACCAACTTATTCAAACAAACCTCAAGGCCATTATAGTATCTTCGAAATTAGCAGAGTGGAGATGAAAGGTTTCAAGATAGGGTAGGCATGTAAAAAGTTCATCTATGCCAATGGTGCAACGAGTAAGCTTAAGTTTGGCAATGTTTGAATTTGCTGGCCATGAATCAGGAATAGACATAGATAGAGACCCAAAGTCTTCAAGGTTTATATAACTTTGATATGCAAGCAAAGAGTGACTGCAGGGATGCAAGTCTTAAAGAACATTGTGAACAGCTGGCTGCCAGATATTTGAAGGTAGTTCTTTTCAACTCGTCAATTCCAAAGTTTCTGGGTAAAAGTAGGCTCACCTAAAAAGACTTAAGCTTATAATCATGAACTGAGAGATGTCTAAGACTCTAAGCAACCTGAGTGTGCCAGAAAGGCAACAAATTACTCATTATGAAGTCTACCAGAGATATAGAGGTGGGTGAACCTACTCAGCATACTTATGGATCACCCATTTTCTTGAAAAAAATAGTTGATTCTGATAACCAATACGAACCGATTAACATACATGAAGCATAGTTGTCTGAAATCCAAGGCCCTTGATCCTGCTTCAATTGTAGGTCCACGATGAGATATAGTAAACAAATTATGAATTGCATCCATTGCTATTTGCGCAGAACAGAAAGGAAAGAAGAAGATCAAAAAGAAAAGAGTAAAACTCGATTATAAAGAAACAAAAACAGAACAATGTTAATTGAAGTATACCAAGTAACTCAAATGGTCAAACAGACAAAAAGAAAGAAAAAGTAATCAAAAGCTCGGAAGAAATTAAATCCGAAGTACCAGATTGTCATATACATGTTAATCAAGTCTGGAAATTTTAGTGGCTAATTGGGTTAGAACAGCCAGTTTCTTTAACAATATCTTCAGAAGCAATGATAAGAATAAGAACTCTAGCATAGTAAGTTCAATAATTGTAAACCGAGAATAAAACACTTGCATCAAACAACATGAAAAAATTTTAACACAAAAAATCATTCAAATGTCAAGGTAATGATTTTAGTCAAATATCCATAAATATCATTAGGAGTTGCAATCCATCTAACTCAGTGATGTCCACAGAAGGCACTTGGTTCCAGAATTTTGAATATCTAAATTTTGTTAAGGCAGGGCATATACATGAGATTGGTGCTATAACCTTCAAAAAAAAAACCAAACAAAACAAAGATCACAACCATTATACTAGAGAGCATATGAAGGGTGGACAATAAATTCAGATTTAAAAGTATATTTGCAACATTTTCAACAACGGTAACACACTCCCATAGAGCGAGTCAGAAAAGGCATGAATTCTTCATAGTAACTAATTCTAGGGAACAAAACTTACAAAAGCATGCATTGAAGTCTAACTGTTCCTGATGCATAAAGTTGGAAAATCGAAATGAGGTAAGGTTTTCAATAGGTTAAGAGTGAGTTGTGTTAGACTTCACAATAGTTTAGAAACACCAGCAATTTTTTTTATAAATAAATAAATAAATAAAAAAGACAGCATCGAGATATCAAGATTTTCATAGAGTGCAAAGTTGTGATGTAGTTAGGGAGGGTGAAATCTAGTCAATTTAGAAGAGAAGTGAATGAGGTTTGTGTTATTGTGTACTCTATAGAAACTGGTATCTCAACTTTGTCATTGTTAATGCTCAAGAATTCCAGCTCCAATCATCAAACAGAACCACAGACAAACAAGATCCCAATTGATTTGAATTCAATATCCCACATCTCCCTTTAATCTCTGCAAGATGCCTGACCAATTTTGGGCTGCTTACATCTACATTCCCAAGTGGTCACAAACATAACATAGATATTAGACACTCGTACCCGACCCAACAGCCGACAGTCCAACTTCCAATATACTGGTAAAATAGACACCTAAACCCAAGCCACATGCATTTAAAGTAGATTTGAAACTGATAACACCATTACTTTCAATCTGAACCATTCCACACCCGACCAGGATTGGAACAAAACCTGATTCAACTCAATCAAGACCCACTTTTAGTCTGAACCAATCCTGGACCGAACTGTTTATAGCCCATCCCGTATCTAAACTGATCTCTTACTGACCAGACTAAACTGTTTCTATAAACGGATGAAGTGAATTATTATCAAAGCTCACAGTCAGTAGTATAGGAGATAAGGTTGATGACAGAGGTGAAGTTCTACAAATTCATCCAAGGTAAATGCAAGAAGGATAGCAGTCATATATTCATTGTTATGGTCTGGCTAGAATCTCAAAAAAGTGTTTCCATCGCTATAGATCTGAACAGTATTATGTGTTTCATATACGAAGTACAATCTATTATTGACCACAAGTCTACAATATTTAACTCCGGATATTGATGTATACAGATTTTCAATTTGCAATTTTATGTCTAAGGTTTAGTATATTAAACCCTCACTGTCCAACGCTGTGTGTGGGAGTGAGAAACTCAGGGGCATGGGGTTAATAGTATGGCATATGAAGATAGGAATTTAGAAGAAAGAACTTTGAAATCAGAATTTTCATTTACCGAGTTAGAAAAACTCACAGTGAAATATTATACATCTCTGCCTCCTGGTGACGAAGTAAGCTGAACAAGCCTTCATTTTCAATCATCTTCCACTACAAGTTCTTTCAGAAGGCTATTACAAACAAAAAGCACCTACTACCAAAATCTATCACTTGCAGGTTTGGCATTAGCTAATTTCTTCCTTGAGAATCCTAACAGCTTCTGAGACTCCATTCTCCTGAGAAATTCTCTTTGAAATCTCTTGGGCACGTGCTTTTATACCAGGACTCATGGCGCGCTTTATAGCTTTCTTCAACACATTAGCACCTTCACTGACGCTAACATTATCACAATTTTCAGGAAGCAATTGATTTCTTCTCAAGGGTTCCGGAGCTACTCCGAGCCAGCACATCCTTTCAGCCCAGTAAAATTGATCCAGCATAAAGGGACATATAACTTGGGGTATTCCAGCCTTAAGTGCAGCTGCAGTGGCACCACTACCTCCATGATGGATAGCAATTGCACATTTTTGGAAGAGCCAACTGTAAGGAAGCGAGCCAGAGAAGCAAAACATATGGTCGTTGTACAAAGATATCCCATCATTTAGGCTGATATTTTCACTATTAATTGATGAATTCTTTTCCGAAGCTATAAGTTGAAGAGCCACATCAAATGGTTCATAATTTCATATCCAGCTGTCAGAAGAATGAATCTACACTTGATTATCTCCACAGCCACTTGCAAGATACAAAGTAGTGCTCTAGGACTCCTCAAGAAACCCATTTTAGCAACTGAGCTAAAAGTTATAAAAACAAGAGGCATTGATAGATTAGCATTAAGAAAGCTATGTAGCCCTGTATGAATTGAACAAAATTCCCTTCTTGAATCAAAAACATCTCGGCAACTGTTACATGAAAACTGCCACTTGCAAGGTGATGACCAAAACCCAGAAACCCGACATTTTGAAGGCCAGTAATCAGGACACTCCACAATCTCTTTACTGAAACCATAAAGGAGATGACGGCCTATCATGCCACATAGGATGACCTGTCACCGGGTCGGTAAAAGGCAAAGGACTAAGATTCAGTTCTTCTCTCCATGATCCCCAATCTTCAGAGAAAAGCGGCCACATCCAATGCATCACATCTTTCCATCCAAGCTCGACATCAGAAGCCTCTTGCAGGTACCTATAAAGAAGTGGAAGTTCCCGCCTGAACTGCCTCTGAAATGAAGAAGGAGCAGTGTAGTTTACAACATAGGGAGCCGCAACAACGCATTTGACATGAAACAATTCAGCTAGTGTCCAACCTTCTAATGCAAAGAAGTTGATCAAAACAAAATCACCATCTAAACTCGGCCCATCACCAAATATCCTTTCCATAATTGATAGGCATTCCTGTCTATGCTCCCATGTAACCGTACGTTTATGGATACTGAATGACAAAGCGAGAGAGTTATCATCATCCTCATTACTTTCTGGAGGAGGAAGAACTGGCGGAGAAGAAATAGGAGCGTATCTTACATTACTTTCAGCCAAGTGTGCAGCTATGTCTTGATGTGCAGAGTGAGTGATGAAAACCACATCATACTTTCGTTGGTCACAGGCAAAAGCTGTAGCAACTGCAGCAATAGGGTACACATCACCCTTTGTGCCAAACGCCATAAAAGCTGCAATTGGCGTGCTTCTTTCGATTTTCACCTCCATCTAACTAATTCTACTTCAACTTAATAAGTTAATGGAAATTGAAAACAAGTGTAAAGCCTCGAATTCCATCTATTGACTTGCACATCCATATATCTGGTACAACATCAATCACACAAACATCCTTCAGAGTTCAGAATACATTTTATCAAGCATCAAAAGCTGCATCATTTTATATTGTGATTCATGAGAATTCATTTAAATATATCATCTTTTTATGAGTTCTTATAATCTATTAAAAAGGCATACATGTACGTTTCAACAATGATGGTAGACAAACACAATTCATGTGCTATTCGACATTCGTAGAGATCCTGAACAACAAGTCCATAGTCTAACCATAAGCAGAGCTATTCGATATTTGTCGAGAACCTAAACAACAAATCCATAGTCTAAGGACGATGTGATTAAAGCCTTACATGAGTTAGTGACTGAAAAATATTACAGACAATTGTATTTCTAGATTCATTATTACAATTAGATTACTACTAAAAATTCAACAATTAATAAGATTATAAGAAGTCTTTTTTCATTGCAAATATGCAATTAGACTTATTAATTTACTAAATACTTGATAGCAGTTTTTTTTTTAATTCTTTTCTTTAAATAGCTTATATCTCATCATTTTTATCCTGACAATAATTACATCTTTGCTCAAAACAATAACCCTATTATCGTTCAAAAAATAAGTACTCGTAAAAAATATAATAATAATATATAAAATAACCCCATTATAAAAATTCATCAAATTAACAACAACAAGAAGCATAATTAATGGATGTTTATAACATCAATTCATGTTTATAATTATCAAAAAATTCATCAAAACAGTAACAAAAAATATTTAAAAATTAGATAAATCATATTAATTTGTTTAATACATCATATAAATAAAAGATACAAATAAAAAAAAAATGAAGCTGAGAATAGTTGAATACCTGAAACCTCATGACTTCATTAGCCATGCTTGTCTTCTTCGCTTCTTCAGTAGCAGAAATTAGAGACAGAAAAACTAAGAAAGATGATGCTGAGTATAACTTTTTGGGCCTAGCCCAATTGCTACATTTTATCACGGCCCAATATATTCTAACTGGGCCTTATGTTGGGCACGTAATTCAAGTCGGTATTGTTGTATAATTGTGTCAATCGTTCAACTGTTAACCAACCCTGAACTAAACTGAAGTGAATTGTTTGAACCGAAACTAACCAAATCTCGAATGGTTTAGAACTGAAAATCCAATCGGTTTAAAATTAATTACCACTTAAGTTAGCTGAAACTGATCCGATTCATAAATTGAAATTAACTTAATTGAAAAGGTTGACTATTGAAAATCGTTTGGTTCAAACCATAACTTGTCCAAAACTGAACTGAAATTAACTTAAAACTGTTTGGATTTTTTGGTTAACCAGACTGAATTAAACCAAAACTTGTTTGGTTTTACTGGTAATCGAACTGAAATAAACCGAAAACTAGTTTCAATTGTTGGTTAACAGAACCGAAATGACTCGAATCGAATTGCCGAAAACGATCTTGTAAAACTTTTGAAGACTATTATATATTAAACTGGAATTAACCTAAAACTATATTAAATCAAAAGAAACCATGTAAAATCAAAGTGTCGAAATTATTCCTTTCATATTAACAATTATCATCCGATTATATGACTAATGAGTTATATTATTATTTGAGTAAGATTATTATTACTTGAATTACTATTATTGGAGTTAAAATTAGAGTGATTTGCTTGAGTAGTTGAGTTAGTATTAAATTATTATTTCACTTGTCTATTTGTCTATATTAATACTACAAACATGATCAAATTCAAATTTATACATTGTACATTTATACTAACGAAACTACACCACCACGGAGAAAGAATTCTTGGCTATTGTTCATGCATTTGAGAAGTCTCGAAATTATTTGATGTGTTCTAAAACCATTGTTTATATGGATCATACAGCTCTCAAATATCTTATGGCCAAGAAGGAATCAAAACCAAGGCTTATTCGTTGGGTACTTGAGCTTCAAACTTTTGACATTGAGATTAAGATAAAAAGGGAGCGAAAAATGTAGTAGTGGATCACCTTTCTAGACTTGAGGATTTCCAAATCCATGATGATGGTTCGGCTATAGAGGATAGGATGCTTGATGACTCTTTGTATGCTACAGAGGTTAAGGAACTCCATTGGTTCGCCGATTTGGTGAACTATCTCGCTCGCGGGGAGTTTCCTCCTTGGTTTTCGAAGAATCAAAGAAAGAAACTCAAGAGAGAGTCTAGGCATTACTTGTGGGATGATTAGATTCTTTATAAGCGTGGTGTAGATGGTTTGTTACGATGTTGTGTTCCAAATAAAGAAGTTCCAAGTGTTTTGAAGATGTGTCACTCGGACCCTAGTGGTGGTCATATGGGTGTTTCTAAGACCGCTTCTAAGATTCTTCAATGTGGTTTGTGGTGGCCGCATCTTTTCAAGGACACATGGGGTTTTGTAAAGACATGTGATCTATGTCAACGAACCGGAAACATTTCAAAGAGGAATGAAATGCCTCAACAACCTATCCTTGAGTTAGAGGTGTTTGATGTATGGGAAATTGACTTCATGGGACCATTCCCTTCTTCAGTTCTTATGGGAATCAATACATTCTTGTGGCGGTGGATTATGTGTCAAAATGGGTTGAAGCCATTGCTTCCCCAACAAATGACCACAAAGTGGATGTTGAAGAAGCATGGAGTTCATCAACGCTTTGGTCTTCCCTATCATCCAAAAACTAGTGGACAAGTTGTGGTGTCTAATCGTCAAATCAGATTGATTCTTGAAAAGACGGTTGCTAGGAATAGGAAAGATTGGTCAGACAAGCTTGATGATGCTCTATGGGCCTAAAGAACGGCTTTTAAGAATCCTATAGGCACCACTCCTTACCGCCTAGTTTATGGAGAACAAAGTTGGCTTGACCTCCATGAGTTAGAAGATCTTTGCTTGGATGCCTACGATTGTGCTAGCATTAACAAATCCCGATCTAAGGAGGTGCATGACAAGCTCATTGAGAAGAAAGAATTCAATGTCGGTGACAAAGTCCTCCGCTATAACTCAAAGATGAAATTATTCCCCGGGAAACTTATGTCCCGTTGGAGCGGACCATTCATTGTTCAAGAAGTTTTTTCTAATGGGGCGGTTGAAGTTGTTCCTTTAGATTCCTCAAGTTCATTCAAAGTCAATGGCTATAGACTTAAATTCTATTATGATAGAGTTTTCGTCGACCTTGTTCACAAGATGTCTCTCTACCATCCACCTTGAAAGGGTGAAGAACGTCAAGCTAATGACGTTATACGAGCGCTTTTCGGGAGGCAACCCGAATTTCTAACCTTCTTCCTCGTTTTTCTTTGATTTTTCTTCATTTTTTCTTCTTTGGTGTTTTTGGTTTGATTGATTTCTTCTTTATTTTTCTTGATTTTAGGTACTTGCGGATTGAAGAAAGTTTTATTTCCAACTATTTTAGTGTCATTTTTGTGACTGGGGTGCTTTTATACTTCGTTTGAAGATTAGAGTAGAAATTGAGCTTTGGTGGGTACGATATAGCGCTCTCATGACTTTGGGATGTTGAACCCACCGTCAAGTCGCTTCAAAACTGCCACGTCTAGTGGGTATAACAATCCCGAGATGAGCTAGATCCTCGTGCCCACGAACAGCCAGCACCACGCGCGACCCAAAACTGCGCGGGCGCGCACGCAACAGGCACAGGCACGCAGATCTGAGGTGCGGTTTTTCCGCGCTGTTACTCGCTCCTTGGCCGCATTTCTTCTCTTCTCTTTCAATCTTTATCTCTCTCCTCTCTCTTCTTCTATTATTCCTTCATTTAATTTCATGATTTTAAATGCTTCATTTTATCATTTTATCACTCTTAATCACTATTCATTAGTTTACACCTTCTTAATCCCCAAATTTCATGCTCTATTTTTTATTTCTCTCTCTTAAAATTGGGATTTTTGGGTATTTTTGTTTAAGGGTTTGGAATTTTCATTTGTAACTCATCCTTGTTATTTTGCACCATCATTTCACTTCCATAAGGTTTTCTAATCACTTGAGGTATGATTTCATCTATGTTCTTTGTTTCTTTTTGTTCTACCTTGTATTTTTGAAAACCCTAGTCTATGCTTCAATGGTGGTTCCAGTATGCTTATCTCATTACCCTCTACTTTGTGTTGAATGTTGATTATTGATGATTGTTTGAAGCTTCATTATCATGATTTTGCTTGTTTGTTTGTAATTTTGGTGCTACCATTGTTGGTCATCTTCATTCTCTTTGAGTATGGTAAGTGGTTTTATTCTCACTTCAACATTTTTTGGGAGTATGTTGCTCATGAAATTGTGCTTGATGTTCATATCTTCTTGTCATTGTTATTTGATTGAATGAGCCTCTATATTTGTTGTGCTTTCACTTGCTCATTTCCTTTTTGATTTTGGCAATTGGTTATTACTAGTTCTTGAACAACATTCTTTGAGCCATATTACTCTTGCTTATTTTACTTATGTTATCTATGGATCACTTTTGTTTTACCTTTTCTCCCTTTGCTTATGACTCTCCGTTGATTTGTACTCTTGAATTCTTGTGTTGTAGATGGCACCACTCCGTCGTCCTAACCCGTGGATCACTTAGTGCCTCTTCTAGAATGGTTGTTCCTCTTCCCTCGAATGTTAGTGCGACCTATGGGATTGAATTCACAAAGCGAGAGCATTGGGATAACTTCATACGACTATCTTCTAGAAAGCTTCTTTCAACAAGATTCTACGATGCTTCAACCAAATCCAAGCTTGGAATCGATGAGGATGTTCGGCGGTTAGCTCATAATTTGGGCTTAGAAGAGTTCATTGGTCTAAATGCCCCCACTTATGCCCGATTGACTTTCGAGTTCCTATCTTCTCTTGAGATACATGAAACCAAAGACGGCGATACCACCGTTCGTAATATTTCCTTCCAATTTTCAATAATGACCACACGATTCCGGTTTCTTTCATCAATGAGATATCACCGATGGATGATAATGAGTGTATTTATCCGACTTTTGACCCATTGCAAAGTGATCATGGTTACAAAGAGCGTCGATGGTGGAGACATATTTCGGTCTAGGATAGCTATAGACCTCAATACTCAAAGGCGGCTTCCATAATCCATCCTGCTTTGAGATACTTCAATCGCTTACTTACGTATGCCTTCTTCTCCAAGGAATCTCTCGGTGCTATATGTCGTGGGGAGTTAAGTTGGTTATGGTTGGCGGACCAACCTTTTGGTGAGGTTGAGTGTAACACCCCCAAATCTCCCTATATGAAAATACAAGTATAATACATATAATTATACCATAGAGATAGACTTAGGCGTATTACCGCCGCTTGATTACGCAAGGCTACTTAAACTTACTAACCAAAACCAATACTTTGCAGCGGAAACTTAAACTCTTTCTTTATTAATAATAATATAAATAGTAATTAGTGTCATGAGTACTCATAATTAGACAAATACCAACATTCCTAATCTAGGTGAAGAACATTCCCGGGACTCCCGTATGCTCAATTCTTGACTCCACCTGAAATTAGTCAACACTGCTTACCATTACGGTAAACAGGGCGAACCAAAACAAATAAGAAATACGGGTTAGCAAAATATTCTAAGTACGATAAGTGCAAGATAAGTAAATTCAATTTATTCGCAAACGTGCTTTTAAAACCAATTCCAATAATCAATCTAATGAATTCCAAAACTCATGATTAAACCAATTCTCAATAATTCAATAATTCGATGAAACGATTTATAAAACCAATTTCTCTTTTTAAAACCAATTCTCTATATCCTTAAAATAATTCCAATAACTCAATAATAATGATTAGTCAAATCAATTATTTTCGAAAACTCAATCTCTTCTCTAAGTGTGCACACCCCCCAAAGCTAGTCTCCTACTACTTCAAGGCTATTCTTGGAGAAAGACTAGGTCATACAAAGTCCATAGCATTCAATGAATCCACATAGTGGGATTAATATAATAATAATGCTTGTAAAGCTTTTGAAATAATTCAATAAAACTCTTTAACGCAATAATTCCAATAAATAACTTAAACTCCTTTTCAATTAAATTCAGCATGTTTTTAAAATCTACCTTTTAATAAATACTTGAGAATTCAGTCTCGTATCAATAACTTTTCAAAATCAATAACTCTTCCTATGAAAAACCTTTTATTTAATTCATCAAACTTTTCAAATCAATTTCTTTATTCAAATATGATTAGTAATTCAAACCACTCAAAACATGATATAAAATCAATCCTCCAATTTATTTATCAAAACCAATCATTTAAACATGCTTTTATTTCATAAATCATAATTTAATTCAATTTAATTCGATTATCATAAAAATCATGCAAAACATGCTTATTCAACCCAATCAATTTCAAAAGTATCTAGCCACCTAACGTACCTTTGGTCCTTGCTTAAAAAACACAAAGAAACTTCAAGAACTTTGATCAAACACACCCTACAAATAAATATATCTTAATTAATAAGGTCAACAAATAATCACAACAATTAAATTAAAAACCCCCCAACTATATGTACATGAACCTTTTAAATTATTTTCTCATAAACATGAATAAAAATATGATTTTATTTAATTAAAACTACTCATAATAATTTTTTATAAATCCCTTATAATAATAATTAATTAAATAAGAGAAGAGAAGATGAAGAGGTAGAAAACCAAGGAAAAGAGATAGAAGAAGGTGGCGGCAAGGTGGGGCAGCCTTCCGGCAGGTGGCTGGAGGTGGTGGCTGTCGTCGGGGAGGGTGGCATCTGGCGTTGAGGTGGTGATCGTGGTGATTGGTGGTGGTGGCGCAAGAAAGAAAAGAAAAGAAAAGAAAAAGAGAAGAGAAAATAAAAGAGAGAGATTAAGAGAGAATTTGGTGTGAGTGTTTAGCCATGAATCAATGGGTATTTATAGGCTAGATCATGCATAAATTATGGTAAGAGAATGTAGGAAGAATTATGGTAAAAAGAATTAAGGAAATTACCTGGAGAAGAGTGTTAAAGAAATATGGAAAGTTTGAGATTAAGGTGATTAAGAATAATAAAATTAAGGAAAGTATGTTGTCATGAAAAATAATATGGCAAAGGAGGTTTACTTGGGGAAAAATCAAGGATGAAATAAGGTAGGGAAATAAGACGATCAAATATTTAGGAGGTGGGAAATAAAAATTAAGGAAAATAATAATTTTAAGGAAGATAATTAAAAATACAAATTACCAAAATAATTCCCCCAAAAATCAACCAAGAGGGCCGAAAATATTGAGCTTCCATAGCTCAAATTTTTGGACCTCCTTAGTGTATTTTAGGAAATTATTTGCTAGATTTAAGGATTAAAAATAATTGTATAAATAATATGTATTGTATAAAATAATTAATTAAGAGAATACCAATTATTCACTAAATAAATTAACTAAGAAAAATCAGATTTTCTACACTAGGAAAATCCGAAATTAGGGTTTCTCCGTGGCGCCTTTTCACTTATAGGGTTCAGTGCTTCACCCCTCATATTTTCTCTATAAATATGAACCTGATTTCTCCAGTTTTGGGGGCACAAAAAATCATTCTCTTTCTCCCTGCACCAACAATCATTCTCTTCTCTCTTTATCACTACTAGAAAACAGGCCACACTACTAGAAATAGGCTTATTTCTGAGGGAATGCTTCCGACGGACTTTAATTCCCTCACAAATTTCAAGAATTCCGGCGGAAACTGAATTCGTGGGAAAAATACGTCGGAAACGTTACCTACCGACGGAATATTCCCTCGGAAACTTTTCGACGGATTATATTTCCCTCGGAATATTCAAGTTCCGACAGAATATTCCCTCGGAAAATTCCGTCGGAATTTGAATATTCCGAGGGAATAAATTCCGTCGGAAGCAAAAAACAATGTAAAAAAAAAGGATGTGTTTTACAGATCTGAACATCAACCAAAAAACACAGAGAGAGAAAGGGAGAGGGAGACAGAGGAAGAGGAAGAGAGAGAAAGGGAGAAAGAGAAAGAGGAAGAGAAAGAGAGAAAGAGCGGAAGGGAGAAAGTGGAAGAGGAAGAGAGAGAGAGCGAAAGGGAGAAAGAGGATAAAGAGGACGTGAGAAAGAGGAGGGAAAGAGAAAAAGGAAGAGGAAGAGAGAGAAAGGGAGAAAGAAAAGGAGGAAGACGAATTCGCCGGCGACCGACCACCGCACCTCTGCCAGAACTTCGCCGCCGTTCTGCCTTTGTAGGTGTTGTTAATTTTTTTTTTTTTGGGGGGGAAACCCTAAGCTAACTACTACCCCTTTTTTCAACAGCCACCTCCGGCATTCCACCACAACCATCGGCCGGTGTCCGCCGCCCCTTGTGACTCCAAGGCCTCCCGCGGTTCTGCAGCCCCGGTAATACTCACGGCCCTTTTTTTTATTTTTAATAAAAATTGAAAACATAAGCCCTAATTAAGTTTTAATTTTAATTATTTGTAGGAGTTGTAACGTTACTTGGTTTGATTGTCAATAAAAGTGCAAATCTACAGGTTAGAGACTTAGTAAACCCTAAAATTCTTAGTTTTGTGACTAATTGTAATGTATTTATATATATGTTAGCTTAATATTGTTTTTAGTGTAGTGTATACAATTTCTTGTGTTTATATTTTAATATGTTAATATTTGAAATGAATGTGTTGTATTATGATATGTTAGTTTAGTTACTTAAGTTTAATTTTTAATTGTTGTATTATAATATGTTAGTTTAGTTTGGTGTAGTTTAATATAATAATGTATGTTAGTTTAGTTTAGTTTAGTTTAGTTTAATATGATGTATGTTAGCTTACTTTATTTTAATATAATGTTGTTTAGTTTTGTTTAGTTTAATATAATGTAGGTTGGTTTGGTTTAGTTTAATATGATGTATGCTACATTACTTTAGTTTAATATAATGTAGCTTAGTGTAGTTTAATTTATATAATGTATCTTATTTTGGTTTAATATAATGATATTTTAGTTTAGTTTGGTTTTGTTTGATTGGTTTATTTGAATATTATGATATTATGATATGTTAGTTTTCTTTAGATAAATTATGATATATTTGTTTAATGTAATGTAAGTTAGTTTAAATATATATATATATATATATATATATATATATATATATATATTATAATAAATGAATCATTTGCATAATCATATGCCTAGATACCCGTTCAAGGCATACACATTAGGAGTATGTCTTGAATAGTCCCCGGTTGGGTCCTTGTACGCTTATTCTCACTTAGGTGGTGAATGTAAGCCTTGTTTTTTGTTCTAGGGAAAATCCTGTCTTTTCATGCATTTCTCTACTGTGTTCTCTGGGTACATATGTAGGTGTGTTTAATCGCCTACATCGTGTACTTGGAGAACTGTAGGGAAATGCTGGCGGATTTTCCATAGAATTGAAAACCCGGGTTACATTCACTAGTGAGAATAAACGTACAAGGATGGGTTAGGTTGGAGTGATAAGGACCCTTTGGAAGCATTTCAAATCTCATTTTCATTTCCATAACGCTTTGGTGGATAATGACTGTGAAATACCGTTCATGACTAATGTGATTGTACATATGCGTGAGCTGTGTAGAAGTTGTAATCATGAAACGAAGAGAACGTAGCTTGATGTATAAAAGGATGATTGGGCAAAGTATTAATCCAGATTTCGTGAAAGGAGTTGATGAATTCATTCAGTACGTCACAGATCATCCAGAGAGTAGTAACCCGAATGAGGTTAGGTGTCCATATGTTAAATGTAAGAACAAACGCCTTTGGAAATGCGGATATGGTTAAAATTCATTTGTATGGCAAGAGTTTCGTACCTAACTACTATGAGTGGATGTGTCACGGGGAAGGGTATCCGGGAGTTCCCGAACGGCGGTCCAATGAAAATCGTGACATGGTTTTGGATGCTTTTGGTCATAGTAAAGATCAGGGGCACTCCGAGGAGGCTAGTGTTTCATCAGAGGAGGAGCCTAATGCAACTGCTAAGCATTTTATGGATTTGTTGAAGGCTTCTGAAAGGCCATTATACGAAGGGAGTTCTTTGTCTGTGTTAGAGATGGCCGCTAGAATCACTAGTCTAAAATGTGAGTATAATTTGCCTCACAGATGTGTCGATGGGTTTGCTTCCTTGCTAAGTGAGGCGATTCCGAACAACAGCCACATGGCCGACACTTTCTACGAGGTGAAGAAGATTGTGAAGGGGTTGGAACTGTCCCATCAAAAGATTCATGCATGCCCGAAAGGGTGTATGTTGTTTTGGAAGGATGATGCTCAGTTGTCTAGATGCTGGGTTTGTGGCAGCGACCGATACAAGCAGATTTCCAAAGGTAGCCTTTTGCCTTTGAATGTTCTATTTTATTTCCCGATCACACCCAGGTTACAAAGACTATTTGCAACGAAGAACATTTCGGAGGAAATGACATGGCATTCGAAAAATCCCAGAGTTCAAGGCACAATGGCACACCCTAGTGACAGTGCAGCTTGGAAACACCTCGATTGTCGGTTTCCAGAGTTTTCTTCTGAGCCTCATAATGTGAGACTTGGCTTGTGTACAGATAGTTTTGCTCCTCATGGTAAGTTTGGGGGACAATATTCTTGTTGACCTGTCATTTTGACCCCTTATAACTTGCCTCCCTCAATGTGCATGAAAAGACAATTCATGTTCCTTTCGTTGCTCGTTCCTGGTCCTAAAAACCCTAAGGACAACTTGGATGTTTACATGCAACCGCTGATGGAGGAGTTGAAACTGTTGTGGGAAGTTGGCGCAGCTACTTATGATATTTCGAAGAAACAGAATTTTAATCTTCGAGCAGCCATCCTATGGACCGTTAGTGACTTCCCGGCTTATGGCATGTTGTCTGGTTGGGCCACGGCTGGTAAGAAAGCTTGTCCACATTGCATGGAGAAGACCAAAGCATTTTGGCTTGAAAACGGTGGTAAAGTTTCTTGGTTTGATTGCCACCGGCAATTCCTTCCGACAGATCACCCTTTTCGGAACAGTAAAACAACATTCTGTAAAAACAAAGTAAAGAAAGGAGCCCCTCCACACATCATGTAAGGAGAGAAGCTGTGGGAATGTGTTAAGGACCTTCCAAAGGCTACAGATGGACCCGATTCAATTAAAAGGCTGAAAAATGAAAAGAAGGAGTGGTTCAAGCAAAGCACCTTGTGGGAGCTCCCATATTGGAAGCATCTCCTCATTCGTCACAACTTAGATGTCATGCACATTGAAAAGAACTTCTTTGATCAGTTAATTCACACTGTAATGGATGTGAAAAAGCATACGTGTGACACGCCTTCAGCTCGGAATGACATTGCTAAATATTGTAAATGTCCCCAGCTTCATCTTCAAGAGGATGATAGAGGAAAAGAGGTAATGCCAAAGGCTCCATTAGCTCTTGACAAGGCTCAGAGAAAAGTTTTGTGTGAGTGGGTTAAACAGCTGCAGTTCCCTGATGGTTACGCCTCCAATTTGAGCAGATGCGTAGATTTGCAAGCGTGTAAGCTCTATGGAATGAAAAGCCATGACTGTCACGTGTTCATGGAGAGGATGTTGCCCACAGCTTTGAGGGAATTGCTCCCTGGCCATATTTGGAATGCAATTACAGAGATCAGCCAATTCTTCCGCGACTTGTGTTGCTATACAACATCAGTTAGTGACATGGAGCGATTGGAGAAAAACATACCTGAGATCCTCTGTAAGCTTGAGAAGATCTTTCCCCCTGCATACTTTAACTCCATGGAGCATTTGCCTATACATTTGCCGTACGAGGGGAAGTTATGTGGTCCTGTACAATACAGATAGATGTATCCCTTCGAAAGGTAAATCAAAGACTCTTATTTCAGATCCTTTGTCGTACATCCTAATGACTTATTCATACATTTACATAACTATAATTGCAGGTTCCTCAATCATTTGAAACGGAAAATTGGGAACAAGGCTCGAGTTGAAGGGTCCATATGCAATGCTTATCTCACTGAAGAGATAGAAAACTTCTGCTCCAATTACTTTCAGTCGACAGTTGACACTAAAACTCGAGATCTTGGCCGAAATGTGAATGCCGACGTCGAGTCCACATTGGACGATGTCGGAATACCTGAGTTGTTCAAGGAGGATAGAGGTCGTGTGTCAAATGAGGGAAAAACTCGGTTCTTAGATGACAAAGAACTCGAGTGTGCACATTTGTTCGTCTTACGAAACACCGGCATTCTTGGCGAATACGAAAGGTATATTAAGTTTAGGTATTTAGTGTATTCGTATTGCCGAACAATTATAGTGCTGACTTTGTAGATTTACATCCTGTGTTTGGCCTCGTAGGAAGTTTGAGGACTACATTCTTAGTACTCGACCTTTCCTGCGTAGAGAAGAAGTTATGGAGAATTTCGAAGCTGAATTCTCTTATTTACCGTAAAATAATTATGAATTTTACATATTGTACTTCAATTCATTCAATTCATGAACCGTGATGTTGATATTCAACCACTTTATAGGTTGTTGAAGAGAATCCAAACTCGGATGTCCTGCGAGCGTTGTGCATGCGTCCCTTCAGGCGAGTTCGTACTTGGGGCCAAATTTTTGTAGGTGGATTTAATTTCCATACACATGCGTTTGGCAAGCACAAATCCACCATGAATTATGGTGTGTGTGTATCAAGTGAGGATGGCGGAGAGTACTTCGGCATTTTAGACGACATCATTGAACTTGTCTACACGGGACCCAAGAGACAGTACAAGACAATTTTGTTTAAGTGCAATTGGATGGATTGTGGTAGGGGAATGAACATACACGAACAATACAAGCTAATCGAAGTAAATCATACTAAGAAATACCCCAAGTATGATCCATTTGTCTTATCTTACCAAGTGGCTCAAGTGTACTACGCGTCATACCCTAGCCTGAAACGGGACCGAGTTCAATGGTGGTCTGTGTTTAAAACACAAGCAAGGTCAGTGATTGATGCTCCGGTGGACTTAGAGCTTCTTCAATCACCATCCATAACAGTACATGCAACGCTCTGCCCACCGAATGACATTGCAGACTACGCCAGGGATGATGATGATGAAGACGCTGACGATGGCTTTGTGATCTCCAGCGATGAAGACGATGAATCTAGTATCGGCTCTAGTGATAGTGACGATGATGATGACATCGATGTAGTATTAGACGATAGTAGTGATGAGTCTAGTAGTGAAAGTTGTGATGAGAGTACTTAGTAGGTGAATATGTAAATCTCCTTTAAAATTATGCTTCTTCTTGTAAAATTAAAATATTAATTAGGCTTAAGTGTTTGTATAAAAGGCATATTACATTGCACTGCACTTGTTATTTATAATATCTTGTCATTTTACTAACATGTGATTCAGGTAGTCATGGCGGGCGGAAAAAGTGGGCAATCGTCGAAGAAAGTAAAGGGGAAAGAGAAAATGACCGCCCACGCCCTTTTCAACGACGACCAGGATGAGGAGATGTACGATGCCGAGGCACACGATTTGGGTGAGGATCAAACGGGCCCATCCACTCCTCCAGATGATGGGCCACGGGATGAGTCACAGGACGACTCACAGGATGAGTCACAGCTCCCGTTTTTGGACCCTACTACGATGTGGTACGTACATATCATGATATGGATGATGAGATACAAGGCTTATATTACTTTTTTTTTCGAACTTGTTTAACATTTTTGTTTCCCGTTTGTTATAGGTTTGATGATCCTAAGGTTCGGAGTGCGGTATCCGGTACGATTACTGGATACTACCGAGCCCCTTGGAGGAACTTTGGAGAAGTTCCTGTAGCTAAGAAGGAACACTGGTTCAACCTGTTCAGCGTATGATATTTCTGGTTCAATTAGGATAATATATGTTTTAGTTATTGTACGGATTTAGTTTTGTGTAACACTTTTGTATTTTATCATTTGCAGGAACAATTCAAATGGGCACCTCAGATGGACGAACTAGTGAAGCTCACATTTCGGAGGAGGGTAGCCACACGCCTGCGTGACATGTTCCACACCATCACGCACAAGATGAATGGCGCCAGGCCAAGTTGGTTGAGTGAGGAGATCCACAAGGAGATGATGGACATTGTTGCCACAGATCCAACTTACAAGGAGAGGTCGGCGCAGAACAAGAAGAACAGAAGGGGCGGTTCTATGGAAAATCTCGTCCGAGGGACCCACTTTTAGGGTTTGTTGTCTGCTTTCCAACATGTAAAAAGGATGGTAAGTTTATTTAAAAAGATATTATATTAGTAGACTTTTTTGTGTATTTCAATGTAACAAGGGTGTGACATGGTTAACGTTTATTCATATTTTTTGTATCAAAGACGGCGAAGAACAAGGGCCAGCTACCAACAGCTCCAGAGCTGTTTCTGAAGACACACTTTAAGGAGCTGCCTGAGAAAGGCACAGTGCCAGTAAACCCCACAGCTCAGGAAATTGCGGTAACACTTTCCCTAAACTTAGCTCCTTGGTTCAATTTGCTTGAATATGGTACTGAAAAATTAGGGACATGTAGTTTTATGTGATTTCAAGGCATGTACCCCTTAGAATAACTACAATATACATGTTTAGAGAAAGAAATAGTTCATTTGGTAAAAAAAACTTAGAAAATGTGCAGATAATAGTTCATATAGGCAAGTCTTTGTTCATTTTGGCTCCAAATGCGTCCCAAAACGTAGGGAGTTAGTTTTTTTGGCATTTCAAGGCATGAACCCCTTAGAATACTTATAATACACATGTTTAGAAAAAGAAATAGTTCATTTGGTAAAAAACTTAGAAAATGTGCAAATAATAGTTCATATAGGCAAGTCTTTGTTCATTTTGGCTCCAAATGCGTCCCAAAACGTAGGGAGTTAGTTTTTTTTTGGCCTTTCAAGGCATGAACCCCTTAGAATACTTATAATACACATGTTTAGAAAAAGAAATAGTTCATTTGGTAAAAAACTTAGAAAATGTGCAAATAATAGTTCATATAGGCAAGTCTTTGTTCATTTTGGCTCCAAATGCGTCCCAAAACGTAGGGAGTTAGTTTTTTTTGGAATTTCAAGGCATGAACCCCTTAGAATACTTATAATACACATGTTTAGAAAAAGAAATAGTTCATTTGGTAAAAAAACTTAGAAAATGTGCAAATAATAGTTCATATAGGCAAGTCTTTGTTCATTTTGGCTCCAAATGTGACCCAAAACGTAGGGAGTTACTTTTTTTTTGGCATTTCAAGGCATTAACCCCTTAGAATGCCTATAATAGACATGTTTAGAAAAATAAATAGTTCATTTGGTCGAAAATGAAGAAAATGGGCAAAGAATAGGTCATACAGGCCATAGTTGGTTCAATTTGGCTCAAAATGCGTCCCAAACCTTAGGGAGTTAGTTTATTTTGGCATTTCAAGTCATGCACCCCTTAGAATACCTATAATATACATGTTTAGAAAAAGAAATAGTTCATTTGGTCGAAAATGAAGAAAATGAAGTCACCTTCGTCATATTACTTTGTTTATTTTTTCATGAATATGGTACCCAAAGCTTAGCATATTTGTATAACTTACTAACTTGTTGTTCCTTTTCATCTATTCCGTCGGTAGGAGCTTTTCCGACGGAAAATCCCTCGGTATATGCCAAAATTCCTACAAAGGGGTTTCCGACAACGTGTTCCGACGGAAATCCGTCGGAAACAGCCTTTTCCGACGGATTTATAAGGCGTACCGACGGATTTTTTCCGTCGTAAATAAGGTGTTTTCTAGTAGTGCCATTTCCGACGGAAAAATCCCGTCGGAATCACCTTGAATTCCGTTGGAAAACCTGTTTCCGACGGAATTTCCGTTGGAAGGGGTTGTCGGAAAACCTTTAGTAGGAAAAACGATCTTTTCCAGCGGAATTTCCGTCGGAAAAGGAATTCCGCCACCGGAAAAGTCCGTCAGAAATTTTCGACGGAAACAAATCCGCCGAAAATTTCCGACGGAAATTCCGTCGGAAAATCAAACCCAGAAAATAAAAAATAAAAAATAAGAAAAAAGCCCCCCACCCCACCCCACACCATCACCACCCCACGACCTCACTTCCCCTTTAACCGCCACCACTCCCCACCAGCCCCCACCACTCCCCACTAGCCCCCACCACTCCCCAGCCACAACCTCAAACAATGACCACCACCAGCCCAAACCCCACACCACGACCACCGTTCACCACAAAAACAAAAACAAAAAAAAAAAAAAAAAAAAAAAGATAAAATAAAATTAACCACCAAAACAGGTAGATCTAATAATGAAAAACATGTAGATCTAAAATTAACCACGAAAACAACGACAATCAACCCAAAAAAAAAAGCGAAACAAGATCTAACATTCCGAATTTCAGTAAAAATAAAAATAAAATCAACCACAAAAAATTTAAGGAATTAGATAAATATACAATTATCTCATACAATTTATAACCTAATATTACAATTACTTCAAATATTAACCATAATCAGAAATTTATAAAAAAATTAAAACTAGATCTATAATACTTGTACGGTTGACAATTCTCGCGACGGTGGCTGTGCAATTGATGTTGTTGCCTGTTGTCGGTGTTGTTATGGTCGTCGTTGTTGTTGCAAGGTGGTTGTGGTCTCCATTGTTGTTGTTGTTGTTGGTTATTGGTGATGTCGATGGTGTTGGTCATGGATAGAAGAAAGAGGGGAAAGAAGAGGAGAGAAGAAAGAGGCGGACAAAGAAGAGAAGAAAGAAGGAGAAGAAAATAGAGGATAGAAAGAGAAGAAAGAGGCGGACAGAGAAGAGAGGAAAGAAGGAGAAGAAAAGAGGCGACCAGGATGAGAGAGAAAGAGAAAAGAGGAGAGAGAAAGAGAAAGAGAGGAAAGAAGGGGCGCAGGAGAGAGAAAGAGAAGAGAGGGAAAAAAGAAAAGGGGCGGAAGAAAAAAAGGTTAGGGTTAGGGTTTGGAAAAGAAATTTCATTTTTTTTTCTTTTTTTTTTAAGTTATATTCCGACGGATTTATATTCCGTCGGAAATTTCTGACGAATTTATGTTCCGTCGGAAATTTTCGACGAATTTTCGACGGATTGCTTGAATTCGTCGGAAATATACAACGGAAAAAAAAAATCCGTCAGAAATTTTGATTTTTCCGACGGAATTACGTGTCCGTCGGAACCAGTCCGTCGGAAATGGGCTGTTTTCTTGTAGTGCCTAAACACTAGCCACCCTATTCTCTCTTAATACTTCCCCTAAGCACTCCAAAGAGTCCATACAACACCCAAAGTTTCATACTTAAACCAAGGCGTGAAAGGTAGAATAGACTGAGGGTTTGGACCAAATCAACTCCACTTTTTATTTAATTTAATTTCAATTTGATTTATATTTTTATTGAAGTTACTAACAATTTATTAATGATGTAGCAATTTAAAGAAGCGCGGAACGTAAGTAATTAATTCACTTAATTACTCTTATTTTTATTCTTATTCTTATTGCTAGTATCATGATTAGGGTAATTATTATGATTTGATTTGACTAACGTTATTGTGGCTGAATTGCTTCCAATGTTAATGATGATTTTATTATTGTTTTGAACACTATATTGCATGTTACAGGGAATATGTAATTGAATATAACGCCTAATAAAATAATTTAGACGACCGGTTTAGGTTCCTTTTTAATCTTGTTGTTTAATCAAGTGATCACAATATTTTAGAATTATATGTTGCATTAACATTCAACCAATTTAACTTAATAAAAGTTTGGAGCAAATTGAATCTTTATTTGTATGCCTTTGAGATCGCAGGAATTACTTTTCGCTATAAGAATCGAGTAGAAGCCAATACGGGCGAATATGACTCCATGACTCACTTTGTACCATCATCCCCGATCTTCTTTTCGTGGTTCCGAACAATATGGAGTTAGTAATCTCATGGATTATGAATGGGGTGTAACCTTCACGGGTCAATCGTTGTTGCTTTCGTTGTCCCTTAATAGTGGTTGCCTTTTAATGATCCGTGAACGGTTTACAAGTTCCTTAAAAACTTGTTGGTGGCTCCCTACTTTGCTTTGTCCCTAATCGTATATGTCAATTCCCACTTCCTATGAGTGTCATGCATATTTACAACATGTTTAACGTAGGCGTGTTTCGAATGACGCCTACAGATACAAGTTTTATTAACATCTGAAAGATTGTGATCATTATTCCACCAATCCTTAATAATATCGACAATATTGGGACCAACAATGTGCCAAATATTTCTGATAAAATAAGGCGTGCAATTCATCAACTCCAGGAGCCTTATTCGGGTGCATATGGGAAAGAGCATCAAAAATTTCCTGCTATAGAATCATCAAAATCTATAGGAAAAGAAGATAAAACATCCGTAAAGTAGTCAGAATTAATTCTCTTCATTTCCACTTCATCATGCACAATGCCGTTCTCATCCTCTAACTGCACAATGTGATTGCGTTGTTGTCGATGGCTAGCCTTATGGTGGAAATACGAAGTATTCTTGTCCCCATCTTTTAATTCATTTGCCCTCGCCCTTGCATGCCAGTACGACTCCTCGAACCTATGTAGCTCATCCAACTCTGCCACAATCTCTCTACATTTATTCAACATAGTAGCATCAGCCACCCGACTTTGCCATCTAGTTTTTTTTTAATTAGTTAAGTTTCAAAAGGTTAATAATTGTTTATATATTTTGGAGCTATTCCTGACAACTCAAATGCATGGTTAAACAAATAGATTAGTTATACTACAATTTAAATGTAATGATTCAAAATGGTATAACTTTTTAAAACGAGGACATTACTACAGCCTACAGGGGAAGAGTCAACAAGAATTTGTACATAGATGAATTATAACAATCTATCTATCATATGATATAATCTGACCACTCTGAAATAAATGAGGTATGATCCATAGACTCTCCTGGCACATCTGCATTCTGTGACGGTTTCTCTTTCCCTCCGACTAATCTTGCCGGGTTCCCCACAGCTGTTGTTCTCGGAGGAACATCAATCAGCACCACTGATCCTGCCCCTATTTTTGCCCCGTCACCAATCCTCACATTACCCAAGATTGTTGCCCCAGCACCTATTAAAACTCCATCCCCAACCTTGGGGTGACGATCACCTCCAGCTTTTCCCGTTCCCCCAAGAGTTACATGGTGTAAAATCGAACAGTTGTCACCAATTGTTGCCGTCTCTCCAATAACTACCCCAGTGGCATGATCAAAGAGGATCCCCTTTCCAATTCTAGCAGCAGGGTGGATGTCAACAGCAAAGACATCGGATATTCTGGAGTGAAGGGCAAGAGCAAGGGGGCGTCTATCCTGATTCCAGAGCTTGTGGGCCACACGGTGAGATTGACATGCTAAGAAGCCCTTGTAGTTGAGAAGGCAGTGAGAAAAGGAGACACAAGCCGGGTCACGGACTCTGGCAGCACGCAAATCAGCAACAACAGCGGCAAGCAGTGAAGAATCAGAAGACAAGATGTTAAGGAAGAGGTCATATAGGAGGGTTGACAGCAAAGTTGAGGAGCAAAGCTTGTTGCCTAGGTGAAAGGAGAGCGATCGTTCAAGAGAGGAGTGAGAAAGGATTGTGGAGTAGAGGTAGGAAGCAAGTGCGGGCTCAGAATCAGCATCACGACGAGCTTCAGCCTTGATCTGAGCCCACAACCAAGCCTCGTCATTTGCATTGGTCTCTGCTGGCAGCTGAGGCACTGATGGAGGCACATTGAATTCCCCTCCTGGCATTGTAGGAAGATGAGTGGCAGAACCTAAACTGCAACTTTCCTGCTGAGAGGTTTGAACAAAAATTGTCAGAAACAAATCTAACATTAAAAAACTGTATATGTCCATATACAACAACAAAGCCTTAGTCCTAAAATGATTTTCTAAATATACTTAAAGTGCCAAGGTCCAAAATTTATAGATGGCTCATAACATAATACAACACCCATGCATAACACAGACATTGACCTAACATATTATTTCTTCGTAAAGCAAAACAACTTCACTGTTTTATCAGTTGATAGAAGGTTCTCTCTTAAGGAAAATAACAAATTGGAACTTTGGAGGTACAAGTTAAGGAAAATAACACCCACAAAGTCACAAAAAATAAATCAGGCAATATTGTGGAGAGTGTTGCGAAAAATGTAAAAATAAAGACACTAGTTGTGAAATTATTTTAGGATTATAGTTTAAGTATTAATCTGCTGATCCCCTCGGTGGTTATTCTATAACCAAAGTTTCCTATCTCTATTTGCTCTTCGTGTAGTTTCTATATCCGCAACCAAGTACCAACTATGTTGAATTGCCAAAAACTATCTTACTAGGATTTTTATACCAGTGGTATTTGCATCAGCATATCAACTTCATTATCTTATACGGTGTCAGTTTAAAGGCTGGAAACAATCTCTTGGAAAAACCACTAGCAGTCCATGCTAAGAGAACGAGAAGGACAATCAATCCATGATTTCATCCAAAAAAAAATTAAATGTCATTTTCCAAAGGTGTTATATCCACGAGATCTTGTCCTAGCTTAGCAATCTGAATCCAAACTATCTTAGACTCTAATAACCATAGTAATCAATCATAATTCCCGTGATCATCTGTTGTTTAACTATTTCACACAAGGTGGCTTAAGGCGAGACGAGGAGATTTTTGGTGAGAGCAGCTTAAGGGGCATATATTCCTTATTCAGAAGAAAAAAAAAATTCACTATTCCTTTTGTATCGAGATGGAATAGTGAAATTTCACTATTATGAGACGACCAAGACACATCATGAGCAAAACGCATAATGCTCATTTTTGAAGGGATCAAGATCAATCAGAAAGTGAAGAGCCTTTGAATAAAATAAAATTTACAAAATGTTATTTATGCTAATGTGAGACTTATATTAAAAGTATCATTAAACTAAATGGCAATTCACCTCATAATTTAAAATATAGTGTGAAATAAAACATTACTTTTCAAATTGCACTGTCTGCATCCTATCACTAGAATGATTCTCAAAGAATATAAGCACACAATGAGCACAAGGTATCATTGTTGCTGGCATGTGATATGATTCTAGACATAATTTTCAAACAAGTAAACCACGAGCATTTCAATAACATTCTAATAATTTAAATTTATACAATGATTGAATCCATAGGTTTCAGCTTATCAGTACAAGCAGATTTTTAACATATAATGAACAAATGTAATTAGAATAGGAAAATTCTAACCTAACTACAAGAGAGATTACAAGGAACCTGATTGGTGGAGCAACACCTGAATCTCTTCTTGTATTTAAGGTGGTGATAGGCCGGTCGGAGATCACGTGAAAAATCTCGGACATAAAATCTGTTAATGCAGCTAGACGGAATGACATATGAAACCGCCAACATCTGTCTGGATGACACTGTGAAATGGTGAGAGAAATTTTTTTCAAAAGATCCTAGGCTTCTTCTTAAGGGGATGCTTCTCCAATATCCAAATTTCCAAGCAACCTAAATAAGAATGGGTGTTGAGATAAAGTGGGCAAGTGTTCGACAGGATCATCTAAGGCTAACTAACACGAGATTTCAGCTAACATTTTCTTTTTAACGGTCTCCAAAGGGCAACTTGAGGATTGTTATCTTTAATTACATGTTAGTAAAAAAAATTAAGACAAACACATAAACACAAAAGTGAAATTCTTTGTCATCTATAATAATCTGCCCCAATAATGGATAATTAGAGAAATTCCACTAAATGTCACTTTGTGTGTTTGTCAGTCATCATTTGTGTTTGTATGGGCAACATTCAGAAATTCTAGTCTCACTAAAAGTTGCTCCCTCCATCTTGAAAACTTATTAAGTCATTCTCAAGCTGTTTATCATATTACATTATATTGGTTAACTGTATAGGAAGTACAAGTTTGACATCATTGATCCTTCCCATTTCAAGAATTTATAGCATTATTTGACATTAATTTTTGTTCTTATTTAACACTGTTAAAGTTAATTAGAAAGTGCCACTAGTAGTGTACAGGTCCCTACATGGCCATAAGAACTCCTATTACCCTTATGATTAAGAAAATCCTTCAAACATAGATTCAAAGCAAGCAGTAAGGTATCTTTAGAATACTATCACGTACGTAAGTTACATTAATTTTATGACACGGTTTTTTTTTTTTTTTGGGGGGGGGGGGCATCGAGAAAAAAAAATCTAACATCAAAACTTCTAACATTTAACCCTTAATATGTACTAGTACTAATTTATTAATAATAAAAAACATCAAAGTTGAAGCCAAACTAAAGATAATTAGTACTCCCTCCGTCCCCTAATACAAAGCCTCTTTTGGTTTTTGCGCGGGAATTAAGAAAGTTGTAAATTTTTTAAAACTAATGATTAAAAGTACATATGTGCATGTGGGGTTGGAGAGATATAGAGAAAGAAAAAGTAATTGGGAATAATTGAAGAGATAGAGAGAGAAAGTGTTAGAAGTTGATGTTAAAAGTACAAAAAAGTAAAGGAAAAAAGATGACAACTCATCAAAAAGAGGGTAATAATGTCAAAAAATATAACCTTTAAATAGAAAAGCCATTGTATTTTGGTTTACCCTGAAAGGAAATGAGGCTTTGTATTAAGGGAGGCAGGAAGTATCAAAGATGAAAAAGGAGAAAAATATTTCAAAGTATGCATCATAACATGGTTTTGTCCCATAAAAATACTTTCTTATTTTATCACAGAAATGTTGGTTGAAGACTTCTAATCTTAAAATATCAAGGACGGATATAATATCTCCACAACAGGGTAGCATTAAATTCTTTACTTACAAGGGAATAAGCCAAAACTAACACGTATCAATCCAATACAAAATACAATTTTAATTACCAAACAGAAGATATTCAAACCAATTCAACAAGATTTCCTTCCGAAATTCTTCAGTAAGTTAGAATAAATTTAATAGATCCATGAAATTGAAAACACACTCAAACTTTAAATCAAAGCCAAAATCATAGTACACAATTTGTTCATGCTTGTAAGATCTACAAGAACTCTTGTATCATCAAATTTTCAAATCAAAAACAAATATACAGGTCAAATATAATAAGACAAATCACCTCTTAATCACAGACTAATTAGACATAAAACAACAAAACAATGTCAACAAAAACCCCAATAGAATATACAAGTATTTAACAACAAGAATCAAACATTAAAAATATCATATCAAGCATAAGCCATCATCCCCACATGAGACTAAAAATAAAATCAACAAAAATAAATCCAGAAAAACAATACAAACTAGAAAGATGAAGTACATGAGGAAAAGAAGGTTGAAAGTAGTGGTGAATCCAAGAATTTAGCAGTGGCAGGGCACCACCACCACGTACTAAATAAACACAAAACCTAATAAACTTTCATACAAACTTAAAAAAAATTGTGTGATGGAAAGAAATTTTGTTGACTTGATAGATTTCGAGGAATGTTTTGTTCACTTATCAAGGAGTGGAGATGGTTTTTCAAATTTCTCGTGAAGGAATTTTCTTGGTAACAAGATTTTGACATTTCAAATAATAAATCCTCCTATATTTCCTCTCCGTTCTGAAATGTAATTCACAGGTATAAATGCTTAATTAGATTGAATAATCAAATTTTCTCAAACACACAATGACAACAATGTAAACCATCAATCATTGCATATATCCAATTGATTTATATCAACTAATGAATAACTCTTATCAATTAATAATGATAACAATCAAAATGTAGTTTAATTTCAAATTCAATCGTAATCAAACCCGACCCTGAGCTAGGACACGAGGGGTAATGCCCTGAGATTAATGACAAAAAAAAAATAAAAAAATCCAATTTCATACTTCCATCCAAACATTGAAGGGTTATAAACAAAGCATGCAACACATTAGCAACCAACCGAATTGATTTAAATCATCAAATTAGCTTCTAAAATCACATAAAATTCTTCTCGCTTACGAGTATCAACAAAATTGCTTACTATTATCTTTCATAAATTGAGTAATTATAACCAATAATTCAACAATCCAACTAAGAAGAACCCATAAACTGACTATACTAATAATTAAATCAACGATAAACCCTAGTTATGAAATTGATATTCGATTATAATAGAAAGATACAAGAATCTTACCACAGAATATTCTTCAGTGGAGAAGAGAAAGCTTGGAAGCCGCTTCAATGGAGGAAAGACAGAAGGAGAGAGAGGTGCAGCGTAGAAATGAAAAGCTCCGAAAGGCGCAAAAAACAACAGAAAAATGAATAACATAGAAGGAAAATTGGTGGCACGCATGTAATGTTTTTTTTTTTTTTTTATTCCTCCTTTCTTTTTTAAGTTCCAACACTTTTCACAAGTCCAATTATAAAATCGGGTGGTGTACCTTTAAATTAGATTTGGAAAATCCTTATATTCCTTTCATATCAAAATAATTGACGTGATAAGTTTTTTTTTTAGTATTAAGTTGGATATTTATCGACAATTCACATTAGTGTAATAAATGTTTATATATACTGATAAAAGATATGAGTATTAATATAAAGTTTCATATTATCAATTTTTTTTATATTTCTTACTACAATTTAATTATTCACCAAGTTTTATACGTGTTTGGTTACACCGTGTGGTCGAGGTTACTTATTCAGCGGGTTACTCGGTCGTTCAGGGGTTACTTGATCAGGGGTTACTCGGTCGGTCACGGGTTACATGGTTAAGGATTACTCGGTCAGAGGGTTACTCGTGTGTCAGCCGGCCACACGGTGTGGCCAGCCTCACAGAAAACGTGTTGTTTGATTATATGTATCTTGGGTCAAACTAGTTTATTAATATGTGTGTCAAATTTAACTATGTAAATTATTATGGGGTGAATAGAGTAATTAGATAGAATAAGATTTTCCATGGAATTATTTTTAAAAAATTAATTATCTATGAAAATGGATTTGCTAGAATGAGTGTTTAGTCAAAGTCTCTTACTCTTTATGAATTAATGGCTCTTCCGCTAAATGGTATAAATCGGAAAGAGGTTTATGACAAGGAGATTCCCTCTCGAGGCATTTCAAAGGGATAGCAGTATTGCTGACGCATAATCGGGGGCATTCTAATAATTCTGCACAAAATTTCACATGGTATCATTGAGTGATCAAATAATATCATTGTATATTTCCGGTGGTATTATATATGATTGTAGCTGTACCAAATACGTTGTCAGTGGAATTTTATAAGCTTTTAATGGTACAGTTAGAGTGTGGTCCTTATCGAATGGTCACATAAAACTATTGTATATTCAATGGTACTTTATAGATTTTCACTAGTACTAAATATGATTAGGGGATTTTTATCCACCAATCACCGTCTGACAAGTGGACCAACCAGGTTCCGCCACGTGTCCTTCACGAAGGCCAACAGGAGCCTGCCACGTGTCAATCACAGATACGTCCTCTACGGACCAATTTAGACACGCCACGTGTCCACCCATGCCAAATGGGAAAACCGGCCATCAAGGCCCAATTCAGTCTAGAGGCCCGATCAGCCCTAGGTTTACCTTAAACCTAGAGAGTTGCACGCTTCTCAAGGCTATAAATACTCGATTAATCCTCATTAATCACAGAATCGAATAATCAAGAGATCAAGCAGAGAAGAACAGAGTTATTAACAACCGGCTAATCTCGCTAACGACGCAAATTACCAACACTAAGCACTCTCACCTAGAGAGATCTCATTACTTTAATTTATGTATTGATTACTCCTTAATCAGGTACTAACTTGACCGTTGGAGGCGGAACTCTCAGGAGTCTCCGTTATTTTGCAGGTACAGGCGTCCGGTTCCAGTCTCAGAATTGTAACTCTCCCGCAGGACATCAGAAAACCCCGAAACATTTGGCGCCGTCTGTGGGGAGAGTACTTCAGAGATGGCATCCAAGTCTGTACCGACCCCAGAAGAGAGGCGTCCCCTAGACGACCCTCAAGTTCAGTCGGACCATGATACCGAAAGTGAATTTGAAGTTGAAACTCATACAGCTCCAGACGGGACCCTAAGGGCCCGACGTACCCGCCATACCGAAAGGAGGGAACGGGAGCATCTTCAAACAGGAAGCGAGCCAGCAGGCGCACCGCTTGCTCGACAACAGCCGACTGATGGGTCTGCTCCCATCACAAGGAACGAACTCATGACCTTCATGAGGGACTTCAAGGGAGAGATTCAAGAGTTGATCAACAAAAAACCGCCTGCTTCAGTCAAAGAGCAGTCGGCCAAGAAACCTTCCACTTCACTGAAGAGGAAGCCAGTTCAAGGGCGAGAGGCAACTCCCCATCCTAAATCCAAGAAGCGGGAGCCACCTGCTCTTGATTTCACAAAACTCCGTTATCCTACGGGAAATAGGAAACCGGTTCGTCATATTCAGGCGGACGGGTCAAAGCAAACGTTCACAGATGCTCGGCACCTGCTAGAGCAGAAGAAGAGTGATCGATTATCAGAGTCGGCTTCTACTTCAAATTTTCAGGACAGTTTGCGAAATGCCTCGATGAGGCATACTCAGTCGTACCATGAGAGTCAGTCAGGCGGCACCTCCCGTCAGTCCGGCTTTCATAGTGCCCAGGCGGTACCAAACTTACCATTTGTGCCGCAACAACAGTATTTTATGCAGCCACCTCCATTTGGTGGACCTGCAGCAAAAAACGTCCAACCTATGGACTGGCAGCTACGGCTGCTTAGACTTGGTGAACAGCCGTCGGCCTTCTCCAAGGAAATTACTGAAGCCGCTCAGCCGGCCAAAGTAAAAAATGTTCTAGTAGGCGCCTATGACGGCACTACTAACCCAGAAGACCATCTGATGGCATTCACCAACCTGATGTACCTTCAAGGGTTGGATGATCCCACTTGGTGCAAGTGTTTCCCAGCGACTCTCAAGGGAATTGCACAGCAATGGTTCGGCAACCTGCCAACTGGTTGTGTAAACAACTTCAGGACGCTTGCTTACTTATTTGCCTCCAACTTTGCTATGAACATCCCTGCGAAGAAAACGACCCTTGATTTGGGAACAATACAGCAGGGCGAGAAGGAGGGGCTTCGTTCTTACATCAGGCGGTTCAACCTGATGAGGATACAGATTCAAGGGTTACCGGATGAGGTAGCTTATACTGACTTTTTTAGAGGTCTCAAAGACGGGTCTACCTTTAAATTTGATTTAGTTCGAAAAAGGGTGGCGACTCTTCAAGAGGCCTTGATTGAAGCAGAAGCCTATATACAGGCGACTGATCTGTGTACGATAAAACAGTCGGACGGGAAGAGGTTCGACAAAAGAGAGGGACGACAGAAACAGTCGTCCAACAAAGATGAGAAAAGAAAAGAGGTCTGGGCGGCTGATTCCTCTAAACAGCCGGCCCAGAAAAAGAAAAAAGAATTCAAACCATACTCCCCAAAGTATGTGTTTAACAAGGATAACCAGTTTATCCTAAAAGAAATAAAGGGACGGCTCTCAATTGAGAAGCCGCTCCCCATGAAGGGTTCTGCGAGCAACCGGAACCAAGACAAAATCTGTGCTTATCATGATGACGTTGGTCATCACACCAATGACTGCATCAGTCTCATGCGGTACCTAGACCGCTTGGCTGATCAAGGTGATCTTGACACTTATGTCAAGAAATCTACGGGGAACACTTCCTCAAAAAAGCAGTCGGCCAAAAAGAATCAACAGGCTGACAGTTCTGATACAGATGATGCAGTCGTCTACACCATTGCAGGCGGCTTCTCAGGAGGCGGCCCCACTATTAGGGGCAACAAAGATAATATAAGGCGGTTAGATGTAAATTCCGTTCACCAAGAACAGCCGTCCAAATATACATTTCCTGAGATTGTCATCACTGAAGAGGATCTAGGAGGAATAAGGGGGCCGCATGACGACCCTCTCGTTATTGAATGTAAAGTGGCCAACCAGAGAGTTGGCCGAATCCTCATAGATACCGGGAGTTCCTCAGATCTCATCAGCAGCAAATGTCTGTCAAAACTGAAATATCAGACGGACTGCATACATCCGGCCTCCCACCCTTTAATAGGGTTTGGAGGAGGAGGAGTCCACCCACTGGGACGAGTAGATCTACCCATTCGCCTGGGCGAAAAAGGGGAAGGACGACACATGGTAGTCCGGTTCCTAGTAGTAGAGGAACTCTCGGCCTACAACATGATTCTGGGTCGACCAACCCTGAATAATTCCAAGGCTGTTATAATCCCGTCACTTATGCTGCTTAAGTTTGAAAGGGATAATGGAACAGTCGGCTCCCTAAGGGGAGATCAGAGGATGGCCCGAGAGTGCTATCTCTCGGATGTCAAGCCCACTGTTATGGCCACCGGGTCAAGTGGAGAAAAAACAGACCTTGACAACGTCAAGGAGAGTGCGCCTGTTCAAGAAACAGGCGACAAAAAGAGAAAGGCACCCCAGACAGAGTCCGCAAGAAAAGTAAGAAAATAGCAATCATTGGCAGAGGACCGGCCGGATGAATTCCGACCTCAGCCGGCTGGTGAGCATGCGGACCTGATATTAGACGACTCCCGTCCTGACCGAACAGTCAAAGTTGGGACGACTGCTCTGAGAAACCTTGGTGATGACTTTCACAACCTGTTGAAAGAATACAAGGACATCTTTGCATTTGAAGTCCATGAAATGCCAGGCATTAGTCCTGATCTGGCAGTACATAAACTCGCTGTGGATCCGAAAAAGAAGCCGGTACGGCAAAAGAAGCGGAACCATGGTGAAGAAAGAGGTCAGGCGGCAGCCGCCGAAGTCAAAAAATTACTTGATGCAGGGTTCATTCGGCAATGTTACTTCCCAGACTGGGTTGCAAATGTGGTGCTTGTTAAAAAGCCGAATGGCACCTGGCGAATGTGTGTAGACTACACAGACTTGAACAAGGCGTGCCCCAAAGACAGTTACCCTCTGCCTAAAATTGATAACCTAGTCGACTCAACAGCCGGCCATGCCTTGATGAGTTTTATGGACGCTTATTCTGGTTTCCATCAAATTCCTTTATGGAAGAAAGATCAGGAGAAGACGGCCTTCGTCACTGATCAGGGGTTATACTGTTACACGGTCATGCCGTTTGGTCTTAAGAATGCCCCGGCTACCTTCCAACGAATGATAAACACAGTGTTCTTTGATCAGATTGGGAGAAACGTCGAGGCATATATTGATGATATGATTGTCAAGACTAAACTTCAAGAAGATCATCTGACGGACCTCCGAGAAACTTTCACCACACTCAGGCGGCACCATGTCATGCTCAATCCCAAGAAATGTGTATTTGGAGTTGAGTCTGGGAAATTTCTCGGATTCCTTATCAATCAGAGAGGAATAGAGGCAAACCCTGAGAAGGTACAGGCGGTCATTGACATGCAGTCGCCTCGTACCGTCCGAGAGGTTCAGAAGTTAACAGGTTGTCTGGCGGCCTTGGGGAGATTCCTAAGCCGATCAGGCGACAAATGCCTATACTTTTTCCAGGCAATTAAGAAAAAGGCAAGGTTTGAATGGGGGCCGGATGCTGAGGCCGCCTTCCAGAGATTAAAGGTTCACTTGCATTCCTTGCCGAGGCTGGTCAGCCCTTTGCCCAAAGAAAATCTCTACATGTACCTGGCCGTCTCTGATCATGCGTTAAGCGCTGTGCTCCTTGCTGAAAGGGACGGCTGTCAACTCCCGGTCTACTTTGTCAGTCACGTACTGAAAAATGCCGAGTTGAGGTACCCCCTAGTGGAGAAATTTGGTCTTGCACTCTTCATGGCTGTTAAAAAATTGAAGCCCTACTTTTTGGCACATGCAGTCGTCGTGTATACCGACCAACCAATCAAGCGGCCCCTTACCATCATGGAGTCGTCAGGCCGAATGATCAAATGGGCCATAGAAATACAGAGCCTCGAAGTTACTTTCGAGCCTAGAAAAGCAGTGAAGGGGCAAGCCTTTGCTGACTTTATTGTAGAGATGACTCGTCCTCCTGACTCTCAAGTTCCAGACCAAGTCTGGAAGGTATATGTGGACGGAAGCTCTACTTCAAACGGTTGTGGAGCAGGCGTTGTATGTCAATCTCCAGAGGGCGACAGGTTCGAGTATGCTCTACGCTTCGGTTTTCAGGCTTCAAACAATGAGGCAGAATATGAAGCTTTACTAGCCGGGATCCGCATGTGCAAGGCGGCAGGGGCAAGAAAAATAGACGCCTGTTCTGATTCACAATTGATAGTGAGTCAGTACAATGGCGAATACGAAGCAACCCATCCGGCCATGATCAAGTATTTACAGGCGGTCCGACAAGCAGTCGGCTCCCTTGAGGATTTCCATCTGATCCAAGTGCCGAGATCAGAAAACAACCAGGCGGATGCACTGTCAAAATTAGCATCATCCGCCTCCTCCGATACTCCTCGAACTGTTTTTTGGGAAGTAATGGAGAAGAGAAGCATCGAGGAAAACCCTATTGGAATCCTAGACAGAAGCTCAACCTGGATGGATTCAATCAGGGCATATCTGACAAACGGTACGCTGCCGGATGATCCTCAACAGGCGGCAGCACTGAAAAAACGAGCCTCCTGTTTTGAAATGATACAGGGAGAACTTCACAAGAGGGGGCACCTTCAACCCTTCTTAAAGTGTGTTACTCCTGAAAAGGGACGAGAGATACTAGATGATCTTCACTCTGGTTTCTGTGCTTCCCATATAGGTGGTAGGATGCTTGCTCAAAGGGCAAGGCGGCAGGGCTACTTTTGGCCTACTTTGGAAGCGGATGCAATGGAGATGGTGAAAAAATGTGACAAGTGCCAAAGGTTTGGCAAATTAATTCACCGTCCGGCTACTGACCTCACTACCATTCACAGCCCACTACCATTTGCTAAGTGGGGCATGGACATTTTGGGTCCATATACGCCTGCTACAGGCGGCAGAAGGTATATACTTGTTGCCGTTGACTACTTCACTAAATGGGTAGAGGCGGAGGCTGTAAAGGGAATCAAGACGAAAGATGTAATTTCATTCATTTGGAAAAACGTCATCACTCGGTTCGGGGTTCCCATGTCTATGGTTTTTGATAATGGTCCCCAATTTGAGACGCCTGTTCTCAAAAGCTGGTTGGGAGACCAAGGAATTGCACATTACTTCGCATCTGTCGGCCGTCCCCAAGCAAACGGCCAGGTAGAAGCCTTTAATAAAATCATCTCAGACGGTCTCAAGAAAAAGATTGAACGAGCAGGCGGCCTATGGGCAGATGAACTACCACATGTTCTCTGGGCCATTAGGACGACTGAAAAAGGGGCGACTGGAGAAACTCCATTCCTCCTAACTTATGGTGCAGAAGCTGTTCTTCCAATAGAACACTACGAGCCGACTCTTCGAGTAATGCTATATGACGAAGAGGCAAACTGGGAAGCTATGCGCCTGGCATTAGACTCACTTCCTGAAAAGAGGGGCAATGCTGTTTTGCGCCATGAGATCTATCGCCTGAGAATGACTAGATCATACAACAAAAAAGTACACAGGCGTCCACTCAAAGTAGGGGACTTTGTACTTAGAAAAATGGAAGCAGTTGGTAGGGCTAATGAGTCTGGCAAACTAACTCCCAACTGGGAAGGACCCTACCGAATCTATGCGGAAGTCAGGGACGGTACCTACCGTCTGGAAACATCAGACGGACAACCGTTGCCTCGAACTTGGAATGTAGATAACCTTAAAAAATATTTCTTCTGAAAGATGTAAAGTAAAGAGCTACTTAATAAAGTTTGCACTTACTATTCAATTTTTGTATTACGAGGGGCATGCCGTCTGTACCTTTACAGTCGGCTACTCTCCATTGAGTCTTTTAACTCAATCATCAGAGGGGCATGCCGTCTGTTCCTTTACAGTCGGCTACTCTCCATTGAGTTTTTCACTATCTTCAGAGGGGCATGCCGTCTGTACCTTTACAGTCGGCTACTCTCCATTGAGTATTTTACTCACAATACTTAGCTAAAAAGATTAGGGCCTGGCCGACCCTGTGCCTAACAGGCGGCTACCCTTCTTTTACTTAGCACCTACGTTCACCAAGAACTTACCAAGGCCACCGGCCGAATGATCAGACCAGGCGCCAAGCCAACTGATCAAATCTACAAAACTAATTCGACCTGTCCCAACATCATAGCAGGCGTCCGACGGCATCCCTCCGGATGAAATTCGTCGCAGAGAGCAGCTCCCTTTTGGGTGGAACATTGTTCTATAAACTAATTACACGGCACCTATACGACTGTCCCCAAGGACAACCACGTAGCCGTTTTTGAGGCAAGGATAACTCTATCACTAACCAAATCAGTGGTAGCAGTTGACATCTGAGTCAGATAACCGCCTGTATTACTTGGGATAGATGCAGGGGGTACCTATTGAGTTAATAGCCAACAAACATTGGCGAATCAAGGGGTCTAGCCGGCCTACGCCGCCTGGTATCTCTACTTCTCAAACAAAAGTGACGGCGACTGAGTAACTCCAACGTTAACTCATAGTCACTCCTTCAAATTTGGTATGGAATCTAAAAGTTTGAGTCGTCCGCCTGTTTTAAACAAACAAGGGCACTCGAACCCCTATTTGTCCTAAGTAACCTATTGAGTTAATAGCCAACAAACATTGGCGAATCAAGGGTCTAGCCGGCCTACGCCGTCTGGTATCTCTACTACTCAATCTAAATTGCGACAAAGACTAAGTAACTCCTAAGTTAATAGTCACTCAAACTTAGTATGGAGCCTAAAAGGTATGAGTCGTCCACTTGTTTCTAATAAACAAAGGCTCTCAACCAATACTCTTGCTAGGTTAACAAATTACGAGTTAAAAGCCAACATTGGCAATAAAGGGAAACAACCGGTACCCGCCGCTTGTTTTCCTACTTAATTCCTTGGCGACTAGGTAATTCTATTTACTTGGTCAGACAAATTGAATAAAGAGTTCGAATACCGATTGATTAAATGGCCGACTGATCATCTATCCTGGAAACAGACAACCAGTCGTCCAGGGGCATAGGCGGCATACTTACTATTTGTACCTGTCTTAACGTTCGGCCATACACAACAGTCGGTCTAGTGAACAAATTAAAAATACTTAGACAAATTTGAACCAAAACAAAAATTTGATTAAAAATGAGCCGGCCATTAAAGACCAGCAGAATATTCAAAACCCCGGCCCCCTGGCCGGGTAATTACAAAGCAAACGGCACGCAGGCCGTAAAAAGAAAAAAAAAATACTTAAAGCTTAAGAAGGGGGCAGTTCAGTATCAGCAGCTGCCGCCTGGTCAGCACTCTTCTTGCTGGACTCGGCCTTAGCTGCACCCTCTTTTGATGCCTTACCCCCAAGTGGCACAAGCGCCACAACCGGCTCTTCCTCCTCCAACGCACCGTCCAACGCCTCTTCTTCAGCAGCCGCCAGGATCTGTTGATTATATATTTCCGAACACTGGCGGTACGTTCTTTCCCATGAGGCAAAGTCGGCACTGGGGAACAGTCGTTCCCAGGTCATGCGCTGGATTTGAGCGGAGTCTTCCACCATCTCCCGGACGAGCTCTTGTTTCTCTTGCTCGGCCTTATCCGAGAGCTCTTGGGTAAGACTCTTCTCTTGGTTCACCAGGCGTTCTTTTACGTTGGCCAAAGATTTCTCCATGGCTTCGTAAGAGTGCATTTTTTGGCGAAGAGGTTTAAGCTCGGCCTTAAGGTTGGTGACGGTCCCCTCCAGCTCGTCAACCTTCTTTTGGGCCGCCTCTAACTGAGCCCGAACAGCGGCGGTAGCCTGCGCCTGATAATAAAGAAGATCAATGGTCAGTACTTCATTTTGGGCAATTTGAAACATTGCCTTATCACAGCTGGAGGCGGCCATAGCCTTTGCGGCCTTTACCTCTTTGTTTTTCCGATCAATCGGCTTGCGAAGGCTGTTGACTCGGAGCAGGGCCTAAGGACAAAGAAAAACAGGCGTCAGTTTCCAATCAAAAAAGTTAACAGGCGTCCTGGAACTCAAAAGCTCAAAAATATGCTAAGTGTACCTCAGCTAGGACCCCTGAAATCCCATCAAGGTCAAGGGTGCCGGCACCCCTGACCGCCTCCCTGTCAGATGGAGGAACTACCTTAACCATAGACTTGGCTACCTCAACCAAGTCAAGTCCCTGGGGGCCGGCTGCATTAAGTGAAAGGAAAACACAAGTTAGACCTAGTCAAGAAGGAAGCAAAGGTGAGTTTTTACAAGTGTCCATACATCTAGGCGGCCCCGCCTGGGTTTTTGAAGAAGTGGCCGGCTGCTTCTCAGCCGCCACTGTTTTCCTGGAAGACCCAGGAGAGCTTGCAACAGTCGTCCTCCGGGCCTTGGGGTCCGGCTGTTGCGAGGAAGAAGCCCTTGGAGTACCAGACTGAAAACAAAAAGAGTTAGTATATGCATAAGACAACTAAAAGAGGAAGAGTTTTCGAAGCTAACCAAGGGTGCCTCCTTGTTGGGGGAGTCGGCATACGACTGCTTCATTAGCGAGACCCGCAACATGGCCGCCGCAGTCTTAGATGCTGATATTTTACTCATGGCGTCAGCTGCAAGAAATAAGCAACAAAGTTAGTAAAAATCCCAAGTAAACAAGGCGTGAAAAAACAGAGTATTTGTCAGGCCGGCTACCTCTAGAGCACCGACTGCCGAGGCCACAGGCGGCCAAAAAGTACTCGTCATAGAGCCACTTGAAGCTCGGGACGCAGTTTAGGGGTACTTGCTCTCGTACCCCTGAAGTAGAGTTCACCCTAGTCTCTACTTTGAAGAGTCCTTTGTCTAGGATCTCTTTTTTAGCCTTTGGGGGAACAGGCGGCATGCTGCGGCCGCCTGCGAGAAGAGGCGGATCCCTATTCCACTTGTTAAAGCGTTTGTTCAGCTCCGTGTCTGAACTCTCGATAATAAGGAAGGTGTTCCGCCAATCCTTCCATTTGTTTGCCTTACCTCTCGTCATGAGGTAACCCCTATGGCTTGTTAATTGATACCAGCCGGTACCTCCCGACTTAGGGGTCCGGCTGAGATAGTTCATGTGGGCGAAAGCCTCAAAGCTTGGCTCCACCCCGTTCAGTTCGCACCCGGCCACATAGCCGAGTACGTTTACCCAAGAGTTGGGGGCTAACTGCCATAACCCCAGATCATACCCATCTAAAATCCGCTGAACAGCCGGATGTAATGGGAAGCGCAGTCCAGCTTTGATGGCTGCCACATAGCAGCCAAAGCAGCCGTCACCATAGCTGGTACCAGCCGGCCAGACGACAGTATCTTCTGGATCCGGCACAAACAGTAAAAATTCCGGGCCCATTTTGTGGTTAGCAATAAAGCTCGCCACGTTGTCTTGCATGGTTGCGATCCGGCCCCGGGGTACCCTGCAGTAGTAGGGGGCGTTTTCCTCTCTGTAAGAGGCGGACGGCTCCGCCCAATTGTCCCCCTTCTCAACTGCATGAGAACGTCTCGCCTCTTGTAGGCGGCTATGTTTTTCTTCTGAGCCAGGAGAACTGTGGCCAGAAGAGCTGGACTCAGACTCGTCCTCTGACGAGTCCGAGGAGGACGACTCCTCCCCTTTCCTAGAGGGGCCCGCCTCCTCTCCCTTAGAAGGAGCAGAAGGAAAATTAGACATGTCAACGGTAAGATGGGAAGGGAACACCTTGGCCCCTCTCTCAGAACTGTCGGCTTGACAGTCGCCTCGTTCTACATCTGGCGCCTGGTCAGATGTTTCACTAAGGAGCACCCTTTGGGAGGAGCCGTCTGAGTTTGATATCATAGCAGTCTTTTTTGTTCTGGCCATCACGTTCTGCATAGACACAGATACAGTCGGACTTTGTATAAAGGGCAAAGATGGGTCCAGAAAAGGGCAGGCGGCACTCCTAGTCCTAGATTCAGCCGTCCCCGGTGACCGGCTGATCACTAACTTAGGGCGTGTCGTGTGCTTCCATGGTGCCATTTCAAAAAATAAAAATAAAATTAAGGGTAAGAGAACTGAGTTACCTGAACGAGTGACGGTTGATGAAGTCCTGGAAGTTCGGGTCAGTCGGCTTGTCAGAACAGGCGGTATGCAGAAAAAGTCCGAAATGTCAGAGCAAGTTCAGGGGTCCGAATGTTCTCGCAAAGTTCTCAAATGTGAAAATGACCGAAGTCAGCACTTCCTTATATAGGCGAAGTGAGAAGGCGAAGGGTCGCTTCCAAATTCAAAATTTGGGCGGGAAAATCTCTCGGTCGTTTGTAAGGTGACACCTGTAGCGGGCCGTCGCCTGTCACCGTGCGACACCTGTCACAGGCGACACGTGACCAGTCACGTGCCACCTGTGAGGGGCAAATGATTAGGGGATTTTTATCCACCAATCACCGTCTGACAAGTGGACCAACCAGGTTCCGCCACGTGTCCTTCACGAAGGCCAACAGGAGCCTGCCACGTGTCAATCACAGATACGTCCTCTACGGACCAATTTAGACACGCCACGTGTCCACCCATGCCAAATGGGAAAACCGGCCATCAAGGCCCAATTCAGTCTAGAGGCCCGATCAGCCCTAGGTTTACCTTAAACCTAGAGAGTTGCACGCTTCTCAAGGCTATAAATACTCGATTAATCCTCATTAATCACAGAATCGAATAATCAAGAGATCAAGCAGAGAAGAACAGAGTTATTAACAACCGGCTAATCTCGCTAACGACGCAGATTACCAACACTAAGCACTCTCACCTAGAGAGATCTCATTACTTTAATTTCTGTATTGATTACTCCTTAATCAGGTACTAACTTGACCGTTGGAGGCGGAACTCTCAGGAGTCTCCGTTATTTTGCAGGTACAGGCGTCCGGTTCCAGTCTCGGAATTGTAACTCTCCCGCAGGACATCAGAAAACCCCGAAACAAAATACACTCTTAGTAGTATTTGAATAAAATTCCAATGGTATTTTATAAGCTTTCAATGGTACAGTTAAAGTGTAGTCCTATCATTATTTTCTCTCTTTCATGTGTAATGGATCTACATTACTTTTTTTTATCTCTCTTCTTACTTTTATTATATTTTAATTTAATATTGTTATGTATTTATTCATACATAACTAACCTACGTTACTTCCTTTTCCCTCTCTCTCCCTACTTCTATATTTAGCAAGAAAATTGAATCAATAAACTTTATATATAAAGTCTTACAAACAAAGTTGGAATATAGGCTTTAAAACTTGCCCACATTATTTACATAGCACATCATGTCTCTTATTCACATACTAGGGGTGCATTGATGTAGGAGCATTGAAAATACTTTTGGACTATATTTTAATAATGTTGGCTTGATCAAGGTTGAAAAATATTTAGGCTCTATACGAGTTATTTGGATGGTTTTTCTGGACTTTTTACCAAAATGAGCTAATTTGGCAAAGTATTACCAAATTGGTCTCGTGGCAAAAGTATTTCCCAAACTAAGCTTCTGGGGTAAAACGTTGTCTCGGACAGCGTTTTACACCCAGATTTTTTTTAAAAAAAATTCAAGAAGTTTGACTTTTGTTGGCCAAACTTCGTATTTCATAATTTATTAAAAAAAAAATACCCCAATACTGTAAAACGCTGCCTGAGGCAGCGTTTATACGTTTAAATGAAACGCTGCCTCAGGCAGCGTTTATTGTACAGAATAAAACGCAGCCTGAGGCAGCGTTTTATTTCTGAACAATAAACGCTGCCTGAGGCAGCGTTTCTTACAGGGCATAAACCCAGATTCTGGTGCGTTTTTCACATTCTCACAATCGCATTTTACACTCTTTCTCTCACTAAAGCAACTCTCATTCTCACAAACATCGAACCACCGCCGCCCCTGCCGCCGCCCAAGTGAAGGGAAGTTGTTGCTCACTCTCTCACTCACTCACTCACTCACTCTCTAAATCCAGGTAAACCCTAAATTCGTAGTATAATTTTACATTGAATAGTTGGTAGTTTTTGTATGTTGTAGCAAAATGTGATGTAAATTGTATTAATTTGTTGCTAATTAGTAATGAAACTGTGTTAAATTGTTGATAATTGTTGATGATAATGTAGTACATTATTGAAGAACAATGTAGACGAAATTATTGATGGTAATGTGATACATAATTGACGAAAATAATGTGGTTTATTTTTTATGAAATTGTTGATGGTAATGTGGTTTATTTTTGTGAAAATAATGATGAAATTGTTGATGGTAATGCCGTACTAGTATGTTGATAGTTGTATGCAGTACTAAGAGTTAATGAAATTGGTGATGAAAATGTTGATAGTGAGAATGGGCTTGTTTCATTGTTGTCATATTAGCTAAACATGTAGGTTCTTGAAATTTGATATAACTTTCCATTATCAAAGCTATGTATGCTATGCATTGTTAAATTAGGGGTTTTTTTACGTTGTTTTAGCATTCGATTATCCTTAAATGTGTTATGGTTGTTATGTAGAATATGGCTACATAAAATGTAGTGTTGTTATGCCGGTGGGGAGGTGAAATTATGTGCGATGGATCAAATGTTGAGTACAGTGGAGGGAATATGGAACTTAAAACACTTGAACTGAACATGACTGTGAATGATCTGATGAATGAGGTTCACAGTAGTATTGGCTCAAACCCAATGAATGTTGAACTGAACCTTAAAATGAGGTGTGAGACTGGCCATGGGGTTCAAGTGTTACCTGTCTCCACAAACAAACATTTAAAAGCTTTGAGAAGCATTGTTGCAATGAAGGTTGTTCCCAATGAGATATATGTAGAAACGGTGCCTATATGTACCCAACAAAGTACTTGGGCAGAACAACATCCTACAAATGTCTCCGATTACAACACCGCTTCCTTCCAAGGCCCCTCAATCCACATTCCATCGAATGAATATGGGATGGGAACGTTCAGTCTCTTGCTGCATGACGATCAATTTCAGATGCCGTTTAGTCCTCATATAGCATCACCTGCACATGCGGGGGGCTGTGTGACAATGTTCGGCCAATCCAGTCCTTCGACATCACACACTGTGTCTCTGTCACCGATGCGAGATGAGGTGCAAGCATCACCGTCTCAAGAAGAGCCAAGTAATTTTGATAATATTGTGAATAACGAATTGTCGGTGTACGATGTGTATGCGGATACAAATGATGAGGACGATAATGGGGAGGAGGATGATGGACTTGATGACATGGATCTTGAAGCTGGCAGATGGAAATTGATGAGCCCTTGGTTAGAACTGCAATATCCTGGTTTAGTCAGATAAATGAGAATTATGAAGTTGATGAGTATTGGGCCGATTCGGGTAGTCATACATCATTTGTTCCAGGGGGAGAATTCGAGAAGGGGATGTACTTTGACAGTAAGAAAACGCTTCAAGAAATGGTGAAGATGTATGCTATACATAGAAATCAATTCTACACCACAGTGACCTCAAATGAGAGTGTCCTTCATCTGCGTTGCAAGAAGAAATGTGGATGGTCTCTAAGGGGTACCAGGACAAGTGAGCACTTGCGTGGCTTCACCATAGTCACATACAAAGGCCCGCACCGGGAGAACTGTGTTACCGAAGTACTATGTAATGATCACCGACACTTGGATTCATCCATAATATCTAAGTATGTGAAGTCCTTTGTGCAGAAAGATCCGACTCTAAAAGTTGAATTCATACAGGAACTTATCTCTAAGCAATTCCATTTTGAAGTTCCATATAAATGAGCATGGTATGCCAAGGACAAAGCCATCACTCAAATTTTTGGGATTGGGAGAGTTCTTACAGCAAACTTCCTCAGTTCATGGAAGCACTGCAACAGTCAAACCAGGGAACCGTAATCATATGGAAACACAAAGCTCTAGTGGAGGGTAGGTATACCAGCAACATGGAAGTGTTTGAACAAGTGTTTTGGGCATTTGGTCCTTGTATCGATGGTTTCAAACATTGTATGCCTGTTATCTGTATCGATGGGACACACTTGTACGGGAAGTATAAAGGAACAATTTTGGTAGCTACAAGTGTGGATGGAAACTTCCAAGTATTTCCACTAGCTTTTGCGTTGGTTGAGGGGGAAAACATTTCCAGCTGGTCTTGGTTTATGAGCTGCCTTCGGGAAAGAGTTATGCAACGATATGGCTTATGTGTTATATTTGATCGACATGCAGGGATCATTGCAGCATGAATGATCCTAACATTGGATTCACTCAGCCTAGAGCCTATCACAGGTTTTGTGTTCGTCACTTGGCTCCAAACTTGAAATCTCACGTGCGAAGCACAATCACGAGAGATACGTTCAAGGCTTCTGCGTACCAAAGGCAAGAAAGAAAACTGCAAGCTGATTTGTTTTCGATTGGTCAGGCATGTACCAAATCGTCACAGTATATTGCCCAAGTGTCGTTTCCTATGTGGTCTTTGTTTCACGACGCTGGTCGCAGACATGGGATATGTACAACAAACTTCTCTGAGACATTTAACAATGTTTTGAAAGGTGCTCGGTTCATGCCAGTTATGTCCCTTGTTGAGTTAACTTTCCACAGAGTTAACAAGTACTTCACCTTAAGAAGAGAATCTGCTGAGTCTAGGGCCGAACAGGGACTTGCATATCCCCCAAAGGTCACTGCTATTTTGGAGAAGAACACAGCAAAAGCAAAATACCATAGGGTGGATGCCTATAACCGTCGGCTGCACATTTACCAAGTGACAACACATAGGGGGGAGCGAGTTGGTAGAAAGGGAGGCCATAGACACACTGTTAACTTCCAGTTGAGAACCTGTACATGCAACAAACCCCTAATATTCCACATTCCATGCTCTCATGTTCTAGCAGTGTGTGCGACTTATTCACTGTCAAAGAGGCCGTGGGTGGACCCTTTCCTGCAATCGGATGCGTATATGAACACGTATGCACCACAGTTCTGGCCTATTTCATGTCAGACCACTTGGACACAGTACACAGGACCTAGACTCATCCCGGACGGCAGCATGGTAAGAGGAAAAGGTCGGCCAAAGTCAAAGCGCATACGCAATGAAATGGATGAGACTAGCCGACCTAGGACTAAATGCAGCTGCTGTCACCAACAAGGTCACAACCGCAAGACGTGCCCAGCTAGATCAACCGAAACATAAGCTTGTATTTGTTTTTAGCTATAGTAGTAGAACAGTAGATTCATGTAGTAGATGATTGTTATATTTCAGATTTGGTGACCTATTTTTCGACTTTGCCTTTTACCTGTGTTAGTCATGTCAATTTCATAACATAGTAATTCTGTTTTTTAATTGGTTTGGCCATATTGTTTTAAATGAACAGATATCATGGCCGGACACGATCGGATACCAGGACCACTTGACCCTTCTATCCTTACACTGCAGGATAGTCATCGGAGTGTTGACATATGGGAGCAGACGGTAATTTCTCACGTGCCATTTCGTGTACAGATTTGTCTTGTTTTGATGTATTCTCCAGCATTATTTACGGTTTTTAAATGAATTACCAGGAGGACATAGCGGAAATGTTGGGGTGCAGGAACTTGAGGTCCGGCTGGGCAGTCCATCCACGCGTTCTTCAGTACGTCAACTGGGCTGGCTTCGGTGGTATTCATCGCGTGGGCTACAGAGAAATAGATCGAGGGCTTATCACTGCATTAGTTGAGAGATGGAGACAGGAGACACACTCCTTCCATCTTCCTGTGGGGAAGGCGACTGTCACGCTGCGGGACGTCGCGATACTCACACGCCTTCCCATACATGGGAATGTGGTGACAGGGGGTGTGGTGGTTGACCCCGCAGGTTTAGTAGGTCGGGTTCTAGGGGTTCAGCCAGAGCCAAACGAGATCAGGGGCAGCGCGCTGAGGATCGGTTAGCTACGCGACACTTTTGGTGTCCTACCTCAGCACGCTGACGACGCCACAGTGCAGAGATACACGCGAGCTTACTTGTTCCTGCTCATCTCGGGCGTGCTCTTTGGAAACAAGAGCGGAAGCCATCTTCAGATTATTTACCTGCAGCTATTAGACCACGACTGGGATGAGATCCGTGGATACAGTTGGGGTAGTGCTTGTTTGGCGGTCTTGTATCGCCATCTGTGTAGAGCATCACAGCGTGGAGCACAACTGATCGGAGGTCCTTTGGTTGTGCTACAGGTAAACCTCATCATTATCCTTAAGCCTAGTTTGATAATGACTTGACGTTATTTATATTTTACCTTTTTATTTTATTTTTTAAACAGCTATGGGCTTGGGAGCACATCCATGTAGGGAGGCCAGGTAGGCCTGTTGTACACCGTCCGGGGCAGCTGGACCAGGACGATCAGTACAGAGCGTACGATGCTCCCCCGTTCCCTGGACCCGATCAGGCATACGGTTGTAGGTTCGTAACATTACACTTGTGGTGCCGCATTTTGTTATAATTAGCTAGTACAACTTCTTAAATAATTTGTTGCCATAGGTGGGTGGTTCCTAGATTGACACATGCGCATACAGCGAGAGGTCTTCTCTACTACCGTGACGCCCTCGACCGACTCACGGATGAACAGGTGGAATCTTGCAATAAATTTGTAATCTTTTGTTTACTCTTTATACTGTTTATTGGCATTGCCCTAACCTATTTACGATATTTCCTTATTGCAGATGACATGGGATCCCTATTTTGCTGTGTTGGTAGAGGCCACGCCGGAACACTTGCTCGAGCATTGTGCTGAGTGGCTTGCCAGGACCCCCATGATCTGTTTTGAGGTCGTGGAGAGCCACCTACCGGACCGAGTGTTGCGACAGTTTGGACTTCACCAGCCTATCCCCATGGCCTGTGACACTAGTATCCGCCTCCACGGCATTGACCGTCGGGGAAAGTTGGAGACAAACTGGGCACAGGAGTATCATCAATTCATTGAGCTTTGGGACCAGCGGTTGGAGTCCGTCGTTGACGGTCACCTGTTTTAGGGTCTTATGGATCCGCGTGATCCTTACATGGTATGGTACAGGCAGATTACACACTTTTTCATCAACCCTACCTACACGCCACCGTCCACATACTACCATCCAGCTTATGATGTTATCAGCGGACTTGTGAGTTTATTTCATTTTCTTGTTTTCCAAAATTATTTGAAATTCTATATCATATTACTAAGTCATGGATGATTACTGCATGCGGGGGATATGGGTGCGATGGTTGATGCACTTTCAGATGCCTTAGCAGTTGTACCCACCAGAGCCCAAGTCGAGCGGGTGCGAGATATGGGCATACATAGCTTGCAGAGATATGGCCATGGCCATCTCGTCCACCCCAGGGACGATCATGACCCCAACTCCTTCCATTCACAGTTCGACTTCGGACAGAGCTGTGGCGTAGGTGGTTACCATTCACAGTTCGACTTTGGACAAAGTAGTGGTGGAGGTGATTCTTCGGGCTCTACACAGGCAGAGGATTACTTCATCCATAACACCGCTCCCGGCCATACCCAGGATGACTCATCGTCTAGCCAGCTGACTCCACCATCCCGAGACCCATTCACCACCATTCGGCATTACAGCAATCGTCCGAGGCGTGTTCGTAGATGGACGGAGGACACACAGGATGGAGATCAGTTAACTCCAATACATGAGTCCGGATAATATTAGTTAGTTGATGTTTTGTGGTACTCAGATATCGAACAATGTAGTATATAACGCTTACATTATTAATACAAGAAATATTTTTTAAATGACTCTCTGTACAATTTGAAGTTTATTTCCCTTATTTGTCCGAATTTGAATTTTGTCAGTAAAACTAGATCTTTCATCGCCGTTATATATATCAAACAGCATATATTTGGTCAGCTGCACTTAAAGTGTTGTTTCACGATAGTTGTAGTGCTGTTGGGGTTGTTTCCAGTGTTTGATGGTTGTCGCTGGTGGTCAAGGTTGGTGGAAAGGTTGGGACTGGTGGTGGGAATGCTCTTGCATTGTTTAGAGTGTTTTGGATTGCATAGGGGTGGTCGAGAGTGGCGGCCGGTGGTGGTGGGGGTGGTGGTTGATGGTGGGGCTGAGGCAGAGGCTACTGGGTGAGGGTGATGTGTAGGGGCAGCAGCAGATGGCAGGAACAGCAGCAGAAGGAAGAAACAGGAGCTGGCTGCTGGTGATGCAGTCCAGCAGAAAACCGCTGCCTCAGACAGCGTTTTATGCTTTAAATAAAACGCTGTCTCAGGCAGCGTTTTACTAAAAGCATAAAACACTGCCTCAGGCAGCGTTTTATGGTCCACATACATACAATACGTGTATTCCAGTATTTTTTTTCCAAAATACATACCAACAAGTCAACTACCATAAAACGCTGTCTGAGATAGCGTTTTATACCTTGAATTTTTTTAACAAAAATTCTGGGTATAAAACGCTGTCCGAGACAGCGTTTCACCCCAGAAGCTTAGTTTGGGAAATACTTTCGCCACGAGACCAATTTGGTAATTACTTTGCCATTACAGCTCACTTTGGTAAAAAGTCCGGTTTTTCTCCTATATTAGATGCGACTTAGGTTGTTTTTAGTTTAAATACTACTTCCGTTAAGTTTTAGTTGCAACTTTGAGGCCTAGCACGGATCCCCTGTTAAAATTTTATAATTGCGATTAATGGATGAAAGGGTATGTTATTAAGGATGAGAGAGAGAAAATAACTATGCTTAAATAACCACCCACCAGTCCACCACCACCAACACCCCCTAAACCTAGATCACCCACCAGCTACCCACCAGGCCATCACCACAAACACCCCCACTAACCCAAACCCACCACCGCTAATAACCCTATATCCAAGCTCACCACCACGGCACCCCCTAAACTAGAGCCACCGACACCCCGACAAACCCAGGCCACAAAAACCTTCCTAACAAAACCCAAAACCACCCAAGAAATCACAAAAACCCTAGCCCATTTCGAAACCTCCCCTATACCACCACTCATCCCGAAACCAAAAACCCCCACTTAACCCAAAACTACCAGATTTCAAACCCCAACTCAACTCAAAACCACCAGAAACCCCACTCAACTGAAACCACCGGATATCAAACCACCCATCCTAAAACTACAAAATCCCTAGCCCATTTTGAAACCTCCCCTAAACCAGCACTCATCTCGAAACCAGAAACCCCCACTCAACTCAAAAACCATCGAAAATCAAAGCACCTATCCCTCAAACCATCAGATCTAAACATTTATCTTAGAGAGAGAGATAAATAAGAACACCGCACCAAGTGGTGGATGTGGCGACGTTGTAGGCGGTGGTAAGAGGCGGCGACGTTGAAGGTGGTGGTTATAGATGGCGGCGACGACGTCGATATTGAAGGTGGTGTTCAAAAGAATTATTGGAAGATGAATGAATGATGGAATGATCTGTTGAATTAAATTGATTTTTTTTTTGAATTACTATGGGTTAATTGGAATTGGGTGAGATTAGTTATGTTAAATAAATTAAATTATTAATTTAATGATTTGTGATTAAGTAATCTAATTGTGTTTATAACATTATTAGTAAGGGTAATTTTGTATATTTATTTAAAAAAGTTTACCAAAAAAGGAAAGCAAAGGAAAGTTGCAACTAATATGGAGCATCTTAAAATGGCAAAAGTTACAACTAAAACTTAACTGAGGTAGTAATAATCTTGTAATAAATCCTAACTTTTTATTTTGTAAGGGTTAGATTTAATGAGGTTTAAGATTTTATATCATGTATTAGTGATTCCTTATACAAGAATTTATTTTATGACGCAAAACTTAGACTTTGTTGATTATTGAAAATATATATGAGAATTTGTTTCCTCTTGAGAGTTTTGTGATAGATCTTTCCTTTGTTGTAAAACTTCAATCCTTGTCGAATTTTGTGATTGATTAAATTGAAAGTTTGAAACCCTTGTTTCTCTAAACTTTGTGACTAGTGAATCAAGTTATTTTTGTTATATACTCATTACTTGGTATTTGATTATTTTAGCCTTTTTTTCTTAGATCTTGACCCAAGATCATATCTTTAGTTATTTTTGCCATTAAATACTCACAAAAATCCATCAAATAATTAATACTTAGTTTTCATATCATATATAACACGTGCGATGCGCTTGAAATGGCTAGTAATTATGGAAGAACATCCAATAGAATTTGAAACTGCAACAAGTACTTCTAAGTGAGGTTGTATTGAGTATGATAACAATTAGCAAACCTAAAAATATTTCTCAAAATAAAGAGTAACAAGTAGAGTCTAGTTTTTGCACAGGAGAAATGTTTCGGGTGTTTTTAGTCCCTCGGGAGAGTTACAATACGGAGTATGCGCGCCTGACTTCTGTACCTGCAAAACCATGAAACTCCGGTTGGGTGGAGTTCCACCTCCGACGATCAAGTTAGTATGATTTCCGGATGGGTAAACGTGCGGAAAGTAAATGGGTTTTCTCACTGATTCAGAGAGATTCCGCAATTAATATTGCTCGGGATTTGTGTATGTATTTTTTTTTTGAATGCCCAATAAATGAGGAGGATTCCTCTATTTATAGTGGGGGAGACATGTTCCCTGATTAGGGTTTTGATGCCACGTGTCAGCATCCAATTGGATCCCGCTGGGCCTCTGGTGGGCTGCCACGTGTCATGATTCTACTAGGCCATGTGGCATAGGGTATTTTTACCCTAAACATTTTCCCCTCACAGGTGTGACGTGGCTACTATGACAGGTGTCAAGCACAGGGGAGGCCACGATTGAGTTGCTTCCCGCCTCTCTCTCCTGGATTCAAATTTTGAAAAGGTTAAGGCAGAAGGTGGCGATTTGCCTTCTGGTCTTTACCTATAAATTGAGGCGCACCCCCTCTCTCCTCTTCACTTTACAAATATTTTCAGAATTTTCTTGAGAGCTCTGACACCGGCTGCTAGTTTGTGTAACCAGTTGCTTCATTCAAATGCATACGGATACCGGTTGAGGACTTTTTCACTTAATTCACCTAGGTACCGTCTGACTTGATTTTCTTTCTTATCTTGAGTAGAACCACAGACGGTCATACACCGTCTGGGACTCCATAGGCCCTTTTCATGCTTTGCATTTGGTAGACCCACAGACGGTATGGACTGTCTGGGGAATCTTCAAACCATGATCCTCAAAGATAGACCCTCAGACGGTGGTGGACCGTCTAGGGTATCCTTAAACAATGGACTACTCTGAATGCATACCATAACCCCACAGACGGTGGGATACCGCCTGTGCACCTTTATACTGGTTTTCATGTAGTTGCACTCAAAAGACCTACAGACGGTTACATGCCGTCTGGGGCATCTTTAGACCTTGCTTTTCAAATGGTAGACCCACGGGTACCTTCAAACCTTGGCCTTTAATAATGCATTCCATAGGACCACAGGCGGTGATATACCGCCTGCAATATCTGTAATCAATGGTCTTCAAGGAATTGTATTCAAAAGACCCACAGACGGGTACATGCCGTCTGGGGCATCTTCAGACTAGTATTTTGCATCCAATAGACCCTCAACCGGAAAAATTCCGTCTGGACCACCTTCAAACAACTGCCAATCCAAAAACTCATTTCATAGACCCTTAGACGGCAAGGAGCCGCCTGGGGTATCTTCAAACAAGGTTCTTCAAATCCAGACCTACAGACGGTTTTGGACCGTCTGGGGTGTCTTCAAATAATTGCTCTTCAAAACTGGACCCACAGACGGTTATGGACCGTCTGGGGTATATGCAAGCTATGCTTCAAGACTTGAATACTTCGCACCCTTAGCCGGGCTTATACCGCTTGGGGGTGTTTGAACAATGATTTTCATAGCTTGCTCATGACCTGCTCTTCAAACACCCTCAGCCGGCTCTCATACCGACTGGGGGGGTCTTTAAGCAACCTTCAATAATTAACGCTTGACGCATCCTTGGTTTATGATAATCATTCAATGGAGCCTCAGACGGAGATGTCCCGTCTGAGGCATTTCTGAGTGATCTTCATTGATCCCGCATGGGGTGTATTTGAATAAAACTTTGTGATACCGTTTGTGGTATCTTTGAGCAAGCTTCCTTGATACCGCCTGGGGTATCTTCGAGCAAGCTATTATGATACCACTTAGGGTATCTTTAAGCAAATGTACTTGATACCGCCTGTGCACCTTTGGGTAAAACTGCGTGATACCGTTTATGGTATCTTTGAACACACTTCATTGATACCGCCTGGGGTATCTTTGGGTGATTTTCTTCCAAAATGCCTGACAATTTGTATTTTTGCTTCAGGTTTACAACACAAACGGACTTCTCCGCCTGTGGCATCTTTAAGCCACATCTTGGAATTTCAGCACTAAAGTCGTCTTCAACTGTCTTCATAAATACAAGGTATCATCCTTGCCCTTTTTGTAACCTCTTGAGTTTATCGGTTGTATAGGTTGGAGAACAATGGACTCTCCCAATACACACACGACACGGCCTAGGGAAGTTGTCAACTGGTCACCGGATACGGCTGAATCTAGGACTGGGGATGCCGTCTGGGGGTGCATGGAACACCCTTACATTTCTGCGAATCCGATTGTCTCTGTTCATGTGCAGGACAGAATGGCTTGGACAAGGAAAACGGATGTTGACCCCGAGTACAAATCAGATGATTCAGCCGGTACACCGGTTGAAGACGTTCCCTTTGATCAACCAGGCGTTCCAAGTACGCCTGGTGATGAGATTTTAGAAGAGTCCGGGAGCTTAAGCGGTGAAAAAACCGATCAAGAAGCCTGATCATCAGAGTCCACCATGACACCGGATGCCCCACAAGAAAATGAGGAGGCATACAGCTGGCCGGCAGTAAACAATCCATTGGAGGCGCACATGAGCGATCGGGATGTTGTGACATTAAACGCAACACTCGAAGCATTTTGGAAAAAACGTCCGGTAGGGGACGACTGGGAGTTGGGTGTCCCGCCTGCGAGCTCGTCAGTTGTCTGGGAGGATGGCTTGAATCATTCCGACAACTACTTCGGCTGCTACAAGGCGGCATTCAAAGCCGGCCTCCGGTTCCCCCTTCACAGATGCATTAAAGCCATTTTAAGAGGCTACGACTTGGGGGTTTGGCAGCTTACACCCAACTCTTGGGTGAACATCATTGGCTATATTGCCGCCTGCGAGATGCAGGACGTGACGCCTAGCTGGGAGGCATTCGCGCATATGCATTACTTAAGCCGTGCCCCAGGCGGCTGGAATGCCTGGTACACTCTCACCACGCATCCAGAATATATGATGACCTTGGAGAAGCCCTCCAAGTGGACGAGCTGGAAGAGCAAGTTTTATTATGTCTCTTCTCCTTCAACGGCTGCTAATCACTGGATGCGCCGTTACAATAAGAACCCGGATCTTCTAGGAAAGAAGTGCGCCCTACCAAGGGTTCCGGCTGAGGCCTGGGATGCCATAATGGAGCCGAGGCTGTTCAAGAAAACTACCGAGCCTTTGGATGATGGGACACAAGTCATTGTCCCTCTATTCTGGGTCCCTCATCCGGACTGGTTCAAGAACCAGGCGTTCCTCTCCGCCTGTGGTCTCACCACTTTTTGGGACAAAGGTCTACTGCTTAACCGGCAATTTAAATGATGCTAACATTTTCTTGTTATTTTGCAGAGAAAGGATTAGAAATGACTCCTCCTGAAATGACGCCGGCTAAGTCAGCTGCTGAAATCAGAAAAGAGCAGCTGGAGCAGAAACGGGCCCAACTTGCTGCTCGGGCCAGTGGGGTAAGTACCGACTGCTATAATACCGTCTGTATGTCTTGTAAATAACCTTGATACTGACTTGTTGATTGTTTTTTACAGACTGGAAGTCAAAACATTCCCCGCTCCATTCGCCAGATGGTGAGGAGGCCGGGTGAGGAGCTTCCCCAACCGACTTCTCAGAGGAGGAGGGTCTCAGGCGGCCCTGCACCAACGTCAGCCGGCAGAACTCCGGCTCCTGAGAGGCCCACTACTGCAGGCAAAAGTCTGCAAAGTCTAGGCCTGAGCTCTGAGCCGGCTGAGACCGAATTTAGGGAGCCTGCTCCTTCTAGCCGGGTGCCGGCTATTGCTTCCGGCTCCAATGCGGCTGGGGGTGGTGGCACCCCTCAGCCTGATGACCAAGGTATGGACTCCGCTTTTGACCCCCCCCTGGCCGCTTGGGCCAGTTCGAGTCAAATCTTATACTTCTCAGTCGGGAGACTCGGTCGGGAACCGGCTGAATGTAGGAGTCGTTTATTCCCAACACTTAACCGATATGTCTCATGATGCAGATACCGCTTCTCGCTGGCCGGACATGCAAAACTATGCCAGGAGAATGATAAGGACCTTGACTAGGTCCGAGAGGGAGGCTGTGCCGGGTGTCAGCCAGGTCAACCTTGACCGGATTACCTCACTGCTGGCTGAGGTAAGTTACCGGATGCGGTAGTTTTGTGCAATCTGCTTATTTACCGGGTGGGGTATTTTTGTGCAAGATTTGCTAGCTGGTGCTTTTTAGTTCAATTTTGCTAACTCAATTACCGGTTGATCTTGCAGGCGATGCTGAGGGTGGATGGGTTAAAAGCCCGCTTGCGGAAGAAGCAAGAGGAGGTAAGGGATGCCTAGAAACAGGCAACCGAATTAATTGATGTCTGTCAATACAACTCCCTAATGCTTGAAATCCACACTAAATCCCGGGAGATGAAACAGGAGGAACTCATCCAGCAGCTGACGGCTGCTGCTGACACTGCCAACAAGACGGCTGTTGACCGACAGCTCCAGATCGACCAGCTCAAAGCCGACATCCAAGCTCTGAAGGATGCGGAGAAGGAGAAGGCTGAGTTGAAGGACAAGGTCACCCGGTTGGAGGGGGAGCTGGACAAAGCCAAAAATGATTTGGTTATGTCCAAAAAGGAGGCTCTGGACTAGCTGGCGGCTGAGCAGACCCGGCTGGTTAACGAGAACGAGCGTGACTGCGAAGCACGCATGAAGATGGCGTGGTCCATGATCCACCCGGAGACCGACTACGCCTTTTTTGACTTGAGGTACAAATACGCAACTGAAGTATTTGATGCTCAAGTTCTCGGGCTTCAGCAACCGGCGCCGTTTGATGAGTGGGCCGGCGTAGGGGAGGAGCAGACAGATGGAGGGGTGCCGGGTGAGGAAACTCAAACCTAGCAGACCCAAGACGCCCCTAACGCCGGTCAGGACCAGCAGCCGGAGCAGCAGCAACAGCAAACACAGCAGCAGCAGCAGTAGGATTTATTTTTCTTTCTTTTTTCTAACTGGCCTGCGAGCCGTGAATTTCTGTATCACTCTTCCCGGACGGGGGTCCGGTTAACATTTGAATTGTTAAAATTTTAATATATGTATATACCGACTGTGTCGGTTTGCCTTACATATTTTCAATTCTCTTTATTTTTTGCACTTTGCATTGCATCAAATCATGCGATATGCCGGATGTGTGAGCCCTGTTTGCCCCTGGATGGTTGTTTGCTTATAGTTACCAACTCTAAGCAGGAAGCCGTCCATAAGCATCCGGACAAACGATTAGGCGGTCCTTGACCGTCGTACAACAGGGTTGGTTAGTTGAATTTTGCCACCTGCGCTGGCTCAATTCAATGCCTTTGGAGGCATGCAGACGGAACTGACCTGGACGTATGTGTTTTGAATGGTATCCGGATATATACAAATATGTGGATTACTGCCTGTATTACTTTTAAGTAATAACCAGGCACAAATGTAGCTGCGACTCTTTTGTCAATGGCCGGCTGTATTACCTAGGGGCAATAGCCGGTTGCAATATAAGACAAAGTATATCGGCTGTATGGCCTTGGGGCGATAGCCAATTTCAATTTTTAGATGATTGTGAAATTCGGGATAGAAGCGGGGTCCGGCTGTATTGCTTTTGAGCAAAGCCGGCTGCTTAGCAAGATTTAAGTCACCGTCTGTACTGCCTTGGGGCAATAGCCGGATTTATCTTGTTTGCGATAGGTCATTCAAACGTACATGGGTTATCTTCAACCTAGGCGGTTGAAGCCGTTTAAGTATATGACGCGTAGAACAATGTACCACCCGAAAGGGAGATGTTCTCTTCAGCGAATTCACCCGGATGGGCGTTGCCGGATGCCTGTTTTGAATTTAAAGCAGACGGTTTAAGATATGTTGGCTTTGTGCCTTTAAACGACTAAGTTAGGTACTTAGCATGTCCAGTTGTGCATTGCACAGAGGACTTAAGAGGTGCCCGGTTGCGCATTGCACGGGACTTTAAAAGGTGCCCGGTTGTGCATTGCACATGGGATTTTCATACAAAAAAATGAAATAAAGTATCCTCGGGTGTTTTTAGTCCCTCGGGAGAGTTATAATACGGAGTATGCGCGCCTGACTTCTGTACCTGCAAAACCACGAAACTCCGGTTGGGTGGAGTTCCGCCTCCGACGATCAAGTTAGTATGATTTCCGGATGGGTAAACGTGCGGAAAGTAAATGGGTTTTCTCACTGATTCAGAGAGATTCCGCAATTAATATTGCTTAGGATTTGTGTATGTATTTTTTTTTTTGAATGCCCAATAAATGAGGAGGATTCCTCTATTTATAGTGGGGGAGACATGTTCCCTGATTAGGGTTTTGATGCCACGTGTCAGCATCCAATTGGATCCCGTTAGGCCTCTGGTGGGCTGCCACGTGTCATGATTCTACTGGCCACGTGGCATAGGGTATTTTTACCCTAAACAAGAAACATTAGAATAATAAAAACTGTAAGAGTAGCAAGATTTACCGAGATTCAGCCTAACTTAGAGCCTACGTCCTCTTTACCCTAACTACACTTATTAATCAACTCATAAAAACAAAAGCAATTACAAAGGATTCAAGCTAAACAATCCCCACACCTAACTCTGTCAATTCGCACTTGACCTCACAAGCACTTACACTTGACCTCACAAAATTAATGCTACTTAATCACTGACCCCTTAGTGATTTAGTTACAAACACTCATATCTCTTAATAATGCTTTCTCAAAAGCATGGTAAGAGACTGTGAAAACCGTAACAATTGCGTGCACAAATAATTAATAAACTAACGAGGTGTTTCCTAAGTTTGTTTGAGCTTTTCGAGTAATCTCTCAAAAAATATGTGTGAAAAGCTTTAAAGCTCAATACTGCAAATGCAATTATGTTATAGTCCATAGGAGACAAATCATTTCGTGGCCTAAAAGATCATACTTAAAACGAAAATACTTACCAAAATGCATTACTCGCATAATGAAAAACATCCTTAATATTATTTTGTTTCCATAAGCAGAACCAAAACAATATCCTATGATGTATGTAGGATAATTTATCTCCATAAATATTACAATTACCATTTATCATAGTTAACAAATATTCCAATGCTAAAAATACATTATGGACATAATCCTCAACCTCTGGAAATATTGAATATTCACCAGCTAAAGGACCAAGTTTAGTAAACAGAATTTTTGTTCTGGTCCCTAACTAACAGTGTGTGTCTTGGGTACCAATTCAACTTTTACGTTTTTTATTTTTTATTATTTTATTTTGGTAAGTAAGCAAGCTTTTTATTCAACTTGCCAAAAAAGCAAAACCCTTACAACTTACAAACCAAGCTCACAAAACATTCCAAATAGGCAGCAACAAAGCCAAAGGAAACTACACATAAGTACCTAAATTAGATGTTACTGTATACACATAGAAAATAATTAATAATACCAAGACAAGCAGCAACTCGCTAAGTTGTTTGTCATGATAGTAGGTCGTAATTCAATTCTATAAATTAACAACAATGTGATTGCTTGTGAATTTTTAAGTTGGAAGAATGGGACATATGGTTTCAGAATTAAAAAGAAAAATGAATTCCTTTTTTAATTGTATACACTCACTTCTATTCAAAGCTGTAAAATAAGAAGAAAACATATAAGGGAGAGAGCAGAGTGAATTCCAATAAATTGATGACAATATGTACAAAGAAAACTAAAATAACATTTATCATTAAATTTAAATAAAATTATGATAAATTATTTACAAATTATAATCAATGATAATTGGAAAAACATAAGCCCAATATTTTTTTATTTTTTTTATCTTTATCTTGGTTAGGGATGTCTCTTCGTACCCCTTCCTTAGGCCTTAAATTATATTAGACCCTTAGCCTCTTTATTTTTCTCTTTTTTTCTAAGCTAAAATAAGAAAGATGTTTGCACGAAGTGAAAAGAAAAGAAATGAAACCCTTTTTTGATGCTTTACAAAGGATTAAAAAAGTTTACAGTATTTACTATTGTAACTTCTAATTCCACGTCTTCTTTTGCATCTTCATTCCTCACAACTCTTTGAAGAAAAATAGATCGTCATTTGTAAAAATCAAGATAAGTGGTTGATCGATGGAGCTTTTCTTGCTACTTTACCTCCTTTTATAAGGCCTTATTGAGTTATTTCTCCATCTCCACAATCTTTTTTAAAGTACCTCCATTAGAAAAATGATGAGATATGGTGACAACAAATCACCTTATCAGAGCCCTACTTTTGGTTTGAAGAATTTTGTGGGTTCCCCTTCACAAGGATTGCATATGTAACTGGTAATATACATTGGTAGACCTACTTTCTCCATACACCCAAGCAGGGGCGGACCCACCTTTAGTCATAGTGGGTCCGGTGACACAGTATTTTTTTTAAAAATAAAATATCAAAGAGACCCCTTATTATAGATAGGCGGTCTCTTTGATGCTGCTAACATCAAAGTGACCTTTTATTAAGGTAGGCGATCTCTTTAATGCTGCTATTGCTACTTAAATATTAAAGAGACCTGTTATTTATATAAGAGGTCTCTTTGATGCTGCTATTGCATTTCGCAATTTTTTTGCGCTACTTTTTTTTTCATTAAAGAGACCAGTTATATTTAATAACTGGTCTCTTAAGTTATCTCACTTTTTTTTGTATAATTTTTTAATAATTTTTTTTCCCTTTTTATATCTTATATTTGTATAACCGATTTTAATATTTCCCCATAAAGCTTATCAATTAACTAAAAAATCATAAAGTTAATTCAATATAATAATTTTATTGTACCATTTGTTTATAACATGTTATTTGTAGTATTTTCGACTTGTAAAATTGAATTCTTAAGTACTGTATTTGGTTGTGGTATGTATTTTTGTGTCCTGTTTTTGGATTGAAATCAATTTGGTGAAATATGGAAAAAAAAAATTGTACTTTCACAAATGATCAATAATTGATGGTGACACACTATCTCGGAAATCTTGGATCCGCCACTGCACCCAAAAATCCCATTCTCGCGTGAATTTTCTTAGTCTCATTTTAATCTATCATATGCTTTGCTCAAGTGAACTTTTAGCATATCTTCAAATCTACCTCCCTTCTTCCTCTACCTCCCTTCTTCCTCTTTTTGATTGACGTTATCAGAATATCATAAGTTAATTATCAACCATTTGACGGCTAAGGACAAAAGCGTTTGTGAATTCACCAATTAAACCAGGAAGGATTGCTTTCAGTCTAAATATCACGCATGTATTTAGAAACTATTTTATAGAAGGAACTCCATAGACTAAGGCCTGTTCACTTCACCTTAAAAAAATAAAATTAAGTAAAAATAATTTCAGTTCGGTAAAAATAATTTCAATTTAGTAAAAATCAGTAATTTTAAAGAAGAAATATAACTGAAAATTAGTAAAAAAAAATTATTTCAGTTCAGCAGAAATAATTTCAGTTCAGTAAAATTAATTTTAGTTCAGTGAAAATAATTTAAGTTCAGCAAAAATAATTTCAGTTCTGTAATTTCAGTTCAGCAAAAATAAGGTAAATTGAACGAAGCCCAATTGGCCTGAACTCGCTTACTACCGCTAGTTGTTCTACTTTAGGAAAAAGTGCTAAAAATGTTCTATTCACTTCAAAAAGAAAAATCCTTCATTAAAGAAAGATTGAAAGCCATCAATTACCTCTTGATGCTTTCCCAATTTTGTTGAAAGAACATGGGCGGGGTACCAAGTGACCTGTAACCGATTAAATAGGTAATTTTTTAATTAAATTTAATTTACACGTATCATCACATGATTGGTCAAACATAAATAAATATATAAGTAAATATCTATGTTGTATCTATCCACATAAATATATCTTCCACATAAACATGATATATCTATCCACATAAACATGATATATACAGCATAAACATGTCCCAACATGATTGGGTACAAGGTTCGGTCAAAAACATGATTGGTAAAAAAAAAAAAAAAAAAAAAAACCTATACAACATGATTTATGTTCAAACCCAGAATTTTTGTTATTGTCATTGTAGTCACCATAGCTGATGACTACACTAGAAATTTTGAAGGAAACAAGTTTTTAGAAGGGAAAATTGCCTGGAATTATCCAACCTTTGCCTCATTCGCCCAAAATAATCCCACATTTTGATTATTTTTTAATAATTTGAACTTTATACCCAATCCGCTCAAAATGGTCTCAAGTGACCTCTAACCAATTGAATAGGTGATTTTTTTTTATTAAGTTTAATTTATACGTGTCATCATATGACTGGTAAAAAAAAAGTTTTAATTTTAATTTTGTTTTAAGAAATGATTATTACTAAGTTACATTAATTGATTATTTTAAACTTTTTCTTAAAAAAAAAAATTAAAACATATACCAGAGGCCCAGCCCAACCGCGGCTCCAACCACCTCCCCGCCCCTACCATCAGCCAGAACAGGCATAGAGCCGCCAGCTCCACCGCAACTAGACCCCAATTCCCCGTGTCGTTCGCCAACCGTTACCAAAATCAAAGTGTGGGAAGAGGATGGGGGCCGAAATCGAGGCTTGGGAAGGGGATGGGGGCCAAAATCGGGGTGTGGGGAAGGGGAGGAGGTCGGAAAAGGGACAGGGGAAGGGGAGGGGTCGAAAAACGTGGCGGGGAAAGTGGAGGGAGGTCGCGATCGAGAAGGGGCATGGATTTTTCGAGGGTGGTTGGTGGTTTAGGGGGAGGGAATTCGGGCACGACATCAACGCCGGTGCTGGGGTTGCGAGTATAGGTAGTCAGAGACGCGGGGCAAGAATCAGGTAGCGGGAGGGTGGCTTGAGCAGCCGCCAACCGGTGGGGTGGTTTTTAAATATATTTTTTTAATTTTTTCTTTATAAAAAATTAACTTGTTTTAAAAATATTTTTTTGACCAATCACAGGCCGCCACATGTCAGGTAACTTGTTATAGTTACTTGATCGGTTGGGACCATTTTGAGCGGATTGAGTATAAAGGTCAAAATAATCAAAAGGTAGAATTATTTTGAGCGGATGAGGCAAAAGTCGGATTATTCTAGGCAACTTTTCCTTTCTAGAAATCAGTTAGTTACATAAATTCGTTAGAATTACTTGTGATAGCTACAAAATACTAGTACTTGTTACTGGCTGTACTCCTTAAAAATTGCTTTACAAATCACAATAAACTCTTGAATTCTTCAAGCTTGCATTTAGATCATTATAGTTATCTCAATGTATCTGAAGTTGAAGGTAGCTTGGTGCTTCCTAGTAGCGGGTGATGGAGGTTCGATTCCCCTGACCAACCAGTTCCCCTGAAACCACATGAAGAATTCACAAGATTTATATCGGCCATAATTATACAGCTGAGGAAGAAAATAACTCACTTTTCACATAGAAAAATAGATCAATAAATTTGCTTTTAAATTATTAGAAATTAGAAACGTCACAAAAAATATATTGAAACTACTAAACTCGTGCATTCCTCTAAATTGGGAAAAACCATAGAAAATTTGAGTCACTTTCAGAGCATACTCCATATTTCCTTAACATTCAAGAAGAGTTGCGTATATACATTACCATCAGCTAATTGTAGAAGTCCCTAATAAATCATATTCTCCTTTACAACCCCACAAGTACAATGCTTAATAAAACTTGCAATTACTCCTAAATCTCTCATAAAAGATTTAAGTCATTTTCCATATTTTAGTAAGATCATCATTAAGAATAACTTCCATGGTCTGTAAATATGTTTGCCGCTGAATTACAATATATGTATGTCAGAAAATACAAACAATGCGCACTAATTTAGTCTAGAAAGATGATACAAATAACGTCAATTAGCATTTTTGGTAAAGTATTTGATCGTGCTACACTAGACTGGCATGGGATTGTTCTATATCACATTAACCTTTTGTAGACTAATTAAGATTGTTCTGTGTATTTTGATGGTCTCTTAATTTATGTCATTTTCTCTGTTTATTATAATCATAAGAACATATTTCAGAATTCAAGAATGTATGCATTATACTTTCATCAGATAGAGTACTTACATTGAGTGACCTGCTGATTCAATATCAGAGTTGTGATTATCCTTGTTAACAGTATAGCTGCGAAGATAGCTTGGAGAAGAGGTAGCAGTATCCAAGAAATAGAGCAAAATTACCAACAAACAGCTAGAAGCTAACATTGCAATAGCGCCGAAGATCCAGAGCAGAAGGGGGAAAGAGAAGTAGAAAGCTCTCAGACCAAGAGACCAAAACAGGCTGCCACGGTACAATTGTTGGGAAACATATTCAACGAACTCTTCTCTGTCCTCGTCGACTGAGGGTGGTGGTACGTTAAGCAAGAAACTAACATGGGCATAGTATCTGATGCTCTGCATATTGCAGAAGAATGCTACAAGGAAGCATATTAGAACTGATAAATACTTGGTTGTATGTATTGTAAAGGTCAGATTACTTGTGCTGCTCACAATAGCACTGATTAGGGAACTCAGTGTTATTGCAGTTGATGCCAAAACTGTAGCCGCCTTTAGGTTGTTCCGGATTGTTTGTACTCCCAGAATACCATTCTTTCCTTGATCCTAATAAATCCAAATGTTTGAAGTTAGATTACTTAAGTGAAGTCATTTAAACGGGATTTGATCCCAGGTCTTAGATATCACTTCTAAGACTTTAACCAATTAAGCTATTTGACGTTCACATATAACTCCTAAACACTACACTTCATTTCTACTCCGAGTACATGTCTTGGTACTCTATGGTCTATACTTGGTAATGCACATGAAATTTCTCTAGCACCAAAGTCTGCAAATTTTTTTCGTATTTCAAATGGTTGCGCCTCGCATTGAAAAGCTAGACATGTATTCATACTGAAAAATTATAGCAAAATCTAACTTGCTAAAATAGGATTACCAGGAAAAGAAACAAATTAACTATAGTTCTGCAATTACTAAATTAAAAGCGTATTGTCAGAGTTGGAGTTGGACTACATCAAATTAATTTTGTTAACGACTTGAAGTGGACTAAAGTACTTGATTTGTAGGTGAACAACTTGATAATGATAATGATACTTTAGTCCAGTAGTTCACTCCAATTTTACAAGAGTGATCTTGGTTTTAATTTATTATCGCAACAATCTCATTTATAAAATTAAAGCTAGATAAATATATGAAACAAATCTAAATATACCAATTATAGCAAGAGATAATATTAAATTAATAATCATAGAAATACTCGTGATACAAAAGCAAAAAATATGTCTGAATTTGGCTGGTATATCAACCATTAAATTGTTGTTACTCGGGATTGGTTTATTTACTCTATCATAAATAAATATCTAGATCAAATAACTGAATAAAGAAGAGAAAGGAACTGACCTTCATCATATGGTGAACCCATTGGTGTCGGATGATGGTATTAAGGCAAACAACCGTTCTTAGCGGACGCCGAATCATGGTAAACGCAAGCCATGAATGATATATTCCAAGGATTAGTAATCCTAATGGAACTAATACAAAATCTAAGTATTCTTCTTCGAAAATCTTCATATTTTCAATTTGAATTTCATAAATTAGGAGTTTCTATTTTTGATATTTGAACAAAGTTTAGATAATTGGCTTCTTGCTACAGCCAATAGACAAGATGCCAAGTGCCCACTGCTAATGTAACTAGTACGTTGGTATTAGAAGTAGTGGTAGATGTTTCTTGATATCTTATGGTAGAGATTTATGCTTTTTTTGTTGGGTAAAAGGGGAATAAATTAGAGGTTGAAATAAACGCTGAATTGCTAATAGAGGATTGGTAAAGTGGATGTATATTTATTTTATTTTATTTTTTTGGAGGGAAGTGAATTAATGGTTGTTATAAAATTGCAAGGATTTAATTGTTGTTATATTACAACCACTACTCCATGTCGCCATCCATCTAAAAATCTAAAGATAATTGCTTTGGGCTAGGGCCCGCCTACCCATCACCCAGCCCAATCCTGCAAATTTTAAGCTAGTCTTAGGACCTACAAATTTTGGGCTACACCCAAGGGTAGGCAAAATTAGTGGTGAGCAAAACCGGGTACCCGGTCATATTCTCAAGACCCGGATCCGGAACCGGTTATGACCGGGTCCCAAAAATTGGAACTGGTTTTGGAACCGTATAATTCCGGATCCAAATTTCTTGGAACTGGTCCCGGAACCGGTTAAACCAGGTACCCGGTCTTATTCAAAATACTAAAATTAAAAATTAAAAATGCTACTGAGCAACGGAGAAATGTTGACAGAATATCGAAGCCAATTCAGTAATCAAGAATAAAAGATAACGAACAATGGGTTCACGATCTACTTCAAGAAATAGATTCAATATCAAAATTCCACCAAAACTTTATCTCATATCATCTTCACTTTCTCTCACATCCCGATTTCATCCTCCACACATTAAATTCCAAAGAACTTGAAGCCAACAGTGGAGAATTGTTGATAGAATATGAGAAAAATGGTGTTGATTGCCTGCTTGAATGGTGAGGAAACAAGGGTGAGTGGGCGGTTAAGCAAATGTGAGGGTAAATGGGTGATTGTGCGGCTGTGTAAAGTAAGAAATTAGGGTTAAAGGTTTTTTTTTTTTTTTTTTTGGTAAACATAGCAATTGTCAGTAATGTTTCAAACTTCGTATTAAATTAAATGAGTTGGGCTTAATTTGCTTATCAGATTGCTAAGTAACTTGGATTTAGACCCACAACTAGGATCCAGAATTGTACTACCGGGTACCCAGTGGGTACCGGGTCCAAAATCTCAAGAACTGGAATTGGAACCGTTTAAGACCGGGTCCTAAAATTCAGATTTGGAACTGGTCTTGGATGATCCAATTTCGGGTCCGGACCCACCGGTTCCGGGTCCAATTCCAGGTACCCATATTTTTTGCTCACCCCTAGGCAAAATCCCTGCACCCCCTACCAAACGACACTGCTTCACTGCTGATGCCCCTACCTCCCAACAACAATCTCCATGCTTCCACCAACAATGCAACCCTCACTCACCCAGCCAACACCGTCAACATAACGATTTATGAGAAGAAATGATAATCATATAAATCAGAAATCAAAAGGAAAAAAATATTGCAAAAGGAACCCTAGATCAAGCAAAAAGGGGGCAAAAAATCGAACTCTAAATTGAAGCAACAAATAGAGCAATTTGAAGAAGCTATCGAGTTCACACGCACATCAATCAAGTTCGCTCGAATTGATTATCAGTTTCAGAAGCAAATCACGATTCTAATTGTAGCAATGACAAGCAAATAATACAAGAATCATATAGAAAATCTGATCCAAAATCAAGTAATTTTTAGCATGAAGATTTAATTTGGATAGAATTGCAATGATGGTGATTTTTAGTTGTTGTGGTGGCGACTATGATGAGGTAACAACAGTTAGTGTAACTATGATATACTTTTTTGTAATTTTATGTGCTATTTAGTTATTCATTGATCATTTGCAATATTATAATAAATATGAAGTATATATGTTGCATTTCTAATTGATCATAAGTGTTATTATTATTTTTTCTTTTTTTTTTACAGGTAAGATACGGGGGGCCCACCTCCTATCAGTCTATCACAGGAGGTAGGTTGAGGAATCGAACCCACGCCAATCGTAACCATCCCTCCATCTCCATGATCGATCCTCTCATAAGCGTTATTATTAGTGAACATATACATGTATATATTTGTTGTTTATAAAATTTGTTCATCTATGTAATAAAATGAACTTTACAATGCTAGGAACGTCATGCTCCCTTAGATAACCTTCCTACTTAATTTATATATGCTCTTGCGTCTTTTAAAAAATGAATATTTTTGTGTAGTTATGTTTTGGTATTTATTATGTGTTTGATTTTTCTGTAATTGATCATATGCTTTTTGAATAATGAACATTTTATCATATAATGGTTGATCATATATGTTACTGTTTATGTTCATTTATATATTGATCATTTGATCATTTATAATTTATGCAGTGGGTAACAAGGACATTAATTCCTTTGAAGAGTCAAGAAAGTTTAAGCAATCTAAGCAAGGAGAGAAAGAGTTTTAGACTAAAAAAGACTGTTTTGTAAGAGATGAAGAAATGATAATTCATTACAAATGGAAAAATCTGTTTGTCCTAATGAGGCTTATGTTGAGTCTTTAAAAAAATCATCATTTCTTTAATTGAAGGCTCATACAGAATCACTTTTTGAATAAGATATTTCATCTATCTAGTTTTAAGGAAATGGATGATAATGTTTATAATTGATTTTAATTTAATTAGATAATTTTGTGTAATTGATTATTACTCTATTTGGTATTGTACATTTTATTTGGTCATATTATAACAACGTTTTGAAATTATAATACAAAATAAAACTTGAATTATTAAATATTAAAATATACAATACAATTTCACATATAATTATCAAACACAATGAACTTCTCGATCCAAATTTGAAAAAATCAAGCTTGTATTTTCGGTTCGTGTTGCTTGGCGACTCCATTCATGCCTTCTTGGTTTCCTTCTTGGCATTTTTATTTTTATCCTCGCTATTGTGCGGTCTAACTCATTATAACTAGGATTTATTTTTTTAACTGATACACTAAAACAAATAAATTATTGGATTTGAACTAAAATGAATCAATTCTCATATAAATATCACTAGTAGAAAAAGTGAAATAGGCACCCTACTTTTCGCACCGGTTCTTGAAAACCGGTGGTAAAAGAAATGGGCGTGATTGGGAATACAGACTTTTCACACCAGTTCCTATTAAATCGGTGCGGAATTCTCCTTTTCGCACCGGTTCAAACCGGTGCCAATTAAAAAAGAGAAAAAAAAGGGAGAAAGGGATTTCTCACCGGTTCAAACCAAACCGGTGGGAAAAGTCTTGTTTTAGCACCGGTTTCAAACCGTTGTGAAATTAAAAAAAAAAAAAACCCTGCTTCTTCAATTCTTCTTTCTTTCTTTCCCCCTTGCTTTTCATTTTCAGTTTTCCCTCGCTTTGGATTTCTTTCTTCTCTTAGCTTCGACGTATCACCTTTCTCCATATCTCTCCTCCATTATGCGTGCTCGTAGTTCTCCATTGAAGCGCATTATGAGCTTTGTCCATATCACTCCTCCATTACGCGTACTCTTAATTCTCCATTGAAGCGGATTCGAGCTTTCTCACCTCCATTGAAGCAACTTCGAGGTAAGAATTTGTTGTTGTCCTTTTTAGATTATCGATTTTAGTTTTCGCAATATAGGGTTTGTCATTGATTTGGTTTTTGAATTCAGATATATGGTAGAGCATCTCCACTCTTCAACGGTTTAATTGCACATAATTTAGAGCACTTCTGTATGGTGAAGTAAAACACCAGTATTTATGTTAAGAAATTATGTTCTACATTGTTAATTGTACAGTTCTTGAGTGATTGTGGGGTATTTTTGGTGGGAGTGTGTGAGAGGGTGACTGCATGTGGCTTGGGGTGGGTGGGGCTTGGGGTTTCAAGGCAGCAATGCATGTGGCTGGCAGCAACAAGTGGTGGGTTAGGGGGTGGGTTAGTGGTGGGATCTTTTTTTCGATTTTGGGTGGTGGGGGTGGGTGTGGGTGGTAAGTTGGTTGCGAGGTGAATTGGTTGTTGGTGTCGTTGTTGTGTGGGTACTGCTGTTAGTTGTTTTGCGGCTGCTATGGTGGTGTGAATTTGGTGGTGGTTGTTGGCTGTGATTGGTGGCAGAGGAATGAGAATGTTGGTGATGTTGGCGGAGGTGGAGGGTTTTGCGTGAGGGAGCAGCAGGGGGCAGGCCGAATTGGGGTGGCTGTGAGTGAGGGGTGTGGATTAAGCGTGCAACAAGTGCTTCTTTTACATATTTTTAGATGATAAAAAATGGTAATGAGGTGGATGTGCTTCTTTTACATATTTTCCAATATTGATTTTTATATCTTTAGAAAGAAGCCCATAAACTGTTGCTCATTAGATGATTGGGTGTGTTAGGGGGGTGGTTAGGTGGGGTGGTGGTCGGTTTAGGTGGCGTGGGCGGTGATGGAATAGTGGTGGGCTGGTGATGTAGGGGCTGGGTATGGGTGGTAATTTTGCCTTTTTTTTTTTCTTTGCATAACATGTTAAAGTTTATGTATATGCTCATTGTCTAATTTGAACTTAATACACATTAAAATGCAGATAACTTAGTGAAGTTAGTTGAATTTTGGTATGTAAAATATAATGTGGTTCAATTAGTGATTAGCAATTGTGTTATAAATTAGTGAATAAATTAGTAAAATTACATTAATTACTCTAAATTTTAAAAAAAATTAGTAATTAGCAATTGTTAGTTTGATTAATGATGCGTTATACTTTAGCAATGTATGTAGGTATTAATTACTTACTAACTTTTGTTTTTTGTTTTGTTTTTTCTTTTTGTTAATTTATAGATTCATATGTGAATTGAAGCACAAGTTTAGCTTGAAAACTATATATTTAGCTCAAGTGGGAAGTTAGAAAGAATACATCCATACTTGCTATAGTGGTATGAATTATAAACTTTTCTAATCTATATTTCTTTTTCTTTATTCATTTAATAAAAGTTTTTTCATGCTATTACAACTTGTGTATTGTTTAATGAAAAATAAATACAACAATATATAAAATGCTTACATCATCATATGCCTAGATACCCGTTCAAGGCTTTCTCATTAGGAGAAAGTCTTGAATAGTCCCCGGTTGGGACTGTTCTTGAACGTTTACTCTGACTTAGGTGGTTAATGTATGTCTTTTTTTTCGATTTTAAGGAACATCATGGCTTACCATTTCCTCACCCTGTTCTCTGGGTACATATGTCTGTAAGTAATTACCTACATCGTGTACTTGGAGAACTTGGGGGAAATGCTGCCGGATTTTCCTTAAAATTGGAAAGTCGATATACATTCACTAGTGAGATTACACGTTCAAGGATGGGTTAGGTTGGAGTGATAAGGACCCTTTGGAAGCATATATGCATTTTTTTTATCTATATGAATGTTATATGCATGGTGTGTGTTTGAATTTGATTTACATATATAATATATGTAGGCAATTATACATTATTTGTAATATGTTGCTATGTTTAGAGACAATTTACTTAATGGAGAAGGATCGTGGCTGGATGTATGGTAGACGTGATACATTGGAATTCTTTGATGGGGTTTAAGAGTTTTGCGAGAGGGCTTCATCTTATCAGTGCAGAATGAGTGTCGATTGGCTCTATTGTCCTTGTGTTGATTTTAATAATGTGAAGGTGGTCAATAGTGTTGGAATCATTAGAGATCATGTAATTTGTCGTGGGTTTAGGCTTAAATACCATGTGTGGATTTGGCACGGTGAAGAAGGAGAGTACAATGGGGATGTTGATGGGAATGATGTGCATGATAGAAGCAATGAGATTCGTGTGGACGAGGAATATAGGAATGATGAACATATTATTGATAATGCTGATGAGGATGGATTTGAGGATGATCAGGTGGATGAGGTCGAGGATGAAGGGGTGGATGAGATGATGTATGGTGTTGAAGGTGACGTGTTTGAGTCATTATCGGAGGCTTCTAAATAGCCTTTGTATCCTGGGTGCAAAAAATACTCCAAACTATCAGCCGTGCTAACACTTTTTAACATTAAGTCGAAGCATGGGTGGACGGATAATAGTTTTACTTCTTTGTTGACCGCGTTAAGTGAGATGTTGCTTGACGGGAATGAAATTCCTAAGTCTTACTATTACGCAAAGAAGCTCATGTGTCCATTTAGTTTGGAGTATAAGAAGATACATGCATGTCCTAGTGATTATTTTCTTTATCGAAATGAATATGAACAATTGGAGGAGTGTCCACGATGCAAGAAGTCACGCTACAAGCGCATGAGTTGCAATGCTGGTACGAAGGGAACTCCTGCTAAGGTGTTGTGGTATCTTCCTATTATTCCAAGGTTCAAGCGTCTATTCTCAACACCAAAAGACGCTAAAAACTTGAGGTGGCATGCAGAGGGAAGAAAGAAAAACAGAATGCTGAAGCATCCAGCCGACTCCTCGCAATGGAAGAACATTGATATGAAGTTTGGGGAATTTGGTGATAAAGTCAGAAATTTAAGGCTTGGGTTGTGCACGAACGGGATGAATCCATTTGGCACTCTTAGTACCCAACACAGCACATGGCCGATACTTTTAGTGATCTACAATTTTCCTCCTTGGTTGTGCATGAAACGGAAATAAGTAATGCTTTCACTTTTGATAACGGGGCCAAGGCAACCTAGAAACGACATAGATGTTTATCTTGCGCCACTTGTTGACGATTTGAGAAAGATGTGGGACGAAGGGGTTTCCGTTTTTGATGCTCATAAGAATGTGATGTTCACATTCCGTGCAGCTCTTATGTGGACCATTAATGATTTTCCTGCATATGGAAACTTGTCTGGATACAAGAACAAAGGAAAAAAAGCATGCCCCATTTGTATTGATGACACCCCAAGCATACACCTTGATAATTGTCACAAAGAGGTGTACGTGTGGACTCGAAGGTTGCTCAGGCGCGATCACCCGTACCATAGGCAGAAAAAGGCTTTCGATGGGAAAGCGGAAGAGGGGACTGTGCCTAGGCCATTGACTGGTGAGGAGGTTTATGCTCGAGTTAAGGGTATACGAACAGTATTTGGGAAAATAGAAAAAGCTGCGGACTCAATTGCTCTCTTTAAAAAAGAATCAATCTTTTGGAAGCTTCCGTACAGGAAAAAACATGACGTTAGGCACTGTCTTGATGTAATGCATATAGAGAAGAATGTGTGTGATGCTCTTGTGGGAACGCTGATGAATATTTAAGGCAAAACAAAGGACGGAAAGGGTGCATGGTTAGATTTGGAAAAGATGGGGATTCGTCCAGAATTGTGGGCTCAGAAAAAGGTTAGATAGGGAAAGGAACAGGAAAAGGAAAATGAAATGAGTTCAAAAAAAGGAAAGGGGAAGATCAAGGGAAAGTGAAAGGCCACATATGCGTCGAAGAAGAAATATGAGGGAAAAGCCAAGGATGACAAGGCTTATTTACCTCCGGCTTGCTACACATTGTCAAGGGTAGAAAAACGGATGTTTTGTGCATGTCTGTACGACATTAAGGTTCCATCAGGGTATGCATCTAACATGAAAAGATTTGTATCCTTAAATGGAGAATTGAAGCTGACAAGTATGAAATCCCATGATTGTCATGTTCTGATGCAAGTATTCCTACCAATTGCAATACGTGGTATTTTACCGAAGCACGTGAGGGAAGCTATTACAAGCCTTTGTTCATTTTTCAATATAATATGCAGCAAAGTGCTTGATCCTTGTACACTTGATGCTTTGCAGGCGGATGTGGTTGTGACTTTGTGCAAATTTGAGATGTACTTCCCAACCTCATTTTTTTACATAATGGTGCATCTTATTCTTCATTTGGTGCGTGAGATTAAGTTGTGCGGTCCAGTGTTCATGAGGTGGTGCTATTTTTTTGAAAGACACATGGGTACATTGCAAAATAAGGTAAGGAATCGGGCTCACCCGGAAGGAAGTATGATTCAAGGGACCGTGGGTGAGGAGATTGGTAATTTTGTGGCCGACTATATAGGTGTTGCTGAACCTATTGGTCTTCCTACTTCTCGACATGAAGGGAGAATTGATGGTTAGGGCACAATCGGGTCGAAACGAATGTCACCTGACCGAGATAAGTTCTTATACGCACACCTATATGTGTTGCACCATGTTGCAGATGTTCACCCATACTTAGATGAGCACATGGATAGTTTGCGTGATGAATTTCCATCGAAAGGTGAAAGGGCATTGATGCAGTTGCATAATAAGAGGTTTGTGAGTTGGTTTCGTGATCGAGTGATGGGTAGAATGGATGAGAGTGTCACTGATACAGTAAGGTGGCTTACTTATGGTCCTAGGGATGATGTTCGCTCATTTGAGGGATATGACATAAATGGGTACACTTTTTGGACTAAGCGTCAAGATTTGAAATCTTCCTCGACCCAAAACAGTTGTGTAACGCTTGTGGCATCGTTAAGGGAGTTTGTAAGTGCTAAGGATAAATCACCCGTTGATGCATAGTTGTCATACTATGGTTGAATTCAAGAAATATGGGAGCTTGATTATTGTAACTTCACGGTTGCTCTTTTTTGGTGTAAATGGGTTGATAATATCAAGCGTAACGTCAAATATGATGAATTTACTCTTGTAGATCTTGGCCACTTGAATGATAGTGCGGAACCATTCATCCTTGCATCTCAAGCTAAGCAAGTGTTTTACGTAACTGACCCAGCCGATTCAAAATGGTCTATTGTGCTAGCCGGCAAAACAATAATCCTAGGCGTTGGAGATGTCTAGGATGAGGAAGAATATGATGCGTTTGATGACTCGGCACCTTTCACTGTTCCTAGACATGTTCTAACCAATGACATAGACGACCAAGCCAATTATATGCGATCAGACCACAACGAAGGAATATTAGATTGAGGTACTATTTTTCAGCAATTTTGAAATTGTAGGCGTTGAAAGTATTATTAAATCACAGGTTAGGTGAAATGAATGAAAGTGTTAACTTACTTGCCCATTTTTCACATTTTCTTTTATATGAATGAAGTAACTTTTAAAACATTTGAAATATGGAATAAAAACGACCTACACTTGCCCATTTTCTATGTTGATTTGTATTAGAATTCAGCAATTTATATTTGATTATAACTTTACCTACAAATTTATTTATATTACAACTAATAACGTGTTATGTTCGTAATGGCAGGTGTTTACATCTCATGGCGGGCGATCAGGACCGTATTTGTGTCGAGGATGTAGAGGATGATGATGATGATTTCTCTGAGGATGAGGACGAGTTGTATGATGTGAACAAGGAGCCTGATTTGGGTGAGGCAGAAGATCAGGCTCAGGATGAGTTGGAGCGTAGGCTTGATGAATTTGAAATTTCAGCTGAACAAGCGCCTCTTATCGAAAATGCAGTTTTCGAGACGGTTGGTGAGAATCCTACTTCCCACACTCAAAGCCAAGGACAAAGTGGAGGGGGAAGGGGGTGAAGGCACCGGCTAAGAAAAAGGCGAGGAGTCCGACGACAAGTTTCAAGAAACCCGTCGATCCCATGGTTCTGGAGTATGTCAAGGCAGGCCAACCTACAGGCAAATGGCGTCGTCAATATGTTGTTCACGTTAGCATTTGTGCGCGCAAAATCCCCATTACTCTTGGTTGGCAGGAAGTATATCTAGGCTTGATTGACACATTTTGGAATGATACAAGGGCAAGTGTTTTGTTTGCACATTTACACAATTATAAATACCTTCACTTTATTGTTATTTAAGAGGGAAAAATAATAATCTCTTTTATTTGTGCTTGCAGAGTATGTTTAATATTCCTAATGATGCCGCCAAGAGAAGAGTGTTTGAATCTTTACTAGCGGAAAGATTTAGAGGCTTCAAGACCACCTTAGTTCGTGGGTGGATCACAAAGACAGTTGTGAGAAAACCAAAGAAGAAGAAAGGAGGTGGCAATGATGTTGAAGTCATCGAGGAAGAGCAACTCCCATGGCAAAAATGGCCAAGCGTATCGAAGGATGATTGGGAAGCTTTCGTTCTTCAAAAAAGTAAAAAGGAATTAATTGTAAGTTTAAGTAAATCCGATGACAATTGTATAATATATTAACTCTTTTTTAAGTAATGATACTAACAAGTCTAATTATGTAGGAACTGAGGGAGCAAAATTCCAAAAATGCATTGCAAAGGCAATACACCCATCGTATGGGGTGTAAGACATTTGGTGAATGGAAGGAAACGTGGGTCAAGGAGGGAGTATACCCCACTGCGCTTCTAGGGTCCTTTAAAGAACCCTCTGATTCCACGACCATTACGTTGGTGAGTCGTGCTGGCGATTTCATTTGTTCTCTGCATTCGCGTGACAAGGAAACCGGAAAATGGGTCATCAAGGCTCCGAAAACCAAAGAAATGGCAGATAAACTCGTAAGCAACTATGAACTAGTGAACTCTATGAAGCTTTTGCATTAATATCACTTTAGAAAAACATTGACTATATTCATGTTGCCTTTTTGTTTTTGCTACACTGAAGAACTGGTTGAAGGCAAGCTCGTCCCAACTGTAGAAAAGGGCCCTTTCACCTTGGCTTTGGGAAATCCCTACCATCCAGGTAGGGTATTAGGTGCGGGAGGGACCTTGTTAGGATGGGAAAAGGTGATGGGCCCAGAATATACCAAATTAGGAAGATCCCGAGCAAGTGTGAACTCACCACATGACTTGGATGCCACGGTGGCATCAATTAAGGAACAAGTGCGCAACGAGATGCGAGAAGAATTCAATGCTTGGGCGAAGCAAATGAACTTGCCGGGCTTGCCTTTCCCCTCGACTACACCGGTGGACTCATGTAGTCACCCACAAGGATAAGGAGAAGATGAGATACATGGAGACGATGATGAGATACATGAGGTAGTTTCATATCTATTAGTTTTTGCATATTGAGTTACGTGAGATCTAAGGTGGCATTATTAATTTACTATTGCAAGTTGGTACTCCTACACATGCGGACTCGAGGGAGCTTCATAATCCAACACCTCATGAATTTCTAGATTTACAGATGATTTGTTTAGTTCTATGTAATGTTCTCGGTTATGTTGGAGGTGTTTGAGAGAGTGACCATTGTATTACTTGCATAACGATTGATTGGGAAAGGAGATGTCCGAGGTGATAGTATTAATTTTGTCTTGTTTCTGTGCTGCTTCTGTCTGCCTGCTGTTTCTGTGCTGTATCTATGCTGCTTCTGTCTGCCTGCTATTTCTGTGCTGTTTCTGTCTGCCTACTGCTGTCATGTTGCTTGCTGATCTGCTTCTGCCTGCCTGCCTGATGTCTGCCTGTTGTCTGACTACTGATGTCATGCTGTCTGCCTGCTGTTTCTGTGCTGCTGCTGTCTACTGTATGTTGCTGTTGTTTGTGGCTGTGTGTGTTGTTGTGTGTTGCTGTTGTTTGTGGCTGTGTGTGTTGTTGTGTGTTGTTGTTGTTTGTATGCTATGTGTTGCTGTTGTTTGTGGCTGTGCAGAGCAGTTTTTGTTTTCTTATTTGTGTAGTTTTGTTCGGTGTTGTGGTGTTTTGTAGGCCTTTTTTGTTGCCTTTGCTTGTTTTGTTTTCGGTGTGGGCGTTGTTTTTTATCGCTTTGGTAATGAAATTTCTTCTTCCAAATTGGTGTAGGAAGAGACCCGTTGTGCACTTCTACACCTGGGGCTATCAAACAATGGAGCTTTGCAGTTGGTTACGTATGGTAGTGCACAACCGACCAGTGGTACGGTCCATTTGCGACTGCTTAGGCCACAACATTACTCGGTTGGGATTAATTCTGTGATTGCGGGGTTCGAGTACATCCTAGTACCGGTGCCCGTAGAGGAGGATGGGATTACTACACTCTGGGAAGCAAAAGGTAGCTTTGTGCAATGGCCATGTGCTTGGGTAAGGTTGACCAACGAGGTAAGATTTTGAGTTCAGGCTTTACTCTATGCCCGGTTGTCTTCCCAAGAGTTGGATGGATTTATTTTCTAACCAATTGCGTGATTTGCTTTATCAGATTTTGAAGAAAAGCCAAACTTCAAAGAGAAGGAGGGTGGAGCAGCCTAAAAGCATTGATCAACCAGTGCCAAAGAAGAGGAGTGAACAACGGTCGGAGAGTGAAAAAGCGTCGATGAAGAACTCTTCGAGAGGTTCACCTATGCAAGCTACTCCACTTGTTGCAAACACGGTCCTTCAATTGCTCTCTTAAGATTTAACTTATCTACACAACCGTGTTAGTATGTTGCCTAGTGACACTCCCATTGAATTTGCACTACCTAAGGCATTGTTCCACTATGATGACGATGCAATTGCATGGCTCAGCAAAGAAGATGTGAAGGAATTTCTTAGTGGTTCAATGCTTAACATTTCCCTCATTTAAACATTCATGAGGTAATTCAATGCCGCTCAAATTATGTTATTCAGATTAGTGGTGATTGTCGTTTATTTTTCCATTAATATTCTATTATCATACATGCAGAGCACTACATGAGCACTTACGTGACATTGATTCTCCGTGTCAAGTTGGGTGGTTATGCCCCGAGCAGATCTCCACTACTAGAATCTTAGGCGACCACCCTGACGTGTTGTACTATGTTGAACGGAGTATCAAGGAATCAGTGCGTGCGGGAGACAAGTTCATATTCGCCCCATGTTATGAGGAGTACGTCTAACCATGTCAAATTCATTTGTTTCCCCTGATTATATGTTGTACATGGCTAATTATTGATTTGTTTGTCTACTATGAATTTGTGTAGTTTGCATTGGACCTTGCTGGTGATTTGTGTTTCCAGTAACACAATCTTCCTTTTTGATTCAGCTTGATTGTCTCATCCAAAAAAGCTCTTCGTGAAGTCCATACTGCAAAAGTAAATAAAGCTACTTAGTGTTGATTATCATTACCTAACTCATTTATTAGTCATACTAATCAAATTTGAACTTACTTTTCTATAGTGTTATGAGGAAGATAAATTGTCGAGCTCCTCAAGGTCCCACATAGAAATCACCAATGGTAATGCCACATGATATTGTGATTTTCGTAATAAAAAATGCGTAAAATGTTACTAATTTGCTACGCATGTTTGATTCATGTACTTTGTTCCTATGCTAGTGCACACAACAAGATAACGGAGTTGATTGTGGCCTATACATGATGAGATTCATGTTTGACATAGTGAGTAGTTGTACAGACACACTACAGCTTGATGAGGTATGTCATTGACTTAGTTTATTTGCTCTTAACATGTGATTTGACAAGAAATGTAGGAAATAGGCATCCTAGTAGTCATATAGGCCTTACTTGGGCCATTTTGGATCAAAATGCGTCCTAAAACACTTAAATTGCTCAATTCATGTAAGTTCAAGTCTTAGCCGCCTATAAGTAAGTAATAATGACATGTTATGAGTAACAATGAGTTGATTTGACAAGTAATGTAAGAAATAGGCATCCTAGTAGTCATATAGGCCTTACTTGGGCCATTTTGGAGCAAAATGCGTCCTAAACCCTTGAATTGCTCTTTTCATGTAATTTTAAGCCTTAGCCGCCTATAACTAAGTAATAATGACATTTTATGAGTAAAAATGAGTTGATTTGACAAGAAATGTAGGAAATAGGCATCCTAGTAGTCATATAGGCCTTACTTGGGCCATTTTGGATCAAAATGCGTCCTAAAACACTTGAATTGCTCAATTCATGTAATTTCAAGCCTTAGCCGCCTTTAACTAAGTAATAATGACATGTTATGAGTAACAATGAGTAGGTTTGACAAGAAATGTAGGAAATAGGCATCCTAGTAGTCATATAGGCCTTACTTGGGCCATTTTGGAGCAAAATGCGTCCTAAAACCCTTGAAATGCTCAATTCATGTAATTTCAAGCCTTAGCCACCTGTAACTAAGTAATAATGATATGTTATGAGTAACAATGAGTTGATTTGACAAGAAATGTATGAAATAGGCATCCTAGTAGTCATATAGGCTTTACTTGGGCCATTTTGGATCAAAATGCGTCCTAAAACACTTGAATTGCTCAATTCATGTATTTTCAAGCCTTAGCCACCTATAACTAATTAATAATGACATTTATGAGTAACAATGAGTTGATTTGACAAGAAATGTAGGAAATAGGCATCCTATTAGTCATATAGGCCTTACTTGGGCCATTTTGGAGTAAAATGCATCTTAAAACACTTGAATTGCACTTTTCATGTGATTTCAAGCCTTAGCCGCCTATAAATAAGTAATAATGACATTTTATGAGTAACAATGAGTTGATTTGACAAGAAATGAAGGAAATAGGCATTCTAGTAGTCATTTAGGCTTTACTTGGGCCATTTTGGATTAAAATGCGTCCTAAAACACTTGAATTGCTCAATTCATGTAATTTCAAGCGTTAAGCGCCTATAACTAAGTAATAATGACATGTTATGAGTAACAATGAGTTGAATTGACAAGTAATGTAAGAAATAGGCATCCTAGTAGTCATATAGCCCTTACTTGGGCCATTTTGGAGCAAAATGCGTCCTAAACCCTTGAATTGCTCTTTTCAGGTGATTTTAAGCCTTAACCGCCTATAACTAAGTAATAATGACATGTTATGAGTAAAAATGAGTTGATTTGACAAGAAATGTAGGAAACCTAGTAGTCATATAGGCCTTACTTGGGCCATTTTGGATCAAAATGCGTCCTAAAACACTTGAATTGCTCTATTCATGTAATTTCTAGCCTTAGCCGCCTTTAACTAAGTAATAATGACATGTTATGATTAACAATGAGTTGATTTGACAAGAAATGTAGGAAATAGGCATCCTAGTAGTCATATAGGCCTTACTTGGGCCATTTTGGAGCAAAATGCGTCCTAAAACCCTTGAAATGCTCAATTCATGTAATTTCAAGCCTTAGCCGCCTGTAACTAAGTAATAATGACATGTTATGAGTAACAATGAGTTGATTTGACAAGAAATGTATGAAATAGGCATCCTAGTAGTCATATAGGCTTTACTTGGGCCATTTTGGATCAAAATGCGTCCTAAAACACTTGAATTGCTCAATTCATGTATGTTCAAGCCTTAGCCACCTATAACTAAGTAATAATGACATTTATGAGTAACAATGAGTTGATTTGACAAGAAATGTAGGAAATAGGCATCCTATTAGTCATATAGGCCTTACTTGGGCCATTTTGGAGCAAAATGCGTCCTAAAACCCTTGAAATGCTCAATTCATGTAATTTCAAGCCTTAGCCGCCTGTAACTAAGTAATAATGACATGTTATGAGTAACAATGAGTTGATTTGACAAGAAATGTATGAAATAGGCATCCTAGTAGTCATATAGGCTTTACTTGGGCCATTTTGGATCAAAATGCGTCCTAAAACACTTGAATTGCTCAATTCATGTATTTTCAAGCCTTAGCCACCTATAACTAAGTAATAATGACATGTTATGAGTAACAATGAGTTAATTTGACAAGAAATGTAGGAAATAGGCATCCTATTAGTCATATAGGCCTTACTTGGGCCATTTTGGAGTAAAATGCGTCCTAAAACACTTGAATTGCTCTTTTCATGTGATTTCAAGCATTAGCCGCCTATAACTAAGTAATAATGACATTTTATGAGTAACAATGAGTTGATTTGACAAGAAATGAAGGAAATAGGCATTCTAGTTGTCATATAGGCTTTACTTGGGCCATTTTGGATTAAAATGCGTCCTAAAACACTTGAATTGCTCAATTCATGTAATTTCAAGCCTTAGTCGCCTATAACTAAGTAATAATGACATGTTATGAGTAACAATGAGTTGATTTGACAAGAAATGTAGGAAATAAGCATCGTAGTACTCATATAGGCCTTACTTGGGCCATTTTGGATCAAAATGCATCCTAAAACACTTGAATTGCTCAATTCATGTAATTTCAAGCCTTAGCCGCCTATAACTAAGTAGTAATGACATGTTATTAGTAAAAATGAGTTTCTTTTGATAAGAAATGTAGGAAATAGGCATCCTAGTAGTCATATAGGCCTTAATTGGGCCATTTTGGATTAAAATGCGTCCTAAAACCCTTGAATTGTTCTTTTCAATTGATTTCAAGCCTTAGCCGCCTATAAATAAGTAATATTGACATGTTATGAGAAAGAATGAGTTTATTTGATAAGAAATGTAGAAAATAGGCGAAGTAATAGTCATATTATAGGCCTAACTAAGTAGTTTTTGCCTAAGTGAACTTGTAAATATATTTTTACATGCATAACCTAAGTAATTACTTATATCATAATTTTTGTTTGTTCTAAGTTTTGCAAGGTACAAAAGGGAGGTCCGTTGACAAGCAAGGAACTTAATGAAGTTCGAGACATGTTGGCGTCTTTCATCACCTTTAATTTGTAAATGTCATTTCTATTGGAATTTATATTTTGTTAGCTTTTTAACTACATTATTAATTAGTATTTTTTGTAAATATGACACTTATTTTTTTTTTTTGAGGAATTGTAAATATATATGACCCTTCATTGTATTGCATTTAGGATTACTAATTAATATCTATGTATTATTTTTATTATTTCAATTTAGAAATTATTATTATTATTATTATTATTTTTAATATAATAATAATAATAATAATTATAATTATTATTGTTATTATAATATATTCTAATAATGGTAGAATTATTAATGCAGGATGTACAAGATTTTTATTATTATTATTTTTAATAGTATTAATATTATTATTTATTGCCGAAAAAAACACAGTTAAAGGAACCGGTTCAGGTTTCAAACCGGTGCCAATTGTATTGAAAAAAAAAGCGCGCCATGACCTTTTAGCACCGGTTAACCGATGCCAAAGAGGGTAATTCGCACCGGTTAACCGGTGCTAAATCTTTGAATTGCCACCGGTTTTAAACCGGTGCGAAATCTTCAGAGATTTGGCATCCCTCAAATCTGGAACGATTCAAAACCGGTGCGCAAAGGGGGTTTGAACTGGTGCTAAAGACCAATTTTCGCCTAGTGTATGAATATGGTAGAGTATGACAATTGACCTGATCGATATGGAAATGAACATCTATAAATACATATGAACATATATTAGTTTTAAATGACCATCTACTATTATGGAAATGAACATCTATTAATACATAAATGAACATAATATATATATGTGAATAAATTATTGAAGCTATCAATATGTAAGGACAATATTAATCCATATGAGAAAAGAATATTGAAATTCAAAATTAAAATCAACATGAAATATTTGAAGAAAAAAATATGAACGAGCATTTATCAAATTCTAATAACCGTTTGTTAATATGTGATATTGTAATTGACCATATACTATTATGTGATTGAACATCTACTAAAATAAAAATGAACATTCAATATTTATATTACGTGAAAAAGATAGAATGACTTATTACGTGAATGACTATATACTAATATATAAATGAACATTTATCAAAATGGAAATGAACATTCATTAAAAATATAAAAAAATAAAAAAAATAAAAAATGCTACGAATTAAATTCATTAATACTTTTACCCCCTATATATAAATGAATATTTAATTATCAAAATGCAAATGAACATTCATTATTAAAAAAAATAAAATAAAAACCACTACGAACTAATTTAATTAATGCTTATTTTTCTCCAGATTCTTTGATTTTTCTCTTTGAGACTATTTCCTTCGCACTCCACAAAAAAAAAAAAAAAAATACTTCATACTCAGAAATCAAAATGTACTTGTTTAGATTACTAGTTTTTTAAACGAAAACTAGTAAAAATTACTAAAATGCAATAGTTCATACTCTTTTTCCATGTTTTATGCTTTGATGATGTTCCTGTAACACAATTGCAACAAACAATTATTAAAACTAGGGTTTATATACTTTTTTCGAACTAAATATGAACAAAATTTATTTCTTACTCCTTTGAATTTCAACCTTGATTTGTTGAATTATGTAGTAATTAATTTTTTTTTAATAATTTCTCACAATTTCGTAGAAATTTTCGGATTAGAAAATGCAGGAAATGGGTGTAGAGAGAGAAAATGCAGAAAATGGATTAGGAGAGAGAAAGTGAAACGAGATAAATGGTGGTTTGATTTTTTTTTTTTTTTGGTATATGTATAAGGGGTAAAGCAGTAAGGTTACCATGCATTTGCATAGAGTGGGTATATGGAGGAGGTTATTAAACGCATCGTTTAGGGAGGGGAGTAGGAATGCCTAGACTAGAGTCTAGCCATAAATAATTACCTACAACTAGCCATAGTTGACTGGTCCTCCCAAACAAGAATGAACATTTAGGGGGCATTGGGTTCGAATAATGGAAATGGAGTGGAAAGGAAACAAATAAGAGGGGGAAAGGAATGACTTAACTATTACCTTTTCATTTGTTTGGTTTAACCATGGAAAGGAATCGATTAAACTTTACTCCCTTTATTCTTGTTTGGTTTACGTAATAGAAAGGAATCACTTCAAAATGTAACTACTTATATAATAGGAAGTTTTTGCTATTAATATATAAACAATTTTACTTGATTGAGTTACATACAATCATTAAAATACCATAAAACAAGTTAACTATAATATAAAACCATTTAAAGCATAGCATAAATACACACATTTTTCAATCTTTTTCTTTATAGGAAACAAAACTAGATAGAAGATTTAACAGGGCCTAAAATTAGTACCAAAACATAACATTAAACTAGTTTACCAACAATACTCCCATTATTAAGGGGAACAAAATATGGTGTTCTAGCACCCATAAGCCTTAATTTAGTTCCAAAGGCCATACGTTGTAGTTATCTGCAATACTCCCACCTACTTTTTCTTAAGTAGATCTAAAACATATTGCTTCTTCAAGTTAGTTAGAGCTTGAAAAAATATTCAAAGCTTGTGTTTTCAGCCATGAGAGTTGTTGCCACCTCTAAGGATTCTAAAGGAGAAACACTGTTTCGGGGTTTTCCGGATGTCTTGCGGGAGAGTTACAACACCAAGACTGACCTCTAGACACCTAAACCTGCAAAAACAACGTAGACTCCTGTGGGTGGGAGATGCGGAAAGTAAAGGGGATCAGGCTCCTCTCGGAAGGGGAGTGATCATTCGATTGTCTGAGACAGTCTCAGAATCCGAACCTTAGCTCTAAAGTAGCGCAATTAAAGCTAGAGTTAATGCTCAGCAAGTAATGTACGCGTGTGTTTAATGATTTCTGAATGATATTCCTCATAGGGAACATCTCCCTTTTATAGAGTCTGGATATATGTGCCCAGTACTAGGTTTTCGGAAACCTAAGACTGACTGGGCTTGCCTAGGTATTTGGGCCTTAAAGACCATTTCCTAGTTGGCAATCTGCCTGTCACGTGTCATGGCCTGATTGGTCCACCATGGGCCTCTCACGAGGTGACACGTGGCGGACTCTGATTGGTCCACGTGGACAACACGTGGCAGAGCTCCATTGGTCCACGTGGCGGGAAAAAATCCCCTAATCATTTGTCCCTCACAAGGGTGATGTGGCTTGCCACGTGGCGCCTGTGACAGGTGTCACGCTCTTGGAATTCACCCCCCCCATAAATAGGGGATGTCCAAATCATTTGTTTGGACATTTTTAAAAATTCCAAAGAGAACTTTGTCTTTTTCTGAGAGAGAACGACTTCCGACTGCACCAGACCGCCTGCTTTTACAGCCGCTGTAGATTTCCAAGCGCCTTCATCTTCACCGACTAAAGGTAACCGCCTGTTTCTTTTTCTTCTTTCGTACTTTTTCTTTGTTTTTATTTTTGAAAATGGTTTCCTAAAAGCACACGGCACGGCCTGGGTTAGTGATCAACCAGTCATCGGGGATGGCTGAATCTAGAATTTACGCCATGGCCAGAACTAAGAGAACGACAAGGGTGACGAATTCAGACATCTTTTCCTTCTATGCGCCTGTCAGCGAGTTGTCTGACGTGCTGCCTGGTATCTGAAGCACTCCCAGTGATTGCATTTTAGACGAATTAGGGGAGGAGGTTCATAATGATATGCCGGGCTTTGTTGATCTGGCCCACCAGGCGGACACCAGGACCGAGAGCTCAGACACTGACTCTGAGCCAAGTACTTCTAGCAAATTGTCATATGAATCTGAGGAGAGGCACTCTCGGCTAGGGGCCGCGAGAGAGTCCTTCTCAGTAGAATTGGGAGCAGATTGGGCGGAGCCGTCTGCTACCCGCCGAGAGCAATTTTCCGCCTACTACCATCACGTTCCCGCAGGCAGGCGAAAGATGATGGCCGATAAAATTACGAGCTTCAGAGCGGACCATGTCATGGGACATGATTACATTCTATGCACGCCGGATGATGAAGACACTGTAGTCAGGCTAGAGGGGTACAACTACGGGGATGAGTGTTTTGGCTGCTATGAGGCGACTATTAAAGTTGGCCTTAGATTTTCTTTACATCCGGCTGTGGAGCGGATCCTGGGCGGATACCAGCTGGGTGTCTGGCAACTGGCCCCAAACTCTTGGTTCAATATATTGGGCTATGTTGCCAGCTGCGAAATGCATTAAGTAGAGCCTAGCTTCAAAGCATTCGCCCACATGCATTACCTTAGCCGGACCCCAAAAGCAAGCGGGACCGGTTGGTTTCAGTTGTCTAGCCATAAGGGCTATATGATGACTTTGGGGAAGGAGAGCAAGTGGAAAGATTGGAGAAACAATTCTACATCATCTCTTGCCCTAACAAAGTTAGAAACAAAATATTCAATAGGTGGAATAGGAACCCACCTTTTCTTACAGGCGGTTCGGAGCTGCCGCCTGTTCCCCGCAAATCAAAAGAAAAGATCCTTGACAAAGGACTCTTCAAAGCAGATATCCAGGCGAAGCCCAAGACTGGGGCGAGGGAGTTTATTCCCCAAAATTATATTTCCAAGTATAACTGGTTATATGATGGGAAATATCTGGCCACTTGTGGCCTTAACGAAGAAATGCCGAGAGGTGGCTGACCGCCTGTTCAAGTTTCTTGTAAACTTGATTATTTTTGCGTCAAACTAACTCCCTGATTTATCTTTTGCAGAAAAATCTATGGAAAAACTCTTGTCCTTAAAGAAAGCTGCTTCCCAGTTCCGCTCGGCCATCTTGGGCAAGCGGTCAACTGAAGAGTCGCCTGCTGTGCAGGCGCCCAAGGTGAACTTTCAACTGAACAAATCTCATTTAGCTCTTCTGCCGCCTATTTCTTACTTATTGTGGTTATTTTGCAGGGCAAATTAGCAAAGCCTTCCTCCTCTTCTCAGCCGGATCCTAAAGTTAGGAAACAGATGGTTGGTGACATAACAACCCCTGGGAGAGCCAGGAAACATGTGGCCTTAAGGCCAGGGAGCAACCAACCTCCTAAATCTCTAGCCGTCCCTGTGGGCAATCGGACGGAGAAGGAGAAGGAGAAGCAGGCGGCTGCTGAAGGTATCAAAGACTTGCTTTCTTTCCCTTACCCTTTGAGGGTCAAATTCAATCAGCAGTCATCTAGCACTTCTGAAAGCAGTCGATCTATTGGCCGAATTTACACCAAGTACTTACAGGGTATTGATTGTGTAGATGTCTCTCAAAGGCTGAACCTTGTCCATTTGGCCAAGTCCATGCTGAAAGCCGTCTCCCTTGAAGATAGGGAGGCGGTTAGGGGAGTCAGCACCCTCAACCTAGATGCCATCCTCGCTTTTCTCGCTAAGGTATACTTGTAATAATTTTTCGTTTCTTATTTATATAACTTTTGAGTCGCCTGTAACTGACGTCTGTTTTTGGCCGGTCTAGTCTATGCTGCGAGTACACGGTCTTCGCAGGCCCATAAGTGAGAAAACCAAAGAGGTAAAGGATGTGAAGGCTCAGGTCGCCTCTGTTTCTGACAAAGCTATGTTCCAGATTGCCTAAAATTAACTTCTGACTAATGACATACTATATTATCAGGCGGCTGCCAACTTGCATGTCAAAACAAACTTAGAGGCGGCCAAGAAAAGGATCTCAGAGCTGGAGTTGTCCGTTAAGGACCTCAAGGCTGAGCTCGGGCCTCTTAAAGAAGCGGACAAAGAAGCATCCGGCCTCTGTACTAGGGTGGACAAACTCAAACTCCGCCTGCAGAAGCAGGAGACCCAGCTTGCCATGAAATTCCTCTCAAGGGCTAATGAAGAAAAGGAAGCCCAAGTCAAGGACATGATGGACGACTGTAACGCCATCATGAAGAGGACATGCGAGGTTCTCTTCCCAGAGACCAGTTATGAGAAGTGGGAGAATCAGTTTGCCGCCTCCACCAAGGAATACAATGATCAAATCCTGAACCAAGCCCAAGAGGGCGAGGAGGAGGAGGAGGAGGAGGAGGAGTCGACTGATTCTACTTCTAGGGAGTCGAAACAGGAAGAGGAGAAGGAGGGGGAGGTTGATGAAAAAGAACAGCGGTTGACTGGGGACCAGAAGGATGCGGCTGCTGATGCTGATGAACCGTCTCCGGCTGCTTAAGCTTTCCCCCTTTTTTTTTATCAACTTTTCTTTGGACTGCGTGTCGTTTGTGTTGTATCATTACTCGACCAAGGGGTCGGGGTTTATTAACAATTTCAACATTTTTGTCAGTCTTATGGCCGAATGTTTATATGAAACATCCGGCAGTTTTGCCGGATTTTCCAATTTCACTTTGCTTTGAATTTTTGCATTTCATAATTTTGCCAAGTATAGCTTGCCTTTTTGTATGAATGTTTTGAATATTTTTCAAAATGCCGATTGTTTTGGTATACCGACTGTTCTTTCCCCTGGCCGGCTGTGCGCCTGTTTTTCTAAGGTTGATGGATTGACTTAGAAATCTTTGATACTTAAAAGAGCATGGCTGATTTCTGGGTCAATCAATCACTATGGTGATTACCCTAAACCAGGCGGACAGACGACCATTGGATAGACGGTCATACCATTAGCATGATTCGGCTTTCGACCTCAATATAGTTCTTTAGACGAACCACGCTTTGCCGCTAAGTTTTGTACTTAGTTTATATTATTGGTTGTAAATAATCCGTTTGTTTGGTACTTGTACAAAACAGGCACCAAACTGGATGTTTTTAATCAGTGAGCAACCGCCTGTTGGGTTACAGGCGGTAGCTTCAACTGATTTGCTAGCCTAAATAGGAATAGTGGCCGAATGCCGTCTGTCTAAAAGGATAGGCGGCTTCTTTCGTACCTTCTAGGTTCCATTATAGGTTGGTTGAGTGACTATGAATTAACCTTTGGAGTTAATCAGTCTCCGTCTCTTGAACTTGAGTAAATAGAAGAAACAGTCGGTTGTGGCCGCATGTTTTTTTTCCATTTGCTAAGCTAGACTTAGCTTATTACCCAAATAGCTGCAAAGGTTAGAACTCAGCTTATGCCGACTGTATTGTCCCAAGCAATAGCAGGCGGTTTCTGACTTAGATTTTAACTGTCTACTGCTTGTTTAAAGTAAGTGATACGTTTATCTTCGTCTCATGTCAAACGACTGCGAGGTTGTCTTAGAGACATTCGGTAGGGCCATTTGTTTTAGGTTTATAGAGCAATGTGCCACCCAAATGGGAGATGCTCTCTGCGACGAATTCACCCGGATGGATGTCGTCGGACACCTGCTCAAGTTTGGGACAGACGTATTAGTTTAATTTTATTAGAATCATCCGGCCATGGGCCTCAAGTTGATCATCCGACCATTGGCCTCATTAGGTTGTTTAGAAAAGAACATAGTTGCTAAGTTAGCTAGACTTAGCATTTTTACTCATGTTAGAGTAGGTGATTAAAAGAAATAAGGCCAATTGTGTATTGCACAGGCGGCTTGCCCCACTGAGGAGACTTGCAAAAAACTGAAAAATAAATTACAAATTATATTATTGTGCTTTAATGTACAAGTATATTACAAATCTCAGAAGTAGTACTTTTTCAAGTTATCTACGTTCTAAGTTTTGGCTAGCTGCCTGCCGTCTGGTGTTTCCAGGCGGTAGGTGCCGCCTCTAACTTCTTCATGGATTCAGTAGGGGCCATCCCAATTAGGATTCAGCTTTCCATGTTCGTTGGCCCTACCGACTGCTTCCATTTTTCGTAACACAAAGTCCCCTACTTTCAAGGGGCGCTTGTGCACTCTTTTATTGTAAGCTCTCGTCATTATCAGACGGTAGATCTCATGACGCAAGGCCGCATTTCTCCTGCGTTTCGGAAGTGAGTCCAATGCTAGCCGCATGGCCTCCTAGTTAGCCTCTTCGTCATAAAGCATAACTCGAAGAGTCGACTCATAGTGCTCAATAGGCAGAACAACCTCTGCCCCATAAACCATGAGAAATGGAGTTTCACCAGTCGCCCCTTTTTCAGTCGTCTTGATGGCCCATTGAACATGCGGTAGCTCGTTAGCCCATAGGCCGCCAACTCTTTCAATTTTCTTTTAGATGCCATCAGAGATTAACTTATTGGAGGTTTTAACCTGGCCGTTTTCTTGGGGGCAGCTGACTGATGCAAAACAGTGAGAGATCCCTTGGTCTCCCAACCAGTTCTTGTGAGTAGACGTCTCAAATTGAGGATCATTGTTAAAGACCATAGACGTGGGTACCCTATACAGGGTGATGACATTTCTCCAAATGAAGGAGATAACATATTTTGTTTTAATGCCTTTGACTGCCTCTGCCTCTACCCATTTGGTGAAGTAGTCGACCGCAACCAAAATATACCTCCGTCCGCCTGTAGAAGGCGTATACGGACCCAGAATATCCATGCCCCATTTGGCGAATGGTATAGGGCTATGGATAGCCGTCAGGTCAGTGGCCAGACGATGGATGAGATTGCCAAACCTTTTACACTTGTCACATTTTTTCACCATCTCCATGGCGTCTGCTTCTAGGGTAGGCCAGAAGTAGCCTTGCCGCCTAACTCTCTTTGCTAGGGTCCTGCCGCCTATGTGGGAGGCGTAGAAGCCCGAGTGCAAGTCTTCTAGGACCTCTTAGCCCTTCTCTGGTGTGACACATTTCAAAAAAGGTTGGAGATAACCTTTCTTAAAAAGCTCTCCATTGTGGATTTCAAAATTGACCGCACGTTTTTTCATTGCGACCATCTCTGGGTAAGTATCCGACAAGGTGCCGTCTGTTAAGTATGCCCGGATGCCATCCATCCAGGTTGAGCTTCTATCTAGGATTCCAATGGGATCCTCTTCGATGCACCTTTTTTCCATCACCTCCCAGAAAATTGATCTTGGTGTATCACAAGAGGCGAATGATGCCAATTTTGAGAGAGCATCCGCTTGGATATTCTCAGACCTAGGTACCTGACTTAAATGAAATTCCTCAAGCGTCCCAGCCTCTTCTTTGACCGCCTGTAAATACTTGATCATAGCCGTATGCGTGGATTCATAATCACCATGGTATTGGTTAACAATCAATTGTGAGTCAGAACAGGCGTCCACTTGCCTTGCCTCGGCCGCCTTACACATGCAGATGCCGGCTAGTAAGGCTTCATATTCTGCCTCATTATTTGAGGCTGGGAACTTGAAATGTAGTGCATACTCATACTTGTCTCCTTCAGGAGACTGACATACGACGCCTGTACCACAACCGTTCAAGGCGGAGCTCCCGTCCATATATACCTTCCAAACCTGTTCAAGGTTTTCAAGATCAGCCGGCCTGGTCATTTCAACAATGAAGTCAGCAAACGCTTGTCCCTTAACTAGTTTCCTTGGCTCCAAAGTAATTTTAAGGCTTTGGATTTCAATTGCCCAGTTGATCATACGGCCGGATGATTCCATGGTTGTCATTGGCCGCTTGATTGGCTGGTTAGTGTAGACCACGACCGGATGCGCCAAGAAGTAAGACTTTAACTTCTTGATTGCCATGAAGAGGGAAAGTCCAAAATTTTCGACCATGGGGTACCTTAGCTTTTCATTCCGTAGAACATGACTGATGAAGTAGACCAGGAGCTGGGTGCCGCCTCTTTCAGCAAGGAGAATAGCACTAAGCGCATGGTCAGAGACGGCTAGGTACATGTAAAACACTTCGTTTGGCAAAGGACTAACTAGCCTTGGTAGAGAATGCAAGTGTTCCTTTAATTTTTGGAAGGCCGCCTCTGCATCCACCCCCCACTCAAACATAGTCTTCTTCCTAATTGCTTGGAACAAAAAGAGGCACTTGTCTCCTGGCCGACTGAGGAATCTCCCCAATACCGCCAGACAGCCTGTTAATTTTTGAACTTCTTTTACAGTACGAGGCGACTACATGTCTATGACCACCTGTATTTTTTCTGGGTTGGCCTCTATCCCCCTTTGATCAATCAGAAATCCGAGGAACTTCCCAGACTCAACACCAAAAACACATTTCTTGGGATTGAGCATGACTTGGTTCCGCCTCAATGTGGCGAATGTTTCTCGGAGGTCTGTAAGATGGTCCGTTTGTAGTTTGGATTTGACTATCATATCATCAATGTACGCTTCCACATTCCTTCCAATTTGATTAACGAAGACTGTATTAATCATTCTCTGGAAGGTAGAAGGCGCATTCTTCAAACCAAACGGCATCATAGTGTAACAAAATAACCCCTGATTAGTGACGAATGCTGTCTTTTCTTGATCTTTCTTCCACAGAGGTATCTGGTGAAAGCCTGAATAAGCGTCCATAAAGCTATCAAGGCATGGCCGGCTGTAGAGTCGACCAAACTCTCGATCTTTGGGAGAGGATAGCTATCTTCGGACATGCCTTGTTCAAGTCTGTGTAGTCAACACACATGCGCCAGGTTCCATTCGGCTTCTTTACAAGCACAACATTGGCAACCTAATCAGGGAAATAGCATTGCCGAATGAACCCAGCATCTAACAATTTTTTCTCCTCGGCGGCTGCCGCTTGGCTTCTTTCCTCACCATGGTTCCTCTTCTTTTGCCTTACCGGCTTCTTTTTAGGATCCACAACAAGATTGTGGACGGCTAGATCCGGGCTGATGCCTGGCATCTCGTCCACCTCAAAGGCAAAGATGTCTTTGAATTATTTTAACAAGTTATGCAAGTCTGCACCAAGTTTAGCAAAAGCAGCCGTCCCCACCTTGACAGTTCGTTTAGGACCAAAGTCATCCAAGACGATGTTCATGTGCTCACCAGCCGGCTGGGGACAGAGTTCATCCGGCCTTTCACTGGTCAATGGTTGCTATTGCTTGTCTTTTATCTCGGCCACCATTTGGTTGGCCTTTCTCATCTTGCCGGCTGCTGTGGCAATAGGCGCAACTTCCTTGATTTGCTCAGGGTCAGTAGTTTCTCCACTGGGGCCGGCTGCGACCACAGTGGGTTTGACATCAGAGAGATAACACTCCCTGGCCATCTTATGGTCTCCCTGTAGGGAGTCGACAATTTCATCATCCCTCTCAAACTTGAGGAGCATAAGAGAAGGAATGATAACAGCCTTGGATTCATTCAGGGTGGGACGCCCCAAAATCATGTTATAGGCCGTCAGCTCTTCAACAACTAAGAACCGGACCACCATGTAGCGTCCCACCCCTTTTCGCCCAGACGAATGGGTAGGTCTATTCGACCTATCGGATGTACCACACCACCTCCAAATCCCACTAAGGGATGAGAGACCTGGTGCATGTTCTCAGGCTTGTACCTGAGCTTGGCTAGGCACTTGCAACTGATGAGATTACACGAGCTCCTAGTATCAATGAAGATTCGGCCAACCCTTTGGTTGGCCACTTTGCATTCGATGACAATAGGGTCATCATGCGGCCTCCTGACTTTACCCCTGTCATCCTCGGTAACTACAACTTCGGGGAAGGAGTCCTTAGACGCCTGCCCCTCGTCGACCGAGTTGACGTCGAGCCGTCTGATGTAGTCCTTGTTACCCCGGATCGTTGGGCCGCCTCCAGCAAAGCCGCCTACTATTGTATAGATCGGAGTTTCATCAGTGTCTAAACTAGCAAAGTGAGGCTTCTTCTTAGACGACTGCCCAGGGTTAGTTTGTATGGTAACCTTGGACCTCAAAATATAAGACTTGAGAACTCCTTTATCAGCCAGACGGTCCAACAGCCGCTTGAGACCAAAGCATTCGCTAGTGTCATGGCCAATATCCTCATGGTAGTTGCAATATTTATTTTTGTTCCAATTTTTGGCAGAACCTTTCATAGCAGTCGGCTTGTCAATGGATACCCGGTCCTTAATTTCCATGAGGATGGAGTGACTGTCTTTATTGAATTTGTACTTTGGGGAGTACGTTTTTGTTTCTCTCTTTTTCTTCTAGGACGACTGTTTTGAAGTATCAGCCACCCAAACTTCTTTTCTCTTCTTTTCTTTCTTAGCCGGCTGTAATGGTCGACTCTCTTTTTTGTCAGACCTCTTTGAGTCTGACTGTTTACTGATGTTGCAGAGTTCGGTCGCCTGTATATAGGCATCCGCCTCCATCAGTGCTTCTTAGAGGGTAGCAACCCTCTTCCTGACAAGATCGAACTTGAAGGCCAACCCGTCCTTCAGACCTTTGAAAAAGTCTGTATAGGCCACCTCATTAGACAGTCCTTGAATCTGAATTTTCATCAGATTGAACCGCCTGATATATGAGCGTAGCCCTTCCTTCTCACCCTGCTGTATAACTCCCAAGTCAAGACTTTTTTTCTTTGTAGGGATATTCATTGAGAAGTTTGATGCAAACAAGTATGCAAGCTTCTTAAAATTATTGATGCATCCGGCTGGCAGGTTGCCGAACCATTGCTGGGCGATGCCCTTCAATGTGGCCGGGAAGCATCTACACCATGCGACATCATCCAACCCTTGAAGATACATAAGGTTGGTGTATGCCATCAGGTGGTCTTCTGGGTTGGTGGTACCATCATAGGCACCTACTAACACATTTTTCACCTTGGCCGGCTGGGCAGCCTCTGTTATTTCCTTGGAAAAAGCAGAGGGCTGTTCCCCCAGTCTTAGCAGTCGGAGCTGCCAGTCCAAAGGCTGGACATTATGTGCCGCCTGCCCCCTAAAGAGGGTCGGATGCATGTAATGTTGTCCATACGACATGTATGGTTGTTGAGGCACATACGGGGCCGCATGGAGCATCTGAGGACTAGAGTGGGCGGACATGCCGCCTGTCTGGTTCTCTTGATTTGATTGTGAATACCTCATTGGGGTATTCTGAAAGCTGTCTTGCAAGTTCGACGTGGAAGCCGACTCTAACAGTTGCATGTTCTTCTTTTGCTGGATTAACATCCAGACATCAGAATAAGTTCTCTTCGATCCATCCGGTTGTACATGCCGGATGGCCTTCCTCTTCCCTAGCTAAGGGAACCGGAATTTGGCCAAATGTAACAAGGACCTCTGCCCCCTCCCTGGGTTTAGGGTAAGGAGTGGCCTCTCGGTCTTTCACCGGCTTATTCCTCCCAGAATAAGAGGGCTTTTTGGCCGACTGTTCCTTGGTAGGGACAACCGTCTGTTTATCGATCAGGTCCTTAATCTCCCCTTTGAAACTTGTCATGAGAGTCATGAGCTTGTTTCTGGTGATGGGGATGGAGCCTTCGGCCGCCTGAGGTTGACCGACCAGCTGGCCGGCTGGTTCCCTAGGCCCGCCTGTTCGACAGTCCGTTCCTTCCTTTCGAGGGGACGGATGCGCCGAGTTCTTAGGGACCCGTCAGGGGCCGTGTGTGTGTCGACCTCACAGTCGTCATCTGTATCCTAGTCCGTATAAACCTGGACATCGGTCATAGGCCGTTTCTCATTTAGAGGCGGTACAGGTTCTTGTGATGTCATCTTAGAAGTACTTTCCCCACCAAAGGCGCCAAATGTTTCAGGGTTTTTCGGATGTCCTGCGAGAGAGTTACAACACCAAGACTGACCTCTGGACACCTGTACTTGCAAAACAATGGAGACTCTTGTGGGTGGGAGTTCCGCCTTCGACGATCAAGTTAAAAAGTGTTCGGAATTAAAGATGCGAAAAGTAAAGGGGATCAGGCTCCTCTCGGAAGGGGAGTGATCATCCGACTGTCTGAGACAGTCTCAGAATCCGAGCCTTAGCTCTCAAGTAGCGCAATTAAAGCTGGAGTTAATGCTCAGCAAGTAATGTACGCATGTGTTTAATGACTTCTGAATGATATTCCTCAGAGGGAACATCTCCTTTTATAGAGTCTGAAAATATGTGCCCAATACTAGGTTTTCGGAAACCTAGGACTGACTGGGCTTTCCTAGGTATTTAGGCCCTTAAAGACCATTTCCCAGTTGGCAATTTGCCTGCCATGTGTCGTGGCCTGATTGGTCCACCATGGGCCTCTCACGAGGTGACACGTGGCGGACTCTGATTAGTCCACGTGGACAACACGTGTAAGAGTTCCATTGGTCCATGTGGCGGGAAAAAATCTCCTAATCAAACACCAACCAATTTCATAACTTCTTCTAACACCTTATTCATCTCTTCCTCGATTGCTTCCCTCTTCTTCCATCAAACAACTTCACAAAAAAAAGGTATATATATCAAGACAATGAGAGCAAGAGTATAAGTGTCATATGGTGTACAGGAAAACAGTAAGTGAATTGAAGTACAGAAAGTAAACTAGAGTAATTTATAGTATTAAAGCAGCAAAAATGAAGGCAAGAGACAACATAAAAATTAAGATAGAATAATAAATTAATAACAATGTTCCTGCCTATTTTACAGTATTGCAGCAACCTAGCAATGCACACAATTTAATTGCAAAAAAGCTGCTCAACACCTGCTCTTCTTATACAAAAAGCTGTTCTAAGAAAATATCAAAAGTAAGATTAAAGTTTTGAATATCAGGAATACAAAATTTGATTGAAATGCCAAGATTCAGCAGCAACAACTTGTAATTTGAAGCCATTGAGGATCTTGGCTGTTAAACTCTTCTACCTCTTGCCCTCCACCCATTAAACATATCTTGTGCTAGTGTGTTTCTAAAATTGGTCTAATGATTTGAAGTAACAACACTTGTAATAAATTCAGGTTCATCATCGGAATCATCTTCACTCAAATCTTCTTCCTCTATATCATCAGTAGGCATGACTCTCCTAATTAAGTTATGTAGTAAACAACAAGCCATCACAATATGACCTTGGGTGCGTATAGGAAAAAACTAGGGACTCCTAAGTATGCTCCATCTTCCTTTAAGTAAACCAAAACACCTCTCAACCACATTTCTTGCCCTGGCATGTTTCATATTAATATATTCTTCGGCACTTTCCGGTTGTTTATCTTCCCATTCTTTAAGGTGATATCGTTGCCCTCTATATGGAGCGAGAAATCCGTCGCAATTAGTACAACCCGCATCGACCAAATAATAATTACCTTCACAAAAGTTAAAATAAGACAATTATTAGATACCTTACTAACTACTACAATTATACTCGCAATAATAAAAGACCTATTCCACTTACCTTTGGCCTGGAAAGAGCATTACGAAGGACACGTACATTATGGGCTGATCCTTCCCACCCCGGAAGCACATAAATAAATTCCATATTAGGTGCACAAACGCCTAAAACATTCATAGGAATAATGCCTTTCCTTGTTCGATATTTTCCCCTTTCTTGTGAAGGCACTCTTACATTAATGTAAGTTCCATCTAACACTCCTACACAACTCTATAGTATAAAAGACAAAGATACGACTCATTTGCACACATTATATGAGAATCTAACAGAAAAAGGCACATTAGATGGAGTTATACCTTGAAAGGTTTCCACCTTTCATCTTCACAATCATCAGATATTGCTATAGGCTTGTACAATAAGTGTTCATGCAACTTGAGAACAACCTTTAGGCATAGGTTAAACTGCCGACTCACTGTTTCTCCACTTCTTAAAAAGAGATTCCCAATTGACCTGTTCTTTTGATGATGAGCCAATGTGTACAAAAACATTGCAACTATCTCTTGAAGAGACATATTTCTAGTTCCACTTAAACCTCCTATATCTCTAAGCATCTCACAAATGATATTAAAGGTACGTCTATTGACACGAAGCTCACTTTTACATCTTACATCACTCTCTCTTATTAAGTGATTCAAAAATAACGAGCGTAACAGTTTCCAATTCCTTTTTTTTTCATTGATTTGAGCCCCCCTAATGGTAACAACGCTCATTAAATACCAAAAAGTAAAGGATTGGGGTAGGTCTGCAAACAAGATAAACATGTAAGTAAAATAAGAAAGTCTGACTATAAGTACAAAACAATAACATAAAGTCATAGGCACACAAATCTATAGCATTAACAATCAAGTGTGCAACACCCCCAAATATCCCTCTACGAAAATACTAGTATAATACGTATAATTATACCATAGAGATAGACTTAAGCGTATTACTGCCGCGTGATTACGCAAGGCTACTTAAACTTACTAACCAAAACCAATACTTTGCAGTGGAAACTTAAACTCTTTCTTTATTAATAATAACTATAAATAGAAACCAGTGTCATGAGTACTCATAATTAAACCAAAACCAACAACCCTAATCTAGATGAAGAATATTCCCGGGAATCCCATATGCTCAATTCTTGACTCCACCTGAAATTAGTCAACACTTTCTACCATTACGGTAAACAGGGTGAACCAAAACAAATAATAAATACAGGTTAACAAAATATGCTTAGTACGATAAGTGCAATATAAGTAAATTCAATTTATTCACAAACATGCTTTTAAAACCAATTCCAATAATCAATCCAATGAATTCCAAAACTTATGATTTAACCAATTCTCAATAATTCAATAATTCGATTAAACGATTTATAAAACCAATTCCTCTTTTGAAAACCCATTCCTCTTTTGTAAATCAATTCTCAATATCCTCAAAATAATTCCAATTACTCAATAATAATGATTAGTCAAATCAATTATTTGCGAAAACTCAATCTCCTCTCTAAGTGTGCACACCCCCCAAGATAGTCTCCTACTATTTCAAGGCTATTCTTGGAGAAAGACTAGGTCATAAAAATTCCATAGTCTTCAATGAATCCGCATAGTGGGATCAATATAATAATTATGCTTGTAAAGCTTTTTAATAATTCAATAAACCTCTTTAACTCAATAATTCCAATAAATAACTCAAACTCCTTTTCAATTAAATTCAACATGCTTTTAAAATCAACCTTTTAGATAAATACTTGACAATTAAATCTCATATCAATAACTTTTCAAAATCAAAAACTCTTCCTTTGAAAAACCTTTTATTTAATTTATCAAACTTTTCAAATCAATTTCTTTATTCAAACATGAATAGTAATTCAAACCATTCAAATCATGACATAAAATCAATCCTCCAATTTATTTATCAAAACCAATTATTTTATCATGCTTTTATTTCATAAATCATAATTCAATTCAATTTAATTCAATCATTATAAAAATTATGCAAAACATGCTTATTCAACCCAATCAATTTTAAAAGTATCTAGCCACCTAACGTACCTTTGGTCCTTGCTTAGAAAACACAAAGAAACTTCAAGAACTTGGATCAAACACACCCTACAAATAAATATAACCTTAATTAGTATAAGGTCAACAAATAATCACAACAATTGAAATAAAAACCCCCAACTATATGTACGTGAACCTTTTAAATTATTTTTCATAAACATGAATAAAAATCTGATTTTATTTAATTAAAACTACTCATAATAATTTTTATAAATCCCCCATAATAATAATAATCAATTAAATAAGAGAAGAGAAGAAGAAGAGGTAGAAAACCAAGGAAAAAAGGAGAAGAAGGTGGCGGAAAGGTGGGGCAGCCTTCCGGCAGGTGACGGTCGGCGTCGGGGAGGGTGGCAGCCGGCGTGGAGGTTGTGGTCGTGGTGATTGGTGGTGGTGGTGCTAGAAAGAAAAGAAAAGAAAAAGAGAAGAAAAAATTAAAGAGAGAGATTAAGAGACAATTAGAGAATTTGGTGTGAGTGTTTAGCCATGCATCAATAAGTATTTATAGGCTAGCTCATGCATGAATTATGCTAAGATAATGTAGGAAGAATTATTAAGGAAATTACTTGGAGAAGAGTGTTAAAGAAATATGGAAAGTTTGAGATTAAGGTGATTAAGAATAATAAAATTAAGGAAAGTATGTTGTCATGAAAAATAATATGGCAAAGGAGGTTTACTTGGGGAATAATCAAGGATGAAATAAGGTAGGGAAATAAGATGATCAAATATTTAGGAGGTGAGAAATAAAAACTAAGGAAAATAATAATTTCTGAGGAAGATAATTCAAAATACAAATTACCAAAATAACTCTCGCATAAATCAACTAAGAGGGCCGAAAACATTGAGCTTCCATAGCTCAAATTTTCGGACCTCCTTAGTGTACTTTAGGAAATAATTTGCTAGATTTAAGGATTAAAAATAATTGTGTAAATAATATATATGTATAAAATAATTAATTAAGAGAATACCAATTATTCACTAAATAAATTAACTAAGAAAATCAGATTTTCCACACTAGGAAAATCCGAAATTATTATCCGTTTAATACGAATTATCAGACCTCCTATTTTAAATAACAAATTATATATATATATATATATATATATATATATTTGTTTTTGCTTAATTAAAATATCCGAAATATATATAAATAATTCGGTTTTTAAAATAAAATAAAGGGATATTAAATCTTATTCAAAATCAAAAAATAATAATTAAGTTTTAAAATACTTTTGGCGCCAAAATTCAAATATCATTTTGGCTCCAAAATTGAAATAGTAAAATAACTTACTAAAATACCCTTTTTTGAAAATAATAATTAATTAATTAATTAATTAATTAGAATATACGTTTCAAAAATACGGGGCATTACAGTCTACACCCCTTAAAAGAAGTTTCGTCCCCTAACTTAGCCAAAAGAAATACGAAAATTATTTTAAATTATTGGTTCATGCACATCCTAACTTGACTCAAGACTCCAACCAACTCAAGAAAAACTTGAAATCACTCAAAAATGACTTGAAAAGCAACCACGCGAAACTCTATCGCCCACTACCCCCCTTAAAAGGAGTTACACCCCCGTAATCGACCACTAACCTTAGGCAAACAAATTTGGGTATTGTTTCCTCATATCAGCCTCAGCTTCCCATGTAGCCTCCTTAGTTTTCTAATTTGACCACAACACTTTCACAATTCTCACATCCTTATTCCTTGTACTTCTCACTTTAGAATCCAGAATCTTCACTTGTCTTTCCTCATAGGTCAAATTCTCATCCATCTCAATGGTTTCTGGTTGTAACACATGGGTCACATCATGAATATATAATTTCGAATTTGACTCACATGGAACACATTGTGAACCCTTTCCAGCTCATTGGGCAGATCCAACTTATATGCAACTTTTCCCACTTTCAGAATGATTTCATATGGCCCTATGTACTTTGGGCTCAACTTTCCCTTCTTCCCAAACCTCATTACACCTTTCATGGGTGAGATTTTCAGCAAAACTTTCTCTCCTACTTCATATTCTTTCTCCCTCCTTTTCAAATCAGCATAACTTTTCTGTCGGTCTTGAGCTGCTTTTATCTTTTCTTGGATCAACTTCACTTGTTTCACCATATCCTCATTCATCTCTGGCCAAGTATCATAGTTTCACTTATCATTCCAACAAATTGAACTTCTACACTTTCGACCATACAAAGCTTCAAACGATGCCATTCTAATGCTCGCATGATAGCTGTTGTTATAAGAGAACTCTATCAAATCCAAGTGGTCTTCCCAAGACCCTTGATACTCCATCACACAAGCTCTCAACATATCCTCCAATGTCTGAATTGTCCTTTCAGTCTGACCATCCGTCGCAGGATGAAATGCTGTGCTCATTAACAACTTCGTTCCCATCGCCTTTTTGCAAAATGTGCCAAAAATTAGACAGGAATCTTAAATCTCTATCTGAAATGATATCAGTGGGTACCCCATGGTACTTCACCACAAACTTCACATAAGCTCTTCCTAACTGATCCATAGTCCAAGTACTTCTCATGGGTATAAATGCTGCTGACTTCGTCAACCTGTCCACTATTACCCAAATAGTGTCATTCCCTGCCTTGGTTTTAGGCAACGCTCCAATGAAATCCGTAGAAATTGAATCCCACTTCCACTTGGGCACCTCCAAGGATTGGACCTTTCCTTGAGGCCTATGATGCTTGATCTTTACTTTCTGACATGTCAAACACTTGGCCACAAATTTCGCTACTTCTCTCTTCATATTGGGCCACCAAAAAGTCTTCTTCATGTCTTTATACAACTTATCCCCTCCAGGATGCATTGAATAAGGGTAATTATGGGTCTCTTCCATCAATTTTTACTTTAAATCCGCACGACTCTGCAGAACACACCATCCTTTCTTAAAACGTATACTTCCTTCATCATCAATGGTGAAATCCAACACCTGACCTTCATTGGTCTTTTTCTTAATCGCCTTTAACATCTCATCTTCTAGCTGACTTTCCCTTATCTCATCATAAATGGATACCCTTTTAGTCATTGAATAAGCCTAACGACCTATGTTTACCAACCCTTTTAGTTAGTGAAGCATTTGGCTTGTGAGGCTAGTGTGAAGAGCGTCATGAATATGAGCATGAATCATTTATGGAATTGGTTTGGAAACAAAGATTTGAAAAGTAAGCCTAAATATGGGCATGCAAGAAAAATTTGAGAAGAGTGATGCAATATAAAAAAAAATTAAAAAATTAAAAAATTAAAAAATTAAAAAAAAAATGGAAAAATGAAATGAGAAAATTATTTATTTTGTATATACTTGAATAAGGTTGGTAATGCGATGAAATCGAAATGTTGGTTGACCGTTTGAGTTGTGGTTGTTTCTTGAGTTTTGTCCATGAGAATTGGCCACTCTCTTGCTTCACTTAGGACTTACCACCACTATTTCAATGTTCTCTCTACCTCTACCTTGAGCCGTGTCATTACAATCCATATGAAGACCCTTAGACCTTAGGAGTACGTAGTTAATAACCGGTGGAGGGAGATAGTTTTCAACCCCATGGAGAGAGCATGCATAGTTGAGAAGTCGGGATGATCTTTTATCTCCTCAAAATAATTCTTTTTCCGGTTCCTTTGTGGAATCAAGAGGATCCATCTAGGGGGATGATTTGAAACTAGTGGGGGGAACGCGGACCGTTTTAGAGGGGACTAGGGCGGAGAGTGACTCACTAGTTCTCTATGCTTAGTTTAGGCTTGACTCTTGCAACCATTGGCATCTTGAGACGTGCATGCATCATGTAATTGAGAAGGGCTAATATTCTTTGACGGTGTTTATCATGATTGAGTCCGAATAAAGCATTTTTCCACCTTGAAATTTGATGTTGCTTTTCTAAGCCATGCCATTTTATGTTTGTCTTTGTAGTGTTTGTTTTGTCTTTTTCTTCTTGGTTTTGCTTGTGGACAAGCAAGAGGCAAGTGTGGGGGATTTTGATGAGTGGCATTTATGCCACCATTTCACCCTCTTTCATTAGAGATTTCCCCCGGATTTGTCAATTGCTTATACCTTTTCTCACCTCTTTTACCTCTATTTTAGTCACTTTAGCTCCCTCTCGTGTTTTCCCTTCCCTTTTGTCTTTTCTTTTAGTTTTTACCTCCTTTTTGTGTGTTTTGATAGCACCTAGCATTCGTGGACGAATCTTGGATCGCTAGATGGAGTAGAGATGCTAAGGAAGCTTGTCATAGGAAGTGGAGATGCCACAAAGGAGAGGGCGCGCAGCAGCGTAGGGCCGCGGGCGCGGGATTGCTAGCCGCAGGCGCGGACAGTGCAGTTCTGAGCCAACGAGAGTTTCTGGAGATGGCTGAGAGATGTCGAGCCGCGGGCGCGGACAGTGCAGTTCTGAGCCAACGAGAGTTTCTGGAGATGGCTGAGAGATGTCGAGCCGCGGGCGCGGTACAAAGGGCCGCGGGCGCGGCATTTGAGCCCGTGGGAGGAGCTCTTAAGTCCGTGGGCGCGGCTCTTAAGTCCGCGGGCGCGACGAGCTGGCTCTCGCGAGCATCGTACCCAGCGTGGAGAAGGCGCGGCTGCCTGCTAGGAGAGCCCTCTCCCTTGCCTATTTTTTCTTATTTTTAGAGAAGACTATAAATAGTCTTGGGCTTGAATGTTGTGAATTATTCACTATTCCATTGGCATCCAAAACACTTGTAGAGAGAGAAAATCCATGTCTTTTAGAGAGAGAAAACATTAGTCTTCAAGATTCAATCTTTGTAATCAAATATTCAAGTTTTCCTCTAGATTGTTGCAACAACTTTGATGATTGGGTAATCCTTCAATTTCTTTTCTCTTATTTCTCTAGTACTTAGTTTTATTGTTCTTATTCATGTTTTCCTCATAAATATCCATGCTTTATTAGTTTCTTTGATTTCTCTTTGACTTAGAATCATGCTAGGTTGCATTAGGATTGAATACTTGTTTAGTTTAGTTGTCATGGCTATTCCCTTCTCTCTAGCTTAGACTTTTAGCTAGGGAAGGGGGCGAAAATCATGTTTATTTGAGTTCCTATTGATTATTGTTTGGATTTCACCTTGAGTTGATGATTTGTGCTTAATATTCTTGGAGTTATTGTGTGCACCTATAACCCCAATGTTTTAATCTTAGATTAGATGCATGAGAATGATCTAGTTTAGGGTTGATTGATTTCGTCAACTTGCTTTGAGTAGTTGCATGAGAGTGAATTGCTTCAAGTAGAGTTTGAACTCCTTGGTATATTTTCTTATTGATTTTCATTAGTGTCTTGTTGGTCATGATTGGAACCCCCTCTCCCTAGTGCTTTTTGCCATTGATATCACTATAATCTTGTCCTTTGTTTTCATTTAGAGTGCCTAGTTCAATCCCTTCTTCTTTAGTTTAACTTAGTCTTGTTTTTGGTAATTAGATTGATCATAGAAATCTTCAACATCATACCATAATAACCCCTTTTTGTCACTAGCAATTTATCCTAGATATCGTGTTAATTGTGCTCAACCCCGTTTCCTTGGGAATCAACCCTACCTTGCCATTATCTAAAGTAAAATTGATAGAGTTAGGTTAGGAGATATAAATTGTAGTTTTGATCTAGGATAGTAGACCAACGACCTAGTGTCCCCCGATCAAAATTTTGGCGCCGTTGCCGGGGACACGGCTTGTTTTGCACTCTTAATTTGCGCTATTATTGGATTTGTTGCTCTTTACTTTGTTCTTTTTCCACTTGCTAGTCATTGATAATAGTTTGCTTAGCTTTGGTGGATGCAAAGAAGATCTCAAGGACCTCCTACTCACAGCATTGATCACGAAATTGACCGCACCTTGAGACAAGTCCGTAGACTTTATCAAGAAGAGGGGCGAGGTCTTGGTGCTATTTTTGATAGTGAGAGTGATTCTTGGTCCTCACAATCCCAAAGCGAGGAAATGGCGGGACAACAAGTGGATGTTTTATTTCGTGAGTTTGGTAATCCGGAGGATTATGAGCTCACCGGTGGGATATTGCTACCCGTCACGGAGACCAACTTTACCATCCATCCACAATACACAAGAATGGTCCAAGCGGAGCAATTTTCGGGTTCCCCAAGTAAAGATCCTATTGAGCACCTTGATAGGTTCCTCGAGCTTTGTGCCATGATAAAAACCAATCAAGTTTCTCAAGAATACATCCGAATGCATCTATTCCGAAAATCTCTTGCGGGAAGAGCAAAGAAGTGGCTCAAGCAAGTCAAGCCTAATTCTCTCACAACATGGAGGGAGATTGTCCAAGTATTCTTGAAAAGGTTCATTTTCGAAGAGAGGACAGCCGAGATGAGAAGGAAGATTGCATCATTTGAACAAGAGGCTGATGAAAGCCTTAGTGAAGCATGGGAAAGGTTCAAAGAGTTGGTGCAAGCATGTCCCCATCATGAATACAATCAAAGCTTGCTCATGAGGTTCTTCTATGATGGTTTGGAACCTATGTCTAGAGCTAACTTGGATACGGGGGCGGGTGGACAATTGATCAAAATCCCTCATAACCAAGTTGAAGCAACAATTGAAGAGGTAGTGAAGAACTACTCTTGGGGAGGTAAAAGGAGGAATCCACCGAAGAAGGATGGAAAGTATGAGTTGGAAAAGGTTGATCAATTGCAACATCAAATTGAGCTTTTAACAAAAGGGCTTGCAAAGTTAAACACCAATGTCAATAGTGGTGTAAGCTTATCCCAAGTCAACTCTTTCTCTTGTCAAAATTGCGGAGGTACAAACCATGATACATCTTATTGTGGAGGTTTGAGCCCGGAGCATGTAGCGGCATACAATACAAGGCAAGATGGATATAGGGGAAATGGCGGTGGAGTAGCTTGGAGACAACCACCACCCGAATTTGCAAACTAACCCCAACAATGGAATCAACAAGCTCAACAACCATACAATTCCATCTCACAATACCAAAACCCTCCTCCATTCCAAAACCAATACCAAAACCAAAACCCAAGGGGAAACTACCCGAGGAACCACCAACAAAATAATCAACACCAATACCAAAATCAAAATCAAGCGACTCAAAGGAGTCAAGAGCAAGCATCTCAACCCGATTCTACTCAAACCCAAATTCTTCAACAACTTCAAGCCATGAATCAACAAATGCAAGAGGTCAAGGCTCATAACAAGATGGTTGATTCACAACTAGCTCAATTGGCCGAGAGGGTTCCTTTCAACTCATCTTCTACTCTACCCGGGCAACACAAACCAACCCTTCCAACATTATGAAACCCGACTCTTGCAAGGCAATCACATTGAGATTGGGCACATCCTATGAGGGTCCCAAGGAGGGGGATAGCAAGGAAAAGAAGGAAGGAGAAGAGAGTGTGAGTGAAAAAGAGGAAGTTAGAGAGGAGAAGGATGGTGAGAAAGAGAAAAGTGCGGAGAAAAAGAAGTCTAAGGAAGTGGTAACACCTTCAACTTCTAGTGAGGCTAGAAACCTTGATGGACCGATTCCTTTTCCCGGTCGACTTGCGGAGAGAAAATTGAATGACGAATTTGCAAAGTTCCTAAGTGTGATGAAGAACTTGCACATAAACCTCCCTTTCATTGAAGTTGTCACACAAATCCCTTCATACTCCAAGTTCTTGAAAGATATTCTCAACAACAAGAGGAAGCTTAATGATGATCTTATCACTCTCCCCCATCAAGTGAGTGCACTCGTTCAACATAAGATGCCCAAGAAGCAAAAAGATCCAGGAAGTTTCACTTTTCCGGTGAAGATTGGGAACATGGAAGCTAGGGGCGCCCTAGCCGATCTTGGAGAAAGTGTTAGTTTAATCCCTCTATCCATTGCTCAAAAGCTTAATATTGAGATGATCCCCACAAGAAAAACCATTTAATTGGTCGACCGTTCCGTGAAGCTACCTTGTGGTGAGCTTGAAGATGTCCCTATTCAAGTTGGGCATATCTATGTGCCATGTGATTTTGAAGTGATGGATATGGAGGAAGATGTGGATACTCCCTTGATTTTGGGCCGTGAAGCTCTTAAAACCTTGGGGGCGGTAATCAATTGCAAGAACAACACCATTACATGTGAGGTAACCGATGAGAAAATTGTTTTAGAGTTCTCTAAGTTACTCAAGACCCCCATGGTTGAGAAGTGTTATAGGGTTGATGTTGTGAATGAAGAATTGGATCGTTTGGGAAGGGTTGTGATGAGCCCTCAAGATCCAATGGTTGAAGCTCTTACATGTGAAGAAGAGTACCACTATCAAGAAGCAAAGGAGTTTGTCATGGCCATTGAAGAGGCCAAAATGGAGGAAAGGATGATCCTAGGGATGAATAGCTCGAACTAGCGAAGGAAAAATTGGAGGAGAGTTCCAAGCCTCCTCCCAAGGTAGAACTCAAACCCCCTCCCCCATCTTTGAAATATGCTTATCTTGGAAATTAAGGGGAATACCCTATTATTGTCAATGCTACACTTGATGGGCTTGATTTGGAAAAATTGCTTGTTGTTTTGAGAAAATATAAAAATGTGATAAGGTATAGCATTGATGATATCAAGGGTATTAGCCCTTCTTTGTGCATGCATCGTATTCACCTTGAGGATGATTAATCCACCTCAAATGAGCCTCAAAGGAGGTTGAACTCCAACCTCCAAGAGGTTGTCAAGAAAGAAATTTTGAAATTACGTGAAGCGGGTATAATCTATGCTATCTCCGATAGCAAGTGGGTTAGCCCGGTTCACGTGGTTCCAAAGAAAGGTGGAATGACCATTGTCAAGGGAGAAGGAGGAGAGGGAATCTCCACCCGGACGGTGACCGGGTGGAGGATGTGCATTGATTATAGGAAGTTGAACAAAAACACTAAGAAAAACCACTTTCCTCTCCCCTTCATGGACCAAATGTTGGAGAGACTCTCCCATCATGCTTTCTTTTGCTTCTTAGATGGATATTTCGGCTTTTTCCAAATTCCTATTCATCCAAGTGATCAAGAGAAAACTACTTTTACATGTCCATATGGGACATTTGCATACCGAAGAATACAATTCGGGTTATGCAATGCTCCCTCAACTTTCCAACGATGCATGACTTCCATTTTTTCTGAAATGCTTGAGAATGAGATTGAAGTTTTTATGGATGATTTTAGTGTTGGTGGCTCGTCTTTTGACACATGACTTTATAACCTTGAAAAAGTTTTGAAAAGGTGTCAAAAGACGAGTTTGGTGTTGAATTGGGAGAAATTCCATTTTATGGTCGAGGAAGGTATTGTCCTAGGCCATAAAGTATCAAAAAAGGACATTGAAGTTGACTCGGCTAAGGTTTCAGTGATTGCTAAGTTGCCCCCCTACTTCCGTTACGGGAGTGAGAGATTTTTTAGGGCATGCCGGTTTTTACCGGAGGTTTATCAAAAAATTTTATCAATCGCCAAACCCTTAATCGAGTTACTCAAAAAGGATATTGTGTTTAACTTTAATGAGGCTTGCCTTGAAGCATTCCAAAAGCTCAAGGAAGCCCTCATCTCCTCCCCTGTTGTGCAAGCTTCGGATTGGAGCTTGCCTTTTGAGCTAATGTGCGATGCAAGTGATTTTGCAGTAGGTGCGGTGCTTGGTCAAAAGAAAGATGGAAGATCCCATGTCATCTACTACGCGAGTAGAACGCTCGATGAAGCTCAAAAGAACTACATTACAACGGAGAAGGAAATGCTAGCAGTCGTGTTTGCCATGGATAAGTTCCAGTCTTACCCCATATGTTCAAAGGTGATTGTATACATGGACCACATAGCGGTCCGCTACCTTATGACCAAAAAGGAAACAAAACCGCGTCTCATCCGTTGGGTTCTTTCGCTCCAAGATTTCGACATAGAAATGAGGGATAAAAAGGGAGCGGAGAATTATGTAGCGGATCATTTGTCTAGACTTCCTTTTGAGAATAAGGAGGGTGTGCCGATCAATGAGGAGGTGGGATTTGAAACCCTCATGGCCATGGCTTCAACACCTAGCCCTTGGTACACGGACATAGCTAATTATCTAGCTTGTGGAGTTGTTCCTCCGGAGTTCTCTTCTCAACAAAAGAAGAGGTTTTTCAAGGAAGTGAGGAGGTATTTTTGGAATGACCCTTACTTGTTCAAGCAATGTGGAGATGGCCTTTTCCGGAAATGTGTTCCGGATCATGAGATCGAAGGGGTTCTTGAACATTGCCACTCATTGCCATGTGGAGGGCATGGAGGAGTCGAAGAGACCGTGGAAAAGATCTCTCAATCTCTTCTTTGGTGGCCAACTATGCACAAGGATGCCCACAAATTTGTTTCAAGGTGTGACAAGTGCCATAGGAGTGGGGGCATAACCAAACGTGACGAAATGCCCTAACAAAACATTTCGGAAGTTGAACCTTTTGATGTTTGGGGGGTCGACTTCATAGGGCCTTTTGTCTCTTCCTGTGGAAATCTTTATATCTTGGTGGCGGTGGACTATGTGACCAAGTGGATTAAAGCTATACCCTCCCCCACCAATGACCATAAGGTTGTGCTCAAGCTCCTTAAGAAAATTATATTTCCGCGATTTGGGGTTCCTAGAGTGCTAATCAGCGATGGTGGTTCTTGAAAACAGGCGGTCGTCCACTACTATTCCATCTAGAACTAATAAGAGAACGTCTGTAGCCGATACAGGCGGATCCCATCAAAACAGGCGTCCCGTCGTTCTTTGGAACCTATACAGACGACATGTTTTCTTCAAACTTGGTAAATAGTTAAACTAACCTAGCTTGAGGAATCCTACTAAGATCTAGGCACTTAGTTCCTCAACTACGCCTACTACGACCATTGCTCAAAACCCTCAAGACAACCGCCTGTTGCAAAGCGCAACCAACAGGCGGCCTGGGTAATATTCCTGAAAAATACACCAAGTCTGGAAAGTCTGCTATCCCAAGCTTTCAAGGGTAGACCGACTGAACTCATGACCGAATGACCGATAAAGAAACAATCAGTCAGCCAGGGGCAACAATAATAGTTAGTTACGGCACCCACTAAGATGTCTTCTATACTTAGCAACATTCAAATGGAAAAATTTGAATCAAAAAGGAAGAACACTAGCAAGAACAGTCGGTATGGTAAACAAGCGGCTATTGAAGACATACTATGCTTGCCAAAAAGACTTGGCAAACTGAAATAACAAAATAAAGATTGATGGACAAGACGACAAAACAGTCGTCACATTCATATATAAACAGCCGGCCAGGAAGACCGGCAAAATATTATTAGACCTCGACCCCTTGGTCGGGTAAAAAGATAATAGAACAAACGGCACATATGCCGGAGAAGAGTTGGAAAAATAAACAGCTTAAACATTGGAGAGAGGGGTTTCATTAACAGCGGCCGCCTGATCGGCTTCAACATTGGGCGCCTGCTTCTCTAGCACACTCCCTTGTTGTGGCTCGTTAGCAGGCGCTTGCTCTTGATTAGCGTCCGCCTCCTCTTTCTCGGCCTCCCCCTTGTTGGCATCCGCCTCCTCATCCTCATCCTCATCCTCACCTTCAGAAGAGGAGCCGGCCGCCTCATCCTCCTGTTCATCCTCATTGAGCGCCTAGTTCATAATATTCTTGTTATATTGCTCAGTACAGGCGGCAAACTGGTTCCCCCATCGCTCATAGTCCGAGTCCGGGAAGAGTTCAGCCCAAGTCATCTTCATGATGGTAGTGGAATCCTCCATCACAGCTTCAGCAAGGGCCATCTTGTCGGTCTCGGCCTGGGCGTTCAGCTTCTGAGTTAGGGCCGCCTCCTGATCATTCAGGCGCTCTTTGAGCTTCTTGACCGTCTTTTGCAAACCTTCGGCCTTATGCTCTATATGCTTCAATGGCAGCAACTGGGCTTGGAGGTCTTTGACCGCCTTCTCCAGCTCCAAGTTCTTCTTCTTGGCCGCCTCCAATTCAGTTTTGACCTACAAGGTGGCAGTCGCCTGATAATACAGAATGTCAGTAGTCAAAATCTCATTTTGGGCAATCTGAAACATTACCCGGTCACAATCAGAGGCGGCCATGGCCTTCGCAGTCTTTACCTCCTTGTTCTTTTCGCTGATAGGTCTGCGGAGACCATGTACACGAAGCAAGGCCTGCGAAACAACAAAACAAGCGTCAAAATCTCCAAAAAAAACAGGCGGCAGACAATGCCAATTTTGTCCAATATCAAAGAAAATCCATTAAGTCTACCTCAGAGAGTAGACCCATGATAGAGTCCAAGTCAAGGGTTTTGTCTCTCCTGACTGATTCCCTCTCATCCGAGGGAATGGCCTTGACCATAGACTTGGCCATCTGTACCAAGTCCGGCTCCTGAGGGCCGCCTGCAATAGAAAGCATGAAAAATTAATCAGACAAGGGGGGAAGCAACAGGCCGCCTGATCTAGGAAAGTTGACAAATCTAAGAAAACAGGTTATACCTCTTGGAGGCCGAGTGTCCCTGGGGACGGTTGTTTGCTTTGCCCCACTTTGGGGGGGGGGGGGGGTTTGCGCCTGCTTATCAGCCGGTTGCTTCCTGGAAGAACTAGGCGTACTCCCAGTCGTCTGCTTACGAACCTTGGGGTTCGGCTGCTGGGAGGGAGGAGGTTTGGATACCCCACCCTGCGATAAGAAATCAATGTTATTAGTATGGTCAAAAGGGGGGAAAACACAAAGAATGTGACAAGTTTTGAAATCTCACCTTGGACGCCTCCTTTAAGGGAGAGTCGATGGAGGGCCGCTTCTGGCTAATAATAGCTGCACGCAGTAGGGCGGCCGCCTTCTTGGAATCAGTAATTTTATCCTTGGCTTCACCTACAAACAATGCATCACAGAGTTAGTAAAAATACAACCTAATCAAAAAATGCAAGAACACAAAAAGGGCCGACTACCTCTAGTGGTCCGTTCACTAGCGCCACAGGCGGCCAAGAAGTACTCGCCATACAACCAACTAAACTTGGGTATGCAGTTTAGGGGGATTAACTCTCGTACCCCCGTAGCAGAGTTGGCCTTGATCTCTACTTTGAAGAGTCCTCGATCAAGGATCTCCTCCTTAGCTTGACGAGGAACAGGCGGCTGAGGAGAGGTGGATCCCTGTTCCACCTGTTGTACCTCTTGTTTAAAAGTTTGTCGGGTCTGGAAACAATAAAGAAGGTGTTCCTCCAGTCTTTCCATTTGTTCTCCTTCCCCCTGGTCAACAAATAGCCCTTATGGCAGGAAATCTGGTACCAGTCGGTACCGCTTGCTTTGGAGGTCCGACTTAGGTAGTTCATATGGCAAACGCTTCAAAATTTGGTTCAACCCCATGCATTTCACAGCCGGCCACAAAGCCCAGTATGTTGAACCACGAGTTTGGGGCCAACTGCCAGAGCCCTACCTGGTATCATCCAGGATTTGTTGAACAGACGGATGCAAGGGGAATCTTAGCCCAGCCTTAATGGCCGCCTCATAGCAGCCAAAACAGGCGTCCCCATAGCTGGCTCCCTCAGGCCAGACCACTGTATCTTCAGCATCCGCCACTGTTAAAAAATAACCAGGGCCCATTACATGGTCCGCCTAAAAAGTCCCTATTCTCTCGGCCGTGGCTTTAATCTTTCCCTTTGGGACATGACAATAGTAGGGAATGTCTAACTCCCTATGAGAAGCAGACGGCTCATCCCAGTCATCCCCCTTTTCAACAGCATGAGATGCTCTCGCCTCATGAAGACGAGAATGCCTCTCTTCTGAATCTGGAGAATGCCGGCTGGATGAGCTAGACTTAGAGTTGCTTGAACTCCCAGAAGAGGCCGACTCTTGTCCGGACATATCAATAAGGACAGGGCTGGTCGCCTGAACCTCCTTAGATTCTCCCAAAATTGAATCACTTGGAGTGCTTGGGGCACCAGGAGACCGGTCCGAAAGCTCGCTCATTTGAACATAGTACGAGGAGCCATCTGAATTTGTATATCTGGTCGTCCTCTTTGTTTTGGCCATATTGTCCTGCACAGACACAGAGACAGTCGGACTTGGAGCATAAGGCAAAGTTTGGTCCAGAAAGGGGCAGGCGACACTCCTAGTCCTAGATTCAGCCGCCCTCGGTGACCGACTGATCACTAACTTAGGTCGTGCCGGGTGCTTTTGGGATACCATATTTTCAAAAGAAAAGAGAAAAAAATGAAAGAAAAAGTGCAAGAGCAAAACAGACAGTTACCTGAAGTTTGAAGTTTTCTGAGAAAGGAGATGGAAGTCTAAAAGTAGTTGGTCCGGTGAAAGCAGCCGGTCACTACAAACAGTCGGTTGATTATCAGTCGTCCAGAAGTCTCATAGCACAATTTCAAAGGTTCCGAGTTCTCTAGCAAAGTTCACAAAATGTGAACAAGACTTTGGTCAAGCGCCCTTATATAGGGTTATCCCAGAATTTGAAGGGTCACACCCTAAATTCAAAAATAGGCGGGAAAAAACAGACGGCCTATCACAGGCCGACACCTGTCAAAGGTGTCACGTGACGAGCCACGTGACCCCTGTGAGGGGCAAATATTTAGGGGATTTTTCCTCGCAATGTGGACCAATCAGCACCTGCCACGTGTCAGCCACGTGGACCAATGAGGGACTGCCACATGTCACACCCCAGGAGGTCCAACATGGACCAACCAAGCCACGCCATGTGTCACATAGATTGCCAACCTGGAAAACGGCCAACAAGGCCCGAATCCCAAGGCAAGCCCAATCAGTCCTAGGTTTACCATTTAACCTAGTATTGACCACGTACTTCGAGGCTATAAATACAGGTAATTAGCCTCCATTAAAGGAGAGATTAACTCATTCAGAGATTACCCACGTGCACATTAATTGCTAGACCTTACTTAGCGTTAATTGCACACCTTCCAAGGTTGCCCACCGCAACTAGCCTTCATCTCCTAGGAGGAACCAGATCACCTTTACTTTCCGTACCTTTTACTCCTAAACATGTTCTAACTTGATCGTCGGAGGCTGAGCTCCCACCAACCGGAGTCTCCGTTGTTTCGCAAGTACAGGCGCACGGATCCAGTCTCGGAATTGTAGCTCTCCCGCAGGACATCAAAAAACCCCGAAACAATAATAATATAATTTGATGTATTGTCTACACATTTATTTGTATTACCATTTGAAAAAATATATGCACATACCAATATTACAACATCTAAATGTTACAATTATTAAATGGTATTTTTATACATATGTCAACATTTACAATCTTGTCATCATATTTATCAAATAAAAGGGCTACTAGGCACCAAGGTTTTGCTTGGTGGAGTTGGTGGGAAACTCAAAAATTAATTATACTAGCTTAAGGCCCGTGCCATGCACGGTAAGTCTAAATTTTAAAGAAAATTAATTATATCCAACAAATAAAATTTGATTAAACATACATATCAAATATATAGAAATTATAATTTCATAATCTATATTAATAGGCAAAGCAAAAAATCAAAGAAAAATGGATTTTTTGGGCTGCCCAAACCCGAGAATTTTTTTAGGCGAGTTTGGTTTGACCAGGTCTAGTGACCATATTAGTAAATACTTATTTAAAAATGTCTTTTTTAATAAACATCAAAAATTAATCAAACAAGAAACTAAAATCTCCACTAACACTATTAGCTAGCAAAAGTGCATAACACCTGCGGCGCGCGCGCGCACACACAAATAATAATATATATATATATATATATATTATATTATATATATATATAAGTAATAATGTCATAATCTATATTAATAGGCAAAGCAAAAAATTAAATAAAAATGGATTTTTTTGGCTGCCTAAACCCAATAATTGTTTTAGTCGGGGCTTGGTTTGATCAGGTCTAGTGGCCATATTAGTAAATACTTATTTAAAAATGTTTTTTTAATAAACATCAAAAATTAATCAAACAAACTAAAATCTCCACTAAAACTATTAGCAAAGTGCACACCGCACACACACACATTAATTACAAATAATATATGCACATACTCATATTATAACATCTAAATGTTACAATTATTAAATGGTATATTTATACATATGTCAACATTTACAATCTTGTCATCATATTTATCAAAATAAATAGGGCTACTAGGCACCAAGCTTTTGCTTGGTGGAGTTGATGGGAAACTCAAAAATTAATTATATATGATAAGATATCAAATAGGAAGAACTTTTTGAACTAACTTAATCGTGAAAAAAAAGAATAAATAGGATTAGAGACAATAAGAAAGTGGAGCTTGGCTAATGACCAAATTAATAGATAAAAGTGAAATGATTTGCATTAATCAACATTAAAACAGAATTAAAAAAGTAAATAATTTAATAGAAATTATTAATTAATTTAATATATGGAGAAAATGAGAACAAACAACAATACCATCAATGGCTCTCTTTATGCATTCAATACAGAAGACTACGGAGCATTATGGTCTATAAACATAAGTACATAACCATAATACTCTGAGACTCTGAGCTAATTGTTAAATTAATTAAAACTACTAGTCAAAGCTAAAGATTACTTGTTATGCTCCTTCCAATTTTTCGCAGGAGACTGCTTATGCAGGCTGCATTCAAGGTATGTACTATCTCGCGGAAGTGAACAAATTATCAGTACTTGTAGAATGTGGCTTGTTGTTTCCTAGTAGCGAGCAATGGAGGTTAGAGTTTCCTGACCAATCTGTTCCCCTGTAACCATAAAAATAATTCAAGGAATTCATATTGACTTGCAAGCTAATTATGCAGTAAATTGAAACAAAATAGCAAATGATTTTCAAAGAAACATAAAACTAATTAAGGAACTTCCTAGAAAATCACAGAAGGCATGAAAAAAAAGGTACACTTAAGCTCTAGTAGCAACTTTAATATTGCAAAAAATACGAAAATATGTGTTAAGGAGCTATTTTTTTTCTTTAAAATAAATTTGCATAAACAGTCTTTAATTAATGGAAATTATGTCACTAGTGTAGTAAAAAGATAAACGTATACTCATGTAACCATTGATAGTAGTCAATTAGTCATAGTACTCCGTAGTCACATTGTCTGACCCTCATCCATTTAGATCACACAGATTAAAGTTAAAACTTATACGTATTCTTATTAACTCTCGAATTTTGTGCTATTATTAATAGCATATCACCTTAGAGTCCTGACAATTAGAACAGATTGTATAATAGACGTAAGATATACTTAGTGATCAGATTTAACTTACATTGATTCAACATCCGATTTATGTGTACCCTTGTTCGCGTTACTATTGTTAATATACTTCGGGCAAGAACTAGCAGTATCCAAGAAATAAAGCAGAATTGCCATCAAACAGCTACAAGCAAACATTGCAATGGCGCCGAAGATCCAGAGCAGAAGAGGAAAAGCAAAGTAGAATGCTCGCAATCCCAAAGACCAATACAGGCAGCCACGATTCAATTGTTCGGAGACATATTCAATAAACTCTTCCCTTCCTTCGGTTGAGGGTGATGGTACATTAAGCAAGAAACTAATATGGGCATAGTATCTGGTTGTCTGCATATTGCAGAAAAATGCTACAAGAAAGCATATTAAAACTGATAAATATTTAGTTGTGTGTATTGTGTAGTTCAGATTACTTGAGCTGCTCACAATAGCACTGATCAACGAACTCAGAGTTATTGCAATTGTTGCTAGAAGTGTCGACGCCATTAGGTTGTTTCGAATCGTTTGTACTCCCAAAATACCATTCTTTGCTGGATCCTAGACACAAAACCATCACAGGTTATACTCTAAGTTAACAAAAAGTTAAAGCCATAAGTACATATGTAATCATATTTATCCATTGACATATTTATGTACTTGTATAAAATCATCTTATACAAAGTCATAAAGTACTCCAATTAAGTAATTTGGATTTGATCATACATTTAATGTTTAAAGAGTTTACCAGCCAAACATTTTTATACACCATTAGTCAACTATCAATCCATATTATAGAATTTTGCATTGCACGGGTTTTAAAATAGTTTAATAAACATTTCATAAATATGTTTATGCTCAAAAACGATCAATCAATCAACAATGAACAAGATCTATAGAAGCTAATAGCACAAGAAAACCAAAATTTTGAATTAAGAAGAGAAGAAAACTAACCCTCATAATATAAAGAACCCATCGATGGCGGCTTATAGAATTAAGGCCAATAACAGATCTTGTAGGATGGTGAATAATGATGTGCAGAAGCCATAAATGGTATATACCAAGCAATATTAATCCAGAAGGAACTAATACATAGTCTAAGTACTTTTCTTCAAAAAACTTTGAATTCATTATGATTACTTTTTCATTTCTTTTTTCTCTGATAACAAAAGTTTAACAGTAAGAATTTGGCCATTATGATTTATATAAAGTAGCTAGATAGTGCGTAAGGATATTTTTTAATGGTATATTTATGGGACGTAGTCGTCAACTGGCCTTTTGCTTAGCTATATAGACAAAGATTCAGTAGACAGATTATACAATGACAAGATGACAAGTTGCCAACTTTATTGTCAATGATGTGAAATAGTAGGCAAAAGATTCACGATTTTGTAAACGGAAAACGACACAACACTAATAATTTGATAAATATACTGTATTTTAAAGAAATAAGAGTAGATAGAAATGTCAATAAATTATATTCGGATCGGATCGTGTGGAGCTTCACCCAAATCTATCGTTCCGCATGTTATTAATGTTATGATCGAGATAGGAAAAATCGTATGATTCTACGAGCCTAATCCACCAAATATTTTGAATTGTAGACAAAATTGTTAATTCCTTGGTATGATTGCTAGAAAAATCATAAGAATTGGTGAGAGCGAACCGATTCTATCTTTATAAAAAATTCTAAAGCTCTTAAAATTTAAATCAAAATTAACCTTATAAAATATTAAATTTCTCTTTAGTGCTTAGAGAGCAAAAAAACTGGGTACTCGATATTGGATTCAGAATTGGTTGGAAACTGACGGGTCCGAACCTGAAATTAGACCCGGCGGGATTAGTTTCAATTTCGAAAATTAGGACCGGTTTTAACTGGGACAAGTTCCAATTCCTCATAATTTGGACCCTGTACCCAGTGAATACCTATTACCAATATAAATCTTTGGAATCAAGTATGACTAAGTTTGCAAGTAAGCCTAGCCCATAAACCAAAAGCTCCAAAATATTACCAAACCTAATCCACCTATCATCTACCATTTCACATCATCCTTCATTCATTTTCTAGATACAAACTACAAGTCAGACAGCTTCTCCTCTTCTTGCTTAATTTTTTTAATTTTTTTTTCCCTTTTCCATTTTCATCTTTATTCATAGAATTTTTTGTAAGTTATCTCTTCTTTTTTGCCATTTTTTTTCTTGAATCAACTTATAATGTTGTGTTTAGTTTTCATTTCTTTTTGAAATTAGTTAATTTTTTTTTGTAGATCTACTATGTTTTTAGAGTGAGAATCTTGAGTTGATTTGAAATGCTGAGAATTTGGGGGTATTTTTTCATTTGGTATGGATTCATTATGGTGTAGCCTGGCGTGGTGAAGTTGCGTTTGGGGGGGAGGGGAAGTGGTGGTGCGATGAGACAAGTGTTTGGTGCAGTTTTTTTTTTTTTTTTTTTTTTTTTATTTTCGCTGAAACCGGGTACCCGGTTTAGCAACCGATACCCACCAGTTTCGGGACCAGTTCCAAATTTCAGGACCCGGTTGTGACTGCATCCAGTTCCGGGTCCGAGATGTTTGTCCGGGTACCCGGTCTTGCTCACCCCTAGTTATAAGGGTGGGTGATGAGAATTAATCCAAGGACCCTTAGAGTCGGGCCCCAACCACCTGATTAGCTATCTCTCACTCTATAAAATATCAATTTTTATAAACTGATATCCAATCATTTTAGTTTCATAGAAAAAATCATATATACATGAGTCTCATGAGAAAATGAGCTCATCTTTATACATATATTAAGTTAGGTCCCGTGTCATGCATGATAATTTTACTATATATAATTTTGCGTGCTGTTTCAGGGTTTTCTGTGTCTCTCGGGAGAGTTACAACACCAAGACTGGACTCCGGACGCCTGTACTTGCAAAATAATGGAGACTCCGGTTGGGTGGAGTTTTGCCTCCGACGATCAAGTTAGAACGTACTTGAAAGATAAAAAGTGCGGAATGTAAAGTGGGATCAGGTTTCTCTATGGTGAGAGATGATCATCCGGCTCTTATAGACAACCTTAATATTTGAGTATTTACTCTCGTAATTTGTGTGGATTGAATGTAGTCCCTCCCGTTCCCTAGGTGGGAAAATCTCCCTTTTATAGGATCTCGAAGTGCGTGCCCAGTCCTAGGTTACGGAAACCTAGGACTGATTGGGCTGCCTAAGAGTTTGAGCCCTTGAAAGCCGTCTTTCCTAGTTGGATATCTGTTTGCCACGTGTCGTGCCCTGATTGGTCCACTTTGGACTCCTCCCTAGGTGGGGTGGACTCTGGTTGGTCCACATGGCAGGGTAAAAATCCTCTAATCATTTGCCCCTCACAGGGGTGACGTGGCTTGCCACGTGGCGCCTGTGACATGTGTCACACGCCGATAGGCGAACGGTTTTTACCCCTTTTTTTTAAAAAACATTTTTCAAGGGTGCCCCTTGAAATTATTACCCCCCTATATAAGGGTCATACCCCAATCATTTTTCGCACATTCTCAAGATTCGGACATAGAATCTTTGACTTTTAGAAAAGAACTTGTCTTTTTCTTAGAAAAGCACTTGTTGCCTGCTACCTGACCGCATGTTTCTACAGCCGCCCAAGACTTTTTCCAAGCGCCAACAGTACCTTCAAACTAAAGGTCATTTCCTGTTTTTCTCTAGTATTTTACTTTGTTTCTTTTCTTTTTTGAAAATGGTTTCCCAAAAGCACACGGCACGGCCTAGATTAGTGATCAGCAGGTCACCGGGGACGGCTGAATCTAGAACTAGGAGTGCCGACTGCCCCTTGCTGGACCACCCTTTGCTGGACCACCCTTTGCGAACTTCTCCGAGTTCGACTGTCTCTGTGTCTGTGCAGGACACCATGGCCATAATTAAACAAACAGCCGGGCAGCAGAACCCGGACGATTCCTTTAGGGCGCCTGTTAGTGAAATCTCTGATGTGCCGCCTGGCACCCCAAGTACCCGCAATGATTCTATTTCGCAAGAATCAGGGGAGGAGTTTGAGAGTGATGTCTTTAGCTTTATTCGACAGGCCCCCAGGCGGACGCTAGGTCCGACGACTTAGACAATGAGTGCGAGCCAAGTACTTCTGGTAGATCCTCCAATGACTCTGAGGAAATGCGCTCTTGGCTGGAGACAGCGAGAGAGTCCCTTTCTATAGAAAAGGGCGAGGGCTGGGCCGAGCCGTTTGCTTCCCGCCGAGAGCAGTTTGCTGCTTACTATCATCACGTTCCCGCGGGCAAGCGAAAAGCTATGGCTCATAAGGTGGGGAGTTTCAGAGCTGACCATGTCATGGGACATGGCTTTATTTTATGTGTATCGGATGCCGAGGACATCGTAGTCTGGACAGAAGGGTCCAGCTACGGGGACGAATTCTTTGGCTGTTATGAGGCAGCCATTCAAGCCGGTCTTAGATTCCCCCTCCATCCGGTCGTGGAGAGAATTTTGGATGGATACCAGCTGGGTATCTGGCAACTGGCCCCAAACTCTTGGGTAAATATTCTGGGCTTTGTTGCCGCCTGTGAAATGCTAGAGGTGGATCCCAGCTTCGAGGCATTCGCCCATATGCATTATCTCAGCCGGACCCCTAAAGTAAGCGGGTCCGGATGGTACACTTTGTTTAGCCACAAAGGCTATATAATGACAATAGGAAAGGAGACAAGTGGAAGGACTGGAGAAGCAAGTTCTACATTGTCTCTTCTCCTAACTAAATGAAGAACAAAAAATACAACCGGTGGACCCTGAACCCTCCTCTGCTATCAGGCAGATCTGAATTACCGCCTGTACCTAAAACAACCAGGGAGGAGATCTTGGACAAGGTTCACTTTAAAGTGACCATCCGGCCCAATGACGAAACTGGGGCGAAGGAGGTCATTCCCCAAAGTTACATTCCCCAATATGACTGGCTGTCTGATGGGGATTATCTGGCCGCCTACGATCTGAGTGTAGAGAGGCCGAGAGGTAGTCGACCGACTGTGTTTAAATTTTTTAGTAAGACTTAATTGTTTTGTCCCACTTACTTAACCATTTGAATCTTCTTATGCAGACAAAGCAATGGAGAAGCTCTCGTCCACCAAGAAACCAGATGCCTACTACCGCTCCCTTTTGGGCAAGCAGAAGGGCGAGGAGCCACTAGCAGCTCAAGCGCCCAAGGTGAGCCTTTCTTCAATTTGGCTAAGTTTTGTTTATTTTTCCCGCCCGCTTCTTACTCATTTTGGTTTATATGCAGGGCGGTTCATCCAAACCTTCTCTATCTTCACAGCCAGACCCGAAGCTTCAGATGCAAACGGCCGGGGATGTGTCAACTCCTGGTAGACCCAGGAAACATGTGGCCCATAGGCAAGGAAGGACCCATCCTCCTAAGTCCCCAGCCGGCCCCGAGAGTAGCCGACCCCAAAAGGAAAAGGAGGCAGCCGAAGGTATTACAAGCTTTAATCCTTTGCCTTACCCTTGTAGGGTCAAATTCAATCAACAGTCGACCAGTACCTCTGAAAGCAGCCGGCCTATAGGTCGAATTTACACAGAGTATTTACAAAGTGTTGATTGTGCAGATGCCCCTCAAAGGCCGGATCTTCAACATGTTGGCTTTCGTAGCGTCCAACGCTACGCGGAAGAGAAACCCGCCCAAGACCCGCTCACTAATTAAAGCAACTAAATATTTAATCACATAATTAACAACATACAAGAGAGAAGGAGAAAAGACATTTTTACCCTCGATGCGTGCTTCGCTCCTATAGAGCTCGGACTTCAAAGCCTTAGCTCCGCAAGCGCGAGAGCCTCCGACGGAGTCCACCCTCGAGACCCAACCCGAACGGCCTCTACCCCAAAGGTTAGTTGGGGCTAGACCAAGAAAAGACTAGAGTATTACGAACTTAAAGGTTTTCTCACTTATAGGGAGATGCCTTATTGAGTTCAACTCAAGTGTTCTTCCCAAAACCCAAAACATGCGTATTTATAGGGAATGGAGACTTGATCTCCATTCTCCCATCAATGTGGGAGATTTACATTTTCCTCTATTTTATTTTAATCAAAAACAAAACAAAATGTAATTCAATCAACAAGCTACAAGTGGCAAAGGGAGAGCAAAGGTAGGTGAGGACCACTACGGGGGGGGGGGGGGGGACCAAAAATCCCCTTCCTCCCCATGCAAGGCCACCAAGAATTTGTCCCCACCAAGACTCAAGAGCAGCCCACGCATAGCTGGTAGTCAGGTTGCATATAAAGGTGTGCATCGTGTCGGGCTGTGCCTGGCGGGCCACGGTCTCTGGCGGGCCGTGCCGTGCTGTGCCGTGCCACCGTGCTGGAGGGGGCGTGCCGTGCTGTGCCACCCAAATTCGCAGGCCAGCCCACGGCACGACCCACGTGCCGAGCGGGCTCGTGCCGGGCTGGCCAGGTGGGCCGCTCCTGGGCTGCAGCCTTTCCTTTTCTCTTTTTTTTTTATTTAATTTTTTCTTATTATTTTTTTTATTAATAATTTATAACTTATAATCTTATATTATTATTTTTCTAAAATAAATTAAATTTAATATTTATGTTTTATTATTTTTTATATTTAGTATTTATATTTATATATTTAGTTTATACTATTACTTTATAGTTTAATGTTTATAATTTATTATATTTTATTTTTGTATTATTAATTATTATAATTTTTTTTGTTATATTAATTTACAAATTATAACTTAACGGGAAAAAAAGGCAAATTAGACTTTGGATGTGAATAATGCATACTTCATATTGTTATTACTTGAAAAAATTGTACAATGATAATAATGATAAAAATCGTACAAGGATATAAAACAAAAATTGGATAATGATAAAAATCATAAAATGATAATATTGATAATGATAAAAATCGTACAATATACAAAAATTGTCTATTCTTCTTCTTCTTCTTGTTCGTCTTCGTCTTCGTCTTCGGCTTCAAGGTCATCGGCTAGTTGCATAGATTGGGAACTAGCCGAACCCGAACAGTCGGAAGCGGAGGTTCCTTCATCGTTGTCGTTGTCGTCGTAAGAACGGTCTTGTGAGTGATTTTCATCATCCAACCAATCTTTGAAACACACGCACATTTCAAGTGTTTCGGGATTTAGACTTGTTCTTCTATCGTCTAAAACCCTCCCGGATGTGCTGAAAGCTCGTTCGGAGGCAACGGAGGAGACTTGGATACCAAGAATGTCTCGTGCCATTTCCTCCAAAGTTGGATGCTTCGTGCTTTGTTGTTTCCACCATGCAAGGAGGTCGAGGCTGTTTATCTCATCGTCGTCCATGCCCTCAGTGAATTCGTAACTCAGGCACATTTGCAACTCCGGAGACATCGCTTTGCGTTCTCCTTATTGATGAATCACCTAAAAACCTTGAAATCAAGTTAGTAGCTTGTGAAAATAAATGTTTGGCCTTCTTACTCACGTTTTGGATGGTTGGGAAGGGTCTGAGCGAGGAACGGTGCCATATTTGGTTTCATAGACTCTATATAAAGCAAAAAGCTGATCCTTCACATTAGTCTTATAGGTATCAACATCATCGTCAAGAAGCATGCATTGAAAATAAATGTCAACTAACATAAATGTATTTTCATACTTTTGCCTAGGATCTAATATGGAAGAAAAAATATAAATTAAAGGAATTTCACTATAATATTTACGCCACTTTGTTTCCATTGCTGGAAGATACTGATCATAATCACTTTGGTTGCAATGATCAGCGAAAAGTTGGGCGAGTAAACATGCATTTGAAAGAAAGTTTTGAGCACAAGGATTATAAACAGAAGAAAAACAAAACGTCATGTTATATAATAACTTAAAAAATTGCATATATCTTTCACATTTATACCAATCATCCTCATATATAGCATTGTTTGGAAATTTTTGGTTGTAAAAAATTGTCAACGGATTCTTGTACTTAATTGCCTTGGTTAACATGTCATAGGTGGAATTCCACCTAGTTGGGCAATCGGTTTTGATTTTTATTGCTCTTATCTTTTGTTGCTTTAGAAAACTCATCCATTCTTGGTATCTCATGTTTGAGCTATTAATAGACATAATAGCATATCTAATTTTGTTTTAGTATGGACCAATTGCTCTAATTCCATCCTGTACACATAAGTTAAGAACATGGCAAACACATCTAGTATGAAGTGCATCACCATCTAATATTACATCGGTCAAGTTCTGTTTTGACATAATTAGAATTATATGTCATTGAGGTTGCATTGTCAAATGTCATAGACATCATTTTTTCTCAAAGGTTGTATTCATTTATTCACTAGGCGAAAACATGAAATACGCACCGGTTCAAACCCCCCATTTCGCACCGGTTTTAAACCGGTCCTCATTTAGGGGGTGCTAAAACCCCATACATTTCGCACCGGTTCAAAACCAGTGCGAAATCAGACTTTTCGCAACGGTTCTGGGTGAGAATCGGTGGCAAAAACTACACTTTTCGCACCGGTTTTTGCTTAGAACCGATGCTAAAAGTCTTGCGCGCCTTAAATATAAAATACTTTTAGCACCGGTTTTGTCTGTGAACCGGTGCGAAAACCCCTTTTTTTTAAAAAAAAACATTTTTGGCTATAAATAATTATATTAATACTAATAATAATAATAATAAAAACCTGCACATCTTGCATTAATTCTACCATCAATATGTATTATAATAAAAATAATAATATAATAATAATTATTATTATTATTATAATATTATTAATAATACTAATAACAATAATAATATATAATTTGTAGATTGAAATAATAACAACAATACATAGATATTAACTAATTCACCATATGCAATACAATGAAGTGTCATATATATTTACAACTCCTTATAAAAGAAAAAAGTGTCATATTTACAAACAATAATAATTATTAATGTAGTTAGCAAGTTCAAATTAAATTAAATGTGATGAAAGACGCCAACATGTCTCGAACTTCATTAAGTTCCTCGCTCGTCAATGGACCTCCTTTCTGTACCTTGAAAAACTTGGATAAAAAAAACTATGTTAGAATTAATTACATAGGTTATGTATGTAAAAAAAACAATTACAATTTAAGTTAGGCAAAAATTTATTACGTAGGCCTATATGACTACTACTTCACCTATTTTCTACATTTCTTGTCAAACCAACTCATTTGTTCTCATAACAAGTCAATATTACTTAGTTATAGGCGGCTAGGGCTTGAAATCACATGAAAAGAGCAATTAAAGGGTTGTAGGACGCAATTTGATCAAATATGGCACAAATAAGGCCTATATGACTACGACTTTGCCTATTTTATACATTTCTTATCAAATCAGCTCATTCTTGCTCTTAACCTGTCATTATTACCTAGTTATAGGCGGCTAAGGCTTGAAATTACATTAAAAGAGCAATTGAAGTGTTTTAGGACGCAATTTCATCTAAAATGGCCCAAATAAGGCCTATATGACTACTAGGATGCCTATTTACTACATTTCTTATCAAATCAGCTCATTCTTGCTCTTAACATGTCAGTATTACCTAGTTATAGGCGGATAAGCCTTGAAATCACATTAAAATAGCAATTCAAGTGTTTTAGGACGCAATTTCATCCAAAATGGCCCAAATAAGGCCTATATGACTACTAGGATGCCTATTTTCTACATTTCTCATCAAATCAGCTCACTCTTGCTCTTAAAATTTCATTATTACCTAGTTATAGGCGGCTAAACCTTTAAATCACATTAGTAGAGCAATTGATGTTTTTTAGGACGAAATTTCATCCTAAATGGCCCAAATAAGGCCTATATGACTATTTATGCCTATTTTCTATATTTCTTACCAAATCAACTCATTCTTGATCTTAACATGTCATTATTAACTTGTTATAGGACTCTAAGCCTTTAAATCACATTAGAAGAGCAATCCAAGTGTTTTTTGGGCGCAATTTCATAAAAAATGGCCCAAATATGGCCTATATGACTACTAGGGCGCCTATTTTCGACATTTCGTATCAAGTTAACTCATTCTTGCTCTTAACATGTCATTTTTATCTATTTAAAGGAGGCTAAGGCTTGAAATCACATTAAAAGAGCAATTCAAATGTTTTAGGACGCAATTTCATCCAAAATCCCAAAAAAGGCCTATATGAGTAATAGGATGCCTATTTTCTACATTTTATCTCAAGTCAACTCATTCTTACTCTTAACATGTCAATATTACCTAGTTATAGGCGGCTAAGCCTTGAAATCACATTAGAAGAGCAATTCAAGTGTTTTAGGACGCAATTTTATCAAAAATGGCCCAAATAAGGCTTATATGACTACTAGGATGCCTATTTTCTATATTTCTTATCAAATAAGCTCATTATTGCTTTTGACATGTCATTATTACATACTTATAGGCGGCTAAGGCTTGAAATCACTTTAAACGAGCAATTCAAGTGTTTTAGGACGCAATTTCATCCAAAATGGCAAATAAGGCCTATATGAATACAGGGATGCCTATTTTCTATATTTCTTATCAAATCAACTCATTCATTCTCTTAACATGTCATTATTACCTTGTTTTAGGCGGCTAATGCTTAAAATTACATGAACAGTGCAATTCAAGTGTTTTAGAATGCAATTTCATCCAAAATGGCCCAAATAAGGCTTATATGACTACTAGGATGCCTATTTTCTATATTTCTTATCAATTCAACTCATTCTTGATCTTAACATGTTATTATTACCTATTTATAGGCTTCTAAGCCTAGAAATCACATTAGAAGAGAAATTCAAGTGTTTTAGGATGCAATTTCATCCAAAATGGCCCAAATAAAGCTTATATGACTACTAGGATGCCTATTATCTACATTTCATATCAAATCAGCTCATTCTTGCTCTTAACATGTCATTATTACCTAGTTATAGGAGGCTAAGCCTTTAAATCACATCAGAAGAGCAATTGAAGTGTTTTAGGACGCAATTTCATCCAAAATGGCCCAAATAAGGCCTATATGACTACTAGGATGCCTATTTTATATATTTCTTATCAAATCAGCTCATTCTTGCTCTTAACATGTCATTATTACCTAGTTATAGGAGGCTAAGCCTTTAAATCACATTAGAACAGCAATCCTAGTGTTTTTTGGGCGCAATTTCATCAAAAATGGCCTAAATAAGGCCTACATGACTACTAGGATGCCTATTTTCAACATTTCTTATCAAGTCAACTCATTCTTTCTCTTAACATGTTATTATTACCTAGTTATAGGCAGCTAAGGCTTGAAATCATATTAAAAAAGCAATTCAAATGTTTTAGGACACAATTTCATCCAAAATCCCAAATAAGGCCTATATGATTACTAGGATGCCTATTTTCTACTTTTTTATCAAGTCAACTCATTCTTACTCTTAACCTGTAATTATTACCTAGTTATAAGCGACTAAGCCTTGAAATCACATTAGAAGAGCAATTCAAGTGTTTTAGGACGCAATTTCATCCAAAATGGCCCAAATAAGCCCTATATGACTACTAGGATGCATATTTTATATATTTCTTATCAAATCAGCTCATTCTTGCTCTTAACATGTCATTTTTATCTAGTTATATGCGGCTAAGGCTTGAAATCACTTTAAAAGAGCAATTCAAGTTTTTTAGGACGCAATTTCATCCAAAATGGCAAATAAGGCCTATATGACTACTAGGATGCCTATTTTCTACATTTCTTATCAAATCAACTCATTCTTGCTCTTAACATGTCATTATTACCTAGTTTTAGGCGGCTAACGCTTAAAATTACATGAAAAGAGCAATTCAAGTGTTTTAGGACATCCAAAATGGCCCAAATAAGGCCTATATGACTACTAGGATGCCTATTTTCTAAATTTCTTATCAAGTCAACTCATTCTTGCTCTTAACATGTCATTATTACCTAGTTATAGGCGGCTAAGCCTTGAAATTACATTAGAATAGCAATTCAAATGTTTTAGGATGCAATTTCATCCAAAATGGCCCAAATAAGGCCTATATGACTATTAGGATGCCTATTTTCTACATTTCTTATCAAATCAGCTCATTCTTGCTCTTAACATGTCATTATTACCTAATTATAGGCGGCGAAGGCTTGAAATCACATTAAAAGAGCAATTCAAGTTTTTTATGACGCAATTTCATCTAAAATCCTAAAAAAGGCCTATATGACTACTAGGATGCCTATTTTCTACATTTCTTATCAAATCAACTCATTCTTGCTCTTAACATGTTATTATTACCTAGTTTTAGGCGGCTAAGGCTTGAAATTACATTAAAAGAGCAATTCAAATGTTTTAGGACGCATTTTCATTCAAAATGCACCATATAAGGCCTACATGACTACTAGGATGCCTATTTCCTACATTTCTTGTCAAATCACACGAAAAGAGCAAATTAACTAAGTCAATGGCATACCTCATCAAGCTGTAGTGTGTCTGTACAATGACTTAGTATGTCGAACATGAATCTCATCACATATAGTCCACAATCAACTCCATTATCTTGTTATGCGCACTAGCATAGGAACAAAGTACATGAATCAAACATGCATAGCAAATTAGCAACATCTTACGCATTGTTTATTACGAAAATCACAATATCATGTAGCATTACCATCGGTGATTTTCATGTGGGACCTTGAGGAGCTCGATAATTTATCTTCTTTGTAACACCATAGAAAAGTAAGTTCAAACTTGATTAGTATGACTAATAAATGAGTTAGGTAATGATAATCAACACTAGGTAGCTTTATTTACTTTCGAAGTATAGACTTCACGAGGAGCTTTTTTGGATGAGGCAATCGAGCTGAATCGAAAAGGAATATTGTGTTACTGGAAACAAAAATCACCAGCAGGGTCCAATGCAAACTACATAAATTCATAATACAAAAACAAATCAATAATTAGCCGTGTACAACATATAATTAGGGGAAACAAATGAATTTGACATGGTCAGACGTACTCCTCAAAACATGGGGCGAATATGAACTTGTCTCCCGCACGCACTGATTCCTTGATACCCCGTTCAACATAGTACAACACATCAGGGTAGTTGCCTAAGATTCTAGTAGTGGAGATCTGCTCGGGGCATAACCACCCTACTTGACACGGAGAATCAATCTCAAGTAAGTTCTCCTGTAGCGCTCTACATGCATGATAATAAAATATTAATGGAAAAATAAACGACAATCACCACTAATCTGAATAACATAATTTAAGCGGCATTGAATTACCTCATGAATGTTTGAATGAGGGAAATGTTAAGCATTGAACCACTTAGAAATTCCTTCACATCTTCTTTGCTAAGCCATGCAACTACATCCTCATCAAAGTGGAACATTGCCTTAGGTAGTGCAACTTGAATGGGAGTGTCACTAGGAAACATACTAACACGGTTGTGTAGAAAAGTTAAATCTTTAGAGAGCATTTGAAGGACCGTGTCAGCAAGAAGTGGAGTAGCTTGCATAGATGAACCTCTCGAAGAGTTCTTCATCGACCCTTTTTCACTCTCCGATCGTTTTTCACTCCTCTTCTTTGGCATCGGTTGATCAATGCTTTTATGCTGCTCCACCCTTCTCTTTAAAGTTTGGCTTTTTTCGAAATCTAATAAAACAAATCACGCAATTGGTTAGAAAAGAAATCCATCTAACTCTTGTGAAGACAACCGGGCATAGAGTAAAGAGTGAACCCAATATCTTAATTACCTGGTTCATCAACCTTACCCAAGCACATGGCCACTGCACAAAGCTACCTTCTGCTGCCCAAAGTGTAGTAAACTCATCCTCCTCTATGGGCACTGGTATTAGGATGTCCTCGAACCCGACAATCACATAATTGATCCCGACCGAATGATGTTGTGGCCTAAGCGGTCGCAAATGGACCGTACCTTGTTCGGCCGGTTGTGCACTACCATATGCAACCACATGCAAAGCTCCGGATTCGTCCGGGTGTAGAAGTGCACAACGGGTCTCTTCCTACACCAATTTGAAAGATCACTTATTAGAACCAAACATATCACAAGGGGTCGTTTCCTACACAATTGATAATGTACCCATATTCACTAAGCTAAAACTAAACAAAATCACCTGTAAATCTGGAAAATGATGAGGTGCTGGATTATCAAGCTCCCTCGAGTCCACATGTATTGGAGTACCACCCTGCAACAGGAAATTAATTACTGCCACCTTAGATCCCACGTAACTCAATATGCCAAAACTAATAGATTTAAAACTACCTCATGTATATCATCGTCTCCATGTATTTCATCTTCTCCTTGTCCTTTTGGGTGACTACATGAGTCGACTGGTGTAGTCGAGGGGAACGACAAGCTCAGTAAGTTCATTTACTTCGCCCAAGAATTGAATTCACCTACGAGCTCGTTGTGTACTTGTTCTTTAATTAATGCCACCGTGGAAACCAAGTCATGAGGTGAGTTAACACTTGCTCGAGATCTTCCTAATTTGGTATATTCTGGACCCATCACCTTTTCCATCCTAGCAATGTCCCTCCCGCACCTACTACCCGTCCTGGATGGTAGGGCTTTCCCAAAGCCAAGGTGAAAGGGTCTTTTTCTACACTTGGGACGAGCTTGCCTTCAACCAGTTCTTCAGTGTGTTCAATCTTAGCAAAAAAAAAGGCAACGTGAATATAGTTTTTTTTTTGGGTAGAAAAAGGGCAATAATAGCCAAACACCAACACAAACAAGACAACTAAACGCAACAGAACAGAAACCAACAACATCCAAACCAACACACAACTTCACTCAGCAGACAGGACAGCAAGCAAGACCATAGCAAACCATAAGGGATATTCATGCAAAATCTTCATAAAGTTCACAAGTTCATAGTTGCTTACGAGCTTATCTGCCATTTGTTTTGTTTCCGGAGCCTTGATGACCCATTTTCTGGTTTCCTTGTCACGCGCATGTAAAGAATAGAAGAAATCACCAGCACGACTCACCAGCGTAGTGATCGTGGAATCAGAGGGTTCTTTGGAGGACCCTAGAAGCGAAGTGGGGTATACTCCTTCGTTGACCCACGTTTCCCTCCATTCACCAAATGTCTTGTTCCCCATACGTTAGGTGTATTGCTTCATCCTTGCATTTTGGGAATTTTTCTCCCTTAGTTCCTACATAAATTAGAAATGTTAGTATCATTACTTCAAAAAGAGTTAATATATTATACAATTGTCATCAGATTTACTTAACTTACAATTGCTTCCTTTTTACTATTTTGAAGAACGAAAGCTTCCCAATCATCCTTCGATACACTTGGCCATTTTTTCCATGGGAGTTGCTCTTCCTCGATGACTTCATCATCATTGCCACCTCCTTTCTTCTTCTTTGGGTTTTTCACAACTGTCTTTGTGATCCAACCATGAACTAAGGTGGTCTTGAAGCCTCTGAAATCTTTCCGCTAGTAAAGATTCAAACACCATTCGCTTGGCAGCATCGTCAGGAATATTAAACAGACTCTGCAAGCACAAATAAAATCGATTATTAGTTTCCCCTTTTAAATAACAATAAAGTGAAGGTATTTATAATTGTGTACATGTGCAAACAAAACACTTGCCCTTGTATCATTCCAAAATGTGTCAATCAAGCCTGGAGATACTTCCCGCCAACCAAGTGTAATCGGGATTTTACACGCACAAATGCCAACGTGAACAGCATATTGACGACGCCATTTGCCTGTAGGTTGGCCCACCTTGTCGTACTCCAGGACCATGGGACCGACGGGTTTCTTGAAACTTGTCGTCGGACCCCTCCCCTTTTTCTTAGCCGGTGCCTTCACCCCCCCTCCACTTTGTCCTTGGCTTTGAGTGTGGGAAGTAGGGTTCTCACCAACCGTATCAGAAACTGCATTTTCAATAGGAGGCACTTGTTCAGCTAAAATTTCAAATTCATCAAGCCTACGCTCCAACTCATCTTGAGCCTGATCTTCTGCCTCACCCAAATCAGGCTCCTTGTTCACATCATACAACTCATCCTCATCCTAAGAGGAATCATCATCATCATCCTCTACATCCTCGACACAAATACGGTCCTGATCGTCCGCCATGAGATGTAAACACCTGCCATAACAAACATAACACATTATAGTTGTAATATAAATAAATTTGTAAGATAAAGTTATAAAATCAAATATAAATTGCTGAATTATAATTCAAATCAACATAGAAAAATGAACAAGTGTAGGTCGTTATTATTCCATATTTCAAATGTTATAAGAGTTACTTCATTCATTTAGAAGAAAATGTGAAAAATGGGCAAGTAAGTTAACACTTTCATTCATTTTCACCTAACCTGTGATTTAATAATACTTTCAACGCCTACAATTTCAAAATTGCTGAAAATAGTACCTCAATTTAATATTCCTTCGTTGTGGTCTAATCGCATATAATTGGCTTGGTCGTCTATGTCATTTGGTACAATAGGTCTAGGAACAGTGAAAGGTGCCGAGTCATCAAACGCTTCATATTCTTCCTCATCCTCGACATCTCCAATGCCTAGGATTCTTCTTTTGCCGGCTAGCACAATAGACCATTTTGAATCGGCTGGGTCAGTTACGTAAAACACTTGCTTAGCTTGAGATGCAAGGATGAATGGTTCCACACTTTCATTCAGGTGGCCAAGATCTACATGAGTAAAGTCATCATATTTGACGTTACGCTTGATATTATCAACCCATTTACACCGGAAAAGAGCAACCGTGAAGTTACAATAATCAAGCTCCCATATTTCTTGAATTCGACCGTAGTATGACAACTCTGCATCAACGGGTGATTTATCCTTAGCACTTGCAAACTCCCTTGACGATGCCACAAGCGTTACACCACTGTTTTGGGTCAAGGAAGATTTCAAATCTTGACGCTCAGTCCAAAAAGTGTACCCATTTATGTCATATTCCTCAAATGAGCGAACATCATCCCTAGGACCATAAGAAATCCACCTTACTGTATCAGTGACACTCTCATCCATTCTACCCATCACTCGATCACGAAACCAACTTACAAACCTCTTATTATGCAACTGCATCAATGCCCTTTCACCTTTCGATGGAAATTCATCATGTAAACTAGCCATGTGCTTATCTAAGTATGGGTGAACAGCTGCAACATGGTGCAACACATATAGGTGTGCTTGTAAGAACTTATCTCGGTCAGGTGACATTCGTTTCGACCCGATTGTGCCCTGACCATCAAGTCTCCCTTCATGTCGAGATGTAGGAAGACCAATAGGTTCAACAACGGCTATATAGTCGGCCACAAAATTACCAATCTCCTCACCCACGATCCCTTGAATCATACTTCCTTCCGGGTGAGCCCGATTCCTTACCTTATTTTGCAATGTACCCCTATGTCTTTCAAAAGGATAGCACCACCTCATGAACACTGGACCGCACAACTTAATCTCACGCACCAAATGAAGAATAAGATGCACCATTATGTCAAAAAATGAGGGTGGGAAGTACGTCTCAAATTTGCACAGAGTCACAACCACATCCTCCTGCAATGCATCAAGTGTAAAAGGATCAAGCACTTTTCTGCATATTGTATTTAAAAATGAACAGAGGCTTGTAATAACTTCCCTCACGTGCTTCGGTAAAATACCACGTATTGCAATTGGAAGGAATACTTGCATCAGAACATGATAATCATGGGATTTCATACTTGTTAGCTTCAATTCTTCATTTAAGGATACAAATCTTTTCATGTTAGATGCGTACCCTGATGGAACCTTAATGCCGTAGAGACATGCACAAAACATCCGTTTTTCTACCCTTGACAATGTGTAGCAAGCCGGAGGTAAATAAGCCTTCTTATCCTTGGCTTTTCTCTCATATTTCTTCTTCGACGCATCCGTGGCCTTTCCCTTTCCCTTGCTCTTCCCCTTTCATTTTTTCTAACTCATTTCATCTCCCTTTTCCTGTTCATTTCCCTTTCTAACGTTTTCCTAAGCCCACAATTCTGGAGGAACCCCCATCTTTTCCAAATCTAACCGTGCACCCTTTCCATCCTTTGTTTTTCCTTAAATATTCATCAGCGTTCCCACAAGAGCATCACACACATTCTTCTCTATATGCATTACATCAAGACAGTGCCTAACGTCATGTTCTTTCTAGTACGGAAGCTTCCAAAAGATTGATTCTTTTTTAAAGAGAGCAGTTGAGTCTGCAACTTTTTCTATTTTCCCAAATACTGTTCGTATACCCTTAACTCGAGCGTAAACCTCCTCATCAGTCAATGGCCTAGGCGCAGTCCCCTCTTCCGCTTTCCCATCGAAAGCCTTTTTCTGCCTACGGTACGGGTGATCGCGCCTGAGCAACCTTCGGGTCCGCACGTACACCTCTTGTGAGAATGATCAAGGCGCATGCTTAGTGTGTCATCAATACAAATGGGGCATGCTTTTTTTCCTTTGTTCTTATACCCAGACAAGTTTCCATATGCAGGAAAATCATTAACGGTCCACATAAGAGCTGCACGGAATGTGAACATCTCATTCTTATGAGCATAAAAAACGGAAACCCCTTCGTCCCACATCTTTCTCAAATCGTCAACAAGTGGCGCAAGATAAAAATCTATGTCATTTCCAGGTTGCCTTGGCCCCGTTATTAGTAGTGAAAGCATTACATACTTACGTTTCATGCACAACCAAGGAGGTAAATTGTAGATCACTAAAAGTACCGGCCATGTGCTGTGTTGGTTACTAAGAGTGCCAAATGGATTCATCCCGTCCGTGCACAACCAAAGCCTTAAATTTTTGACTTTATCACCAAATTCCCTAAACTTCATATCAATGTTCTTCCATTGCGGGGAGTCGGCTGGATGCTTCAGCATTCTGTTTTTCTTTCTTCCCTCTACATGCCACCTCAAGTTTTTAGCGCCTTTTGGTGTTGAGAAAAGACGCTTAAACCTTGGAATGATGGGAAGATACCACAACACCTTAGCAGGAGGTCCCTTCGTATCAGCATTGCAATTCATGCACTTGTAGCGCGGCTTCTTGCATCGTGGACACTCCTCTAATTGTTCATATTCATTTCGATAAAGAATACAATCATTAGGACATGCATGTATCTTCTTATACTCCAAACCAAATGGACACATGAGCTTATTTGCATATAGTAAGACTTAGGAATTTCATTCCCGTCAGGCAACATCTTACTTAACACGGTCAACAAAGAAGTAAAACTATTGTCCGTCCACCCATGCTTCGACTTAATGTTAAACAGTGTTAGCACAGCTGATAGTTTGGAGTATTTTTTGCACCTAGGATACAAAGGCTTTTTAGAAGCCTCCGATAATGACTCAAACACGTCACCTTCAACACCACGCATCATCTCATCCACCCCTACGTCCTCGACCTCATCCACCTGATCATCCTCAAATCCATCATCATCGCCATTATCAATAATATATTCATCATTCATGTATTCCTCGTCCACATAAATCTCATTTCTTCTATCATGCACATCATTCCCATCAACATCCCCACTGTACTCTCCTTCTTCACCGTGCCAAATCCACACATGGTATTTAAGCCTAAACCCATGACAAACTACATTATCTCTAATGATATCAACACTATTGACCACCTTCACATTATTACAATCAACACATGGATAATAGAGGCAATCAACACCCATTCTGCGCTGATAAGATAAAGCCCTCTCGCAAAACTCTTGAACCCCATCAAAGAATTCCAATGTATCGTGTCTACCATACATCCAACCACGATCCTTCTCCATTGAGTAAATTGTCTCTAAACATAGCAACATATTACGAATAATGTATAATTGCTACATGTATTATATATGTAAATAAAATTCAAACACACACCATGCATATAATTTTCTTATAGTAAAAAAATGCATATATGCTTCCAAAGGATCCTTATCGCTCCAACCTAACCCATCCTTGAACGTGTATTCTCACTAGTGAATGTATGTCGACTTTCCAATTTTAAGGAAAATCCGGCAGCATTTCCCCTCAGTTCTCCAAGTACACGATGTAGATAATTACTTAACCACATATGTACCCAGAGAACATGGTGAGGAAATGATAAGCCAAGATGTTCCTTAAAATCGAAAAAAAAAAGACATACATTCACCACCTAAGTGAGAGTAAATGTTCAAGAACAGTCCCAACCGGGGACTATTCAAGACTTTCTCCTTATGAGAAAGCCTTGAACGGGTGTCTATGCATATGATGATGCAAGCATTTATATATTGTTGTATTTATTTGTCATTAAACAATACACAAGTTGTAATAGCATGAAAAAACTTTCATTAAATGAATAAAAAAAAAGAAATATAGATTAGAAAATTTTATAATTCATACCACTATAGCAAGTACAATGGATGTATTCTTTCTAACTTCCTACTATATCTACAACATGTAGTCTTCAAGCAGCTAAACTTGTGCTTTAATTCACATATGAATCTATAAAAAATTAAAAAGAAAAAACAAAAACAAAAAACAAAAGTTATTAAGTAATTAATACCTACATACATTGCTAAAGTATAACGCATAAAAGGTAAGAGTGCAAACAAGATTCAATCTCGAATTTGGTAAAAAGAATCATAAAGGTAAGAGTGCAAACAAGATTCAATCTCAAATTTGGTATCAAAGCCTATAAAAGCTTACCAAATAGGTATCTTCGCTTATAGGATGTGAGTTTATACCAAACGTATAATGGACACTTGAACTACGATAGTTGACATACACTTGCATTAGATTTGGAATAATTAATCAAAAAACATTTTCATGACTTCATCTTTACCTATGGCTCGAAAAGCAGCCTCTCTCACCTCTCACTAAGACAACATTATTTGGGTCCTCTTTGTGAGACATTAAATGCCTTGGAGCTGGCACTTTTCAAGGTACACATTATATATTGTCCCCTCTCACACATTCCTCTCATATCAGTCACACATACCCAAAACAAATCAACAAACAAAACAAGAAAAAGAAACTTCTTTTCTTTTATTTAAGTTTTACCTAAGCATAAATAAAAAAAATGAAGGGTAAGTTCTTCAAAGTATCCTTAAACAAGTGCTAGAAAATGAGCAGCAAAGTTATACATTCATCAGAGTATGAATGTGAGTCTTAGCTTGCTGTCAATGGTGTTTTTGGCCATCGTTGAGTTTACAACAAGAAGCCAAAAAGTTCATCCCTAAGGATGTTCCCAAGGGTCATATGGTTAGCTGGGAATGAATGTGAACCAATAATAAAAAATTTTAAAAAAAAATGAAAATCAAACGTGAAGAAGCAGACTAACCCTAGAATTATGAAATTGAAAAACAAATCAGCGAAAAACCCTAGATTGCGAAGGATTCCGATAGATTAAGAAGACCACCTTACCTCGAAGCTGCTTCAATGGAGGTGAGAAAGCTCAGATTCGGCTTCAATGGAGAATATAGAGCACGATTCAATGGAGGCGGAGGTGCTGCTTCAATGGAGTGGGAAAGCTAGGGCAACCACTTCAATGGAGAAGGTGAAAATTCAGGACTTAGGAAAGAGAACGAAGGAAAAAACGAGAGGGAAATTAAAACAGAACATGGAAAGAAAGAAAGAAAGAAGAAAAAAAGACGCAGCCCGGTTTTTGCACCGGTTTATTAGGAACCGGTGCGAAAAGTATTTTCCCCAATCCCGCCCATTTCTTTTCCCACCGGTTTTCAAGAACTGGTGCGAAAAGTGCGCTGCGTTATTCATTTTTTCTACTATTGATAGCTTCCATGAAATGGTGAGCAATATTAATACCGGTGTGGGGGTTATTCCAGCATTTTGAAATGGATTATTCGTTTTTGTAACAACCATTAATCATCTACCCAATGGCAAGTCACATATAAATAGTGATATTTATAACCACTATCCCAAGAATCGGCAGTCAAAGACACTCTACAATTAAGTTTACTCAATTCGTCTTGTAACCGCATTTTTTACTCTAGGAAATTTTTCATGGCGGCGGAACGAACGGTTTTCCTAGAGATTCTTTTATGTTGGGGTTGTAATGCTTTGTTAATGTGACTGTTAAATGGGTCACTTTCGGAGAAAAGAAAAGGTTGGGAAATTTTTAATGTGACTGTTAAATGCTTTGTTAATGTGACTGTTAAATGCGTGTACTATCATTTTCCCTAGTTCATCCCTATCCCTCTCATAATTGTAGGTAAAGTCGTGTGGATGGAATTGGGAAATTTTTGGCTGGGTTGGATCACTAGCTGGTTTTGCACAAGTTCTCATGTGTCTACTTAAGTGTTCCTTCCCGGATTTGGATTGTGCCGAGTATGTATGACCACATGTTTTACATTTTGCTCTTGTGTGGTCTTTATTTAGGAGGAAATAATGTCATACATCACTTTTGCGGCTTTTGATATGTACCATCTCACTTTCGGTTAACCATTCCTCATGTGTGTTTGGGAATTGGGTGTTTGTAGAATCGGGGATTTGTTGGTTAGTAGTAAAACCGGAGGCATTTAGGGTATCTTGTTGGCTACCTTGGCTAGAATAAAAATTCTGTGGGTCAAAGAAATTAGGTGGGAATTGACTGAATTGTGGAAATTAGTTTGGTGGTGGAAATTGGTTTGGTGGTGGAAATTCGGGCATATTATTCATGTTATAGGGTTGAAAACCGGAAGTACCATCGTGCCTAAATTGGTCAAAGCCTAGGGGGACGTTACCGGGGTCATTGGTTGGAATGGACGGACTCGGAATTTGGGGGCTTGTTGGATTAGGTGATTCCCTAGAACTATTACCACGGACAAGTCGGGCTTTCCCCCTAGATGATGGGTTTTCGATGCAATAACAATAATAATAATTAATAACAATAATTATAACAATAACAATAACAACAATAATAATTAATAACAATAATTATAATAATAACAATAACAACAATAATAAATTAAAGATTATTTTAGATCTTACAACCGTGCTTCAACGCTTTCCACTAATTACGATTACGAACTTTTAATTTTTTTCGATATTAAGAAAAAATAATTAGAGAATGTAAGAGAATTATTAGAGAATATAAGAGATTAAGAGAAGAGATTGTGAATTTGTGATTTGGGAAGTGAATGAAATTTGGTATTTATAAGGAATTTGGGAAAATATGGTCGTTAATGGTTGTTGGGCAATGACATTATAGCCGTTTTATTGCCATTGGCACGCGGGCCGTGCCACGGGCCAGCACTGCGGGCCAAGAGGCGGGCTCGTGCCGGGCCGTGCCGGAAAAACCAATTTATGTCCGTGGCATGGCCCACGGCACGCCCGGCGACCACCGTGCAAGGTTGGGCCAGCTAGCGAGCCGTGCCGTGCCGCGTCGGAGATCGTGCCGTGCCGGGCCGTCCGCAGGCCAACCCGGCCCGTGCCTAGCTTTAGCTGCCTAGCTGGCGCCTGGTACCTTGGCTGGGCTGGCTAGCTAGCCCGCATACATATGCACGTAGCTAGCAAGCCACGCATGCAATGCGGGCTGCTGCTGCTGTTGATGTGTAGCGTATGCTAAGCGCTGCTTGGCACAAAAGCGCGCTTAGCCTCAGCACCTAGCATGCTGCAATGCCTAGTGATGCGCATGGCATCTTGAGCTAGCCTAACACTCGCATTGCTAGGCAAATGCGAGGCTACGGCTTACACTAGGCGAAAAAGATAAATGCGAGGCACCGGTTTTGAACCATTGGGGATTTGAGGGATGCCAAATCCATGAAAATTTGGCACCGGTTCAACTAAAGCATTTGGCACCGGTTAACCGGTGCTAACTACACTATTTTTTTAAAAAATTTAACTACAATTGGCACCGGTTACCCGGTGCCAATTATGCCTTCAAACAATAATAAAAAAAATTGTTATTTCAGCATACAATTTATTCATCAATCCAATTTCAGCATACAATCTAAAACAAGAAATCGAACAAGGCTATATTCATCAAATAAATTGTTATTTTACAATTTATTAAAAAAAAAACAGAAAAATTGCTGAATTTGTAATTTTACAATTTACAACCCAGAAACTTCGAACTTCAAACTCAGCAAATTCACGACCTTCAAACCGAAAATTAAAAAATCAGAAACTTCAAACCTGCATCAATTAAAACAATAAAATCAGATAACAATTCTACTAACAACATAAAAAATCAACCCAAAAGAAGATAAATCACTCAAATTCAACCCCAAAAAAACCACCACAAAATCGAACAAAAATCGAACAAATAAACCCCAAAAAAATCGAAAATCAATAGAACAAATAAACCCAAAAAATCGAACAAAAATCGTTCAAATAAACTCCTTAAAAATGAACGATTAACCCAGATAAATTCAACCAGAAAAACAAAAAATAAATAGAACAAATAAACCCCTAAAAAATCGAAAATAAATCGAACAAATAAACCCAAAAAATCGATCAAATAAACCTCTTAAAAACGAACGATTTGCACAAATACACCCACACAGATTCAACCCACAAAACCCAAAAACCTAGAATCGTGAAAAACCCAAAAATCGTGAAAAACCCAGAAATCATGAGAAACCCAGCTAAAATCGTGAAAAACCCAAAACCCAGAAATCCTAACCTCAAATTTCTGATTTTAGGCGGCGGCGATGTTTGTTGTGGTTGATGGTGACGGCTTGGTTGTTGTGCTTGGTTGGAGAGAGAAGAACAGAGATGAGAGGGATCAAAGAAGAAGAACGAGAATTAGAGAAGAGATGAAAGAGAAGCACGACAAAGAAGAAGAACAGAGATGAGAGAGAAGAAGAGATCGAGATGAGAGATGAGAGATGAGAGATGAGAGATAAGGAATTGAAAGAGAGAGGCATGCATTTTATTTCAGAGAGCTAAGAGAGAATGAAAAACAATTTGAAGAAGAAATGAAGGAGTTATGTAAAAATAATGAATTAAAATTAAACTCGGCTTTTTTGTTGTTTTAAATGGTACCGGTTCGAACCGGTGCTAATTACAATAATTGGCACCGGTTTAAGGCGAACTGATGCCAACTCTCTTCCATAGTATTTTTTAATTTTTTTTTTTTAAGTTGTCACCGGTTTGAACCGGTGCTAATTACAGAATTTGGTACCGGTTTTAGTTCGAACCGGTGCCAACTCTCAATTTTTTACTCCCGCCCATTTCTTTAGGCACCGGTTTTCAAGAACTGGTGCTAAAGGGGGGTGCCTATTTCATTTTTTCTACTAGTGTTAGTTCGTAATACTCTAACGAATCATTTAATCCTTCGGATTAATTCGTCGTCTCGGATCGGTTACTCGATTGGGTGTGACCCGAAGGGTTCAGTCAAGATTAAGTTGTAATATTAATTACACATTAATATTACTGATCGGAAGCGGCCTCCACCTAGGCATTCCGATCACTTGACCTCACTGAAGAATCAGCTTTCTAATAATTTTGAACCCTCTATCGGAATAATACACTTGTTGGAAGGACACCATTCCTTTCAATCTCCCACTTGTCCTTCCGGACAAGTGTGCAATTAGTGCATAGCCCTTTTCCTATGTCGCTTAATGTCTCTTCATGAATTATATGGTAAGATACTTCGTCATCCTTATCACGTCCAGAAGTGTTTCTCGATTCCCGAGTTTGACTGTCAATAAACATATGATTTCTAAAATCCATCTGAGCACGACCATGCATTTTCACAGTCTCGCTCTTCGAGAGGCCTTGTAAACAACAAAGACATATTCCCTATTATTAATAGAGGGGACATTCCGAGTTTTATACTGTAAGCTTCCCTTACTAAGAGGACCTAGTCGCCTGAGTGTTGCCGTTATAATCCCCATTTACGGCAGACGTTTGACAACATCAAAATGACTAGTACTCAAACAAGAGAACTTGTAATACTCATGGTCGAGGAAAAAGGTTCCTATAGCTATAATGAGAAATATACTTATGACGATTCATTATCTCTTAAAGTGTTCTCGTAGGTCGATCCGGTACAGTTCCAAACTTGTACCTGTGCAAATGATTTATGACTATCATGTCCTTGTAGCACAAGAAACTGTGATATAAATCATACTACACACTAATCTCAAGTGGTTATTAATCGTCCATCGTTTAAATGACCTTGATTAGGGATAATTTTCGATTAAAATATTCAATGTTCACTTAACAGGTGTTTCTTTATCCAAGACATGGTCTTGATACCCTGTTTTGAATATTCTCAGAAATCGAATGGACACATTATTTAATTCTAAACCACAATTAAATAGTTTGTGGAATTATATTAGTAAAATTTTATTCCACTATGAAACTTCCAAATGTTTCATCTTATGATAAATGGTTTTCCCGAAATGTTTTAAGAGTAACACTCTTCACAAAACATTTATAGAATTCACAGCCATATTTAATATGCTTGATTTCTTTCATGCAATTCTGGTGAATGTTTTCGTTCACTTATTGCATAGGTTTAGCTATTATTACTTTGCAAATCTTAGCATCTTCATTATCAAACAATTTCATAATAAGATGATAAAATTTTGAGAGTGTTATGGATCATATGTGATTTAGGATTTATTGTCCAAGTGATGGCTCCCACTCATTTGCATGACTTGAGATCTTTCAACTTGACAACCTACAATCAACGTTCGATAACGAACTTTCCATTAAACACTTTCTTGTTATTGCCTTCTAGGCAACAATATTCTCAACATATATTTTAGTAGACATTCTGATGGTGCGTTGCTCAGATTTCATTCCAAACGGCTCACAATGATTTGGGAGACCCTAATCACTTGTGATTATGGAAATTTACCTTAAATTTCTGCACATTATACATGGATGCGCGTCCATGTTACCATTCTCAAGCCACAACGCATTCTAGCTCGCGCTTATAAACGGCTTCCTTATTAAGGATCTAATACTTGCTAAAGATGTGCATGCAACATCAATTTTCAAATTACATTTGTTTCCATACGTCAAGAACTTATCCCTTCTACTTATCCAAGTACTTTGGATGTTCTTGATCATAATTTAACGATCCATTACTTAGATTGAAATTGATTGGTATTTGATACTTCGGCTCTAAGCATGTAAGTTGAGTGACGATTCCATATTATAGCACACATGATGGTTTCAATTGTAGAACTACTCCCAATTTATTCCATTCTTGTGACCTTTTAGCTCATCCAGATTCACCGTGTCTTGCTAAATTGTTTGCTATATGATACGGTTGAGAGTCTCTGCTAGAGTCCTCTTTGATTGATTTAGTATTAGACTAGCTTATACTTAGTTCAAACATCTACTTAGTTTTATACATATGGGTTGAAAGCCTTTCAAAGTCCTTCATGTTTAACACGGTAAATTCCTCTACACGTTTTAACATTTCATTAAGTCTATCCAATAGATCTTAATTCCCACTATGTACTAAGTATCGCCTTTTTCTTGGTCCATTGTCAAAATCTTTTCAAATCTAAGCATTTAGCATTTGTCAGTCATTTCACAATAGAGTTTGTAAACTTCTTGTTGGACCATACAAGATTGACTCTTGCTCCCACTAAACTACTTGTTCATAAGAATTTCTATGATTCTCCATAAGCCAAACCTTTTATTAACTTTATGAGAATACATGTTCAAATTCCTACATGCAATTCTTCACTTAATCCCACAATGGATTTCTTGAGCTTGCTTTCAAATCTAGCATTATTTATATTCTCAAAACCCTCAGACTATTTCCATAGTCTCTTCCTAAAATCCCATTTTAAGAAGGCAGTTTCGTTATCTATTTTACCATATTTTATATCCGCATTTTTGCTAGAATAATCACGAAAAGACTTAAGCGTTCCGATTAGTGAATAGGATTTTTTTAAAATCAACATCGTGATTTGATTGTATCCTTTTCAACCAATCTAGCTATGTATGCATTATGCATTTCACATTTGTTAGTTTTCTCCTTGAAAACTTATTTGCGAATGATGGGTCTTTCACCCTTCATTCAAATGAATCAAGTTCCAAACATGATTTACAAACATGGAGTCTATTTCGGATTTTATGGCCTCTAACCATTATTCGGAATTTGGATTTGTCATAGCTAATTTACAAGACACTATTCCCTCACCATCCAATGGTGAATAGTATGCTTGTAAGTCTTAGGTTTATTTCTAACTTAATAGAAATTTTAGGATTCAATCCAAGCCTTTGGTGAATTCTATACCTATACGGGATAATTGCATCAAACACTGAGTTTCAAGGTGCTTTTAAAGCCCTTTGATTATATTGATCTTACTCCACCACTTCTAAAGTTTTGTGAGTATTTAATTCTCATTTAAGGCACTTGTAAAGTCCTTTGAGTATTCTTTATCAATCATTCTCATGAAGCCCTTCTAAAGTCTTCCGAGATTCTCAGTTTTATTTTGTTGCTAATCTTGATGGTCATCGAGTTCATTTTCCTGCCACTTGTCGTTTTGGAAATGTATTACTTTCCAGAAAGACACCACTTAGAGCAACAAATACTATGTTCTCAATTAGGTTGTGGAAGTAATGCCCGTAGTCTCACTTGAATACTCACAAAGAGACATGTATATTGTCTTTGGGTAAAAGTTCGTTGTGTAACAAACAAGTAGCTCCTTCTCGAGCTACCTTAGTCTTTATTGAGCCACTTAGCTCCCACTGAGTCAATGAACTCCCATTGAGCTAAGAGCCCTAGACATATACTTGAAAAGACGTTAGAAACTATTTCTACCCAAAACTGAATATGGTGTCCTTTCATAGCTTCGACGATTTTTCTGTTTAGTGTAACATTAGTCATTTGTGCAAATCTTTAAGAACTTTATAGGAAGGGATGTGATCCATCCAAATGGCATCAAGGTCTTCGTCAAGACATACTATATTCTTTGTGGAGCTCATTATGAAATTTCAATTTCATAACTTTGATATGATCACTCTTGGCTCAAGCAAACATCGCTCGATCTAATCTAGACGTTTTGATATCTTACCAAGTCGATTCTATACTTCACTGAAAATTTGAGCTACTCAAGGTCTCGTTTGTTCACATTTGATGATGTAGCCACATTCATTCAAATACTTGTGAGACGTTGAAGTAATGGAATACTCTTTAGCTTTTAGAGTCAATTGCCTATGCCAAGCATAATAGCTCCTTTCTTTGTCGATTTCAACAAGTAAGACTTGCTTGTCTTAGAACGATTCTGAATCGATCAAATATCAAGAGTCTATATAATAGAGCCTTGAGTATGTTCTTGTCGATGTGACATTGCTAAAGATGTTTGGAACAAAAATCATGTCCAAGACTTGAACCTTGTGAGTTTTAATGTTAGGGAAATTTTTGTTTATAATCTAGCATTCTTGACTCATGGCTTAGACAACCATGCCACTCAAATAAAACCCGCAACTATTGCTCTTTTATTGAATGTGAGTCTTTCCGTGTGTAAATGGATCGTTTGCTGATTATGGAACACAATAACCATTATTCGTTCCAGCCTTGGCTTCAAAAGGACTTTAAACAAAACAAGTGACCTTAGAACTGATGTAGCACTACTTGCTTCATTCTAAGCTTGTAAGTCAATAACTTAGCTTGTCTTCAATGGTTTGAGGTCACTTTCAAAGTGGAACACTCAAGCAGTATCCAATACTTATGAAGATAACGAATTGGTAAGTTGACCATAATAACATGAACTCATGGGTAGAAAAGGAATCTTATTCCTTTCTTTATTACGTATATCCTATATTTTCTATCATACACCATCTCATAACTTAAGAATAATTTCTTTAAGTGCCTTGACTTTTACACTTTGTTAGGCATAATTAAGCATCTAATGCGCCGTGAAACAAAGTTCCATCTTTTCCTTCAATTCGTACTTGAATTTCTACATTGATGAGTCCTACTCATTTGTGTATGAAGCAAAAAGATATGTTGGTTGTCACCTATTGACAATTTGAGTTTTTCAACTCAATATTTCATGTTCATCAAAACTACCTAGTTTTTTGAACACATGATATCCAACCGTCCTTTTGGACTTAAGTCATAAAAGTCAATTATGAGAGGTTGTATTTTAGAAATGCCTTTCGATTCTTTGAGAACCATTCTCAAAAGATTTCCTTTACCAATCATTGAAAACAATATAATTTGATATAGAATTCTACAAATATAAGTGCAAAGTATAACCATTTACCAAGTTCATAAGATAAGTTTGAAATTCAAAGCATATATGCAAACTTTCAATCTTATTACTCGCGTCTTATCCACGCATTAAAAATTGTCCCTTTCAGGCGAGAATAAAATGATTCCAAGATCCCAAAAATCAGGAAGTGATTGAGCATGCTTTGGCTTATCTTAACACTTAATATTTAAGGTAAGCAATCCAATTGCTAATAGCTTTAAGCTACTCTTGGTTCGATAAAACGTCGCATCTAATGTTTTGTTGACATTTTATCTCCATTGGCACGACATCTAAGGACTCCTTACTGATATCGTTGAGCTTAATCAAGATGACTTGTAAACCTAGTATACCTTACGTTCCTAGGGAAGCGGTGATGCTTCACTTTGGCGTAGCCCATCACCACGCGCATTAGTTCGGTAAGTGTCGTTCTTGGAATGGACAATTTGGCGCAATATTATAGGGACCTAGGGTTTCTATGTTGGTTGATTTAAGTGAACTTAATTAATCATCGCAACATTTGAAATCCTAAACATGCATCTATCATACAATTCAATCATATATAAGTACAATATATATAAAACATAAGTATAAGATGCATTTGGAAACTAGCATTACCCCTTGAAATCTTCAAATCTTCAAGGGTCTCTGATGCAACTTCTTAGCCTTGTCTTCTTAGAAACACCGTCTTCGAGACATCTTCGCCAGCTAAGCATCTACTAGCTACTATGACTAGGAATAATCTAAATATTAAGGTACAAAAATACGCAACGGTACACAGACCGTATTTAGATTTACAAAAATACATAACGGATCGCAGTCCGTATTTGCTATCCTAGTCGGGCCCCACTAAGCTAGTTGCCATTTTCACAAAACCTGTGAAATAATATACATTCATTCATCCATTCACTATATGTGAATGGCCCCATGCATTTTACAACGATAATCAAGAAACAATGCATGACACGCGCAAACTAGTAACGTTCTTAGGTGGTTAATCCAATTAACGCGCCTAATTAAAACTAGTCAAAGTTGTTAAATATTTTATGTGATTAAAACGCAATCAGTTCATGCAATTAACGAGGCTCCCACTGAATTTCGCATCCAACTTAATTAATCCAATTAATTAAGTCGGTTAACCCAAATTTTGTCAAAATTATTTTTGCAAGAGCCGGAAGAACCGTGACCTAGACTCGTTAAAATAAATAAATAAAATAATTAAAATTGGCCCCAATTACGCAAAACATTAGCACACAACATATCCCAAGTTCCTAGCATCAAACCCACGGGGTTAGACTTGCTAGGCACTAAGGCCGTGGCTAGCTAGCCTAGGGTGCTGGGCTGCGCACCATGGCTGCCTAGAAGTCCCTAGGTGTTGTGGCTGAGCTTGCTGACCTGCTTGCCTAGCAGAGCGCGCCATGCTTGCTGGCACCACACGCATCGCAGCATGCTTCGCATGCTTGCGTGCATGCTGGTGCTGGTAGCGTGTGCTTGGCTGGCTGGGGCTCGCTGCCTTGCTGCCAAGCAGCATGTGGGCACCCTCACACACCACACGCACCTTATCGCACAGTCATAGCACCAAGCGTAGCCTTGCATATACATCGTAGCACCATGCACCACACACTTGCACACACTAGCGCACCAACGAAGCAAGGCAGCCCACCACGCACCTTGGCAGCCACATGTGGGCTTCTTGAGCAGCCCGAGTAGCCTAAGGGAGTGGCTTGGGCGATTTTGCCTCAATTTGCGTGCACTTGCCTCAAGATTTTAATTCCCGATTCATGTGTGATAAAAATTATTTCTAAATTTATTTTAGAACCAATTTAGAGCTTTATGAAAATAAAACAAGTCCAACTTAATTAAATTCAATTTTAGTAGTGCCAAGCCTAAATTATTCAAGAACCATTCTTTAAATCAATTTAGGTCTATCTTGATGCTACAAAATTGAAGGGCTACATTCATAATTAATTTAATCAAATATAAATTAATATTGAGATTGACAAAATTAAGGAGGTTGGAAAAATAAACCTTTTCATCCAATGAAAAATATCCAACAATAACTTGTGTATAATTGAATAAATTACATCTTCCAATATGAAGATTAATTAAATTTCAATAAAAAGTTTTGAACTTTTAGGACTTTAATCAACTCAAAATGATTAAATCCAAAAATTAGTTCAACATGGAATTTAGCAATCAAAGTTCCAACCAAATAAACAATTAAAGATTGGGTCTTTAAGATATTAGGGACTTCAAAATTACAAGTTCACCATAAACATTCACACTTGAAGCAATTTATTTGCAAAAATGTGAAAATTTCAAGTTTATGTGAAAAATGAACTCACCAAATTAAGCACCAATTATGACTTCATAAAAATGCTTAATAAGGTTTTTAATTGCAGTAGATTAGTGATGCAACCATACATTTAATCTACCTTTAACATCCCATAATTAATCAAGGTTTAAAAATTTAAAATGTTTCGTCAAAAACGAAAAACCCCTCGAAAAACATGGTTCGGGGTGGATTTTGGCTTCTGGACAGTTCTCAAAGAGGGTCAAAAACTTTTTAGAACATCAATTCCACCCAAAAATCACTATTTTTTAGTCGAAATCTGGGTTCGAAAGCCAAAATTAGTAAAATACGAGATTAAAACTAATTAAAACGAGCTTCTAATCTAATTAGAAAGCAAATCAGAATTTAAATCCATTTTAAATCACCTCAATTAATTGTTAGTTACAATAACTAAAATGAGCACGGCTCCGATATCGTTGTTGGGTTTCGTAGCGTCCAACGCAATGCGGAAGAGAAACCTGCCCAAGACCCGCTCACTAATTAAAGCAACTAAATATTTAATCACATAATTAACAACATAAAAGAGAGAAAGAGAAAAGACATTCTTACCCTCGATGCGTGCTTCGCTCCTATAGAGCTCGAACTTCAAAGCCTTAGCTCCGCAAGCGCGAGAGCCTCCGACAGAGTCCACCCTCGAGACCCGACCCGAACGGCCTCTACCCCAAAGGTTAGTCGGGGCTAGACCAAGAAAAGACTAGAGTATTACGAACTTAAAGGTTTTCTCACCTATAGGGAGATGCCTTATTGAGTTCAACTCATGTGTTCTTCCCAAAACCCAAAACTTAGGTATTTATAGGGAATGAAGACTTGATCTCCATTCTCCCATCAATGTAGGAGATTTACATTTTCCTCTATTTTATTTTAATCAAAACAAAACAAAATGCAATTCAATCAACAAGCTACAAGTGGCAAAGGGAGAGCAAAGGTAGGTGAGGACCACTAAGGGGGGGGGGACCAAAAATCCCCTTGCTCCCCATGCAAGGCCACCAAGCATCAGTCCCCACCAAGACTCAAGAGCAGCCCACACATAGCTGGCAGCCAGCCTGCCTTGGCTGCCAAGGTTGCCTAGCTGGCGCCTGGCACCTTGGCTGGGCTGGCTAGCTAGCCCGCATACATATGCATGCAGCCAGCAAGCCACGCATGCAATGCGGGCTGCTGCTGCTGCTGTGTAGCGTATGCTAAGCGCTGCTTGGCACACAAGCACGCTTAGCCTCAGCACCTAGCATGCTGCAATGCCTAGTGATGCGCATGGCATCTTGAGCTAGCCTAGCACTCGCATTGCTAGGCAAATGCGAGGCTACGGCTTAGCTCGAACTTGTCGCTTGCTTGATTTCTCGTCTCGTCGAATTCTAAATTCGACTCAACTTGTGACGTTCGGTCTCGACGTTCTAAGCTCGATATCCGACGTCTTTGTTCATAATACTCTAACGACTCATTTAATCCTTCGGATTTATTCGTCATCTCGGATCGGTTACTCGATTGGGTGTGACCCGAAGGGTTCAGTCAAGATTAAGCTGTAATATTAATTACACATTAATATTACTGATCGAAAGTGGCCTCCACCTAGGCATTCCGATCACTTGACCTCACTGAAGAATCAGCTTTCTAATGATTTTGAACCCTTTATCGGAATAATACACTTGTTGGAAAGACACCATTACAGCTGGCCAAGACTATGCTGAGAGCCATCTCCCTTGAGGACAGGGAGTCGGTTAGAGGAGTGGACACACTCAACCTTGATGCCATTTTCGCTCTTCTCGCTGAGGTATTTTAACTTGTAATTTTTTACTTTTTTCACGCAACTCTTTGAGCCGCATGTACTAATGTTTTCTCCTCTTTGCTGCGAGTGCATGGACTTAGAAAACCAATCAGCGAGAAGACCAAAGAGGTAAAAGATGCAAATGCTCGATCCGCCTCTTCCTTAGACACGACCATGTTTCAGGTTACTCAAAATGAATTATTGACCATTAACATACTATATCCTCAAGCGACCACCAATCTGTAGGTCAAGGCCGATTTGGACGCAGCGAAGAGGCGGGTCTCCGAGCTGGAGAAGGAGGTCAAGGACCTCAAGGCTAAGCTTGAGCCCCTCAAAGAGGCGGACACAAAAGCAGCCAGCCTCCGCAGTTGAGTGGAGAAACTCAAGGCCAGGCTGCAAAACCAGGAAGTCCAACTCGCCAAGAAGTATACTTCAAGGGCTGAGGAGGAGAAGGAGGCCCTAGTTAAACAAATGGTGGAGGATTGTGATGTCATCATGGAGATGACTTGGGGGACTCTTTTCCCGGATGCCAGCTATGACGGCTGGAAGAATCAGTTTGCCGCCTCCTCGAAAGAATACAATGACAAACTCTTGAATCAAGCTCTAGAGGAAGATGAGGAGGAGGATTCTTCTGATTCGACCGAGGGATCATTTAGGGGGTCCAATCAGGAGGAGGAGCAGGATGGCGAAAAAGACTGGGAGCCGACTAGGGGGGATAAGGATGCGACTAACGATACTAAGAAGCCCCCTCCTGAAGCTTAAGCCTTGTATTTTTGCTGCGGCCTGATGGCCATGTATTACTTTCTCCGGCCTGCATGCCGAGTGTTTCCTTGTATCTTTACTGACTAAGGAGTCGGGTTATTTGAAAATTTTTGCCGGTTGTACCGGTTAACTCTTTTTAGTTGGCCATGAGGTCGACTAAGTTATTAATGAATCATCCGGCCTTTGCAAGACGTCTTTAAATTTTTGTATTTCATAGATTTTGGCTAAGTATTTAACTTGCTTTTTCATATGATTTTTTTTTCTATATACCGGCTGTTTTTGCCCCAGGGCGGCTGCATGCCTGGTTTTTAAAGGTAAATTGATTGACGTGGAAATTTTTAATACTTTAAAGAGTATGAATGATTTCCAAGTCAATCAATCACTATGGTGATTTCCCCAAACCATGTGAACAGTCGGCCATTGCACAGGCGGGTAAGCTTTCAATATTACCCAGCCATTGGCCTCATTATAGTTCTAAGACAAACTATACTTAGCTGCTAAGTTTTTTGTACTTAGCTAATTTTGTTATTTGTAAATTGGTCGTTTGTTATGTACCTGAGCAATAGCAGGCGTCAAACGGAATATCCAACCAAGGTAGTGGCTGCTTGTTATATTACAGGCGGTTGCATTTAGTTATCTTGGTTTCGTTAACCTAAGTGGGAATAGTGGCCGAATACCGGGTGGTGTCAATGAGACATGCGGTTTTGTTCGTATCGTTTAGGTTCCATTTTAGGTTGTTCAGGTCAAACAGCTATGAGTTAGCCCTTGTTAGGTTAATTAGTCTTTGCCGCCGGATGCCTACTCATGTTGGAGCAGACGGATTTAGGTTTTATTCAAGAAGAAAATGACCTGTGGCTGCAACTAGTTGCTTTTAAAGTTTAGCTGCTAAGTGTTGGACTTAGCTTATTTTTCAATTAGCTGCTAAGTATTGGACTTAGATTATATCCTCAAATTTAGCCGTCTATATTGTCCCTGAGCAATAGCAGGCGGTATTTGACCAAGATAGTAATTGGGTAATGCTTGTATTAAAACAGTCGGCAGTTTCATTAACCTAGTCTCATTTGATCAATTCAAACGATTGCGAACTTATCTTATTCTAGATAGTCGGTAGGGCCGTTTGTTTTAAATTTATAGAGCAATGTGCCACCCAAATGGGAGATGCTCTCTGCGACAAATTCACCTAGAATGGCGTCGCTGGACACCTTCTCATATTGGAGCAGACGTATTTTTTAAAGATCATCCGACCATTGGCCTCATAAAGATCATCCGGTCATTGGCCTCATTAATAGCTACTAAGTATTGAACCTAGCTTATATCTACTCAATTGACTTAGATGAAATTCATCAAGTGTCCCAGCCTCTTCCTTGATCGCCTGCAGGTATTTGATCATGGTCGGATGGGTGGCCTCATAGTCACCATGGTATTGGCTAATGACCAATTGCGAATAAGAGCAGGCTTCAGTTTTCCTTGCCTCAACCGCCTTACACATGCGGATGCCAGCTAGTAGGGATTCATATTCTGGCTCATTATTTGAGGCCTGGAACTCAAACCGTAGTGCATATTCGTATTTTTCCCCTTTAGGGGACTGACATATGACGCCTGCAGCATAACCATTCATTATAGAGCTCCTGTCCATATATACTTTCCAGCTCTTTTCAAGGTTCTCAGGATCAGTCGGCCTTGTCATTTCGACAATGAAGTCAGCAAATGCCTGCCCCTTCACTGCTTTCCTTGGCTTGAAAGTGATTTTAAGGCTTTGAAGTTCAAATGCCCATTTGATCATTCGACTGGATGATTCCATGGTTGTCATTGGCCGCTTGATAAGTTGGTCTGTGTAAACCACTACCGGATGTGCTAAGAAGTAAGGTTTTAACTTCTTAACTACCATGAAAAGAGCAAGGCCAAACTTTTCAACCATAGGTTACCGTAGTTCAGCATTTCGAAGAACATAACTGATGAAATAGACCGGGAGCTGGCTACCGTCTCTTTCAGCAAGGAGAACTGCACTGAGAGCATGATCAGAGACGGCTAAATACATGTATAGCACTTCCTTTGGCAAAGGACTGACAAGCCTTGGCAAAGAGTGCAAGTGTTCTTTCAATTTCTGAAAGGCCACCTCAGCATCTGCCCCCCATTCAAACATAGTCTTCTTTTTAATTGCTTGGAAAAAATAGAGGCACTTATTGCCTGACCGGCTGAGGAATCTCCCCAATGCCACCAGACAACCTGTTAACTTTTGAACTTCTTTGACAGTGCGGGCCGACTGCATGTCTATGACCACTTGTATTTTTTATGGGTTGGCCTCTATCCCCCTTTGATCAATCCGATAAACTTCCCGGACTAAACACCAAAGACACACTTCTTGGGATTCACCATGACCTGGTGCCGCCTGAGTGTGGCGAATGTTTATCAAAAATCAGCAAGATGATTCGTCTAAAGCTTAGATTTGACTATCATATCATTAATGTACGCCTCTAAATTCCTCCCAATTTAATTAATGAAGACTATATTAATCATTCGCTGGAAAGTAGCAGGCGCATTTTTCAAATCAAACGGCATCACGGTGTAGCAGAATAACCCCTGATCAGTGACGAATGCCGTTTTCTCTTGATCTTTCTTCCACAAAGGTATCTGATGAAAGCGTGAGTAGGCGTCCATAAAGCTCATCAAGGCATGGACGCTAAAGAGTCGACCAAACTGTCGATCTTTGTAAGAGGATAGGTATCCTTTGGACATGCCTTGTTCAAATCTTTGTAATCAACACACATGCGCCAGGTTTCATTCGGCTTTTTGACAAGTACAACATTGGCAACCCAATTTGGGAAGTAACACTGCCGAATGAACCCAACGTCTAACAACTTTTTGACTTCGGCGGCTACCGCCTGACTTCTTCTTCACCATGGTTTATTTTCTTTTTCCTAACCAACTTCTTTTTGGGATCCACAGCGAGTTTGTGGACGGCTAGATCCGGGCTGATGCCTGGCATCTCATCCACTTTAAAGGCAAAAATGTCTTTGAACTCTTTCAATAAATTGTTCAAATCTGCACCCAGTTTTGCAAAAGCAACTGCCCCCACCATAACAGTACGTTCCGGACGTGTGTCATCCAGAGCGATATCAATGTGTTCACCAGCCGGCTGGGGACGGAGTTCATCCGGCCGTTCTCCGGTCAGTGATTGCTATTGCTTTTCTTTTTTCATGGCCACCAACTGGTCGACCTTTCTCTTTTTTCCGGCTGCTGTTGGAGCAGGCGCGACTTTCTTGATTTCATTAAGATCTATTGTTTCCTTACTATGGCCGGATGCAACTACAGTGGGCTTGACGTCTGAGAGATAACACTCTCTAGCCATCTTCTGGTCTCCTCTTAGGGAGCTAACAGATCCATTATCCTTCTCAAACTTCAAAAGCATAAGAGAAGGAATGATGACAGCATTGGACTCATTTAGAGTAGAACGACCCAATATCAAGTTATAGGCGGTCAGTTCTTCAATAACCAAGAAACGGACCACCATGTGGCGTCCTTCTCCCTTCTCCCCTAGCTGAATGGGTAGGTCTATCCGGCCTACCAGATGCACAACTCCACCCCCAAAACCAACTAAGGGATGGGATACCTTGCGCATGCTTTTAGGCTTGTACTTGAGCCTTGCCAAGCATTTGTGGCTGATGAGATAGAACTGCCTGGGTCAATGAGGATTCGACCTACCTTCTAGTTGGCCACTTTGCATTCGATGACAATAGGGTCATCATGCGACCTCCTGACCTTGCCCCTATCTTTCTCGGTGATGATAACTTCAGGGAAAGTGTCCTTGGACACTTGCCCCTCATCAACTGAGCTGACATCCAGCCACCTGATGTAGTCCTTGGTACCCCGGATGGTTGGGCCGCCTCCAGCAAAGCTGCTTGCTATGGTATAGATCGATTCTTCATTACTGTCCGAACTATTAGCAGGTTGGGCCTTCTTTTTGGACGGCTGTCCATGGTTTTTCTGCAGGGTCACCTTGGATCTCAAAATATAGGACTTTAGCACTCCTTTATCAGCCAGAAGGTTCAACAGTCGCCTGAGACTATAACAGTCGTTGGTGTCATGGCCAATGTCCTCATGGAAGTGACAATACTTGTTTTTGTTCCGATTTTTGGCGGAATCTTTCATAGCAGCCGGCTTCTCAATGGTCACCTAGTCTTTGATCTCCATGAGGATGGAGTAACAGTCCTTGTTAAACTCGTACTTTGGGATGTATGGTTTAGAATCCTTCTTTTTCTTCTAGGACGGTCACTCATAGCCGTCTGTCGCCCATATCTCTTTTTCTTTTTACTTTCTTCATTTTTAGCCGGGTGTGATGACCGACTCTCTTTTTTGTCAGACTTTTTGGAGTCCGACTGCTTACTGATGTTACAGAGTTTGGTCGCATGTATATAGGCGTCCGCCTCCATCAGAGCTTCTTGGAGGGTAGCAACCCTCTTTCTAACGAGGTCGAATTTAAAGGTCGACCAGTCTTTCAAACCTTTGAAGAAGTCTGTATAGTTCACTTTATCAGACAGCCCTTGAATCTGAATTCTCATCAGATTGAACCGCCTGATATATGACCGTAGCCCTTCTCTATCTCCCTACTGAATTGCACCCAAGTCAAGACGTGTTTTCTTAGCTTGGATGTTCATAGAGAAGTTGAAAGCAAACAAGTACGCAAGCGTCTTGAAGTTTTTGATGCACCCGGCCGGCAGGTTGCCGAACCATCGTTGGGCGACGCCCTTCAATGTGGCCGGGAAGCATCGACACCATGCGGCATCATCCAACCCTTGTAAATACATGAGGTTGGTGTAAGCCATGAGGTGATATTCTGGGTTGGTGGTACCATCATAAGTACCTACCATAACATTTTTAACCACTGCCCGCTGTGTCGCCTTAGTTATTTCCTTGGAGAACGCAGAAGGTTGTTCCCCAAGTTTTAGCAGACGGAGTTGCCAGTCCAAAGGTTGGATGTTTTGTGTTGCCTGCCCCCCAAAGAGAGTCGGCTACATGTATGGTTGTCCATACGGCATGTATGGATGCTAAGGCACATACGGAGCCGAATGGATTATCTGAGGGCCAGGGTGGATGGGCAGGCCACCTGACTGACCCTCTCGGTTTGATTGCGAATACCTCATTGAGGTATTCTGAAAGTCGTCTGGGTAACTCGACGTTGAATCCGACTCAGACAGTTGTTGATTCTTCTTCTGCTAGATTAACATCCGGGCACCAGAATAAGTCTTCCTGGTGCCATCCGGCTGGACATGTCGAATGGCCTTCCTCGTCCCTGTCTCAGGGAATCAGATCTTTGTAAGATCGATCAAGGGCTGCTTCCCCTCCTTTGATTTAGGATGCGGAGTCGACTCTCGATCTCTGACCGGCTTGTTCCTCTCAGAGAGAAAAAAAATTTTGGCCGACTGACCCCTGTTGGAGCCACCCGTCTTCTAGTCGATCAGGTTCTTTATCTCCTCTTTGAAACTTGTCATGAATTTCATAAGTTCGTCTCGTTTAATTAGGGTCGTGCCTTCTGCCGCTTGTTGCTGTCCAGACAACAGTCCGAATTTTTTTACTAGAACCTGCTTATTCATTGCCCCGTTCCCTTCATTCTATGAGACGAGTGTGTCTTGTTCTGAGTGAACCGTCAGTAGCCACATATGTTTTAACTTCAAAGTCGTCATCGGTGTTATGGTCCGAATAGACCTCAAATCCGGTCATAGGCCGTTTCTCATTAGGAAGACGACGCCAAATGTTTTGGGGTTTTCTGTGTCTCTCGGGAGAGTTACATCACTAACACAAGACTCCGGACACCTGTCCCTGCAAAACAACGGAGACTCTGGTTGGGTGGAGTTCCGCCTCCGACGATCAAGTTAGAACGTGTTCGGAAGATAAAAAGTGTGAAATGTAAAGTGGGATCAGGTTTCTCTATGGTGAGAGATGATCATCCGGCTCTCATAGACAACCTCAATATCTGAGTATTTACTCTCGTAATTTGTGTGGATTGAATGTATTCCCTCCCGTTCTCTAGGTGGGAACATCTCCCTTTTATAGGCTCTCAAAGTGCGTGCCCAGTCCTAGGTTACGGAAACCTAGGACTGATTGGGCTGCCTAGGAGTTTAGGCCCTTGAAAGCCGCCTTTCCTAGTTGGATATCTGTCTGCCACATGTAGTGCCCTGATTGGTCCACTTTGGACTCCTCCCTGGGTGACACGTGGCGGACTATGGTTGGTCCACGTGTCGGGGTAAAAATACCCTAATCACGTGCCATGCAAAATAATTTTACTACATTTAATAAAAAATAGATTAAAAAGTTATATTAATAATATGTACAAAATACATATGTAACATTTTTTTTCTTCTTATTTTTTCATATAATGAAATAGAACAATAATATTCTGCAGTTTATTATGGAGGAAGGGCCTCGTTTTAGGTTATATCTTAACGTGGAAAAAACTGAAGTTTTCTGGCCTACAGAAGACCCTCGAAGCAAGCTTGTGGGTGTCTTTCCACCTAATATTGCTCGACCCGCGTGGTGTTAAGTTGCTTGGTGGTCCCGCTAGTTCCGATTCCGGTTTTAGTGGTGAGCTTGTGATGCAAAGGGTAACCAAGACCATTGCGCTTATGGATAAGGTTGCCATACTTGATGATCCTCAGTGTGAGCTATTGTTACTTAGAGCTTGTACCGGGGTTTCTAAACTCTACTTTGCATTGCGTACTTGTCCCCCTAGTACTTTTAAGGCGGCTCTGCGTACATTAGACGGGGCTCTTCTATCTTCCTTGGAGCGTATTGTTACTGCTTTAGGGCCTGGGTTTGGCGATTGGCAATGGCGACTTGCTACCTTACCATTTGCGTTTGGAGGGCTTAGGGTATATTCCGCAGGTGATGTTCGTCATTATGCTTTTCTTGCTTCTCGGTTACAGTCTACTGGGTTGCAAACATAGCTTTTACGACATGCTGGCGTTGTTGGTCTTGGACGAGCCTTTGAAGATGCGTTGATTCTGTTTAATGGAATAATGGAGTCTGACATTATGAGTAATCCGAGTGAGGTCGCTGCCCCTAAACTCATGAAGAAATTGGCAGATATATATTTCACAAAGGTTACCGCTTCTGTAGAATCCGCCTATTCTTTGTCTCCTCGGCAATCAGCATTGTAGAAATCGCAGCAGGGAGATCACACCTCTGCTTGGCTTCGGGCAGTCCTTATTTCTGGGTTGGGTCAGACAAAGAACGCAAAGACCTACCGATGTGTGTTGTGCTACAGGATGGGTATTCCATTGTTCTCTATCTCGACACCGTGCTCTGCTTGTTCTCGGGTTTTTACTGGGGATATTTTCGGTTATCATGCGGTGTCGTATGTTGGTATTGTGGGTATTAAATATCGGCATAATGTTGTCCGGGATACCCTTGTTGATATCTGCTACAAATTTGGAATTTCAGCAAGAAAGGAGGTTGACATAGGGTTGTCTGGAGGAAATGATGGGCCCCTCAGACCTGCTGATATGTTACTTTATTCCTGGGATCGTGGTCGCGATGTTTGTGTGGACTTAATAGGGTCTTCTCCTTTGACACAGACAGGGCTATCTGACTTCGTTCCTGGACGGGTTGTGGCTGATGCGGCTCATCGGAAGCGGGTGAAGTTTGAAGCTAGTTGTCGACTGATTGGATATGGTTTCATTCCCTTCTCCTTTTCTTCGCTTGGGGAATTAGATAAGGAGGCTGTTGTGTTGCTGAAACGGGTTCAGAGGTTCTCGACGACGCTAGACATTGGACTCGTGTTGCAGCTCATATCTTCACTAGGGTAGGCTTTGCTATAGCTAGAGGAATAGGGGCCCAGATTGTATCTCGGCTTCCCACTAATTTATTGTACGTTGTATGACTTTGTCTGTTTTTGAGATATAATTGTTTCGGGGTTTTTGGAGTCCCTCGGGAGAGTTACAATTCCAAGAATGGATATCGACCGTCTGTACCTGCAAAATCACGAAAACTCCAGTTGGGTGGAGTTCCGCCTCCGACGATCAAGTTAGTATGTGTACGGACGGGTTAAAAGCGCGGAATGTAAAGAGTTTCCCTCGGATTTCAAGAGAGTATCTGCAATTAATATTGCTCTGGTTTGTGTGAATATTTTCTGAATATGCAATAAATGGGGATCTCTCCCTATTTATAGGGTTTGAGGATCAGCTCCCCTTTCATGACTTGGACTGCCACGTGTCATCAGAGGATTGGCTCTTTCAGAACCTCTCTGAGGGTGACACGTGTCATCATGCAATTGGTCCATGTGGACCGGGGTATTTTGACCCTAAACATCTGCCCCTCACAGGTGTGACGTGGCTTGCCACGTGGCACCTTTGACAGGTGTCACCATCTGAGAAGGCGACGATTCGCCGCCTTCTCTCTCTTTCTTTCTTTTATTTTTTTTTTTTATTTTTTTATTTTTTTTTTTTTTTGTGGAGGCAATGGTTCGCCTTCTGGGGGATTTCCTCTATAAGTAGAAGTCCACCCCCCTCATTTTCCTCACTTCACATTTTGAGAAATTTTCTGAGAGAGAAAAGAGGGCTCTGAGACCGGCTGCTATCTATTTCATACCCGCCTGCCTCATCTTGAACTAAATGGCTACCGCCTAGGTACTCATCACTCAAAGCTTATTAGAACTGCCAGAGCATACTTTAATTGCTTCCCTCTGCTTCCGATACACCCACATCCGGTCAACCGTCTGGGGTATCATCAAGCAAGGCTTTAGATAAACGCCAGGGTTCCTCAACAATCTTTGATTTCTTTCAAAGAGGGTACATCCGGGAAACCGTCTGGGTATCTAGCAAGCAACTGATAGATCTCCGGCTGCTGATTTAGCTAGTCAACATTCTCCACCTTTAAGCTTCTTCAAGGTACCGTCTCTACCCTTTGCAACTCTTTTGAGCTTTTCCGGTTGTATGCTTTGTAAAGAATAATGGACTCACCCAATACACACACGGCACGGCCTAGGACAGTTGTCAGCCAGTCTCCTAATACGGCTGAGTCTAGGACTGGGGATGCCGGGGGGTGTTTGGACCACCCTTTCTTTTCCACGAATCCGACCGTCTCTGTGCATGTGCAGGACAGGATGGCTCGGACGAAGCGGACGGCTGTTGACCTCGACTATAGATCAGACGGATCAACAGAAGCGCCGGCTGATATATAGAATATTTTGACTCTCCGGGTGCACCCAGCACCCCAAGCGACAATATTTTAGAGGAGTCTAAGGACGTAGGCCGTGATGAGACTGTCCAACAGTCAGACTCAGAGGAGTCAACATCATTAGAACCGGGTGCCTTCCGAGAGGATGAGGAGGCGTACAAATGGCCCTCCATCAATAATCCTACTTAAGCGAGCATGTCCGCCAGGGACATCGCTACCCTGAATGCCACCTTCCCCGCCTTTATTAAGAAGTGCCCGGTTAGGGATAGGTGGGAAGTATTAGTACCGCCTGCAGAGGCAACCGTCGTGTGGGATGACGACATTGATCACGCCTAGCTGGGAGGCGTTTGCACATATGTATTACCTTAGTCGTGCCCCAGGCGGCTGGCGGGCGTGGTATACTTTGACCGCTCACCCGGAATATATGATGACGCTTGACAAGCCGTCAAAATGGAGCAATTGGAAGAGCAAGTTTTACTTAGTCTCCTCTCCCTCTCGCCACCTGAACCGTCAGCTCCGGCACAATAATAGGGATCCGACTCTTCTAGGGAAGAAGTGTGCCCTTCCCTGCATCCCGGAGGAGGCATATACACAAATAATAAAGGCGGGGCTATTTGAGAAAACAACCATTTCCCTAGATGACGGGTCCGAGATTATTGTACCCAAGAATTGGGTACCCCATCCGGACTGGCTTAAGGATGAGGCTTTCCTCTCCGCCTGCGGCCTTAACACCTTTTTCAGCAGACGTATGTAGAGACATAAACTGGCTCTTTTCTGCCGTTTATAATATTCTAAGTTGTGTTTGACTTTTTGATTTTCTTTTGCAGAAAAAGGACTAGAGATGGTGCCGCCTGAGAAGACACCGACCAAGTCTGTTGCCCAGATCCAAACGGATCAATTAGAAAAGAAAAAGGCTCAAATGGCGGCCAAGGACGTTGGGGTAAGCTCAGGCTGAGTCCTTTTTACCGTCTGTATAGTTTTGATGTCAACTCAGATTTTAACCAGTTGCGTTCTGTTTCTTTTTCAGGCGGGGAGCAAGAATGTTCCTCACTCTATCTCAAAAAGGCTAAAAAGGCCTGCTGAGGAACCCTCTCAAGCTCCTTCCAAGACAAGGAGGGTTCCAACTGTCCCCCCCCCCCACTGGTGGAAGGCCGCCTGTATTTGACACGCCAACCTCAGCAGGCAGGAGCCTGAAGGACCTTGGCCTAAACACCGGGCCGGTTGACTTTGAGACGAGGGAGCCTGAAACGCTCTTGAGCCGGCATCCTGCTACAACAATCGACTCCAATGCGGCTGGGGGTAGAGTGACCCCTCAGCCTGAAAATGAAGGTACACTACCAGAAAATAGGCAAATTCCGACGGACTAGTTCCGACGGACCCGAAATTTCGTCGGAAAAGGCGAAATTTTTGACGGATTTATGTCCCATCAGATATTTCCGACGAATTCAACCATTTCCGACGGAAATAAAATCCGTCGGAATATATGTGCTTTCCGACGGATTTTTCCGTCGGAAGTAAAAGTTTCCGACGAATTTAATTTCCGTCGAAAAATAAATTAAAAAAAAAATAAACCCTACATAAAAAATCTTCCCTTTCCCCTTATTCTACTATCAGCCTCTTTCACTCTCCTCCTTCCCCTTCTGAATCTCTTTTTCTCTCATTCCTTTTTTCTTTCTCAATTCTCTTTCTTCCTCCTCTTCTTCTTCCCCTTGTCTTCTCAGTTTCTCTTTCTTTCTCCTCTTCTCTGAATCTGTTTCTCGCCTCCTTCTTCTCTTCTCTTCTTTCCCTCCTTCTCACACCAACACCGTTAAAGCCTACATCTTCTCTCCTCTTCTTTCCCCTTCTTCTCACACCAAAACCGCCGTATCTCATACCAACACCGCCAGAAATCCGTCACAATGCAACCAACACCACCACCTTTGATTTTGTTTTGATTATTGTACAGGTGTTTTAGGCCAAATTCGACCATAAAAAGCCTAGATCTAGAATTTTCATGGCCGAATTTGGCCTTGTTAAACCGTTTTCGTGGTGAAATTCGAAGCCCATTTCAATTTAAGGTATGTTTTATGTTTTAATTTTTTGATTTTGTTTCTGATTTTTTTTTTCTTTTTTTTTTAAATTTTGTGCGTGTGGTGGTGGTTGTTTTATGGGAATGTAGTGATTGTGCGTGTGGTGGTGGCTGATTTGGGTGGGTGTGCTGATGTGTGTGCTTGTGGTGGGAGTCTTTTTTTTTTTGTTTTTTTTATTGACTTTTTCGACGGAATTTCCGTCGGAATTTTCCGGCGGATTTGTATTCCGCTGGAAATTTCCGACGGACTTTCCGGTGCCGAAAAACCTCTTCCGATGAAAAAATTCCGTCGGAAAAGGTCGTTTTTCCTACGAAAGGTTTTCCGACAACACGTTCCGACGGAAATTCCATCGGAAGCCCCATCCTAAGCAGGCAGTCGTCCAATTAAGCATCCGGACGAATAGACAGACGGTTATTGGCCGCTTTTAGAGAAATTTCTCAAATTATTTTCTAAGTTGGAATAGCAGACGGTTTCGGCTAGGGACCAACTTAGATTACTCTATTAACCGGCTGTGATTTAGCCCTTGGGGTAATCAGTCTTTGCCAGTTGCATAAAAGCAAGCGGCCATTGGCCGGGTGTAGGTATCATAACCATGTTATGTTTTAGCTGCTAAGGCTTTGGCCTTGCTTAATTTTGATTTGTAACTGTTTGTAGTGCCTTTGGGCAAAGACCGGTTATATCTGACCAAGATACTAGTTACTGTTTGTGTTGTTTTGAAGCAACGACCGTTTGTATCTAGGTCTCAATTAATTATTCAAACGACCGTGAGTTATCTTTAACCTAGACAGTCGGTTAAAGCCGCTTGAGTTATGATTTATAGAACAATGTACCACCCAAAAGGGAGATGCTCTCTTCGACGAATTCACCCGAATGGGCGTCGCTGGTTGCCTGCTCATGTTGGAGTAGGCGGTTTGAAGGTTATTCGGCCATTGGCCTCATAAATAGCTACTAAGTTTTGGACTTATATATCTACTCAAGTTAGAGCAGACGTATGCTCGGTTGTGCATTGCACAGACGGGACTTTGTATAAGAAACCATAAAAATAAAGCATCTTTTCATTAATATACTCTATTTACAAAGATTTACAAGTCTTTAGAAGTAGTATTTTTTCAAGTTGTCTACATTCCAAGTTCTGGCTAGCTGCCTGTCGTCTGGAGTTTCCAGGCGATAGGTGCCGCCTCTAACTTCTTCAAAAATCCGGTAGGGGCCTTCCCAATTTAGGGTCAGCTTTCCTTGCTCATTGGCCCTACCGGTTGCCTCCATTTTTCGTAAAACAAAGTCCCCCACTATTAAGGGTCGTTTGTGCACTCTTCTGTTGTAGGCTCTCGTCATTCTCAGACGGTAAATCTCATGACGCAAGGCGGCATTACCCCTACTCTTTGGGATTGAATACAATGCTAGCCGCATGGCCTCCCAATTAGCCTCTTCATCATAGAGCATGATTCGAAGTGTTGGCTCATAATGTTCGATAGGCAAGACGGTTTTAGTGCCATATGTCATGAGAAACGGGGTTTCACCGGTTGCCCCTTTTTTAGTTATGCTGATGGCCCATAGGACATGAGGGAACTCATCTGCCCATAGGCCGCCAGCCTTTTCAATTTTCTTTTTAATGTCGTCTGAGATGAGCTTGTTGAAAGCTTCAACTTGGCCGTTTTCTTGGGGACGGCCAACAGATGCAAAGCACTGTGAAATCCCTTGATCTCCCAACCAACTCTTGAGGGTAGGCGACTCAAACTGAGGGTCATTGTTAAAAACCATAGACATAGGTACCCCGAACCGGGTGATAATGTTCCTCCAAATGAAGGAGATGACATCCTTTGTCTTTATGCCCTTGAACGCCTCTACCTCTACCCATTTGGTGAAGTAATCAACGACAACTAGAATGTACTTCCGTCCGCCTGTTGCAAGCGTATATGGACCCAGAATGTCCATGCCCCATTTGGCGAATGGCACTGGACTGTAGATAGCTGTTAGATCAGTAGCCAGACGGTGTATGAGTTTGCCGAATTTTTGACATTTATTACACTTCTTTACCCTTTCCATGGCATCTGCCTCAAGAGTGGGCCAAAAGTAGCCTTGCCGCCTGGCCCTTTTTGCTAGAGTTCTGCCGCCTATATGTGATGCACAAAAGCCCGAGTGCAGATCCTCTAGAACTTCTTTCCCCCTTTCCGGGGTAACACATTTCAACAACGGCTGGAGGTAACCCTTCCTGAAGAGCTCTCCCTTGTGAATTTCAAAGCTTGCGACACGTTTTTTATTGCAGCCGCTTCTGAGTTTGCATCCGGCAGAGTGCCGTCTGCTAGATAAGCTCGGATGCCATCCATCCAGGTTGAGCTTCGGTTAAGAACTCCAATGGGATCATGTTCAATGCTTCTCTTTTCCATGACTTCCCAAATGACTGGCCTAGGTGTATCACAGGAGGCAGATGATGCCAGTTTAGAGAGTGCATCCGCCTGATTGTTTTCTGACCAGGGCACTTGACTTAGATGAAATTCGTCAAGTGTCCCAACCTCGTCTTTGACAGCCTGAAGATATTTGATCATAGTCGGATGGGTGGCCTCGTAGTCACCATGGTATTGGCTAACAATCAACTGAGAATCAGATCAGGCGTCAACCTTTCTTGCTCCTGCTGCCTTACACATGCGGATACTGGCTAGCAGGGCCTTATATTCCGCCTCATTATTTGAGGCTTGGAATTTGAACCGTAGTGCATATTCATATTTGTCCCCTTCTAGAGACTGGCATATTATCCCTACACCACAGTTGTTCATAGTAGAGCTCCTGTCTACATACACTTTCCAAACCTGATCAAGATTTGAGCCGGCCTTGTCATTTCGACAATGAAGTCGGCAAACGCCTGACCCTTCACTACCTTTGTAGGTTCGAAAGTGATTTCAAGGCTTTGCATTTCAATAGCCCATTTGAGCATCCTACCGAATGACTCTAAAGTTGTTATTGGCCGCTTGAGGGGTTGATTTGTGTAGACCACCACTGGATGAGCCAAGAAGTAGGGTTTCAACTTCTTGATTTCCATGAAAAGGGCAAGGCCAAATTTTTCAACCAAGGGGTACCGCAGTTCAGCATTTCAAAGAACATTGCTAATGAAATAGACCGGGAGCTGAATGTCGTCTCTTTCAGCTAGGAGAACGGCACTAAGGGCATGATCTGAGACGGCAAAGTACATGTAAAGAACCTCCTCGGCTAAGGGGCTAACCAGCCTTGGCAACAAGTGCAAGTGCTCTTTTAATTTCTGAAATGCTGCCTCATTGTTTTCCCCCATTTGAATCCAGTCTTCTTCTTGATTGCTTGGAAGAAATAGAGGCACTTGTCACCTGACCGGCTGAGGAATCTCCCCAATGCCGCAAGGCAACCGGTTAATTTTTGAACCTCTTTGACAGTGCGGGGTAACTTCATATCAATTACCGCCTGTACCTTTTCTGGGTTGGCCTCTATCCCCCTTTGATCAATCAAAAATCCGAGAAACTTCCCAAACTCAACACCAAAGACACACTTCTTGAGATTGAGCATGACCTTGTACCGCCTGAGGGTGGTGAATGTTTCTCGGAGGTCAGCGAGGTGATCCGTCTGTAGCTTAGATTTGATTATCATGTCATCAATATATGCCTCTACATTCCTCCTAATTTGATTAACGAAGACAGTATTAATCATTCGTTGGAAGGTAGCAGGCGTATTCTTCAGCCCAAACGGTATCACCGTATAACAGAATAACCCTTGATCAGTGACGAATGTCGTCTTCTCTTGATCTTTTTTCCATAAGAGTAACTGATGGAAGCCTGAGTAGGCGTCCATGAAGCTCATCAAGGCATGACCGGCTGTTGAGTCAACAAGACTGTCGATCTTTGGAAGTGGATAGCTATCCTTCGGAAATGCCTTGTTCAGATCTGTGTAATCAACACACATGCGCCAAGTACTGTTCGGCTTTTTCACCAGAACAACGTTTGCTACCCAATCCGGATAGTAACATTACAGAATGAACCTGGCATCCATAAGCTTCCTGACCTCGGCGGCAGCCACTTGAGATCTCTCCTCGCCGTGATTTCTTTTCTTTTGCCTAACCGGCTTTTTTTTTTATCCACGGCGAGTTTGTGGACAGCAAGATCCGAGCTGACGCCTGGCATCTCTTCCACTTCAAAGGCAAAGATGTCTTTGAATTCTTTTAGTAGTTGGTGCAAGTCGGCACCCAACTTTGCAAAAGAGGTCGTCCCCACCTTAACAGTTCGCTCCGAACGTGCATCGTCCAAAGGGATGTCAATATGCTCACCAGCCGATTGGAGACGGAGATCATCTGACCGTTCCCCGATTAGTGATTGCTATTGCTTTTCTTTCTTGACGGCCACCAACTGCTCCGCCTTCCTCTTTTTGCCGGCTGCTTTAGGAGCAGGCACGGCTTCCTTGAAGTCATCAAGGTCAATGGGTTCTTCGCCTTGACCGGCTGCAGCCACAGTAGGCCTGACGTCTGAGAGATAACACTCCCTTGCCATCTTCTGATCCCCATTTAGGGAACCCACTGACCCATCATCCCTCTCAAATTCCAGCAGCATGAAGGATGGGATGATGACTGCCTTGGACTCGTTGAGGGTTAGATGGCCCAAAATCATATTGTAGGCGGTCAATTCTTCAACCACCAAAAATTTGAAGACCATGTGGCGTCCTTCCCCCTTTTCTCCTAGCCGGATGGGTAGGTCAATCCTCCCCACCGGATGCACTACCCCCCCCCCCCCCAAAAGAAAAAAAAAAAACCAACTAAGGGTCAGAGACTTTGTACATGTTGTTGGGCTTGTACTTAAGCTTTGCCAAGCACCTGTAGCTAATCAGGTCAGACGAACTCCTAGTTTCTATAAGGATCCGGCCCAGTCTTTGGTTGGACACCTTACATTCAATTACTATGGGGTCATCAAGTGGCCGTCTGACCTTGCCCCGGTCTTTCTCACTGATGATGACCTCTAGAAAGGTGTCTTTTGACGCTTGAACCTCATCAACTGAGTTGACCTCCAGCCTTCTGATGTAGTCCTTGGTGCCCCGGATGGTAGAACCCCTTCCAGGAAAATCGCTTGCTATAGTATAGATCTGCTCTTCATCAGTGTCAGAGCTAATAGCAAGCTGGTCTGACTTTTTGGACGGTTGTCCATTGTTTATTTTGAGGGTCACCCTGGACTTCAGAATGTAGGACTTCAATACCCCTTTGTCAGCCAGACGGTCCAACGACCGCCTGAGGCTATAGAAGTCATTGGTGTCATGGCCTATATCCTCATGGAAGTGACAGTATTTGTCCTTGTCCCGATTTTTGACGGGACTTTTCATTGCAACCGGTTTCTCAATAGTCACTCGGTCTTTGATCTCCATGAGGATGGAGTAACAATCCTTGTTGAACTCGTACTTAGGGACGTACGGTTTCAAATCTATCTTCTTCTTCTGGGATGGCTGACCAGAATTGTCCGCCACCCAGACTTCTTTTCTTTTCTTGCTCTCTTCTTTTTAAGTCGGGTTAGCAGACCAGTTCTCTTTTTTGTCGGACTTTTTAGGGTCCGACGGCTGCTTGATGGCGTAGAGCTCAGTCGCCTGTATATAGGCTTTCGCCTCCATCAGAGCCTCTTGGAGGGTGGCAACCCTCTTCCTGACGAGGTCGAACTTAAAGGTTGACCCGTCCTTCAGACCTTTGAAGAAGTCTGTGTAGGCAACTTTGTTAGACAGCCCTTGAATCCGAATTCTCATCAAATTGAACCGCCTGACGCAGGATCTTAGCCCTTCTCTATCTCCCTGCTGAATAGCTCCCAAATCGAGACTTGTCTTTTTGGCGGGGATGTTCATAGAGAAGTTAGACGCAAATAGTTATGCAAGGTTCTTGAAATTGTTGATGCAACCAGCTGGCAAATTGCCAAACCATCGTTGGGCTATGCCCTTCAATGTCGTCGGGAAGCACCGGCACCAAACGGCATCATCCAACCCCTGTAAATACATGAGGTTGGTGTACGCCATTAGGCGGTCTTCCGGGTTGGTGGTACCGTCATAGGTACCAACCAACACATTCTTAACCTTGGCCGGCTGAGCCGCCTTGGTTATCTCCCTAGAGAACGTCGACGGCTGTTCCCCAAGTTTAGCAGCCGGAGCTGCCAGTCCATTGGCTGGACAATCTGTGACGCCTGACCCCCAAAGAGGGTCGGCTGCATGTATGGTGATTCATATGGCATGTATGGCTGTTGGGAGACATATGGAGCCGGATGGATAATCTGAGGGCTAGTACGTGCGGACAAGCCGCGTGACTGACTCTCTTGGTTCGTTTTCGAATACCTCATCGAAGTATTTTAGAAACTGTCTGGGTAACTCGACGTTGAAGCCGACTCAGACAGTTGTTGACTCTTCTTCTACTGGATTAACATCCGGGCATCAGAATAAGTCTTCTTGGTGCCATCCGGCTGGACATGTCGAATGGCCTTCCTTGTCCCTGTCTTAGGGAATCGGATCTTTGTAAGATCGATCAAGGGCTACTTCCCCTCTTTTGATTTAGGATGCGAAGTCGGCTCTCGATCTCTGACCGGATTGTTAAATTCCTCTCAGAGAGAGAAAGTTTTTTGGCCGACTGACCCCTGTTGGAGCCAACCGTCTTCTTGTCGATCAGGTTCTTTATCTCCTCCTTGAAATTTTTCATGAATTTCATAAGTTTGTCTCGTGTAATTAGAGTCGTGCCTTCTGCCGCTTGTTGCTGTCCAGACAGCAGTCCGGATTTTTTACTAGGACCTGCTTATTCATCGCCCCGTTCCCTTCTTTCTACGGGAAGAGTGTGTCTTGTTCTGAGTGAACCGTCAGCAGTGATGGGCGTGCGAACGGTCGTACATTCCACACTCAATCAAACACATTTATTAACAAACACCTTACAAACCAAGCATAATGACAAGTAAGAGTTCGGTCCACAAGGAACAGGATATGATTGCCAAAGATCTTTACACTTAAGCTAGCTCGAAGTCAATTGGTGAATAGGGGTTCGTCAAGAAGATAAACAAACTATGGTTCTAAATCAATGAATTAAAGATACTAGGGAATGAGATCCGCTCAACCAAGGCAAATAGGCAAACGGGGAGTAAAATAGACAAGATATAGCAAGGACTATATGTAAAATCAACCTCATGCAATTAGAAAACAACTCACACTACTAAACTTAGATTCCTCATTAGTTTAGCAATAGATGATACATAATCAAATTACAATAAGTAATGACGTACTCAATTTACACTTCCATGTCAAATTAGGCATATCATACTATCAAGCTCCTTAGTCAAGGGTAGCTAAACCTATCATGAGGAACTAACAAGCAATCTCATATAATCAATTTAATTGCAATACAAACATCAATGCTTCTCCCACATTTGCATAGTTAACCCAAAAAGGTCGAGCTTCACCCAACCCCTAGCAAGAAAACTACTCACAACTCATGTTTATCAACATGCAATCAAGAATTAGGGTTCTAAATACTTCAATAATTGGAGAAAAGTGGTTAACAATTGAAATAACTATCATCCAATAACAAATTACCAAGAACTAAGAAGATTTAAATAACATGCAAATACCAAATGAAATCTGAAATTAAAAGGAAGAAGGTTGGAGAAATTACTAATTGAAGCTTCAAATGTTGAATACAAATCGCCCAACTTTGAGAATAATTCTTGAATTTCACTAATACAATGATTTGATTTGATGAAAACTAAGCTAAATTAATCCTAAGGAATGTTTCAAACTAAGAGAGGTTTCTGAAAACTAGGCTACTGTCCTCCTTCTCCCGTCTTCTTTTAAACGATCTCAAAAGGACCTTAAATAGTCCGTACAAAATCGGCTGAGATCGGGAAAAGGTCCGACCGAACTATGGGTAAGTTCGGTCGGACTCAGGGTAGGTTCGGTCGAACCATGTGTAGGTTCGGTCGAACCTCCCTAATCCTTGCTTGGTCGAACTTTTGAGGTTCGACCTCTCCTGCAAAATTGCTGAAAACAGGTTTGACACTGCTTTCACTGCACCCTGGAGGTTCGGTCGAACTTTTGAAAAGTTTGACCACACCAAGGTTCGACCGGACCTTTCAGAGGTTCGGCCACACCTCCTCTTGCACTTCCTTTTCTTGCTTCCTCTCCTTCCCTTTTGCCCCTCTTTCCTTTTTCCATGGCTTCCATGCTTGGCCAAGGGGCCTCCCACCGTGCATAGGACTGTCACGAAACCTGCAGAAGATACCAAAGTTCACGAGAGCATGGGGATGATAAAATAATGCATAAAGATTATCAAAATAAGCATTACTTTTCATCAACACAAAAAGAAGCCATAAGAGGATAATGAGGTGGGAAAACCTAAGAAAAATAAGAGGAAAAAGACCTAAATACTACCCCTAAGAGTGACATAAATGTCACTCATCAAACTCCCCCACGCTAAGCCTTTGCTCGCCCTCGAGCAAAGCAAAGGAAAAAGAACAAGGGAGAAAGAATTAGTTATTCAAACATGGAAGGAACAAAAGAAAAACCGAAATTGCTTTTAGCAAAAGCAACAAGCCATTTAAACCCCAAGGTCGCCGATGAGGACGAGTTGTGATCTCGTGAGGGTTTCCAGAGAGCATACCCCACAACTCTTACAAAATTGCGTTCAAGACAAACCAAAAACAAGGGAAAAAGAAACAACAAATCCAACACAAATCATAGCCAAATCGAGCTTTTGGAGATAACAAACATGAATGAGTGTCAAACTTTCTGAGTAGTAGAAGTGAGCATGCAAGGGGATGCCGAAAGTTGATTGAAGGATAAGCTATGCTAAGCATAGAGAACTCAAACATGCACCACTCCCCCTGCATTCCATACAATCTTACCGCGTTCCCTCATCTAGATTCAAATCCTCCCTTGGAGATAGCATCAAGTGACTCCTCGAAGGAGCCGGAACAAAGATAAAACACTGCAAAATAGGGGAACCCGACATCTCACCAAGTCATGCCTTCTCCATATGCTTGAGTTCCAGCTCCCTCCACCGATAAGTGACTCAACCAACCTAGGTCAACAGGGCATTGAAAGGGTTATAACGATGGCTAGGGGGGTAAGGGTGTGGAGGAATTTGGAAATTGGTGCTTAGCCTAACCGTGAAGCAAAGGGTGATCAAGCCTCTTTTTCAAAATCAATCATCAACCAATTTTCAAACTACGTTGCCACAATCTTGAACTATAATGCCAAACACTTTTGAGCTTTCGCTTTCCTCTTACATCTTCATTCATCAACCCTTCGTTTGTCACATTCTCTCTTTTTTTTTTTTTTTTTTTTTTTTTTTTTTTTTTTTAAACCCAGAAAAATAATTTCATTACTTTGTAATATACAAAGTATTGTACTTAACAAAAGTTTTTCTCAACCTTGATAAAAGCCATGATTATTAATCTGACATAATCTAGTCTTGTGCTTGACTAACCTCGGAAAATTATACTTCGTACATCAAAGGCCGAATTTTTGTTCTTTGCTTTCTTCATATAACTTTGAAGACTATTTTTCTGAAGCTAAGCAACCAAAATTAGCATTCTTCATTGAAACCCAAGTTCTGTGAGCTGCAAATACTAGAGGAGAGAAGCCCGTCAATTAAGAGCATGACAACACTTCAATGGAGAACTCGAAAATTGTTTCAACGGAAAACCAAGGCGGAGAAGGTAACGACGGAGTCAGCAATTTCCGAGCTCTGCCACAACGCCGACACCACTATCACCGATGACGGGATAAATTATCGAGATTTAATCGTATCTACCGTAAATAGCCATAAAATCCTTAACAAACACATGAAGATAATCGTATAAATGAATAAGTTCTACAATTAGATTGTAGAACGCCGAAAAAATTCAATTGATAGATAGAGAAATTAATACTAGAGGAGAATAAATAATCAATACAAATTTTCGATATATCCAATAAATTAAAATTGTGTTTTTCTATTGCTAAAATCAAATGAAAATGGAGTATGTATATGCAAGTTGAGCAATACAGCTTGAGGAAGATGAAATAGGAGGCGGCAGGCGGGTTGGAAGGGTCTACCGAAGTGTGAGGAGGATCCGGGAGGACACACCATTCTTCTCCATTATCTACCAAGAGGATAAATTTGCGATTCTGGGTGGAGTAGTTGATGAAGCGTTGGTTGCGGAGAGCAACAATAGAAAGAGCATAAGGAGGGTAGCCCACGGCCTCTTCTTCTTTGTTTTGGAGCACATGGGGGAGCAAATCAATTTGGTCCTTGTAAGCTCCACAATTCAAAGAAAGGGCAATGAGGGTGATCATGCCCCCCATGTGTATCTCATCACCAAGCCGCCCATCTCGAGTGTCCAACAATCTCGAGATAAAAGTGGTGGAGCATTTGAACTTTAAACGCTGAGGATTGTCGGCCAAGAAAAGGCAAGCTACCTCATCTTTCACCATAGAGCCGAGGTTTGCCTTGAAGAATACGGCATACTGAAGGAGCCGGGCAAAGTATCTCAAAGCAATATGGATGATGTTGTTGACCTTTGCGGTGTTAGTGCGAAAGATGGGCTTGGTGGAGATGCTCTGCCACCATTCTTGTTCATTATAGGGAATGCGACACATTGAGGTCATATCGGAAGGCCGATGCATCCCGGTTGCTTGCCAATGGAAGATATCATTGAGCTCACTCTCGGATAGGGAATGGTCTTCGTTGAACATACGAAAGTGAAGAATAATTTGAGATTTATTCCCTTCATCATCTTCTTCAATGACTTCCTTGCGGAGGGAAGCAAGGAACTCCAATGTGACGCGCTCATAGGTGTGAGCGTGGAGGTCAATGAACTCGCCCCAACCAAAGTTTTGTGCGAGCCGGACTACTTCATCCATGATGCCAAGCTTTCTTAAGGTGTTCCCGCAGAAGAACCTTGTAGAACGAATGGGACGGTCTATGAGGGTTTTATAGACATCCCAAAAGTGTTTGTTTGGAGCGATGATGCCATGATCATAGATGCCGGGAGGAGGAGGAAAATTTGACGATGAAGATTCACCCGTCCTCTTCCTCTTGGACTTGCTTTTGCCAAAAAGATGCATTGTGAATCTACAAAAATCGCCAAGAATTAACATTAGGAAGATTCAAGCCAAAAGGGGGCACAAGAAGCTCGTCGAGATTGAAAGTGTGTGCAATGAGAGTAAAAGCCATGAGTTGTGAAATAGATGTAGACGGTAGCAACAATACAATTCAAGGCATTAATGGACACTTATAAACCAAGGCATGAGCTAAAAATCCTATGGCAATCGAATGCAAATCCTAAGAAAACCTAGGCAAAAATGGGCATGACGTCCCCTAAAATTCATGAAATCCACTCAAAACTCATCGAAATCAAACCGAGAACAATGAGTAATAGTCACAAAATTCCATCCAACTCAAGAATTTCTCAATCAAAATGTAGCATGAACAACCTAGTGAAAGATTAACACATTCAAGCAAACAAATTGAAATCATGAAAACCCAAGTCATACATGCATATTCATCATGAAACAAGTTCTACTAACAACAACCAACCAATTACAACAAGGAAATCCCAATAACCATTTAAATCAAACAAGCCATGACTAACAATATCAATTGTACCACATATCATACTTGAACATGTAAAACATGGTAAAACAAAGAGAAATTGAAGAAATGAGCTTGCAAAAGTTAGAATAACCATACCACAATTGATTGGAAGTAAGTAGAAATCAAGAAGTTTCAAGTCACTCAAACCCTAGAAATTGGGGAAAATTTAAGGAGTGATTTTTATGGGAGATTTTAGGAATTGAGTAGTGGATGTAAATGAAGTGAGGAGGGAAAAAGATAGGAGTGATTTTTATGGAGATTTGAGGTTGAAGGAGGGGTGACTATGGAGTATTAGGGTGAGAAGGAGAAGAAAAGGGAGAGGGAGAGCCGAATGTAAGAAGTAAGAGTGAGAAAGCAGCGGCTTAAGTCTATTAAATCTGGGCAAGATCGAAAAAGGTTCGGTCGGACCTTATGAGGTTCGGTCGGACCATAATAAGTTCGACCAAACTTTTTAAAAGTTCGACCGAACTTTTGGATTTTCCAGAAACTGCCAGAATTCAGCCTAATTTGATTTCCAGAACAGGAGCGGCCGAACTTTCTGAAGGTTTGGTCGGACCAGCATAGGTTCGACCAAACTTATGAAAAGTTCGGTCGAACTCTTTGATTTTCCAGAATTCGACAGTTTTTAGCCCATTTTGAGTTCTAGGGGAGGAGCGGCCGAACTCTTGGGTGGTTCGGTCAAACTTTTGCAAAGTTCGGCCGAACCTTGCTGCAGTTTGGTCGAACACCCCTAAATCCCTCTATCTGAAAATTTGCACAAAACTTCCCCTCAAGACACACTAAAATACAACACAATCATGCCTAAGGTATATGGAAAATGCATTCCTTTTTAAGGCAAGACAAACAAGAATACCAACACAAACCAAATACACGCAAAACCATCAATCCAAAGTTGTGAAAGAAGAAAAGAAAACATCAAGCAAATAGAATAAAGGAGGGTTAGAAACTCGGGTTGCCTCCCGGAAGCGCTTCTTTAACGTCACTAGCTTGACGTACTTCACACATTCAAGAGATGAGACTGCATTGCATTGACTCAATCAAACCAACATGAGCATCCTCATAATAAAGCTTGAGGCGATGCCCATTGACCTTGAACGACCTCGATCCATCCAAATCATTTAGCTCAACTGCTCCATGGGGGAACACCTCCTTAACGGTGAATGGACCACTCCACCTTGACATGAGCTTTCTGGGAAACAGTTTCATCCTTGAATTGTAAAGCAACACCTTATCTCCAACATTGAAGGTCTTCTTTTCAATTTGCCGGTCGTGCCACTCCTTTGACCGGGTTTTGTACAAGCTTGCACAATCATAAGCATCCATCCGTAGTTCCTCTAACTCATGCAAGTCTAGCCACCTTTGTTCACCCGCACTCGCCAAATCAAAGTTGATCTTTTTGATAGCCCATTGAGCACGGTGTTCAAGTTCAACCGGAAGGTGACAAGACTTACCATATACAAGCCGGTAGGGGGTAGTGCCGATGGGGGTTTTGAAAGCGGTTCTATAGGCCCAAAGGGCATCATCTAGCTTGTCCGACCAATCTCCTATTCCTAGCCACTGTTTTCTCAAGAATTACCTTGATTTGGCGATTGGAAACCTCCGCTTGCCCACTTGTTTGTGGGTGATAAGTCGTGCCAAAGCGTTGATGGACCCCATTCTTTCTCAGCATCTTTTGAAACACATTATGAATAAAATGAGAACCATTATCGCTAACCACTGCTCTAGGGATCCCAAATCTTGGAAATATCACCTTTTTGAACATCTTCATCACTACCTTGTGGTCATTAGTTGGGGAGGCAATGGCTTCAACCCATTTAGAAACATAATCAACCGCCACAAGGATGTATTGATTTCCATTAGATGAGGGAAAAGGTCACATGAAATCAATGCCCCACACATCAAACACCTCAAGTTCAAGAATCGGTTGTTGAGGCATTTCATTTCTCTTCGAAACATTACCGGTTCTTTGGCAAGAGTCACATGTTTTCACAAATCCCCATGAATCTTTGAAGATTTGAGGCCACCATAACCCTCTTTGTAATACTTTGAAGGCTGTTTTGTTGGCACCCATGTGCCCTCCACAAGGATCGGAGTGGCACATCTTCAAAACGCTCTTCACTTCATCATTTGGCACACATCTACATATGGGATGATCCGATCCTTTTCAAAAGAGGAGTAAACCATCTACTCCTCTTTTGAAAAGGATCGGATCATCCCATATGTAATGCCTTGCTTCCCTTTTCAACTTCTTCTTCTAGTTCCTTGAAGCATTTGGGGGAAACTCCCCACAAGCCAAATAGTTCACCAAATCCGCAAACCAAGGAAGATCTTTCTCGGCCAACAAGTAAAGCACATCATCTTTTAACTCATCACAAATTGGGACCCCATCGTCATTATCTTGCACGTTCTCTAACCGGGATAGATGATCCGCAACCACATTTTCGGCCCCCTTTTTGTCCCGAATCTCTACATCGAATTGTTGAAGTGATAGCACCCAACGAAGAAGACGAGGCTTGGACTCTTTCTTTGCCACAAGGTACCTAATAGCCGCATGATCAGTGTAGACAATAGTTTTGGAACCAATGAGGTAGTTCCAAAACTTCTCAAAAGCATGAACCACGGCAAGAAATTCTTTCTCTATTGTGGTGTAGTTCCGTTGAGCTTCATTCAAGGTCTTAGACATGTAGTAAATCACGTGAAGCCTCTTCTCTACCCTTTGCCCCAATACACCTCCAATCGCAACATCACTTGCATCGCACATAAGCTCAAATGGCAAATCCCATCTTGGCCCTTGCACAATTGGAGTTGAGATTAAAGCCTCCTTTAATTTGTTGAAAGCTTGGAGACACTCTTCATCAAAAATAAAGATGGCATCTTTTTGAAGAAGAGCATTTAGGGGTCTAGCAATTTGTGAGAAATCCTTGATGAATCTCCTATAGAACCCGGCATGCCCCAAAAATGACCTTACTCCTCTCACATTGATTTGTGGGGGAAGCTTTTCTATCACTTCAACTTTGGCCTTGTCAACCTCAATCCCTTTGTTTGAAATCTTGTGACCAAGGACAATTCCCTCTTCCACCATAAAGTGGCATTTCTCCCAATTCAAAACCAAATTGACCTTCTCACATCTTGTCAAGCACCTGCCCAAGTTGGACAAACAATCCTCGAACGAAAGGCCCCCTACCGAGAAATCATCCATGAAAACTTCCATTTCGGCTTCAAGCATGTCCCCAAAAATACTCATCATGCATCTTTGGAAGGTTGTCGGTGCGTTGCAAAGCCCGAAGGGCATCCTCCTGTATGCAAAGGTTCCATAGGGACAAGTAAAAGTTGTTTTCTCTTGGTCATCCGGGTTTATAGGGATTTGAAAGAAACCCGAATAACCATCAAGAAAGCAATAATACTTGTGCTTGGTTAGTCTTTCAAGCATTTGGTCGATAAAAGGGAGAGGAAAATGATCCTTGTTGGTGGATGCATTTAGACGTCTATAGTCTATGCACATCCTCCAACCAGTCACCGTTCTAGTTGAAATGAGATTACCATTCTCATTTTCAACTACGGTCATTCCTCCCTTTTTAGGGACCACATGAACGGGGGAAACCCATCTAGAACTCGAAATGGGGAAGATGATGCCGGCATCAAGGAGTTTGGTGATTTCCTTCTTCACCACCTCCCCCATTTGAGGATTGAGTTTCCTTTGCCTCTCAATGGAAGGCTTAGCACCCTCCTCAAGTGTTATGTGGTGCATACATAAAGCGGGGCTAATACCTTTGAGGTTATCTATGGTATAGCCTAAAGCACCTTGGTGATCTCTCAAAACACCACATAACATTTGAGTTTGGCACTCGTTCAAAGAAGAATTCACAATAACCGGAAAAGTTGAATTGGGGCCCAGAAACTCATACCTTAGGTGTGATGGTAGAGGTTTCAACTCTAACATTGGAACACCCTTACCTTCTGTTGAGATAGCTACTTCTAATGCATCATGTGTTGTGATTCCCATGCACACTTGCTCATTGCTTGATTCCGTACTTCCTTCAAGCATCTCTTCATACAATGCCATCTCTTTGCTTTGGTCACCTATCTTTTCCTTGTTCAAAAGGACATTCTCAAGGGCATCGTTAGTAGTGAGCAAGTGCTCATGCATAGAAGTTACAATAGAATCAATAGTATCAATCATCATGCAATTATCAAGACTAGAGCTTGGATATTTCATGCTCTCATTCAAATCAAATTCTATCACCTCATCTCCTACTTTTAGTGAAATTTTAGCACTTTGAACATCTATTAAAGCACCCGAAGTAGCAAGAAAAGGTCTTCCTAGAATTATTGGAATGTTAACATCTTCATCCATCTCTAACACAACAAAATCCACCGGGATTACAAACTTCCCCACCCTTAGAGGAACATCCTCTACCTTACCCTTTGGGAATTTAATAGAGCGATCGACCAATTGAAGGGTGATGTTGGTGGGTAGAAGTTCCCCTATCCCAAGTCTTTGGTATACCGAGTATGGCATTAGACTAACACTAGCCCCTAGGTCACACAAAGCATTATCAATTTGCATCTTGTATATTGCACATGGGATAGAAAAGTTACCGGGATCTTTTAACTTTGGTGGCATCTTATTCATGATAATAGCACTACAATTCTCGGTGAGATTCACCGTTTCCACCACATCACACTTTCTCCTTCCACTCAAAATATCTTTTAAAAACCTAGCATAGTTAGGCATTTGCTTGATAGCATCGGTAAAAGGGATTGAAAGGTGAATTTGCTTCAGTGTTTCAAGGAATTTTCCGAATTGCACATCTAATTTGTGTCTCACAAATTTATGGGGATATGGAAGTCTTTGCAATTGTTTGGTTTCTTTTTCACTCTCTTTTTCTCTTCTCTCTTTCTCAAATTCTTTTTCTTTCTCACATTCTTTCTCCTTTTCATTCTCATGGTTTTGCTCTCTCTCTTGTTCAAAATCGCTTTTAAAGGGAGGCTCACTCATGTTCACTTTCTCATTGTTTTCCTTAGGGACTCTCTCTTCCAACACTTTCCCACTCCTAGTTGATATAGCATTCACCGGTTTCTTGGGGTCAAGTCCTTGGGGTGGAAGTTTAGAAGTGCTAGCACCCTCTTTTAAAGCATTGGCCAATTGAGAAATTTGTGTTTCAAGCATTTTGTTATGGGTCATTACTTCACTAAATTTCTTTTCACTTGAGGCCATGAAAGAATTGAACATTTTAGTTTGATTTTCCATCATTTCCTCCAAGCTAGACCTACTATGTGGTGCTTGTGCATAGTGGTTGTCTTGGGAAGCCCTATTACCTCTAGCATTCGAATTGGACGTATTTTGATTAGAAGAAACTCTATTATTATTGTTGTTCCAATTGTTCCGATTATTAGAGTTTCCCCCTTGGTGAAATTGCCCTTGATTCCCATAGTTTCCTTGATTATTATGATTATGGTTACCATAACCACCTTGTTGGTTGTAGTTACCTTGGGGATTTTGGTCCCTTTGGTTCCTACTTCCCCATTGATTTTGATTATGGTAATCGTAATCATTTCCTCTTTGGTTATAGGAATTCCCCCCTTGTTCTCTTCTATTTGGTGGTAAGTATCTTTGATTGTCATTCCTATGTCTATTATCATAAGACAAGGCATTGACTTGTTCATTTTCATTTTCATTACCATCTTCGTATTGGGGTTGGGGTTGGAAATCATAATTACAAGAAGAGGTATCATGGTCATAAGACCCACAATTTTCACAAAACAAACATCGATGAGTCATGTTATTAGAAGTAGAGGGAGAAGAGTTAGAATTCATACCTCTCCCCTTAGATTGGGAGGGATGCTCTTGTGTTGAACTAGAGGTCTCTAGTTTTGCCTTAATGGACGTCATCTCCTTTCCAAGGTTGGCGATTTGGGAGGTCAAATTGTTGATGGCATTAAGATGATCAACGGAGTAAACCGCATTTCCTCCCTTGTTTAGAGAATCTCTCTCTCCTTCTTGCCAATCCATGTGGTGCCTCACCACATCCTCAATTATCTCTATGACTTGCTCCTCCGTCTTGTTCATAATCGGGCCACCCGCTCCTGCATCCAAGCTAGTCTTTCCTTGTGGGCTCAAGCCCCCATAGAAAATTTGAAGCACTTGGTATGACGGAATTCCATGATGAGGGCACTCCCTTTGATATTCCTTGTATCGTTCCCATGCTTCATAAATGGTTTCACTAGCTTTTTGACGGAAACCTTGGATCAAAGCTCTTGCCTCGGCCGTCTTCTTTTGGGAATAGAATCTTCCTAAGAAAGCCGTGGTGACCTCGTCCCAAGTTCTCAAGGAGTTAGGCCTCACCTCCTTCTCAAGCCATTCAAGAGCTCTTCCTATCAAAGAAAAAGGAAACAACTTTAGTCTCACAAACTCTTGAGTTACCCCATTTACCTTGATCGTGTTACAATATTTTTCGAACTCGTTCAAGTGTGCAAGAGGGCTCTCATGTTTTTCTCCCACTATATTGCCTCCTTTCAATCAAATTAATCATTGCGGGCCGAATCTCGAAGTCATTGGCTTGAGTAACGGGTGGAGCAATGCCGCTTGAAGCTCTATAAGCTCCCGGAGTTCCCAACTCCTTTAAAGGTCTTTGAGGTGGTGGTTCCGCGTCACCCATTTGATCTCGATCCTCCTCGAAATTGGTCTCTCTAGCTGGGGGAGTAGTAAACGGCCTAGAACCGGCTCTTTTTCTCCTTCTATAAGTTTGCTCAATCTCGGGATCGTAAGGTACCAAGATCCTGTTATGAGTTCTGCGCATACACTCTCAACAAACGCAATTAGTACCAAGGCTACAAGTGTAGCCAAAAAGAGACAATCTTTTTGAAATTTTTTTTTATGGTGAACTAGACTCAAGTAATCAATGAGCTATCAACAACACCGTTCCCCGGCAACGGCGCCATTTTTGATGGGCGTGCGAACGGTCGTACATTCCACACTCAATCAAACACATTTATTAACAAACACCTTACAAACCAAGCATAATGACAAGTAAGAGTTCGGTCCATAAGGAACAGGATATGATTGCCAAAGATCTTTACACTTAAGCTAGCTCGAAGTCAATTGGTGAATAGGGGTTCGTCAAGAAGATAAACAAACTATGGTTCTAAATCAATGAATTAAAGATACTAGGGAATGAGATCCGCTCAACCAAGGCAAATAGGCAAACGGGGAGTAAAATAGACAAGATATAGCAAGGACTATATGTAAAATCAACCTCATGCAATTAGAAAACAACTCACACTACTAAACTTAGATTCCTCATTAGTTTAGCAATAGATGATACATAATCAAATTACAATAAGTAATGACGTACTCAATTTACACTTCCATGTCAAATTAGGCATATCATACTATCAAGCTCCTTAGTCAAGGGTAGCTAAACCTATCATGAGGAACTAACAAGCAATCTCATATAATCAATTTAATTGCAATACAAACATCAATGCTTCTCCCACATTTGCATAGTTAACCCAAAAAGGTCGAGCTTCACCCAACCCCTAGCAAGAAAACTACTCACAACTCATGTTTATCAACATGCAATCAAGAATTAGGGTTCTAAATACTTCAATAATTGGGGAAAAGTGGTTAACAATTGAAATAACTATCATCCAATAACAAATTACCAAGAACTAAGAAGATTTAAATAACATGCAAATACCAAATGAATTCTGAAATTAAAAGGAAGAAGGTTGGAGAAATTACTAATTGAAGCTTCAAATGTTGAATACAAATCGCCCAACTTTGAGAATAATTCTTGAATTTCACTAATACAATGATTTGATTTTATGAAAACTAAGCTAAATTAATCCTAAGGAATGTTTCAAACTAAGAGAGGTTTCTGAAAACTAGGCTACTGTCCTCCTTCTCCCGTCTTCTTTTAAACGATCTCAAAAGGACCTTAAATAGTCCGTACAAAATCGGCTGAGATCGGGAAAAGGTCCGACCGAACTATGGGTAAGTTCGGTCGGACTCAGGGTAGGTTCGGTCGAACCATGTGTAGGTTCGGTCGAACCTCCCTGATCCTTGCTTGGTCGAACTTTTGAGGTTCGACCTCTCCTGCAAAATTGCTGAAAACAGGTTTGACACTGCCTTCACTGCACCCTGGAGGTTCGGTCGAACTTTTGAAAAGTTTGACCACACCAAGGTTCGACCGGACCTTTCAGAGGTTCGGCCACACCTCCTCTTGCACTTCCTTTTCTTGCTTCCTCTCCTTCCCTTTTGCCCCTCTTTCCTTTTTCCATGGCTTCCATGCTTGGCCAAGGGGCCTCCCACCGTGCATAGGACTGTCACGGAACCTGCAGAAGATACCAAAGTTCACGAGAGCATGGGGATGATAAAATAATGCATAAAGATTATCAAAATAAGCATTACTTTTCATCAACACAAAAAGAAGCCATAAGAGGATAATGAGGTGGGAAAACCTAAGAAAAATAAGAGGAAAAAGACTTAAATACTACCCCTAAGAGTGACATAAATGTCACTCATCAAGCAGCCACATATGTTTTGACTTTAAAGTCGTCATCAGTGTCATGGTCCGAATAGACCTCAAATCCGGTCGTAGGCCGTTTCTCATTAGGAAGACGATGCCAAATGTTCGGGGGTTTCTGTGTCCCTCGGGAGAGTTACATCACCAACACTGGACTCCGGACGCCTGTCCCTGCAAAACAGCGGAGACTCCAGTTGGGTGGAGTTCCGCCTCCGACGATCAAGTTAGAACGTGTTCGGAAGATAAAAAGTGTGAAATGTAAAGTGGGATCAGGTTTCTCTATGGTGAGAGATGATCATCCGGTTCTCATAGACAGCCTCAATATCTGAGTATTTACTCTCGTAATTTGTGTGGATTGAATGTATTCCCTCCCGTTCCCTAGGTGGGAACATCTCCCTTTTATAGGCTCTCGAAGTGTGTGCCCAGTCCTAGGTTACGGAAACCTAGGACTGATTAGGCTGCCTAGGAGTTTGGGCCCTTGAAAGCCGCCTTTTCTAGTTGGATATCTGTCTGCCACATGTAGTGCCCTGATTGGTCCACTTTGGACTCCTCCCTGGGTGACACGTGGCAGACTCTAGTTGGTCCACGTGGCGGGGTAAAAATCCCCTAATCACGTGTCATGCAAAGTAATTTTACTACATTTAATAAAAAATAAATTAAAAGGCTATATTAATAATATGTACAAAATACATATGTAACATTTTTTTTCTTCTTATTTTTTCATATAATGAAATAGAACACGGAATATAATAATAATAATAATAACAACAACAACAACAACAATAATAATATTTTTATTATTATTATTATTGTTGTTGTTGTTGTTGTTGTTGTTGTTGTTGTTGTTGTTGTTGTTGTTGTTGTTGTTGTTGTTGTTATTATTATTATTATTATTATTATTATTATTATTATTATTATTATTATAGAAAAATAATAAAAACTTACAAAATCAATCGATTAACAAGAAATTAGTGGGGAGCCGAGATACAATCTGGGACCCCACCCCTCTAGCTATAGCGAATCCGATCCTATTGAAGATGTGAGCAACTGCATGAGCACCAATATCTAGAGTCCTAGCGAACGCCTGAACCCGCTTCAGCAACGCAAAACATCATTCTCTAATTCCCCCAATGAAGAAAAGTAGAAAGGGAAAAAACCATAACCAATAGCCCTCCAACGCGCCCCATACTTGTCCTGCTTCCGCTGAGCCACAGCCGACACAACACGACCAGGAATGAAGTCAGACAACCCAAATTGTGCCAAAGGAGAAGACCCCGTCAAGTCAACACATACATCAAAGCCTCTGTCCCAGAAATAAAGCAACACATCCGCTGGTCAAAGTGCCCCGTCGTTCCCTCTAGTCAACCCAACGTTAACCTCCTCTCTTGCAGAAATCCCAGACCGAAAACAAATATCAACTAGGATATCACGAGCAACGTTGTGGCGATGTTTAATATTACTATTACTATTACTATTACTATTACTATTACTATTACTATTACTATTACTATTACTATTACTATTACTATTACTATTACTATTATTATTATTATTATTTTGGAACGGGTTGGTCGAACCTGTTGTGGGTATCAATTCGGCCCTTGAACCGGTGCCAATTTTACTAAATGGGCGTTGATTCAAAATCGGTGCAAAAAAAAAAAGGGGGCAAGCCCTTGGATACCTGCGGATCAAACTAGTGCCCATAGGGGGTATTGAACTGGAGTCCATTTAGCGTTTTTAACTAGTATGAGAATATTATAAGAGCTATGTAAGAGATTAACACTATGTTTGGATAACACTAGTGAAAGGAAAGGGAGGGGAAGGAAAAAGAGGGAGGGGAAAGGGAGGTGAGGGGAGGGAGGAGGTGACCTTCCATTTTCCCTCCAAATCTTTCCAACAATGGAAGGATTTGATTTATAGGGGAAGGAAAATGGATCCTTCCAATTCCCTTCCGTTCTTTCCTTACATTAGGTATCCAAACAAAGGATGATGCATCGTTTCTTTTCTCTTCTCCTCCTTTCCTTTCATTTCTCTCTATCCAAACATAGTGTAAGTGTTTGGGGTTAATATTGGATACCTGATTATGGTGAAATTTGGACTATTTATACCGTAGAGGTGATAAAAAAAATCAGGCCGAGCCTTAACATCATATCTGGTGCCTAAACCTGAAAAAAGTAGCAGGCTTTTCGAGCTTTCGAGCCAGGTTCGAGTTTTTAACTAAAAATGTGTTTTCAGGCTTGCCCAAACCCAGACTATCGGGACGGAAAGATATTGATCACCTCTACTATGGGGTAGTAAATAGTGTGGGGCCCTTGAAACACGTGTCGCATTATGAACTATACATGGTCTCTGGACTGCAATAAGGGTGCAGCTAAAATAGCTACACCACGCCCTATAAAATGAACATAAAGTAAAAAAATATGAACACTAAAAAAAATATGAACATTTAGTAATAAAAAATAAACACGTTAAAAAAAAAGTGAACATTTATATAGTACTAAAAAGTGAACATATTAACAAAAAATGATCATTTAGTATTAGAAATGAACATGATTATCATATAATCTAAAATACGACCTTCAAAATGCATGTAGTAAAAAAAAATTATGAACACTTACTAAAAATAATTATCAACATTTAGTAATGAAAAATAAACCCGTAAAAAAATGAACATTTAATAATAAAAAGTGAACACGTAAAGGAAAAAAAAATTAGTTCATTAAAAATGAACATTTATCATACAATCATAGAATAGTTGGACCATACCTAATATAATGAGAATTTTATAAAAAAATATATGTCAACATTTCATAAAAATATATGAACACATTAAATAAAATGAACATTTAGTATACAAAAATAAACACGTCAAAAATTGAACACGTCAAAAAAAATTATGAACATTTTATGTATTAAAAATGAACCTGATTTTTAGGTTCAAATTCTTTGTATATAATTATTAACGAGCGAAAAATAAAGTTAAATTAAATCATTAAAATATGTTCATTTTATAAGTACTAAATGCTAATTTTAGTGTACTAAATGTTCATTTTGAACAAAATGTTCAAGTTTAAAGTACTATGTGATTATTATTTTATTATTATTTTTTTAATTTTTTTTAACAGAAATTATACACAAGTTTGATTGTAATTATTTTAACTCAAAAAAATTTGAATTACCACCTCAAACCTAATTTTGGTTCATCATAGAGACAATAATTATCGATCTATAACATAATAATTAGGAATTACAAATGCAAACTTGATAGAAATTAACAATTTTATGACATTCACATATTTATAAACAAAAAAAATACTCAAAAATTACTTCAAGATTCCAATCGCGATGAAGATGATGACAATGGAGGATGTTACAATGGTGACGAATTGGAGAATATCCAAAGTAGAAGGACAAAGAAGTTTAAAAGTTGAAGAAAAGTGAGATAAGAAAGAAAACTAACTTTTAAGGAAAGGAAAACAAAAAGAAGGAGAGAGAAAATTTCGAATTGAGCTGAAAATAGAGGAGAAAGAAAATTAGTAGATGTAAAAAAGAAGAAAAGAGAGAGTTGAGATATAAGGAATAAGGAAAAAAAAATGTATGTTCAAATTTGAACTACTATATGTTCATATGTGTCTATTGTAACTAGCTTAGCTGCACAAGCATATAGCTAAGAGTTTGCGTATAGACTATTTTGCTTGTATTAGACATGATTTAAGCATATTGGGCTTGGGTCCAATTACAAAATAAGATCCAAAGTGGATGACCATTTTGATACCTAAACACGGTTAATATTCAGCACGCTTCTTTTAGCATATATGTTTAGTGTTGGATCAAAATTAATACTAACAACTTACTCAGCATTTTGCATCCATTCTTAAAACTCTAACCTTGCTCCCCTACCCCTAGAAATTTAATCCGTAAATTGATAGATAAATTGAGCTCTAATAAGGTCAATGAAATCCTCCTTTTTTTTTCTCTCTGAGCAGAGTACTAATAACAAAAAATGTGTTAGGGTTGGTGAGTGCACAGCGAAGTAAATTAAAAATGTAGAGATTGATAAAATTATTAAGAGAATGATAAAGGCAAGAAAAGTAGTACAAAAATGAACACACAATATTTAACGTGGGAAAAATTATCCAAAAAAACCCCACGAACGACGAGCACCGAAATAAGTTATTATATGAAAATAGGAGAGTATAATAACCCTTGAAAGGATGAGTAGTACAAGAGAGCTCTCACTATAAGAACTCACAAAGGAGTAGTGCAGAAATAGGAATAGTGGATTTGTAGAGAGGTCTATAGTACAATGAGGTGTAGTATGTAGGAAGGCTAGTGTGTAAGGTATGGCTTCTTATGTGTGTGTATGTCTTGAATGCCCATGACTCATATTTATAGTAGTCGATGGAGCTTAGAAGAAATGGCTGAAATATTCTAGAAATTCCTCCATCATTCTTGTAACAATGATGTTCTAGAAATTTCATGAACCATGTATTATATTCTAATTGCTTCTAATGTCAATAATGCTCTAAAACATTTGAGTAAGTTATTATTCTAGAGAATTCATGAGCAAGTAATGACCTTGCTTGATCATTTCGAAAGCTTCTAGAATATCCACAACACTCCACCAAATTAAAATAATGGGTCTAGTAAATTTGGCCCATACCCAACAAAATGAGAAGCTTATAAAAACATAAATAGTAAGTGAATTCCTTCATAGCTCAATGTAACGCTAGTATATTACACAGACAGGCATTCATATTTAATCAGTAAATGAAAAAAGAATGAACAAAAAGTAAAGATGTGACGTATACACTCTACTACAGGCGGCTTCCAACAAAAATAATTTATATGGTTGTAGCAGGGTTTTTAAAACTATAATCTATGTCTTTCATGGACTCACAGTGAAGTTGACGCGTAAAATCATTGGTAGTGTCCAGAAAATATAGCACAAAGGTTATTAAGCAACAACAACCGAACATAGGGATGGGTCCAAAGATCCATAGGAAGAGGGGGAAGGATAAGTAGAAGGCTCGCAAGCCAAGAGTCCAGAAAAAACTCCCTCTGTTCAAGCTTCGAGCAGCATATTCCATAGCTTCTCTTTTGCCTTGTGATGTAGGTAAGGTAGCCAAGAAACTCACATGCGCGTAATATCTAAGTGACTGGACATTGCAGAGAAAGGCTACAAGGAAACAAATGATGAGTGCAAAATACTTGACTGCTGACATGATCTGGCTCTTGTTGCCGAATACTAGTCTGGAGGATGCATTCGTAACTGTTGAGGTGCTGCTCACAAAGACGCCGATGACTGAGCTCAGAGTAATAGCTGTAGTTGCCAATAGGGTTGATGCCATCATATTGTTGCGAAATGTTTGAACCATTAAAACACCATTTTTTACGGGATCCTAGAAGCAAAACCATTGTATTCAACCACCAGAAAGTATATTCCCCATAATACTATCATCACTGCACATTCAATTCATGCAGAGAACCATACACACAGACAGCTACAAACAGTACTATAATAAGTTCAGTTTACAGTTTATATTGTCTTCATCAGATATATCACAACTTGTTCCTGCCATATGATACGTTGTTGAATTAATGTCGTAATTTTTCCCTGTTTCAGAAAATAATATAAATTCCCTAACACTTACAATTTTAGGCTCCTACTTCTTTCAATATTAGCTAGGCAAGTTGATCGGTATATTAATAATCGACAATGACTGCAAAAGATGAAAAACCCAAACCAATATATCTGACTATCTAAGCTTCCTCTTATTAAACAAAATGTTTTCTAATATTCCATATGTTCTTAATTACAATTTAGTAGACATTGTTTTTCGTGAGCTTCATGATGCTCGCAGTAAAAATATCTGATTCCATTTTATGCAGTTTCAGTTGTTTTCCTTGTCATAGGGCCCGTTTGGCAACAATTGATAGCTGATATCTGTAGCTGATTGTATTAGTTGGTTTTATCTTGAAAGAGAGAACAAGTTAGCAAATATAGTAGATTCAAATAAGCTAGCTTCACCCAAGAACAAAAATTCCGGGCAAACTCACCTTAAAGATACTGTCCTTGGTCCCACAAAATGGCCGGCGCAAGATGGATCAGTATTGGTTGATACAATTGCTTGGTACACTAAGTACTGGATGTTTAGGCACCTAAAGTCATATCTTATCTAAAAAAGTAACTTCTAGCTTCTGCTTAATGTACTAAGCATTGATATTCATCCTTCCCCAAGGATACGAAGATAACTTATATAGAGGAGTTCTATGAAGAGGAAATGAAGGACATCAAAACTTTCATACTGGTTAACCAGGATGCCATCAACAAAGGTGGTATATTCGTTCACGACATCAGAAATAATGAGAACTGCAGCACCCTCTGATGGTTTTGCTAACTGGCATAATGTAGTTTGCTACAAGTTTGCTCGATATTGGAATCAAAATGAATGCAATGGCACATTGGCACCTGAAAAGTTTAATGCTAAGGACATAAGCTTTTGGGATTCACTTGTACAGAATTTAGTGACATTGACAAATTGGAATCCTTCACAGAATATTTCTTTTCCCCACTTATTTCCTTTTCTAGGTTGTACAAACTTTTGTTCGTTTTCAACAAAATCATCTTAGTTTTAATCATCTACCCCCATTCCTTGGACCAAACACCTAGGATATTCCAATTATCAAAGGACAAGAAACCTAAGGAATCCAAGAAAACTTTAGTTCATATTTCTTTTGTAAATGTATTAAATCTTTAATGTCAAAGCTTGTAATTATGCTGTTATGCTTTAGAGAGTTCTGAGTCTGAATTACAGCAGTCCCACACATGCGCACATCAAAGAAGATTAGAGCAGTAGCAGCAGATATAGTACAGCAAGCTAAGAAGATAATTAAGACTAAAGTGAGCATGATAATCCAGAGCTGCATAAACAATCAGCATTCCTCAGGCAACAAATTTGATACAATATAATATAATCAGAGGTTTCATACAGCAGACGCGAGTTGCAATTAACCTGACCTGAGAAAACTATCTTTAATACTAAAAAAAACAATAGCAAGTTTCAGCAGCTCTTCTCTGAATAAACACAGAACCAGTGCTGCAGGAAGGCTATTTTGTCTTTTACCTTACTTATGCTTGATATCATTAAATACTTATTTAGTGATTAATTGTAATTAATTGAAGATTATTGATAAAATCAAATCCTCAAAGAAAAATAATAAGAATATGATAATATTCCTTCTCTTTGCAGCATGACTCACCAATTCACTCATGAATTTATCTTCCAATGAATCCAATCACTATAAATCATTACTCCTTTATTACATATTTACATAGAATTATGACTTAATTGATTTTTTAATACTAAGTCAACCATCTTTTCTTATCACTATCGTACAATACACCTTGATTTTCACAAAAGAATAAAATAAATAAATAAATAATTGTATTATCTTTGAATATACTGTCAGCATATATAAGAATATAACATTATTAAATAAAATAAAAAAAATAAAAAATAAATAAAAAATAAAAAAATACAGCACAAACTATTAATTTTTTTTTTTTTTTTTCAAGGGCGTAACAAAAGAAAAGAAAAGAAAAAGGTTTATTCAAGCTGAAATAGATAATTTAGAACAATATAATTTAAGTGAAATCTCCACATGTGTACATTAAAGGTCTATGTTTCATTAAAAAAAAATAAAAAAAAAATTACTAGTAATTTTCAGATTTAATTAATTTTAATAAGGTGAATGAACAGTCACATACTATAAATTCAACAATGCCAACCAAAAATTTACACTTGTCATAAAATCGTAATAAACAAATATATGAAAATACTCCTACTGCAGGCAGTAGCATGACTCACCCATGAATCTATCTACCAATCATTAAAAATCAGAACGCCTATGTTACATAGAATCATTTCTTATTTGATTTTTTTTAATACAAAATCAGCAATCTTTGATAATTTGATTACACTATCTTATAATGTACCTTAAAATACAAAACAGAAACAATATACTATTATCTTGGAATATACTGTCAGCATATAAATAATCGCAAAATGTAAAAAAAAAAAAAAAAAAAAAAAACAGAAAAAAAAAAATAAAGCACATTCAATTACGAGTAACAATAAACGATTTATTCAAGTTAGTATCAAATAACTTTGAACAATATAATCGAATTTTCAAAGAAATTCTCTTCGTCTTAATAAGTTCAAATCAAATAATATTGGACGATAAATTTAACAAATATTCAAAACTTAAACAAAAATTAACCAAAATCTGATCATGTAATATAATATTATATTCAAACTTCGAAAATGTAAAAATTGATGATGGTGAAAGGAGAAAGAGAGCTTACTTCCATTAAACAGAATAGCCATTGGGTACGACTCTCAGCGTTAAGGCCGATAACAGTGTTTCGGGGATTACGCTTGATAGTAATGACTAACCAAACGTTATACACAGCAAACACGAACAAACCCAATGAAACTAGCACAAAATCGAGTTGCTTCACTTCCATTTTAGGACGAAAAAAAGACAGATTGAATGGATTGTGTTTCTCTTCAAAAGGTTGAAAAGAAAGCAAGAAAGCTAAATAGAGTTGTCAAATGAAAGAACAGGAAACAAGTGTCTTAACAATGAAAGCAATATCCCGCGGAAAATGATTCCTTTAATAACGGTGTTCGAATACGACGTTTTTTTTTAAATGGCGGAGTAATAAATAAACAAGCATTTTGTTTGATTTCGACAGCTGAGTCCTTTACTAATTACTATTGGACATTTGTTACTTTATTTGGTTATTATAGTGGGATCTCGCTGTTTAATGGAACATGAATGTGATGTTTATTTAAAGTCAAATTCTTACGCTAACAACAATTCGTTTTGCAATTTATGACTAGAAGTCTAGAACTACAATTTATACGCCGTTTCTATTTCATTTGACTACTCAGAGTCACAACCTTTGAGAATTGAGACCCGTAATAAAACACAAATTCCTTAAAAAGGCGAATGTACGTTAATTTATTATAAGACGAATTAAAATTATCATAAAATTATTTAAAGTTACCCTTTATACTACAAAAGTTATTATTTTTTTAATAATAAATTTTATCTTATAAGAACTTATAATGTATTATATTAATCAAATTAGCCTTTATAGTATGTAATTATAAATCTATAAGAAATTACACATTAAAATAAAGTTCAAACCAACGATAAATTAAAAGTACCCTTTAAATGGTCAAAGTTACCATAAAAATAGTTAAAGTTACCATTAAGCTAACCGTCTTACAATCAAATTAACGTACACCCACAATACTCAAGACTTATTGGTGATAAAAAGAACATTGTCAATTTTTAAATCAAAGTGTGAATTCAAGTTCGTTTGGTATCACTTTTGTTTAGGGTAAAAATACCCCCAACACGTGGTCCAATCCTATAGTGACACGTGGCCTAATAGCAATGCGACACATGTCCTAATGGGAAGATGACACATGGCAAATAAGAGCACCTGAATGAGAGAAAGACCTCCTTACATCAGGAGGCCCAAATCTCGGGGAAAGCGCTAGGGAGGGGTGGATTGAGACATCATTTATTGCATAAGCAAAAGAGCTCTAACTTCTCTCTACTTTCTCTCTCTAAAACTTTTCGTTTTTTTATCAGTAACTTGATCATCGGAGGCAAATATTCTGTCAAACGGAATATTCGTTGTTTTGCAGGTGTCCAAGATTGTCAAACTGTGTTCAAGACCTATATCCCGAAGGATTCTAAAAAACCCCCAAAACATTTGGCGCCGTCTTTGGGAATACATGTCTGAAATGGCTAAAGATGGTCAGACACCCGGTCTTGGCCAAGAGGGACATGTAGAGACAATCATTGCTACAATCAACAATAGTGATCCTCTAACCGCTTCATTCCACGAGGCGGAGGATCCCTCTGTAACATCCGGCTCCTTGCAAGCCGCCTTGGACAAGCTCCGAAATGAGCTTGAGGGTAATATACCCTCTTCTTCTAGACAGCCGTCCAGAAGAAAAGGAGAGGGCATCCGGAAAAAACCCTAAGACAAGACAACCAACACTGAAGATGCAGGGAATACCCCGTTCAGAAGACATTAGAGGTCCCCAAGGGTGCCTCGGATGAACTGGTCCAGGCTTCTTGAGAAATCGAAGTCGGTTGGGGGGCCGACCAAGCAGCCTCTAAGGCAGCCAAATGAGCCGTCTAAACACTGGAAGAATGCTAGAGACTACCTTCGGCACAAGCGGCAAGAGTGGGCACAATCCTACTATACGGACACTGCTTCCACTCCTACCATGCCGGATGAAATGTCAAACCATACCCTCTCCAGGCATACCAACTCGGCCAGGACCAGCAGGAGTCAAGCTCACTGTACTACAACTTCTGTTCCTTTAACTCAACCACTTCAGTTTCAAACGCCCCATAACTATGGTGTAATTCCACTGCCTACCCCCCTGTGTATGCGAAGTACGGGCAGTATGGCTGCCGTATGACCAGGCAGCTTACCTGCCGAATCGGCCGCACAACCTCAGCCTATTGATTGGCAAATGTGCTTGTTAAATCTTGGTGAAAAGCCGTCTGCATTTTCTCAAGAAATTCTCAACTCTCATTACCCTCCAAAGGTGAAGAGTGTACTTGTGGGTGCCTACGACGGTACGGGCAACTTGGAAGAGCATATCTTACAAAAATTTGATGTACCTGCAAAACGTGGATGATGCCACTTAGTGTAAATGCTTCCCGGCCACTCTCAAGGGTGTGGCTCAAGATTGGTTCAACAGTCTGCTGGCCGGATGCATCAATTGGTTATTACTACTCTCAATTTGCTGTTTGTCGGAAAATTCTCCTATAACATATCGCCCCGGAAGACTAGTCTTAACTTGGCGGCCATCGTCCAAGGGAAGAAAAAGGGGTTTCCTTCGTACGTCCAAAGATTTACCATGGAGAAAACACAGATTCAGAATCTGCCGGATGAAATGGCCTACTCGGAGTTTCTTCAAGGTTTAAGGCACAATGGTTTCAAGTTTGACTTGATCAGGAAAAAGATTCGTACATACGCCGGCGTTCTGCAGGAGGCCGAATCATACATAGAGTGAAAAGAATGGTGTCCTTCGAACAAGTGTATTATTTAGATAGAGGGTTCGGAATTAATTAGAAAGCTAATTATTCAATGAGGTCAAGTGATCAGAATGCCTAGCTGGAGGCCGCTTCCGATCAATAATATTTATGAATAATTAATATTACAGCTTAATCTTGACTGAACCCTTCGGGTCACACCCAATCGTGTAATCGAACCAAAGCGACGAATTAATCCGAAGGATTAAATGAGTCAATAGAGTTTTTACGAACAAATACGTCGAATTCCAAGCTTAGAGCGTCGAAACCGAGCGTCGTAAGTCGAGTCGAATTTAGGAAACGACGAGACGGAAAAATCAGTCAAACGACAAGTCACAACGTATAGCCCTAGCCTCGGAATGGCTGAGCCATCCGAGGGCTAGGGTAATATGGCTAGCAAAGGCTTCCAGCATGCGAGGCATGGCCGCAAGCCCAACCGCAGCATGCGCGTGCTAGCTTGGGAGCTGCGGCATGCCGAGCTAGCTAGCAGCTAGCATCGCTGGCTAGCTGGCACAGCAGGCCAGCATCGCTTGCGCGCGAGGCATGCTAGCATGCTAGCAGCATCAACCTCGCACCATCGCAAGCAAGGCCACTAGCTGATGCTTGTTGGGCCTTGCGCGAGGAAGCAACAATAGCAGCACGCAAGCTAGGCTTGCGGTAGGCACGCCAAGGAGGTCACAAGCACGCATAGCTTGCTGAGCTGAGCATCCAAGCGTGCGAGGCCAGCTAGCATGCCCAGCCAAGAGGCCAGGCCACCAGCGAGGCAGCCTTGGCACCTAAGGCAGGCCACGCCAGCTGGTGCGCTGCGAGTGGCTAAGAGTGTGTGTGTGGGAGCCATTTGTGGGTTTGCTTGGGGAGCAAGGGGAAGATGGTCCTCCCCTTATGGTCCTCACCTAACCCTTTGCTCTCCTCATGCCACTTGTCGTTTGGTGATTCATTTGGCGTTTTGATTTAATTTTAGAATTAAATTAAATTCTATTTTGCCTTTTTACCAACTATCCCACATTGAAAGATGATGGGATTTCAAGGGTACTCTTCCCTATAAATACCAATCATTTGGCATTTGGGAAAGGCACTTGAGTTGGTGAACTTTAAGGGATCTCCAAAGAAGAGAAAACCTTTGTTCTAATAACTCTTAGTTGTTTTTGGTCTAGCCCCGACTAAGCTTCGGGGTAGGGACCGGTTCGGTTTGGTAGCGAGGGTGTGAGCCGTTAGAGGTTCTCGCACTTGCAAAACTTGAAGCTTTCAAGTCCGAGCTCAAAAGTTGAGCGAAGCAAGCTACAAGGGTGAGCAGTGTCTCTCTTCTGTCTCTTCTCCTATGTTTATTTTTATTTTGCATGCTTTTGTTTATGTTGTAATTATTATGCATGCGATCCGGTTATCGGGTTTTGTTTCTGCGCGGTATTGGACACCACAAAACCTAACATAGAGGAAGCTGATTTCTGTTCGCTCACAAAAGGCAGAAGAGTCAGCCAAGGGCGCCTAGATGAAACCATCTTCTCAGCAAGACTCGGCCGGCAAAAAGAAGGAAGGAGGTAGCAAAAGACAGGAAGTCTGGGTAGCTGATTGCCCACAGACTAAGTCCAAGAAGGCTAAGATATACGAGCCACAGTACGAGTACAATAAAGATTGCTACTCGATTTTGATGGAAATTAAAGACAAGTTAAAGTTTGAGATGCCTCAGCCTTTGAGGGGGTCGGCCCAATACAGAAACAGAACTAAAAACAAGTACTGTCATTATCACAAGGATATAGGGCATGATACGAATGAATGAAATAATCTAAAAAGATTGTTGGATAAGCTAGCTGAGAAGGGCATGTTTAACCCGTACGTTTTGAAGTCCAAGTTCACCAACTCTCAGACAAACAACAAGCCTAAGAAGAAAAAGGAACAGAAGAAAGATGATGAAGATGGAAATAGCACCAACTCAGGGTTTATGGCCATTATTTCAGGCGGCTTTGCTGCAGGTAGTCCAACCATGAAGGGAATCAAACAGGATATCCAGCAATCTAGAAAGGTCATGCATACGAAGGATGTCAAAGATGAGCCATTCCCAGAAGTGATTGTTTGTGAGGTCGACCGAGGCAAGATTAAAACTCCCCATGATGACCCAATGGTGTTCATATTGAAGGTTGCCAATTTGAAGGTTGGACGAGTGTTAATAGACACTGAAAGCTCGTCTGATATTATAAGCTTAGCTTGTTTGAAAAATTTGAAGTTCCCAGAAGATGCACTGAAGGATATCTCCTACCCATTGGTCGGGTTTGGTGGGAACATCATTCATCCAGTTGGCTGAATAGATTTTTCCAGTCCGATTTGGGCCAAAAAGAGAAGGAAGGGACATGGTCGTTTGCTTCTCAGTTATCAAAGAGCTCACAGGCTACAATGTTAAAGAACTCAGCAAAGGCTGTAATTATCCCTCACTTAATGCTGATGAAGATCGAGCAGTTGGACGAGAAGATAGACTCCATTCAAGGAGACCAAGTGATGGCAAAAGACTGTAATCAGCTAGTCGTGAAGCCAACTTCACTCAGACACAAAAGAGCATCCGAGAAAAACTTTAAAGAAGGGTCACTCCAACCATACCAGGTCGGCAAGAAGCATAAGTCGGTCAAGAAAGAGCAAGCGTAGCAGTTAATGACCGTCGGCAAGCAAGAAGAACTGAGGCCGCAGCCGACCGGCGATCATACGGACATAGTGCTTGACCTAGACTAACCTGATCGGACGGTCAAGGTGGGCACTATGGCCATGGGCTTGCTTGGAGATGACTTGGTGAATTTATTAAGAGAATTTAGAGATGTGTCTGCTTTTGAAGTTCATGAGACATCGTGTATTAGTCCACACTTAGCAGTTCATAAGCTGGCTGTGAATCCGGCCTTAAGGCCAGTCCGACAGAAAAAGAGAAATCATAGAGAAGAAAGGAATCAGGTGGCTGCAGCCGCAGTAAAAAAGTTGCTGGACACAAGTTTCATTCGGCAATGTTATTACCCTGATTGGGTGGCCAACGTAGTTCTGGTCAAGAAGCCGAATGGAACTCAACGGATGTGCATAGATTACACTTATCTTAACAAAGAGTGCCCTAAGGATAACTTTTCCTTGCCTAAAATTGACCATCTGGTTGATTCAACAGCCGGGCATGCCCTGATGAGCTTTATGGACGCATACTCCGGCTTCCACCAGATTCTTTTGTGGGAAGAAGATCAAGAGAAAACAACATTTGTGACCGAGCAAGGGCTGTACTGTTACACAGTCATGCCATTCGGCCTGAAGAATTGCCCTACCACATTCTAGAAACTTGTGAATACGGTCTTTAGAGATCAGATCCACCGGAACATGGAGGCTTATATTGATGATATGATTGTTAAACCAAAAATTCCGGCTGACTATCTAGGTGACCTCCGAGAAACATTTATCGAACTCAGGCGGCATAAGATGATGTTAAACCCAAAGAAATGTGTCATTGGTGTTGAGTCCGGCAAATTTCTCGGATTTTTAATTGATCAGTGTGGCATTGAGGCTAACCCTTAGAAGATCCAATAGTTTTAGACATGAAATCGCCAAGAATTATAAAAGAAGTTCAGAGGCTAACGGTTGTTTAGCTGGACTCGAACGGTTTTTGTCAAGGTAAGGGGATAAGTGCCGCTATTTTTCCAAACAATCAAGAAAAAGTGATGTTCAAGTGGACAGAGGAGGCCGAGGAAGCCTTTGTTCAGCTGAAGAATCATTTAGATACACTCCATCGGCTCGACAGTCTACTCAAAGATGAGAAGCTACACATGTATCTGGCTATTTCTGATCATTCCTTAAGTGTCGTCCTGCTTGTTGAAAGGGACGACCATTAGATCCCCATGTATTTCATCAGCCACGTTTTGCATAATACCGAGATAAGGTACCCACCCATTGAAAATTTCGGCTAGGCATTATTCATGGCATCAAAATAGCTAAGGCCATATTTTCTTGCTCATTCAATTGTGGTCTATGGGGACCAACAATTCAAAAAGCCGTACACAACATTGGAGGCCAGCGGCCGAATGCTTAAATGGGCCTTAGAATTGAGGGGATTTGATATTACATTCGAACCCAGAAAAGCAAGGGCCAAGCCTTTGTAGATTTTTTGGCTGAAATGACACGGCCGGACCCACAACCAGCAGGGGATTAGATTTGGAAAGTGTTTGTTGATGGAAGTACAACAGCGACCAAATTGGTGCTGGTATCATTTGTCTATCTCCAAAGAGAGATAAGTTTGAACATGCTATGAGATTTCAGTTTCAAGCCTTCAACAACGAGGCCGAGTATGAAGCCCTCCTGGCCGACCTTAGAATGTGTAAGGCGGCTAGGGCAATTAAAGTTGATGTTTGCTCAAACTCCCAGCTGATAGTCGACCAAGTGAATGGTGACTACGAGGCTAGGGAGCTAACCATGATGAAGTATTTGCAAATGTTGAAGGATGAGGCCAACAACCTAGAGCAATTCACATTGCAACAAGTTCCTCGGTCCGAGAATCATCAAGCGGACGCCCTGTCCAAGCTAGCCTCCTCGACACCATGTGATACTCCGAGATATGTGTTAAGGGAAGTAAGGTACATGCAGAGCATTGATGTCGAGCCTGTGCAAGTCATTGACCGAAGCTCCACATGGATGGACGGAATAATCTCCTATCTCAAATATGGAGTTCTTCCGGACGACCCAAAGGAGAGTTGGGTGATGAAGAAAAAGCGACATGGTTTGAAATGAAGGGAAAGAACTTGTTCAAGAGATCATTTGTAAAGCCATACTTGAAGTGTGTCACGTCCGAGAGGGGGCATAAAGTATTAGACGACCTTCATCTGGGGCATTGAGGATCACATATAGGCGGACGGGCCTTAGCTGAAAAGGTAACTCAGCTAGGGTATTACTGGCCGAGCATGAATTCAAAAGCCATAAAGATGGTGAAAAAAACGTGACAAGTGCCAGAGATTCGCAACCCTCATCCACTGTCCGGCAAACAGCTTGACGGCCATAAGTAGTCCACTTCCTTTTTCAAAATGGGGCATGGACATCTTAGGGCTATATACTCCATGATCAGGGCACCGACGGTATGTGTTAGTAGCAATTGACTACTTCACAAAGTGGGTGGAGGCTGAGGCGTCCGAGGAACAAGTGAAAAGATGTATTTGCCTTCATCTGAAAGAACATAATCACACGCTTTGGTGTGCCCCGGTCAATGGTGTTCGACAATGGACCACAATTTGAGACCGACTTGTAGGATTTTGCGGTGTCCGACACTGCGCGGAAACAAAACCTGAAAACCGGATCGTATGAATCATAATTACAACATAAACAAAAGCATGCAAATAAACAAAACACAAACACATAAAGAGAAAGAAACTCACTCTAGACGCGTGCTTCGCTCACTCAATGAGCTCGGAATTGAAAGTTTCAAGCTATGCAATTGCGAAACCTCCGACGGCTCACACCCTCGCTCACCGAACCGGAACCGGCCCCTACCTCGTAATTTAGAGTTTACGAACAACAGTTTTCTCGCTTTTGGAGATCCCTTGGAGTTCACCAACTCAAGTGAAATTCCCAATACCCAATGATTGGTATTTATAGGGAAATGTTCCCAAGAATTCCCATCTTTTAATGTGGGATAGTTGGTAAAATGCCAAAAGAAAGAATTAGTTTAATTCTAAATTAAATTAAAAAGGCAAAAAAGTCATCAAACAACAAGTGGCACAAGGAGAGCAAGGGGGTAGATGAGGACCACAAGAGGAGTACCACCTTCCCCTTGCTTTTCAAGAAAACCGACCCTCACAAACCGGCACCACTCACAGCGTGCCAGCTAGCGTCAAGCCTTGGGCACCAAGGCACGCCTTGCTGGCGGCCTAGTGCTCGACTGGGCTTGCCAGCTTGCTCGCGTGCGGGCGCGGCCTAACAAGCCTGCCTCGCACGCTAGCAAGCTGCAGCTGGGTGTGGCATCCGCGAGCGAGGCATAGCGAGCCTTGCTGGCTGCTGGCCTTGCTAGCGCACCATTGTGTGCGAGTGCTTGGCCAACTGGCTAGCTTAACCCGCAAGGCTTGCTCGGCCTGCATGCCTAGCCATGCATGCGATGCATGCTGGGCTTGCGGCCAAGCCTTACCTTGCGGTAAGGGCTTTGGTTAGTCATGCTAGCCCACCTAGCCCTTGATTGGCTAGGCCATTTTGAGGCTAGGATTTTCACGCGCGTTGACTTGTTGTTTGATTGAATTTTCTGTCTTGTCGATTCCTAAATTTCAACTCGACTTTCGACGCTCTAAGCTCGATATCTGACGTCTTAGTTCATAAAATCTCTATTGACTTATTTCATCCTTCGGATTAATTTGTCGCTTCGATTCGGTTACACGATTGGGTGTGATCCGAAGGGTCTAGTCAAGAGCAAGCTAGCTGTAATATTAATTATACATTAATATTACTGATCGGAAGCGGCCTCATGCTAGGCATTCCGATCACTTGACCTCACTGAATAATTAGCTTTCCTAATTAATCTCGAACCCTCTATTGGAATAATACACTTGTTCGAAGGACACCATTCCTTTCAATCTCCCAATTGTCCTTCCGGACAAGTGTGATGTTTGTGTATAGCATGTTTCCTATGTGTCACTTAATGCCTCTTCATGAACTATAAGGTAAGATTCATCGTCGTCCTTATTACGTCCAGAAGTGTTTAACGATTTCCGAGTTCTACTGTCAATAAGCAGATGATTTCTAAAATCCATCTGAGCACGACCATGCATTTTCACAATCTCGCTCTTCGAGAGGCCTTGTTAACAACAAAGACATGTTCCCTACTATTAATAGGGGGACATTCCCAGTATTGTATCGTTAGCTTCCCTTACTAAGAGCCCTAGCCGCCCAAGTGTTGCCTTTATAACCCCCTAGTACGACAGACGTTTGACAACATCAAAACGGACTAGTACTCAAACAAGGAGAACTTACAATACTCATGGTTGAGGAAAGAGGTTCTGATAGTCATAATGAGTAATATACATATGACGATCATTAAATCTCTTAAAGTATTCTCATAGGTCGATCCGATATAGTTCCAAACTAATACCTGTGCAAATGATTTATGACAATCTTGTCCTTGTAGCACAAGAAACGGTGCTATAAATCATATTACACACTAATCTAACGTAGTTATTAGTCGTCCAACTTTCAAATGACCTTGATTAGGGATAATTTCGATATGATATTTAAAGGTAAATCAATAAGTGTTTCTTTATCCAAGACATTGTCTTGATACCCTATTTGAATATTCTCAAATCGAATGGACTCATTATTTAATTCTAAACCACAATTAAATAGAAATGGAATAATAATTTGTAGAAAAATTAAATTACTCCCTAAATGAATGGTTTCAACATAGTGTTTTACATTAAAGTTTCCAAAACTAAAACTAAAACACACAAACATGGAAATCAAAGCCAATCTCCAATATGCCTGATTCCCATTGCCTCAACGTGCTTGTTGTGTTTCACTTGAGGCAAAGGTTTAGTGAGTGGATCGGCTACATTGTCGTCCGTTCCAATTTTGCAAATTATGATTTCACCCTCGGACTTCCATTCCCTTATCATGTTTGACTTTCTGATGCTCCATTGGCACTCTGGCATGAGCAATAGCCCCATTATTATCACAATAGAGGTCTATTGGTCCCTTAATTGAGGGGGTAACACCAAGTTCACCAACGAACTTACGATATTAAATTGCCTCCTTAGCTGCTTCTGAAGATGCCAAGAACTCGGCTTCAGTTGTAGAATCTGCAGTCGTGCTTTGCTTAGCACTCTTCCAACTGAACGCTCCTCCCTTTAGAGAGAACACGTAACCTGATTGTGACTTGAAATCGTTTCTGTCAGTCTGGAAGCTTGCGTCGGTGTAACCTTTAACAACCAAATCCTTACCCCCACCATAGATCATAAATTTATCCTTGTTTCTTTTCAGGTACTTTAGGATATTCTTGGCCTCCTGGGTCTGATTGGTATCGTCTTGTAGCACTCAAGGCATACGATACATCCGACCTAGTACATATCGTGGCATACATGATCGATCCAATAAGTGAAGCATATGGAATCTGACTCATCCTCTCTCGCTTATCAGGTGTCTTCGGACATTGTTTCTTGCTGAGAGTTATGCCATGTGATATGGGTAGGTGGCCTCTCTTGGCTTCCTCCATATTTAATCGTTTTAGTACCTTATCGATATAAGTACTTTGGCTCAATCAAATCATCTTCTTCGATCTATCCCTATAGATTTTGATACCCAATATGTATTGCGCCTCTCCCAATTCCTTCATTGAGAAACACTTTCCAAGCTAAGTCTTTACAGACTCCAACATTGGAATGTTGTTTCCAATGACCAATATGTCATTGACATATAAGACAAGGAATGCGATGTCACTCCCACTAACCTTCTTGTAAAAACAAGACTCATCTGGATTCTTGATAAAACCAAACTCACTAATGGCTTCATCGAATCGCAAATTCCAACTTCTGCTTGCCTGCTTTAGTCCATAAATGGACTTCTTAAGATTGCATACCTTCCCAGCATTTTTTGGATTAACAAAACTTTCTGGTTTTGTCATGTACACAATTTCTTCCAAAATCCCATTGAGGAAGGCGGTTTTGACATCCATTTGCCATAATTCATAATCGTAATATGCGACAATTGCTAGGATAATCCGGACGGACTTAAGCAGGGCGACTAGCAAAAAAGTTTCATCATAATCAAAGCCTTGAATTTACCTGTAACCTTTTACCACCAGTCTAGCTTTATATACATATACATTTCCATCTTTGTCGATTTTCAACTTGAAAATCCATTTGCAACCAATAGGTGTGTAACAATCGGGAAAATTAACCAAGTCCGATACTTGATTTTCAAACATGGAGTCCATCAATAATTTCATGTCTTGTTGCCATTTTGCAGAGTCGGGGCTTGCCATAGCTTGTTTGTATGTCACTGGCTCATCAGCTTCCTTAACTAGGATGTCTTGATTCTCAGTTAAGATAATACCGAGGTATTTGTCTGGTTGAGATCTTGGCCTTTGCGACCTACGCAGGGTAACAGATTGAGCATTTGCTTTGTCATTTTGACTTTGAACATTGTCGGCTTAACTTTGACCTTTTTCAACAGCTGCTTCCAAAGCACTTTGATTGTCAGTTTTGTCAGGTTGACTATGTTGCTCATCTTCTCGAACTTCATCAAGTTCGATTTTCCTCCCATTTGTCATTTTAGAAAGATGCTCCTTTTTCAAAAAGACACCATCTCAAGAAACAAATACTTTGTTCTCAGATTGGTTGTAGAAGTAATACCCCTTCGTTTCTTTTGGATACCCCACAAAGAAACATTTGTCAGATTTTGGTGCAAGCTTGTCAGACATGAGTCTTTTGACATATGCTTCGCAACCCCAAATCTTAAGAAAAGACAACCATGGAGGTTTCTTCGTCCATAATTCATGTGAAGTCTTTTCGACAGCTTTTGACGGAGCGCGGTTCAATGTTAGTGTAGCGGTTAGAAGTGCATATCCCCAAGAAGAGATAGGAAGATCGCTAAGACCCATCATTGATCGAACCATGTCTAACAGAGTTTGATTTCTTCTCTCGGATACTTCGTTCCATTGTGGAGTTGCGGGAGGTGTCACTTTTGAAAGAATACCATGTTCTTTCAGATGATAGTCAAATTCGTAGCTCAAATACTCGCTGCCTCGATTAGATCGAAGGGCTTTGATTTTCTTGCCAATTCAAGCTGATTTTCCACTTCACGTAATTTGAAACACTTTGAATTTCTTAAAGGATTCAGATTTGTGCGACATAAGGTAAACATAGCCATATCTACTATAGTTATCCGTGAATGTGATGAAATAGTGATAACCATTTCTTGCGGTAGTACTCATTGGTCCACATACATCCGTGTGTATAAGACCTAATAAGTCACTAGCCCTTTCTCCCAACGTGGAAAATGGATGTTTTATCATCTTGCCAATTAAGCATCCTTCGCAGTTTTCAAATGACTCTAAATCGAATGAATCTAGAATCCCTTCATGAAGAAGTTTCTTGATGTGTTTGATGCTTATGTGGCCAAGACGACAATGCCACAAGTAGGTTTGATTTGACTTGGTGGTCTTAGCCCTTTTGGTGGTATCATTAACATTATAAACCTGTTTGTCTAATGAAAGCACATAAAGACCATTTTCTGAATATGCCACACCATATAAAACATTGTCAAGATAAAATGAACAACTATTGTCCCTTATCCTGAATTCAAAACCTATGGCATCCAACGCCGAATTGAAATAATGTTTTTGGTAATGTTTGGAATATGATAACATTCTTCAAGTTCTAAAACAAGCTCGGAGAGCAAAGACAAACTGAGTGTCCCAACGGATACGGCTGAAATCCTTGCTCCATTGCATACCCGAAGTTCCACTTCTCCCTTCACCAGCTTCTTACTTCTCCTTAGTCCCTGAGCATTGGAACAAAGGTGTGAGCCACATCTGGTATCTAATACCCACGAAGATTTGCTAGTAAAGTTAAGGTCTATAACAAATATACCTGATTTAGAAGCAACGAGGTCGTTCTTCTTATCTCCTTTAAATTTGAGGTAATCCCGTTTCCAATGCCCCTTCTTCTTGCAGTAGAAGCATTCGGAGTCGGATTGAGAAGTGGATACCTTCTTCTTGTTGTTACCCTTGGTAGCGTTTGGCTTAGGCGGAGAGGTCTTCTTACCCTTCCCCTTATTGCCCGATCGCTTAAACGGCTTGCCCTTCTTAACCATAAGCATGTCATGTTTTCCCTCGTCCTTGAGAGTTTGCTCGGCTTGGTTCAACATCCCGTGAAGCTCGGTGAGGGTTTTCTCCATGTTGAGCATGTTATAGTTCATCGAATGTAGAATAATGTCAATTACCATCTCGTTCGAGTATCCCGCATCAAGCCTCTCCATGTTCTCAAATAATCCAATAATTTTAAGCACATGAGGGATGACGAGCTCTCCTTTCTTGAGCTTGCTCTCAAGGATTTGCCTATGGGTCTCAAAACACTCAGTTCGGGCCTGCTCTTGGAACATGTTCTGAAGTTCACAAATGATCTCAAAAGTCGTCTCCTTTTGAAAGAAAGTCTTTTGAAGATCCGGAGACATTGTGGCCAGCATGATGCACTTGACATCCCGATTAGCAGCGTGCCATCGGTTTAGGGCAGCCTGTGTGACCTCCTCATTAGGAGCGTCGGGCATTTCCTCATCAAGGACGTATTCCTTTATCTCTTGCATGAGAACTATACGCAAGTTCCTTTGCCAATCAAGGAGGTTTGTCCCATTTAACTTCTCTTTATCGAGAATAGAACGGAGTGAAAACTGGTTGTTGTTGGTGTTAGTTACAGACATAATTCTACAAATGAAAGAATTTGCAATGAAAAACCATTCATAAAATCAATAAGTTTGAAATTTAAAGCATTCAAGCAAATTTTCAATCTTATTAAGCGTTTTATTCACACGTTAAAATTTGTCCCTTTTAGGCGAGAATAAAACGATTCCAATACCCCAAAAATCAAAAAGTGATTAAGCATGCTTTGCTTGTCTTAACACTTAATATTTTAAGATAAGCAATCCAATTGCTAATAGCTCTAAGTTATTCTTGATTTGATAAAACGTCGCATCCAATGCTTTCATGACGTTCATCTCCATTGCCACGACATCTAAGGACTCCTTACCGATATCGTTGAATTTAACCAAAATCAACTTGTATACCTAATATACCTTACGTCCCTAGGAAAGTAGTAATGCCTTGCTTTGGCATAGCCCATTACTATTCTTATTAGTTCGGTAAGTGTTATTTTGGAATGACAATATTTAACTCAATTTTATAGGGACCTAGGGTTTCTATGTTGGTTGATTTAAATGAACTAAACTAATCATTCAACATTCGAAATCCTAAACATGCATCTAACATAGCAATTATATATAAGCAAAATATATAAGGCATAAATAAAGATGCATTTGGCAACTAGCATGACCCCTTGAAACTTGAATCTTCAAATCTTCAAGGGCCTTCATTGCATCTTCTTGGCTTCATCTTCTTAAAAACACCATCTTTGAGACATCTCCACCAATTATGCAATTACTAGTAAAAGGCTGTGCACAGTTTGGTCTGGACCGTAACCAAATCGGACCGAATCGCATTTTAGCGGTTTGGTTTGGTTTACGGTTTGTAAAAATACAGTTTGGTTTCGATTTTTTTGTAAATATGGTTTACGGTTTGGTTTGGTTTTTCAAAATTTATAAACCAAACCAAACCGTAAACCAGTAAACCGTAGTTTTTCAAGGTTTTGATCCACCTTTGTTGCCCCTATTTGATGAGACTCGGCAGTACTAGAAGTTGGACATTCCATAGAAAAATCAAGAAAGAGATTTAGGAAAATTTGTTGAAGTTAACTTCTTAGACAAAAGATTTTAGTTTGAGAGAGAGGATACACTTTGCGCGTTTTAATGAGAAGTAATTTAATGATCTCAACCTATATTTATAAGTTGAAATAAATGTTCTAATCAATTTATATTAGGTGTGATTTTTCGAAAATTACCTAGCAATTACCCTAAAAAAATTTATCAATAGTGTTATTTGAGAAACTTATCGAAGGGAAATACAGTAATTTCTTAATCCTATCGCTTGATTTTCAATTATTGAAATGCGTCGTTTAAGGTTGCGTCTCTCAATTTCAATTGAAAATCAATTTCTTTTTTGCGAGACTTTGCCAAACCAATTGTATAGTTTTCTGTCTGAACGAAAATACAGTACAATTTAACTAACTCTCGAACTCTTGCAAAAGCTATAAAAACCTTTAAAGTATCCTTTACACCATTTCGTCACCATTCACTCTCTGATCTTCCAATTCTTTCAACCTTAATTTGTTCAAAATTTGTGAAGCACAAAGTGACTTCCCTTCTCTTACAAGAAGTGCTTGATTCCATCTTGGTTAAAGAATTTTCAATTGAGGGTCATAAAATTGTGTGAGTTGGTAAGCAAATACCCTCAGAACTACAGATCTGACTTCCTTTGGCACCTCTCAGCTTCAAGCATCATGAAAGGTACAACCTCTATAGGGCCAACATTTCACTTTGATATTTCTTCACTTGATGCTGAACAAGAGTTTAGAAAGGAAATCCATCCAAAATTAACCAAGTGCATCCTTGGTAAAGGTACACTCCACCCTGCTGCGTTTGTTTAATAAACCCAAACGTTTATTGGGTATTAAGCCAGAATTCAATTAAAGGTTAGGTTTAAGACCTCACAACAGGGTTGGTCTAAACAGCTCTCCAAATTCCACTCCAAATGGGAGAAGAAAATAATTTTCAGTTTCCTTAGGCTAGCGACATATGGTAAGATTTTATTCAACGGGTTGTTAACGTGTGCCCTTATATAGATATGGAATCATGTGTTAAATTGCTTCATCTTGCGCTAGGGTTGTATGACTATGACCCTTGCTGACATCGCTTTTCTTACTAGTCTTTCTCCTTATGGTGATGAAGGCCAGCAAGTTAGAGTCAATCTCATTGAAGGCGCTAGACCCTTGTATGGAACAAAAGACCCCGCACATTTGATTGAAAATCATACGAAATAACATAATATGTTTTATTCAATTAAAACCAATTTTAGTAATTTCATACTAATTTTGTGAATAATCTACACTATATTGTTCTATTAATCCGAATAATTAAACATTGTTTTGTAATTTTTGTGAAATTGAGTATTTAATTTTGTTCAATTTGTGCAAAATATAGTATGTATTTTTGTTCAATTTGTGTGAAAAAGGTTTACTATTTTGTCCAAGTTGTGTGGAATAGGATAGATTAATTTGTTCAATATGTACAAAATAGGGTCCATCGATCATATTTGTTCAAGAGAAGATATAATAATTTTGCTCAATGTAACTAAAATAGTCCAATTGACTTTGTTCAATATAGTTGGAATAGAACTATCTTGTTCATACAATCTACATGAAACTTACTCATCAACTAAAAAAAAAGTTACATCATTTATGTGGTTTTCATGGTCAATATTATAATTCATTATTGCAACCCAATGAGCATTAAATTGATTTTGGCACTCTAGTGATAAAAAATTCAAGTTTTAAAAAGATCTTATATTATCTTATTATAATGAGAGAGAGGGGAAGTTAAGTTTAGAGTTTTTTTAAGGTGTAAAAAATAAGGGGAAAAAGGGTTACGTTAAGTAAATTTAGGTTGCGTTTAACACTCCCAAAAATAGTCATTCTTTTCTCCCCTTTTTTTTTTACCCTACCAAGTCTTAAACCTTAAGGTTTTCTTGGCCAAAATTTTTATATTTTCAGTCCTCTCATTTTATATGTGTTTTTGGCTTTACGTTGTTTAAGAGTAGTGATATGTATAGGGGACTTAATAGATTTACAATTATTATTTATTTAAAATAATTGTAATCTTTAATGTAAAAAGTAACTTTAGCCAAATAACACAAATTTGAATCTTTCAAAGGGGAAACCATAGATCGAACATAGTAGGTAGCATAAAAATGGATAATATGAGTTAATACAATTAGTCAAGGAAAAAAAATGTGGAAATTTTATGAGTTAGATCTTTCAACCCAAGCAAGGCAATAGCTTAACCGTACTTATGGAGTCGCCTCTTGTAATAAAAATGAATCAAAATGGCGCCTAGCAAATAATAGGCAACTTATAAAAGAGCTACCGAAAGGCGACTCCTTAAGTCTACGTAGCTATCGTGTCGGTAGTTGTGGAGTCCCCTTAGAGGCGACTTTTTAAGTGATTTACATGAGATTCGACTGAGATTTTTTTGAATTTTTTTTTTTGTAACAAGAAACTAAAATCAGAATACAAAGGGCCTGTTTGGTATAAATATAGTTTTCAAATTTTGGGTCTTTTGTTTTAAATGTCATATGATATATGTCATAAAAAAATTAAGTATTAATATAACTTAATGAAATCATGATTATTAAGAAAACTAACAAAAAATTAGTGAAAACTACTTTTTATATTTTCTTATTTTTGGTTTTTGTCAAAAGAAATAATGAAAGTTATAAAAAAAACTGGAAAAAAAAAACATTAACGAATGAACAAAAGTAATTTTAACTCTTATGTTTTCAATTTTCTTATAACCATGATATATATATATATATATATATATATATATATATATATATATATATATATATTATATATATATATATATATATATATATATATATATATATATATATATATATATATATATATATATATATATATATATATATCATATGATTTTCCAAAATAATAAACAAAAAATTTGAAAATTGCAATGATACCGAACGGGCCCTTGAACTTTAAAAATTAAAAATCAAATATATATAAATAAAGTAGACATTTTTCTAGAGTATTCGGCGCACCACATAAGTAAAGGTGTTGTTTTGACCAATTTAAATTTAGATTTATGTAGTTATATATAAAGTAGGCATTTTTCAAGAGCATTCGGCGCGCCACATAAGCAAAGGTATATTTTCGACCAATTAAAAATTAGATTTCTATTTTATTTTGGAATTAAAAAATTCGTTTGCCACCTAAACAAAAGTGACGAATGAGATTTAAGAATTTTGCCACGTAAGTAAAATCAACGAATATTGATTTATTAGGATTTAATTTATTTAAAAAACTAAAAATTATCTTTTAAAATAATCATCTTTAGATATAGGATTTATATACCTACTATTATAAGAAAAATTTTGATAGTGTTTATGATAAAAAATAAAAATTATTCCTTAATTATAATTAAATTAAAATTTGTGACACTTACCATTATAAATTGACGCATCATATGACACTAACAAAATTTCGTATCAATAAAAAACCAAACCAAGCAAATTTTGTGTCATTAATTTTGTGTCAGTTTTATTAAGTCATCAATGGCTGGGTAATTTTTAGCCTAATTTTTAAAACCCATGTTTAAATGTATATTTGTGATTATTGCTTAAATTGTGTTTATTTGAGATACTTAATGATTATATGTTTATGTTTTGTTTATTGAATTTTGTTTTTACATACAGATCTAATTTAATTAGAGAATTATATTCGAGCAAAAATCTTTGGAATATTAAAGTACGAGTTTCTCTCCTGATGATCCTATTGTATGAGGAGGTACTATATCTTTATGAATCATTTACATTTATTAAATCTTTTAATGAACCTTTTAGTTTTTTTCAATTAATTTTATGATTAAAACAAAGTTTTTGTGATTTAGGTAGCTTAATTAAGTCATAAAATTAACTTAATTTTTTATTTTTAATTACAAGGTGATTACGTTGTTCATGCCTCAATTAAAGTCAACTTTGTTCTACAATTTTGTTCAAAATTGATTATTGATTGAAGGAAAAGTTTACTCCATTAGATACTTTTCAGTCGTTACAAATAAGAAGCAATATCGCACGCATTGTCAGCGACAACAAAATAATGATTCAATTTTCCAATATACTATTGTTTGGGCGATTGGGGACGATGAAAAAATTCCAATGCATAGATTTAATTTTGTATAATTACAATTTTTAGATTAATTTCACAATAATTATTCACTTTCTAGTAAATATTTTAATTTATTTTATAAGACTATAAAGATTAATTTTATATAAATTTTATTTTTGCTAACATTTTCTATTTATCCACTTTTATCAGATGGAAGAGATATGGGTGTGAACAAAGTTGGTGATCCTATCGATTTTTTTTTAATTCAAATTTTTTTACATCGAAATATTACATCTAATAACTATTATTTTTAATGTTCTTATCAAAATATTTATTGGGGGAATAAATTCCATAAAATTATTAAAAAATTATCCTTAACAAACAATAGCAAAGTAATCAAAAATATTATGAGTATGATCTAATTACAAAAATTATTTTTATGAGATTTTATGTATAAAAAACCATGGGATATTAGAATTTAAATTTTTATAAAAAATAAAAATTATCTTATGAAATTAATGGTTTTATCTAAATACCCGTTTAATAAGATGTTTTTTTCATAAAAAAAAAAATTAAAACTTATAACGTAATAAAAAACTTTACCTTCTTTAAACATTTTATGTCTAAAAAATTGAAAAGACAGATAATTTGTTAGAGATCAAGAAATCACAAGAAATATACAAAATGATATATAGATTTGTGAGTTTAATTTCAAGTATAAAAAGCAACGAATAATGATTTAGGATTTAAATTATTTTAAAAATAAAAAATTATTATCTTTTCACATTAAAGATTTTATCCTAATATGTAACCAATGAAATATCATATTTACAATTTTTTTTTGAAAGATATCATATTATTGTATATTTCTTGCAAATTTTTGTTTTGTTAATTTTAGATCTAATTTATCTTTAAATCTCTTTAAAAGTAAAATAAATTTCTAAATGCACACTAACTGTTTGACAAAATACCCTAATGAAACCTATTATTTTATCAATTTCAAATGTAGATAAAAACTAAGTAAAAGTAAATCAATTTTGTTTTAAAGTAAATAGAAAGATTAAAATTATGATATCCTGATTTCTTAGCTTCCTCATTTCTATGTCATGGCTCTTTGGCTGTTACTCTTTATTAAGAGCTTGTATATGTTGGATTTGTCTACTCTTAATTTCTGCTTTGTTGTTAGGGAACCTTGTTGCTGTATATAGGTGCTTAGAGTATGTTATAATTGCTTTCGGGGCTTGTATGTATGTTAATGTGCTTTGTTGCTGTATATAGGTGCTTAGAGCTTCTCACAGGACGAAAGGCCATTGACACAACTAGACCAAATGACGAGCAAAATCTAGTTACATAGGTAAGCTTTATTTTATCACTCTGATTTAGGGTGACAAAAGTGACTAGAATTATCCTGACCTGATTTACTTGTAACTGTATCATCAGGCACAACTGATATTTAGGGATCCTAAAAGATTTCGGATATGGCAGACTCACGGCTAAATAACAATTTTCCATTGACAAGTCTAAACCAAGCAGTTGAAATATGTGCAACGCGCCTTCAAGTAGAATCATTTGTCCAACCCTTAATTGGTGATGTTGCTGCTCTTAGTTTCCTGGCGATACCTCAACCAAGTACTGGTCCTGCTTCAGCCCCACCAGCAGATGCCCCGCCATCAGAGCAGAAGATGCTCTATGAAATTGAGACCAAAAAGAATAAACCGTCCCAATCAGATGACAGTTTATGGTATGATGATAGTGAGAGCACCCAAAGCGGTTCTGATCAGCGGAATGGAGGAAGTTATCAAAAAGTTGAACAGGGAGAGAAAGACAATAGTAGCCTATATTCAGGGATACCCCTGAGTGGACTTCTGATGCTGAACCACTTGTTGCATTCCAGAGATTTCAGATGAAGCTATAAGATATTGAAAAGAATATGACAAAAAGGAACAATGACAAGAAACTCAAAAATCAACATGGATCCGTTAAGGTTCCATACACTTTACTATATCCAAACACATCAGATTAGCTCAAGTGGTTTTTAGTGTGAAAAAAGTAAATTAAAAAGAATCTAAAGTGAATAAAAAAGACTTTAAAGTAAACCTATTGGCTCAAGTGGTAGAGCGCTATGTGGATGCATAGAGGTGTAGGTTCGATTCCTACATAAATTATCACTAAAAGAAGTAAAAGTAAATGTAAAACACTTCAATGTTATTAAAAATGCCTCAAAAGTGAATCAAAAATCATAATGTAAATCAAATTATCTCAAAAGTAAATAGAAAAACTAAAAAGTGGATCAAAATATATATATCTCTAAAGTAAATCCCTATATCTCTAATGTAAATCAAAATAGCTCGAAAAAGAAATCAAAAGTAGAGCAAATTATGTCACAAAAGTTAATCACAATTACTCTAAAGTAAATAAATGAGTAAATCAAAAGCTGGTGCTGCCCTACTGCTGGTGCGGTGAAGGTTAACACAGATGCACATATTGGTGCTGACGGTTTTGTGGGGCTGGGCATTGCTATCAGGAACGAAAATGGTGGGTTAGTAGCAGCTGCAGTGTAGAAGGTGGGTGCAAGGTGGGATGTGGAGCTTGCTGAAGTAGCAGCAGCAAGGCTGGGTGTTCTGATTGCACGCCAAATGGGGCTGTCAAGGGTTGAATTGGAGAGTGCTGCATACAATGTAGTGCATAATATTGAGCAAGAGGCTTCTGGATACTCCCCTTTATTCCTACTATATGAAGACATCAAGAGATTGAAGCAAGTTCTCTTCTTTTAAATGTAGCTTTGTTCGTCGGATGGGTAATACATTAGCACACCTTGTAGCTAGATACAATGCTAGTGAGCCGTAGTTTGTATGGTTTGACAATTTCCCCCAAAGCTTCTTAACTTTGGTGTATCTCGATTTGATTGAATAATATTGCTCGACTAACGTTCCCTCAAAAATATCAACTCAAAAGTAAATCAAATATCATTAAAGTGAATAAATAATAGGAAAAATTCATGGGAATAATCCCACCTTTAGATTATTTTTTAATAATCCGACCTGTACCCCCCATTCTTTTTAATTGTCCCAACAGGTCATGTAACCTGTTATAACAGGTTACATGACACGTGACGGCTTGTGATTGGTCAAAAAAAAAATTAGAAAAAAATAAAAAAAAAAGATTTTTTTTTAAAAAACTCAAACAACCAGCACGCAGCTACCAACGGTGGCCCTTCTCCCCAGCCAACTCCCGAACCACCCCCTCCCAACCCCCCGCCACCGGGTTTCACCACCGAACCAGCCCTAACACCGGAAATCGGTCTCCCAACCCTACCCACTTCGGGAACCATCGCCAATGTTGAAACCCTACCCCCTTAACCCCTTCCGCTGCCTTCCCCCACCGCCAGAATTCACCGGAAACCCACCCCTACCCTCGAATCCTCCCCCTTCCTTTCCCTCCCTTTTCCCCGCCACCTTGCCGCCTCTAACTCTTCCCCCAACCACCCCATCCTTATTCTCCTCCCTTTCCGACTCCCAACCCATACCCCTATCCCGTCTCTTTCCGGCCATCCCCCACCCACGAAACCCTTAAAATCGGCTGAAGTCCCCACCACTGCACCCCTTATTCCTTCTCTATCACCCCAAACCCTTCACTTGTGAATTCGTCCGCCATTTCTTGCTTAAAACTCTACTCGCTTATGCTTGTAACGAATTTTCGCTGCTTAATTTGAAGCTTGAATTGATTTGGGGAATAATTGATTCATGCAAACACTGTAGTTTGAAATGTATGTGATTAAAATTGCTTGCAAACACATGCAGTGTCGGGCTGGGTTTAGGGGATGTCAATGATGGGTGGTGGCGGCTGATTTACCGGCGTGGGGGAGAGAGGGGGGTGGGGGTTCGTGGTGGTTGCGTTCGGGGTGGGAGGGTTTAGGGTGGTGGTTATGGTGGGGATGGGGCTGGGTTGCGGATGGGGGTTTGGGGTGGTGGTAATGGCTGGGACTTGTGGAGGAGGTGGCTACGTTGCTATTTTTTTTGTTTTTTTTTTTTAATTTAATATTTTAGACAAATTGTATAGTGATACGTGTATTTTAAACCAAAAAAAAATTGACCGGTTTAACCGGTTTCTGGTTAAATGGGACCAATAAAAAAGAATGGGGGGTAAAGATCGAATTATTAAAAAATAATCCAAAGGTGGGATTATTAAAATCGAATGGCCCAAAGGTGGGATTATTCCCATGAATTTTTCCTAAATAATATTATCTTTAAAGTAAATAAGAATTACTGAAAGTTAACTAGAAAGACTTAAAAGTAAATATAAAAATGATATTTAAAATCAAATGGTTTAAAGCATTCAAAGAACCTACGTGGGATTCGAACCCACATTTTTTGTGCATTTGCACAATGCTCTACCTATTGAGCTAGTAGGCTATTATAGAGTAAGAATAATTAGTTAACACAATCAATTGTTTTTAGTTTCTTTATAAAGGAAATAACAAAAGTAAATATAATATACTCCAAAGTAAATAAGAAAAGCTTAATCACAAAAATCACATCTCCTTCCAACCATATTCAATACACACCCAATTTACGAGCCATAAGGAGCCTAAACATTGCTACTGCTGCATTTTCAACCTCTAACCTTCCTGCCATGCATCATAAAGCAGTCCACACAATCCTCCCATCTTGTTATGAGCCACGACACCCAGCCCGCATAATCACTACCTATTTGCACTGGTATTGTTTATTTTATTGACACTAGGACTATTGTTTCAGCTCCCCCAAAAGAACAGAGTGGTGGAGTTTGGAAGCTTGCAGACCAGTGGATGTCAACAATAGTCCACACTGTCATCTACTGTTGCCTCATCACCATCATCCTCATCACACACAAGCAATATGGTCAAACCCTCAAAAGAAATCAAGGCCATTCATGTGCTCACACTACACACAACACAACTCAAATTTCAGACTTGAAATCATAAAGTGTCAATAATTATGACCTGATTAGAACCCTAATACTCCAAATATTCAAATAAATTTCATAAAAATATTGTCATAATCAACAAGTGATTAATCAAATGCAATACTTCTTCGGTCGAAACACTAATTCAATCAAATAGAAATAATAATTCAATCAAATATAAATTAAAATACTAATCGAAACGCTAAGAATTCGACAATAAATAATAATTCACTTACCTCAAAAGTAAATGATGAAATTAGGACTGAAATTTCGAGATCAGCAAGGTGCAAGTATTAGATGCTGAAGACAAATCTACGACGAAAGTGAAAGTGAGAAATTGAAATCGTTAAAGAGAAGAGAGAGAAAGTTAGAGTAAGAGAGAGAAAGAGAAATGAAAGTAGTCGAAACAAATCAGAAAACAATCAAAATACAAATTACAAAAATGCCCTTGATGAGGCGGGCGAAACTTTATCCGTCGGATCAAACAAAATCAACGAATCATATGAGTTCCCAATTCCTATTATAGACCAAGGTTCTCACATGATCTTGATTCTATATATATAATTGTGCATTGCACAGGCTCAAATTTAGTAACTAATATATAAAGCTAAACTTTTAGCCGAACCACGAGTTATATGATTATTATTATTATTATTATTATTATTATTGCTATTAAATATTAATTATTATTATTATTGCTATTAAATATTAATTATTATTATTATTATTAAATATTTATTATTATTATTATTATTATTATTATTATTATCTCAAAAACAGAAAAAGTTATACAACCTACAATAAATTAGTGGGAAGCCGAGATACAATCTGGGCCCCCACTCCTCTAGCTATAGCAAAGCCTACCCTAATGAAGATATGAGCTGCAGCACAAGCCCCAATGTCTTGTGTCGTTGAGAGCCTCTGAACCCGTTTCAGCAACGCAACAACCTCCTTCTCTAATTCCCCAAGCGAAGAAAAGGAGAAGGGAATGAAACCATATCCAATCAGCTGGCAACTAGCTGCATACTTCACCCGCTTCCGATGAGCCGCATCAGCCACAACCCGTCCAGGAACAAAGTCAAATAGCCCCGTCTTTGTCAAAGGAGAAAACCCTGTTAAGTCCACACATACACATCGCGACCACGATCCCAGGAATAAAGTAGCACATCAACAGGTTTGAGGGTCCCGTCATTCCCTCTAGACAAGCCTATATCAACCTCCTTTCTTGCTGAAATCCCAGATCTGTAGCAGATATCAACAAGGGTATCCCGAACAACATTATGCCGATGTTTAATACCCACAATACCAGCACACGACACCGCGTGATCACCGAAAATATCCCTAGTAAAAACCCGAGAACAAGCAGAGCACGGCGCCGAGACAGAGAACAATAGAACACCCATCCGGTAGCACAACACACATCGGGAAGTCTTTGCGTTCATCGTCTGTCCCGACCCCGAAATAGGAACCGCCCGAAGCCAAGCAGTGGTGTGATCTCCTTGCTGCGATTTCCACAATGTTGATTGACGAGAAGATAAAGAGAAGGTGAATTTTGCAGAATCGGTAACCTTTGTGAAATATATATTTGTCAATTTCTTCATGAGTTTAGGGGTAGCGACCTCACTAAGATTACTCAAAATTCAGACTCCACCGTTCTATTGAACAGGCTCAACGCATCCTCAAAGGCTCGACCAAGGCCAACAACGCCAGCATGCCGTAGAAGCTTTGTTTGCAACCCAGCAGACTGTAACCGCAAAGCAAGAAAAGCATAATGACGAACATCACCTGCGGAATAAACACCAAGCCCACCATACGCAAAAGGTAAGGTGGCAAGCCGCCACTACCAATCGCCAAACCCAGGCCCTGGAGCAGCAACGATACGCTCCAAGGAAGATCGAAGAGCCTCGACGAATGTGCGCTGAGCCTCCTCAAAAGTACTAGGTAGACAAGTACGCCAAGCAAAGTAGAGTTTAGAAACTCCGGTACATGCCCTAAGCAACAACAGCTCGCACTGTGGATCATCAAGCTTAGCCACCTTATCCATAAGCGCAATGGTCTTGGTAACCCTTTGCATCACAAGTTCACCTCCAAACCCAGAATCAGAACTAGCCGGACCACCAAGCAACTTAACACCACGGAAGGGTCGAGCAATATTAGGTGGAAAGACACCCACAAGCCTGCTTCGGGGGTCTTCTGTAGGCCAGAAAACTTCAGTTTTTTCCACATTAAGATGTAACCCAAAATAAGGCCCTTCCTTCATAATCAACTGTAGAACCTTCCCCACCACCAACTTGTCACCAATAACAGTGTCGTCATCCAAATACCAAGCCTGAAGACATACATCAAAAGTGTCTCTGATTTTACACACCAGAGGCTGTAAAACAAAAAGCAGAGGAACAAGGGGATCACCCTACTGCACCCCTTGAGACGACCATAAGGTGTGGTCCCCGTAATACAATCTAGCTGGATTAGAGTAGCAGAATTCAACCCATTGCGAAAGGCCCGGACAACGACGACGAACTTCACGTAACATGACCGCACGATCAACTAGATTGAAGGCATTTTGAAAATCCACCAACAACATAGAAAGACCAACATCGGAACCACAATCCTCAATCAACCAATTCACAGCATGAAGAATCGCCTCACCTCCCGAAGAAACCCTAACACCAAATTGGAGACCATCACAGTAACTTCCTAAAGACTGGCCAACCATAACAGCACCGACCTTCGAAACCAGACGCCGCCAAACAGTACCCGCAGGTATAAGACAAATACCACCACCAGGCTTGACAAGAGGAGTGAGAGGAGCACTAGCAATATACTCCCCTAGTTCCATAGGACATGTTCTAACTAGAAAGAGATTAACCACCCCGGAAATAGAGTCAACTAACTCATCTAAGACAGCCACAACAGCACCAGTCAAGCAATCCATAAGGTGCTGAGCACGTAAACCGTCCCTACCACAAGATGTTCCACGCGGAAAACTCTTAATCCGATCCAAAACTACAGCAGGAGTAGTAACGAGATGAAGGTGATCCACAGGTATATTAGGCAAGGATGGAGCTGGAGAAAAAGGGTGCTTTAACTGTAAATCTGCAAGAGTGGCCTCATTATAAGGAGCAACGCGTGAAGAAGAAAGAACCCGGACTGCAGCGGTGTAATGATCTTCACATATCTTCCTACGACACTGCTTGATACTACGCTCTTCCAAATCAAGGTCCTCATCATCAATGACCGACAAAGTAGGAGAATCCTCTGCTAGAGTTTCCCTCACAAGCTGCAAACTACCACCCGGTGCACTCCAAGAACTAATAGCACGGGAAATACACTCTTCCTGATGCCGACGTCTCACTGAAGAACGAGACTCGCGACCACTCCGCGGGCGAAAGATTTTGAGGGTGCAAAGAGGTAACATTAACAAAGAGACCCAATTAGAAATGTCATCATGCTTAGAGATCACCTTATCAAGAGCACCCTTTAGAGCCCGAGAAAACCCCAAACGACGCTTGGGAAGGATAGACTTCACAGTGCGAAACCCCTTAGAGAACAAACTATCAAGGAGAGCCACATCAAAACCACCGTTATGATTTCGCAACAAACCATCCACATGTCCAGTACGAGCAGGAGAAGAGGGAGCTTACGGCTTGGTGAAATTATGAAGCACAAAACGAACAATACCATCGCCTTCATCCGAGGGTGACACGTCCTCACCCGAACCATGACGGCACTTAGAACGAAGCGTATGCATTTTGTAGCAAATCCCACATAACCAAATCCCCACACGCAAAAAAGTAACCTCTGCCTCAGTGTAGATAGCCAAATTAGAAGTAAGAGAATGTCGGGTGATATCTCGCGCACCGATATAACAATGATGATTACTAAGATGCTTGATTAGAGAACTTCTAGTAAGGCCATTACCACTCCCATCTTGACAACCACTTAGACCCACAAAGGGACAATGAAACTTCACAACGGCAGCCGACATAGCTGCCCACAACCACTACCAAAAACCACAGCACAAAACACCAACAAAACAACCAAAACTGCATGCAAAAACTACCAAAAACAGCAAGCAAGAAATGACGCTAGAAACTAACCATAGGCTGCCTGAAAACAGAACCTCTGCTGCTGCTAGAAGGTAGCCAACTGGTATTGGAAAAACGGTTGGAAAAGGCACCCCAAACTGCACCAAAGTCGCACCCAAAACTGCCCCCAAAAAAATCGAGACCAGAAAAATGAAAACTGATACCAGAAATTGGAAAACCGTAGCCTAAGAAAGCCGCCTGAAAACAACCACAAAAAAGCCTGAAAAACGAGCAAAAACTGCTTGATAATCGACTGAAAACAAGCCTGTAACACGATCAGAAAACCGCGAGAAACTCGCCCCAAAAACAGCCCGTAGAACCACGAGATTATGCCTGTATACAACCTAAAAATCAGGCCATAAATGAAGCCAATCTATAAGGAAAACCGACGCGAAAAACCCCCGGAAAAAGTCGCCTGAAAACAGCCACAAAAACGCTAGATAAACACCTTTGAAGGCTGCACTACAGAAGCCCGATTCCACCCGGAATTCGCCCAAAAAGAAGAACAAAAGAAGCCTAAATTCGCTGGACCTAAGTGCACTGCCACCGAGAAACTGAAGCCGCCGGAAAAGTGACGTGGAACCCTACTCAACCCTACCCTAATCGTCCAAACCAAGAGAATTATTATTATTACTTATTATTATTATTATTATTATTACTACTACTTATTATTATTATTATTATTACTATTACTATTACTATTAGTATTACTATTATTATTATTATTACTATTATTATTATTATTATTATTATTATTATTATTACTGTTACTGTTACTGTTACTGTTACTGTTACTGTTACTGTTACTGTTACTGTTACTGTTACTGTTACTGTTATTATTATTATTATTATTATTATTATTATTATTATTATTACTATTAATGTTATTGTTACTGTTACTGTTACTGTTACTGTTACTGTTACTGTTACTGTTACTGTTACTGTTATTGTTACTGTTATTATTATTATTATTATTATTATTATTATTATTATTATTATTATTATTATTATTATTATTATTATTTTTTTTATTTTTGTTATTGTTATTATTTTTGTTATTGTTATTAAAAAAAACCCAATATTGGCTTTTATCACCTACTTTTTTTTTATTTTATTTTACCACCACAAAAAAAAACCCCAAAAATTGTCTTTTACCACCTGCTGCAAAAAACCTTCCGTTAAATCTAATGGAATTAAAAAATTATTTTGATTTTCGTGCCAAAAACATTGATTCTAAATGTTTTGGGGGTTATTTTAGTCCTTAAGGATCCGATTTGAGGTCAAAATTGACAAAAACTTATTTGAAATTTACGTGTTTCATGATAACTTGTTATTTAATATGATTTTAGGGTGTTATTGAACCTTGATTACTTGATAAACTGGTGTTTTGGTTCACTTTTACTCTATTTTTATGCAATTTTTATGTACCTATGCTTCACAGGTTGTTAGTGTTTTTGTTGAGATTTTAGGTCCAAAGACGACCAATTAAAGCCCCTGGATGATAAACCAAGGTTGGAAGCAAGAAGATGATGGGAAGAAGTCATGGAAAAGGAGTCCAAATTAAGAAAAAAGAGAAAATTGCAGTGGAGTGGCCTCTCCAAGGAGTGGCGATGTCGCTCCTTCAGCACAGTCTCTCCAAGTCAGTAGAGAGGCCTCTCCTGACCCAACCAGAAGTTTCTGCCTCCTTTTGCAAAATTGAATATATCAGGTGGCGCGGCCTCTCCAACTTGAGGCACGGCCTCTCTAGGTCAGCGGAGTGGCCTCTTTATCCTGCTGTTGAAGTTCTTGCCTCCCCTTGGCAGAATTGGAAGAATAATGCGGAGAGGCCTCTCTAACATAGGTGCGCGACCACTCCATTTGGGGCACGACCTCTCCACCTATTTGAAGATCAAGCCCTCTCCACCCCAACAAGGCGCGGCCTCTCCATGCCTTGGCTGGCCGCGCCCGATAGTTCCTACGACATTCCTTTTACGGAGTTTACTATGTAGTTGGGGGCGATATATATAAATAGTTCCAGGGTTCTTTTGTACGGAGATCGAATTTCCTAGAGTCTTTCCTCTTAATTTGTAGTTTTAGAACATCAAAAACTCTCAAATCATTAGTTAGCTTTTAATTCTTAGCTTAGAAATCTCAATTCAAATCATTGTAGAAGAAAAGTTCCACCATTGTTACTCAATTTGAAGCTTCTTAGTAATTATCATATTTCTTACTCTTTTCTTCTATCTTCTCTCTACTTAGTTGTTAATTACTTGCTTAATTCTTGTATGCTTAGATTGTTAATTAGTTTAATTCTTAGTTTGAATTTGTTCATGAATTGCTTGAAATCTTTCATTGCTTTAATTTTCATGGATTATGAGTAGTCTGATTTCTAAGGTTTGGGTAAAATCCTCAATGTAATCACTAATAACTTGTTGCATGTGATAATCTTGAAAGGAATGGTTACCTTTGATCAAGTGTATTATTCCAATGGAGGGTTCAGAATTAATTAAGAAAGTTAATAATTCAGTGAAGTTAAGTAATCGAAATGTCTAACTGGAGGTCGCTTCTAAAAGGAATGGTGTCCTTCGAACAAGTGTATTATTCCGATAAAGGGTTCAGAATTAATTAAAAAGCTAATAATTCAGTGAGGTCAAGTGATCAGAATGCCTAGCTGGAGGCCGCTTCTAATCATTTATATTAATGAATAATTAATATTACAGATTAATCTTGATTGAACCCTACGGGTCACACCCAATCGTGTAACCGAACCGCAACGACGAATTAATTCAAAGGATTAAACAAGTCGATAGAGATTTTACGGACTAAGACGTCGGATTCCAAGCTCAGAGCGTCGAATGTCGAGTCTTTTCAAGGAATTGACGAGACGAGAAAATAAGTCAAATGACAGGTCATCGCATCTAGCCTCGGATTGGCCGAGCCAACCGAGGACTTGGCCGCGCTAGCTAGCATGGCTGCTAGCCATGGACTAGTCTCGACAGCAGGCACAGCAGCCACGCGTGTGCACTGGCCGGGCATGCTAGCCAAGCTAGTTAACTAGTAGTGAAGGGGGGCCATGCGTGCGTCGCCATGTGAGCGCTCTAGTAGCGCTAGCATCAGCTTGCAAGCATGCAAACAGGACAATGCTAGCAGCGCTAGCACCAGCACGCAAGCACGCGAGAAGGCCTAGCAGCAACCCGCTAGCTTGTGTGGGCTTGTAGCAAGCTAGCAGGCCCAGTCGAGGGCAAGGCTGCTAGCTAGGCGAAGCCTTAAGGCTCAAGGCATGTGGTCGGTCTTCCTTGTGTTGACCAAGTATGTGTGTTGGTGGGTTTATGCTTGCTCTCCAAGGATGGGTTTGTAGTCCTTACCTACTCTCTCCCTCATGTTGACACTTGTCATTTGACTATTGCATAGCTTATTTAATTTAATTTGGAATTAAATTAATTTCTTACTTTCACATTTTACCAATTATCCCACATTGAAAGATGATGGGAATTCTTGGGGACATTTCCCTATAAATACCCATCATATGGCATTGGGAAATTCACTTGAGTTGGTGAACTCTAATGGATCTCCAAAAGAAAGAAAACCTTTGTTCGTAAACTCTAAGTTATTTTTGGTCTAGCCCCGACTAAGCTTCGAGGTAGGGACCGGTTACGGTTCGGTAGCGAGTGTGTGAGCCGTTGGAGGTTCTCGCACTTGCGGAACTTGAAGCTTACAAGTCCGAGCTCAACAGTTAAGCGAAGCACGCTACAAGAATGAGCATTCTTTTTCTCTCTTCTCTCTCTTCTCTAATGTTTATGTTTATTTGCATGCTTTTATTTATGTTGTAATTATTATGCATGCGATCCGGTTATCGAGTTTGTTTCCGCGCGGTGTTAGACACTGAAAAACCCAACAGCGGTATAAGAGCCTCTTGCATTTAATTTTTACAACTAAAATTAATTAAGGTGATTTATAATGGATTTAAATTTTTGGTTTTGCTTCCTAATTAGATTAGGAGCTCGTTTTTAATTGGATTAAAAGCGTATATATGTTATTTTTGGCTTACGAATTCTGATTTTGACTCAAAATTAGTGAATTTTGGGTGGAATCGATGTTCTAAACCATTGTTTACCCACAAAGTATTTAAAAATGGCCTTCCAAAAGCCAAAATCCACCCAGAAAGTGGTTTTTCGTTTTTGACGAAATTTTTTAAATCTTTAAACCATGATTAATTATGGCATGCAATTGTTGGATTATGTGTTTGATTAAACAATTAATATTCTGCAATTTTAACCCTCATTAAGCATGTTTATGAAGTCATAATTGGTGCTTAATTTGGTTAGTTCTTATTTTCACATACACTTGCAATTTCACATTTTTGCAAATTTAATTGCTTGGAGTGTGAATGTTTATGGTAAAAAATGTATTTTTGAAGCCCCTAAAATGTTAAAGATTCAATCTTTAATTGTTTATTTGGTTGGATCTTAACTTTCTAAATCCACAATGAACTAATTTTTGGTTTTAATCATTTTTGAGTTGATTAAAATCTTAAATGTTCAAACTTGTGCTTGAAGTATTATTGTTCTTCATATTGGAAGATAACAATATTCAAATGTGCACAAGTGAGTGTTGGATAAAAAAATTTCATTAGATGAATAATTATTTATTCAACTATTTTTGTCAAATCTCATTATTAATTATGTTGGTTAAATTAATTGTGAGAATAGCCCTTAATTTTGTAGCTTCAAGTTGAGCCAAAAATAATTTAAACAATGGTTCTTGAATTAATTTTGGTTTGTGCACTAATGAATTTAATTAAGTTGGACTTGTTTTATTTTCATTTTGCTTAATATTTGTTCTAAAAATAATTTAGAATTAATTTTTATGTCACACAAAAAAATCGGAATGAAATTATGAGGCACTAGCACGTAAAACGAGGCACCAAGCCTCGAGCACAAAATCTCGGCCAGCTGGGCTGCTTATGCAACTCGCATGTGGTTGTCGAGAGTGTGTGTTGCGCTGGTGATTTGGTGTGTGCGAGCAGCTCCCTTGGTGCGACATGGGCTTACATGTGGTGCGGTGTGCGGCTACTAGGTAGCACGAGCCCGCACAGCAGCATGGCCTGCGCAGCGAGCACTAGCGTGCATTGGAAGCACACTGCAAGGGCCAGCATAATGCGCGAGCAATGCTGTCAGCCACTAGCGAGTAGCAAGTGGCTTGGCGCAGCAGTGGCTGTACGGGGCAGCACCCATGCATGGCAGTCCGAGGCTTGGTGCCTAGCAAGCCGAGCCTCGTGGCTTGGATGCTAGGCACTCGGTCGTAAGGGGCTATTAATTTTGCGATTTTGAGGTTTTTCGTTTTTAATTAAAACGAGGCTAGGCCTCGATTTTTCCCACCTCTTGCAAAATAATTTGGCAAAATTTTGGGTTAACCGGCTTAATTAATTTTAATTGGATTAATTTCAATTAAGTTGGATGTGGAATTTAGTGGGAGCTTCATTAATCGTTTTGAGCTATTATTATTGCGTTAATTCACATAATCGGATAACAACTTTGACTAGTTTTAATTACGCGTGTTAATTGGATTAACTACCTAAGTTAGTAACTAGTTTTGCGCTTGTTTTGAATTGTTGCTTAAATTATTTGTATAATGCATGAGCCATCCACGTTGGTGAATGGATAAATGGAATAGATATTCTAATGCAGGTTTTACAAAATGGCAACTAGTGGGGCCCGACTATGATAGTAAATACGAACTGCGTTCCGTTTTGTATTTTTGTAAATACGGACTGCGTGCCGTTAAGTATTTTTGTACTTCAATTATTTAGATTAGTCCTAGCTTTTCTAGTAGTTTCATAATTGGTGGTGATGTCTCAAAGGCTAAGAAGACGAAGCCAAGAAGATGCAACGAAGGGCGTTAAAGATTTGAAGACTCAAGTTTCAAGGGGTCATGCTAGTTGCCTAAATGCATCTTTGCCTTATATATTTTGTTTATATATATATATATATATATATATATATATATAATTGCGATATTAGATGCATGTTTAGGATTTTGAATGTTGAATGATTAGTTTAGTTCACTTAAAATCAACCAACATAGAAACCCTAAGTCCCAAAGAATATTGAGTTAAATATGCCATTCCAAAATGACACTTACGAAACTAATGTGAATAATAATGGGCTATGCCAAAGCAAGGCGTTACTACTTTCCTAGGGAAGTAAGGTATGTTGGTGCGCTTGCCAAAGTAAGGCATCATATACACGTTAGTTTTGGTTAAACTCAATGATATCAATAAGGAGTCTTTAGATGTCGTGGCTATGGAGATAAACGTCAAGAAAGCATTAGATGCGACGTTTTACGAACCAAGAGTAGCTTAGAGCTATTAGCAATTAGATTGCTTACCTTAAAATATTACGTGTTAAGACAAGTCAAAGCATGCTTAATCACTTTTTGATTTTTGGGATCTTGGAATTGTTTTATTCTCGCCTAATTGGGACAAATTTTAAATGTGTGGATAAAAAGCTTAATAAGATTGAAAGTTTGCATGTGTGCTTTAATTTCAAACTTATTATGTTATTATCTTGATCAATGGTTATACTTTGCACTTATATTTGTAGTATTCTAAATCAAATTATAATGTTTCCAACGATTGGTAAAAGGAAATCTTTTGAGAATGGTTCTCAAGGAAAGAAAAGGCATTTCTAAAAATACAACTTCTCATAAATGACTTTTATGGCTTAGTTCGAAAGGGCGGTTGGACATCATGTATTCAAAATACTAAGTATTTTTTGTATAAACATGAAGTATTGAGTTGAAAAACTCAAATTGTCAATAGTTGACAACCAACATATTTTTTCGCTTCATACACTAATGAGTAAGACTCATTTATGTAGTAATTCAAGTACGAATTAAAGGAAAAGATGAAACTTTGTTTTACGGCGAATTAGATGCTTAATTATGCCTAACAAAGTATAAAAGTCAAAACACTTAAAGAAATGGTTCTTAAAAGTTATGAGATGATGTATGATAAGAAATATAGGAAACAAGGAACATTAGAAAGGAATACGAGATTCCAATTCTACCGAAGAGTTCATGTTATCATAGTTAAACTTAGCAACTCATTATCTTCACAAGTATCGAATACTGCTTGAGTGTTCCACTTTTAAAGTGACCTCAAACCATTGAAGTTAAGCTAAGTTATTGACTTACACGTTTGGAATGAAGCAAGTAGTGCTACATCAATTGTAAGGTCATCTACTTTGTTTAAAGACCTTTTAAAGCTAAGGCTAGAACAAATAAATGGTTATTGTGTTCCATAATCAGCAAACGATCTGTTTACACACGGAAAGACTCACATTTAAAGTAAAGAGCAATAGTTGTTGGTTTTATTTGGATGGCATGGTTGTTTAAGCCATGAGTCAAGGATGCTTGATTATAAACAAACATTTCTCTACATGAAAACTCACAAGGTCTAAGTCATGGACATGATTTGTGTTCCAAACATCTTTAGAAATGTCATATCGACAAGAACATACTCAAGGCTCTATCAGATAGACTCTTGAAAGTTGATCGATTCAGAATTGTTCTAAGGCAAGCAAGTCTTACTTGTTGAAATCGACAAAGAAAGGAGCTATTGTGCTTGGCATAGACAATTGACTCCAAAAGCTAACGAGGATTCCATTACTTCAACGTTTTCACAAGAATTTGAATGAATATGACTATATTCATCAAATGTGAACAAACTGGATCTTGAGTAACTCAAAAGTTCAGTGAAGTATAGAATCGACTTGGCAAGATATCAAAACGTCTAGATTAAATCGAACGATGTTTGCTTGAGCCAAGAGTGATCATATCAAGGTTATGGAATTGGAATTTCATGATTAGCTCCACAAAGAATACAATGTGTCTTGACGGATACCATGATGTCATTTGGAAATGACTCGAATGATGATGGATCACATCCCTTCCTATAAATTTCTTAAAGATTTGCACAAATGACTAATGTTACACTAAATAAAATGTCGAAGCTAAGAAAGGACACCATATTTAGTTATGGATAGAAATAGTTTCTTGCATCTTTTCAAGTATATGTCTAGGGCTCTTAGCTCAGTGGGAGTTCATTGGCTCAGTGGGAGCTAAGTGGCTCAATGGGAGCTAAGCGGCTCAATAAGGGCTAAGGTAGCTCGAGTGGGAGCTAACTGTTTGTTTCACAACAAACTTTTACCCAAAGACAATATACACGTCTCTTTGTAAGCATTTAAGTGAGACTACAGGCATTACTTTCACTACCTGATTGAGAACATAGTATTTGTTGCTCTAAGTGATGTCTTTCTGGAAAATAACACATTTCCAAAACAACATGTGGGAGGAAAATGAACTCAATGACCATCAAGATTAGCAACAAACTAGAACTTAGAATCTCGGAAGACTTTAGAAGGGCTTCATGAGAATAATTGATCAAGAATACTCAAAGGACTTTACAAGTGACTTAAGAGAGAGTTCATTACTCATAAAACTTTAGAAGTATTGGAGTAAGATCAATATAATCAAAGGGCTTTAAAAGCACCTTGAAACTCAGTGTTTGATGCAATTACCCCATATAGGTATAGAATTCACCAAAGGCTTGGATTGAATCCTATAAATTTCTTTTAAGTTAGAAATAAACCTAAGACTTACAAGCATACTATTCACCATTGTATGGTGAGGGAATAGTGTCTTATAAATTAGCTACGACAAATCCAAATTCCGAATAATGGTTAGAGGCCATAAAATCTGAAAAAGACTCCACGTTTGAAAATCATGTTTGAAACTTGATTAATTTGCATGAAGGGTAAAAATCCATCAAATGCAAATAAGTTTTCAAGGAGAAAACTAACAAATATGAAAATGTATATGCATACATAGCTAGATTCGTTGAAAAAGGTTACAATTAAATTCATGGCTTTGATTTAATAAAACCTATTCACTAATCGGAATGCTTAAGTCTTTTCATGATTATTCTAGCAAAATTGCGCATATGAAATATGGAAAATAGATATCGAAACCGCCTTCCTAAAAATGGTATTTTGGAAGAGACTATGGATATAATCTAAGGGTTTTGTAAATCTAAATAATGCTATATTTGAAAGCAATCTCAAGAAATCTATTGGTGGATTGAGAGAAACGGTGCATGTAGGAACTAGAATGTGTATTCTCATAAAGTTAGAAAAAGGTTTGGCTTATAGAGAAACATATAAATTCTTATAGATAGGAAGTTTGTGGAAGCAAAAGTCAATTTTGTAAGGTCCAATAAGAAGTTAACGAACTCTATTGTAAAATAACTATCAAATGCTAAATGCTTAGATTTGAAAGAATTTTTCAATGACGGACCAAGCTAAAGGCGATACTTAGTACATAGTGGGAATTAAGATCTATTTGATAGACCTAATAAAATGTTGGAACGAGTAAAGGAATTTACCGTGTTAAACATGAAGGACCTGAAAAGGCTTTCGACCCATACGTATAAAACTAAGCAAATGTTTGAACTAAGTACAAGCTAAGAAAATACTAAGTCAAACAAGAAAGACTCTGGTAGAGACTTTCAACCGTATCATATAGCAAACAGTTTAGCAAGACTCGGTGAAACTAGATGAGCTAAAAGTCACATGAATGGAATGAAATTGGGAATATTTCAGCAATTGAATCCATCATGTATGTTACGACATGGAATCGTCACATGACCTGCATGCTTAGAGCATGACAAGTATAAAATACCAATCAACTTGAATCTAAACAATGGAACGTTAGATTATGATCAAGAACATCTGGAGTACTTAGTTAAGTAAAAGGATGAGTTCTTGATGCATGGAAACAAATATAATTTGGATATTGATGTTGCAAGCACAACCTTAGCAAGGATTAGATCCTTGATGAGGAAGTCATTTATAAGCACGAGGTTAAGACGCGTCGTGACTTAAGAATGGCAACATGAACTTATGTCCATGTATATTGTGCGGAAATTTAAGGTAAATTTCCATAATCACAAATGATTAGGATATCCAAATCATTATGAGCCAGTTGAAGTAAAATCCAAGCAAAGCATCATTAGGAAATCTGCTAAAGTATACGTTGAGAACATTGCAGCCTTAGAGGCAATAATAAGGAAGTTGTTGAATGGATAGTTCATTGTTGAACTTTGATGATTGTAGGTTGTCAAGTTGAAGACCTGAAATCATGAAAACAAGTAGGAGCCATCACTTGGACAATTAATCCTAAATCGCATATAATCCATAACACTCTCAAATCTTATCATCTTATTATGAGAGTTTTTGATAATGAAGATGCTAAGTTTTTCAAAGTAATCGTAACTAAACCTATGCAATAAGTGAACCACAACATTCACAATTGCATAAAAGAAATCAAGCATATTACATATGGGTGTGATTTCTATAAATGTTTTGTGAAGAGTATTACTCTTAAAACATTTGGGGAAAACCATTTATCATAAGATGAAACGTTGAAAAGTTTCATAGTGAAATAAAATTTTAACTAATAATTCCACAAACTATTTAATTTTGGTTTAGAATTAAATAATGAGTCCATTCGATTTGACGATATTCAAAATAGGGTATTAAGACCATGACTTGGATAAAGAAACACCTTTCACTAGACGAAAAAGATAAAAAGGCACCGGTTCAAACCCCCCCTTTGGCACTGGTTTTGAACCGTTGGGTATTTGAGGGATGCTAAATCCATGAAAATTTGGCACCGGTTCAAAACTGGTGCCAACTAAAGCATTTAGCACCGGTTAACCGGTGCTAACTACATGATTTGGCACCGGTTAACCGGTGCCAACTACCATGGCGCGATTTTTTTTTTATTTTCAATACTATAAGCACCGGTACAAAGAAAGAACCGGTGCAAAAAATCCCACTTTAGGCACCTATTCTTGCTTTGAACCGGTGCCAAAAGTCTCAAAAAAAAAATTTATAAACTTTTGGCACCGGTTCTGGTCCAAACCGGTGCCAAAAATACCCCAAAAAAATAAAAAAAAATAAAATTTTTTTTTGCATTTTTTTCACTTAAATTGATATAGAAGCATTAACATATATATAAAGTTACATATTTTCATTAAAAAAGGCTGTAATATTACAATTTTCGTCCAAAAAAATTAAATAATCCAGACTTATCTCTGATCGACCTTTCTTGCATTTCATTTAACTAGCTATCCTGGTCTTGTGCTGGTGGCTGCTCTGCTGGTTGTGGCTGTGTTTCTGCATTGATGGTTGTGGCTGTTCTGCTTTTGTGGCTGTGTTTCTGCTCTGTTCAAGATGGCTGGGTGATTGGTTTTGCTTCTGTTCAGGCTAGCTGTCTTGTGCTGGTGGCTGCTCTGCTGGCTGATGTGTTGTTGCGTATTCAGGCTGACCTGCTGCTCTGCTGTTTGCTGTGCTGCTGTTTCTGTTCTGCTGCGCCGCTGTGCCAAAAATAGAACTTCCTCTTCATTTTCTTGACATCAACCTTTTAAAAAACATTCACGGTCCTACACTCATAACAAATCAAATGATATCTTGAACCAGTTCTTACTAGTAATTCTCTCCCGCACATCCAATTCTTGCTACTTATACAATTAGGATCCCAAATGGCCACATGTCAACCTTTTTAAGAAAAGTGGCATTCCTTTCCCAACTTTAGACAATGAGATCATAGCAATAGAGATTTCTATCATATGCACACGTAAACACTTGGATGGGGGTAAAGAGAAAGCTAAAAATACCTCCCGAGGTGGGGGTTGTGAGAAGCTGAAATTCACTTTTGATTGGATAGCAAGCTTAACATCATCGCAGTCAATTGAGGCTTTGCCAGCATGTTCAGAGTAAACGTGTGCATCCGTTAAGACATCGACAGCGTACCTGTACCACAACTCCAGAAACTGGTGCACAACACGGGGCTCATGCTCCTCAACACCCATGGATTTTATCAATGACTTCATAATTTTCGCATCCCTGGGCAAGTCTTCCTCTCCCTCAGCCATGAATCTCCAAACCTGCAACACCACCCAATGTGCATTGTGTATTGAGATACATTATTATTCATTAACCATGAAAGCTCAGATGGAAGAAAGTAAGACAACTTAAAATAGAAGTGTACTGGTAATTTTTTTAATCACCAGTAATTCCCCAATATCATACTTGTATATAAACACGACACAACAACCAAAGCTTTGAGCCACAGGGTCAAGTTGTTCACATAATTTCTAAAATCAGAAACATGTAAGATTCCAGAATTAAGATAACAATTAAGCACTATAATATAGTACTAACAAGAAGATGCAGTAGAGCTTTCTGGGACAAATCCATAATTTCTTAACTGATTACAAAACCCATGATAATCCCTAAATTTTTCGGCAGAGCAATTCTGTAAAAAAAGATTGTCCAACCAAGTAAACTATAGCCAATTCATCTTCAGAATTTGTTGCTCTTCCTTTGCTGTGCTTAAGCACTCAACAATTTTGCAAAAGGCAAAACGTACAAAAAAAAAAAAATAACAAACTGAGTAAATACATGAACAATAGTCAAAGATGAATGATCAATAAATGGAGATCAGTATTAACAGTTGTGTTTCGAAACTCATGTGCATTATTAATGACAGTATGGAAATAGCCTTCTGGAAAGGATATGAGATTTGCATAGTACATGAGAACAGTTCAAGGTAGATTGTCCCATCCCCAAATGCAGTAGTCAATAAAAGGGCGAGACAGAGCCATCCAAGAAGAACCTACATACAATTACACCCACTGTCATAATGGAGATCTACACTCTTCACAAAAATTAATAAGAGAGGTGGTAATAGAGTTGCTCTAACATATTATAGTTTTGAATAAGAACAAATGTCCTTAGACATGATCAAATAAGAGTATAAAACTCTGAACACAGAAGAACTGACAAAACCATAATATCGTTTTTGTCCCCAACCCCTTTAGGTTTTTTTTTTCTTTTTTAAGGGTTATTAAAGAGAGGGGTGGACAGGCTGGACATATTGCATCAAACTCAACATAAATTGAAGCATTTCAAGCTCAATGATCAAAAAAATTCAACACTTACACACATTATAACAGAAAATCAAAACCAACCCATTAAACAAAACCCATAATTCAAACAAACCCAGAAATTTATAACCAATTGCACAAATAATTAACCAACATTAAATTCATAAAACTAACCCAAAACTCGCTCAGAAATTTCAAGAAGCTGATCAGGTGGCTTCCAATAGAAGAATCGACGAAACAGCGCCATGGGATGGCGCTATTTTCCCCAAAATCGGATCCAAAACGATTAATTCCAATGAAACCCAGCCCTAATCCAGATCCAATCAATTGCAATCCAGCTAAATATATACCCAAAATTAAATAATCAAACCCCTCTTCAAAATTTATCAAATTTGGTGCAAAATTGGATAAAATGATCGAATCAAGAAGAATTCAACAACAATCCCAGAAAAATCAAAAGTCGGGAAGAACCCAGAATGTAATTGAGTATATCATATGAGGGCAACCATATCTACTTTCTTAAACAACCTACATTTACATAAATCCAAAAAAAAAACATTAAATCTTCTTCAGTGCATGTCATTGGTACCTCTTATACAAATTCATGAATCTACATAAACATACATCATCTTTACTCAAACCATGTTACAAAGCCAACCTAAAAAATACCCAATTTTCAAAATCTTATAAAGATGCATGATAATCACAAAAATCTGCAGAATTTAAAACTTAAAATTCGGCAAAAACCCATCAACAAAATTTGCCAAAAAAAAATCCAATTTAGGACCAAATAAGTTGGAAAAAAACCCAAAAAATCAAACACAAATCGATCAAATAAACCCCATTTAAAACAAAATGATAAATAAGTTACATTATGCTAGTAGAATCCATTTATACCTTATTTTTGTTGCATTGATACGGAGCCCTCACCCAAAAAAACCAAATAACAAACTTTTTTTGATTGAGATCATTTTATAATGAACTTCTATGGAATACTATAGTTTCATCCCCAAAACACACCAAAAATAAGATCATTTTGTACCATTTTTGCTACTAATAACTAACACATATATAAAACTACAAGAGCATTGGAAAAAATAGCCACTAACCTTTGAATTTGAACTCTTTTTTGAGGAGAAAACAAACTAGATCTACAATTCCTACAAATGATCGAATAAAAAATATTAAAATAAAAAAACTTAGGGTTTATGGTTAATTACTTGAAACTAAATTTAAAAAAATAGGTGGAAGGCATACTTGCTAGTCAGTGGGTGGTCTAAGTTGTTGGGTGGCCGGCGGGTGAGTGGTCTGAGGCGGTGGATCTAGGCGGCTGAGCAATTTAGGTTTAGGGTTAGCAATGTTTTTTTAAAAATGAAAAAAAAAGGAAAAACCATTACCTGGTGGTCGGTGGCCGATGCACGAAGGACGGCTGAGGGGAACGGAGGGTGGTCGGCGGGTAGGACCTACTCTCTCCTTCTCCTACTTATTTTGTTCGACAAAAAATAGAAATAAAACCAGAACCCTAAAATTACGAAATTGAAAACCAAATCAACGACAAACCCTAGATTGCGAAGGAATTCAGTAGATTAAGAAGACCACACTACCTCGAAGCTGCTTCAATGGTGGTGAGAAAGCTCAAAATCGGCTTCAATGGAGAATATAGAGCACGAGTTCAATGGAGGCCAGAGATATGGAGAGAGAAGGAGGTGCCGCTTCAATGGAGTGAGAAAGCTCGTAAACCACTTCAATGGAGAAGGTGAAAATTCGGGATGGTGGAAGAGAAGGCGAAAACTAGAGGGAAAACAGAAGACGGAAAAAACGGGGGGAAAGAAAGAAAAGCAGGAGCCCGGATTTTTTTTAATAAGTTGGCACCGGTTTGAACCGGTGCTAATTAAATGATTGGCACCGGTTTTGGTTGGAATCAGTGCCAACACTGATTTTTTCAATCCCGCCCATTTCTTTTGGCACCGGTTTTCAAGAACCGGTGCTAAAGGGAGGGGTGCCTATTTCATTTTTTCTACTAGTGAGTGAACATTGAATATCATATCGAATCCCTAATCGAAGTCATTTGAAAGTTAGACGACTAATGACCGCGTGAGATTAGTGTGTAGTATGATTTATAGCACCGTTTCTTGTGCTAAAAGGACAAAATTGTCATAAATCATTTACACAGGTATCAGTTTGGAACTATTCTGGATCGACCTAAGAGAATACTTTAAGAGATTAAACAATCGTCATAAGTATATTACTCATTATAGCTATCGGAACTTCTTTCCTCGACCATGAGCATTGTTAGTTATCTTGTTTGAGTACTAATCCGCTTTGATGTTGTCAAAAGTATGCCGTACAAGGGGATTATGAAGGCAATAGTTGGGCGGCTAGGGCCTCTTAGTAAGGGAAGCAGACAATGCAAGACTAGGAATGTCCCCCTATTAACAATAGTGTAGGCGTCGTTCGAAGCGCGCCTACGTTAAGCATGTTGTGAATATGCTTGGCACTCTTAGGAAGTGGGAATTGACATTATACGATTAGGGACAATGATTAGGGACAAAGCAAAGTAGGGAGCCGCCAACAAGTTTTTAAGGAACTTGTAAACCGTTCACGGATCATTTAAAGGCAACCACGATAAAGGGACAACGGTAGGCAACAACGATTGACCCGTGAAGGTTACACCCCATTCAAATCCATGAGATTACTAACTCCATATGGTTCGGAACCACGAAAGGAGGATTGGAGATGATGGTACGAAGTGAGTCATGGAGTCACATTCGCCTGTATTAGCCTCTACTCAATTCTTATCATGAAAAGTGATTAGCATGATATTCAATTACATATTCTCTTTAAACCAGTCGTCCAAATTATCTTATTAGCATGATATTCAATTACATATTCTCTTTAAACCGGTCGTCCAAATTATCTTATTAGCATGATATTCAATTACATATTCTCTTTAAACATGCAATACAATGATCAATAAATATAATAGAATCAACATCAACATTGGAAGCAATTTAACCATAATAGCGTTAGCCAAATCAAATAATGATAAACCTAGTCATGATACTAGCAACAAGAATTATAAAGAGTAATTAAGTGATTAACTACTCACGTTCTGCGTTTCCTTGAATTGCTACATCATGAATAAACTGTTAGTAACTTCAATAATTAATAAATCAAATTGAATTAAATTTAATGAAAAGTAGAGTTGATTTGGTTTAAACCCATAGTTAATTCTACCTTTCACGCCTTGTTTTAAGTATAGAACTTAGGGTCAAGTATGGACTCCTTGGAGTGCTTGGGGGAAGTATTGTGAGAGAATAGGGTGGCTAGTGTTTAGGCTAAAGAGAGAAGAGAATCATTGTTGGTCCCCGAAACTGGAGAAATCAGGTTCGTCTTTATAGAGAAAATAAGAGGGGTGAGGTACGGAACCTTAGAAATGAAAAGGCACCGTGGAGAAACCCTAGAAAAATGCCACGTCACAGCATGTTTGCCACGACACGGCGCGGAATACCGTGACGTGGTGTGTCTGCCGTGACACGGTGCACATGTTTTTCTGAAAATAGTCCAGATACATTTATTCCTTACTTAATAATTAAGTACGTGATATATTATGCGTCGTTTCAGCTATTCCGGATTAATTTCAGGCTTAGGATTTTTATAATTTATTAATCGGGCTTAATTAATTAATAACACGAAATGAATTAATTAAGTTTGGGCTAGGATATGAGTTGGACTGAGTTTGAATAAATGGTTTGACTGAATATGTTTGACTGAACATGGGTTTTATGCACTCTCGAGATTAAATACTCGACCCACCCAATAATGGCGGTGAAAAATTATTCATCATCGGGTTTGGTTTTGGGGAGACATTTTTATGTGTCTACAGAAATCCCCACTTTAACTAAGTTTATAGAAACGTCAGTTACAAAAACGATAGTCAAAGTAGTCGATAGGGATAGAGAATGATTTAAGACGTTCTGCGATCCTAAACCACTCTGTATACCCCGATACCCACAGAAAAACGTTAATTCCACAGATAAAAAAAAGGGTGTGCGTATCTGACACCAATGTATCAGTGGCATATATGTTTGGTACTTTTCTACGTAGGCTCCTACGCCTCGAGCAACCTACTAAATGATAGATGATCACTGAGTATTTGAAGAATGGTGATGGTTCGAGTATCCCCGAACATGGGCCGTAGATGGTTCGCTTATCCCCGAACGTGGGTCGTAGATGGTTCTCTTATCCCCGAACGTGAGCCGTAGATGGTTCGCTTATCCCCGAACGTGGGCTGTAAATGGTTCGCTTATCCCCGAACGCGGATTGTAGATGGTTCGCTTATCCCCTAACATGGGCTGTAGATGGTTCGCTTATCCCCGAACGTGGGCTATTAATTGTTCGATTATCCCCGAACGTGGGCTATTAATGGTTCGATTATCCCCGAACGTGGGCTATTGATGCTTTGCTTATCCCCAAACGTGGGTTGTACCTGAGACCTGCAAAATGGGATTTGCCAAAGGACTCGCTAAACTGTGATTGACTTGACCAACTAACTAGACCAAGCTAGACTTGACACAACATGGCATGTGTATGACTTGTGATTGTGTGTGTATGTGTATGATTTGAGTGTGTGCAGACACAAGCAAAAAAAAATAGATAAATAATTCTGTCATTTTTCGTCATGAGTGGAGGGTACCGACTTTCTCCCGAAAAAGAAACACGTGAAAAATTAAGTGAGATATTTCGAATTTCCTCGATAAAAATTTTGCAAAAGTTTTTTAACTTCCCCAAAAGAAGAAAGATGAAAAATGGAAAGAAGTTTTGAACTTCCTCGCTGAGAAAATTTTGAAAAAGTTTTTAAACTTCCCTAAAAAAAAAAAAAGACATGAAAAAGGGAAAAAGTTTTGAACTTCCTCGTTGAGCAAAGCGAAATGAATTGCATGGATTTTCTTCTTGTCAACTTAAATTGCACGTCTTGAAAATAATGTATGCATGATGAATGTTCATAGGCCAAGATGCTAAGGATAATTACATCATGTGACGCGATCCATGAATGCGCTTAGGTCATGAAGCTAAGCACGGTATTTTGTTGACAATGTATGTTGCTTAGGTCAGGAAGCTAGGAATCATATATAGTGTACAATCTTGGACATTGCTTAGGTCTGGAAGCTATGCAAGTATTACAACAAATCTTGATAAATGTAGGTAGGTCAGGAAGCTAAGTGATGGGAATAGATGTGAGAAGAGTTAAAGATGATGACTCCTTAGGCTAGGTAAGTTAAGTGATGTGGGTTCAAGCCCCCAAGTCTAGATCTAGATGGACAGGGATGAGCATTGGAAATGTTTTTACTCAATCATATATGAATGAATTTGAATGTGGTCGCACCTCGATGTGAGGTTGCCTACGTATCCGTTAGGAATCAGGCCAAACGTAGCTCTAGCCGAACTTTGCACAAGTGTATGTACACCTCAAAGAAGTCTTTCAAGGGTTGTAATGTGGTTAAGCTGATGGTTGAAAGAAGAAAAGGGTAAAAGGTTAAAGACCCGAGAGAATCCCCCAAGATGTGTAATTGTGTATTTGAAATTTGAACTTGCAAGTTTTATTTTTCACACATTTTTTTTTTGTTTTGAATTTTTGTTATTTTTTTTTTTATCAATGTGGGCAATCTCGGATCATGCGGTCCATCACTCACTTAGGATTCATGTTTCTGAGGCACGGTACCAAGCACTCGATGAGAGACGCAATTTGAGACGTGTTCATATCAAAGACATTGGAACACTTGCCCTTAGACATTGTTTTATTTTTGTCATTCTTCTTTTTTTTTTTTTGAACTTGCTTTTGAATGTTAGACGAGGCTCAAAGTGGTTGAATAAATGAAGCCAATCATTAGACGAGGCTCAAAGTGGTTGATGAAGGAATGGGTATGTGATTGAATGGTTAATGGGGAATGAATGGGTTGCAAAGGTGCCTCAAGTCATTGGTGTACCTTATGTTTGGTTTGGCAATTGAATTTTTTTTTTATTGAATCAATGTGCTATGATCGAGATGTGAAGGAAATATGCTCATTTTATTACTGGAAAAGATGAACGGAATACATGAAACATATAGAAATTCAAAACGAATAACCTATGCTAGACATGAATGGGGAAAGGGAAATGAATGATAAATAGAACAAAAACATCATGAAATCTTGCATCTCGCGCCTTGTCTTCATTGCCACTATCACTTCTTACCGCCTGGAGAGACATGAAGTTTGTTGGCATCCACTAGATCTTGAATAACGTCTTTTAAGTTCCAACACTGCTCGGTGGAGTGACCCCTTCCTTGATGGTACTTACAGTGAGAATTGGGGTCCCACCTGGCACTTCTTTATTCAGGTTTTGGCTTTGAGATTGGTCCAATTGGTGTAATCAAACCTTAACCGTGAAGACGATCAAAGGCAGCGTCATATGTCATTCCCAAAGGAGTGTAAGTTCTCCTTTTCTTTTGAAGGGGAGCATCAAGAGCTAAAACTTCATTGAGATCCACTTGGCTAATATTGTTGGTAGTATTTTCGGGCTTAGAAGACGAAGAAGAAGGTACTTACAGTGAGCATTAGGGTCCCACCTGGCACTCCTTTATTCAGGTTTTGGCTCTGGAAATGGCCCAATTGGTGTAATCAAACCTTGACCGTAAAGACGATCAAAGGCGGCGTCATATGTCAATCCCAAAGGAGTGTAAGTTCTACTTTTCATTTGAAGGGGAGCATCAAGAGCTAAAACTTCATTGAGATCCACTTGGCTAATATTGTTGGTAGTATTTTCGGGCTTAGAAGCCGAAGAAGAAGGAAGGTCGTTCTTCTTGTTTTTCCAGGTGTTATTATTGTTACTACCTGCAGTCTTTATTAGCTCGTCCTCGATATTGATGCCGATATCATATATAGCTTCGAAAGTGTTCAAAGGCAAGAACCTAAGATGTTGCTTGTACTTGTAAGTTAGGTTCTGGATAAAGAGGCAAACCATCTCTCTTTCTTTGGGGGGATCTACCAAGAGTGCAGCTGTTTCCCTCCACCTGTTCAGGTAAGCAGTGAAGCCTTCATTCTCTTTCTGTTTGAGAATGGAGAGTTCACATTCAGAAGTTCTGGCTTGAATGTTACACTGGTAACGATTCATGAAAATTTCGGTGACATCTTGCCAAGTTGCAGTGTGCTTGGCATCTAGAGAATAAAAACATTGTTGGCCGGCATGCTCTAAGGAGAGAGGGAACACCGTAGGGAAGAGTGTTACATTCAATTCCTTGAGAACCATGGTTACAGAAAAAGCCTTCAAGTGGAATATTGGATTGTCAGTGGGTTTGAACTTGGGTATGTTAGAAGTGGAGAACTTTTCAGGAATCTTATCCTTCACATCTAAAGGAGTGGAAGGTTGTTCTATGTAGGTGAACTCTTCAGAAATCTTGCTCACTTGCTCTTTGATCTTATCAACTGCAGAAATTATGACCTTGGTTTGCTATATGGTATTGACTTAGGTAGTGAGCGTTTGCATCATGGCAGTAAGAGCCTCAATTGACTTGTGGATTCCCTCAATATCTTCCTTAGTGGCTATGAGTTAAAAATAAACTAGAGATGGAGATAAGCTTTCTGGAGGCGCTTGTGGTGGTTTCCTTGTACGCCTCTTAGGTTTAAGAGGTTGTTGTGGCAGGGACTCGAATCGTACTGATCTATCCTTGCTTCTTGACCAAGTATTGCAATATAAACCAAATTCACTTAATGGTTTGACTCACTGTTCAAATTAGGGAAGGAAGAGGGAAAGTCAGACATTTGAAAACAGGTAAATGAAACTCCACTCTTTTTTTGTGATGGAAAAAGGAGACACATGCATGAACCTAGTGTACGATCATAAACGACATGGTGCACGACTCGGGTCAAAAATAAAAAAAGTGTGTGGACTATACTTGACTCGTGAGTGATAAGCTGATGTTATAAGACACGCGGTATGATCGCACGGCAAGACATGTAAAGAGTGTCAAAACGACTGACGCGTGGAATAAAATTAGCACGGAAGACTAAAACAGGGACTGACTGGACTTAAACCTGGGCACCGTGGCACGAAACTACTGTCGTGACACGGCAAACTGTACCGTGGTGCGGTACAAGTTGCCGTGACACGATATTGCTTTCCATGACGCGACATTTCTGCCGTGGCACGGTAATCATTCCAAGGTTGTTTTTGTGCGTTTTTTCCAGCTTTTTGTCAATTTTAGAGTTTGCGCTAATTACTAAGTGAGTACAGTCCATTGGCATTAGTTAGTCATAAAATAAACCAACATAGACAAAGAAAGATCGTTAAGGTTAGGATCCAAACGATCAAATATGCACACATAGAGCACATAGGCACAATGATGCAAAGAAGAGTTCGCAACCTAAGGTCAAGTTATATGTTCCACTATAATAAAGTTTATTTGGTGTCAAAAGGGTAGCATGGTTAAGAGTTTGGACGCGTTAGCAAGGCAGCCTCCCTTGAGGGTGTATGCTAACGGGTGGCTCTGCAAGTTCGTGATTAAATCGAACTCGACTCCATGGTTTCGTTGGATTTAATAACTCGGATGAACTCTTATTGCCATGAGCGTTTTTGGGTTGAGAGAGCTTAAATCCCCCGGGGCAAAGACGTATGTAGAACACACACGTTTTTTCTGAAAAATCGAAGGAAGCTAATAACGAGAAAATTACAAAGCCACTGGAAAAAAATTTAGGATTGTCGCGACACGGCAGAGCATACCGTGTCACGGTACCAGGAGCCGCGTGACAGTATTTTGTACTGCCGTGGCGCGGTAGTTTGGAAATTAATCCAGTGCCCCTGTTTTTCTCGTTCACAATCAGGTTATTCGAAATTTTCCTACGGGGCGAATGTAAAAACGACGTTAAACGTCAATGCATAACAAAAATGCCAATTTAATCACATGAATACGATTCAAGAATCTTTCAAGTCTCATCCACTCATCTCAATTAAATACCGATCACTCAAATCGATAAATAACCAAGAATCCTCCCCAGTGGAGTCGCCAAATTGTAGGCGTCATTAAAAGCGCGCCTACATTAAGCATGTTGTGAATACGCTTGGCACTCTCAGGAAGTGGGAATTGGCAATATATGATTAGGGACAACGATTAGGGACAATGATTAGGGACAAAATAAAGTAGGGAGCCGCCAACAAGTTTTTAAAGAAACTTGTAAACTGTTCACGGATCATTTAAAGGCAACCAGGATAAAGGGACAATAGTAGGCAACAACGATTGACCCGTTAAGGTTACACCCCATGCAAATCCATGAGATTACTAACTCCATATGGTTCGGAACCACGAAAGGAGGATCGGAGATGATGGTACGAAGAGAGTAATGGAGTCACATTCGCCTGTATTGGCCTCTACTCGATTCTTATTGTGAAAAGTGATTCCTGCGATCTCAAAGGCATGCAAACAAAGATTCAATTTTCTACAAACTAATATTAGGCAAAATTTGTTTAATGTTAATGCAACATATAATTCTATAATATCGTGATCACTTCACTTAACAACACGATTAAAAAGGAACCTAAACCGGTCGTCCAAATTATCTTATTAGGCGTGATATTCAATTACATATTCCCTTTAAACATGCAATACAATGATCAATAAATATAATAGAATCAATATCAATAATGGAAGCAATTTAACCATAATAACGTTAGCCAAATCAAATAATGATAAACCTAATCATGATACTAACAACAAGAATAATAAAAAGAGTAATTAAGTGAATTAACTACTCACGTTCCGCTTTTCCTTGAACTGCTACATCATGAAAAAACTGTTAGTAACTTAAATAAATAATAAATCAAATTGAATTAAAATAAATGAAAAGTAGAGTTGATTTGGTCCAAACCCTCAGTTTATTCTACCTTTCACGCCTTGGTTTAAGTATAGAACTTCGGGTCAAGTATGGACTCCTTGGAGTGCTTAAGGGAAGTATCGTGAGAGAATAAGGTGGGTAGTGTTTAGGCTAAAGAGAGAAGAGAATCATTATTGGTCCCCGAAACTGGAGAAATTAAGTTCGTATTTATGGAGAAAATAAGAGGGTTGAGGTACGGAACCCTAGAAACGAAAAGACGTCGCGGAGAAACCCTAGAAAAATGTCGCGTCACGGCATATGTGCCATGACACGGCGCGGAATACCGTGACGCGGTGTGTCTGATGTGACACAATGCACATGTTTTCCTGAAACAGTCCAGATTCATTTATTCCTTGCTTAATAATTAAGTACGTAATATATTATGCACTGTTTCAGCTATTCCAGATTAATTTCAAGCTTAAAGTTTTTATTATTTATTAATCGGGCTTAATTAATAAATAACACAAAATGAATTAAAAGGGTTTGGGCTAGGATATGAGTTGGACTGAGTTTGAATAAATGGTTTGACTGATTTGTTGACTGAATATGTTTGACTAAACATGGGTTTTAAGAACTCCCGAGATTAAATACTCGACCCGCCTAATAATGGCGATAAAAGGTTATTCATCATCGGGTTTGGTTTTGGGGGGACATTTTTAAGTATCTACAAGTAGGGAATATGTCTTTGTTGTTGACAAGGCCTCGCGAAGAGCGAGATTGTGAAAATGCATGGCCGTGCTCAGATGGATTTTAGAAATCATCTGCTTATTGACAGTCAAACTCAGAGATCGAGAAACACTTCTGGACGTAATAAGGATGACGAAAAATCTTACCTTATAGTTCACGAAGGGACATTAAGTGACATAGGAAACAAGCTATACACATACAGCACACTTGTCCAGAAGGACAAGTGGGAGATTAAATGGAACGGTGTCCTTCGAACAAGTGTATTATTCCGATAGAGGGTTTGGAATTAATTAGAAAGCTAATTATTCAGTAAGGTCAAGTGATCAGATTGCCTAGCTGGAGGCCGCTTCCGATCAGTAATATTAATGAATAAATAATATTACAGCTTAATCTTGACTGAACCCTTTGAATCACGCCCAATCGTGTAACCGAAACGAAGTGACGAATTAATCCAAAGGATTAAATGAGTCGATAGAGATTTTACGAACTAAGATGTCGGACTCCAAGCTTAGAGCGTCAAAGTCGAGCGTCGAACGTTGAGCCATTTCAAGGAATCGACGAGACGAGAAAATAAGTCAAATGACAAGTCATCGGACCTAGCCTCGGATTGGCCGAGCCAACCGAGGACTAGGCCGCGCTAGCTAACATGGCTGTTAGCCATGGACTAGCCTCGGCAGCAGGGCTAGCAGCCACGCGTGTGCGCTGGTCGGGCATGCTAATTGAGCTAGCTAGCTAGCAGCGAAAGGGGGCCATGCGCGCGTCGCCAAGTGGGCGAGCTAGCAACGCTAGCATTAGCCCGCAAGCATGCGAGAAGGCCAATGCTAGCAGCACTAGCACAAGCCTGCAAGCACGCGAGCAGGCCTAGCAACAGCTCGTGTGGGCTTGCGGCACGCTAGCAGGCCCAGCCGAGGGCAAGGCCGCCAGCTAGGCAAAGCCTTGAGGCCCAAGGCATGTGGCCGGTCTTCCTTCTGCTGACCAAGTATGTGAGTTGGTGGGTTTATGCTTGCTCTCTGAGGATGGGTTTGTGATCCTTGCCTACTCCCTTCCTCATGTTGACACTTGTCATTTGATTATTTCTTAGCTTATTTAATTTAATTTGGAATTAAATTAATTACTTATTTTCACATTTTACCAACTATCCCACATTGAAAGATGATATGATTTCTTGGGGACATTTCCCTATAGATACCCATCATTGGGCATTGGGAAATTCACTTCAGTTGATGAACTCTAAGGGATCTTCAAAAGCGAGAAAACCTTTGTTCGTAAACTCTAGGTTATTTTTGGTCTAACCCCGACTAAGCTTCAGGGTAGGGACCGGTTACGGTTCGGTAGCGAGGGTGTGAGCCGTTAGAGGTTCTTGAACTTCCGGAACTTGAATCTTTCAAGTCCGAGCTCAACAGTTGAGTGAAGCACGCTACAAGGGTGAGCATTTTTCTCTCTCTTCTCTTATGTTTATGTTTATTTTCATGCTTTTGTTTATGTTGTAATTATTATGCCTGCGATCCGGTTATCGAGTTTTGTTTCCGCGCTGTGTCGGACACCGCAAAACCTAACAGCCTTCGAATAGTAAGATTAGTGAATAATTAATCTTACATTGCTCTTTACTAAACCCTCTAAACAAAGGCAACGAAATAATCCGAAGGATTAAATACGTCGATAAGCATTTTACGAACTATGACGTCGAATTCCGAGCTTGGAGCGTCTTATGCCGAGCGTCAAGCGTCGAGTCGATTTCAAGAATCAACAAAGACAAGAAAATAATTTAAATACTAATTTTTCCTAAAAAATATTGTAGTTGAAAATTTTGGGTTGTACGCTAGGTGTGGAAGGGGGGAGGCTTGATGGTTCTGGGTTCGCACCGACTAGGGTAAAGGAAGTGTGGATTCCATCGGCTGCTAAGTGGGGCTGGCTGGTTCTGGGTTTGCACCGGCTATGGTAGAGGGTGGGTTTAATCGGCCGCTATATGGCGGTTTCGCCAAACAAGGCTATGGGTTGGGGCTTCGTGAGCAGGGGGTTGGGTTGGGGTTCGCGATCGAGGGATGGGCTAGGTGGGGGTCACAGACTGGGATGGGGTTTCGGAAGTAGGGGGTGGGGGTGGTTCGCTGGTAAGGATGAAGGTGGTAGGTTGGGTTGGGGGGTGGTCTGGCGGTTGGGCTGGTTTTTTTTTCTTGATTTTTAATAATAAATTTACAACAATAATGATAATATTAATAATTTTTTGAGGAAATAATATTAATAATAGCTTCTTTCAAAAATAATAATAATTATAATAATAATATTTTTTAGATTTATTGATTTATTTTTGAGTAGTTAAATTATTATTTTTTTTAGGAAAAGTAAGCTTAAAATTATAGTTAAATTATTATTAAATTATACTGTGTTAGTTAGGTGTTAGTTAAGATTTAAATAAACTTAAAAAAATTATTTAATCTAAATCTCACCAAAAACATTTTGACACGTGGCACATTAACTTGTTATTAACCTATACAATCGGTCATGACTTAATAGTTGAAGAGTGATCATAAAGTTTGGCTTATTTTTGAATTAGTTAAAGTTGAACTTAATATTAGAAGACCATCTGATAAGTGTCATTTATGACACATATTAGGGCGTTTTTCTCCCTTAGTTTTAGGTTTATTTCTGTGTTTCTTTGTTATTTCTATTCCTTTTAGTCTTATTTTAGTTATCTTTTTCTTAGTTTATGGTTTTAGGCCTTAGTTGTGAATAATATGCTTTTTGCTCGGTTTCTAGCTTGATTTGCATGTTTTTCTATGTATTCTTACACTCTTTTTTCTCTTGGTCTATTTGTGTAGGTTCTTGGCCCTTTCTTCGATGCTTAAGACCCGAGAAAAGGCAAGAAAGTTCAATAGAAGAAGCTTGAAGCTAAGAAAGAAGCTAAGAAGCTTGAGACAAGAAAGCTTGAAGCTCGTAGAAGGCCTTAAACCGAGTCTTTTTCACTCTTTCAGCCATAAATTTTGATCTACACATTGGATTGAGGCGATTCAAATTGCGTTGGAAACTAGACTTGAAGAGCTCTCCAACTCTAGGTCGCACACCCCAAGAGGCTTCCTAGAACAGAAGTTATGGCCGTTTGAATCTGCAAGACGCTGCCAGGCTCCGCGGGCGCGGAATTCTGTGCCGCAGGCGCGGCCCTCTGCTTTCCCCAACTTTGCAATTTTCTGGAGATGCCTTGCCGCGAGCGCGGCTCTAGGTACCGCGGGCGCGGGGTTCTGGGTCTTTTACGAGCTTAATTTTCGAATTTCTTTCTTTCTCTTCTTGTAATATAAATAGAGGACTTCTTAGACTTCCTAAGGGGGGGGGGGATTTTTTGGGGTCTTCTCTCCTCCTTGAGGGGATGAAACCCCTTTTCTTTCTCCATCATTTCACCACTTAGATTAGGGCTTAGATTTAGTTTTAATCTTTGTTTTGTAATTTAGTTTAAGAGTAGTTTAGAGAGAGAAAGTGAAGAGCTTCAATGGTGGATTGAGGAGGTTGAAGATGCAAAATGTGACATTGTTTTGGATTCCTTTTCAATATTTCAATGAGCATTCTAAACTCTATCTCAATTTTATTGCTTTCTTTACTTATTGCTTTCTTTGGTTTATTGAATGTTTAGAGTAGTTGATTATTTCAATAGTTCCTCTTTGTTGCTTTTCCCTTGTTCTTCATTGTTCTTGTTCTTAGTTTCTTCATTGTTCTTCTTTATTGGTTAATGTTAGTTGTTCATTTTAGTTTATTTTGTGTTAGTTTCATTGTCTTGTTGATTTAGTCATGTTAGTTTAGTTTCCTAGCTAGGGTTAGGGATGATTGTTGATTAATGTGCAAATGAACACTTTATTGATGGTTTGATGGGGATTGTTGGTGTATTGAACTAAGAATGAAGGGCTTAATGCTTGGTGTCTTTTTAGCCAATCGATATCATGGTTTAATCGCTATTATGCTAGTTGTGCGAGAGTGAGCTAGTTTAATAGAAGAATTTCGTTGCTTGGTTGACCACGACCTCATAGGCGGGGTTGAGAGTCTAATGGCCTAGTGTGTGCGAGAGTGACCTAGGTTGTTAGGAAATTCTCCAATTTCATATACTTGACCGATTAGATAATCAATAGTGTTTGTTTGTGTTTGATTAGAGCTAGTATATCGGTGTGTATGGTTATTTCTTGATGATTTGGAAGTTCTCATTGAGGTGTGTTAATGCTTGCTTTCACTTTGGCTAATTGAATGCATTATTTAATTGATACCCTATTTAGTTGCTTGGAAAAGAGCTATTTAGGTAGAAGAGAACCCCTTGAGTTGATCACGAGCCTTTGGCCGGGATTGGGTGTTTAATTGTATAGCGTGCTCGGGAGAGACCTAGATGATTAAGAGTTGCCCCTTGCATTTTAATGCGAATGTCCATGCTTATTGCTATGCTTGTGCTCGTCACATTAATTATGCTTGATTCCCCTTCCCTAGTGACTTTATTTCTTAGGTTCTAATTCCGTAGTTAGTTAGCTATCAGCTTTTGTTTTAATCCACCCCTTATATCTCCTTTGACCTAGCTTAGTTGGTGGTAGTGTTGACGATCATTTATCCGTCTCTACGGATCGACCCTTTACTTACCATTAGACTTGTCTAGTGTAGGTTTAGGTATAAAAATATTGTTTGGTAGAGGGATAGTTAGTCCAACGACCTAATTCAATCCCTCTCATCACCATCCAAAGTTCAACTTATTGCTGTTAATTTTTCCTAAAAAAATAAATAAATAAATAAAAACTATTTTGTGGGTGTTAAGTGAAGTTGGGAAAACACATAAGAGAAGGAAGTGAAGCAATCTCATGGTTCGCTAGTCGTGGTTCACAACTATTCGAGGTAGTTGTTGTTCGTTATTTGTCGTTGTTCGTGGTTTGAGGTGGTGGCCGGTTTGGTGGCTGGCGAGTAGTGGGGTGGTGCTTCTTAGTGTCTAATGGCTTAAGGGAGATTGAAAGTGTAAAGGGAGATAATGAGGGTGAGAAAGAAAGATTGAGTTTTGAGAGTATGTGCAGCTACACAACTAAAAGATTAGAGTTAGTTGATGTTTATATTCAAAAAAAAAAAAAAAGGAAGCATGAAGAGGGTTTCCGGTCCAGATCGAAAGAATTCGGTTTTTTACCCGAACCGTACCAAAAACTCGGAATCCTTGTTTCTCGAGGATCAGGGACTGGATCGAAATCCACCGGGCCGGGTTAATCTGGTCCGATTCTAGTCGGTTTTCTGGTCTAGGTCTAGTTTTGCACACCCCGAGCCACCATCAAGGGCCTCGAAGGCGAGACTAGGGCAAAGCCAACGAACGTACTCGAATTATTGAACCTTGATTTATTTTAGCGAAATTTGACTAATTTTCTTTAATTAAATACAATTTATTTAATTAATGATGGATATAGGATTTAGTGGAAGCGTTATTAAATGCTTTTGGTCATCTAAGCATGTTTATTTTTTTTACACGCTTACGGAGTGATTTATTTTACATAAATTATTAATAACTTGACTAAATTTAATTAGGTTTTCTAATTGGATTAATGACTTAAGTTAGTAACGAAAGTGCGTCATTTGATTTATTACATGGCTTTTGGTATTGCATGTATTAATTATGTGTAAATTTGTATGGGCCATTCACTTTAGAAGTGAATGGGTGAATAGTATATTATCTATGCATCTTATGCAGATTTACGGAAAGTGACTAGTATGACCCGACTAAGATAGAATATACGGTCTGCAAACCGTGATATATTTTTGTAACTTAAATCTGGTATGCATACCGTCAAGTATTTTTGTAAATTTTTATTAGATTAAGTATTTCATTAATTCTTGCAATTTAAATTACATTAGTCCTAGTACTAGTTTCTTATAGTCTTTGAAGACGGAGTCGAAGACAACAAGAAGGATTGGAAGATTAGAGGCTTTATGATCAAGTCCAAGTGGCCATATTAGGATCACTAATTTTTCTTTTGCATTTTTTTTGTTGCTTTAAAGCCTTAGTTATTGCTTTATTTAAATGAATGAAATTGATTTATTTATGTTGTATGACTAGTTTATTTCACTTAAATCAAACCAACATAGAAACCTCTAGGTCCAAAAGAATATAGAGTTAAACTTTGCCATTCAAAAACAACACTCACGAAAACTTCAAAAATGGTTGATGGGTTTTGCCAAAGCAATTGCATCATCATTTTCCTAAGAAAGTAAGATATATGGGATATACATGTTAATTTTGGTTACACTCAACAATATCGGTAAGGAGTCCTTAGATGTTGTGGCAAAATAGATAAGTATTAAAACAATAATCAACCAAGAGTAGTTTAGAACTATTAGCAGTGAGATTGCTTACCTAAAAGAATACGTCTTTAAGACAAGTCAAAGAATGCTTAAATAATACTTATTGATTTTGAGGACCTTGGAATCGTTTTATTCTAGGAATATGGGACAAATTAATTGCTCCCTCCGTCCCTTTATTACAGGCAAATATACCATTTTAGGTTTCCCAAAATGTTTGATCTATTAGAGGAATCTTTCTAATTTTGGACTACATTTTCAGACAATAATACCCTCATCTCAGTTTTTAATTGACGAATTTATCCTCATGTTAGGCTGAGGTGGAGTAATATATCTGAGGGTAAGTGTACCTTCCTTTATTTTTCTGAGCCAAAGTCTTTTGACCATAATTACTCTTAATAGTCATATTCTATCTCTATCGTCCTCTCTTTAAATTGCTTTAGTTTATTCATCTTCAACAATGGTTTTTCCTCATTCTCTCTCCTCAGGTCTTGCGATAACATTCGAGTTTTTTACTTGAACTTGCGGTATTTCTGATCTACTTTGTCCTCTTTGTAAAAGCCCTCAATCAATTTTCAATTTGGTAGCCTAATCCGAAGCAGATCTTGAAAATTTTGATTGTTGTGCACTTTCTCTCTCCTTTAAAAATTCCAGATCTTGTTTGCTAAGCGGCGATTTTGCCTTCAATTGTTGGTTTTGCACATGGTTTGTGAAAAAATCAAATCGGGCCTTAGTTTGTTCAATAATCGTTGTTTAATTCATAGGTCGCTCGACTATTTGAGGTAATTTTCAACGTTTTACTTCACTTTATTTGTTTCAAAATGTCTGATAAATCAAGTTCCCGTATTTGGGATTATCAGTTTGGCCTAGATCTAGACGTTTTGTTTGGTGGTGATAGTGATGATGATGGAGGTGATACTCCACCTTACGAGTATACGGCTGGGAAATGTCAGTTGTGTTCTTGTAGTGGTGAGCATTCTTATAGCCTTGATGTTTGGAGGAAACGCTTTGGTTGGTCTGTTGGTGATGGTGATGCTAAAACCCTAAATGGTGAGGAGATTACCTCAAAAATGGAGAAAAAAAACCAGTCTTTTGTTTGGGATCGGATGAACGGTTTGGCCTAGATCCTAATGTTTTGTTTAGTGGTGATAGTGATGATGATGGACGTGATACTCCACCTTACAAGTGTATGGATGGGGAATGTCACTTGTGTTCTTGTAATAGTCAGCATTCATATAGTCTTGATGTTTGGAGGAGACGATTTGGTCGTTACCTCGACCGTAGGGAAGAGCCGCTATTTTGGTTGGTCTATTGGTGATGGTGATGGTAAGGCCATAAGTGGTGAGGAGGTTACCTCTAAAATGGGGAAAAAAAAACAGTCCCCTATTTTGGATGAACGGTTTGACCCTAGGGAGGAAACCCTAATTGGTGAGGAGGTTAATTCCTTCTCTGTTGGTGAAAAAAAAGTCCCCTGCAGTTCTTGAGGTTGATCCTTATGAACTTGGTTACGCAAGTAACTCCAGCAACATTGTGTCCTCTCTAGTTGATCCTTACTCACTTGGCTATGCAAGTAACTCCAACAACACTCTGTCCCCTCCCATTGATGTTAATGCTGAAGGCTACGCAAGTGATTCATGTGAATCACATAGCTAAGTACTCTCCTCAATTTAATCTTTGTTTTTTAAGCATGTTTGATTAGGTTTGTTGTTAATATTGGATACTAGCAAGTGTGATCTCTTGCTAGCTAGGGGAAATATGTGTGTTTAAAGGAGGTGAATGATGAATAGGAGCATGTTAGGAATGATTAAATGTTTTAATTCTTCATTCTATGCTGTGATTAAACATGTTTATGCTATATTGAAGCTGATTTCATGTGCTTAAGATTTGATTAAGATTATGATGTGATTTAACTTGGTTCTGCTTTGATTTGTTTTGCTTATAATTTGATTTACTTATGATTTGATTATGTTTATCTAATGATATGAACTTACCTCATTATGATTATGCAACAGCTCTACAAAAGATTATTTGATTATGTTTATGTTTATAAAAAAAAATTGCTTATGTTTATGAAATTATATGATTATGTATATTAAATGATATGAACTTGCCTCATTATGATTATGCTTTGATTATGACATAATTTTGTTTATAGAATGATATGATTATGTTTATGAAATGATATGTGTTGGGTATTTATAGGGAAGGGAGCCTTGAATTCCCATTCCCCATCAATGTGGGAGAATTGCATTTTTTCCAATTCATTTTAATCTAAAACAAATTAAAATGCAAAATGAATCAACAAGCTCCAAGTGGCACATGGTGAGCAAGGTTAGGTGAGGACCATTTAAGGGAAGAAGGAAGGGGGGACCATACCACACTTGCTCCCCAAGCAAACCCCTAAACCCAGTCCCATCCATAAACCGTGAGCTGGCCTCCCTTGCACAGCCGGCTGGCTGCCCACCTTGGCTGCCAAGGCTGCCCAGCTCACACATCGCATGCGCGTAGCAAGCAAGCCACGCATGCATTGCGAGCTGCTGCTGCGTTGCGTGTGCTAGCGTGGCCCAGCTGCTCCTGCAAGCACGCACAGCCACGTACACGTACGAATAGCTTGCGATGCTGAGCATGTTGCGATAACTGGTGCTGCTATGCTAGCAAGCACGCACAGCCACGCAAGCATAGCCACAACACACACACGCATGGCACGCAGCTTGCGATGCTCGTGCTGTGCGATGTGTGAGTGCTGGGCGATGCTTGGCACTCAAGCATGCATGTTGTTTGTGGTCTCGCCTAGCCTAACACTCGCATGGCAAGGCTAATGCGATGCTACGGCTTGGCTCGAACTTGTCTCTTGCTTGATTCTACGTCTCGTCGAATTCTAAATTCGACTTGACATGTGACGCTCGGTTTTGACTCTCTAAGCTCAATATTCGACGTCTTTGTTCGTAATACTATAATGACTCATCTAATCCTTCGGATTGATTCGTCGTCTCGGATTGATTATTCGATTAGGGTGCGACCCAAAGGGTTCAGTCAAGATTAAGTTGTAATATTAATTACAAATTAATATTACTGATCGGAAGCGGCCTCCACCTAGGCATTCCGATCACTTGACCTCACTGAAGAATTAGCTTTCTAATAATTATGTATCCTCTATAGGAATAATACAGTTTTTGGAAGGACACCATTCCTTTCAATCTCCCACTTCTCCTTCCGGAAAAGTGTGCATTTAGTGTATAGCCCATTTCCTATGTCACTTAATGTCTCTTCATGAACTATAAGGTAAGATTCTTCGTCATCCTTATTATGTCCAGAAGTGTTTCTCAATTTTCGAGTTTGACTGTTAATAAGCAGATGATCTCTAATCCATCTGAGCACGACCCTGCATTTTCACAGTCTCGCTCTTCAAGAGGCCTTGTAAACAACAAACACATGTTCATTCCCAGTCCTGCATTGGTTGCTTCCCTTACTAAGAGGACCTAGTCGCCCGAGTGTTGCCGTTATAATCCCCTTTTACGACAGACGTTTGACAACATCAAAACGGACTAGTACTCAAACAAGAGAACTTACAATAATCATTGTCGAGGGAAAAGGTTCCGATAGCTATAATGAGAAATATACTTATGACGATTTTAAATCGCTTAATGTACTCTCATAAGTCGATCTGGTATAGTTATAAACAAATACCTGAGCAAATGATTTATGACAATCATGTCCTCGTAGCACAAGAAACAGTGCTATAAATCATACTACACACTAATCTCAAGTGGTCATTAATTGTCCATCGTTTAAATGACCTTGATTAGGGATAATTTTCGATTGAAATATTCAATGTTCACTTAACAGGTGTCTCTTTATCCAAGACATGGTCTTGATACGCTGTTTTGAATATTTTTAGAAATCGAATGGAATCATTATTTAATTCTAAACCACAATTAAATAAAAATGGAGTAATAATAAATTTGCAGAAAATTTAATTGCTCCAAAATTGAATGGTTCAACATAGTGTTTTACGTTAAGACATCAAGTTTAATTAAAACACAAATACAGGGAATCAAAGCCGCCAATCTCCAACATGCTTGATTCCCATTGCCTCAGCGTGCTTGTTGTGCTTCACTTAAGGAAAAGGTTTAGTCAGTGGATCAACTACATTGTCGCTCGTTCCAATCTTACAAATTCTGATTTCACCCTCGGACTTTCATTCCCTTATCATGTGAAATCGCCTCTTGACATGTTTGACCTTGTGATGTTCCCTTGGCTCCCTGGCCTGAGCAATAGCTCCATTGTTATCACAATAGAGGTCTATTGGACCCTTGATGGAGGGTACAACATCAAGTTCACTAATGAACTTACGAATCCAAACTGCCTCTTTAGCTGATTCTGTAGTTGTCAAGTACTCGGCTTTAGTTGTAGAATCTGTAGTGGTGCTTTGCTTAGCACTCTTCCAACTAAACACTTCTCTATTTAGGCAGAATATGTACCCTGACTGCGACTTGGAGTCGTCTCTATCAGTCTGGAAGCTTGCGTCGGTATAACCTTCAACAACCAAATCATTGCTACCACCATAGACCAGAAATTTATCCTTGTTCCTTTTCAGGTACTTTAGGATGTTCTTGGCCGCAGTCCAATGCGCCTCTCCTAGTACATATCGTGGCATACATGATCGATCTAGTAAGCAAAGCATATGGAATCTGACTCATCCTCTCTCCCTCATCTAGTGTCTGTGGACACTGCTTCTTGCTGAGAGTTATGCCATGTGACATGGGTAGGTGCCCTCTCTTGGCCCCTTCCATGCTCCTTCCATGTTGAATCGTGCTAGTACCTTATCAATATAAGTACTTTGGCTCAATTTAATCATCCTTTAAGATCTATCCCTATAGATCTTGATGCCCAATATGTACTGTGCCTCTCCTAAGTCCTTCATTGAAAAGCACTTTCCAAGCCAGCCCTTCACGGACTCTAACAGTTTAGTGTTGTTTCCAATGAGTAATATGTCATCAACATATAAGACGAGGAATGCGATGTCACTCCCACTGACCTTGTAAACACAAGATTCATCTGGATTCTTGATAAACCAAACTCACTAATAGCTTCATCGAATCGCAGATTCCAACTTTTGCTTGCCTGCTTAAGTCCATAAATGGACTTTTTAAGCTTACATACCTTCCCAGCATTGCTTGAATCGACAAAACCTTCCGGCTGCGTTATGTACACAGATTCTTCCAAAATCCCATTAAGGAAGGCGGTTTTGACATCCATTTTCCATATTTCATAATCATAATATGCGGCAATCTCTAGGATAATTCGGACGGACTTAAGCATGGCGACTAGCGAAAATGTTTCATCATAATCAACGCCGTAAATTTGCCTGTAACCTTTTGCCACCAATCTAGCTTTGTATATAGATACATTTCCATCTTTATCGGTTTTCAACTTGAAAATCCATTTGCAACCGATAGGTGTGTAACCTTCGAGAAAATCAACCAAGTCCCAGACTTGATTTTCAAACATGGAGTCCATCTCGGATTTCATGGCCTCTTGCCATTTTGTAGAGTCGGGGCTCGTCATAGCTTGTTTGTACGTCGCTAGCTCATCTCCATCCATAACTAGGATGTCTTGATCTTCAGTTAAGACAAAACCGAGGTATCTGTCTGGTTGAGATCTTGATCGTTGCGACTTACGCAAGATAATAGGTTGAGCATTTGCATTGTCGGTTTGACTTTGCACATTGTCAGTTTGACTCTGACCAATGTCAACAGCTGCTTCTAAAGCACTTTGATTGTTAGTTTTGTCAGGTTGACTTTGTTGCTCGTCCTCTCGAACTTCATCGAGTTCGATTATCCTCCCACTTGTCATTTTTGAAAGGTTTTCCTTCTCCAAAAAGACACTATCACGAGCAATAAACACTTTGTTCTCGGATTTGTTGTAGAAATAATACCCTTTGGTTTCTTTTGGGTATCCCGCAAAGAAACACTTGTCTGATTTTGAGTGATGTCAGAAATTAATCTCTTGACATATGCTTCGCAACCCCAAATCTTAAGAAAAGACAACCGTGGAGGTTTCTTCCTCCATAATTCATATGGAGTCTTTTTGACAGATTTTGACAGAGCTCGGTTCAGTGTTAGTGCCGCGGTTAGAAGTGCGTGTCCCAAGAAAAAGATAGGAAGTCACTAAGACCCATCATTGATCAGACCATGTCTAACAAGGTTCAATTCCTCCTTTCGGACACTCCGTTCCATTGTAGAGTTCCGGGAGGTGTCAATTCTGAGAGAATACCATGTTCTTTCAGATGATCGTCGAATTCGTGGCTCAAATACTCGCCACCTCGATCTGATCAAAGTGCTTTGATTTTCTTGCAAAGCTGATTTTCAACTTCACTCTGAAACTCTTTGAATTTCTCAAAAGATTCAGATTTGTTCGACATAAGGTAGACATAACCATATCTACTATAGTCGTCCGTGAAGGTAATGAAATATCGATAGCGTGACACGTGTCACACTAGGTAGAGTCCAAAGTGGACCAACCAGGAAGTGACACGTGGAAGAAGATATTGCTAGGGAATGGTGGCTTTCAGGGCCCAATTCCCAAGGACTCCGTAAAACGGGACGCAGCCCATCAGATCTAAGTTAGAGTAACCTAAGTAAGGGCACAAATCTCAATGACCCTATAAATAGAGAGATTTACCCGCATATAGGGACACGTTCAATTATTTCAACATTTATTACTCTAACAACAGAGAAAACACCTGATCTCGGAATCCGAGAAGATCTACTTTTACTTTTTGCTTTTTACTCCGAACACGTACTAACTTAATCGTCGGAGGCGGAACTCCGACCATCCGGAGCTTCCGTTTGCTTGAAGGTACAGCTGGCAAGGACCCAGCCTTGGTGACGTAACTCTCCCATAGGACACATCAAAAATCCCGAAACATTTGGCGCCGTCTGTGGGGAGAGTACCTCTAAGATGGTTTCTCTAGAGATTGTACTGCCTCCTAAAGAAAAGCAGTCGACGGCTGAGGTCCATTTAGACCATGACACAAATTCTGATCCGGAGGCCAAAGTGTATACGGCCGAACATGGATCTCTTAAAATCAGACGCATCCATCCCAAAGATAAGAGGGAACAGAGCGACGGACAGGCGGGTCCGAGCAAATTATCCGGCCAGCCCCAGGCGGCAGGACAGGCTGTTCACATCACCCGAGATGAGTTCATGAAATTCATGACGAGTTTCAAGGGAGAGATGAAGGACCTTATCTCCAAGAAGACGGCTGGTCCCAACAAGGGTAAGTCGGCAAAGAGGCCCTCTCACTCTGAGAAGGCTAAGTCCATCAAGGACAGGCAGCCCACTTCGCATCCTAAAACAAAGGAGGGGGGGCATGCCTCTGTTTGATTAGACAAAGTTTCTCTTCCCCAAATAGGGAAAGAGGAAGCCCATCCAGCATACAGATCCGGATGGCAGCAAAAAGACATACTCTTATGCTCGACATCTCACGGAGCAAAAGAGAAACAAACAGCTATCTGACACGGCTGCAACGTCGACTATGCCAGACAGCTTCAGGAATACTTTGACAAGGTATTCCCAATCTGCACAAGAGCACCTATTAGGCGGCATGTCTGTCCACACATGTCCTCAGATGATAGGCTCGGTCCCGTATGTACCCTAACAACCATACAGGCCGTTTGCCCAGCCTTACCAGCAACCTGCCCTCTTTGGGAAACAGGCAGCATATCAAGTCCATCCATTAGACTGGCAGCTTTGTCTGCTAAAACTTGGAGAACAACCCTCTACGTTCTCAAAGTAACTGAGGCGGCACAGGCGGCCAACGTTAAAAATGTCATGGTGGGTACCTATGATGGTACCACCAACCCAGAAGACCACCTGATGGCATATACCCACCTCATGTACCTACAGGGGTTGGATGATGCTGCATGGTGTAGGTGCTTCCCAACTACACTGATGGGCATCCACAGCTTCAAGACGCTTGCGTTTCTGTTTGCCTCTAACTTCTCCCTAAACATACACGCCAAGAAGACAAGCCTTGACTTGGGCGCGGTACAACAGGCAGACATGGAGGGACTCCGTTCTTACGTCAGGCAATTCAATCTTATGAGAATCCAAATCCAAGGACTGTCTGACAAACTTACATACACAAACCTCTTCAAGGGTCTGAAAGACGGGTCAACTTTTAAGTTTAACCTCGTCCGGAAGAGAATCTCCACTCTTCAAGAAGCGCTGACGGAGGTGGAAGCTTATATACAAGCGACTGAACTCTACTCCACCAGCAAGCAGTTGGACTCGAAGAAGTCTGACAAACAAAATGAGAGTTGGCAAGATTAGCCGGCTCACAAATCTAAAGAGAGCAAGAAGAGAAAAGATGTCTGCGCGGTTGAGGATTATGATCAACCGTCCAAGTAGAAAAAGAAAGTGTTTAAACCATACGTCCCAAAATACGAGTTTAACAAAGACTGCTACACCATCCTCATCGAAATTAGAGACCGGGTGACCATTGAGAAGCTCGCGGCCATGAAGGGTCCGGCCAAAAACCGTAACAAAGACAAGTATTGCCATTACCATGAGGATATTGGCCATAACACCAACGACTGCTATAACCTCAAGCGGTTGTTGGATAGATTGTCTGATAAGGGGGTGTTGAAGTCCTACATTCTGAAGTCTAAGGTGACCTTAAAGACAGATCCCAAGTAGCTGACAAAGAAGTCAACAAAGGCTGATAGTGGCTCAGACACATATCCGGACACCATCTGCACTATTACAGGCAGCTTTGCTTGTGGTGGTCCAACCATCCGGGGCACCAAGGACCATGTCAGACAGATGGATGTCATCTATGTTGATGAAGGTCAGACATCTATCAATACTTTTCCTGAGGTCATCATTTTTGAGAAGGACCAAGGCCAAGTTCGCCAGCCGCATGATGACCCCATTGTCATCGAGTGTAAGGTGGCCAACCAAAAGGTTGGTCGGATCCTTATTGATACAGGCAGCTCGTTTGTTATCATCAACTGGAACTATCTGTCCAAGCTGAAGTACAAGCTGGGAAGCATGCACAAAGTCATACTCCCCTTGGTAGGTTTTAAGGGTGGAGTAGTGCACCCACTCGCCCGGATTGATCTACCCATCCGGCTGGGGGAGAGAGGGCAAGGGCGCAATATGGTCGTCCGGTTCTTGGTGGTGAAGGAGCTAACCGCCTATAATCTCATCATAGGTCGTTCGACTTTAAACGAATCCAAGGTCGTCATTATCCCATCCCTCATGCTGCTGAAATTTGAGAAAGATGATGGTTTTGTTAGCTCCTTGAATGGAGACTAGAAGACGGCTCGAGAGTGCTATCTCTCAAACGTCAAGCCTACGGCGGGAGAAGTCGGCCAGGGCGTGGAGCCAATAGACCTTGATGATGTCAAGGAATCTAAGCCTGCCTCACCAGCAGGCGGTAAGAAGAGAAAGGTCGACCAACTGGTTACTGTCAAGAAAGAGAAGCAATAGCAATCACTAACCGGGGAACGGTCAGATGAGCTTCGTCCCCAGCCGGCTGGTGAACACATAGACATCGCTCTGGTTGACACACGTCCGAAGTCTACTGCAAAGGTTGGGACGGTTGCTTTTGAAAAGTTGGGGGAAAACTTTTTCAACTTGTTGAAAGAATTCAAGGACATTTTTGCCTTTGAAGTAGAAGAGATTCCAGGCATCAGCCTGGATCTCGCTGTCCACAAAATCGCCATGGATTCAAAGAAGAAGCCTGATTGGCAGAAGAAAAGAAATCACGGCGAGGAAAGGTCTCAGGTTGCAACCACTGAGGTAAAAAAGTTATTAGGCGCCAGGTTCATTCGGCAATGTCACTTCTCAGATTGGGTTGCGAATGTTGTCCTTGTGAAGAAGCCGAATGGGACCTAGTGCATGTGTGTTATTTATACTGATTTGAACAAGGCATGTCCAAAGGACAGTAATCCGCTTCCAAATATCGACAGTCTGGTCGACTCTACAACCAAACATGCCATGATGAGTTTTATGGATGCCTATTCAGGTTTTCATCAGATAGGGGTTATCCTGTTATACTATGATGTCGTTTGGCTTGAAGAATGCGCCTGCTACTTTCTAACGAATGATTAATATGATCTTCATCAAGCAGATCAAAAGAAACGTAGAGGTGACCATTGATGACATGATAGTCAAATCCAAGGTACAGACGGATCACCTTACTGACCTCCGAGAAACCTTCACCACACTCAGGTGGCACAAGGTCATGCTCAATCCCAAAAAGTGTCTTTGGTGTTGATTCTGGGAATTTTCTCGGATTTTTGATTGATCAAAGGGGGATAGAGGCAAACCCAAAGAAGATACAGACGGTCATTGACATGAAGTCACCCCACGCTATGAAGGAAGTTCAGAAGTTAATTGGTTGTCTAGCGGCCTTGGGGAAATTCCTCATCCGGTCAGGTGACAAGTGCCTCTATTTTTCCAAGCAATCAGAAAGAAGACTATGTTTGAATGGGGGGATGATGCTGAGGCGGCCTTAGCTTCAAAAAATTTAAACAACATCTGCACTCCTTGCCAAGGCCAGGCTTATCAGCCCTCTGCGCAAGGAGACGCTCTTCATGTACTTAGCCATCTCAGATCATTCTCTCAGTGTTGTTCTCCTTGCTGAGAGAAACGGCAATTAGCTCCTAGTCTATTTCATTAGCCATATGCTTCGAAATGCAAAGCTCCGGTACTCTATGATTGAAAATTTTGGTCTCGCCCTGTTCATGGAAGTCAAGAAGTTGAAGCTGTACTTCTTGGCACATCTGGTGGTAGTCTATACAGACCAGCGGCCAATGACAACTTTAGAGTCATCCGGCCAAATGCTCTAATGGGCTATTGAAATGCAAAGTCTTGAAATCACTTTTGAACCAAGGAAGACAGTGAAGGGTCGGGCGTTCGCCGACTTCATTGTTGAAATGACAAGGCCGGATGAACCGGAAAACCTTGATCGGGTTTGGAAAGTGTATGTAGATGGGAGCTCTACTATGAACGGTTGTGGTGCAGGAATTATCTATCAATCTCCTAAAGGGGACAAGTATGAGTATGCACTACGGTTCAAGTTTCAAGCCTCAAATAATGAGGCTGAGTATGATGCCCTGCTAGTCGGTATACGCATGTGTAAGGCGACAAGGGCAAAGAAGATTAACGCCTACTCTGATTCACAGTTGGTTATTAGCCAATATCATGGTGACTATGAGGCCACCCATCCGGCTATGATCAAATACTTGCAGGCGGTCAAGGTAGAGGCCGACACACTTGAAGATTTCCACTTAAGTCAAGTGCCTCGATTAGAAAACCATCAGGCGGATGCTCTGTCAAATCTGGCATCACCCGCCTCTTGTGATACTCCTCGGTCAGTCTTCTGGGAAGTGATGGAAAAACAAAGTATTGAAGATGATCCCATTGGAGTACTTGACTGAAGTTCAACCTGGATGGACGGCATCCGGGCCTATCTGCTAGACGGCACATTGTCGGGTACATACCCAGAAATGGTCGCAATGAAAAAACGTGCGGCCAACTTTGAGATTCGCAATGGAGAACTTTTAAAAAAGGGATTTCTGATGCCTCTTTTGAAATGCATCACTCCAGAAAGGGGGCATGAGATTTTGGAAGATTTACATTCGGGCTATTGTGCCTCACACATAGGCGGCAAGGCTCTACTAGAAAGGGCCAGGTGGCAAGGATATTTCTAGCCGACTCTGGAAGCAGACGCCATGGAGATGGTGAAGAAGTGTGATAAGTGTCAAAGATTTGGCAAGCTCATCCACCGTCTGGCCACTACTAATGGCCATTCATAGCCCTGTACCATTCACCAAGTGGGGCATGGACATTCTGAGACCGTATACAACTGCGCCAGGCGGACGGCGGTATATTCTAGTTGTTGTTGACTACTTCACCAAGTGGGTAGAGGCGGAGGCGGTAAAAGGTATTTAGACTAAGGATGTCATCTCTTTCATCTGGAAGAACATCATCACCCAATTTGGGGTACCTATGTCCATGGTCTTTGACAATGGTCCTCAATTTGAGATGCCTACCCTCAAGAATTGGCTGGGAAACCAAGGGATCTCACACTGCTTTGCATCAGTTGGCCGACCCCAAGAAAACGGCAAGGTTGAAGCCTTCAACAAGTTAATCTTATATGGCATCAAAAAGAAAATTTAAAGAGCTGGCGGTCTATGGGCAGAAGAGTTAACTCTTTTCCTATGGGCCATCAGAACAACAGTAAAAGGGGCAACCAGCGAAACCCCATTTCTCATGGTATACGATGTTGAAGCCATCTTACCTATCGAGCATTATGAGCCGACTCTTCGAGTCATGTTGTACGATAAAGAGGCCAACTAGGAGGCCATGCGGCTTGCATTAGACTCACTTCCAAAATGACGGGGCAATGCCGCCTTGCGTCATGAGATATACCGTCTGAGAATGACAAAAGCCTACAACAAGAGAGTGCACAAACGACACTTGAAAGTTGGGAACTTTGTGCTACAAAAAATGGAGGCAACCAGTAGGGCCAATGAACAAGGCAAATTGACGCCCAATTGGGAAGGTCCCTACCAGATCTATGAAGAAGTAAGAGGCGGCACCTACCGCCTGGAAACACCAGACGGCAGGCAACTAGCCAGAACTTGGAATATAGACTACTTAAAGAAGTACTACTTCTAAGACTTGTAAATTTTTGTAAATAAAGATCCTATTAATAAAAGTAGCTTTTTACTTTCAATATTGTTCATTTTTGCATTATTAGATATGTCTCCCTATGGGAACACTGCCTATGCAATGTGCAAGCGGCAAAAGCCATCCGTCTGCTCTTACAAGGGTAAGACATCCAGCGACGCCCATTCGGGTGAATTCGTTGTAGAGAGCATCTCCCATCTGGGTGGTACAATGCTCTATAAACTTAAAAATCAAACGGCCCAACCGACTGTCTGGATAATGACTAGTTCATAGTTGTTTGACTTGAATAATCTAAAATGGAACCTATATGGCCTAATTAACCGCCTAGACTATGTCACGATAGGAGGCGGCAGGCCGTTATTTCATTATGGATTAAAGTATCATCATTCTTGATGATTGCAAGGATAACCGCTTGTAGTTGCTTCGGGGCAAGACATGCGGACTTATTCAAAACAAAAGGCTAAGTCCAAAACACAAAGCATGTGATTGGCAACGTCGATTAAGTACGGTTAAGGACCGCCTGATATTCTAACCGGCTGCTCGATGAACGATTGTCCGCTTGGTTTGGGGCAATCACCATGGTGATTGATTAACTTGGAAATTAGTGATACTCTTTCAAGTATCAAAAATTTCTAAGTCAATCAAAAATTTCTAAGTCAATAAAAAATTTCAAGTATCACTTTTAAAAACCAAGCGCACAATCGTCCAGTGGCAAGAACATCCGGTATAACGAAAAAATTGCAGAGTAAAGCAAGTTAAATACTTAGCTAAATCTACGCATAAGCAAAAAATTCAAAGACTACAAAATTTTGAAGCAAAATTCATTGTGAAATAAAGACGACCTCATGGTCGGATGATTCATTGAATAGTAAAACTAACCTTAAGGTTGGCCAAAAGATAATCGTTAACCGGTACAACTGGCAGAAACTGTTGATTTATCCGACCCCTTGGTCGGTAAAAATACAAACATACTCGGCACACAGGCCGGATAAGCATAGTAACCGGCCAATCGGCCGCAGACATAACTTAAAGCTAATTATCAAGAGGAAGCTCTTCAGTATTGGCAGCTGCATCCTCATCATCCCCAGTCGGCTGCGCGTCTGTATCTTTTTCCTGCTCCTCCTGATCAAACCCGAACGCCTCCTCGTTAGAAGATTCAGACGACTCCTCTTAATTTGACACCCCCAACTGCTTAGCTTCGAGCTCCTCTGTGGCCGCATCATATTGGCACTGCCACCCGCCATAGTCCTTTCTAGGGAAGAGGGAATTCCATGTCATCCGCATGCGAGTCTCACAGTCGGCCTCCATCTGCTTTACCAGGTCCGCCTTCTCTTCCTCGGCCCTAGACTTGAACTTCTTTTGCAACGGCTGCTCTTGGTTGCCCAACTTGCGTTTGAGGCTCCTCTCAACTCAGTTGCGCAGCCCCTAAGCCTCCTTGTCTGCATTCTCAAGCGGCTTGAGCTTAGTCTTGAGGATTTTCACCTCGTCCTCCAGCTCAGTCACTCTCTTCTGGGCCACATCCAAGCTGGCCTTAATCTGCAGATTGGCCGTTGCCTGAGAATACAGTATATCACGTGTTAGTATCTCATTCTGAGCAATATCAAACATGGTCGTATCAAGAGCAGAGGCGACCCGGTCTTTAGCAGCCTTTACCTCGTTTTGCTTCTCATAGAACGACTTTCTAAGGCCGTTCACTCGCAGCATAGCCTGCATCCGGTAAAAAGAAACATTTCATTAATATCAAGCGGCTTGAAAGATATAAAAAAACTGCAAGTTTAAAGTTAGTACACCTCAGCAAGAAGGGCAAGGATGGCGTCGTAGTTTAGGGTGTCGACTCCTCTCACAAACTCTATCTCCTCATGGGAGACGACCTTAAGCATGTTCTTAGCGTAAAGCTGGAGATCCGGCCTCAGGCTGCATCTGCACAATTAACACCTTATAAGAAGTTGGCGTAAGTCCAACCGATAGACCGGGTGTCTTCAGAAGTGCTTGGACACTGTTGATATGACTTAACCCTACAATGGTAAGGCATAGGATTAAAAGCTGAGGTACCTTGAGCTTCCGCCTCCTCTCTATCCTTGGGAAGTTTGCTCCCACCTACTACTAAGCCGGTAGCAGCACTAAGTGGACTCTTGCCACTCTTCGACACCTTTTGGGCGTCCGGCTTCTTCAGTGCCTCTAGTCCGGTAGGAGATTTCCCTCCAGTTGAGGGGTGAGATTCGTCCCTCACTTGGGTGGACTTAGGCTTATGAGCCACATGCTTCCTGGACTTGCCAGGAGTTTAAACGTCACCGGCCATCTGCTTTTGAAGCTTCTGGCCGGGCTGAGAGGAGGTGGGAGGTTTGCTCGCTTCCCCCTACGCATAAAAACAAAGTGTGTTAACTACAGGCGGAAGAAGTAACCCAATTAAAGTTTAAAGCAAAGGGAAAATGTTTACCTTGGGCGGCTTGTCTGCCTTGAGCTCGTCCGCCTTCCGCTTGTTCATCATGCGGTAGTAAGCGGCTGAGCCAGGAGCAGGTTTCCTGGAGGCAGAAAGTTTCTTCGTGGCTTTGTCTGCACAACACAAGTCAAATGATTAGCTAGATGAATAAGAAAAAGTTCGGATGTTATGACTTACAACAATTACTAAGTTAAAATACATTCGGTCATCTACCTCTCGGCTTTTCATTGCTAAGGCCGCATGCGGCCAAGTAAGTTCCATCATTTAGCCATTCATAGTTAGGAATGTAGCTGTGGCGAACTACCTCTTTCTCTTTAGTTCCCTCCACTGGTCGGATGGTCACTTTGAAGAGACTCGGCTCAAGGATCTGCTCCTAGCCCGTCCTTGGGACATGCGGCAAATCAGCCTTTTAACCTAGAAGAGGTGGGTACCGGTTGCAACGGTTATACTTTCTGTTCTTCTCCTTATCGGGAGAAGAGATGATGTAGAACTTACCTCTCCAGTGTTGGGTTTTGTAGTGTCCGACACTACGCAGAAGAGAAACCTGCCCAAGACCCGCCCACTAATTAAAGCAACTAAACATGCAATCACATAATTAAACAACAAAAGAGAGAGAAAGAGAAATGACATTCTTACCATCGACGCGTGCTTTGCTCGCTTACGAGCTCTTACTTCAAAGCTCTAGCCTCACAAGTGTGAAGGCCTCCGATGGCTTGCACCCTCGACCTGACCCGAGCGGTCTTTATTCCGAAGGTTATTCGGGACTTGACCAAAGAAAAACTAGAGTATTACGAACTTAAAGGTTTTCTCACTTTCAAGGAGATGCCTTATTGAGTTCAACTCAAGTGATTTTTCCTAAACCCAAAACTTGGGTATTTATAGGGAAGGGAGCCTTGATCTCCCTTTTCCCATCAATGTGGGAGAATTGCATTTTTCCTCAATGTATTTTAATAAAAAACAAATTAAAATGCAAAGCAATCAACAAGCTCCAAGTGGCATATGGAGAGCATCGGTAGGTGAGGACCACTAAAGGGGGGACCAAATTCCCCTTGCTCCACAATCAAGGCTATAAGACCGGTCCCCACTTTTGACTGGGCTGACCACGCACACATGGCTAGCTGGCAGCCTGCCTAGGCTTGCCAAGGCTACCCAGCTGGCACCTAGCACCAAGGCTAGGCTACCCAGCCAGCTCGCACACGCATGCGTGCAACAAGCAGGCCACGCATGCAATGCGGGCTACTGCTGCGATGCGTGCTGTTGTACGAGAGGCGAGGCCCAGTTGGTGCTGCTACGCTAGCAAGCACGCACAGCACACGCACACACAGCACGCTGCTTTCGATGCTTATGCAATGCGAGTGTGATGCTGCTGCGATGCTGCAAGGGGCTGAGTGCCGGCCTAGCATGCTAGCAAGCATGCACAGCCACAGCATGCATACGCCTAGCATTATGCTTGCGATGCTTGCATGCTAAGCGCAGCCTAGCTGCGGCTATGCGTGTGGCTGGGTGCGATGCCCACCACGCTAGCGTACATGCGGTTGGTGCCCTCGCCTAGCCTAGCACTCGCATGGCTAGGCCAATGCGAGGCTACAGCTTGGCTCGTACTTGTCGCTTGTTTGATTCTACGTCTCATCAAATTCTAAATTCAACTTGACTTGTGACGCTCAGTTTCGACGCTCTAAGCTCGATATCCGACGTCATTGTTCGTAATATTCTAATGACTCATCTAATCCGTCGGATTGATTCCTCATCTCGGATCGATTATTAGATTGGGGTGCGACCCAAAGGGTTCAGTCAAGATTAAGCCGTAATATTAATTACATATTAATATAACTGATCGGAAGCGGCCTCCACCTAAACATTCCGATCTCTTGACCTCACTGAAGATTTAGCTTTCTAATAATACCGAAGCCTCTATCGGAATAATACACTTGTTGGAAGGACACCATTCCTTTCATCCAGTCCTTGTACTTGGACTCCTTCCCGACAGTCATCATAAAGCCTTTGTGGCTTGAAAGGGTGTACCAGCCAGAGCCGCTTGCCTTGGGGTCCGGCTCAAGTAATGCATTTTTGCAAATGCTTCAAAGCCTAGCCCAACTTGGAGCATTTCGCAGGCGGCAACATACCCCAAGATATTAACTCAAGAGTTAGGGACAAGTTGTCAGACACCGAGCTGGTATTCGTCCAATATCCTCTCCACACCCGGATGAAGAAGGAATCTCAAGCCAACCTGAATGGCCGCCTCATAGCAGCCAAAGCATTCATCCCATAGCTTGCCCCAACCGTCCAGACGACTATGTCTTCCGGATCTGGGACATGGATCTCATACCCATATCCCATGACGTGGTCAGTCCGAATTTTTTTCAGCTTATCAAGCATGACCGACCGCCTGCTTGCTGGGATATGATGGTAGTAGGCGGTAAACTCTTCTTGGTGGGAGGAAGAGGCACACCCCTCACCTCTCTCTACAGAGAGGGATGCTCTTGCCTCCTCAAGCCCTGAGAACTCTTCCTCTGAGTTCTCGGCTTCTCTATCAGAGAAGATGGTCCTGGTTTGCCGTCAAAATTGTCGGACCTATCGTCCAAATGAAGTGATTGATGAACAAAGCCAAAAGTACTGCTCTCAGACTCTTCCCCCTGTCACTCTTAAAATCGAGTCCTCGGGGGTACTTGGGTCGGTCACCTCACTAACAGGCACCCTAAAGGAGCCGTCCTCATTTTGCTCTTTGGCCGTTTTTCGTTGTGTCCATAGTGTCCTGCACAAACACAGAGATGGTCGGATTCGAAGATGTTTGCAAGGGGGAGTCCAAGAGGGGGCAATCGGCACTCCTAGTCCTCGATTCAGCCGTCCCAGGTAACCAGCTGATCACTACCCTAGGTCGTACCGTGTGTGTTTATGAAACCATTTTATCAAGTATGAAGAAAAGACAAACACAGGCGATAAATAAAGAGAAAAAGAGAGAGAAAAACAGGCGGTTACCTGTGGTGAAGGTACTGGTTGACTTGCGAGCTTGATGCGGCTGCGATGCAGGTGGTCTAAAAAAGCAGGCCAGCAGAAGTTTTTCTCTCAGAAAGTCAAAGTTCTCTCGCAAATTTTTTCGGAAAACGTGCGAAAATGAGGGGGAGTAAACGACTATATATAGAGGAGTAAAAATTTGGGGTCCAAATCCCAAAATTTACTCCAGAAGGTGAATAGTAAAAAAAACTTGTCACCATTACATGCGTGACACTTGTCACATGTGCCACGTGGCGCGCCACGTCACCCCTGTGAAGGGAAAATGATTTGGGTTTTTTTTACCCCCGTGGTCCAATGAGAGTGTGACATGTGTCACCCTAGGGAGAGTCCAAAGTGGACCAACTAGAAAGTGACACGTGGCAAGCACATATTGCTAGAGAAATGGCGGCTTTCAGGGCCCAATTCCCAAGGAAGTCGTAAAAAGGCGTAGCCCATCAAACCTAGGTTACAGTGACCTAGGTAGGGGCACAAATCCCAATGACCCTATAAATAGGGAGATTTACCCCATTTGGGGATACGTTTAATTATTACAGCGTTTATTACTCTAACAACAGAGAAAACACCTGATCTCGGAATCCAAGAAGATCTACTTTTACTTTTTGCTTTTTTACTCCGAACACGTACTAACTTAATCGTCGGAGGCAGAACTCCGACCATCCGGAGCTTTCATTTGCTTGCAGGTAGAGCAGGCGAGGACCCAGTCTTGGTGACGTAACTCTTCCGTAGGACACATCAAAAACCCCAAAACACTTTGATTATGATATAGTTAGGTATATGAAATGATATAATCATAATGTAAGTGATTTTTGTGCTTGATTTGTTTGTCCATATGATTGACTTTGTTTATGAGTATTTGTGATATTAATAATGATATGACCTTGTGCTTGATTTTATAAGTGGACTAAAATACTTGAAGAACAATTTTTAAGAAAAGTCAATGATGAAAGCCTTAATTAAAAACTCATTATTAAAAAACTCATGCTCTCTATTCATATTATGTCATTTTTTAAAAGAAAAGTCAATAATGAAACCTTAATGATGAGATCCCAAATTCGTATATGTGTTTTACCAGTGTTTGCCATTGTTCTTGTCCACTTAAACTTAGTTTCAGTGTAGGCTGTTGGATGAATCAGGTAGAACTAGTTTTCACTTAGGATTTGGGTCAATGATTGATGGGGTAAGACTAATGGTCAAATATTTATGTGTTCCTCAACGAGTGGTGTGTTTGGCTCTCTATGATAGTGTCATAAGAGTCATCAAACACCCCATCCGTTGAAGGGACATATAGTATTTTAAGTGTTGGTTATCATCTCTTTGCATAATTTTTGTCCCTTATTTTGTTTTTTTCAATGATGAAAGTCCACAATGTGAGAGTGTCATCCCATTTGTTAGTCAATAACACTTTGCCATTATATTCCACCTATGTCTGTTTAATGTATGTTGTTTAAGACTTTTAGGCAGATGTTGTTGATTGTGGGATGATGGTCAATGATGAATGGGGACGTTTGAGACCAAAAATATACATATAAACATAATTTTAACCCCAAAAGTTTGACATCCATTAAATCATCATTCATGCTTACAAAAAGTTTTTGATTCCAAAAGTCTAGCTTCTAGTCAAATAAAGGTAAACTTTAAAACAAAAGGTCCCAATTACCTACAAAAAGTTGTGATGAGACTTTATGATACCATTTGCATAAACTAGAGTACTTTATACATTATGCATAATCACTTACTTAGATGGTGGTTTTGAACTTGATGCTTCATAATCATTTGCACACACCTTTGTGCCATACTTGGAGATTTTTGTTGATGTGAACTCATGCAGTTCTTCATTTACCATTGCATCCCAAAAAGGGTCTTCAATCTGTTCTGTTCTTGTGTTGAACTCTGTTCCCATATAAACATTGTCTTGACTTTTTAGGATTCCCACATTTCTTACTGACCGAACTAATGATTTGCCACTGCATCCAAAAACAAGGATCTTCATCATTTGCTACTTATTGTTGCAAATGTGCTTGAAATTCATTAACATGTGCTGGTAAATCCCTTTCCAATTCCTCTTCAAATGGTGGTAAAGATACGTAAGCTTTTTCCCATGCCTCCAAGACAGCCCACCTAGTTGCCTCTAACCTCTCTGGTAGTCTTCCTTCCCTTAACAAGTTTTCTATGTTCATATGTGGTTGTTCATAAGCATTTAAACCACTTACTTTTAAGATTTCATTTATAATATCCTGTAAAGTGATCCAAACAAAACTTAATGCCTATGGATCTAATTCATAATAAGCTTTATTCACATGCTTTAGCAAGTAATCAACATTTTTTGCCATTTTTTTATGTTAAAGTGATTGTATACTACTGAAAAACCTCAAGTCAAGTATATTGAGATCTGGACTATTTGGTGGTTGTTGTGTCAAACTGAATGTGAACCCATCTTGCATGTATACTTCCTGCCACTCAAGATCATCTAGAGTTATGTGTGCCCTAGAATTGTCCTGTTGTATGTAAATTGTCCTTGAGGTGCGATCATTTGGCCACTTAGCCTTTATTGCTGGAATTAATTCATCTATTAGCATTATTCTTGTGACTGCTTTAGTAACTCTTACAATGTGCTTGATTATCATTGTCCCTTTTGGCCTGTTTTTTTTAACCCCTTTTGGCTAGCTCTTCAAATGTGAATGGAAAGATACCAAGTCTTCCATCAAAATAACATTCCCCCTTGGCATTATACCTTGGTTTTGCACATGCTGCTGTGTAAATAGTCTTTGGCCCATGAGTGTTAAATGCCCCTATTTAGTGTTTCCCCTTCTCATTTTTGGCTATGTAATACCAGTGACTTTTTTTGGTCAATTTGAACCACTTTTCATCTATATGGACAAAGTCATACATTGGGAAATATTTTGACTTTTTCCATGGTGTTAACGCATAATCAACCCAAGTATCCACTTCAATCTGACCAACTTGTTAGCCTCCGTCATTGGGGCTTAATTGCATTTGTGTGTGGTTTTAGTTCTCCCCTTTTAATCATTCTTCTAACTATTGATTTAGAGATGTTGAGTTCTTCTGCCACATCCCTAATGCATGATTAGTCCCCAATTTTAAGTTGTGTAATGTCCCCTTCTAGAACTGTGATTCTTTTCCTACCAACCAAATGATAATTTGTGCATGGTTTGTATCTGCCCAAAGTTTCCTTCTATTTTTTTGTTTCTTTTCTTATTAAACTTGCACATTTTCTTTTGAGATTGAAATATCTCCATGGCTGCTTTAATGGCTCCTCTTTTTTCTCCATATTTTAATAGGAATATAAGGACATCGACTTATCCTCGCTGCTGACACTAGTAGAAAAAACGTCATTTATAACTAATAAAAATCGACCTTTTGTAACTAACATCGTTTCTTACAAATACAGGGGTTACAAATGCTATAGGCTTTTTTAACCAACAATGCTAGTTAAAAAAATAGGTTTTTTGTAGCGAACATTGTAGACACCTAAAAATGTCTCCCCAAAACCAAACCCGATGATGAACAACCTTTCACCGCCATAATTGGTCAGGTTGAGTATTTAATCTTTGGAGTGCTTAAATCCATATTCCATCCAATACATTTCATAAACCAATCCAATTCTTAGCTCATTTCCCCAAACCAAAACTTATTTTTCTTTTTTCGTGTCCACATCACAAAATCGAGCTAAACTAAAATTTTGGCCCTATAATTTTGATCCAAAGATTATTTAATTGGATAGGCCTTGAAATAAGCTTTCCAACGGTATATCATAAGCCCAATTCTGATTTAAAACAAAGAAGATATGAGCGAAACACTAAAACTCGGCCCAAAACCGACACCCTTTCACTAAAACGACCATATATTAAAATCTAAAAAATATTTTGACTTGATTCTAATTAGGTTGAAAATTATACGTGAAGATATTTGCAACGATATATTATATGCCTTATTCCGAGTAATGGGTCAAAAGTTATCGAAGTTTTAAAAACGCGCAAAAACTGGACTTTGCCGCGCCACGGCAAAATTGTCGTGCCACGTCATATTTCACCGTGTCACGACACATTCTAAAGTGTCACGAAAATTTGCACCATGACACGGCAATTTCTAGGGCTTATTTCTTTGCGGCACTTCGTTTCTAGGGTTCCGTACCTCACCCCTCACATTTCCTCTATAAATACGAAGCTAATTTTCATAGTTTCGGGACACCAAATAATTCTCTCTTCCTCTCTTATGCACCAACACACATTCTCATCTCTCTCTCTCTCATTCTAAGCCTTAAACCTATTCTCTTAATTACACCATTCCTTCCCTAAGCACTCCAAGGAGTCCATACAATACCTGAAGTTCCATACTTAAACTAAGGCGTGAAAGGTATAACCGATTGAGGGTTTGGACCAAATCAACTCTACTTTAATTTAATTAAATATCAATTTGATTTATTATTCTTTGAAGTTACTAACGTTTTATTCATGAAGTAGCAATTTAAAAAAGCGTGGAACGTGAGTAATTTATTTACTCAATTACTTACTTTTATTTTATATTGCTAGCATCATGATTAGGGTTATTATTATGATTTGATTTGACTAACGTTATTATAGCTAAATTGCTTCCAATGTTAATGATGATTTTATTATGTTTATTGATCACCATATTGCATGTTTATTGGGAATATGTAATTGAATATAACGCCTAATAAGATAATTTGGACGACCGGTTTAGGTTCCTTTTTAATTTTATTGTTTAATCAAGTGATCACAATATTTAGGATTATGTGTTGCATTAATATTCAACCAATTTAGCCTAATTTTAGTTTGGAGCAAATTAAATCTTTGTTTGTGTGCCTTTGAGATCGCAGAAATACTTTTCACTATAAGAATTGAGTAGAGGCCAATACGGTCGAATGTGACTCCATGACTCACTTTGTACCATCATCCCTAATCCTCCTTTCGTGGTTCCGAATCATATGGAGTTAGTAATCTCATGGATTATGAATGGGGTGTAACCTTCACGGGTCAAGCGTTGTTGCCTTCGTTGTCCTTAATCCTCCTTTCGTGGTTCCGAACCATATGGAGTTAGTAATCTCATGGATTATGAATGGGGTGTAACCTTCATGGGTCAAGCGTTGTTGCCTTCGTTGTCCCTTAATCGTGGTTGCTTTAAATGATCCGTGAATGGTTTATAAGTTCCTTACAAACTTGTTAGCGACTCCCTAATTTGCTTTGTCCCTTATCGTTGTCCCTAATCGTATATGTCAATTCTCACTTCCTATGAGTGTCAAGCATATTCACCACATGCTTTTACGTAGGCGCGCTTCAAATGACGCCTACGGACATTATCAATGTTAGTTACAAATAATAGGTTATTTATAACGACCATATTCATTGTCCGTTACAAATACTCTTATATGTTGTTTATTTTAACCATTATTTGTAACTAACAATTCAAATGTCCGTTACAATTGTATGTATATTTGTAACTAACAACAATATATGTTGGTTACAAAAATTGATTTTTAGTACAAAAAAGAATCGACAGTATCCCTCTATAATTGATGAACCTGTATAAATCACATATACTTTAACATGTATAGTATACCTTCACATTCATATCATTTACCAATAACCAAATCCACCACAATAAACTTCATACACAATACATTCATTCATTCAGTCCATTCACCAATGAACCAATTAACCATCTACATTTAATCTCTTCTACAATTAATAAATAAGTATCTACAATTCAATTAATTTCAACTACATTGTAACCAATAAAAGTGAAAACACATATATGTCTTCGATCAAAACATACCTAAATAGGTTCCTTCACCGTGTTTTTTCTTCTAAACAAATTTGTCCATTGTTTTTGAATTCTCAAACGTCATTTAACACTTTTTCATCGTAGGCCCTTCTCCTTGCACAATATACCTTCGAAATACAACTAGTTAATAGAATTTCAAATACTTACAACAAGTTAATGTAAATTTTAAAAAATGTAAAAACACTTACCTTCTCAAAATCACCCTCACACTCATTGTGGCCAAGAATTTGATTAACTATATATTTTGTACATAAAAGCTTATTTAACATGCCCATGAACTTCGAGATAATTATGTTTACCCCCCTTCTCAAGTAGCATTAGTAGTATATAGGAAAAGTGCAGAGATCCATTGACAATAATTTTAATCTCACCAGTTTAGTAAAAACAATTTAGCTTATGTCCTTTTAGAAACAAATTATAAATTCAACATTTTAATTTTTAACTACTTAATAGAATAATTATATAACTGCAAGTAAACCAGGAAATCCTGACCCGACCCATGACCCGAAATGAACCCGAAACGTAAACCCGAAATTGACCCGTACAAAAAACTAACCCGACCCAACCCATACCCCACTCGAAGTGGAGTTGACCCAAACTTGACCCGATACCCGAATTGATCCGACCCGAATTAACCCGCCCGAAGTTGACGCGATACCCGAATTGACCCAACCCGAAATTGACAACCTAAAGTGACCCGACCCGATCTTGACCCGAACAGACTCGAAACCCGAAGCGACCCAAAGTATACCCAAAATGACCTGACCCAATATTAACAAATACTCAAAATGACCTAACTGATTTAGGGAAATTACTTTACTTGAATAAACACTTATTGTAAATAACATAAACATTATAGCCTTATGTGTATAGTACTGTTGGAATGTGCGTGTAATTTAGTACTCGTAATTCATAAAGAGTTCTATTTGATTAGGAACACTTGTTATAGTGATCATACATATAAAACAATACAGTCTTGTGTATATAGTACTGTTGGAATTGTCTAATGAATATATTATTAATATTCAATTGTTATACTTTATACTTATTGATAATTATAATATATTATTGGTCAAATTTCTACATTGACAAAGATGAAGATTGACCCGACCTGAATTGACTCGACCCGAATTTGACCCAACCCGACAACTGGACCTGAAGACTGACCCAACCCGAACTCGACCCGACCCGAACTCAACTCGACCGAACTCAACTCGACCCGAAGTGTTGACCTGATACCCAACCCGACCCGAATTACCATTGACACAAAACTAACCCGAAACCCGACCCGAATATTGATTGACCCGACCCGAACAACCCGTTTTCCAGGTCTAACTGCAAGTGTGTAAGCCCCACTAGCATAAGCAAGATTCTCACCTCAATATTGGTTCCATTCATAAACAAAATACATACATATATCAAACCGATGAGTCCTATCTAGTAATCATTTAATCTAATGCATAAGAATATCATACATAAAACAAATAAATAAGTAAATCACCATCCTAGTAGAAATTAAACAAGATTCTCAGCTCAATATTGGATAAAGTTCAAAACACAGTATCAATGTAATGACGCAAAGATAGAAAGCAAGGGTATTAAACATGGCCTTATCCAACCATAAAAATAAAATTATAACTTGCAGATTCTGTAAGCACTGAAAATTATAGATAAAATTCACAAAGTTGAATAGCAATCATACTAGGGTCTGGAAAAAAAATTAAATATGAGAAGAGAATCCTAATCGTCTTAAGAGATAGGTCATTATTAAACAAATAAATAAAAAATTTATAATTTCTCAAGGAACATAAAATCATTTCACAACAAAACGGCAAATCTTTATCAGATTATTTCACTACACCATTAAAACAAACATAGATGAAGGCTTTGAAGTGTTTGAAGTTATATATACCAACTCGAATGAAGATTTATTTATAAAGCTAATATTAGACACATCTATTTAGGAAAAAGATAGAAAATTACCCTATATTCCTTATAATTCTATAATCAGTGGGCACATTCAGCAATAACCCAAATAAACTAATCAAAAACCCATACCTTTTTCACCATTCGAAACCAATACCATGAAATTGGGACAAACAGAAGTTACAAAACTACTGACATTTCATTGAACAGGTGGTGGGTGTAATTCCAAATAGAAAAGGCAAGGACTATTTCGATTTACACTTCTCATGGCAAGACCCAAAACTTTTTTCATCTTGGTTAAACACTATATTGATACAATATAAACTAATATTCTTAGAATAGGGATTTAACTCAGGTATAAAAATGATAAAAAACTATAATCTATAAATCTAACAAATAATTCAACTATTCACTTAAAAAAAATAAAAAATAAAAATAAATAAAAAAAAACTTAAACTAATTTAACCAGCTATTATCTATTTAACCTATTAAACCGATGCGAAAAGTCTTTTCCCCAATCCCGCCCATTTCTTTTACCACCGGTTTTCAAGAACCGGTGCGAAAAGTGCGGTGTCTAATTCATTTTTTCTACTAGTGCAAGAACTCAAGTCCTATCTCATTTCACAGTAAGTTCTCATTTTCGGTGCGAAATCATCTTTTTCGCACCGGTTCAAACTGGTGCGAATTACAAAAGAGAAAAAAAATAAAATAAAAAAATAAAAAAGGAAGAAAGGGATTTCGCACCGGTTCAGTCCAAACCGGTGCAAAAAAAAAGAAAAAAAAAAAAAAACGGGCTGTTATATCTTTCCCCCTACTTTTCCATCTTCTGTTTTCCCTCAGCTCGTTTTCGCCTTCTCTTCCACCACCTCCGAATTTTCACCTTCTCCATTGAAGCGGTATATTAGCTTTCTCACTCCATTGAAGCAGCTGCACCTCCTTCTCTCTCCATATCTCTCCTCCATTGAACTCGTGCTCTTTATTCTCCATTGAAGCGGATTCTGAGCTTTCTCACCTCCATTGAAGCAGCTTCGAGGTAAGGTTTTTCTTATCGTCTTCTTAATCTATCGAATTCCTTCGCAATCTAAGGTTTGTCGTTGATTTGCTTTTCAATTTAGTAATTTTAGGGTTGTGGTAATATAGGGTTTGTCTGAATTTACAAATCTTGATTCAACCCCAAATTCTGACAAACCTGCAACGCTTCCGACCAAGACACCGTCACCTTTAACGACTTCCGGTACCGGCGCTTGAAAGGTTTTTTTTTCTGTTAAAGCTTACAAAACCCTAATATAAATCTCTCTTTCGCTCAATTTTTTCCCCAATTACAAGTAACTTTCTTCTCTTTTTCGCTTAATTCATCTTTATATTCTTTTATGCTGTATTTTTTGTTGATTTTGTTATAGATTTAGTTGAAATTTGTGGTATTACGTTGTGTTTTTGATTTATTTTTTTTAATCTGCGTTTTTTTGCTCAATTTTTTCCCCAATTTCAAGTAATGTTTTTGCTAACCTTGGCTGTGTAGAATCTGTTGATTGTGTATTGTGGGTTCTTTGATTTTAGAACTTGACTCGTTATTTTGGGTTCACTGTTTCTTTTTTTTTTCTTTTTTTTTTTTATTCAATAACTTTGCTATGAATCTGAGTTTGTTTTGATAAATAATTAGTTTACTTCATTATAATTGGCCTATAAACAAGTTGAGTTTCACTATATTCATACTGATTAAAATTTGTATGCATTAGTCAATTTTTTCAAGCATTGGATTTGAGTGTCAATTTTTGTTTGCTTCAATGTGTTTATGATGGATATTTTGTAGGGCTTCAATGTGTCTATGGTGGGGTTGGAAGGCTTAGGCATGCACAGCCTTAGATTTATGATTGTCTGAAAGACTTATTCTGTTTATTACTTATATGAAGATACTAAGGTTGTTATGATATCTTTCACATTCTAACTCCTGTAAATGATATAGGATGTGGTCTATACTGTAGAAGAATCTGATGATGAGGAAGCTCCGGACATAACTTACTGGGAAGCAATTTCCTACTTGCTATTTTGACCTTATGGGTGTCAGTATTATCTGGATATCTCGTTGATGCTATACAGGTAATTCCTTACATCTATTTATATATATTTCATGAAAGTAATATTGGCTCTTATTTTTACTGGTGCATGGCTTTCATGGATATGGTCTGCTGATTTTGAAGGAAGGTGGGGCTCAAAACCTTGTTCTTTAATAGGGAACCAAAGGTGGGATGACTGGGGTCGTGGGGAGTTGGTAGGTTTATACCAAATCAATGTGTGTTTTTATCTATAATAGGTATGTAAGCATAAAGAATTCTGCCTTTTGTAGTTTTCCATCTGGACTATCTACTGCACAATTTCATTTCCTACCAATTTAGCACATTCTACAATTGCACACTAGTGAAGGTGTGCTGAAGGCTTGGTTGAGGAGGCCATAATCAGTCCTTGAGAACGCTCAAGGAACACTGAAGTGTAGAACCTAGGAACATAGCACCTTCGTGAGGCATGCCCCTCATTGTGGTGGAATTTATAAAAGAAAAGATTCTTTGTGTAAAACCAGGTTTCAGACAGTGCAGTCTGGGGAAATTAATGCAGCCACTCAATTTTGGATTTCTATGGTTAAAAAAATTAAAAAAGTGATGATAAGTCTTTGCATCGCTTTGATAAAATCCACCCAGGCCAACATTGACCTCATTGTGCAATGAAATACCTTACTGCTGAGATAACACTATTACAGACTTGATAAGAGAAAACATTTTAAATAAGTTGTGAAAAGTTGTAGATTAAGGGAAGGCATGAGAAGATGAAATCATAAGAAAAAAGCAACACAAAAGAGCTCTATTGAAAAGCAACTGTTTAGGAATAGACTCTCCAAGAAAAAACCCTGCTTGAAAATCCATGAGCTCTGCAAAATTCCATCTAGGGAGTGGAGTATGTCTTTAAAATAATTGCACGAAGCTATGTTTGATGATCCTCCATCAAGCTCTTCTTGGTCTTGCTGCAGTTCTTTGTAATTAAATCCTCTGCATTTGAATGTGATGGTTTCATTATAATCATGCCCAAAAATGTGAGTCTCATCAGTCTGTAAGTTGTCTTCATGTTTTGAATAATCTTGTAGGAAGATTTGATTCTATGCATATAAGCTCTGCCATAAAGAACAATCCTTCTAATAGATTCATTTGTGATCTTTGGTGTGTAATGTCGGAATTGTTGAACTGGTGGATAATGATACAACCAGACAACATTTTTACTTTACTTGAACCTTTTTCAGGATGCATCTGACTCGTGGAATATGCCCGTTGCTTTTATTAGTGTGATTCTACTTCAGATTGTGGGGAATGCTGCTGAGCATGCAAGTGCAATCATGTTTGCTGTAAAGGATAAGCTTGTAAGTTCTGAATCTCACTCTATGCTCCATCTTGTGCGTCTACTGACTTTTATAACTCACGATGATACTCTATATTGCCTTCTTTTCCTTAATAGAAGGCTTGTTCGTGTTGTATGGGTGAATCATGTTGATTATTATTTTATTTAAAAGGTTTCTTTATGGATTATGTAGGACATCAGTCTTGGAGTAGCAATTGGCTCTTCTATGCAAATATCCATGTTTGTGGTAAGTTGACATTACTAATTGGATATGATTAGTTTGTTACAAACCATTTTATATGTTTTATGGTATACGTGTCACTTCAGTCTAGCGAACATGTGAGTATCTGTAATCTTGTTAAATTCTTATGACATCATTTTCTTGTGTTTTAATGATCTTTTAATCTTGAAAAGACAATTTTTGAGTTTATTGATAGAAGTCATTATATATGTTAACTTGGAGAGTTATTTTTCTTTGCTTGTAAAATAAAATTGGGTTTGAAGGTTTCGGTGTACTTAATGACAGTGTGCACATGCAATATGTAGAGATGATTTTATCTTGTATACTATGAGGAGATCTCATTTGCAAGAAGAGATTCCTAAATTCTGGATTATACTTCTCTGTTGGATATTAATAAGCATTTCATAGATATTGCTCAACCTAGTCAAATGATGCTCCATATAAAAGCTTAAAAGAATTGATAATCTACTTCAAAGGGTCTCCTGTTATAGCCACTACTCGGATTGTCTAAGACTCGGTGATTTTGTGGCTTCACTTTGATGTTTTTCAGTAGTTGCCTTGTTTTCATATGCATGTGTATGCTGAAATCCCTTGCAAGGTTGTACTACTTTATAAGGTTTTTTCTATTCTGCTTAAGGTGTAGTAAAGATTCACTAAGATTTTAAGGCCATTATTATAGTGTCAATTAGATGTTGACTATGAGCTTATACAAATCTGGATTCAACCCCAAATTCTGACAAACATGTCTGAATTTAGGGTCTTGAACAAGACCGTTCTACCCGAAATCGAATATGCAACATATGTAACTGAAAGATATTGGATCCTTAATTTCAACCAGAAACTGAACGAACCCAGATTATTGGTAATGAATGTGTCCCAGTGTTTGGGTTGTCTGATCTTGCATAATTGGAGTTGGGTTTTGATTCTTGTACTGTAGCTTCTTGATTGCATCCTTAATTTCTTGTATACCTTGCATGTTAGCAAGTTTGTTATAATATTCATATGAGCTGATATTTATATTTTTGCAGGTGAGGCAAATGTTGATCGCAATTCTATGTGAATCTGAACTGAAGTTAGCAGATGAAACAATCGAACAAATACTTTATAAGGTAAGGTTAACACATTTCCACATGTGCTGTATTCTTTGAACTTATTGCTGGTTTGCGGAGATCTATATTAAAGAGTATGCAAATCCATAAATAAAATGTTGATGTGCAGTTGTTACTAAAAATTCTGTTTTAAGACTGAAAATACTCAAAACTGTACCAATATAAGCAGAACATGATCTAAGACCAGTATCAGTAATTGCATCTGTGGGCAAGAGATTTTGAGGGATCTCTGGATTCTGTAGTTCACTTAAGTGATCATTGAGATATATTTTCACTAATATGTAAAGATCTGGTTAAATTAATTATGTATAATGATAATGCTAGTGATTTACTTAGTACAATATATTGAAGATGAGAATTATATACTTTAATCTGTGGCTTTAAACAGTACCTATTGACCTGTTTAGTGGAATGCTTGTCTAGTAGTGTGTTATTGCTTCCCGTCATCACTCTGTCATATTGTTTTTACATCTGCAAAAGATGACCTAAAAGAGAACTTTGAATCAGTAACTAAATTCGATTATTGTCTGCTTAAGTTTTGCTAGTTGACTATCGACAGTTGGTTAAGGAGTAATTAGTTTTGGCTGCTTTGTCTTAGATCGAGCTGGAATCTGCAAACTCTGAAATTCAGAAATAGCATTCTTCATTTCAAGATGAGTCTTTTATATCCCCAGCTACTACTCCAGGTCAGTCTTATAATTTTTAGCTTATATTTTGTATTTCTAATGTTTTGTATTTCTTTCCATTTAACTGTCTTGGAGCTTTTATTTCTGGTTGATATGAAAATCTTCGTTATTGTTCCTGCAGAACCTAAATTGGTGGTTAACTATATCCGAACCTTAAGGTCATCAAACAAGTCACTGAAAGAGCAGGTTTGTGCTTTTTCCTTTCCTATCTTTATTACTGTATATTATTAGTTTTCGATGGTGAATAATTTGTTATTTCTTCTTACCAGCTAGAAAAAGCAAAGAAGAAAGAAGCTGCCTTTATTGTGACATTTGCCAAACGAGAGCAAGAAGTGGCAGAATTAAAGGTCAGTTTATATTCCCATTTGTTTCACCTCGAGCATCCTGAGCGTAGTTACTCCATTAGGTTAGAAAGGCAATCACCCTCTTTATTTGCTTTCATATTGATGATTGTAAATGTCTATAAAGATTTTTACTTGCTTTCACTTCTATGGAGCTAAGAAGTTGATCATTACCCCTCTCCATGCTCTATAATCTTGGATGGGGGCACAATCGCGGAACCACTTTTGCAGTCAATGCGGATGATTGACTGCTATTGCAGCTTGATATGTCAGTTGGTTATCTCATAAACACTTACCATGCTGTGAGGTTTCTCAAATTCCTTTACAACGGTGATATGGGCATGCAGCTGATTGTAAAATTGGAACACAATCAATATATAGACCCTAGCTTGACTGTTCGTGATAGTATTGTCTCTAAAAATCTAATATGCACAATAAATATATTGACCTACCTTGACTGTTTATGATAGTAATCTCTTTGAAAATCTAATATTTAAATCCTACTTGAGATTGTCCTACATGTTCACCAGCACGACACCACAGCAGCTCACCAGTACCGCAACACAGAGGACCACGCAGCAGCAGCAGAACCCAGCAAACACAGCAGCCTGACCCAGAGCGCCAAACCAGCAAGCAACACAGCACTACAGCAGAGCAGCAAACACCCAGCACAGCCTGACCAGAGCAGAACAGAAACACAATAGCTCAAGAACTCAAACCAGTCACCCAGCCAGCCTGAACATAACAGAGACACAGCCACAAAAGCAAATAGATGCCCAGCCAGCCAGTACAGCAAATAGACAGAGGCACAGCAGCGCAGCAGAACAAAAATAGCAGCACAGCAAACAGCAGAGCAGCAGGTCAGCCTGAACACACAACAACACAGCAGCCAGTAGAGCAGCCACCAGCACAAGACAGCCTGAACAGAAGCAAAACCAATCACCCAGCCAGCCTGAACAGAGCAGAAACACAGCCACAGAAGCAGAACAGCCACAGCCAGCAGAGCAGAAACACAGCCACAGCCAGCAGAGCAGCCACCAGCACAAGACCAGGACAGTTAGTTAAATGAAATGCAAGAAAGGTACTCAGAGATAAGTCTAGATTATTTAATTTTTTTTGGATGAAAATTGTAATATTACAGCCTTTTTTAATGAAAATATGTAACTTTATATATTTGTAGTGTTTATATATCAATTTAAGTGAAAAAATGCAAAGAAAAAAAAAATTATTTTTTTGGGGCATTTTTGGCACCGGTTTTGGAACAGAACCGGTGCTAAAAGTTTTTTTTTTAATATTTTTGGGGACTTTTCGCACTGGTTCACATCAAGAACCGGTGCGAAAAACCGGTGCGAAAAGTCTTGGGATTTGGCATCCCTCAAATCAGAACCGGTTCAAAACCAGTGCGAAATGGGAGTTTCGAACCGGTGCTGATTAGTAATTTTCGCCTAGTGTTGATATGCGCGCTCGGTGTGCGTGCTTGGTGTGTAGGGCTTGGTGAAGGATGAAGCTTAAAAGGTGTTCGAAATTTCAGATCTGGAATGGACTTGGGGTCTTGATGAAAGGGAGTTTGGGCTTAGGGTTTGAATATAGTAGGAAATGAGGAAGTTTAAGGGCTAAGGGAGCAGCGGTTGTAGCTAACCTTGAGGGGCGGACGCACGGTGGTATCAAACTTTGAGGGGCGAACATAAACTTTGAGGGGCGGTTGTACCAATGTAAGGAAGAAGGAGTTTGCAGTGCAAATTGAATAATGATGGTCTAGCAAATATTAAAAGGCCTTGTGATCATTAACATTTTTACAAAAACAAAAAATACTCTATAACTGTAACTATCATTTTAATTGATAGTTACAAAACTAAGTTTTCATATAAAATGACCCTACAATTTGTAGCTAACAATATTTTATTAGTTACAATTACTATTCTATTTGTAACGGGCAATAATTTGTCAGTTACAAATAATGTGTCTAGATGTTTCTACTCATTATTTCTAACAGATTTTTATTTTGCTAGTTACAAAAAGGGTTTTTGTAACTTTTTTTTTTTTTTTGTTAGTTACAAATAGACCGTTACAAATAAGATTTTTTCTACTAGCATATGAGCATGACCTGTTGACACCTGTGATGATTTGGCCCTGGTTTGTTGCTTGACCATTTGTGCTCGTTGCCTCATCATTGGGTGATGAATTGCATAAGTGAGTGTGATGATGATTTTCTGGATTATGATGGATATTTGCCCCTATTTCTGGATTATGAGGGATATTTGCCCCTATTTCTTCAACTGGAAGCTCATTTAAATCAAACGACAGTCCCCTAATGGAGGTTTCTTCTGCAATTTCATCTATCTCATCATCACTTGGCAACCACTCTTCATTCAAGTCCGTATTTGAGGCCTTCAACAGCAGGCAGTGATGCCAAGATTTCAAAAAACAAAAAAAAAAAAACAAAAAAACAAAAAATGAAAGGAGATGATTGTGTGAATTTAATGAGGCAGTAGGATGGGTAAATATATAAATAAAATTCCCCTTTGTAAGAAAATTGAATGAAATTTTTTTAACGTTCAAAATGGCGCCACCTTTCTATACAGTAATGAAATATGTGGCGGTTTTTTTTTTCCACAATTCATGTTTGATGTTTTTGGATGAATTGAACTTCTTTATTGAAATATTATTGGTCCTTGTTTTGTCTTGTAGCAATTCTATTGGTTGAAAGTGTTAGTAGCTACATTTAATTTTCATTATTGAGTCCACAAATGACAACCAATGATAATTTTTCTGGTTTAATTTAAACTTTATAATATTGCATTAAACAAACCCCACATGGGTCATGTACTCCCAATGATTAATGTATAAGGAATCTTCTCATTTCCTTAAAGACCATACCTTTTAGAGAAATAGCCCTGTAATAAAGGGACAGAGGGAGTAACAATTTGGATAAAACATTAATATGTTTATTGAAATTGCTAGTTTGCATGTATTTCAAGCTTATTATATTTTCTGGATGAATGGTTAAACTTTACACGTATATTTGTAGAATTCTAGATACATTCTTTTAGAAAGGATGAATAGAGTTTTATAATGTTTCCAACAATTGGTAAAGGAGATATTTTGAGAAGGACTATCAACAAATAAAGGAAAAGACATCTCTAAAATACAACTTCTCATAAGTGACTTTTATGGCTAAGTTGGACATCGTGTATTCAAAATAATAGTTAGTTATGAGACACATGAAGTATTGAGTTGAAGACTCAATTTGTCATTAGTTGACAACCAACATATCTTTTCGTTTTATACACTATTGAGTGGGACTCATTAATGTTGTGATTCAAGTACGAATTAATAGAGAAGAAAAAAACCTTGTTTTATGGTGCATTAGATATAGATACTAAAATATGCCTAACAAAGTGTAAAAGTAAAAAACACTTAAAGAATTACTCTTAAAGTTATAAGATGATATATGATAAGAAATATGAGAATCAAGGAATAAAGGAAAGAAATTCAAGATTCCAATTCTATCTATAAGTTCATGTTATAGTAGTTAACTTGCATCTTTCTACACTAATATTAGATACTGCTTGAGTATCTCACTTTTGTAGAGATATCAAAATTATAGAAGTTAAGCGAAGTTATTAACTTACGAGCTAGGAATGAAGCAAGTAATGTTACATTAGTTGTAATGTCATCTCATTTATTAAAAGTCCTTTTAAAGATTAAGGCTGGAAGAAATAATAGGTAATTGTTTACACACAAAAAGACTCTCATTCAAAGTAAAAGAGCAATGGTTGTTGGTTTTATTTTAAGCTATGAGTCAAAAATACTTGATTATAAACAAACAACTCTTTTTAACACAAAATTTACAAGGTTCAAGTCAAAGTTATGATTTATGTTCCAACTATCTTTAGCAATGTCATATAGTCCATATAACTAGGAACACGCTCAAGGCTCTATTAGATAGACATTTGAAAGTTGATTGATTCAATTCATTCAAAGACAAGCAAGTCTTACTTATTGAAAAATGACAACAAAAGGGAAGTGTTATAGACAATTGAGTTCGAATGCTAAAGAGGATTATATTACTTTAACGTTTTCACAAGAATTTGAATAGAATATGACTATATTTATCAAACGTGAAATATAACTGGATCTTGAGTAGCTCAAAATTTCAGTGAAGTATATAATTGACTTGGCAAGATAACAAAACATCTATATTAGATCAAAGTGATGAGCCAAGAGTGACCGTCTTAAGGTTGTGTATTGTAATTTCATAACCAACTCCATAAATAATATAGTAAGTCCTGACGGAGATATCGAAAGTCTTGGAAATGATTCAAACAATGATGAATCACATTTCTTCCTATAAAATTCTGGAAAGATATGCACCAATAACTAATGATGCACTAAACATATTGTCAAAGCTAAGAAAAGATACCATATTTAGTTATGAATAGAAATAGTTTTTACTATCTTTTTAATGTATGTTTAAGGCTCTTAGTCTTAGTGAGAGCTAGAGCTAGGCATCGTGCCGAGCCGGGCCGCCGCGGACCATGCCTCGCCGAGCCAGGAGGTGGATCGTGTCGTGCCGTGTCGGGCCACCAGATGGCACACCCCAGCCCACGGCATGGCACGACCCACATGCCTGGCGAGCCGGGTAGTGCCGGGCCGCAGGCCAACCCATTATTTTTATTATTAATTAATTAATTTTAATATTTTTAATATTTTTATTATTTTAATTATTTATAGTTCTTTGTATTATTATAGTTCTTTTTATTATTTTTATTTTTATAATGTTTCTTTTTATTGTTTTTATTTTTATTATTTATATATATTTTTATAATTATTTTTATTATTATGAGTCGTGCTGGCGGACCAAAAATTTGTGCCGCTCGCGGGCTTATGCCGAGTTCGTGCTGAATTTTTATTTCTTTGTTCACGGCACGACCCACGGCCCACCCCTCGTTCTTCGTGTCATGTCGTGCCGCTAGCGGGCTCGTGCCGTGTTGAGCCGCTATCGTGCCGTGCTTGTAACTAAAGTGGGATCTAACTGTTTGTTTTTCAATAAACTTTTACCTAAAGACAATATACATATCTCTTTGTAAGTGTTGAAATGGACAAAGGGGTATTATTACTTTTTTAACCAATTAAGAACATAATACTTATTGCTTGAAATTGTGTCTTTTTTGGAAAGGAACATATTTCCAAAACGACAAGTTGGAGAAAATTGAACCCGATAAACATCAAGACAAGGAACAAACAAAAAGTGAAACTCAAAAAACTTTAGAAGAGCTTCATAAGAATAATTATCAAGAAACTCAAAGAACTTTATAAGTGGCTTAAGAGAATTCATTACTCACAAAACTTTAAAAATATAATTGGATTAAAATAAAAATAATCAAAGGAAAATGAAAATTAATAATCCCACCTTTGTCATTTCTACTCAAAACAATTTTTTTTCGAAATTTGGAAACAATCCCACCTATTAAAACCATCTTCTCCAAAGAAGCCTCTTACCAATTTTTAAAATTGGTAACATATTTTAGAAGGTGACTTGACACGTGTCACCTTATGATCGGTCATTTATAAATATTTTAATAATTAAAAAAAACCCCTTCCCCTTCCGGCCCCTTTCCCCTTCCTTCTTCTCCTGATCCGCCACCTGAACTAGCTCCCCTCCCCTTGCTGTGTTAGAGCCCCACCCACTGAACTAAAGCCCCCACCCGTTGGTGTATAAATGCAGCCTTGAATCGACAATTATTGTGCGAGTTTTAATTTGTGAGGTTTCGACTGATAATAACGCCAATAACCGAATTTGAGAGAGGAAGAAGATTGGCGTATGGAGGTGGGTTGGTGGAGTTGATAGGTGGTTAATGTTTTTTGGTGGAGTGGTGGGATGGTGGAGTTGAGAGGTGGTGTGGGTTTTCGGTGTAGGTGGTTGCTAAATGAGAGAAATTTTTTGGGTGTGGTGTCGAGTTAGTGGTGGGGTGAGTTTCAGTTAAGGAGTGGAGCTCATATGGGTTGCCAGGGTTGGGTTGCAGGGTCAGCTGGGGTTGGAGAGCGAAGACGTGGTTTTGTCGAAGGTTAAATGGTGGGTCAAGTGGTGTTCTGTGCGTGGGGACAGGTAGTGGCCATTTCAGTGGTCAGGTGGGAGGGGGCAGGTAGGGTTGGGAGTTCGTGGTGGAGATTAGGTATTTAGGTGGGTATAAAATGCTGGCTGTGATGGTGGTTATGGAGAGGCGGTGGTGGTGTTGCCATTGAAGGATTGGGAGGTGGGATGTAAGAAGGAGGAGATATAAGAATTTTATTTTTTTTAAAAAAAATAGTAGCATATTAAGCAGGTTTTGGGTAAAAATAGAGCTGATCAAAGATGGCCCGCCCTGAATTTGGGCGAGTTTTGGGCAGCCTTTTCTGTTTTTTTATTTATTTATTTATTTTTTTGGACGGGTTTGGGAATGCATTTTTATGCTATTTTAGTTCATTTTTTTGGTCCGTCCAAAAGTGGCCTGAAAAGCCCGTACGACCCCACCATTTTGGACGGGTTTGGGCATGGAATTTTCAGCCCGAAGCTAGGCCTAGCCCGAGGAATAAGCTGATTTTTTAAGTCCCGGCCCGGTCCGAATTCGACCTTGCCCGCCCATTAATAAGGTCTAGGTAAAAAAAAATTATTATGAGCAAATGGGGGTTAAATGTTGGATTGATTTTTAGATTTCAAAAAGATGGGATTATGGTTGAATTAAAATGATAAAGGTGGGATTATTAATTTAGAACGATTTGTCAATGTGGTGTTGAAAAATAAAGAAATTACTAGAATAGTGTTCACCTAAAAATATTTCTCAATTTAGTGTCCATGTAGTTTTGGAAATTACGAACCTAGGTTATAAATTAAAATTATTGAAGAGAACCTTATTTTAATAAAATCCTAATAAATATGTATGATGGGAAGGAGTATGATGGTAAAAAGGAGAGGAGGCTTATGACTGAGGGTTGTAATACCGAGATATCTATGAAAGTAGCGGAGGTGGGTATCAACTCACCCCGCGAACAACAATGAAAATATTAAGTTGGAACTGTCGAGGAGTCGGAAATGCCTCGACAGTTAGCGCTCTCCGGGAAATGTGTTGGAGAGAGTTGCCAAATCTTGTCTTCATTATGGAGACAAAATTGGAGTCTAGAAGAGTAGAGAGAGTTCGGAAGAAATGTGGATTTACAGAAGGTGTAGAGGTAAGCAGTAGTGGCAGAGCTGGTGGTCTTGCTCTTTGGTGGAGAGATATAATGACCAATATGGTTTCTTTCTCCCAGAACCATATAACGGTGGATGTGGTAGGAACTGACAATAACCCTGTGTGGAGGGCGATTGGTGTATATGGGTGGCCGGAGAAAGAACATAAGCACAAAACATGGAGTCTGTTAAAGAATCTGTACAACTCCTATGAGTATCCAGTGGTCTTTTTTTGGCGACTTTAATGAAATTCTAACAGATGATGAGAAGGTGGGAGGTGTTCCGAGAGCTGAACGGTGTATGGATGGATTTTGCGAGGCGATGGATAGTATGGGTGTGAGAGACTTGGGCTTTAAAGGATGCAAATTTACATGGAAGAGAGGCTTATCGGTCTCAAATCTTGTCAGGGAAAGATTGGATAGAGGCTTGGCTAGTGAAGGCTGGTGTACCCTATTTCCTGGTGCAAGTGTCATTAATTCTCCTATTGATGTAAAACTTTCTGATCATGGCCCTATTGTCATCAAGGTGGATGGTAGTGCAGATGGTGGGAGGAACAAGAAGTTGTTCAGATTTGAGAAGCACTGGCTTTCGAGAACTGAGTGTGAGGGCGTTGTTAAAGACTATTGGAGTAGTGCCTACAATGACCCAATACAAACAAAAATTGCAGGGTGTGCGGTTGCTCTCAGCTCATGGGCTGGCAAGACCTTTGGTGATATTAAGAAGAGAAAGAGGAAGGCAGAGGAAGAGCTCAAAGAAATACAGAAGGGTGCCATGGATGATGTTGGGTTGTCCCGGTGCAAACGCCTATCAGAAAAGTTAGCTGAACTCCGTTTGATGGAGGAGTCGTACTGGTATAGCAGGGCTCGTGCGTGTGAGCTCCGTGATGGGGACAAAAACACAAACTATTTTCATCACAAGGCTAGCTCTAGAGAAGCAAAAATATGATTAAGGGGCTTGAAAAATGAGGAAGGGGAGTGGAAAAGAGGCAAGGAGGAGGTTCAGGAGATTATAGTGAAATATTTTACAAAAATATTCAATACTGAAGGGACCTTAGATGGAGAAGAAGCATTAAAGGGGTTATCTTGTATGATTACGGAGGAGATGAACCAAACACTTTGCGCTGCTCCCACAAGTGCAAAGATATCTAAAGCTTTATTTGAAATGCATCCGAACAAAGCCCCTGGGATCGATGGTATGCACACTCTCTTTTATCAGAAGTTTTGGCATATTGTTGGCAATGATATTATTAATTTCATTATTGATTGGTGGTATTATGAACTGGATATTTCGGATATTGGAAAGACTTGCATTATCCTTATACCGAAATGTCATAATCCCCGTAAAATTACAGAATACAGACCAATTAGCCTTTGCAATGTAGTGTATAAAATAATATCTAAAATGTTGGCCAACCGTCTGAAACCTCTGCTACAAAATATCATATCCCCACAACAGAGTGCTTTTGTCCCTGGAAGACTTATCACTAACAATGCCCTTGTTGCGTTTGAAATTTTTCAATACATGAAAAGGAGGGGCGATGGGAGACATGGGACTATTGCATTAAAACTTGACATGATGAAGGCGTATGACCGGGTGGAATGGAGTTTTCTGGAGAAGGTTATGCTAAGACTCGGCTTTTGTGACTTCTGGGTTCAAAAAATAATGAGAGGCCTTTCTTGTTATTCTTTCTAAATCAAAGCAAATGGGGAAATTTTTGGGAATATTACTCCTACGAGAGGTCTTCGGCAGGGGGACCCTATATCACCATATTTGTTCTTGCTTGTAGCTGATGCTTTTTCCAGACTCTTATCTCACTGTGCAGGCGAAGGATTAATTCATGGGGTGAAGGTATGCCATGGTGCTCCTAATATATCTCACTTGTTTTTTGCGGACGATAGCATCTTTTTCTCTAGAGCTAACATAAATGAATGCTCCAAGATTGCAAATATTCTCACTATTTTTGAGTCTGCGTCTGGTCAAAAAATCAATCTTAGTAAGTCGGAGGTGTCTTTCAGCAAGAATGTGAGGCCGGATAAGAGGAAAGATATTTGTGAGTTACTTGGTGTTGGGGAGGTAGAAAAACATGAGAAATATTTGGGCATACCTACCATTATCGGCAAATCAAAGAATATTATCTTTGCAAGTTTGAAGAGTAGGATTTGGAAGAAGTTACAGGGTTGGAAGGAAAAACTCATGTCAAAAGCAGGAAAGGAGATTCTCCTAAAATCTGTAGTGCTGGCCATCCAGACATACTTAATGGGTGTGTTCAAGTTGCCAGGCGGACTGCTAGATGATATTCACTCTGTGATGGCTCGGTTTTGGTGGGGTAATGGTGGTGACGGCAAAATGCACTGGAAATCATGGGAGTACTTGTGCCGTCCAAAATCCCGGGGAGGAATGGGTTTTCGAGATTTAAGGGTATTTAATCAAGCCCTGTTAGCGAAACAGGGGTGGCGACTCATACATGACAGGGATACTCTACTATACAAGGTTCTCAAAGCTAAGTATTTTAAGTCCTCTGACTTTATTGAGGCTCGGAGGGGGTTTGATCCAAGTTATACTTGGAGAAGCATTTGGGGAGCAAAATCCCTTCTGTTGGAAGGCTTAATATGGAGGGTGGATAATGGGTTGGATATTAAAGTATGGAGTGACAAATGGTTACCTAGGGAGACAGGTAACGAAATACCCATTCCCCCAGCTAATGGACTACATGATCCTGATCTCAGAGTAAGTGACATCATTGATCATCAAACTGGGCAGTGGGATGTTAGGGAGATGGGGCTGCACCTTGCAGCTACGGATATTGCTGATATAATGAATATCCCCCTTCTTCCGTCACCTAGTCCTGACATACCAGTCTGGAAATTCACAAAGAACAGAGTTTTTTCTGTAAAATCTGCATACTGGTTCGGTATGGATAGCCCATCTAGCGCTGAGAACTTGCATAATGAGGACTATTGGAAGCCCCTTTGGTTGGTGGAAGGCCCCCCGAAGCTTAAACACTTTTTATGGAGAGCAAGTCACAGGGCCCTAGCAGTGGGAAAAGAATTACATAGACGTCACATGAGAGACACAAGGACATGTCAAAGGTGCAATGTGGATGAGGAATCAGTTGTCCATGCTATATTCCAATGTCCTACATCCTGTAAAGTGTGGGAGGAAAGCCCATTCAGAGACCACGTAGAAGCCATTGATGAGGATGATTTTTGCTCTTTACTGTCTCACTGGTTGCGGAACTTCTCCAGAGAGCAATTCAGTAGGTTCGCTACCATTATGTGGGCAATGTGGCTGTGCAGGAACAAAATGATTTTTGAGGACTCAACTCAAAACCCTCATGATGTTGCAATTGGGCTGTTGAAATTTGTTGCTGAGCACAATAGCTACACAGCCAAGGTATGTAGCAGGCCGAGCACCAGAAGTTTCTGCTCTACTTCCTCCTGGACGAAACCGAGTAAAGGGGTGGTCAAAATAAATGTTGATGCAGCCACCTTTAATGGAGAGGGTATTGGGATTGATGTGGTAGCAAGAGATTCACAGGGAGGTATAATGTTTACGGCTGCAAAGAGACAAACGGGCTGCTAGGATCCCAGTATTGCTGAAGCTGCAGCGGTGTTATATGGGGTTCAATTGGCCATCCAGAATGGGTATACGAAGGTATGGGTTGAGAGTGATGCAGCTAATATTATACAGAAGCTCAACGTCCATGTTCAGGAGCTGTCGTACTTGTATTTGTTTATTGAGAGGATCCTACTGTTAGTTCCGAATTTTAGCTACTTTAAATGTAGTCATGTGAGGAGGAATGGTAACACCGTGGCTCATCTGTTAGCCAGGTCGTGTACCCGTGATGTACCTGAACAATGTTACTTTGAGTCTTTTCCGGAAGGTGTACTTCGTCTTGCGGAATTGGACATTAATTAATATATCCTCTTCTCCCTTTCAAAAAAAAAATAAAAATAAATAAATATGTATACCATCGAATTTATTTATTTATTTATTTATTTATTTTCATTTTTTATTTTTAACACGAAGAGGGTTCCTTTTATTAATTACTCAAACCTTAATCAAGGAGAACGTGAGGTTACAATAGGTGGGATTTCTTCAAGCCAAACTTTCATTTATGCGTAATAAGATATATCTTTATCAAGTCAAACATCTTTATCTTAAATAATGCTTACGATATCTTAATTTTTTTTTAGCATTGAGCCTCATCAATTCATCATTAATGCTTTTGTATTTTAATAATAGTAAAAATGGATATAAGCACTATGGAATATATGAATATGATGTACTAATATAAATGTTCAAATAATTTCTTGCATTTTTTTTTATTTTTGACAGCAAGTAACCAAGAATATTAGAGCAACTCCAATGGTTGTAAACTTGTAGCTAGGGACTTGCTTGCAACATTAAATAATCCCTACCTAGTAGCTTGAACATTGGAGCTAGAAAATGCAATTAGCTTGGTTAAGCAAATTAGATTTGGAGAAAAACTTACCTATATATATATATATATATATATATATATAAATATAAAGAATCAATAAAATGAAATATAAAAAGTTAATTAAGGAGGTGGGATTCATTTAAAATTGTAAGCTAATTGCTAGCCATTGGAGCTCAAAGTAACTACAATGACAATTAACTTTAAAAGCTTATGTGGCATGCCAAGCTACATGTCAAATTAGTTTTATGTCAAATTAGCTTGCCATTGGAGTTGCTCTTATTAAGCTAAGCTAGAAATATCTAGCAAAATAGGCTGTATAGCAGAGCTAGTAACCAAGAATTTTATTAAGCTAAGCTAGAAATATCTAGCAAAATAGCAGAGCTAATACAAGAAGGATTCTCTTCCACCCAAACTCTCAAATCCTCATAGTTTCTACTATTTTGAGCAAGTTTGTGGGCAGCCACATTCTCACAACTGCTGAGTTGCGAGTTGCGAGTAATCAATAAAGGAGCACAAAGCAAGTAGCTTAAGGATGTCCCTAACAATGATACGACCAGAGTTAGACATTTCCTGCTTCCCTGCTTCAAATAAGTGAATAGATTGCTGCAGTCCGTTTCTAGCATATTTGTTATCGATATAAGTTGTCAAAAAAATATGTAACATGAAACATCAACGTTTGGAACAATGGTGAATTAAAACCCTTAGAGAATAGTTTTGAGACTCCAATGATTTTTTTATTGAGACTTTAAATACGAAGCAATAAAAATTAGGTTTAGAGTTTTTCAATCCTAAGTGAACACCACTTTGAGAAATATTTTAAAGTGAACACTATTTTAGTAATTTCTTTATTTTTAACACCAATTTAGCAAATCGTTTATTAATTTATTAGTTTTGATTTTTCCAATAATCAAAGAGGTAAACTTTCGTTATTGTTGCCCAATAAAAAGTTAGGCACGCTCACCTCAAGCAGTGAAGCCCCTTCTAATTCCTTTCTCCGACTCCAGCAATATGGCCGCAACACCTGCTTCTTCTTCTACCCTCGGCGCAACACCCCACGATTCCCTCGAAATCGATGATTCAAACATCAAACGCAAACCTGTTACAGAATCTTCCGATTCTTCTACTATAATAAAGAAACCCAAACTAGATGCCACACAAAATCTTGAGGAACACCAACCAAATTCAAATTCAAATTCTGCAAAGGATGACAACTCTGCGAGCAGCTTTGTTACCATCGAAGCTGCTGCTGCCGAGGATAAGGGATCCAGGCACTCTATGGAAGACGCTTGGGTTGTACTTCCTGACGCTAATTTCGACGACTCCGCCAAATTAAGGTTTTTGTTTTTGTTACTGTATTAATTAACATCAATTTTAATATTGAATTGCAATTTATATGATTAGGCTTTTTTAGATGTTTAAATTTTGTACTGTTCTTGACATTATTATGATTGTCACATTTTATGGAACACTATAAAATTTTGTTTTAAAGCTCTATTATAGGTTCAATTTTATTAAGGTTTTTTGTTTTTGTTACTGTATTAATTAACATCAATTTTAGTATTGAATTGCAATTTATATGATTAGGCTTTTTTAGATGTTTAAATTTTATACATTTCTCGTCACTGTTAATTCAAGAACACTATAAAATTTTGATTTAAGGCTCTATTATAGGTTCAATTTAATTATAAAGGTATATTGGTAAGTTGTCGATATGTGGTTTTAAGCAAAAGTGGAGCTATGGTTAGAGCTGTAATTTGGTTATGAAGTTAAGAGTAGAGTTATGCATTATGCTTAGAACCGTAACGTGCATTATAGGTGTTTTTAGTAAAATTGCTATTCATTGCACCAATAAATATTAAATTGAAACATCTTGGTAAATTCTCGATTCTCTACTAAACTTATTGAATTAGAATTTGTGTTTGATCTTATGATGCTTTTTTCCAATTCTCAATTCTCGTCGTCTCCATTTGCTTCTTTTTGCGTGGGGTATTGGGGAATATGGAGGTGTTGGTTGGGCATAACGTCATTGTTTTTCATTGTGCAAAGAAATTGAGGTTTTGATCACTTTGCATAAATGCAATTAGAGTTCTTGTTAATTGGAGGCTTTTAGCTTGTAGAAATTTTTGGCTATCGTTTCCAACCATGGTAAGTAAAGGATAGCCTATGCCTACCACCTAAGCAACCACCTCCCTTCACTCCATCACAATCGTACATACTCCCTCCGTTCTCTTTATTTTATTCCATTTACTATTTAATTGGTCAAACTTTAAAAACTTTTATCTCATTTTGTAATTTATGTATTAGAAAAAAAAATTCGTATGAAATATATTTAGATTTATTTAAATTTATAATTTCATAATTTAGCCTTTTAAGATTTTTACTAATATGATACTCCGTCCATTTCCATATGATAGTCCCATATAAAATCAATCACGTAAATTAAGAAAAGAAGAATATTTGGAATCTAACTTTAAAGTACAAAAACAGCTCATAATTAGTTTGTCTTATTTAAATTTTTTGATTTTTTTTTGGGAAAGCATTAGCCATAATTGCATAATTTACGTGAGGGATTTCCTTACTTAGACCTATGTCATCAACACACAATCAATTAGTTTAACCAATCAGAATTCTTTTAACGTATTATTAACCAATGTGCCTTCAATTTACAAGCTTTGAATATATTCAATATGGGTAAAATAGGGAAAAAAAGAAGTTAAAAATAGAATATATTCAATATGGGTAGATCTTTTTAAAACGCCCAAAATAGTATATGAGACTAACAAATAGAAATCGAGGGAGTATTAAAAATATTAATGTTTAAAGTTGTAAATGGGAGACTGCCCAAAATGCAAATGGGAAGATACAAAAAGAACAGAGGGAGTACCTTACCTGTAGGTATGATAATTACATGGACAAAAAAAGCAGTGGATTTTATAATTAAGGCAAAATTTATTGTTGCAAAAAGTCCCCACTCTTCATATTGTGTAAAGACAAGTGCACATCTTCAAGTAGAGGGAATCAAAGGCATGCACTTGGAGAAAATTTTTTTACATCTAGGTTTTAACACCAGAACCAATATTTTTAAGTGTTGCAAAAATTAAGAAAAGCAAATGCATGTGTCGAATTTTTTTCTAGAATGTGTCACAAAAGAACAAATTAATAAATTATTAATCCAACAGCCAAAGAGAGCAATTCTAGCAAATTAATCAAAGTTGTAAATCTAATCCTTAATTTATAGGGTTTCTATGAAGTGGCACAGAATTATTTGTAATACGTACTAAGACTATTCATTGAGACATTTTAATGAGTGAAAATTTGGCTGAGGTGAGGGAGAGAAATAGAGAGGTTGCTTCGCAAACCGAGCTACTTTTTAAAATAAATTGTTATCACCTGAACCAAGTTTGTATCAAATTATCAATCAAGGGAAAGATTGAGGAAATTCTTTAATAAAATTGTCGAAGGACGGCAGTGGAAAACTTGATAATGTGGAGTCATTTTCGGCCATTTTTTCCGTTCTTTCAATTGTGTTTGTATAAAAGCTTTGGAGTACGTCAGCTATTGATTGACTGATTGAGTTTGTCTCTTTTTATTCATTTCTGTTAGCTTGTATTTATTTCCTTGCTCCTTGCATTTTTTCTGCTAGCTTTTCTATGCTTTCAATGGTGGTTATACAAAAGGTTTGTAATGGAATTATTAAGTATAGATTAAGCTTGTCCCCTTTGTATTTATTTCAGTTCCAATTGTTTGTGTAAGGTTTATCTACAAAAGATTGTATTACCATATATTTATCTGTTATTATATTAATATCATGTCCTTTCTTTCCCAAAATTTTTATGGGACTTCATTTTTCTTTATATGTTTGAAGTGTAACAGATGGGAACTGATTGTTGGCTGGCTTAATTTCTTCCCAATCTAACAAAAAGAAGGAAGATGTCAATCCCAATAAAGCTAATTATCATTTCTTTTGTACGGTCTTGGCAGATGTGCACACTTTTCAATATATGATGGACATGGTGGTCGGCTAGCAGCTGAATATGCGCAGAAACATTTACATTCTAATGTTCTCTCAGCAGGATTATCACGTGAGTTGGTGTGTTTATGTGGTCTTCCATTCCTTGTGATTCTTTATGTATTTTCTTTTTTTGTGCCTTTAAACCTAATTTGTTACATTTTATGTTTGATATGTGTCAAAGGTTGTTACTTTGTGCTAAAAATATACAGTATATATTATTCTGCTGATACTCAAATGCTGCCATTAATATTCTTTGTTGCGCTGTTACAATATTAGGGGATAAAAATTAACAATTGGATTGCTGTAAAAGTTTTGATATTTATGAAGTGGCATCTTGTGGGCCTTAAGATGTGCCTCGCAATCATTGCCATGTAATTGAGGTTTGAGGGAATGAAAATATGTTTGTTGTAATTGAAGATTATTGGAGTAATTATTTTAATTAAGGCTTAAATAAACACATTGTAGACCGTAGAATGGGGAGGTTCTAAACATTTATAGGGACTATGTATAGTTCTATCATACATGTGAAATCAATTTGTGTCAATATGATAAATGGTAATATGAACGCATTATTAGGGATAATAATATAATAAACGAACAGTGACCTATGACAAAAGTCATGGAGTGAGCTATTTTCAAGATATCAAATAGAAATTCTGTTACGAAATGGGCTTGTTTTAATTCTATGGTCACCATACATTCACAAAGCATCGAATTTGTTTTCCTTAATTCTTTCATTCGGGGTAGAGCTTCATGTTCCATGTTTTATTTATTTATGGGTTCCGTGTGTTTTGATACCTCTTTGAATATTTTGGCTAAATATCTGTTATTTAGCTATCTAACAAGTAGCAAATTGACCATGCTACCCTTTATTTATCCAGCCACGATTTAGGATTTTTTCCCCTCATAAGTGTACTCGTGATTGACTTTACTCCTCCTTTGTCTATCTCATATCTTTCATCCATAATTAGAAAAGCATGAAGTTTCCTCCCTTTTTTTTTGGAGGAGAGTGAAATGTTATTAACTACGTGTTTAAGTGACATGCCAAATCACTGAATGGCATTTGAAAGAAATTTAGGGATTGGGATTTGATTGGAGCGGTAATTATGATGGATAGAAAAAATAGTTATCCCCTCTTATTTGTGTTTGTCTCCTAATCTGTTATTATGTCTCTCCAAATAAAGATTTTTCTCTTGAATATTCATATAACTGTTAGATTAAGTTAAGAACTTATTATTCAGCTTGTGAGTTTTTTATTGGTTGATTTTTGTTTTGGGATTTGGGAATCAACTTAGTGGACTTGTGAAATTTGATTATGGCTCAATGGCTCATGGTTGATTGCAGTTATGGGTATGAAGTCTTGACTCTTGAGGTTGTAATTATGCAGTTGGCTGAATTGCATATCATGTTTAAGTCTATTCCTCCATGTACATAGACTAACACATTGTTTGGATAAATCCCTTCTTTTCTCTTCATCCTCCCTTCTTTGGCCATTTGATAGGAGGGAAGGGAAGGGAAGGTAAGGGAAGTGGAATTCATTTTCCCTCTCTCTTTACTAAACCAAATCCTTCCAACTTCCAATGTTGGAAAGATTTGGAGGGAAAATTTAATATTACCTTCTTCCTCCCCTTCCTTCTTATTCCCTCCCTTCCCTTTCCCTTCCACTTTGCTATCCAAACGAAGCAACTGGAGAATTAATCTGCAGAGTTTGCATTGAAATGAGACTGTGGAGGAGTTGGATATGCCAAGCATAAGCTGATTATAACAAAGTTACAACATTAAGAAACGGAATTGGGTTGAAATTGGAAAGTGAAAAGGATATATTACATAGGATAGAGATAATGAAGCCATGGAGGAGGTTGATAGGCAAGAATTATGGGTGGGTAAACTGAGGTTGACTTGAAGAAGAGAGAGAGAGGGAGGAGAATAGGATGGGGTTACAGAAAACTAATTTAAAACATAACCATGGTCGCTGGGCTTTGCATTTAACCATAATACAACTATAGTTAGCTTTCTAAGGGTCAATTAGGGAATCAACTGCCTGTTAGCTTATAATACCTAATTGTTAGCTATTTAGAATGTTTCTTTTATGAATACATTAGGAGGAATACAATAATAAATTAAAAGCGTAATTTTTAGGGCTATGACAAAGCTGCCACTGAGTTTTGCCAATATAAGCTCAAAGCAATGTTGTTGGTCGTCTGATCACAGTGTCATGGGCTTCAATCCCATCATAATTTAACACTGAAATTTACAATTCTTGGTTGCTATTTCCGGAAAGATAGGGAGTGGATGTTGACTGAGAAAGAAAGAGTTCAAGGATTTGATAGTTTTCCTGGCACAGGGAAAACATTTTTCTTGTTTTGTTGATGAATAAATTAAGTTTAGATACAGTCTGTGTGTAATGGACTGATATAACTCACACTAATAACAGCAAAATATAGAGAAAAGATTGGTTCTTTGATTAGCTAAATAATCTGATTTTTGGTAAATAGATTTATAAAGAAGAAATAAGAAAGATGGAAGCTTTACTAACGAATGATAATGGTGGAAGGATTACAAAGGATAGGTTTAATAGCTTAAGGCTATTAATCTCCAATAGTGAGTTTAGCTCACAACTCTCTAAAATGAGTGACTTGAGGTCACAACTCTAAACAAGTTTCAATCCAATTTTTGCCTACCTTCTTCTTTTTACTCTCTCTCTATTTATACTAAGGTTACAAACTACTAACCTAATAATACTAGATTTACCAAATTGCCCATACTACATTTGATAACTACTAACACCTAAACTACCCATAATGCCCACCCTTAAGTCAATTCATTACAATACTAGCCCCCTAAACTTCCACCTTGTCCTAAAGGTGGATAATTAATCAGTCGGTACTGAAGGTCATCAAGGCATCCAAAACAAGGCAAAATTTGCAAATGTGTTGTAAAATGTAGAGGTTGTAGTTTTTGGGTGATGTAGGAGGGAAAATTGAAAAGGAATTTTGGTCTAAGAAAATTGGGTTTACAGATTGGTGGGGTTATGGGCTCAAGGGTTGAATGCTGGTAGTTGTGGGTTTTGAAGGGCTGGGCTAAAAACATAGCGTTAAATCTAATTACCACCAAATTGGGCTAGAATTTGGTAGGCCCAGAATTTTGCGAAACCTCTTTAAAGGGATTGAGAGTGGGTAAATGGGCAGATATTAAATCACGTGCCACAAAAAGCCTAACTTCTGCATGGTCAACATCATTGTCACCATATTTTGCCACGTCCCCACTCCTCATAATTACGAATTTACCCTTACTAATATATTTTATCACTGACTTCCTCTCCAAGCTAAACTTTGACTCAGGGCCTGTTTCGATTTACTGAAATGAATTGTTTATGAGAGAAGGAAATTAGGAACTGAACTGAAGTGATTAGAGCTGAACCGAAGGGAACTGAAGTGAAATAAGCTCAACAGAATAAGCCCTTAGTCAAATTCCCTTCCATCTCTTTTTCATGATGCTTCTGGAACCCACCAAATATCCACCACTCATGAAGCTCTCCACCACCTGCAAAGTACTCCAGTCCACTTTCGAACAAGCCACCTCCGACCAAGAAACCACCACAAGTTAACCCATCGGAAAAATCGCCACTCTTTGCCCTTTCTTTACTTTGTAGCTCATCGTTCATGTTCGTAAGACCAACAGAGGTCCCTTGTTCACGCATCCCACGCCATCCAGGACCACCACCTGACCCACACGCACCAGACCCTCCTTTCACAAAGCTGCCTCTGTCCCTGTTCAGGTCACCGCTAATGGTGGACTTACAACCATATTCACCTATTCCGGCAAGGAATCCTGGACCACCGCCGGATCCACCTACTCCGGCACCGCCTCTCTTGAATTTTCCTCTTGGTGAACCACCTAAGACACCCATCAGTTTCCTTCCCCAGCCACTCTCCTCAAAATCGTTGTAAACACCACCATGTTCACCACCACTTTCACTTCTAACAGTGCTACCCTCGCCGGTATATCCCACTGAAAAATCACCATGTCTTCCACCAGCAAGACCACTTTGATCATTGCTTCTATAGCCACTTGTGAAAAATTTAAAATCACTTCCGAGACCGCCGCGTGAGCCACCAGAGAAATTATCTCCAAAATCTTCGCCGACGAAGAAGCTTAAGCTACCGCCGCTGACTTTACCCGAGAATATTCCAGGTCCTCCACCTGACCCACTTGCCGCTAACCCGCCTTTTGCGAATTCGTTCCTTCTGTTCAGACCACCACACGTGACAGCTCCGCCTTCTAACTTACAATTGTCGGCCAAGCAGCCCGAGCCACCACCGGATCTGCACCCTTCACCATTAGCTTTCCCGGTAGAGGGGCCACCGTGTGAATCCACCACGTCTGTCTCTTTCTCTGCCACCCTCGAATCTACTTGAAGGTCTTTTTCCTCCACCTTCTCATATACTTCCTGAGATTTCTCATTCCTTTCCTTCATATTTAGTAGCCACAACCCAGAATATTAGAGCAGCCACTTCTTCACTTCTTGCCAATCTCGAAATGGTTGCCATCGGTTTTCGCATTCAAACCACTGCAATGCTTTGCCTGTAGGCCCAATGATGGCAGCCTTCAAATAAACCTCCTCATTGAATTGAAAAAAAATTGGAAGGAATCCTCTAATTGAAGGATCCAGTCATCCATATGTCTTCCATCAAACTCTGGAAGTTGAAGCTCACACCGGACCCTTCGCTCTTCATGGGGATCTGAAATTCCTCGTTCTCTCATGGTGGAAATGTATGCGAACTCCTCCTGGATCCACTTCTGCATCTGTTGTGTCACCCCTCTTTCAGCACACTCGAAAATCATGTTTTTTTTTTTTTTTTTTTTTTTTTGGGGAAATATCAAGGTGGTTTCCAGCACCGGCAGTCGCAGGACCACCACTCTGATACCCCTTGTAATGGACTGATATAACTCACACTAATACAGCAAAATATAGAGAAAAGATTGGTTCTTTGATTAGCTAAATAATCTGATTTTTGGTAAATAATTTTATAAAGAAGAAATAAGAAAGATGGAAGCTTTACTGACGATTGATAATGGTGGAAGGATTACAAAGGATAGGTTTAATAGCTTAAGGCTATTAATCTCCAATAGTGAGTTTAGCTCACAACTCTCTAAAATGAGTGACTTGAGGTCACAACTCTCAACAAGTTTCAATCCAATTTTTGCCTACCTTCTTCTTTACCCTCCCTCTATTTATACTAAGGTTACAAACTACTAACCTAATAATACTAGATTTACCAAATTGCCCATACTACATTTGATAACTACTAACACCTAAACTACCCATAATGCCCACCCTTAAGTCAGTTCATTACACTGTGTATCTAGTTGCACCTTCCAGATGGGTGTTCAATTAGTCAATTACTAATCCATTGAAGAATGGGAGAAATTGTGCAAATTTGGGCCTATACAGTATGGAACTGCCAGGAAGCCTTGGTGTTATATGTAAATGATTCATGATATATTGTTGGACGGATTTCTGCCATTTGTGCCTTATTTTCAGTACTTGATATTCTAAATAATGCTGTATATGTTCCTTGATTTTTATCTTACTTGGTTTATTTTTCTAAGCTGCAGTTGGATGTCAAAGCTACCAAAAAAGCTATTCTTGATGGTAAAAAGCTGTAAATTCCTACTTATTGAATAACAAATTAAATAATTATCTGTTCACATATTTTTATTATATTTTCCATTTTGCAGGTTTTCGTACAACTGATGAAGCTCTTCTGCTAGACAGTGCAGCTGGTAGTGCAATGATTTTTTGCTTTATGTGAGCTACTTTACTTACATTCTTAATAGGTTATTATTTTAGTGAATTTTTTCTAATTGACAGAGGTCCTAGGCCCGTAGCATTTAGATTTTATGCTTGTCAGCTTGTGTTTATATATATTTACTTAGTATAAAACCATTTCGCATGATGATGATGACGGTGGATACTAATACCACCAAATGGCATGTGTTACAAAGGAGCTGTCAGGTTTTAGATCCGTCAATGACATTAGGGTGCAGTGTGGCGATGAGGCAGGGTGTAAGCTAAGCGCTTAACTTGGTCTGGGTGAGGCGTTTGTGGTTAGGCGCATGAGGGGCAGCAAAAGTGAGGCGCATCCGAAATAAACTACAGCCAAATCTTTTAATTGTTCATACTGAGGCGCGCCTAGGTGCAGCAGAATTTCTCTCACTTTAGCGCACATTGAGCTTTTTTATACATTGTTAGGGTGTTGAAAAGACACTTGGGGAAGGGCCGAGGCTACCTTAATTTTCAGATAATAATGACAGCATCTCTTTATTTGTGTCTATTATAGGCTTAGATTTTTGATTGAACTGTTCTTTGCCTGGTACCCACCTGCATCTACCTGTGAACATAGCCTGTGGTACTACATAAATTATACCTAAAAAGAAAAAAAGAATCTCTACATTAATTATTAGTGATGCTACAACACTTCAATATGAACCAATCTAACTATATATAGAAGGTTTTGAGACTTTTAGCGTATGAAAAATTAAAATTATTTGACAATGTTCCATCCCATTTTTACGTTATTGCTATTACTACTGTCATTAAATGGAGGCTTTGGGTAGTGAGAATGGAGGGTATGGGATATGGGATGGTCTTTATGGGATGATGTAGCGAATTAGTGCAACTAAACAACTAAAATACTCAAGAACACAAGCTAATAAACTGATTGAGGGAGGGAAGCAGGCTGCTATTTCATTAATAAAGAGCAAAGCTTTCTTACAAGGAGGCTTGAGGCCATCACTCTCACTCTGTTTGTTACTTGAGGTCACAACTCTCCACACCCAAATGACTACAATATTCCAGCTATCAAGCAGGCTCCTACCTCCCCTTTTTATATGTACATAAACATCCAAAAGAAGATAATGACAAAAGGCAAAAGTTGCAGCTGTCACAATGTGATATGTTGCCAGTTCTTCACAGCAGCTCTGCCTTGGCTGCTCACTGATTTTGAGGCTGCTCCATTACTCCTTCCCTTAACGGCTCATTTCTGTCCTTTCTTACCCATTCTTACGTATGTGATCAAGTCCTTTTGCTTGCTCAAGGCAGTCGTTACAGATGATTGACTTTTAATGGATTATGGACTTATAGGTTGACTTAAGTTATCTTATTATATACACTTATACACCCACTTTTATATGAAATTACTCCCTTCGTCACTTAACTAGAAGCTTATTCCTCATTTTTCATGGGAATTAAGGAAGTTGGAGATTCCGTAAAACACATGATTGGGAATTATAAATATGCATGTAGGGTTAGAGAGAGATAGAGAGAAAGAAAAGGTAGTTGGTAATTATTAAAGCAATGGAGAGAGTAAGTGTTGGAAAATGATATCAAAAGTACAAAAAAATAAAATAAAAATGATGACAACTCATAAAAAAGAGTGGAATATTGTCAAAAAGTACAATCTTTAGATAGAAATAGGCATGTAGTTTCGGTTGCCCCGAAATAGAATCCAGGCATATAGATAAGGGACGGAGGGAGTAAAATAATATTATATGTACCATTATAACAATATTATAATGGGTTTTAAGATCACATTGTCATAATAGTTTAATCACTATTTTGTTTTTCAATTCTCATATGGGTGCCTGGGTGGATTTAGGCTGTTTTGTGAATAACAGACTTTTTAATACTTTTTTTTTTTTTTCTCACAATGTTTAAATTTCACTATAATCAAATTGCATAAGTAACATATTACCTATGTCGCTTTTGAGTAGGTTAAACAAATTAAATACCTTTTTTTTTTTTTTTTTTAAATAAATGTAAATGTTATTTATCATTAATCAGAAGAAGAGTGAACTTATTAGTTGCTAGTTACCAATCCCTATCAACGACTCATGGAAAGAAGTAAAATTTTCCTTATCAATTTAGTATACTTCTTGCGTTACTAAGTAGTTGCCCCATATTCTTTTTCACGGTTTCCAATACACTAGTCTGATCATAATACTACCCCTATCCCTATATAGTTGACTTGGTTTGACCGATACAAAGGTTTAAGCATATTAATTGACTTTAGTATTTTATTATGTGTAAGTTGGTAGTGGGGGTAATCTTTTAATGTAATTGGTAGGAGAGTAAATTGATTTGTTTTATTGTTTCATGGAAGTTGGGAAAAAAGTGGGACCAATAACATGTGAGGAAAATAATATTAATTTTTGGGATCATTATATTATAGATAATAATTAACGTGTTACTAAATAGGGATGACTTTATAAGGATAACATGTATCCAGCCACAAATATCCAACCACAAATGTCCAGCTATGAAGCACGGGTACGCCTATCAATAGGTGTTTCTTGTAGCGTGGACGTATCGGGTATGGTACGCCTCAGGTACGTCCAAAATACGTCCCCGGGAAGTCTCACTGAAAATGGGTACGACTAACTTTTGTGGGTACAACGTGAGTGATTATTGGGGCACCTTGGGGATGGTCATCCCTATGCCATCCCACTTTATAATTTTGAAATTTCAACACAAGCAAAAATAAATTGTGTAACCATACTCTTTTAATTTAGTTATTTATTTATTATTTTGACAAATTTACATTTTTTCATGGTGAGAGGAAAAATAAGGCTACTTATCTTATGTACCAATACTAACAATGTGTCAAAAATAAAAAGAAAAAAGTTAAGGACTTGTTTGACACTGTTTTTTGTTTTTTGTTTTCAGTTTTTTTTTTTAAACAAAAAACCAAAAACAGGAAGATTTCCACGTTTCCGTTCTCAGTTTTCAAATTATCATGATTTTACTAAGTTTGATTAATTTTTGATTCATTATATGACATATTTCACATGATTTTGAAAAACAAAAAAACCAAAAAAACTGAAAACCACAACAATACCAAACGAACCCTAATTACTTATATTTTTGGGATACTATACCTTGTAACTTTGTATTTTACGTGTTATTCTTATGTAACCCTAACTTTTACACTATTGCCCTCCTAACCCTAATCTTTCAAATACTTATTAAATTGAATTGAAAAGATAACATTGTTAATAATTTTCAAATTAAAATGGTTAAAATAAAAAGAAAAGAAGAAAAATCACTCTTTAGAGTAAAATGTTAGGTTCAAAGTCAGGTTTTTCAATTGTAAAGAAGAAGAAAAAGGAGGTGGCGAGAGATTATATTACTAAGATCCACCATTAATGGAGAGAGAGTGTTCAACTAGTGAGATTGAAGAGAAAAAAATGAAAACTATTAACGGAGTTACCTTACCCATCCAATTTAATGATGTTTTGCAAGTTTAGGGTTACCTCGGGGTAAAAGATAGGGTTACATAGGAAAATCGTATAAAACACAAGGTTACATGGTATGATTTCCCTATATTTTTCTAATGACAATCTAAAAAAAAAAAAAAAAAATTATATATACATATCAACTATTCAATTTACTTGTTGGCCAACACATTGTATGAAGTTATCTTTCTAATGGTATGGATTTAAATTAATTTTTTTTTCATGAATCCATGCTGTACCCCGTACCCGTTATTGAAATTTTATTGTCATTTTCCACCCCATCTTTCCTCATTTTTGTCCCCGTTGCCATATCTGTCAGTGCTTCATAGATATCCAGGTACATGTACTGTTAGATGGTGTAAATCTCCTTAGCCTTCTGATCCATGGGCTGGTCTCTTTGCTGGGTCTCGTTAGCGCTTGTGCTAGGTTCCGATCCCGCTATGAGTTGTATATTCAGGATAAGATGAAGTAACTTCAAAAGGGTCGGAGTATCAGTTATCAAGGATAAGATGAAGTAACTTGAAGAAGGGCCGGAGTATCAGTTATCAAGGATAAGATGAAGGAAAATTGATGCTAGTTTTGACTTATTAAATCCCAATATCGAGAAGCATTGTTTTAAGAAGATTAGAGTTTGAATAATGGAGAAAAAGAAAGCCAAGTAGACCAAAATATGACCTGGGTGGAAGGGGTAAAAACAGGAATACAGACATCCAGTTGTCTTTTAATATCATATTGCTTTGGGGAAAGGTAAGTGAAAGGGAAGGATTCAAATGAGGGAATCATGAAAAGCACTTTATTACAGCTCTGATATTGTTGTTGTAGATGGTAGTATTTCAACTATATTGTTAACTTAAAAGGATTTATCATTGTTACTAGTTGGTGTACTGTTATTTTGTTTAGCATCCCTGAATCTATCTCCTTGATGGAGTTCCAACTTCCAAGACATAGCTTTGATGTGTAAAGCACTACAAATAGTTTAGACAGATTAAAGTTTTTGAGAAACTGCCCCTGTAGGTTTGGGGCAGAAGATGCAACTTTACCTTGCGAGTCCATCTTATGTTTTACTTGTAAAGAGTTAGGCAATCTATCGAATCACTTGTTCTTGCTTTGTGATTTTGCGCTGAAACTCTGGCAAATGCTTTAATTGACTTGACGCTGTTGCCAGCAGGAAGTTTGGATGGATTGAATAATGTGGGGAAGGGTTTAAATTATTTGTTGAACTGTTTGTTTGGCAATATATTTAACTTTTTGTTTAAACACACGTGCTCTTACTTTCTCCCCTAGAGACTCCAAAGTGGGAGCGTAAGTCTTTTTTTTTTCTCCGTTTGGGAGGGGGGGGGGCACTACACATGGAACTCAAGTTGCTGAAAGGCTGAATGTTTTACATTTGTTTGTTAGCATATAAGCATTATGTTTCTGAGAATTTTGTACTTTTCCTCACTTTTATCTTAGTGTTCAGAAGATGAAGTAATCTGCTCTGATGTCTGTAATGATTTTAAATTTTGTTATAACACAATCTGTCTTTGTTTCTGGTGTGGTCTCTGGCAGGAGGTTGGCAGGATGGTGCTACAGCTGTATGTGTATGGGTATTGGGACAAACAGTAAGTTAGCATTTGTTTCTTAAATATTTGTGGTCACTTTGCTTAGGTACCTTGTGATCAGATATGTCTTTATAAGTCCTTTGATCAATCGGTTGAATGAGATAACTAGTATTCATGTACTCATGTACCAAAAGCATTGGATGCATGCAGAGTTTTTTTTTTTTCCTTTCAAAGGAATAATCCACATTAATGTCTGTTAATAGAATAGTTTGCTCCATATTTTGCTCTTGGGCATGGGGTCAAATTTTCTATTACGATTAGACTACAACTAGTATCTGTACGTAGTCCCTTCTCTTTGCAACATTATTAGAAGAATTAACAAGTTCTATCCGGGTTATAACTCCATTGTGAATTTTGTTTGAGGATGATATTGAACAATAATGATGAGACTGGAGTTGGAATTGATGCTAAAAGGGAGCAATGGAGAGCAAGAGTTATCAGAGTAAAATGAAGTACATGGAATGGTTCTTTTAGTGCTAATAGGTTATCAAGCGAGAATATAGTAACATTGGATGGTAATAAGATTTCCTTTATTGAATTGTTCTTAGAATTTTCTTAGAGATTCCAGAAGGTTCTTGAAAATTCTCGGCAGTTCTTTAATGTTTTTCTAAGTAGATTTTGCTTAGAAGCTCTTAACTTTCATTTGTAAAGACTTCTCTTGTTCAGAAAAAAAAAAAGTAAAAAATAAAAACGAACGAAAGATTTTAGACTTACAAACGAAATCATACAAGTACTCTACCATGATCAAAAAGCAAAAGTACAGAGTTTCTTCCTATGAGATCAGACTATGCCTATGTATAGGCTAAATACCACTACAAAAACATTCTAAAAGACTAGGCTAGGAAAACAGAAATATGGGAACATGGCCATACACCACTTATCCCACTAGACTTACAATTCAAATACATGATAAGTTTATTTGACTACAAAATAAATCTACTTCCTAGGATAAGCGTAAAACTAGGAACCTAACATTCTGCTAACTTTGAAGCACGCCACTTAACATACCCCCTTGCTTCAAAGGAGTATACAACATTACGACTCCATTAACTTCTACTCTTTGCTACACTCGACTTCAAACTGGAATGGACTTGGACTTAATGATTGCTACTAAAAACACTCGACATGCACGCTTGATGGCTTGACCATGAACCTTGACAAACAAGAACACACGACTAGAAGAACTTGCTTTCTTCTCCAAATTTGGTGTGCTCTTTTGCTTTCTCATCACATTGTTTATCCGAACACCTATCTTCTTTGTGACCATACCTTTTGCAATAGTAGCATTGAATGCTACTCATGAATTGACGTTGTACTTCAAATGGACCACGACCCCCTCCATCATGACCACTGCCATGACTACCCATACCGTGACCATGACCTTTGTGATAATGCTAATGATAATGCTAATCATTCGACATTTGCCCCTTAACTTGAATGGCTTTCTCCTCGACGTTTTCATCTGTAGACTTATCTATTCTTTCCTCATGAGCCATCAAAGAATTCATCAACTTATCAAATGTATAAGTTAATAAGTCCTTAGACTCTAAAATTGCGGTAACAACATGCTTATAGTCTTTCATTTTGTGAAGACTTAACACTTTACTCATCGTAGTCTCATTAGTGATGGTATCACCATAAATTCTCATTTGACTTACAATTTTGGATACTCTAGACAAGAAACCTTGGATAGTTTCTCCATCTTGCATTGCCGTGCTTTCAAAACTGCTATGTAGAGTTTGTAGTTTAACAACATCACCTTCTTATCATTGAAAAATTCTTGCTTTAATATTGACCATGCTTCAGCAACGAAATAAGTGGTGTATAGCCACATTTCCCATAATATTGTTTTTCTAGTGCTATTCTTTAGGGATGCTTTTGCAGTGGTATTTAGCCTATATATAGGCATAGTCTCATAGGAGGAAAATTTGTACTTTTGTATTTTGATCAGTGTAGATTTACTTGCATTATTTCGTCTGTAAGTCTAAAATAGACATTCTTGGCAGGTGTGGCGCATGCTCGTTTAACATAGTATTCGAGCTAATGCAAGTTCTGTTCCTGAGCCAAAATTAATATTTAAAAAGAGTTGTGAGTGTAGGAGGAAAATAGCAGTCTTGCTACATTAGTGTTTGTGCGTAATTTTTTTTGAGTGAGTTTTTTTAGTGAATTGATTGGTAACCATTGCAAATGGTGGTATTAACTCGTCGTCGTGACCTTTAATTCCAATGTTTAAGGGGAGAATCATCATTTGTGGAGTTTAAGAATGAAGACTTTGTCCAAGTCTCAAGAGTTATGAGAGCAAGGTAATGAAGAACTCGAGAAAGCACTGTTTTACGGAAAAATCTCATCATCCAATGCCGATTGAATGAAGAAAAGAGCCTTAGCATCTCTATTCCGATTATCCTGTAACTTGTGATTGGGTTCGAACTGCTTCCTCGGGTTATTTACAACCTTGCTCAATTATTTCCTAAAACTATTAAGACTTGAACAAAGTTTTCATCTTCAAACTCTACAAATGGTAATTCTTCCCCTTAAACATTGGAATTATGGGTTGTGGCGACGAGTTGATACCATCGTTTGGCATGGTTTTCAATCAATTCACTCACAAAACTCACTCAAAATAATATTACGCACAAACACTAATGAAACAAGACTGATACTTGTTTCCTTCACTCACGACTCTTTTTTAAATATGAATTTTGGTTTAGGATCGGAACCTAGATCAGCTCGGATACCATGTTAAATGGACATCGGTCGCACCTGCCACGATTTACCACTTTACAAGTCCAAGGAGGTTCCACCTCAAAACAACATGGCAATAAGGGGAGTCTCCCTTAGCCTTATAAATTGGCCACATTTTTCTCTTTTCTTCAATATGGGATATACATCACAATACTCACTCTTACTTTTACACTCGCTTAACGTGGGACAACACTTTCACTCATGTGTGGGTTTGTTCATGGGCTCAAGATTTCTTTTTTTTTAACCACATTAGAATCTTATTTTCTATAGTTTATATATTTGACCATGTGTTTCTTTAATTATTAAGTTAGTGTTTAAATATGATTTTTGTTAGTTAGTTAATTAGATGTGTCTTACTTTAAATTCAAGGCAAAGTGGGATTAACTTTCCTTAGCTTAGTAAAACTATCTATTCTAACTTTTACTTGTTTAGAAATTAATCCTCAAAGCATTGCTTGTTTGATTGCTAATAAAATATTTGACTTTTGTTGTGACTTGTGATCTTCTTCTAGTTACAACTACAAAGAGACGCTCTTTCTTGCTAGGTTTACAATATTATTCCTTGAATTTTAATTATAGTTCACATTAAACTCGTCACTTTAAATCCGCAAAACAATTCCCAAAGCTTGGAGCTTAAACCCTTGCTAATTCGGATTGGAACCCGCATGAGGTAAGGCATTTATGTAGAGTGAGAGTTTCAAGTACCTTAGTGTCAAAATGTTGGGGATCTAAGAAGGATCATATTAGGAAGCTAAGATGGATGTGTGGGTACACTTTAAAAGATAGAATTAGAAACAAAGATATTCAGAGAAAGTAGTTGTGGACATTGAGGGATAAAATAAGTTAGAACTACTTGTGTTGATTTGAGCATGCAAGGTGAGAACATCGTCCGCACCATTAAGGAAAGAGGGGATTTTGTAGTACGAATCTAAAAAGAAAGGGGGTGGGGGGCAAGGATGACTTGCATGGAGAAAATTGGGATTACAGGACCATATGGCACTTGTTAGAAGGCCATGGAAGTAGAGAATCTTGGTTGAAAATTAATAGAGATAAATTGATGATGTTTTCAAAAGTTAACCTTACAGTTTTCATGTTGCATATCAAAATATGTGATTTGTTATTAAAAAAAAAAAAAAATAGGCATTACAAATATTCATAGTTTCCTTCCAAAAAAAAAAAAAAGTTCATAGTTGTGGTATAATGCAAATGTAACTTAATTGTATAATGTGCTCTTACTTTATGTTGTAGAGTAAGTCATCTCTATTAGATGTTTGTCTTTCACCAGACTTAATATCAACACATATATGACCAACAAGTAACAATTTTCAAGAAAAAATTTTCTATCATAATAAAGCCACTTATAAAAAGTTTTGATATTATTATATAATGGAATTATTTTTTTTTTAATTTTTTTTCTTATCATTTACTTGGTGCTTAATTTGTTTTCTATATATTCATAGATATAAACACTCATGTATAATTTCCTACTTTTTAGGGGGACGAAGTTCGAGAGACATGATTTAATGATGATATTGATATATATATAAAGACAACTTGAAAACAGGAATAGTCTATTTGATTTTTCATCTAGAGTTTATGCCTTTTAATTCATCTTACAAATACATATGTCGATAACCAAATGAGACAGAAATTGGGTAAATACGACCAATATAGTAGAAATGCTTGATGATTGTGAAGATATACCTAAGTACAATTTTAAATTTGTTGAGTTTGGTATCATTCCACAATACCTTCTCAAGAGCTATATTTACCATCATATTAATAATAAAACTCCAAAACTGATTAAAAAATCATAAGAAATTGTATCAATTAGGTACATATTAATCACTAAAAAACACATACTGATTAGAGGAGAATTGCTCGTGTGAAGGTACTGTGGAATGCTCAACAAATTTGAAATTTTATCTTGGTATATCTTCACAATCATCAAACTTCTAATATATTTGTCTTATTACCACATTTCAATATATTTGTCTTTATTGATTTAGAGAAGGCAATGTTAAAGAAAGGTATCCCACGAAGGTACGTGGAACTGGTTAAGGATATGTATTGGGATGTGTCAACAAATGTGAGGACATGTGGAGGGTTGAAAAAAGATTTTCTAATTACAATTGGATTGCATCAAGGGTCTACATTAAGCCCTTTCCTTTTAATAACGGTTATAGATGAAGTAACTAGACCAATTCAAGATGAAGTCCCATGGTGTATGTGGTTTGTGGATGATATCATTTTGGTGGATGATACTAAAGATGGGGTTAATGCCAAGTTGAAGCAATGGAGGCAAAGGTTGGAATGTAGAGGGTTTAAGCTAAGTCGGAGTAAGACTAAATATTTGGTATGCCGCTTTGGTACTCAGAGGGGGACAAACAATGAGGTGGTGAGTTTGGATGGAAAGGACTTCCATGAGCGAATGTTTTAAATATCTTGGGTCGATCATCTAGAAAAATAGTGACATTGATGTGGTCCACAGGGTTAAGTCACGGTGGCTTAAATGGAGAGCGGCCACGGAGTGATATGTGACCCGAAGCATTCCCTTTCAATTGGAAGGAAAATTCTACAGGACTGCCATAAGACCAGTGTTGCTCTATGGTACAGAATTTTGGGTTTCTAAAAAGGAGCACATTAAAAAGATGGAGGTTACGGAAATGCGCATGTTGAAGTGGATGTGCAAGAACACTCTAAGAGATAGAATCAGATTTGAGGTTATTCGCAAGAAAGTAGGTGTGGCGGGCATTGCAGACAAACTAAGGGAAAATCGCTTGCGTTGGTTTGGGCATGTAAGACGGAGACTCGATGGTGCACCGGTACGAAGAGTGGAAGAGTGGGACCATGGAGGGGTTGAACGAGGGAGAGGGAGACCAAAAATGACTTGGTTGAAAGGAGTTAGGAAGGATATGAAGTATATGGATTTGCGTGAGGATGAGGCATTGCATCGTAAGGGATGGAGGAGCATCTTTGTCGATGATTACACGGAATAATCAAATTTGGTTCATGTAGCCGACCCCACTTATGGGATTAAGGCTTCGATTGATTGATTACCATATTTAACTCTCATTTGGTTATTGGTATATTTGTAAGATTAAACTAGAAGGATAAGCTCTAGATGAGAAACCGAATATGCTTTTTCTTTATATATATCAATATCTTCATGAAATAAGGTTGCTTGAACTTCGTTCCCATAAAAAGCAAGAAATTATACATTAGTGTTAATATCTATGAATAAGAAAACGAATTAAACACTATATAAATGATAGTGAAAAAAAAAAAGACTCCATTATATGATAGTATCAAAAGTTGATTTTATGTTAAAAAGAAAAACACAAAAGGTGGAAAGATGATTGAAAAGAGGAGAGAGAAAGAGGAAACTGACCAACTTACATTTTAATTGTGTCAAAGTTTTTAAATCCCCAAATTAAGAAATTGAAGGTTTAGAGAGAAAGTGGAGGGGATACATATGGGAGAGTTGATAAATTGGAGATGGTTGGTAGAGTAGTTCATTGTTGAGAGAGGAAGAAAGTGTGAGTCATGAAATTGTAACCTGCAATATTGGTTGCTAATTCTAAACAAAGTGCGTTTTTATTTTCAAAATTTACATTAGGTAGGATTGTTAGTGAGTTTTGGGCGGGAGTGGCTTTTAAAGCATCTCATTAAAAGTGGCTCTAGAGATATTATATAGACTAGAGTGAACCCGTGCTTTGCACGATATATTCCTTGGGTTGAAATACAAGGAATATTCTTGTGTTGAAAAACAAATCTAGATATTGGTGTTTTAAAATTAATTATTGCAGAATAGGTGTTTTTTTTTTGGGATTTTCCATTTGGTACCACTGAACTTTTGCCTTTTCCATATGATACCCATTTTTTTTTATCTTTCTTCCAAGACCTGAAGACCATTAAACAATTACATTAGTCTTTATAGTAAACCTACCGTTAAACAAATGTTAAATTATGCTTTAGGGCTTCATTTAACCAAAAAAAAAATAAAAATAAAATAAAATAAATAAATAAATAAAAACAATTAATCACTCCACCCAGCAACAGAATCTACCACTCACTTCCCTCCTTTGAGTTGTGCATTCTCGTAATTACCCCACCATCAACCTACTGATTTCAGGTTTTTCCATACCCTATTATTATCCCTTTTCACCTTTTCAAGTTAATGTAAAGTTTGCTAATTTTTTGACTTGGGCTCTATTTTGTGTCGGGTTTGTGTTTGTTCAGTTGACATGCACTTTAGCTAATAAATAAGTAAATAGTTGGCATGCAATTTTGGTGTATGTTCGTATCAGTACCATGGTCTTTATTTTTATATTAATCAAATTTCTTAGAATTTAGATCAATTTTTTGGAGCTATGAATGTGCAGTTACACAGTTGGTTCACTTGGTTGTTTGGCAGGTGAGATATACCACTAAGATGTTTTAATTATGGTTGTATGGATTCGAATAGGTTTTGGTTTTGCTTTGGAGCTGTCCAATTTCTGTAATTGGAACTAAATTGATTTGGTAAATGAATTTTGCTAAAGCTGTCAGATTTTTGTTATTAGAACAAGTTATCAATTTCTTTTGATTTCATTAATATGTTTCCCAATAATGTTGAGTGAAATAATGTTCTAAATTTCTGACATATTAAGGATAAGAGAAGGAAAGAGAAATGCTTAAGATGGATACCTTATAAGCTTTAAAAGGAAAGCATTTTAGTGGGAAATTAAAAAAATAAGGGAAATAAAACTAAAGATTAGTTTGTGGTAAATAGATTAGTCAACTATGTACATCCTATGCATAAATTAACGTTTTATTAACGGTAGGTTTACAGTAGAGACTAGTGTAAAAGTATAGTGGTACCGGTTGGAAGAAAGATAAAAAAAAGGATACCATTTGGAAAAGTCTAAAGTTTAGTGGTACCAAATGGAATATCCCTTTTTTTACAATGTGGAATAGTTAGTTATTGGTAATTTAAAAATTAATAAAATAATAATAAATGTTGTAGAATTGCAAGGGTGGGGGTTTTTAGAGCTCTCACAAAATCTGACATTTTTATTAATATATAGATTTGTGTTCATGAATGTCAATCTCGATGCATCTTTCTATGTACTTAATTTTCACTCTATTACATATCACTATAGGTATTTGTTGCTAACATTGGAGATGCAAAGGCAGTGGTAGCGAGATCTCACAGTGGTGACCAGAATAACTCAAATGGTTCAAGTCCTTTGAGGGCCATTGTTTTGACTAGAGAACACAAAGCTATATACCCGCAGGAGCGTGCTCGAATTCAAAAGGTCAGAATAGATGCGGGAAAAGAATGTTGTCAGATAATTAGATTCAAAGGGTTGTGTTTCCTTGCGTGATTGCATTACCCACTAATTTTTGTTGAGTTCTTGATCCTTTTTTTGGGATAGATCCATGTGATAACAACTACTTTCTCCGTTTTGTTTTTAATTGCACCATTTTCTATTTTGGGAAGTTGCATATTAATAGCACCATTTCCTTATTTAGTATGTTTTATTCACCTTTTGCTTGTGTTCACACACAAAATACCCTAACTACCCTTGTTCACATGTGATAAGGACTGATAACAACCATTATTACCCCACCTATTCTCTCTCTCATTTGTTTGTATCCCATGGGCAAATTTGACACTCCCCACTTTTTACTCTTTTTCTTAAATCTTGTGCCCATACCAAATGGTGCGATTATAATAAAATGGAGGAAGTGGATCATTTGGCAGAAGGTATCCAAACTTATCTTACATTGTATGGATTTATTTGTCAGAATCTATATGAACCTGTATTGTATGAAATAAGTCAAAATAATTCCAAGGGATTAGGGCCTGAAAGGTTTGGGAGATACAACAGCGAGGGGGATGTATACTTCTGAATGTTGTTCTGCATAGGCTTCTCCATTTAAAAAAATGATTTAGAAAGGTAGACACATCCATCCACTAGAATCTTAAATTCGTGAAAGCAGCATATGCAATTAAAATTCTTGTTTCTTCTTTTTTTTTCGTGGGAGCAAAGGTTTTTATGCCTTCTCGCTGGTTATATCCCTTATTTCCTCTATTATTTAACTTTTTTTGTTCCGTACAACTATGTTAAAATTATCCACTTTATTCCTCATAAAAGTGTTTCTAGGAACAAATTGGATTATTTAGGTACAATTGTCAGTAACAAAACAAGATTAACTCCACTTATGGATCTTCCTTGACTACTATTGACAATTAAGCTTTCAAGAATCCAACATAAACCCTTAACATAAGCAAACTCTATGAAATTGCATTGTCATCACCAAGATTGTTTAGGGGCAACACTTTTAGATGCTGTACTATTGTGCCTTAGTAAAATTTCTAATCATTTTTTGTGATGTTGAATATTCAACATGCTGTGATTGCAGGCTGGAGGTTCAGTGAGCACCACTGGACGTTTGCAGGGTCGCCTTGAAGTTTCTAGAGCTTTTGGGGATCGACAATTTAAAAAGGTTAATGCTAAATTCTATTGTTTAAAGTTTCGGTCAGTTATTCTTCATCAATTAGCTTTTCAAGAATTGTAAATAATCTAGTTGATTTTTTTATGATTATACAAGTCAAATGAGGTAAGGATGAGATTAATTTGTCATTTTGAGGTCCTAATGATTTCTTGACATCTGGAAGTCATCTTGTATTGGTTTAATATTAGTTTCCTATGGGTAACAAGTATATGCACCATTGGAGCACGTGTGCTTGCACACATACAAATGCCTTGTTTACTCTAGTTGCTTCCGGCCTACAAACTGATCAAATTACTCTAGTAGACTAGGTTTGTATATGGGGATCATCACATGGTGTTAGATGAGATGGTAGAGGCTTCCTAGCCTTACATTTCAGTTGGGATCATTTGCATGGGGAAGTCTCAGATGACACCATTGACTCCTGCATTTTACCGTATCACGCAAGACAGGAGTCATTTTTTATAGGCTTGGTGTGCTCATGAGAATTCTGGTTTGTTGCTACATGTTTCTTATTGGTAGAAATGGTTGTGTTGTTGTTTCTACCTTGAGAGCTTGTAGCATTGATTCTGTTTTGACTTAAGTTGTACATGAGCGCAATTCATCACTCCCTAAGGGTGTTGTAGACATCCTCACTCCACATGCATGTGATAATCTTTATTCCAATGAAGCCTAGGCATACTTATTATTGTTTCCTGTCCACCCTGGTTTAAGACTTGTGTCATTTATTTTCTCATTTCTACTGCTTATTCTATTTTATGAGCTCCCACTTCAATTTTTCTCATAGATCAAGTATAACAAAATAAGGAGACGTTAATAATATTTGTTAATGGGACTGACATGTCAGAGGCAATAGCTCTATCCTTGTCCTACTTGTCAATATTTTCAAAATGAACTCATTAATTGCAGGTGGGTGTTATCGCAACACCACACATCCAATCGTTTGATCTCACCGAAAAAGATCACTTCATTATTCTTGGCTGTGATGGCCTTTGGGGGGTATGACTTTGTTCACTTCCTTTTTTTTTTTTTTTTTTTTGTCATAATTGTATGCCTTAACGTGGAGGTTTATATTACATGATTATGATTTTAGGTGCTTGGACCTAGTGATGCTGTTGATTTTGTGCACAAGCTTTTAAAAGTAAGTGAACTTTGTATTAGTTGTTACTATGAGTTCCCTTTTACTATGGTTATTAGTCTGTTGAATATATTGCTTTATGTATTTTCATCAATTGCCTTCTGTTCTTTGAATTCAGACCAAATCTTTGTATGTCAACTGATTTCCATAAAGGTTATCTTACAAATTACTTGGGCTATAACCTATTGATTGGCCAGTAGCCACGGGTATTTTTACAAATGTTAATTGGTTACTCCTCGGTTGTGTGTGGTTCCATATGCAAGTATCTGTGTGTGTGCCTGCTTGGTCATTGGTAATATTCTAGTCTAGGAATGAAATGAATTACAAATAAACTGTATTGAAGATGATGCTCCTTGTATTTTTCAGCAGCACTCCGTAGGTAGAGTAATAAAATTCCATAATGGTGGATGGGACTCCAGTATTGTCATTTATTGCAGTTTGCCTTCATACAAGGAGATTGGAATCAATATATATAATTTTATCCACTTTTCCATCGCATCATATGTGCTTGAGGCAAGAGCATCCGAATATCTTTCATGAGTTCCAACATAGTACATTTTTTTTCTTTGTTTTTAGTTTTTGGGTGAAAAACCAAATAGAAATAAGGCAATAGAGCTTAGATGTAGAATTGGAAGGGTTTACAACTAGGATTGTTCATGTTTGCTTGGACTTGGTTATGGTTATGTGTCCAAGTGTCTGACTAGGGTATTTTGCGACTTCCTTAATTTGGCCTAAAGTGAATTGTCATGTATTGAACATGGGCACTAAGAAGTAAAATGAAGAGTAAGTAACATGGATCTTAACTATAATATTAATCAATATTTGAGGTACAGCTTTACAATTGAATTCTTATGGTGTTGGCATGGTAACAGAGGCAGAATATATCATTGTGCATTAATAATCTCAAGTGTGGTGTATTTGATGTGGACTATCTCTCACAGGAGAATGTACCTGTTGCTGCTGTGTGTCGCCGGCTTGTCAGAGAAGCTGTTCTTGAGAGAGGCTGCAAAGATAACTGCACTGCAGTTGTAATTGTTTTCAGACGCAATTAGGCCACACTTCTTTTAGTCAGTGTTTCAGGAATTAGGCATATTGGATTTATTCCAGTAAGTTTAATGAGCTGTGAGGCCTGACAGCAGCGCCTGCATATCTAAATATGTGCAGGTTTGCATTTATGTTGTGCAATATGTATCTTCTCAAATGACAAAATTTTATGGCGTAGGATGGGAAGGTGTTGTAGCATCTGTAGTTTGGCCATACACTACCGTGTGGTGTACGTACATGATTTACTCATTTTGGCTTGTTGAATGATATTATTTGATTTGTTGCATTGGTCTTGCGTATATGCCTCGCAGAAGGTTCTTAGGATCAGCAATTTTTGATTATTTTTGCATTTGCTTCCCAGTGCAGTAACAAATGAAAAACATTTTATTATACACGAAAGATTTTTTAGAAGCTAATGTCTGTTCATCATAAAATAATTACTTTTTTCGGTTTTTAAATCATACGTTGGTACTTTCTCTATATATATTTATATACTATAGTAATCTGGCTGAGCAAGTGTTTAAAAATTCGAATTCACAAATTCTCCAAAAAGGCGCTTGTATGCAGTACGTTAATTTATTGTAAGACGGGTTAAAGTTATCTTAAAAGTATTTAAAGTTATCCTTTATACTACAAAAGTTATTATTATACTAATAATAAAATTTATCTTACAAAAAACTTATAATGTATTCGATTAATCATTTAAATAGTTAATAGAGTTTACTAATGCAGCCTACAACAATCAATAAATTGAAGCCTTAAAGATTAATGAGTTTGCTCTAATAATATTTCTTACAAATAGCCAAAAAATCCAAGATTGAAGATACAAAAAATTAGGGCAAATTTATCAATATTCTAATATAACCTTGCAAAGACAGTGCCTCCAATGTTCAAATACGTAATATGTGTTTATTTTTTACTCCCTATGACATTTTGAGTTTAACTCATTTACTAGTCGTGCAAATCAAGAAAAAAACAGAAATGAAAACCATACATGTGGATACTTTTCCCTTAAATTGGAGAGAGAGAGAGAGAGAGAGAGAGAGAGAGAGAGAGAGAGAGAGAGAGAGAGAGAGAGAGAGAGAGAGAGAGAGAGAGAGAGAGAGAGAGATTTATAAAATATAATTGGATTCCACAAAATAAATGAAAGTAAAACATATGAAGACAAACGGAGTATATGGTAAACTTATAAAATAAATATTTTCGTATTCAAATCAATATAATATCTATATTTTTTTTAGATTTGTCACTTTCTAAATAAAGAAATTTCAAATTAAATATATCACTTTCTTTTTTAATTAATAAATTTGCTCTATATCTCTCATAGCTCCTCTCTCTCTCTCTCTCTCTCATCTCCAAAAACTATCAAGGAATTCGTGTTTTTGCAAATGATGCAACTAAAAATACGGTGGAAGTACTTTTATTACCACTTAAGTACATTTCGTTTCCAATTATGACCCTATTTACTCCACCTTAAAATAATAATATTCAGTAAAAATAATTTTAGTTTAGTAAAAATATTTCAATTCAGTAAAAGTCAGTAACATTAAAAAAGAACTAAAATAGAAAATCAATAAAACTAATTTCAGTTCAGTAAAATAAATTCAATTCAGCAAAAATAAAATAAAGTGAATAAGGCATACGAAGATATTGAAAGGAATGGTGTCCTTCGAACAAGTGTATTATTCCGATAGAGGGTTCGGAATTAATTAGGAAAACTAATTTTTCAGTGAGGTCAAGTCGATTTTAGGAATCGATAAAGACGAGAAAATAATCAAATGACGTATCGTGCTAAAAATTACAAGCATAGCACGAGCCCTAATCATGCCTCGTATCGAAGGCAAATGACTAGGAGTCGCAAGCACTAAACCACCAAGCCACCGCAACCATCGCAAAGCCCAGCTAGGCTGACCGTGCTTGCGGGCTGGCTGGGGTGGCCTAGTGGCCTGCGCACCAAGACAACCCTAGCTGGGCCTGCCTAGCAAGGCCAGCAGCAAGGCTGGCGCTTGCGGTGCTGCTGCTAAGGCCATGTTGCTGTTACTGGGCTTGCGGTATGCGCGTGGGCCTGCGGCAGCTGGTGTGGGCTTGCGGCAAGTGGCCAGTAGGCCTAGCCTTGTGGCACAAGGCTAGCAGCGTGGCTGGCCTTGCCGCCCAAGGCTGAGCAGCTGCCCTTGCTGACTGAGTAGGTTGGGGCAGCCCCTTGCCTTGTTCTCCAAGGCCAAGGTGGTCCTCCCACCTACTCTCTCTCTTGTGTGTTGACACTTGTCATTTGATTATTGTTCATGCTATTTGATTTAATTTAGAATTAAATTATACATTTTTTTTTCACATTTCGCCAACTCTCTCACATGGAAAGTTGATGGAAACTCTTGGGAGCATTTCCTTATAAATACCCACCTTGGGTATAGGGAAAAACTCACTTGAGTAGAACTCAAAAGGAATCTCCCAAAGTGTGAGAAAGCCTTAAGTTCGTAAAACTTTAGTTATTTTGGTCTAGCCCTGTCTAAGCTACGGGGTAGGGGCCGGTTTGGTGATCAAAGGTGTGAGACGTTGGAGGTCTTGCATTTGCGGGGCTTGAATTTTTCCAAGTCTGAGCTCAATTAGTGAGCGAAGCACGCGTCAAGGGTGAGCTTCTTTCTCTCTCTTCTCTTTATGTGTTTGTGTTTTCTTTGTTTGCATGTCATTTTGTTATGTTGTAATTATTACGCATGCGATCCGATTTATCGGGTTATGTTTCCGCGCGGTGTTAGACACCGCAAAACCCTACAGTGGTATAAGTGTAGGGTTTCGTAGTGACCCGACACTACGCGGAAGGAAACCCACCAAGACCCGCCCCTTAATTAAAACAATTAACAAGCATATTAAACTTAATCAAACAAGATTAAGAACAAGAATTATACCTTTGTCGCGTGCTTCGCTCCCAAAGAGCTCTTACTTCAAAATCCCGAAAACACAAGATCTCCGACGGATCGTACCCTCGACCCGACCCGAGCGTCCTAAGTCTTGAAGGTTAGTCAAGACCCGGACAAAATAACTATGAGTTTTACGAATCAAAGGTTTAATTTTACTTAGAGTTGCCTTTTTAATTCCACTCAAGGTTGTTCATTTCCCAATACCCAAGCTTGGTATTTATAGGGAAATGAACCCTTGAACTTCATTCCTCAACCAATGTGGGAGAATGAATAATTTGCCAATTAATTTATTTCTAAAATAAATCAATAATTAAATTCAATCACAATGCAACAAGTGTCAAAGGGAGAGAGAAGGTTAGGTGAGGACCATAGAGAGGTAGGGGGGGCGACCATTGCCTTGATCCCCAAGGATTTCCCAAAGCCTTGGTCCCCACCCTCACAAAACCGCCTCACCCATAAGGGCTGCTGGGCTGCTGCCAGCTAGCACGCCAGCTAGCAGTGCCAGCCAACCCAGCCAGCTGCACCAGCCTGCCCAGCATCCTCGCATGCTTGGTACTGGGCTGTGCTAGGCGCTGGTGCTATCCAGTGCTAGGCGCTGGTGCTGGCTCCTGGCACGCATCATCCCTCGCCAACTCACACACGCTAGCATAGCCAGCATGCATGCTGCTAGCAAGCCACGCATGCTGGCCCCTTGCCTTGCCAGCCATGCGCGCCAGCCTCGCACACACTCGCATGCTACTGCTGCTGCGATGCCCTCCACGCACATGCACATGCACACAAGGCTTACCATGGTGCTGTGCTTGTGCGTAGTGCCTGCGATGGTGCCTAGCACCCAAGCACGCCTGTTGTGATGGAGTGCCATGCGAAGGCACGCATGTGTGCAGGCATGCTTGTTGCGATGGTGTGCTATGGTGCGCATAACACTTGAGATGGGCTGCGATAGTGCCCAAGATGCGCCTAGTGCCTGCGATGGCAACGATGGTGCCTAGGCATCACGCTAAGGCTGCGATAGCGCCTAGGCATGATGCTAGGGCTGCGATAGGTTGCCATGGCGCGCCTAGGCTGCGATGGTGCACCTAGGCTGCGATGGTGCACCTAGGCTGCGATGGTGCGCCTAGCACACCTAGTGTGCTTGGGCTTGCGCCTAGCCATGCTAGGTGCATGCTAGCCTGAACTAGCCTAGCATCCACATGGCTAGGCCAGTGTGGTGTTAGGGTTATTTTCATACTTGTTGCTTTGTGATTTCGCGACGCTCGGTCTCGACGCCCTAGGCTCGATATCCGACGTCTGTATTCGTAAAACTCTGCTGACTCATTATATCCTTTCGGATTAATTAGTCGTCTCGGATCGGTGATTCGATTGGGTTCGACCCGAAGGGTTCAGTTAAGATTAAGTTGTAACATCAATTGTACATTGATATTACTGATCGGAAGCGGCCTCCACCTAGGCATTCCGATCACTTGACCTTACTGAAGAATTAGCTCTGTAATAATTCTGAACCGTCTATTGGAGGAATACACTTGTTGGAAGGACACCATTCCTTTCAATAAGAGCCTCTTGCATTTAATTTTTACAACTAAAAATTGATTAAGGTGATTTAAAATGAATTTAAATTTCTGGATTGCAACCTAATTAGATTAGGACCTCGTTTTTAATAGGATTAAAATTGTATTATTGCTAATTTTGGACTACGAACCCAGATTTTGACCCAAAAATAGTGTTTTTTTGGGTGGAATCGACGTTCTAAATCATACTTTACCCACTTTGTGGTTTTTTGAAGGGTTTTTCATTTGAAATGAAATTTTTTAAATCTTTATACCTTGATTAATTATGGCATGCTATTGTAGGATTATGTGTTTGATTATACCATTAATCTTCTGCAATTTTACTCCTTATTAAGCATGTTTATGAAGTCATATTGGTTGCTTAATTTGGTGAGCTCTTAATTTCACATAAACTTGAAATTTCATATTCTTGCAAATAAATTGCTTGTAGTGTGAAAGTTTATGGTGAATATGATTTTTGAAGCCCTTAAAATGTTAAAGATTCAATCTTTAATGATTTAAATGGTTGGATTTTAACTTGCTAAATCCCATGATGAACAAATTTTGGTTTTAATCATTTTATAAGTTGATTAAAATCTCAAAAGTTCATACTTGTGCTTGAAATATTATGACTTTGTATATTGAAAGGTTTTAATGTTCATATATGCATAAATAAGTGTTGGATAAATTTTTTCATTGGATGATTATTTAACTATTCAACTTTTTTTTTTTGTCAAATCTCATTATTAATTTATGTTGGTTAAATTAATTGTGAGAATAGCCCTCAATTTTTGTTGCATCAAGTTGAGCCAAAAAATTAATTAATAGTATGGTTCCTGAATTAATTTTTGTTTGTGCACTAAAATTGAATTTATTTAAGTTGGAATTGTTTTATTTTCAATATTGCTGAATATTAGTTCTAAAATCAATTTAGAATTAATTTTATGTCACACAAAAATTCGGAATAAAATCCCGAAGCACAACAAGCACGAAATCAAAGCCCAACGGTTCGAGCACCTATACTTGGCTAGCAGAGCTACTTGCCTAACCCGCATGTTGCTGCCGAGCCAAGGGCGTGTGTGTGTGTGTGCGCGTTGTGTGCAAGTAGTTGTGTGGGATGGTGCGGCAAGGCTGCTCGCAAGCACTGCCAAGCAGCGCCCAACCCGCATAGGCTAGGGTTGCTAGGCAGCGCACCTTGCGAGCCTAGCAGGCACAACAGCAAGCTGCTAGCACTAGCAGCGTGCACGCATGTGCATCATGCTGCGAGGCTGCTGGTACCAGCAGGTGCCTCGTGCACTGCTAGCTATGCGCGCCAGCACCCGCACGCAATTTGGCTAGGGTGCCTAGCAACCTTAGCCCTTTGGCTTGGATGCTAGGCGAGTGGGATTTGAGGTTTGCTAAATTTTGCGGTTTTAATTAAAATGAGGCTAGGCCTCGGTTTTTCATGCACTTGCAAATTTTTGACAAAATCTTGGGAAATCGGCTTAATTATTTTTAATTAGATTAATTTTAATTAATTTGGATGCGGAATTTAGTGGGAGCTACATTAATCATTTTGAGCTTTATTTAGCCTTGATTGTGCTTTTATTATTGCGGTAATTCACATAATCGGATTAACAACTTTGACTAGTTTTAATTAGGTGTGTTAATCGGATTAGCCACCTATGTTAGTAACTAGTTTGTGCTCGTTTGATACAATGTTTTGTATTATTGTTTGAATTATTTGTAAAATGCATGGGTCATTCACTTTAGTGAATATATGAATGGAATATTGTAGATGTTCTAAAACAGGTCTTACAAAATGGCAACTAGTATGACCCGATTAGGATAGTTAATACGAACTGCGTTCCGTTTCGTATTTTAGTAAATCTAACTACGGACTATGTGCCGTTAACTATTTTTGTACTTAAATTATTTAGATTAGTTCTAGTCTTTCTAGTAGTTGCATAATTTGTGGTGATGTCTCAAAGACGGTGTTTCTAAGAAGACAAAGCCAAAAAGATGCAAATGAAGGCCTTGAAGATTCAAGTTTCAAGGGGCTCATGCTAGTTTGCCAATACATCTTTATTTATGCCTTATATATTTTGTTTATATATATAATTACAATGTTAGATGCATATTTAGGATTTCGAATGTTGAGTGATTAATTTAGTTCACTTAAATCAACCAACATAGAAACCCTAGATCCCTATAAAATTAAGTTAAACATTTGTCATTCCAAAATAACGCTTACCGAACTAATGAGAATAGGGATATGCCAAAGCAAGGCATTACTACTTTCCTAGCGATGTAAGGTATACTAGGTATACACGTTGATTTTGGTTAAACTCCACGATACCGGTAAGGAGTCCTTAGATGTCAAGGCAATGGAGATAAACGTCAAGGAAGCATTAGATGCGACGTTTTATCGAACCAAGAATAGCTTAGAGCTATTAGAAATTGGATTGCTTACCTTAAAATATTAAGTGTGAAGACAAACCAAAGCATGCTTAATCACTTTTTTATTTTTGGGGTCTTGGAATCATTTTATTCTCGCCGAAAAGGGACAAATTTCAAATGTGTGAATAAAACGCATAATAAGATTGAAAGTTTGCATGTATGCTTTAAATTTAAAACTTATTGGTTTTATGAATGGTTTCTCATTGCAAATTCTTTCATTTGTAGCAAGATGTCTACAACTAACACCAACAACAACCATTTTTCGCTTCGTTCAATTCTCGATAAGGAGAAGTTGAATGGGACAAACTTCATTGATTGGCAAAGGAACTTGCGGATAGTTCTCATGCAAGAGTTAAAGGGATACGTCCTTAATGAGGAAATGCCCGACGCTCCTAATGAGGAGGTCACACAAGCTACCTTAAACCGATGGCACGCTGCCAATTGGGATGTCAAATGCATCATGTTGGCCACAATGTCTCCGGATCTCCAAAAGACTTTCTTTGAGAAAGAGACGGCTTTTGAGATCATTTTTGAATAAGAGCAGGCCCGAACTGAGAGGTTCAAGACCCATAGGCAAATCCTTGAGAGCAAGCTCAAGAAAGGAGAGCCCGTCAACCCTCATGTGCTTAAAAAATGATTGGATTATTCGAGAACATGGAGAGGCTTGATGCGGGATACTCGAACGAGATGACAATTGACATCATTCTCCACTCGCTGCACAAAGGTTATGATCAGTTCAAGATGAACTATAACATGCACAGCATGCAGAAAACCCTCACCGAGCTTCACGGGATGTTGAAGCAAGCCAAGAAAATGCTAAAGGATGAGGGAAAGCATGACATGCTTATGGTCAAGAAGGGCAAGTCGTTTAAGCGATAGGGAAAGAAGAAGGGTTATTAGGGAAAGGGTAAGAAAACCTCTTCGCCTAAGCCAAAAGCTACCAAAGGTGACAAGAAAAAGAAGGTAGCTGTTTCGGGGTTTTCTGTGTCCCTCGGGAGAGTTACAACACCAAAGACTGAATCGGGATGCCTGTACCTGCAAAACAACGGAAACTCCGGTTGGGTGGAGTTCCGCCTCCGACGTTCAACTTAGAACATGTATGGAGTTTGTAAAAAGTGCGAAAAGTAAAGTATTTTCTCGGATTCCGAGAGAATATCTGCAATTAATGATTGCTCGGTTTTTTGTGAATATTTCTGAATGTGTCCCATGATGGGAACATATCCCTATTTATAGGGTCTCGAAATGCGTGCCTGATAGGCTAAAGTCGTATCACCTAATCAAAAGAATTACCTAAGTCCTCTAACTAAAATAGATAAGGAAGTAGGGTCGAATCCACAGGAAACAAGTCTTTCTATTCCTAAATAATTAATATAATTTAAACTATTAAGTAACCGAATTGTTGTTATGTGAAAATTAAACTAGGGGAAAATAATTAAAGTATAGCAAATTAAACAAGGGAGAAATCAATAAAACAAAGCCTAGGGTATAGGTTCACCAATAAATAATATTCCAGGGTAAAACATAATAATCAATCATCAATGCATAAATTAACCAGATCATAAAGGACTTTTGCTATGTATTATAATCACAGAATTAATCTACCGGTATTAAATCGCATCTCTCGAATCTTGACTTAACCATTTATAAATTAACCTGCCTATTGAAACTAAGCCTAAACATCAATTCTTATATCTCGAATCTCCAATTAATATTGCATAACTCATACAATTAAATCTGGCCAAATCTAATTGCATAGCATTAAATCAATCAATAGGAAATCAATCAAGCATTGACAATCAACAACAATAAACTACCCGTTCATGTTATTTATAGATCCCCACAACCCTAGAAATAAAACTACTCACACATAATTAAATCTAAACTAATCAAAGCAATTAAATTAAATATAATATAAAAACAATAATTATAAAACTAATCAGAAAGAAATTAAAATAAGCATAAAATAACAAGAATGAAATAAAGCTGAGAAATTTACTACCGAACTGATGAAAATCTGAACTTGTGAAATAATCCAATACTTGAAATAACAAAGCAATCATCAGATCTAAAACTGAAAGTAAGGAAAACTATAGACTAAAAGTCAACTAAACTAATTAATGGAAGCTCATCCAAAAAAGACCAAAGTATATCTAATAAATACTTTAAAATCTGCTACCTCCTTTTATAAGAAAAGTCTACTGCTTTTCAAAACAAAAACCCACTAGTAATAGAACTGCTAGTAACTAAATCATCGGTAAAGTCTAAGAAATCAAGCCCTTCGTAAGAACCAAAGCTATTGGGCTTGTTTTGCAACAAGGCCCAACCGAATCAAAGTAGCAGCAATAATCACTCGCCCGATCGGGCAATGGGCTGCCTGGCCGGGCCCGCTATTTTCACATGCCCAGCAACTGACTTCTTTTGGTATTGGCCTTCTTCTTATTTTGGGCTCAAAATCCTTAACTTGCTTGCTCATTACTTGGTCCGAAATATTAATTTGGACCTCTTCACAAATTGAGCCTTTAATCACCGAACCAAATTCCTTTAACTTGATCCTGGACAAATAAGTATATGATCAAAAAATATAATCCGACTCTAATATTTTCGTTGTGGCTCAATAAGTTCGGGAATTATCATAATTCTGCAAATTCCTACAAAATAATACCAACTCTCAAAAACACTAGGAAACGTATATTAGTATTAAAAATAGCTCCGTAGAGCTCAAATAAGCACAAATATGACCGTGGGACAGGGAATAAAAATATATATAAAATAGACTTATGAAACTCCCCCAAGCTAAACCTTTGCTTGTCCCTAAGCAAAGCAATGAATAAATAAATCAATACTTCACCCCAAAAGCAATTTAAATCAATAAGTACGATCAAGGTAAATCCGAAAAATATGCATCAAAGTCAACCAATCAAATCCATCCAACTACTCGTCCTCCCTAACAATTGTCAAATAGAGCAAACCACAAGTGTATAGTGCTCACGCACTCTTCACTCTTTTATGTGGTGGATATAAAATGTATCCGATCGCTCTCCAACCAACCCCTTTAATGTGAAAAATGCCCTCCCAAACTCACAACACTCGTGTGTTTAAAAGACAAGCACTCAACCTAGTAGTCGACTCGGAATATGTCAAATCATTCTTTGCATCGATAAACAACTAATTTCACATTCATATAACTTTATGCACAAAGGTCGGAAGGTCTTCAAAGCTTATAATGTAAGGCTAGGGTAAAAGGGTATGAAATATTTGGGAAAATATGAGAGTAAAGCCATGCTTAAGGGAGCCAAAATCCTAATACATAAAACCAAGGTCAAAAATAAATAATGACCAAATCATCTCCAACACAACTCAACTCTACAAAAATTCACCAAACAATCAATCCAATATTTCACAAATTTTCCATCACTTACAATTCACTCATATATACAAAAATATAACATTATAAAACTTGAGTGAACAAACAAACTTTAAACTTTCTTCCTTTTTTTTTTCTTTGATTTTTCTCTTCTTCCTTTTGAGCAACCTTCATTAGAACACTTGAACATTGAAATAATTTTTTTTTCTTTTGCTTTTTTTTTTCTTTTTATCTCACATTAGAATTTTTTTTTCAACTTTGAACAACAATTTTCAATTTTTTCCAATCCAAAAAAATAAGAACAAATAAATAATTTCTCAAATCTAGCCACATTGTGCAAATTATGTACACACAACAACTCCCTCACCTCACTCACTATTAGCTCCCCCAAGCCAAGCTTGGGACTAGTAACCAATGGGGCTTAAATAGGCTTGTAATGTGGTTAAATAAACAATAAAAGACCACAGACGATAGCATGGGTAGCAAAAAGGAAACAAATGTATCTAAAATGGTCTGAAGGCCACCTAAAAGAACAAATGCCTTTGTCCTCCTCAATGTGCATAATAGTGAATCATATAAACTTTACTCAAAGTTGCAAACCAATACTCAACTTCATTGACATACCAGGAACTAACACACATTCCTAACTAAATCAACTAGTCAAGCACTATATTCACAAATAGTTGGACAAAATTGACTCGTGTTAGGGCATCCAAGAAATCAAACATCATGGCTAACCTATCCACAATACTCATCATCATATACCAAGAATCAAAACAATTTTCATGAATGGGGCACAGGGAAGCATGACTTATCATTCATTGGATCGTATTTTTGGATTTTTTTTAATTTTTTTTTAAGAAATAAATCTAACTAGAAAGCAATAAACCTAGACTAAACACACCAAATGAAATAAAAAGAAAAGGTAAAGGAAGAGTACCTAAATATGTATAAGAAATCCCCCCTAAGCCAAATCAGACAATGTCCTCATTGACTTAAAGAGAAGTTAGTAACCCTAGGGACTACCCCTCGTCATCAAACTCGTAGCCACCACCATCCCTGGTATCACAATTCATCACTTTGGTACAATTCTAGACAAAAAGGAAACAAAATGTTAGTAGGAAGAGAGGCAAAAACGAATCAGGTTCACTATTTTGCTCATAACTTTTCTTATACAAATGATAATGCAGCGATTCTAATTTCATTAGAAAGTAGACTTGAAGAGCTTTCCAACGATAGGTCATATGCAAAATTTCGTTAAGAAACGTAAAAGATATGGCGTCTTGAAGTTGGCCCGTTTTATTGTCCCGCTCACGCGCCCGGTCGGGCCTATCTCGCCCGGTAGGGCGAATTTGACTCTTTTCCCGATCTTGGTTCTCGCGCCCGATCGGGCGCATGTTCGCCTAGTAGGGCGATATGTAGGCCAAAATCCACTTTTCTTCCCCGCCCTGTTGGGCGGGTCTTGCCCAGTAGGGCGATTTGTGGTCGCATACGAACTTCCTCTCACGCCTGGTCGGGCGGATGCTCGCCTGGTCGGGCGCGCTACAACACTATGAGTCCGATTTTTCTTAATTTGCCCATTTTTCTCCACTTGTTCATCTTCAAACCCAAGCCCTACAAAATTTAGAGCTCTTTCTATAGCATCCACTTCATCTTTCCATGTAGTAGCTTTTCCTGCGAAAAATGCAACACAAAATACCGCCTCCAAGGGATCTCTATGATAAGTGTCATTTATGACACATATTAGGGCGTTTTTCTCCCTTAGTTTTAGGTTTATTTTGGTGTTTCTTTGTTATTTCTATTCCTTTTAGTCTTTTTTAGTTATCTTTGTCTTAATTAGTTTATGGTTTTAGGGCTTAGTTGTGAATAATATGCTTTTTGCTTGATTTGCATGTTTTTATATGTGTTCTTTCACTCTTTTCTCTCTTGGTCTATTTTTTTAGGTGCTTGATGCTTTCTTCGATGATTATGACCCGATAAAAGGTAAGAAAGTTCAATAGAAGAAGCTTGAAGCTAAGAAAGAAGCTAAGAAGCTTGAGACAAGAAAGCTTGAAGCTCGTAGAAGGCCTTAAACCGAGTCTTGTTCACTCTTTCAGAAATAACTTTTGATCTACTTATCAAATTGAGGAGATTCAAATTGAGTTAGAAACTAGACTTGAAGAGCTTTCCAAAGATAGGTTGCACACCCCAAGAGGCTTACTAGAACAGAAGTTATGGCCGTTTGAATCTGCAAGACGCTGCCAGGCTGCGTAGCCGCTGTGGGCGCGGCTATTTGTGCCGCAGGCGCGGCCCTCTTTTCTTCCACACTGTTGCAAATTTCTGGAGATGCCTCGGAGAAGCCTTTCCGCGGGCGCAGCTCAGTCCACCGCAGGCGCGGCCATGCCCGCCGCGGGCGCGGTTTTCTGGGTCTTTTTCGAGCTTAAATTCCGGATTTCTTTCTTTCTCTTTTTGTAATATAAATAGAGGACTTGTTAGACTTCCTTAAGAAAAGTTTTACATTTCCTCTCTCCTCTAATGGGGATTAGGTTTAGATTAGGAGTTTCTCTCTCTAGTTTAGGAGTAGTTTTAGAGAGAGAAAGCTTGGATTTCAATGGAGATTTGGGAGGTTGAAGAAGCATCTTTGTGGATTCTCTTCTCATATATTCAATGAGCTTTTCTAACTTTCTCTCACCTTTATTGCTTTGTTTAACTCTTGTTTTGGTTTAATTCATTATTGATTAGAGTAGTTAATTAGTTTGGTTGTTTGATTCTTGCTTTAATTCTAGTTTTATCTTGTTTTCCATTTTCATCTTCATTATGTTTGCTTAGTTTTTGTTCTAGGGAAATGGATGAAGGTTAGATTGATGAATTGAGTGATTGGTTGTGATTAGTATGCAATTGATTCTTGATTATTGTGTTTGGATGATGCTTACATTGACTAGAATCTTTTTAGCTAATTGATTTTTGGTTCTTAATTGTGCATTCAATCAATTGTGCGGAAGTGAGTTGACTGAGATTCTAAATTCTTCCATACCTTTTCTAGGCTAGTTGCGCGGGAGTGAATTAGCTTAGTAGGATATTTAGCATGCTTAATTGCGCGAGAGTGAGTTGAGTTTGTTAATCGTTTCTAATTGAGATCATGATCATCTAATTGCGACTTGTTATTCAATTCATTAATGTAATTGGATTCCCCTTTCCCTAATATCTTGTTAATTGCTTTGAGTAGTGTTTTAGATGTCTCTCTCCCTATCTCAGAACCTTTCTACTAGTCTAATTACCTCAAATTAATACACTTAGTCTTTGTGGTTCGACCCTAGCTTGCCACTATCTAGTGTGAACTTGATAGAGTTAGGTTAAGATTATAAATTGTAAATTTGATCTAGGGTAGTAGACCAACGACTCATTGTCCCCCGATCACTCTAACGAGAGCTTGGGGCTTATTAGAAAAATTATTTACATTGACCACACCAATACTAAAACACTTTTCCTCTAACATGGGGCTTTTAGGGACATTATTTAGATTAAAAATAATATTATCATCCCCTACACATAACGTAAGTTTACCACTTTTCACATCTATCATTGCCCCTGCAGTATGAAGGAATGGTCTACCCAAAATAATCGGAATTTGCAAATCTTCCTCCATATCAAGAACAACAAAATCAACAGGTATATAAAATTTACCTACTCTAACAAGAACATCCTCTAAAACACCTAAAGGGTATTTAACAGAACGATTAACCATTTGTAGAGTAATATTGGTAGATTTTAATTTACCCATATTTAATTTAGAGCTCACAGATAATGGCATAACACTTACACTAGCACCCAAATCACATAAAGTTTTATCAATCATCAGATTACCAATGTGATAAGGAATAGAAAAACTACCCGAATCTTTTAGTTTAGGTGGAGATTTATTCTGTAATATAGCACTACATTCTTCAGTAAAAGCAACTGTCTCTACCTCACTAATAGATCTCTTTCTGGTCAAGATTTCTTTCATAAATTTAGAATATGCAAGAACTTGAGTAATTAATTCTGTGAAAGGAACTGTTACCTGCAAATTTTTAACAACCTCCAGAAACTTACTAAATTGCTTATCTAACTTACTCTTAAGATGTCTATTTGGGAATGGAAGTTTGATAACTGGTTTCTGTACATCTCCACTCTTGCCTTGAGTTGTAATTTTCTTGGGAGTTGTACCATGCGTGCAATGTATTATCAGAAATGTTATTTTTACTCTGGGGCCCTGCAGGGCTAGTAACAACAATATTTGGTATAACAGGATCAAGATTAGCAATTTTTGTATTGATAAGTTCATCATCTTTGGGCATAGAAGACCCATCATAGTGTGAACCACTCCTTAGAGTAATTGCATTTGCATGATCTGTAGGTTGATGTGGTTGCAATGGTAGGGCTCCCTGCTGGCGGGTTTTTAGAGTAGAGGAAAGTTGCGCAATTTGATTATCCACGATTTTATTATGTGCTAGGATCGAGTCAATTTGCGCATCTCTACTCTGCATCTTTTTCTGCATATTAACTAACATCGTTTTGATTTCTGATAAGCCAGAATCAGAAGGAGTAACAATCTGTTGTGGTCTCTGATGTGGAGGTTGGTAGTACCTCTTCTGTGGTTGTTGTACCTGTGGTGGGGGGTTAAGCACATTCGTACCATTGTACGACATATTTGGTTATTTTTCAACCCTGCATTGTAGGCGTTAGAGTATGGACTAGTTTGCTTATAAGTTTGAAAAGCATTAATCTTGTCAAGCGAACTGGTACATTCCTGCGCCCAATGACCTACAAGACCACAATTTTCACAAATTATTGTAGAGTTAGTACTAATAGCAGAAACATTAGCAATGGAAGATGAAATAGAATTATTAATATTGTCTAGTTTCTGGCTAATAGCAGTCAATTGAGCTTGCAAAAAGGATATAGAATCGACTTGGTGTTTTCCCTTATTTGCAAATCCTCTGGGATTCCCATATTGGGAATTATGAATAGCCATCTCTTCAACAACATTGCTTGCTATATTCACATCCAAATTCATAAATCTTCTGTTAGCTGCAGAGTCCAAAATCATTCTTGAATTATATCCAAGTCCGTTGTAGAAAGCTTGCATTATCTACCACTGTGCTAGCCCATGATGGGGGCATTCTCTCTGCAAATCCTTAAATCTTTCCCAGGCTTCATATAAAGATTCATCTGCTTCTTGGGAAAATTTTTGGATCGAACTCCTTAACAAAGTTGTCCTCTCTGCAGGGTAGCATTTATTATAGAAATTCAAAGCAAGAGTTTCCCAGTCAGTAATACCAAGTGCAGTTCTATTCAATCCATTGTACCATAATTTAGCTTTACCAAATAAAGAAAAGGGAAAAAGAATCTCCCTGATTTGGTCTTGCGTTGACCCCAGCTTGCCTAATAGTGTTGCAATATTGGCAAAAATTCAAGATGTGAAGATTTGGATCTTCACCCTTAGCTCCGCTGAATTGCTTCCTTTCGATCATAGTAATAAACTGGAGTTTAATCTCGAATTGTACTCCCTCGAGATTTGGTGTGGGAGCAAGGTGTGGAAAATCTGTCAGGGACGGCTGCAAATAATCATTGAGCTTGCGAGGTGGTTGAGCCGTCATCTCTGATTCTGGTTTTGAAGAAACTTATGTGCCACTAGAATCAGATGGGGGTTCCAAAGGTGTATCACCCTTGGAAGTAGCTCGTACCTGTCTAAAAAGGTTCTTTTGTCTATGAAAAGAACGTTCGATTTCAGGGTCAAATGGAATGTAACCTGATCTAGAACTCCTGGGCATAAACACAGAACTAAACAAACAAGTATGAGAAACTGTCCCAAAGAACTTGCGTTCTCTGAGACGAAAGAAAATAATCTAGACTACAAAAACAGTTATAAATAAAAATAAAATCGTTTCCCCGGCAACGGCGCCAAATTTTGACAGGCTAAAGTCGTATCACCTAATCAAAAGAATTACCAAAGTCCTCTAACTAAAATAGATAAGGAAGTAGGGTCAAATCCACAGAGAAACAAGTCTTTCTATTCCTAAATAATTAATATAATCTAAACTATTAAGTAACCGAATAGTTGTTATGTGAAAATTATAAACTAGGGGAAAATAATTAAAGTAAAGCAAATTAAACAAGGGAGAAATCAATAAAACAAATCCTAGGGTATAGGTTCACCAATAAATAATATTCCAGGGTAAAACACAATAACCAATCATCAATTCATAAATTAACCAGATCATAAAGGGCTTTCGCTATGTATTATAATCACAAAATTAATCTACCGGAATTAAATCGCATTTCTCGAATCTTGAATTAACCATTTATAAATTAACCTGCCAATTGAAACTAAGCCTAAACATCAATTCTCAATTCTCATCTCTCGAATCTCGAATTAATATTTTCATAACTCATACAATTAAATTTGGTCAAATCTAATTGCATGACATTAAATCAATCAAGCATTGACAGTCAACAGTAATAAATTACCTCTTCATATTATTTATAGATCCCCACAACCCTAGAATAAAACTACTCACACATAATTAAATCTAAACTAATCAAAGCAATTAAATTAAACATGATATAAAAACAATAATTATAAAACTAATCAGAAAGAAATTAAAATAAGCATAAAATAACAAGAATGAAATAAAGCTGAGAAATTTACTACCGAACTGACGAAAATCTGAACTTGTGAAATAATCCAATACTTGAAATAACAAAGCAATCATTAGATCTAAAACTGAAAGTAAGGAAAACTATAGACTAAAAGTCAACTAAACTAATTAATGGAAGCTCATCCAAAAAAGACCAAAGTATATCTGATAAATAATCTAAAAGCTGCTACCTCCTTTTATAAGAAAAGTCTACTGCTTTTCAAAACAAAAACCCACTAGTAATAGAACTGCTAGTAACTAAATCATCGGTATAGTCTAAGAAATCAAGCCCTTCGTAAGAACCAAAGCTAATGGACTTGTTTTGCAACAAGGCCCAACCGAATCAAAGTAGCAGCAATAATCACTCGTCCGGTCGGGCTCGCTATTTTCACATGCCTAGCAACTGACTTCTTTTGGTATTGGGCTTCTTCATATTTTGGGCTCAAAATCCTTAACTTGCTTGCTCATTACTTGGTCTAAAATATTAATTTGGACCTCTTCATAAATTGAGCCCTTAATCACCGAACCAAATTCCTTTAACTTGATTTTGGGCAAATAAATATACGATCATAAAATACGATCCGACTCTAATATTTTCATAGTGGCTTAATAAGCTCGGGAATTATCATAATTCTGCAAATTCCTACAAAATAATACCAACTCTACAAAAACACTAGAAAACGTATATTAGTATTAAAAATAGCTCCGTAGATCTCAAATAAGCACAAATATGACCGTGGGACGAGGAATAATAATATATATAAAATAGACTCATTAGTGCCGCCATCCTAGGTTACGGAAACCTAGGAATGGTGGGCTTCCTTGGGAATTGGGCCAAAAAGGCCGCCATTTTTCCCAATCATTAGAGATGCCACGTGTCAGCAGGGGATTGGTTCTCTGGGAACCTCTCCTGAAGTTACACTTGTCACCTTCCCATTGGACCACGTGTCCTGGGTAAAAATACCCAAAACAGTAGCCACTTCTCAATCCGACTTCGAATGCTTCTACTGCAAGAAGAAGGGGCATTGGAAACGGGATTGCCTTAAGTTCAAGGAAGATAAGAAGAACGGCACCGTTGCTTCTAGATTAGGTATATTTGTTATAGACCTTAACTTTACTAGCAAAGTTTCATGGATATTAGATATCGGATGTGGCTCACACCTTTGTTCCAATGCTCAGGGACTAAAGAGAAGTAGGAAGCTGGTGATGGGAGAAGTGGAACTTTGGGTAGGCAATGGAGCAAGGATTGCAGCCGTATCCGTAGGGACACTCAGTTTATCTTTTCCCTATGGTCTTGTTTTAGAACTTGACGAATGTTATCATGTTCCAAACATTACCAAAAACATCATTTCAATTTCGGCGTTGGACGCCAAAGTTTTTGAATTTTGGATAAGGGACAATAGTTGTTCGTTTTATCTTGACAATGTTTTATATGGTACGACATATTTAGAAAATGGTCTTTATGTGCTTTTGCTAGACAAATAGGTTTATAATGTTAATGATACCACCAAAAGGGTTAAGGTCAGCAAGTCAAATCGAACCTACTTGTGGCATTGCCGTCTTGGCCACATAAACATCAAGCGCATCAAGAAACTTCTTCAAGAAGGGATTCTTGATTCATTCGACTTAGAGTCGTTTGAAAACTGCAAAGGATGCTTACTTGGCAAGATGATAAAGCAGCCATTCTCCAAGTTGGGAGAAAGGGCTAGTGACTTGTTAGGTCTTATGCACACGGATGTATGTGGACCAATGAGCACTATAGCAAGAAATGGTTATCGCTATTTTATCACATTCACGGACGACTATAGTAGATATGTCTATGTCTACCTTATGTTGCACAAATCTGAATCCTTTGAGAAATTCAAAGAATTTCAAAGTGAAGTGGAAAATCAGCTCGGCAAGAAAATAAAATCCCTTCGATCGGATCGAGGTGCCAAGTATTTGAGTTATGAATTTTACGATCATCTGAAAGAACATGGTATTCTCTTAGAATTGACAACTTCCGGAACACCACAATGGAACGGAGTATCCCAGAGGAGAAATCGAACTCTGTTAGACATGGTTCGATCCATGATGGGTCTTACCGATCTTCCTATCTCTTTTTGGGGACACACACTTCTAAACGTAGCACTAACACTAAACCGCGCTCTGTCAAAAGCTGTCAAAAAGACTTTATATGAATTAGGGACGAAGAAACCTCCACGGTTGTCTTTTCTTAAGATTTGGGGTTGCAAAGCATATGTCAAAAGGCTCATGTCCGACAAGCTTGCACCAAAATCTGACAAATGTTCTTTGTGGGGTATCCAAAAGAAACAAAGGGGTATTACTTCTACAACCAATCTGAGAACAAAGTATTTGTTGCTCGAGATGGTGTCTTTTTGGAGAAGGAGCATCTTTCCAAAATGACAAGTGTGAGAAAATCGAACTTGATGAAGTTTGAGAAGATGAGCAACAAAGTCAACCTGACAAAATTGACAATCAAAGTGCTTTGGAAGCAGGTGTTGATAACAGTCAGAGTCAAACTGACAATCCAAATGCTCAATCTATTACCCTGCGTAGGTCGCAAAGGCAAAGATCTCAACTAGACAGATACCTTGGTGTTGTCTGAACCCCGAGAATCAAGACATCCTAGTTATGGATGAAGATGAGCCAGCAACATACAAACAAGCTATGACGAGTGGCCCCGACTCTGTAAAATGGCAAGAAGTCATGAAATCCGAGATGGACTCCATGTTTGAAAATCAAGTATGGGACTTGGTTGATTTTCCCGAAGGTTACACACCTATCGGTTACAAATGGATTTTCAAGTTGAAAACCGACAAAGATGGATATGTATATGTATATGTATATAAAGCTAGACTAGTGGCAAAAGGTTACAGGAAAATTCACAGCATTGATTATGATGAAACCTTTTCGCCAGTTTCCATGCTAAAGTCCATCCAGATTATCCTAGCGATTGCCGCATAATTCGATTATGAAATATGGCAAATGGATGTCAAAATCGCCTTCCTCAATGGGATTTCGGAAGAAACTGTGTACATGACACAACCCGAAGGTTTTGTAGATCCGAATGATGCTGGGAAGGTATACAAGCTTAAGAAGTCCATTTATTGATTAAAGCAAGCAAGCAAAAGTTAGAATCTGCAATTCGATGAAGCCATTAGCAAGTTTGGTTTTCTTCAGAATCTAAATGAGTCTTGTGTTTACAAGAAGGTCAGTGGAAGTGACATCGCAGTCCTTGTCTTATATGTCGATGACATATTGCTCATTGGAAATAGCATTCCAATGCTGAAGTCTGTAAAGACTTGGCTTGGAAAGTGTTTCTCAATGAAAGACTTGGGAGAGGAACACTACATATTGGGCATCAAGATCTATAGATATAGATCTAAGAAGATGATTGGATTGAGCCAAAGTATTTATATTGATAAGGTATTGGCACGATTCAATATGGTGGAAGCCAAGAGAGGCCACCTACCCATGTCTCATGGCATAACTCTCAGCAAGAAACAGTGTCCGAAGACACCTGATGAGCGAGAGAGAATGAGTCGGATCTCATATGCTTCGCTTATTGGATAGATCATGTATGCCATGATATGTACGAGGCCAGATGTATCGTACGCCTTGAGTGCTACGAGTCGATACTAACCAAACCCAGGAGAGGCGCATTGGACTGCGATCAAGAATATCCTAAAGTACCTGAAAAGGAACAAGGATAAATTTTTGGTCTATGGTGGGAGTAAGGATTTGGTTGTTGAAGGTTATACCGACACAAGCTTCTAGACTGACAGAGACGACTTCAAGTCACAATCAGGATACCCAAGCTTCAAAGCACGACTGCAGACTCTACAACTGAAGCCGAGTACTTGGCAGCTTCAGAAGCAGCTAAGGAGGCAATTTAGATTCGTAAGTTTGTTAGTGAACTTGGTGTTGTACCCTCCATAACGGGACCGATAGACATGTATTGTCACAATAGTGGAGCTATTGCTCAGGCCAGGGAGCCAAGGGAACACCAGAACGTCAAACATGTCATGAGGCAATTTCACATTATAAGGGAATGGAAATCCGAGGGTAAAATCAGAATTTTTAAGATTGGAACGGAGGACAATGTAGCCTATCCACTCACTAAACCATTGCCTCAAGTGAAACACAATAAGCACGTTGAGGCAATGGGAATTAATCATGTTGGAGATTGGCTTTGATTTCCCTATTTGTGTGTTTTAATTAAGTTTTTGGAGATCTTAATGTAAAACACTAAGTTAACCATTCATTTATGGAGTAAGTTTAATTTTTCCACAAATTATTATTCCATTTCTATTTATTTGTGGTTTAGAATTAAATAATGAGTCCATTCGATTTGAGAATTTTCAAAATAAGGTATCAAGACAGTGTCTTAGATAAAGAAACACCTATTAAGTGAACATTGAATATCATAACGAAACTATCCCTAATCAAGGCCATTTGAATGTTGGACGTCTAATGATTGCGAGAGATTAGTGCGTAGTATGATTTATAGCACCGTTTCTTGTGCTACGAGGACAAGAATGTCATAAATCATTTGCACAGGTATTAGTTTGGAACTATACCGGATCGACCTATGAGTATACATTAAGAGATTTAACAATCGTCGTAAGTATATTGCTCATTATGGCTATCGGAACCTCTTTCCTCAACCATGAGTATTGTAAGTTCTCTTGTTTAAGTACTAGTCTGTTTTGATGTTGTCAAATGTCTGTCGTACAAGGGGATTATAAAGGCAACACTTGGGCGGCTAGGGACTCTTAGTAAGGGAAGATAACAATGCAAGACTAGGAATGTCCCCCTATTATCAATAAGGAACATGTCTTTGTTGATTACAAGGCCTCTCGAAGAGCGAGACTGTGAAAATGCATGGTCGTGCTCAGATGGATTTAGAAATCATCTGCTTATTGACAGTCGAACTCAGAAATCGAGAAACACTTCTGGACGTAATAAGGATGAAAGGAATGGTCTCCTTCGAACAAGTGTATTATTCCGATACAGGGTTTAGAATTAATTAGGAAAACTAATTTTTCAGTGAGGTCAAGTGATCGGAACGCCTAGCTGGAGGCCGCTTCCGATCAGTAATATTAATGTATAATTAATATTACTGCTTGCTCTTGACTGAACCCTTTGGGTCACACCCAATCGTGTAACCGAACCAAGGCGACGAATTAATCCGATGGATTAAATGAGTCGATAGAGATTTTACGAACTAAGACGTCGGATTACGAGCTTGGAGCGTCGAAGTCGAGCGTCGAGTCAATTTTAGGAATCGACAAAGACGAGAAAATAATCAAATGATGTATCGTGCTAAAAATTACAAGCATAGCACGAGCCCTAGGCATGCCTCGTATCAAAGGTAAATGAATAGGAGCGGCAAGCACTAAACCACCAAGCCACCGCAACCATCGCAAAGCCCAGCTAGGCTGACCTTGCTTGCGGGCTAGCTAGGGTGGCCTAGTAGCCTGCGCACCAAGGCAACTCTAGCTGGGCCTGCCTAGCAAGGTCAGCAGCAGGGCTGGCGCTTGCGGTGCTGCTGCTGCTGGGCTTGTGGTATGCTCGTGGGCCTACGACAGCTGGTGTGGGCTTGCGGCAAGTGGCCAGCAGGCCTAGCCTTGTGGCGCAAGGCTGGCAGCGTGGCCTTGCTGCCCAAGGCCGGGCAGCTGCCCTTGCTGACCGAGTAAGTTGGGGCAGCCCCTTACCTTGTTCTCCAAGGCCAAGGTGGTCCTCCCACCTACTCCCTCTCTTGTGTGTTGACACTTGTCATTTGATTATTGTTCATACTATTTAATTTAATTTAGAATTAAATTAATACATTCTTTTTCACATTTCACCAACTCTCCCACATGCAAAGTTGATGGAAACTCTTGGGAGTATTTCCCTATAAATACCCACCTTAGGTATTGGGAAAAACTCATGAGTAGAACTCAAAAGGAATCTCCCAAAGTGTGAGAAAGCCTTAAATTCGATAAAACTCTAGTTATTTTGGTCTAGCCCCGTCTAAGCTACGGGGTAGGGGCCGGTTCGGTGATCGAAGGTGTGAGACGTTGGAGGTCTTGCAATTGCGAGGCTTGAAGTTTTTCAAGTCTGAGCTCGATTAGTGAGCGAAGCACGCGTCAAGGGTGAGCTTCTTTCTTTCTCTTCTCTTTATATGTGTTTGTGTTTTCTTTTTTTGCATGTCATTTTTTTATGTTGTAATTATTATGCATGCGATCCGATTTATCGAGTTTTATTACCGTGCGGTGTTGGACACCACAAAACCCTACAGATATAACATACGAGTATTATAAATACTTTTTATAAACCGTACCAAATGTTATCGTTTGTATAGAGTATAACTAGTGGTAGTTAACTAGTTACACCTAGACCTGGCAATCCTGACCCGACCCGTGACCCGAAATTGACTAGAAAACATAAACCCAAAATTCACCCGAACAAGAAACTGACCTAACTCGACCCATACCCGACCCAAAGTGGAGTTGACTCGAACTTGACTCGATACACGAATTGACCCGACCTGAATTAACCCGACTCGAAGTTGACCAAATACCCGAAGTTGACCCGACCCAAAATTGACCCGATACCCGAAATGACTCGACCCGAATTGACCCGACCCGTTCTTGACCCGAATTGATTGACCCGAACAGACCCGAAACCTGAAGCGACCCGAACTATACCCGAAATGACCTAACCCAAAATTAACAAACACTCAAAATGACCTAACTGATTTAACGCAATTACTTTACCCGAATAAACACTTATAAAAAATAACATAAACATTATAGTCTTTTATGTATAGTACTGTTAGAATGTCCGTGTCATTTAGTACTCGTAATTCATAAAGAGTTCCACTTGATTAGGAACACTTGTTATAGTGACCATACTTATGAAACAATACAGTCTTGTTTATATAGTATTGTTTGAATTGTCTAATGAATATATTATTATAATACTTTATACTAAAGGTGTGCATCGTGCCGGGTCATGCCGCCGCGGGCCGTGCCTGGCGGGCCTCGGTCTCCGGCGGGCCGTGCCGTACCGTGCCACCGTGCTGGAGGAGGCGTGCCGTGCCGTGCCACCCAATTTCGCAGGCCAGCCCACGGCACGGCTGGCCCATGTGCCAGGTGGGCTCGTGCCGGGCTGGCCTACGTGCTGGCCTGCTGGGCTGGCCTGGCGGGCTGGCCTACGTGCTGGCCTGCTGGGCTGGCCTGGCGGGCTGGCCCGGTGGGCTGGCCTGCTGGCCTGCTGCCTTTCCTTTCCTCTTTTTTTTTTTTAATTTTTATTATTTATTAATAGTTTATAAATTATAATCTTATATTATTAATTTTCTAAAATAAATTAAGTTTAATATTTATGTTTTATTATTTTTTATATTTAATATTTATATTTATATATTTAGTTTATACTATTACTTTATAGTTTAACGTTTATAATTTATTATAATTATATTTGTATTATTAATTATTAATTATTATAATTTTTTTTTGTTATTATAACTTAACGGGAAAAAAAGGCAAATTGGACTTTGGATGTGAAAAATGCATACTTCATATTATTATTACTTGAAAAAATTGTACAATGATAATAATGATAAAAATCGTACAAGGATATTAAACAAAAATTGGATAATGATAAAAATCGTAAAATGATAATATTGATAATGATAAAAATCGTACAATATACAAAAATTGTCTATTCTTCTTCTTCTCCTTGTTCGTCTTCGTCTTCGTCTTCAGCTTCGGTTTCAAGGTCATCGGCTAGTTGTATAGATTAGGAACTAGCCGAACCCGAACGGTCGGAAGCGGAGGTTCCTTCATCGTTGTCGTTGTCGTCGTAAGAATGGTCTTGTGAGCAATTTTCCGTATCCAACCAATCTTTGAAACACACGCACATTTCAAGTGTTTCGAGTTTTAGACTTGTTCTTCTATCGTCTAAAACCCTTCCGGATGCGCTGAAAGCTCGTTCGGAGGCAACGGAGGAGACTTGGATACAAAGAATGTCTCGTGCCATTGCTGCCAAAGTTGGATGTTTCGTGCTTTGTTGTTTCCACCATTTAAGGAGGTCGAGACTGTTTATCTCATCATCGTCCATGCCCTTGGTGAAGTCGTAACTCGGGTACATTTGCAACTCCGAGACATCGCTTTGCGTTCTCCTTATTGATGAATCACCTGAAACCTTGAAATCAAGTTAGTAGCTTGTGAAAATAAATGTTTGGCCTTCTTACTTACGTTTTTGGATGGTTGGGAAGGGCCTGAGCGAGGAACGGTGCCATATTTGGTTTCATAGACTCTAAATAAAGCAAAAAACTGATCCTTCACATTAGTCTTATAGGTATCTACATCATCGTCAAGAAGCATACATTGAAAGTAAATGTCAACTAACATAAATGTATTTTCATACTTTTGCCTAGGATCTAATATGGAAGCAAAAATATAAATCAAAGGAATTTCAGTATAATATTTACGCCACTTTGTTTCCATTGCTGGAAGATACTGATCATAATCACTTTGGTTGCGATGATCAGCGAAAAGTTGGGCGAGTAAACATGCATTTGAAAGAAAGTTTTGAGCACAAGGATTATAAACAGAAGAAAAACAATACGTCATGTTATATAATAACTGTAAAAATCGCATATATGTTCACATTTATCCCAATCATCCTTATATATAGCATTGTTTGGAAATTTTTTGTTGTAAAAAATTGTCAACGGATTCTTATACTCAATTGCCTTGGTTAACATGTCATAGGTGGAATTCCACCTAGTTGGGCAATCGGTTTTGATATTTATTGCCCTTATCTTTTGTTGTCTTAGAAAACTCTTCCATTCTTGGTATCTCATGTATGAGCTATTAATAGACATAATAGCATCTCTAATTTTCGTGTAGTATGGACCAATTTCTCTAATTCCATCATGTACACACAAGTTAAGAACATGGCAAACACATCTCGTATGAAGTGCGTCACCATCTAATATTATATCGGTCAAGTTTTGTTTGACATAATTAGCAGTATATGTCATTGTGATTACATTGTCAAATGTCATAGACATGATTTTTTCTCGAAGGTTGTATTCATTTATTGCTTCCATTAAATGGTGAGCAATGTTAATACTGGTGTGGGGGTATTCCGGCATTTTGAAATGGATTATTCGTTTTTGTAACAACCATTGATCATCTAACCAATGACAAGTCACACATAAATAGTGATATTTATAACCACTATCCCAAGAATCAGCAGTCAAAGACACTTTACAATTAAGTTTACTCAATTCGTCTTGTAACCGTGTTAATGTAACTGTTAAATGGGTCACTTTTGGAGAAAAGAAAAGGTTGTTCGGCGTGTACTATCATTTTCCCTAGTTCATCCCTATCCCTCTCATAATTGTAGGTAAAGTCGTGTGGATGGAATTGGGAAATTTTTGGCTGGGTTAGATCACTAGCTGGTTTTGCACAAGTTCTCATGTGTCTACTTAAGTGTCCCTTCCCGGATTTGGATTTTGCCGAGTATGTATGACCACATGTTTTACATTTTGCTCTTGTGTGGTCTTTATTTAGGAGGAAATAACGTCATACATCATTTTTGCGACTTTTGATATGTACCATCTCACTTTCGGTTAACCATTCCTCATGTGTGTTTGGGAATTTGGTGTTTGTACATCGGGGATTTGTTGGTTAGTAGTAGAACCGGAGGCATTTAGGGTATCTTTTTGGCTACCTTGGCTAGAATAAAAATTTTGTGGGTCAAAGAAATTAGGTGGGAATTGACCGAATTGTGGAAATTGGTTTGGTGGTGGAAATGGTGTCCTTCCAACAAGTGTATTCTTCCGATAAAGGGTTCAGAATTATTACAGAGCTAATTCTTCAGTAAGGTCAAGTGATCGGAATGCCTAGGTGGAGGCCGCTTCCGATCAGTAATATCGAGGTACAATTGATATTACAGCTTGATCTTAACTGAACCCTTCGGGTCGAACCCAATCGAATCACTGATCCGAAACGACAAATTAATCCGAAAGGATTTGATGAGTCGACAGAGTTTTACGAATACAGACGTCGGACATTGAGCCTAGGGCGTCGAGGTCGAGCGTCGCAAAATCACAATCGACAAGTATGAGCGTAGCCATAGCTAGGCTAGGCTACCTAATCATAGGCACTAGGCGCGCCATAGCATCCCTAGCATCATGCCTAGGCGCTGTCGCAGCCCTAGCGTGATGGCTAGGCACCATGGCTGGCTATCGCTAGCACCAGGCGCGCCAACACAGCCCTGACATCATGCCTAGGCGCTATCGCAGCCCTAGCATGATGCTAGGCGCCATCGCAAGCCAGCAGCATCACTAGGCGCACCTTGCGTGGCCTAGGATGGCTGGGCGCCATAGCAGCCCATCGCAGGCCTATGCGCATCACTAGGCGCACCATGCGTGGCCTAGGATGGCTGGGCACCATCGCAGCCCAGGCAGCATCATTAGGCGCACCATGCGTGCCCTAGGATGGCCTGATGCCATAGCAGCCCTAGCATGATGCTGGGCGCATGGCAGGACCACACGCACCAAGCACAGCTAGTGTAAGGCACTGGCGCATGCGTGGTGCGTGGTGCCTAGGCGAGGCATGTGCGTGCATGGTGCACATTGCCGGGGCTGATGCGTCTGGCTGTGCGAGAGTGTGTGCGAGGGGCTGGCAAGATAGCAAGCAACGCACCACATGCGAGGGCCTGGGCGCCAGCATGGTGCTAGGCCTCGCACAGCAGCAAAGCATCACCACGCATCAAGACTGTCGCATGATGCGTGGGTAGTGCGAAGGAGGCTGCGAGGCGTGTGTGCGCATGGTGCGAGGGACAATGCGGCCAGTATGTGTGGCTCGCTAGCAGCACGCATGCTGGTTGTGCTAGCAATGAGGCGCGAAGAGTGTGCGTGTGTGCATGGGGCTGCTGGGGGCCAGTGCCAGCACTAGGTGCTAGCAGCGCCCAGCGCCAGCACATAGCACCACCACAGCCCAGCAGAAGCATGCACTGGCTGGCTGGCCGGGTGCTGGGCAGCAAGGCCACGCTAGCTGGCAGCCCCAGCTGGCACACTAGCTGGCAGCCAGCTAGCACACCTTGACCCGGTTTTGGGCATGGTGTGTGGGGACCAATACATGGCCTTGGGGATCAAGGCAATGGTCCCCCCAAGCCTTGGTCCTCACTTGGCTTTCTCTATAATTATGCCAAGTGTCGATTTGTGATTGAGTTGATTAATTATTTAATTTTGGAATTAAATAATTGTCATTTTACCAACTCTCCCACATTGATGGGAGATTGGAAATCAAGGGATCATTTCCCTATAAATACCAAGCTTGGTATGTGGATTTGATACAACATTGAGTGGAATTAAAAAGGCAACTCTAAGAAAAGAGTAAACCTTTGATTCGTAAAACTCATAGTTATTTTGTCCGGGTCTTGACTAACCTTCAAGACTTAGGACGCTCAGGTCGGGTCGAGGGTACGATCCGTCGGAGATCTCGGCTTTTCAAGATTTTGAAGTAAGAGCTCTTTGGGAGCGAAGCACGCGTCAAAGGTATAATTCTTGTTCTTAATCTTGTTTGATTAAGTTTATTATGCTTGTTTAATTGCTTTAATTAAGGGGCGGGTCTTGGTGGGTTTCCTTCCACGTAGTGACGGGTCATCACGAAACCTACAGCGGTATCGGAGCCACGCTCCTTTTAATTTTTGCAATTATTGTTTAATTAAGGTGTTTTAAAGAATTTAATTTTCTGGTTCATGTTCATCTAATTAGATTAGATGCTCGTTTTAATTATTTTTTAAAACTCGATTTTATTTTCGATTTGGCTGTCGAACTCAGATTTTGGCTCAAAAATAGTGAATTTTGGGTGAAATCGACATTCTGGAACTGTTTCAATCCTTCTAGGGTTGTCCAGAAGCCAAATTCGAACCAGAAACCCAATTTTTCTGGGGTTTTTCGTTTTTCAACGAAAATTTTAATTCTTTTTAAGCCTTGATTAATCTAAGCATTACAAGGTTAGATTAAATGCACTTTTGCATCACTAATCTGCTGGTTTTAAAATATCCTTGAGCATAATAATGGAGTGTTTATTAGTGCTTAATTTGATATACCAAGTTATCACATAAACTTGTTTTTCACAATTTTGCAAATAAATTGCAATAAGGTGTGAAAACTTGTTGTGATTTTGTATTTTAAGTACCCAAATAATGTTAAAGTTCTAATCTTTAAAGGTTTAAATGATTGGAACCCTAACCCTAAATTCCATGTTGAACAAAGTTTGGATTTTTTCATGTTTTGGTTGATTAAAATCCATCAAGTTCAAATTACTTGTGAGTAAAATTTGATTAATCTTCATATTGGAAGATGTAATCTTGGTATTTTACACAAGTATGCAAGTTGGAAAATTTTTATCATTGGATGGTTAATTTGTTTTTCCAACTCCCTTTTGTCAAATCCATGATTAATTTGCATATTGGCAAGATTAATTTTGGACATAGCTCATTTTATTTTAAGCATAAAGTTTGACCTAATTTTTGTTCAAAATTGAAATTTTGGATAAATTTAGGCTTGTGCACCAATTAAAATAAATTTATTTAAGTTAGACTTAATTTTTAATTTTATTTTCCCTAAAATTAATTCTGAAATATAATTTGGAATTAATTCATGTCACACGTAAATTGGGATTAAAATCCCGAGTCATAGCACGCAAATCAAGGCAAAACACCCAAGTGCCACCAAGGCTAGCCGGGCTGCCTAGCAGCCCACATGTGGCTGCCTGTGGTGCGCACAATGGTGAGCCATGATGCTGCTGCTATGCGCTATTGTGTGGCGGGGAGGCATGGCTGATGTGCGTGGGGTGGCTGGGGCTGGCTTGCGAAGGATGTTGCTGGGCAGCAGGGCAGCAAGCATCAGCCCAGCGCACCACGAGCATCAAGAGGTGCCTGCCCAGCAGGCCAAATGCTCGCAGGCACCACCGTGCTAGCAAGCATGCGCAGCATGCTAGCAGGCAGCTGGGCTTGCGGCACTGCTTGCTAGGCACAGCAGGCCTCACCCACGCACCATGGCGCCATGCCATGGGCTGCCTAGCAGCCATGGTGCACACCCACCAAGGGATTTGTTGGATGATTTTGCTTAAGGTTGAGCTATGATTTTGCGTTTTTTTCGTGTTAATAATTTTAATTAATTATTTTAACGAGGCTAAAAACCTCGATTTTTGATTTTGCAAAATTTTGACAAATTACGGGTTATGCCGACTTAATTAATCAGATTAATTAAGTACGGATGCGGAATTTAGTGGGAGCTTAATTAAATGCGTTAGCATTTTGCGTTTAGAAATAATGGATTAAACCACTTTGACTAGTTTTAATTAGGCGCGTTAATTGGATTAACGACCTAAGTTAGTTACTAGTTTTGCGTGTTTAATTATGTATTTGGTAAAATTGCATGGGCCGTTCACAAATAGTGAACGGGTGAATGAAAGATTGCTTTCAAAACAGGTTCTTTGAAAATGGCAACTAGTGGGGCCCGACTAGGATAGAAAATACGGACTGCGTTCCGTTATGTATTTTTGTAAATCTAAATACGGTCTGCAAACTGTTAAGTATTTTTGTACTATTAGATTAATCTTAGTCGTTCTAGCTAGCTTCTTTTATTTCATTTTGGCCAAGATATCTCAAGACGGCGTTTTCGACGAAGACGAGCCAAGATGAAGACCCGTGGAAATTGAAGATTTCAAGGGGTCATGCTAGTTGCCAAATGCATCTAATTTTATGCCTTATATATTGTTACTATATATGATTGCTAGATGCATGTCTAGGTTTTCTATTATGTTGCGACGATTAGTTAAGTTCACTTAAATCAACCAACATAGAAACCCTAGGTCCCTTAATAATATTGAGCTAAAATTTGCCGTTCCAAGAACAACACTTACCGAACTAATGCGCGTATGTGATGGATTACGCCAAAGCGAGGCATCACTACTTCCCTAAGAACGTAAGGTATACTAGGTATACAAGTTGTCTTGGTTAAGCTCAACGATATCAGTAAGGAGTCCTTAGATGTCGTGTAAAAAGAGATAAAATGTCAAGTATGCATTAGATGCGACATTTTATCAAACCGAGAGTAGCTTGGAGCTATTAGCAATTGGATTGCTTACCTTAAGATATTTAATGGTTAAGACAAGCCAAAGCATGCTTAACCATTACTTGATCTTTGGGATCTCGGAATCATTTTATTCTCGCCCATAAGGGACAATTTTAAAATGCGTGGATAAAATGTTCAATAAGTTTGAATATGTGCATAAACGCTTTAAATTTCAACTTATTGATGTATGAATGGTTTTTCACTTCAAATTCTTTCAATTGTAGAATCATGTCTGCAAGTAACTCAAACAACAACCAATTCTCTTTGCGCTCAATTCTCGACAAGGAGAAGTTGAGCGGGCCAAACTTTCTTGATTGGCAAAGAAATCTCCGCATTGTACTAATGTAGGAGCAAAAGGAATACGTCCTTGATGAGGAAATGCCCGACGCTCCCAATGAGGAGGTCACTCAGGCTGCCCTTAACCGATGGCAAAGTGCCAATCGGGATGTCAAATGCATCATGTTGGCCACAATGTCTCCGGATCTTCAAAAGACTTTCTTTGAAAAGGAGACAGCTTTTGAGATCATTTTTGAGCTTCAGAATATGTTCCAAGAGAAGGCCCGAACTGAAAGGTTCGAAACCCACAGGCAGATCCTTGAGAGCAAGCTCAAGAAAGGAGAGCCAGTCAGCCCGCATGTTCTCAAAATGATTGGATTATTTGAAAACATGGAAAGGCTTGATGCTTGGTATTCAACCGAAATGGCAATTGACATCATTCTCCACTCCCTTCACAAAGGCTATGATCAGTTCAAGATGAACTATAACATGCATAGTATGGAGAAAACCCTCACCGAGCTTCATGGTATGTTGAAGCAAGCCGAGCAAACCCTCAAGGATGAGGGCAAGCATGACATGCTCATGGTGAGGAAGGGCAAGCCGTTCAAACGTGCGGGCAAAAAGAAGAGCTTTAAAGGGAAAAAGAAGAAATTCCCGCCTAAGTCAAAGTTTGCCAAGGGCAACAAGGAAGAGAAGGCAGCTTCTTCTAAATCTGATTCCGAATGTTTCTACTGCAAGAAGAAGGGACATTGGAAACGGGACTGCCTCAACTTTAAGGAAGATAAGAAGAACGACAACGTTGCTTCTTCATCAGGTATTTTCGTTATAGACTTAAACTTCGCTAGCAAAACATCATGGGTATTAGATACCGGATGTGGCTCACACCTTTGTTCCAATGCTCAGGGACTAAGGATAAATATGAGGCTAGAGAAGGGAGAGGTCGAGCTTCGGGTCGGCAATGAAGCAAAGATGTCTGCCGTCTCCGTTGGAACTCTCAGTTTGTCTTTGCCCTCAGGGCTTATTCTAGAACTTGAAAACTGCTATCATGTTCCTAGAGTGACCAAAAACATTATTTCAATATCGGCGTTGGACGCCAAAGGATTCGAATTTCGAATAAAAACAATAGTTGTTTTATTTATTTTGATAATGTTTTATATAGTAAGGCACATTCATAAAATGGTCTTTATGTGCTTTCACTAGACAAACAGGCTTATAACATCGAGAATACTGCCAAAAGGGCTAAGACCATCGAGTCGAATCAAACCTACTTGTGGCATTGTCGTCTTGGCCACATTAACATCAAACGCATCAAGAAACTTCTTCAAGAAGGTGTTCTTGACTCATTCGACTTAGAGTCGTTTGAAAATTGCGAAGGATGCTTATTAGGCAAGATGATAAAACAACCATTCTCCAAGTTGGGAGAAAGGGCAAGTGACTTATTAGGTCTAATACACACGGATGTATGTGGACCTATGAGCACACCCGCAAGGCAAGGTTACCGATATTTCATCACTTTCACCGACGATAATAGTAGATATGGCTATATCTACTTAATGTCGAATAAATCTGAATCCTTTGAGAAATTCAAAGAATTTCAGAAAGAAGTTGAAAATCAACTTGGCAAGAAAATTAAATCACTCCGATCGGATCGAGGTGGCGAATATTTGAGCTATGAATTCGACGATCACTTGAAAGAAAATGTCATTCTTTCAGAGTTGACACCTCCCGGAACTCCTCAATGGAACGGAGTGTCCGAACGGAGGAATCGGACCTTGTTAGACATGGTTCGGTCAATGATGGGTCTTAGTGAACTCCCTATCTCGTTCTGGGGACATGCGCTACAAATAGCAGCACTAACACTGAATAGAGCTCCGTCAAAAGCTGTTGAAAAGACTCCATATGAATTATGGACTAAGAAACCTCCTAGGTTGTCTTTTCTCAAGATTTGGGGATGCGAAGCATATGTCAAGCGATTAATTTCAGACAAACTTCACCCCAAATCGGATAAGTGTTTCTTTGTGGGATATCCAAAAGAAACCAAATGGTATTACTTCTAAAATAAATCCGAGAACAAAGTGTTTGTTGCTCGTGATGGTGTCTTTTTGGAGAAGGATCACCTTTCCAAAATGACAAGTGGGAGGAAAATCGAACTCGACGAAGTTCGAGAGGACGAGCAACAATGTCAACCTGAAAAAACTGACAATCTAGATACTTTGGAAGCATCTAAGAAGATTGGTCAGAGTCAAACAGACAATGTAAATGCTCAACCGATTACCCTACTTAGGTCGCAACGACAAAGATCTCAACCAGACAGATACCTCGGTATCGTCTTAACCGATGATCAGGACATCCTAGTCATGGATGGTGATGAGCCGGCGACATACAAGCAAGCTATGACGAGCCCCGACTCTCCAAAATGGCAAGAGGCCATGAAATCCGAGATGGACTACATGTCTGAAAATCAAGTCTGGGACTTGGTGAATTTGCCCGAGGGTTATACACCCATTGGTTGCAAATGGATCTTCAAAGTGAAGACAAACAAGGATGGAAATGTATCGATATACAAAGCTAGAATAGTGGCAAAAGGTTATAGACAAGTCCACGGGATTGACTATGACGAAACTTTTTCACCAGTTGCAATGCTAAAATCCGTCCGGATCATCCTAGCGATTGCTGCATATTACGATTACGAAATATGGAAAATGGATGTCAAAACCGCCTTCCTTAATGGGATTTTGGAAGAAACTGTGTATATGACACAGCCAGAGGGTTTTGTCGATCCAAGCAACGCTGGAAAGGTTTGCAAGCTGAAGAAGTCCATTTATGGACTAAAGCAAGCCAACAGAAGTTGGAATCTGCGATTTGATGAAGCCATCAGCAAGTTTGGTTTTATCAAGAATCCAGATGAGTCTTGTGTATACAAGAAGGTTAGTGGGAGTGATATTGCATTCCTAGTCCTATATGTCGATGACATACAACTCATTGGAAACAACACAAAATTATTGGAGTCCGTAAAGGGCTGGTTGGGAAAGTGCTTTTCAATGAAGGACTTAAGAGAGGCACAGTACATATTGGGCATCAAGATCTATAGGGATAGATCTAAGAGGATGATTGGATTAAGCCAGAGTACTTACATTGATAAGGTACTGGCTCGATTCAACATGGAAAAGGCCAAAAGAGGGCATTTACCCATGTCCCATGGCATAACTCTCAGCAAGAAACAGTGTCCACAGATCCCGTATGCTTCGCTAATCAGATCGATCATGTATGCCATGATATGTACAAGGCCAGATGTATCATATGCCCTGAGTGCAACGAGTCGATACCAATCGAACCCAGGAGAGGCGCATTGGACTGCGGCCAAGAACATCCTTAAGTACCTGAAAAGGAAAAAGGATAAATTCCTGGTGTACGGAGGCCACAAAGAACTAGTTGTTGAAGGTTACACCGACGCTAGCTTTCATACTGATAGAGACGACTTCAAGTCACAGTCAGGGTATATATTATGTCTGAATGGAGGAGCGTTTAGCTGGAAGAGTGCCAAGCAGAGCACCACTGCAGACTCTACAACTGAAGCCGAGTACTTGGCCGCTTCGGAAGCTGCCAAGGAAGCTGTTTGGATTCGCAAGTTCATTAGCGAACTTGGTATTGTACCCTCAATTAAGGGGCCGATAGACCTCTATTGTGACATTAATGGAGCTATCGCTCAGGCCAGAGAGCCGAGAGAACACCAGAAGGTCAAACACGTGCAAAGGCGATTTCACATGATAAGGGAATGGAAATCCGAAGGTGAAATCAGAATTTGTAAGATCGGCACAGATGATAATGTAGCCGATCCTTTGACTAAACCTTTGCCTCAAGTGAAACACAACAAGCACATTGAGGCAATGGGAATCAAGCATGTTGGATACTAGCTTTGAAATTCCATGTACATGTGTTTTAATTAAATAGGATATTTAATGTAAGACACTGTATCAAAACCATTCATTAATGGAGTAATTAATTTTTGTGCAAAATTATCATTCACTCCATTACTATTTAATTGTGGTTTAGAATTAAATAATGAGTCCATTCGATTTACGGAAATATTCAAAACAGGGTATCAAGACCATGTCTTGGATAAAGAAACACCTGTTAAGTGAACATTGAATATTAAATCGAAAAGTATCCCTAATAGAGGTCATCTAACAGATGGACGATTGATGACCGCCATAGATTAGTGTGTAGTATGATTTACAGCACCGTTTCTTGTGCTGCGAGGACGTGACGGTCATAAATCATTTGCACAGGTACAGTTTTGAACTGTACTGGATAAGACCTATGAGAGTACTTTAAGAAAATTTAAATTTTGTCATAAGTACATTTCTCATTATGACTATCGGAACTTATTTCCTCCGACCATGAGTACTGTGAAGTTTTCTTGTTTGAGTACTAGGCTCTTTGATGTTTCCAAATGTCTGTCGTAACTAGGGATCATAACGGGAACACTCGTGAGTCTATGTCCTCTTAGTAAGAAGAACTTACAATACAAGACTGGGATTGTCCCCCTACTAACAATAGGGAAAATGTTTTGTTGTTTATAAGGCCGCTCGAAGAGTGAGATTGTGAAAATGCATGGTCGTGCTCAGATGGATTTTAGAAATCATCTGCTTATTGACAGTCGAACTCGGAGATCGAGAAACACTTCTGAACGTAATAAGGATGACAAAGAATCTTACCTTATAGTTCACGAAGAAACATTAAGTGACATAGGAAATGAGCTATACACAATATGCACACTTGTCCGAAAGGACAATTGGGAGATTGAAAGGAATGGTGCCCTTCCAACAAGTGTATTCTTCCGATAAAAGGTTCAGAATTATTACAAAGCTAATTCTTCAGTAAGGTCAAGTGATCGGAATGCCTAGGTGGAGGCCGCTTCCGATCAGTAATATCGAGGTACAATTGATATGACAGCTTGATCTTAACTGAACCCTTCGGGTCGAACCCAATCGAATCACCGATCCGAGACGACGAATTAATCCGAAAGGATTTAATGAGTCGACAGAGTTTTACGAATACAGATGTCGGACATCGAGCCTAGGGCGTCGAGATCGAGCGTCGCAAAATCACAATCGACAAGTATGAGCGTAGCCATAGCTAGGCTAGGCTAGCTCATCATAGGCACTAGGCGCGCCATAGCAGCCCTAGCATCATGCCTAGGCGCTGTCGCAGCCCTAGCGTGATGGCTAGGCACCATGGCTGGCTATCGCTAGCACCAGGCGCGCCAACACAGCCCTGGCATCATGCCTAGGCGCTATCGCAGCCCTAGCATGATGTTGGGCGCCATCGCAAGCCAGCAACATCACTAGGCCCACCATGCGTGGCCTAGGATGGATGGGTGCCATAGCAGCCCATCGCAGGCCTATGCGCATCACTAGGCGCACCATGCGTGGCCTAGGATGGCTGGGCACCATCGCAGCCCAGGCAGCATCACTAGGCGCACCATGCGTGCCCTAGGATGGCCTGATGCCATAGCAGCCCCAGCATGATGCTGGGTGCATGGTAGGACCACACGCACCAAGCACAGCTAGTGCTAGGCACTGGCGCATGCGTGGTGCGTGGTGCCTAGGCGAGGCATGTGCGTGCATGGTGCACAGTGTCGGGGCTGATGCGTGTGGCTGTGCGAGAGTGTGTGTGAGGGGATGGCAAGCTAGCAAGCAACGCACCACATGCGAGGGCCTGGGCGCCAGCATGGTTCTAGGCCTCGCACAGCAGCTAATCATCACCACGCATCAAGACTGCCGCATGATGCGTGGGTAGTGCGAAGGAGGCTGCGAGGCGTGTGTGCGCATGGTGTGAGGGACAATGCGGCCAGCATGCGTGGCTCGCTAGCATCACGCATGTTGGCTGTGCTAGCAATGAGGCGCGAAGAGTGTGCGTGTGTGCGTGGGGCTGCTGGGGGCCAGTGCCAGCACTAGGTGCTAGCAGCGCCCAGCGCCAGCACGTAGCACCAGCACAGCCCAGCAACAGCATGCACTAGCTGGCTGGCTGGGTGTTGGGCAGCAAGGCCACGCTAGCTGGCAGCCAGCTAGCACACCTTGACCCGGTTTTGGGCATGGTGTGTGGGGACCAATACATGGCCTTGGAGATCAAGGCAATGGTCCCCCCAAGCCTTGGTCCTCACTTGGCTTTCTCTATAATTATGCCAAGTGTCGATTTGTGATTGAGTTGATTAATTATTTAATTTTGGAATTAAATAATTGTCATTTTACCAACTCTCCCACATTGATGGGAGATTGGAAATCAAGGGATCATTTCCCTATAAATACCAAGCTTGGTATTGGGATTTGATACAACATTGAGTGGAATTAAAAAGGCAACTCTAAGAAAAGAGTAAACCTTTGATTCGTAAAACTCATAGTTATTTTGTCCGGGTCTTGACTAACCTTCAAGACTTAGGACGCTCGGGTCGGGTCGAGGGTACGATCCGTCGAAGATCTCGTCTTTTCGGGATTTTGAAGTAAGAGCTCTTTGGGAGCGAAGCACACGTCAAAGGTATAATTCTTGTTCTTAATCTTGTTTGATTAAGTTTATTATGCTTGTTTAATTGCTTTAATTAAGGGGCGGGTCTTGGTGGGTTTCCTTCCGCGTAGTGTCGGGTCACTACGAAACCCTACATATTATTCATGTTATAGGGTTGAAAACCGGAAGTACCATCGTGCCTAAATTGGTCAAAGCCTAGGGGGACGTTACCGGGGTTATTGGTTAGAATGGACGGACTCGGAATTTGGGGGCTCGGTTGATTAGGTGATTCCCTAGAACTACTACCACGGACAAGTCGGGCTTCCCCCCTAGATGATGGGTTGTTCGATGCCATAATTAACAATAATAATTTTAAAAATAACTAATTATAACAATAATAATAACAATAATAATAATTAATAACAACAATTATAACAATAACAATAACAACAATAATAATTAATAACAATAACAACAATAATAAATTAAAGATTAGTTAGATCTTACAACCGTGCTTCAACGCTTTCCACTAATTACGATTACAAACTTTTAATTTTTTTTCGATATTAAGAAATAATATATAGAGAATTTAAGAGAATTATTAGAGAATATAAGATATTAAGGATTATTAGAGAATATATGAGATTAAGAGAAGAGATTGTGAATTTGTGATTTGGGAAGTGAATGAAATTTGGTATTTATAGGGAATTTGGGAAAGAATGGTGGAAAATATGGTCGTTTTATGGCCGTTGGCACGCAGGCCGTGCCTGCGGGCCAGCATGGCGGGCCCAGAGGCGGGCTCGTGTCGGGCCGTGCAGGAAAAACCAACTCCCTGTCCGTGGCACGGCCCACGGCACGCCCGGCGACCAACGTGCCAGGCCGGGCCAGCTGGCGGGCCGTGTCATGCCGCGTCGGAGATTGTGTCATGTTAGGCCGCCCGCGGGCCACTCGACCCGTGCCCAACTTTACTTTATACTTATTGATAATTATAATATATTATTGGTCAAATTTCTACATCAACATAGATGAAGATTGACCCAACCCGAATTTGACCCGACAATTGAACCCGAAGACTAACCCGACCTGAATTGACCCGACCCAAAATGACCCAACCAGAACTCGACCCGACCTGAATTACCATTGACCCGAAACTGACCTGAAACCCGAATATACCCAACCCGACCCAAACCTGACCTGAATATTGATTGACCCGACCCAAACTGACCCGATCCGTACCGACCCAAACGATCCGTTTGCCAGGTCTAGTTATACCTAGGTGTAACTTAAAAAGTTCACTTATTTATTAAATTATGTTTATTTTATATATAAAAGAAACTGGGTCTTGGTAATCCGAGAAAGAGGGTGTATACCACCTAGGTGTAACTAAAAAAGTTCACTTATTTACGTTATGTATAAACTCTTAATTAAACTTGGTTTACATTAATTTATTATGGACCAGTAATATTAAAGACACTATGCTCGTTTTATTAATGAAAAAAAAGGTCAACATGTTAAAATAAAGATTATTATGTTAAGATAAAATCATTGTGTTATCATAAAGGTCATACGAGGGTTTTTTTAATGAAACTTTTAGTATACTGGTCAATATGAATAATAAAGGTCCCTATATTAAAATTAGAGTCACTATGTTCAACATAACATCATACTTTAGATTCACAATAATATAAAATGTCACACGAGTTTTAATAAAGGTTACCATGTTAGAATTAAAATTACTATATATGTTAAAATTAGGGTTACTATATTTGAAATACAGTCAGTTACGTCCTTATAAATCTTAGGTGCATAATAATATTATTGTAAACCAGGTCTACGCAAGTTTTTTCTTACATTAGGTTTATTTAAAAAAAAAAAAAGGGTGTTGGTGATCCTAGAAAGAGAGTTTAGACCACCTATAAGCCTAAAAAAGATTTCATTTCAAAATCAATTTACAATGAATAAAGTAGCTCATGAAGATTGCAAATTTGTTAACAATCTTAATGTTGCTGATTTTCTCCCATGTAGAACAACTCATATGTGGACAACATCGGATTTCAGTATATTACTTGATGAAACTGATATGATATCATTCAATAGTTGTTTTTTTTTTAAGAAAAGAAAAACAAATAAACAACCTTGTAAGAAAAATTATTGTCGAAAATACAATCAATAACAATAAGTAATGATAATTTATGAAGTCAACGGTACAAATCTCACTCATAAATTTGTTGTTGGTACGTAATAGAGAAATCAATTTGGGCATAACACATTGAACAATGATTGGTAATTCACCTACCTGTACAACATGCCATGCTTCAACTTTGTCTCCTAATAAAGATTCAATGTTTTAGAAAATTTGTTATGCAATCACTTGAGAATAATTCCATGCTATGAATTTGAGGAACCTAATTAACTGCCAAATCAAATCAACAAAAACAACTTTTTATTTATTAAATTATTTTACTTTTAATTTGTAAGTTGTAATTCATAAGATAGTATGCACATGAAAATATTCTAAATTTGCATTTAATTATATTGTATGCATTGCATGATGGCTATGCTATGATGTCAATTTGGGATTTATTATTTTATTTTTTCATTAATAATTTATTTATATATTTGTGTATATTATATAATTTATTTATTTTTTCGGGTTGAGAAGTTGGTCCATTAATATTATATAAGAAAACTTGATCAATATAACATAAGCTTCAAGCACAAAGTGAAAAAATATAGCTGCTAATTTAGCCAAAAAAAAAAAATGGCAAATTTGAGTAAATGTTCAGAGAAAATGAAGTTGTTAATGGGATTACTTGCACTTCAATTATGTTTTGCAGGGTATCACATAGTCTCTAGAGTTGCTTTGAACATTGGTGTTAGTAAAGTTGTATATCCAGTTTATAGGAACATCATTGCTTTGCTCTTATTAGGTCCTATTGCCTATTTTCTCGAGAGGTAAATGTTCGTGTTGCTTCTTGTTGTCCCTTACTTGCATTATGTGTGTCTCGTACGTATAATAGACACTTATGTTTAATCACATATATTACACTTATGTGTTCGATATTGGTTATGAATCGTGTACTTCCATCATATGTATTGCAGGAAAGAAAGACCGCCTTTAACTTTCTCCTTGCTGGTGCAATTTTTCTTTCTAGCACTTCTGGGGTACGTCGTAAAAACTGGTACCACTTAAATTACTAGCCCTGTTTTTTTTTTCCAAGATGTTTAAAGAAAGTCTTACATTATTACTTGTTTGTGCAATAGAGTCACTGCAAATCAAGGATTCTATATTTTGGGTTTGTATTATGCATCTCCTACTTTCGCATCAGCAATGCAAAATTCAGTTCCTGCAATTACGTTTGTTTTGGCCACTTTTTTAAGGTAATTAACTGGTTCCTTAACTAAAGAGTAGTTCTTCTTGACTTCAATTATCTCCCCCTCAATAAATAAATAAAAAATAAATAAATAAATTATTAAAAAAAAAAAAGGCTAAAAAGGAATGCTTTACGTAATTTGTAAACGTTTAAGGAGACTGTTTATAGAATTTTATGGAATTACTTAACAACACCCGTTATTGACCTCTTTGTCTTATGAGTTGCAATAAGACAGGCTTACTCAAAACCTGTCAAAATTTGAGTCATTATTCACTTTGACAATACTATGTTTTATTTGGTCTCTCGGTATCGTGAGTCTACTTCAAAAATTGATTGTATTTCTTATAATGTGTAAAATTTTGTAGACTAGAAGAAGTGAACATATTCAGGAGACATGGGCTAGCAAAAGTTGTGGGAACGATTGCAAGTGTTGGTGGAGCAACCATCATAACTTTGTACAAAGGCTTTCCTCTGCTGCACCTTACAGAGCAGCCTCATGCGAATAATTTTGTGGCAGAAAATGGAGATATGGCAGTAGTATCTCCTATTACAACGCAGAACTTTACTTGGGGCTGCATTTTCCTTCTTGGACATTGCTTCTCCTGGGCTGGTTGGATGGTTTATCAGGTTATCCTCTAAAACTATAACACTCGGTTAGTTGGTAAAGTATTGGCGGTGAAATTAAAACAACTGAATTCGTAAACAGGAAATCTCCCTCATTTTTCTGCGCATCAATTAACAGTTGCATATGTTTATATTATGAATTTTAATCTGTTCGAACGCCAATATACAAAAATTAGTAGGTCTCATATACAACCAGAGATTGGTTACAGAATTCATTAAGATAGTTTCAACCAAGTTAAAAATGATTAGTATATAACAGATCAAAATGAATTCATTTTTGTCAGGCATCAGTGCTGAAGAAGTACCCTGCAAAACTATCCCTTACATCATACACATGCTTCTTCGGATTAGTACAATTCCTGGCTATTGCAGCCTTCGCAGAGACAGATATCGAGCACTGGAAAATTGCATCAGGAGAGGAGGTTTTAACCATTCTGTACGCGGTAAGTAATTCTTGCCTATTTTTAATAGTATCAACATAAACTTAACTGATTCTTACATGTATTATCAAATAAAAATGTGCAGGGGATCATAGCATCTGGAGTGGTGATTTCCCTACAAACATGGTGCATTCATAAAGGAGGCCCTGTATGTGTAGCTGTATTCCAACCTGTACAAACAATATTAGTTGCTATTATGGCTGCTCTCTTTCTTGGTGATCAACTCTACTCTGGAGGGTAAGTCATTCTTTTAAGATTAATGTGTTATGCATGATTATTTCAATATTATTTTTCACATTTTTCTGACCACTCGTAACAAATATAAACTCAATTTTGCAAAATTTTCTTTTCAATACTTTTTTTTAAAGAGAAAATATAGAGTAGTTTAGTGATTTTGATCAACTCCCCATAAAATTTTCATCTTTTAATTTAAGTAATGTTAGAAATTGCAGTCATAAACCATTACTGTTTTTAATTATATGACACTTTAAAAAATAGGAGTATAAATAAACTTTTCAAAAATATTTTGTATATTATAATAAGTTTATAACTATGGACAAGAGTGCACAGTGCTCATTATGCACTAAAAGATGCAGGTGCATATGTAAAAGAACATTTCACAACGTTAAAAGAACATGAAAAATATTTTTTTATTTATTATAATATCTACAAATGTTAAACATGCTTCACGTTCTGTTACACAATTAATGTTTTCGTGCACAATGAGCATTATGCACTCTGAGCCACCATCTAAATAGCGATATTAACCCATCATATCTGTCTTTGTAACTTGAGTCATACCCCATGCTTGTTTTCCCCTCTTCATATGTTTAACAAATTCATTATTATTTTTATCTAATGCAGGATATTAGGAGCAATAATCATAACAATAGGCCTTTACATGGTATTATGGGGTAAATCAAATGAATACAACATGGTAAACCAAGAAACTGAAGATCAATTGACAAAACATCTTATAGATAACAAAGAAGAAGCACGAGAAAATTCAGTTACATCTGACATCCCTTGAAATCAGCAAGTTGATAATGATTAATGAAATATATAGATACTAAAGAAATGAAGGAGAAATTCAGCATGACAGCAAATACAAATGTAAATCATGTTTTCTTGTCTATATGGTTGTGTGGAGGCCTTTGAGCCTCCAAATTTAAGGTTTTTAATTAGAGAGCTTAACCCCCTCAATTGTATATTCTTGTACTAGTATTAGTTTATTAGAAACTTTGATTGCGTTGATTAATTGAACCAACATTTAATTTGATGCTAATCATTAATATTATTGATTGATGTATTTCCCACCCAAACTATTGATGAATTGTGGAATTTATTATACGAATCAAAAAATGATCATATTTGTGCAAAATGATGTGTTAGAATATTTTGCGTATAATAGAGCAATCTTACTTTTGAAACCCATTGAGTTTTAACTTTATCTAACATGTTCTAATAGCTTTTGCAAAAGAAAAGTGAGAGGGAAGCTAGGAAGGAAAGGTAGTGGGTAGGAGAACAAATGTGTTCATGAAATACTCGTGAACAAGTTAGAGCAAAATCATGAATTTTATTGATAATTTAAGCCAAGATTAAACAAATTAACATTTGACGCGTTTAAGTTTTTAAATAGCTTGTTTATAATTTAAGCCAAGATTAAACGAATTAACGTTTGACGCGTTTAAGTTCTTCAATAGTTTGTTTAAGTTTGTTGGTATGTTTGTTCATGATCGAGTATAACTCACTTAAAGCTCCTTTAAATAAAACAATTGAAACCCTAAATTTTAATTTCTTTAGTATTTTCCAAATCTTTTATAGGAAATTTAAGTTACTTGTGTGATTTTTCTATATTCGATCTAGAAAAAACTTGAATTAAATTGAATAGTTGTATACTTGTATGAGAACTTTTAAATATCTGAAACGCTTTCATAAATAATGCTATATAATACATTAATTCCTTGCATACGTTGATTTTAAAACTACATACAGTATTTCTCACAATACCGTCCACATAAGCTCGAATCCGAGCTTCATTTTTTTCTAGCGTAGAACCGCTAATACCATTAGTGGTTCTATAATGGTATTGGTGGTTCTAAGGTTAATCTACATCTTAATAAACTACTTTACCATTATCCTCATTAAAAGTATATTACTAAAACAAAAATACGTAGTGCAACAAAACAAGCTCACAATATTATTAGCAATATAATCATATGAAATATTAACTATGGAAGAGTAATTTTAAAAGGTTTGTATGTAGCTGTAAATCTTCAGTTTACGCATAAAATACATTTGAAATCATGGCAAAAATATTGGCTTTAATTTCATCAAGGTGCAATTCTTAAAAAAATTCCATATTTCTTATCCTAGTTAAAAGAAAATATTGAATATAGAACCTTCAATGGTATTAGAGGTTTTTCATATAGACATCTAATATATTAGCAGTTCTATATTAAGTAGACCATCATCATTATTAGTGGTAAGTTTACATCCGAGCCTACGTAGATGCTATTGTAAGAAATAGTTTAAAAACCAACATATGCAAGGAATAAATCACTCTTTAAATATGTGCAAAAAGTACATTAATGCACACTCATTATATCAAGCTTGGGCTAAGTTCAATCTCAAACCCAAAATGCAAACAAACACATTCATGAACAAAAGTCAAATAAGCCAACCTTAAATAAGTATTTTAAATTCATTTACTAAAAGAAAACACTAACATTATGTTTGGATGGATAGAAATGGAAGAAAACTAGGAAAGGAAGAGAAGAGAAAAGGAAAAAGAATACATCATCCTTTGTTTGGATTTCTAATACAAGGAAGGAAAGAGAGGGAATTGGAAGTATTTATTTCCCTTCTATAATAAACCAAATTCCTCCATTGTTGGAGAGAAATTAAAAGGAAAATAAAACTATAAAGGTTCACCTTCTCCCTCCCCTCACCTCCCTTTCACTTCCCTCTTTTTCCCCTTCCTCCCTTACCCTTCACTATTGTTATCCAGGCTTAACAAATTTAGATCGAAGATTCATTTGAAGCCCGAGGGTAAAAAGGGGATGAGTCGTACTTTCTATTCCCTCCATATCCAGAAAATGCCCTACATGGCTCATTATGCTTTTCAAGTTTATGAATCAGCTTAACTTCAGATTTTGCTTGAAAATATTTATACGAGCAGATAGATTTTCTAATTTTCTTCTAATTATATAGTTAAGTTCAACGTGCATACATAGATTACATACAGGGGCTAATCACTAAGACGCTAAACTTGGTTAATGTCAAATAATAAATAAAAAAAATATTAAAAAAAAAAACCCTGCCTATAAAGCAGTCAAGACATGAAACTTGGCTCTAATGTCATATCAGGCCTATTAAGATAAGGCCTGCCATTAAGGTAGCACAGTTCAGTTGGTCCTAACCTTAAATGACCCCTAACACAGCCTTAGAGCACTCACAACCATGAGCAAAATATATGCTCATGGGCATTTCTTGTGAGCAAATATTTTGCTCATCACCCACAATGGTGAGCTAAACCAAAAATGCAAGAAAAAGCCCATGGGCAAAAATGAAAATGTCCATAGCATGGGCATTTCTTCTGATGAACAGTGATCTCGGTGGGGCCCACAAGCTGGAGGAAAGCTGGAAAAAAAAAAATACGGGTACTGTTCATGCCAGGCTGCCAGCGAGTAGGAGCGCGACACGTGGCATGTTCAGGGTGTTGGCCAATGACAAAATTAGCCGTTTTACAACGGTTATAATCTTCCCATTGCATTTTCTGAAAAATATTTTCAGTAAAAAAAAAAAAAAAAAATTTACCAACGGTCATAAAATTAAATTCTCTATAAATAGACATGCATTTTGATATATTTTGATATATTTTCGAAATCACTTAAAATCCTCCACTTTTTTATTTTCTTAAGCATTTTAAATTTGTTGAAGAGCATTTTTGTTGCAACACACCCATATTGAGGTAAATTTTTTTTTTTTTATTATTTAAATAAAGTTATGTAATAAAATTAATATATATGTGATTTTTTGAAAAAAAAAATATTATGTAATTGCATTATGTAATTGAAAAAAAAATATATGTTGTTTAATTGCATTATGTAATTGAAGAAAGTTGTTGATATGTTCTCCATACATTACTAAATTTGTAGTAAAAAAAGTGTTGCATTTATTGGTTACTTTTTTTTTTTTTTTGTAATATTAAGTTATGTATTAAAATTAGTATATGTGTGTTTTTTTGAAAAAAAAAATATTATATGCCATGTTTACTTAATTGAAAAACCCAATTGAAGAAATTTGTTGATATTTTCTCCATACATTACTAAATTTGTAGTAAAAAAAGTGTTGCATTTATTTGATATATTTGCTTTTTTTTCTAATATATAAATTTAGTTATGTATTAAAATTATTATATGTGTGTTTTTTTGAAAAAAAAAAATATAAAACCATGTTGTTTAATTGCATTATGTAATTGAAGAAAGTTGTTGATATTTTCTCCATACATTACTAAATTTGTAGTTGCAAAAGTGTTGCATTTATTGGTTACTTTTTTTTTTCTAATATATAAATTTAGTTATGTATTAAAATTAGTATATGTGTGTTTTCTCCATACATTACTAAATTCAAACATTACTAAATTCGTAGTTAATAAAGTCTTCCAATTATTGGTTAATTTTTTTTTTAATATATAAATTTAGTTATGTATTAAAATTAGTATATATGTGATTATGTGAAAAAAAAAATTATCTTTTGTAAAAAATTAGTAAATTTTAGTACAAATATTTATCTTTTGTTTTGTGATGCAGAATCTTTTAATGGATCCAAACAACCCAAATTTCCGCCAACAATTTTCTGGTTTTAGTGATGATTTGCTAACTAATCCCGAGTTTCAATTGTTCTTGCAAAGAATGGGCAATACGTCTTTGCAACCATCTCCACAGTATCAGACACCCACTCAGTTTCCCCTACGAAACCATGTTATTGAAGAATGTACACCTGAAACTGTACATGATAGCAACACACAATTCAATGAGAGCGAAGAGGACAGCGTACCAGAGACGCCGCAATATCCTCCACCAGTTCCCGAACTGAAATCCAACCAGGTTGTTGCACGAGCGACTCGAATTTGGTCAGTTGCGGAAGATGAAACTCTGATTGGGTTGTACTTGGAGATCAGTGAGAATGCTATTAAAGGCACGAGCCAGAAAGCAACTTCCCTTTGGCGCGATGTACACGCAGCATATCAACTTGCTCATGCGGAGAAGCCGCATATACTTCCACCAAGACCTATGAAGAGTCTGACGTCGCACTGGAGAAGGTTGGCAGCAGACACACTACAGTGGATATCTTGCTATGATGAAGCAGGTAGACTTCCGGAGGGAGGGAGTGGTTACAACGAAGCTGACCGTATAAAAAGTGCGTCGAAGCTTTTCCATCTCGCCCAAGGTCGTAATTTCGCTTTTCCTCACGCTGTTGAAATGCTTAATAGAGATCCAAAGTGGAGGCCAAAGCTGAGATGGTCCTTGTCAAAGGAGGAAAGAAAAGTTGTTCGTGATGTTGAGGAGCAAGGTAGTGCTGGAAGTGGGAAGAGGTCCAGAGATGATGGAGGGGATGAAACCCCTACGGATGGTTTTTCATCTGGAGGAATACAACGACCTGAAGGTGTGAAGAAAGCAAAGGCCAAGCGTAAAGGGAAAGAAGTAGCTTCGGACAGTGGTTCGTCTGAGCTTAGCGAACGAATGAAGGAATTGGCAACAATTCGCGAGAGGGGGGCCATTCTGAAGGAAGAGCGGATCAAAATTGAAAGGGAGAAGGAACAGAGGAAAAGGGAGGAACTTGACATTCATAAGATGAAAACCTGGTTTGATATGGTGCAAGCTATGAAGAATTCGCCTACTCCACTCACTCCTGAAGAAGAGTCGTACAAGAATTTCTTACTGGGTAAATTACAGGGCTTATAAGCATGTTTGGTTGTAGTAGGTGTACGCTTGTATTAGTTAAGTTTTTAATTATGCGCAATGTAGTCTTTTATGTTTAACATGTATTAGTGGTGTGTTTAATTTCACTGTCATATGTAAACTTGTATTCTGATTTTCCAATATTGAATGACAAGTTGTTTAACAAGTTGATTTCAGTTGTCATTGTTACCGACATAGTTGCATTCAATTGTTGTCATTGGGTAGTCACTTTTTTCTGATTTCACTTTAACTTTGGGTCATTCATGGCAACAAAATTGCAATAACTCTTTATCATTCAGTAGTCACATTTTTGTCATTGTGTAGTCACATGTTTCTGAATTAACTTTGTCAGTATGCTTTAACTTTAGGTCATTCATACCGACATGGTGTAGTCACTTTTGTTCTGAATACACTTTGTCAAGATTTGTCATTGTCAACTAGCATAGTATACCTATTCCGTGGCTGAAAATTTGAATGCTTTAGTTGGTGTGGTCATTCAGATTTGTAACCACATATTCATTTGATTTATTTGCTATATATAGTAGGCATGGCACATATCCACAACCACACCAATTAAGAAAATTATAATATTAATACATGATGTATTCCAGACCATCATCAAGTTCAAGTTCAAGTTCATCTTCTTCCAATAATGAAGAATATGATCAACTCGTTGATGAACTCTTCACATACCAACCCACATCTTTCCTCATGCCCCAAACACAATCCCAACGTACTTCAAAATCACGTAGAGGGGGTACGAACAGAAGAGATTGGGAAATGGGACATGCCAGGCTGTTCAATGATTATTTTTCCGATAATCCTGTGTACAATACCACCCAATTTAGAAGAAGATTTCGTATGCAACGACCTTTGTTTTTACGTATAATGAACAAGGTCGTTGAAGGTGATGTTTACTTCCAGCAGCGTAGGGATGCAACTGGAAAGTTAGGCATATCACCTCTGCAAAAATGTACAGCCGTGATACGAATGTTAGCCTATGGCATGGCTGCAGACGCTGTTGATGAATACGTTCGAATCAGTCAGTCAACCGCTCGAGTTGCCCTACAACGTTTTTGTGCCGGGGTCATTGACCAGTTCGGAACCGAGTACATGCGAAACCCTACAACTGATGAATTGGCCCGGATACTGCATCAAAATGAACTACGTGGTTTTCCAGGCATGATAGGCAGCATTGATTGCATGCATTGGGAATGGAAGAACTGTCCAACGGCTTGGAAAGCGCAGTACGCCGGTAGGAACAAGAAAGCAACGCTAATACTGGAAGCCGTTGCGGATCAGGATTTATGGATATGGCATTCCTTCTTTGGTATTCCCGGATCTTGTAATGATCTTAATGTGTTGTACCGTTCACCAGTGTTCGATGAGGTTCTGCATGGTCGAGCTCCTCCGGTAAATTTGACGGTTAACGGCCATGAATACAACATGGCTTATTATTTAGCCGACGGCATTTATCCGAAGTGGGCAACTTTTGTTCAGGGTATCACATTCCCTCAACTGGCCAAAGATAAAATGTTCGCTGACCACCAGGCTGCCGCTCGAAAGGACGTTGAAAGAGCTTTCGGTGTGTTGCAAGCTCGATTTGCAATAATACGAAAACCGTCGCTGGCGTACGATGAGGACATACTGCGGGACATAATGAAAACATGTATCATTATGCACAACATGATTGTTGAAGATGAGCGCCACAACTACACTCGAGCCGAAGTTCTAAGAGCCTTCTACGAAGAAGATCAACAAGAATCAACATCTACAACGCCACCGTTTGAATTCAACGTAGGCCGACCTACCAACTTTGATTTCAACGCATTTCTACAGCGAAAAGCTTCCCTCCGTGACAGAGAAATTCATCTATCTCTGAAACGTGATTTAGTCGAACATATTTGGCAACACTACGGGCCACGTAATTAGGGAGAAATTAGCACGACTTAAATAAAGCCAAGTACTATGGCGTAGCTACTTTTACTTGTTGTGTTTATTTTATTTCTAAGTTTAATTACGCATGACGTTGCAAATGTAATTGGTTTCTAGTATTGTACCGCTTTTAAAATAAATAAAAACATTTAAGAAATTTTGAGCTTTTTTAAAAAAAAATTTTATATAACGTACTTAATTTTACGACAAATTTTAACGATAAAAAGGACAAAAATAAAAAAAATAAGTTACACAAATTTTAACTAGTTTTTATTTATTTGGAGTAACATTGTTAAAATATAAATGAAATAAATAAATAAAGAAGTGTTGTGTAGGAGAGAGAAAGTAATGGTGGGGTATTGAAAAAGTAAGAGAGAGAGAGTGGTGGGTGGGCAATTTTTTTGCTCACCATTGGGAGAGAATATGTGAAAAAATTTGCCCATGAGCAAAACTTATTTCTTGAGAGAGAAAGTGGGTAGAGAGAGAGTGGGTGAGCATTTTTTTTGCTCACCATTGAGAGTGGTCTTAGGGCCAAACTCCTTGGGACTGATTGAGACGGAAAAAAAAATTAAAAAAATAAAATAGCCTCTGGTGAATTTGATTCTACATTTCTACTCGTGAACAATTCTTACCATCAAACCAAATACTAGGTTTTTTGGTTTTACCATCCTGTTTGCACATTCCTAAAGAGTAATACCATCGATTGTATACACTAAAGGCAGGGATTAGAAGTCTGCCGTTACAGACAGCATATCAAGGAAATTAATCGAGTATGACAATTTAACAGCTCAAAGGTTAATGTTAATTTCCCAGGTGAGACAAGTTTGAAAGTAATTGAGATGGAAACATAATAATCATAGTATCTCCAATTAAATTCTATCTTAAAACAGTATCTGAGAAAGAAAAGAAAAGAAACAAAAGGCATCCAGTTCAAACAAAAAGAGAATTCCTCTACTCATCCAGCATGTAAGAATCGAGTATATGCAATTGCAGATCTGCAGAAATTCCCTGCAAATTCACTAACAACCTCCCTCCAATTTCACTAATTGACTTACAGGTTTAAATAATACTTCCTTCGTTCTATTAATATTGCAACAAGGATGAAATTACACATCCCAAAGCACATTTTATATGCTAAATATCTATATTTGTGTAAAAGTAAAAATTATAAAAAGCTGATATTGTGAAAGTATTTTATGAGATGAATCCAACAAGATCACACATGACTATATTTTGCTTAACCTATAAATCATATTATACGGTCAAACAAGAGTGATGAATAGTGCAAAAGGTCCATTATTGCAATATTAATAGAACGGAGGAAGTATAAGGGTTGACAATATTAACAGATCTTGCTGAAATTCCTTGAAATTTTAACACTTGCAGAAATTCCCTGCAATATCACTAATAAAGTTGCTATTGTCACTAAAAGAATTACTCCCTCCGTCCCAAAATAGTGCCACAAATCTTTTTACAAGAATATCAAGAACTTCCTTCACAAACTTGCATTGAAATTCCCATCCAACATATAAAAAAAAAAAAAAAAAAAAATTAAAGTCAAATTATATCTCGTTAAGGACTCATATCAATGTATATTTCCTAGAAATCAACTGTTCATAATTTTTCAACAAAAAGTTTGATGAGATTCATGCTCACAGGGTTATCTTAAACGTGGAAAACATTTGTGGCAATTTATTTAGGACAGTTGTACTCATTTGCCCTTCAAACAAATCATAGGTGTTGGTTCAGTGTTTACATTTTACAGACCAGGTTAAGTCAAGGGAGACAGATTTTACTTGCCGCATAACTCATAAGAAAGTTAATCTGTTGTCTAGGAACCCGTATATAGTTGATCTCCCACATTTAGCATCTATGTCATAAGTAAACCAAACAGCTTTTTAAAATGCCCAAACAACACATTATCTCCAGTGAACAAAATCTAACATCTCAATGACACGCCAGCTAAATTGTGTATCATAAACTAATTCAATCATGCAAACAGCTAATAAATCGTTTATTCAAACATTAAAAGCCCTTCTGGCTATTAACTATCAAAAATCTCTCCAGTGGCTTGACTCTCTTTTAACACCTCAGGATACCTTAATCAACAAGTAAATGGAGCCTCAGGTAAACTTTAGATTCAGCTTCATGAAACCAATTCAATTTCCGTGATTGTCATCCAAGTAGGAAGCTATTGCTAGATATTGAAGAGTCACCTCAACATAGTTCATCACATATAAACACTTAACTAAAAAATCTTTCATTCACATAATAAAAAATTCTCTAATTTTATCAAAAGAAAATTATATCAAACTTGTCACAATACCTCAAAACAAAAATCAGAACAAATTCAAACAATAAAAGAAATTAAGGGAAGATTAAGCATAAGGGATTAAAATAATGGCATTCTAGTACCTTCTCTCTTCCAACATATTCGTCATCATCCAAATACAAATTAATAAAGAAACAATAAAAAAAATTTAAAAAAGAATTGAAAGGAGAAATTTAACCGTGTAATAGAAAAAGAGAGATGTTCACGAGGAAAGATTATTGGAAGAAACAGAATAGTTTTGGAGAAGACACGGAGAAAAGTGAAAATTTGATAGTGAAGGGAATATCAGCTACAGGGGAAAAGTAAAACTCAATAAATTATGAGCCCTCCTATTCTTTAAATTATGGAGCAATACTTCCTTCTTGAGAGAAATTAGACTAAAGTATAAACATTTTCATCCTATGAGAACGAACACTTGTAATGCAGTCATGAGCTAAAAAAGAGGGTGCAGTAATTTAAACAGCTCAGTCACAAACACAGTACAGTTACCATAACCAATTGGCGATTCTTTGTCCCTATAAGTATGTTCCATTTTCCAATTTGGATGTCCCTAAAAATTGCTCCATTTCCTTAATAGGAATGTGGTCCCATTACCATACCTTTCATCAACATGTGGCCTTACTATTTTACCTTTTAATCAAATCCACTCAGCAAAATATTAAAACAGAGTAACATGAGTAACAACATTATTTACTGTTATCCCTCATCTTCTCCATATCTGTTCCCATAGAATTCAAGATAGCCCTAGATTTTAACAAAAACTAGAGCTTTGATGCATTTTTCAGTCATCACCCTACTTAAGCAAACAAAAATAAGATCTAAAAATATCACTCATTGTCAACTGCATGGCATAAATTGATCGATAAACAATCACCTCAGATCCTTCTAGAACAACTCAAAGCACAGTGGGGAAATTCATATAACAAATAAAGTAAAGAGGCTATACACAAGACTGTCAGAATCAGCATGATATAAATCCCTATTATCAACGGTAACAAACTGCTAATACATCATTGTGGTTAGAATCACAATGCCCCAGCCAGTTTTTGTTCAAAGATACCAGTCTGTCCACCTTTAACAACTTAATTTACTTAATGTATCAACTTCAGCTTTCCAGTTAATCCATAGACAATTGATTACAGGATTATTCATGGCTCAATAAGCATGATCTAGAATCCTAAATTCCAGATACTGTGGCCAGTTCCATGTGTTTAGACATTATGCATAGCTTGGATAGACAGGTAAATATAGAGAACTGACAACTCTCCAGTCTACTGTGAATGGTATGAACTTAAGATTTGAATATAAGGCAAGCAGGATATGGTCCGTATGAAATGGTTATGTAAGGGAGAAGGGAATCATGTTCTAAAGCGATGATGGATGGGGTAAAACTTTTCAAGTCAAAGGCAGCATGGAACTGCAAGGGAAAGTTAGGGTTAGTGTGTCCTACCTCTATTGCTGATCAACTGGTCTTTTACTTGTAAGCTCTCATTGAATTTCAGATTTATTTGTCACTTGGCTTTTAACTACGTCAAAAATAATTAAGGGGAGAAAAAAAAAATTAAAAAAAAATATATATATATGTTACTCCGACATCTTGCTGTTACTCCGATCTATGTTACTCCGACACCTTGCTGTACTTCAAGTGTCCAGTGCGGATCTTCCGACACTTTGACATGACAACCGAATATATAGTGGCCTTATATGATAAATGTCAAAGGAACCGACATTGTGTCGGACACGTCACCCAAATACGAGTATGTGCAACATAGGATAGAATAAAATTACATAGATAAATATGTGCTTGCCCATTGTAAAAAATAAATTATTTGAAACAAGATGTGTATTACAAGCAAGTAAAATATGGATTCTACTTGCCTGAACTTTATTTATAACTTATACTCCCTCCATTTTCCCAAGTTCTACTCACTTTTCATTTTTATCCATTTTTCTAAGTTATTCTCACTTTATTCCTTTTACGACAACTTTTTATTTATTTTTTATCATCCACAACCCCACTTTCTAGGGCCAAATTTTATTTAATAAATCTCTTACTCTCTATCTCTCTTTTCTTTAATACTAAAGTACCCATATGCAACAACGCATGGTCCTCATGCATCATTACTTTTCCTTTGTTTACGTAGCTACAAGTAACACTTATCAAAACGAAGCAAGTACAACTTTACTTTTTGGGTCTGTAACTAGGTTTTCCTAATACATACATAGCATAAATATATATGCTCCAACCAAGATGAACATATTCCAACTTCTTCCTTACAGCAACAACGCAAAACAACATGCAGGACTTTCAATTTTTTGTCATAATCCAAAGATTTCAATCCAGCCCAAAAGCCAAAGCAGAACCTTTGACTTGACAGGCAACTGAGACGCTTTTCAAACCCCAGCAAAGTCCATGCCCCAGTAAAGAATTCAAAAAATTTTACTCCTTGTGCCTTTTCAGTCCACACAATCCCTTCCCCCCCTCTCTAATTCTAAAAAAAAAATGGAAAAATATGCAAACATTCTCTACAGCATATGCTTCCAACAATTCTCAGTATCACACATCACAGTCCTAGAAAAACAAGTTTACTCTTCTAAGTATTCACATTCTCTAGACTTAAATCCAAAATACATGCTAGACTTCCCTTAATTAAGCATGGAACCTAGATAAAACTGGAGGATACATCAAACAAGATAACATTAACAGCAGAAACTGTGTAAATTAAGCAATTGTCTGGTGAAATAAGCACCATAGTAAACACCATAGTAGATGACTCTCAACTGAAACGACAACTAGAATATTCCAGCCTTGTGTAATAAACACCATCAGAACCACATTCTATACTTAAGTCACAATCATAATAGTAAATCTGTTTAAGGAATATGAAGTACAAACTTTGTAACACACAACATAAAGAGATTTTTTGCATCAGAATCAATACAATCCACATCTGAGGAGAGAAACGAGACTATATCTCTAGTGACCAAGAGAACTAACCTACGAAACTGATTAAACTCAGATGCACATGAAAAGACCTTCACCAAACATTATAAATCAAAAGTAACAGTAAACATCAGCAGAGAACAGCACTCAAAATTTTACAATAAAACCATAGCTTATCATGTGGACAGCACAGTGCCAAATCAAAATCCTAAAACAGCAAAATAAAAGAAACGAATTGGCATTGATCAGCAAAATCATACCACATAAGTCTACCGCACAGTAACTATATCATCAATCTTCAAAATCATCCTAACACACTCTGTTGCCAAGGAGATTGCACTTGTACTGACCAGCAATGGTTGCACCACATTCTCCTCTAAGATATTAGTGATCTGCCCCTTCCTTACATTGATTCCGGCATTGATCTCTCCTTGAGCATGCTTGTTTCTCAATTCGGTAACAATTGAAATTGGGTTCAAACCTGCATTTTCAGCCAAAGTATACGGGATAACCTCAAGAGACTCGGCAAAATGCTTAACACAGTATCCTTCCATTCCTTGAAGAGATTTGGCCCATGCCCCCAGCTGCCTCGCAAGCTCAATCTCTGGAGCCCCACCACCAGCAATCAAAAATCTCTTACTCACCAAACATCTCACAACACACAAAGCATCATGCAAACTCCTCTCAGCCTCATCGAGTACCAACTGATTCGATCCTCGAACAAGAACAGTAGTAGTTCTTCCCATATTCTTAATCCCAGTAATTTTCACAATCTTCGACTCCCCAACAGTCACCTCCTCAACCATATCAGCATGACCCAGCTTCTCAGCTCTAAAATGCTCGACATTCGCAATAGGCAAGCAATTCAATGTCTTGGTAATGAACTCGATATCATCCCTCTCGATATCCTTAATCACCAATATCTTCGCTTTAGCTAAGTAATGAAGCGCCAAATCAGTGACAGCATCCCTCAAAATACTCTTTTGAATCAAAAGCACATTACACCCAGCAGCTTTAATCTTCTTAATCATCCCCAAAAGGTAATTCCTCTCCTCCTTCAAAATCCGATCCATTTGGGTATAATCAGAAACAACAATACTCTGCTCGATATCAGTCTTAGGAGGAGAAATCTGAAACTGAATCACACCAATCTTGGCATTCTCCATCCTAGTAAGCCCACCACTAGAATGGGAAACCTTCTTATCAAAGACCAACCCTTTAACCAACTCAGTATCATCAACAGTTCCACCATGTTTCTTAACAATCTTAATATCTCTCAAATCAACCATATCAGGTTTCTCAGGATCAACAACAGATAAAACAGCATCAACAGCAAGAGGAGCTAATAAAGAAGAATACTGACTTACAACCTTACTATTCAACGAAGTAGAGGCAGACTTCACAAGCGAATCTCGATCCGAAAGCTCCAACGGCACCGCCATCGACGTAAGAACATGAACGGCATGAGTGGAAGTTTTGTGGAGCGCGTCAGATATCACGGTAGGGTGAATCCCATGAGAAAGAAGGAGAGAACACTGCTTAAGAAGCGCACCAGCAAGAACAACAACAGTGGTAGTGCCATCACCAGCAACAGTATCCTGAGATTTGGAGAGTTGCACGAGGAATTTTGCGGCAGGTTGAAGAACATCCATTTTGTTGAGAATGGTAGCGCCATCGTTGGTGATGATTACTTCTCCAGAAGCAGTTTGGATCATCTTGTCCATACCTTTGGGACCCAAGGAAGTGCGAACGGCGTCGGCGACGGCTTGGCCTGCCGCCATGTTTTGCTGGCGAATGTCTTCGGTGCGCTTGTTGTCGACGAAGGTCTCGACCTTTGCGGAGGAGCGTTGGGGTTGTACTGAGGGTGCCGCCATTGTTGCGGAGGAGAGAGAAAAAAGTGAGTTTTGAGCCGCAGGGGAGTGAGAAGAGAAGGTGTGTAAAACCCTAAAAATGAAATGGCGGAGGAAATATGGGAGAGAGAGTTTGTCTTTGGAGAGAGGCTACTACACAATTCTTGGGAGGCGGTGGTAGTTTACTTCTAGAGATTGTGAGAGCATTGCCACTAATGGGCATTTTTTTTGGTTGCCCAATCTCTCTCTAACCACTTTCTCACTCCTCCTTCCTATGGGCATTTTCTTAGTCATTTTTATTCTACACCAATGGTCAAAAATTATAATCCCCACCATTCTCTCTCCTATTTTTAACCCTATACCCCACCAATATTTATCTCTCCTACACATCATTAAATTTGTAATTTAGTATTTCTTAATTTTATTGTTAACAAAATTTTGTATTGATTAAATTATTTATGAGTAGTACAATATTAATTATTTTTAATATTAATTTTTGCAAAATGTATTTTTTAATAAAATAATAATATTTATTCTTAACTAAATTTTTTATTGATTAAATTATTTATGAGTACAATATTAATTATTTGTGTCATTATTTTATGCGAAATTTCATTTTTCATTAGTACAACAATAACGATTACAACATTGGAACATAATGATCGTACGTCAATCATACAAACCAAATAAATTAACGATTACAAAACTATTTACTCAATGGTTGTATAAAACAAAAACTACAATTGGACTTGACTACTTTTTGGGATTTGACCGTTCAATGGTTGATAAAACCAACCACTTGACTCATAATTGTATAAGACAAAAATCTACACAGTAGCTAGTACTGCACTCATAATTGAACAAAATATATGAAACTGTAATATAATTTGATAAATTTTTGGAACATAATTAATAATAAAACTTAATTCATTGCAACATAAAATAAACAAAATACTTGACTGAGGGTATTGAGGTGTCTCAGGCACATTTTCTTCTTGGCTATCATCGTACTGAGAGTTACTTCCTTGGTAGACAGGAGGTGATTGCTCGTAATCAGTGTTTTCAGTTGGAATTTGTGGAGGTATTTCAAGTTGTGGAGGTATTTGTTGTTGTGGAGGATTTTGCAGAGAGGTGTTGCTCAATCTTTGTAGGAAAAGTTGAAATTGAGGTTGATTCATGAAATTCTCATCAAAATCATTACAATTTTGAGAAAGTATTGAGTAAAAGGGGTTATTGGGATCCATATCTATTTTTTTTATTAATTTCAAAAACTAACACAATAATAACAATAATAATAATAATAATATTATTAATAACAAAAATAATAACGAACAACAATAATAATATTAATAAGCTAAAATAATAACAATAATAATTATACTTCCAATAATAATAATAATAATAATATTTATTTTAATAATAATAATAATAATAATAAAAGGATGACTAATTATGAGGGAGAAATTGAGAGAAAATGTAAATACAACAAATTTATGTGAATTTTGAAAATATGAAAATATAGGCAAAATGGGTCTCTATTTGTAGAGAATTTTTTTTTCTAGCCGTTGGTATATTTTTTTTTTTAATTTTATAAGCACAAAATACCCGTTACAAAATTGTTACCGTTGCAATTATCAGGAATTTCCTGATTGGTCCAACTCACCTGACAGGACGCGTGTCAGCGCCTGATTGGGCGTGCTGACGCACCTGTCAGGGCTGCCAAAATCATTTTTTTTTGCTTTTCCTACCGCGTTTTGAGGTGAAGCAAAGCATGCGCTTCCTCAAAACGCTGCGTTTTGAGGTATGCTTAGCAAAAAAAAATTTAAATGCAGCTTGCACGTGGGGCCCACTTCTTCTTGGTCAGTTTTTTAATTTTGCCCAAACTTTGATCAAAAATTGATTTGCCCATGGGCATTTTTAATTTAGACCATTGATGGGGAGTTATTTTTTTTTGTTAAACCCCAAAAATTACCCATCGGCATTTTTCTCCCCATTGGTGAGAGTGCTCTGAGTTTCAATTTCAAAAACCAAATAAATACGAATTTCAATTAAAGTTAATTTCAGTAAATTTTCACCTTTGCTATCACTTAAACACTCCTATTTCACTTTTGCTACCCATCTAAAATTTTATTTTGTTTTGCTACCACCAAAAAGCAAAAAAAATATGTTTTGCTACCACTTAACATAATTGGCTACTATTTTTGTTAGTGGGGCCCAACCATCGTCTAGCCACCTTCTATGCACCCTTCCCTCCTTCCAGCCACCCCAGCTCCCTGCTCACACCAACAATCAACCACCAACAACCACCCAATCACACGCACAACCACCAACAACCTCCCTCCACCGTCACTTCCATCATTACCAACAATCAACTCCAATTTCCGCCAACAACAACACCCAGGCATTAGCAGCCCACAATCGACCACCATCCCTGCTGATAACACCGCTGCACAACCACCCGGTGACAAGGTAAAGTCGTATCACCTAATCAAAAGTAATTCATAAAACCACTAACTAAAATAGATAGGGAAGTAGGGCCGAATCCACAGAAAAACAATGTTCTTTTACTCCTAACTAATTATTATAATCTAAATTATTGAGTAACAAATATGATTTTATGTAAATTAATCTAAGGGGAATAATTAAACTAAGCAAATAAAACTAAGAGAATAAATAAAAGCTTAGGGCATAGGTTCACCAATAAATAATATTCCGGGATGAAAGACAACAATCAATTATCAATGCATAAATTAACCAGATTATAAAGGACTTTCACTACGTATTATAATCACATAATTAATCTATTGGTATTAAATCGCGTCTCTCGAATCTTGACTTAACCATTTATAAATTAAACTGCCTATTGAAAGTAACCCTAAACATCATTCTCATCTCTCGAATCAATGTTGCGTAAAGCAGCGCTAATCTAATCGCAAAGCATTATATCAATCAATAGGAAATTAACCCAAAACATTAACATCAACAATAATAAATCATCCCTTCATATTATTCATGGATCCCCAAGAGCCCTAGAAATAAACTACTCGTACATAATTAAATCTAAACTAATCAAAGCAATTAAAGTAAGCATAATTAAAAAGCAAGAAAGATAAAATTAATAAGAAAGCAAATGAAAGAAAACTAAATTAAAAACAATAAAACAAAGACATAATCAAGTAATGAGCAATCAAAAACAAAACTAAACATGCAAAGAACAATGTTTTAAAGAATCTAAACTTAACATAAGAAAACTAAAAAACACTAAAAGATTCCCACTAAAATCCTATATCTGAAACAAGTTACGAAAATCTAAACTAAAATTAAAGAAAATAATAAGCTGACCTACCTCCCTACAATACTACTACCCCTTTTATAAACACAATTCACCGACACAACTAAAATCAAGTGGGCCTAAACAACTAGCCCACTATGATGAAGTGAAAAGCTCGCAGCAACACGCTCGCCTGACTGGGCCAGCTACTGCCCTACCGGGCCGGGTCAGTTGATTGGCCCAGCAGCGTCCTCTTGGGCTTTGAAGTTTTTTTTGTATCTAGGCCTTTTTGAATGAGTTCAATTTCCTATTAGTAGTTTGGTCCGTATTTCTTATGAGAACTTTGAACCCTTCTCTTCTCTAATCGAGCCCTTTATTTATCGAACCAAATTTCTTTAACTCGGTCTTGGGCTTCATATAAACTGTCATAAATACGATCAAACTCCAATATCTTTGTAGTAGCTCAATAAGATCAGGAATTATCATAATTTTACGAATTCCTACAAAATAATATCAACTCTACAAAAAACACTAGGACACGTATATTAGTAATAAAAATAGCTCCGTAGAGCTCTAATAAGCACAAATATGACAGTGGGATGGGGAATAAAAATATATATAAAATAGACTTATCACCCGGTACTCCCATCACCGCTCACCCCACACACCAGCAATTAATTGCAGCGGCATCAAGTAACCAATTGCAACCAAGCAACACCATTCGGCCCCACCCCTCCCCGAAACCACCCTAAACGGGTAAAAATGAAACCCTAAAATCCGTTTAGGGTAGTTTTAAGGGTGGTGTTTAGGGTTAGTGGTGTCGATTTTGGGTGGGGGAAACAGGGTCGCTGACGCTGGGAAATTGCCAGCGGAGGCAAAAGGAGGGGAGGGCATAATGTGAAATTGAGGGGAAGAGAGAGAGCGAGTGAGAAGATGGGTTGAGAGGAAGGAGGCATTTGAGGAGGGAGGTGGGCAGCGTGGGTGGGGGAAAGGGAGGGGGGTGGGGTCACCGGCGCCGGGGGATGAGGTCGTCGGCAGCCGGCATGGGGAGGGGGAAGGGGTGGTTGACGGGGAGGTGGCTGACGGGCTGGAGTGGCTAATATTTTTTTATTTTTTTAAGTTTTTTGTTAAAGTATTAATTTGTTTTTTAATAAATTAAATCATTATTTAATGAAATAATGGGCCCACTTAACGGAAGCTAACCGGTTTCTGTTAAGTGGTAGCAAAAGTTATATGTTGTAACTTTTGGTGGTTGCAAAATAAAATAAAATTTTAGGTGGGTAGCAAAAGTGAAATAGGGGTGTTTGAGTGGTAGCAAAAGTGAAAATTTCCTTAATTTCAGTTTAATTCAGCAAATTTCAATTGGAGTTCAGCCAATTTCAATTCAGTTCAGGGTAGCGAATCAGTTCAGCAAATTCCAGTCCTAAAGAACGGAGCCTCGTACTTCGTACTCTTTATTACTAATTGTCTGCCCCATACAACACTGTTTACTTCAACTTATTTAAGCTGAATTAAAATTATTTTTACTAAACTGAAATAAATTTTGCTAAAATTAAATATTTTTATTAAATCGAAATTAATTTTGCTAAATCGAAATTAATTTTATTGTTTCTCTATTATATTTTTTTAAAAAATTACTGATTTTTATTAAACATGATTTATTTATACTGAACTGAACTTATTTTTACCTAACTAAAATTAATTTTATTAAGCTAAAATTATTTTTTGCTGAACTAAAATTAATTTTATTGGGTTTTTTTTTATTTATTTTTGTTTAAGTGAAGTGAACATAGCCTAACAAGTACGAGTGTTTCGAGGTTTTCTGTGTCCCTTGGGAGAGTTACGTCACCAAGGCTGGATTCCGGTCGCCTGTACCTGCAAAACCACGAAAGCTTCGGTTGGTCGGAGTTCCGCCTCCGACGATCAAGTTAGTAAAGATTCGGAGTAAAAGAGTGCGGTAAAGTATAAGGTTCTTATACTAAATTACTAATTTTGTTCTTATACTAAAGTGCGGGAAAGTTACTAATTTTGGATTCCGAGTTCAGGTGTTTTCTCTATTTTAGAGAATAATAAATGATGTAATGATTGAACGTGCCCCCATAATGGGGGGAATCTCCCTATTTATAAGGTTCTTGGGATTTGTGCCCCCGTTCCTAGGTTATGGAAACCTACGACTAATGGGCTGCACCGTTTTACGGCGGTCTAGGGAATTAGGCCTTGAAGGTCGCCAATCCCATATGGGGTATCTGTCTGCCACGGTAGGTCCACTTTGGGCTCTCCCTAGCGTGACACGTGTCACGCTATGGTTTGTCCACGTGGCAGGGTAAAAATACCCAAATCATTTGCCCCTCGCAGGGGTGACGTGGCGTGCCATGTGGCGCCTGTGACAAGTGTCACTCATGCATTGGCGCATATATTTATTTATTTATTTATTTATTTTTACTGTTCATCTGGAGTAAAAATTAGGGTCTGGGCCCCTCAATAATTTACCCCTCTATAAATAGTTTTTCACCCCCCTCATTTTCGCACGTTTACGAAAAAGTCTTTGAGAGAGAATGTTTAACTTTGAGAGAATTTGTCTTTTTTTAAGAAAAACACCTGCCGCCTGTTAGTGAAATTTTTTATCAGCCACCTGGTACTCCAAGTACCCCCAGTGATTCGATTTTACAAGAATTAGAGGAGGAGTTAGGGAATGATGTCTCTTGCTCTATTCACCAGGCCTCTCATTCGGACGTTGGGTCCAACAGTTCTGACGGCGAATCTGAGCCATCTACTTCCGACAGGGTCTCTATGGACTCTGATGAAAAGCGCTCTCGGCTGGAGACGACGAGAGAGTCCCTCTTCGCAGAGATGGGGGAGGGATGGGCCGAACCCTCTGCCAATCACCGAGAGCAATATGCCGCCTATTACCACCATTTTCCCGCCGGCAGGCGGAAGACTATGAATGAGAAGGTAGGGAAGTTCCGAGCTGACCATGTTATAGGACATGGTATTATTTTCAGCGTCCCTTATTCTAAGGACATCGTAGTCTGGCCAGAAGGGTCAAGCTACGGGGACGAATGCTTTGGCTGCTGTGAGGTGGCCATTTAGGCTGGTTTGCGATTCCCTCTCCATCCGGCTGTGGAGAGGATTCTAGACGGATACCAGTTGGGTGTGTGGCAACTTGCCCCCAACTCCTGGGTAAATATTCTAGGGTTCGTTTCCGCATGTGAGATGCTGGAGGTAGAGCCAATTTTTGAGGCCTTTGCCCAGATGCACTATCTCAGCCAGACCCCGGAAGCAAGCGGGTCCGGATGGTACACCCTTTTAAGCCACAAAGGCTACATGATGGCTGTCGAGAAGGAGTCCAAGTGGAAAGACTGGAGGAGCAAGTTTTACATTATCACCTCCCCTGACCGAATGAAAAACAAAAAAAATAACCGGTGGAACCGGAATCCCTCTTTGCTCTTAGGCGCAGCTGAATTGCCGCTTGTCCCAAGAAGGGCCAGGGAGCAACTCCTGGACAAGGGTCTCTTCAGAGTGACTATTCGGTCTAATGAGGAGACTGGGGAGAAAGAAGTCATTCCCCACAGCTACATTCCCCGCCATGAATGGCTGGCCGATAGGAATTACTTGGCCGCCTTTGGCTTGAGTGTTGAGAGGCCGAGAGGTAGACGACCAAATGTATTTTGATTTTTTTCTGTAAGACTTGATTGTTTTGTTCATCTTACTAACCACTTCAACTTTTTATGTAGACATAGCAATGGAAAAGCTTTCGACCTCCAAGAAGTCGGCTGCCCACTCCGCCGCCTACTACCGTTCCATTCTGGGCAACGACGACCCAAAGGCGGACAAGCCGCCCAAGGTGAGCCAATTTTGTACTTATTTTAATTGGTAAAGTATATTTTTCCGCCTGCTACTAACTCATTTCAGTTGTTGTGCAGGGAGAATCGAGCAAGCGTTCACCTACCAAGCCGGACCCAAAGCTTCAAAAGCAGTCGGCCGACGATGTGAAGACTCCTGGCAAGTCTAGGAAGCATGTTGCCACCAAGCCTTCCAAGACCAAGGCAAGAGACGGCTCCCACCCCCCTACTGGGGGAAAATCCCCTTCTGGTCTTAAGGCCTTGAAAAAGCCGGACACCCAAAGGGTGTCGAAGAGTGGCAAAAGTCCACTCGGCGTTGCCTCCGGCGGGGCAGCAGGAGAGCATGAGCTCCCCAAGGGTCGACAAACTCCAGGCGGGAGCAAACTCCCGAAGGATAAGGAGGAGACGGAGGCTCGAGGTATAACAACTTTTAATCTCTTTCCCTACCCTTGTAGGGTCAAGTTCAATCAACAGTCGCCCAACACTTCTGAGGACACCCTGTCGTATGGTCAGATTTACGTCAACTACTTATAAAGTGCTGAATGTGCAGATGTCCCCCAAAGGTCGGATATTCAGCATCTGGCGAAGACCATGCTGAGGGCCATCTCCCCCGAGGACAGGGAGTCTATCAGAGGAGTCGGCTCTCTCAACTTTGATGCCATCCTTGCCCTCCTTGCTGAGGTGCAATAACTTGTAATTTTTCTTTTTTGTGCAACTCTTTGAGCCGCTTGATATTAATGTTTTGCCCCTTTGCTGGATGCAGGCTATGCTGCGGGTGAACGACCTTAAGAAACCATTCAACGAGAAGACCAAAGAGGTAAAAGTAGTGAACTCTCGGGCCGCCTCTTCTCTAGATACGGTTGCGTTTCAGATTTCTCCAAATGAACTACTGACCACTGATATACTGTATTCTCAGGCGACGGCCAATCTATAGGTCAAGGCCGATCTGGATGTAGCGAAGAGGCGGATATCCGAGCTGGATAAGGAGGTTAAGGACCTCAAGGCTAAGCTCGAGCCCCTCATGGAGGCAGACAATGAGGCAGACGGACTCCGCACCCGGGTGGAGAATCTCAAGAAGAGGAAGCAAATCCAGGAGGTCCAACTCGAAAAGAAGTATACTTCAAGAGCCAAGGAGGAGAAAAAGGCCCTGGTGAAGCAGATGATGGAGGACTGCGAGGCCATCATGTAGATGACTTGGGAGTCCCTCTTCCCCGGTACTGATTATGACGGGTGGAATCCCTCTTCCCCGGTACTGACTATGACGGGTGGAAGCATCAATTTGAAGTAGCCGCCCTTGAGTTCAATGATAGGCTTTTGAAAAAAGCCCAAGAGGAGGAGGAGTCGTCCGACTCTACTGAGGGGTCATCCGGGGGGTCTGATCAAGAGGAGGAGCAGGAGAATGAAAATGACCAGTAGCCGACTGGGGTGAAAGAGGACGCGGCTATCGATATTGAGGAACTCCCTCCTGATAATTAAGATTGATGTTTGTTTCTGCGGCCAGATGGCCATTTATTATATTTTCTGGCCTGTGTGCCGTGTATCTTTGTATCTTTTACCGACCATGGGGTCGGCTAAGTTAATTAATGAATCATCTGGCCATGAGGCCGATTTTGTCATATTGCGCTTGCTTTAAAAAGTTTGAATTTTTTATATGCAATTTTTTTTACTATACCGACTGTTTTTGCCCCTGGACGGCTCTGCGCTTGGTTTCAAAGGTGAATTGATTGACTTGAAAATTTTTGATACTTTAGAGAGTATGATTGGTTTCCAAGTCAATCAATCACTATGGTGATTGCCCCAAATCAAGCAGACAATCGGCCATCAAGCAGGCGGATAAGCATTTAATATTATCCGGCCATTAGCCTCATCAGATCGATCGTTCTAAAACAAACAATGCTTAGCTGTTAAGTTTTTGGACTTAGCTTATATTTATTATTTGGCCGCCTGTATTGCCCCTGTGCAATTATAGGTGTTTAACGGTATACATACCGAAATAAGGTTGTATCTAAATAAAATAGTAGCCGGTTACCGTTTGTTATAAAATAGGCGGTAATTTTCAGCTTTTAGGTCTCTTTGTTAGATAATTCAATTCAAACAGATGCGAGCTTATCTTAATCTAGTCAGTCGGCAGGGCCGTTTGTTTTTAAGTTTATAGAGCAATGTACCACCCAAATGGGAGATGCTTTCTGCGACGAAGTCACCCAAATGAATCTCACCGGATGTCATACTCATGTTGGAGCAAACGGTTGGAATAGATTTATCCGCCTGCACATTGCACAGGCAGTGTTCCCATTGGGAGACATATCTAGTATAGCAAAAATAAGCAAATTGGAAACAAAAAGCAACTTTTCATTGATAAGCTTTTTATTTACAAAAAATTTACAAGTCTCAGAAGTAGTACTTAAGTTATCTAGATTCCATGTTCTGGCTAGCTTCCTTCCGTTGGAGTTTCCAGTCGATAGGTGCCACCTCTTACTTCTTCATAGATCCGGTAGGGACCTTCCCAATTGGGCGTCAACTTGCCTTATTCATTGGCCCTACCGGTTGCTTCCATCTTTCGTAGCACAAAGTTCCCAAATTTCAAGGGCCATTTGTGTACTCTTCGGTTGTAGGTTCTTGTCATTCTCAGATGGTAAATCTCATGACGCAAGGCGGCATTGCCCCTGCACTCTGGGAGTGAGTCCAATGGTAGCCACATGGCCTCCCAAATTGCCTCTTCATCATATAGCATGACTTGAAGAGTCGGCTCATAATGTTTGATGGGCAAGACAGCTTCAGCACCGTACACCATGAAGAATGGGGTCTCACCAGTTGCCCCTTTTTCTAGTTGTTCTGATGGCCCATAGGGCATGAGTTAACTCTTCTGCCCATAGGCCGCCAGCTCTTTCAATTTTCTTTTTTATGCCGTCTAAGATTAACTTGTTGAAAGCTTCAACTTGGCCGTTTGCTTGGGGTCGGCCGACTGATGCAAAGCAATGTGAGATCCTTTGATCTCCCAGCCAATTCTTGAGGGTAGGCGTCTCAAATTGAGGGCCATTGTCAAAGACCATAGACATAGGTACCCCAAACCGGGTGATGATGTTCTTCTAGATGAAGGAGATGACATCCTTTGTCTTAATGTTCTTGACCGCCTCTGCTTCTACCCATTTGGTGAAGTAGTCAACGGCAACTAGAATATACCACCGTCCGCCTGGCACAGGAGTATACGGGCCCAAGATATCTATGCCCCATTTGGCGAATAGTACTGGGCTATGAATGGCCGTCAGATCAGTGGTCGGACGGTGGATTAGCTTGCCAAACCTTTGACACTTATCACACTTCTTCACCATTTCCATGGCGTCTGCCTCAAGAGTAGGCCAAAAGTAGCCTTGTCGCCTATGTGAGAGGCGCAGTAGCCCAAATGTAATTCCTCTAGAATTTCTTGCCCCTTTTCAGGGGTGACACACTTAACAGAGGCTTGAGAAAGCCCTTCTTGAAGAGTTCTCAATTTTGGGTCTTAAAGTTGGCCTTACATTTTTACATTATGGCCATTTCTGGATATGTATCCGGTAGGGTGCCGTCTAGCAAATAGGCCCGGATGCCATCCATCCAGGTTGAGCTTCGGTCTAGTACTCCAATGGAATCTTCTTCAATACTTCATTTTTCCATTACTTCCTAGAATGCTGACCGAGGAGTATCACAGGAGGCGGATGATGCCAATTTTGACAAAGCATCCACCTGATTGTTCTTTGAGCACTTGGCTTAAGTGAAATTCATCAAGTGTCCCAGCTTCAGCTTTGACCGCCTGCAGATATTTGATCATAGCCAAATGGGTGGCCTTATAGTCACCATAGTATTGGCTAACGACCAATTGTGAATCAAAGCAGGTGTTAATCTTTCTTGCCCCTGTCGCCTTGCACATGCGGATGCGGGCTAGCAGGGCTTTATATTCCGCCTCATTATTTGAGGCCTAAAACTTGAAGCGTAGTGCATATTCGTACTTGTCCCCTTCAAGAGATTGACATATAATTCCTGCACCACAACCGTTCATAGTAGAGTTCCCGTCTACATACACTTTCTAAACCTGGTCAAGATTCTCCGGCTCATATGGCCTTGTCATTTCGACAATTAAGTCGGCAAATGCTCGTCCCTTCACTGCCTTCCTTGGTTCGAAAGAGATTTCAATACTTTGCATTTCAATAGCCCATTTGAGCATTCGGCCGGATGACTCCAAAGTTGTCATTGGCCGCTTGAGAGGTTGATATGTGTAGACCACAACCGGATGTGCCAAGAAGTATGGTTTCAACTTCTTAATTACCATGAAAAGAGCAAGGCCAAAATTTTCAACTGTTAGGTACCGTAGTTCAGCATTTTGAAGAACATGGCTAATGAAATAGACCGAGAGCTGGATGCCGTCTCTTTCAGCAAGGAGAACGGCATTAAGGGCATGATCTGAGACAGCTAAATACATGTAAAACTTTTCTCTGGGCAAAGGGCTAACAAGCCTTGGCAAAGAGTGTAAGTGTTCTTTCAATTTTCGAAAGGTTGCCTAGCATCATCCCCCAATTCAAACATTTTCTTCTTTCTGATTGCTTGGAAAAAATAGAGGCACTTATCACCTGACCGGCTGAGGAATCTCCCCAATGTCGCCAGACAACCTGTTAACTTCTGAACTTCTTTGACAGTGCGAGGTGACTTCATGTCAATGACCGCCTGTATCTTCTCTAGATTGGCCTCTATCCCCCTTTGATCAATAAAAAATCCGAGAAACTTCCCAGACTCAACACCAAAGACACACTTTTTGGGATTGAGCATGACCTTGTGCCGCCTGAGTGTGGCGAATGTCTCTCGGAGGTCAGCTAGGTGATCCGCCTGCTGCTTGGATTTGACTATCATGTCATCAATGTACGCCTCTACATACCGACCAATTTGATTAATGAAGAATGTATTAATCATTCATTGGAAAGTAGTAGGCGTATTTTTCAAACTAAACGACATCACAGTATAACAGAATAGCCTCTGATCAGTGACGAATGCCGTCTTCCCTTGATCTTTCTTCCACAGGGGTATCTGATGAAAGCCAAAATAGGCGTCTATAAAGCTCATCAAAGCATGTCCGGCTGTAGAATCGACCAGACTGTCGATCTTCGGAAGCGGGTAGCTGTCCTTCGGACATGCCTTGTTCAGATCAGTGTAATCAACACACATGCGCCAGGTACCATTCGACTTCTTTACAAGCACAACATTCACAACCCAATCTGGGAAGTGACATTGCTGAATGAACCCGGCGTCTAACAACTTTTTCACTTCGGCGGCTGCCGCCTAACTTCTCTCCTCGCCATGATTTCTTTTCTTTTGCCTCACAGGCTTCTTTTTTGGATCCACGACAAGCTTGTGGACAGCAAGATCCGGGCTGATGCTTGGCATCTTTTCCACTTCAAAGGAAAAAATGTCCTTTAGTTCTTTCTGCAAGTTTGCACCAGCTTTGCAAAAGCAACTGTCTCAACCTTAACAGTTTGCTCCGGACGGGAGTCATCCAGAGCAATATCTATGTGCTCACCTACTGGCTGGGGACGAAAGTCGTCTAACCGTTCCCTAGTCAGTGATTGCTATTACTTTTCTTTATTAACAGCCACCAGCTGGTCAGCCTTTCTTTTCTTACCGGCTGTTGGTGGAGCGGGCTCTTCCTCCTTGACATCGCCAAGGTCTATTGGCTCCTCGCCCTGGCCCGCTACGACCACTATGGGCTTGACATCTGAGAGGTAGCACTCTCTAGTCGTCTTCTGATCCCCATTTAGGGAGCCAACAGATCCGTCGTCCTTTTCAAACTTCAGCAGCATGAGGGATGGGATAATGACGGCCTTGGATTCGTTCAGAGCTGGACGACCCAGAATGAGATTATAGGCGGTTAGCTCCTCCACGACCAAGAACTTGAGAACCATGTGGCGTCCCTTTCCTTTCTCTACTAGTTGGATGGGTAAGTCAATCCGACCGACTAGGTGCACAACTCCACCCCCAAAACCAACCAAGGGGTGAGTAACCTTGTGCATGCTGCTGGGCTTGTACTTCAGCTTGGACAAGCACTTGTAGCTGATGATGTCAGACGAGCTACCAATATCTATGAGGATCCGGCCAACCAGTTGGTTGGCAACCTTGTATTCGATGACAATAGGGTCATCATGCGGCCGGCGGATTTCGCCTTAGTCCTTCTCAGAAATGATAACTTCAAGGTATGTGCTGGAAGACGCCTGACCTTCACCAACTGAGTTAACATCCATCTTTCTCAAATGGTCCTTAGTGCCCCTGATGGTTGGGCCCCATCTGGCAAAGCCGCCTACTATGGTGTAGATCGACTCTTTTTTAGTGTCCGAACTACTAGTAGGCTGGGCAGTCTTTTTGGACGGCTGCCTGGGGTCCGTCTTCAGAGTCACCTATGACTTGAGGATGTAGGATTTCAACACCCCCTTATCAGCCAATCGGTCCAACAGCCGCTTGAGACTATAGCAGTCGTTGGTGTCATGGCCAATATCCTCATGGAAGTGGCAATACTTGTTTTTGTTCCGATTTTTTACGAAACCTTTCATTGCAGCGAGCTTCTCTATGGTCACCCGGTCTTTTATCTCCATGAGGATGGAGTAGTAGTCTTTGTTAAACTCATACCTTGGAACGTACGGTTTAAACTCTTTGCTTTTCTATCTCAGGTAACTCCATAGATAGTTCATCTATGCTTATATTAACTTTTGTTGTCCCTTTGGGAAGAGACTCGGCTGTGCTAGAAGTTGAACTCTTCATAGCTGTGGTGAAGGAAAGAGTTTTAGGAAGATTTGAAGTGGAATTTCAGATAAAATATTTGGTTGAGAGAGAAGATACACCTTGCGTATTTTCAGTAAAAAGGGATTTAATGATCTCAACCTATATTTATAAGTTGAAATAAATATTTTGATCACTTTTTAGATTATATAATTATCAGAAATTACCTAGCAATCACCTCATAAAAGCTATCAACAGTGTTTTTTGATAGGCTTTGTCGAATTGTTCAGTAATTTTTTACTTTCATCGCTTAATTTCCAATTATCAAATTGAGCCCTAAAATGCTTCGTTTAAGGTTGCGCATCTCAATTTCAATTGAAAATCAATTTCTTTTTAACAGACTCTGCCAAACCATTTGTATCAATTTATGTCTAAACGAAATCAAACGACATAATTTAACTAACTCTTAAATGCTTGGAAAAGCCATAAACACCTTTAAGGCATCCTTCACCCTATCTCATCACCAATTCACTATCTGATCTTCCAAACTTTTAAACCTCCATTCATTGAACTTTGCGAAGTACAAAATAACTTACCTTCCTTTGCAAGAAGTGCTCAAATCTTTTCTGGTAAAAGAGTATTCAATTGAGGCTCGTGAATTATATGAGTTAATAAGCAGATACCCTCAGAACTTCATATCTGACATTCTACGGCATATTTCGTCTTCGACCACCGAAGAAGGCGTCTTGAAAGGCACATCCTCAATAGGGCCAGCATTTCACTTTGATCTTTCATCTTCTGATGCTCAACAAGATTTTCGAAAGGAAATTCAACCTAAGTTAACCAAGTGTATCCTAGGTAAAGGTTCACCCCGCCCTGCTGCATTCAATGAATTACATCCAAATGCCAATTGGTTTTTAAGCCATAATACAATTAAAGGTTGGGTGCAAGACTTGAAAGTCAGGGGATGTTTTATGCGGCTTTCCAAATTCCACTCCTAATGGGAGAAGAAGAGAATTTTCGGCTTCCTCGGACTGGCGATGTATGGTAAGATTCCATTCAATGGTTCGTTGACATGTGCTCTCATATCTCTATGGGACCCCGTGTTAAACTGTTTCATCCTGCGCCAAGGTTGCAAGATGATTATACCCCTTGCTGACATGGCCTTCCTTTACTGGTCTATTACCCTATGATGATGAAGGCCAAGAAATCTGAGTGTTCAGCCTGATTGAAGGCATTGGACCTTTATACAACATAAGTCACAACCTTCTAAAGCAGATATTGGCAACATCCAAGAGTAGAAAGATTAGCTTTAATACCTATATCTCATACTTTGCATCATCATCATATTCTACTAAGGTATCGCAGGAGGATGAGGTACTTTTTATTTTATTCGCCCCTACTCATTTAATAATGTGTAAAGATCTGGTTGCATTTTTGCACTGTTATTGTCACTTGCAGTGAGCATTTCCCATAGTAAATCTTTTGTAGCGCTAGGTCCAATCTCATTAGGACAATTGTACAGATGCCTGTTTAGATGTAGGGAAGCTCTAAACGAAGGTCATAGCTTAGAAAATGTGGGTGGACCATTATGGTTGGTCACCTGTTAGGGTCATCTATACACTACTTAGTGTATGGAGAAGACTGAGGAGGAAGTAAAGAAAGAGATGGCAACTAAGACAACTTTGTACTCATCTAAACTTGACTATAGGGAGAAAACTTTGAAAGTGGATTGTTGTTCATATGCAGAGATATGCTTCAACTATATTGACCACCATAAAGTTCCTGAACCCAATCTTGTTATGCATTGTTTGTTGGAGTTAGACCCTTTACCTGTTAGTTGGTACATAATGAGCCGGAAAGATAACCGGGATCCTAACAGTATATGGGTCTTTGATGCAACCCAAGAATGGCTCAAAAAAGTAGGTATGAGGATCACCTTTGAGAGGGACTCCCCATTTTGGTGTTCTGTATTAGCTCCCGGAGATATACCTGCAGAAGAGCTAGAACACTTTGGTTTTGAAGCCTACAATCCTTAGATGGTAGCCAGAACATCTGGTTTATGCCAGTCTCTTGTTGTTCCTTAGTTTACCACATGTAACATTCCTTGGGATTCTCGACCAAAATTTCATGAAGAGGATGTTTGGAAGAGTGACTCCCTCATATATCCTACAATCATTTTACAACCCAGGAAGTCAAGAAATGTGGTTTCCTTGAGTTATCTTGAGTGGTGGTATCATGGACCACTTCAAGCTCTTGCTGTTGAAGATGCCAAGGTACACTTTGCTGTGAGTGTGGACAACTATAAAGGTATGATTCCTTCTTAATGTTTTCTTCACTTACTTCTTACTTTTTTACTCACAATCTACTTTTCAGGTAAGAAGAAGACTTCTTCACTCAAAATGATGGGCAAAACTACCTACCATCAGATTGATCGCTCATCTAAGATAGCCGCAGAGTTTAATTATGAACATGTGGCCCTGGATGATTCACACAGAAGAATCATTCATCCCCACACTAATAGAGTTGGATTGAGAAAGATGGTATCTCTTTCGACTTCAAGTTCCTTACAGAAGTCAAGGAGAAACAGGCATAGGAACATCCCCATGTCAAGTCCAGCACAAGATCACAATCTGCATTCAAATAGAACCAGAGCTATAAACTACTGACATCCCTCTTACCAATAAGTGCATTAGCTTTGATTTGTCCAATCTTCTTGTATCTTGTCACTCACTATGACATCCTTCGTATTAGGTCTGGCTCCCAATACTAAAAAGAAACGGGAAATCTCCATAGAAGATCATGCCTTCCAACCCTATTTCGATTGATAATGATGAAGAAGAGTTAGGAAATACAACAAGCCCTTCAGATCTCTTAAAGAAAACTGCTGCTTCTAGCCTGTTGTTGCTATAGAAGTCACCACCTCGTGATCCTACACCTTTCTCTCCAACAAATCAAGGACCAGATAAGAAGAAGAGAAAAGGTAGTGTTGATTCTACTAAGAGCCAGAGTGTTGTCTCAAACAAATAGCCATTAGGGTATAGTTCAACATCTGGAGGTGAATCTAGAGCTTCAAACATTGAAGATATGTGGGTACACAAACAAGTCCTTGTTGATCAAACCTCGAAGTTTTTGTTTCAAGAACAATTCCAGTTTCTTCTCATAAATCAAAGTAATCCAAAGTTCCTATCTTCAAACCAATAGACCAGCCTGCTCAAATTGTTGATGCTAATGTAATGTTGATGCCCCCCTACTTTCTAACCCATCATTTGTGACTTCAGAGTCCACACCTGAGCCAAAACAACCTTCTGTTGATGTTCAGGACGAGGTGGCAACTGTTCAAGATGGCGCTGAACAAGGAAAAAGTGACTCTGTCCCCAATCCAGCTTTGGAATCTTTGCCTAAATCCACACAACCCTATATGAATGTTGTAGAACAAGAGGTAGAGATTCACGATGAAATCGAACCAAAAATCACAGAGTCCATCCCTGTAAAGGTGTAAAGTGACACCACAGATGTTCAGACTAGGGATGCTAAGCCTAAGACTAATATTGCAAAATCAATTCTTTATGAGGAAGCTCTTTCAGAAAAGAGAACATCTCCAGATCAAGGTAAATGACAAAAGTCTTCCTTTTTTGCCTATTTATTGGTGTCTAATATGCTTTATTGTCTTTCAACATTGACAACCTTTGATCAAGGAATTCAAAACAACAAGACTTTAACAGTGTAAGCATCAGATGAAAGTAAGCATTCTAGCTTTGTAATGTTATCCTGCTTATTTAGTCTTTACTTGACTAACGCTTTGTTGAACATATATATCCCAGCATCTACATATCTAGAGATCAAACTCCTTGAAGAAGTCCTGGCTCTTTGTAAGAGAGTAGAGTTGCAAGAAGCACCAAGTGCACATATTAAGCTTTCTTTAGAACTTATGGCTCAAGTGCGTTACTGGGAAATAATGATCCCGTTGTATGGGAGGACTTATCCATCACCTCTCAAGCATGCGCTATTGAACTGGCCAACAAAAGATCATCTCATCCTCCTTTAATGATCTTTGATATATCCCAACAAGTGTCTGAAGTTTTCCAGCAACGAGATCTTTTAAAGAAGAAAGATCTGGAGCTAGATGTGGATATGGATCACCTGCGAACCGAGATCGATGAGCTTATGGAAGAAGAGAAGAAACTTCAGGCTAAGAGAGCTCTGGCTGAACAAAAGCATCTAAATCGCAGAAGAGAGAAGAAACAATTGAAGCTCCAAATATATGAGAGTGCTTCAATAGTTCAAGAAACTTTGTCTTAGTTTGAACACCATGATAGTCAAATGACGTTGATAGTCAAATGACGTTGATAAACAAATGCAAGGTTATACTGGCTGAGGTTAAACGCAAAGCAATGGCTGAAAAGTCCCTTTGTTTGTAAGCAATATATTTCATTTATTAAAAGCCTCTGATGATGGATGCTTTTGTTGTAAATTCTTATACTATTCACATATACTTGGGTTGTACTATTTTATGAACTTTCCATTAAGTGCCCTTGGAAACATTTCCCCATCTAGGTCTTGAAGTAAGTAGGCATTCCCAGACATGACTTTGTGAGCTCTGAATGGACCTTCCCATTTGGAAGACCATTACCAAAGATATGATCTTTATAGTCATGTTCAGGAAGTTTCATCTTCCACACTAAATCTCCTTCCAAAAAGATATTATGTTTCACCTTTTTGTTATAATATTTTGCTACTTGTCTTTTCTAGGCTTCAATTTTAGCTAGTTCTTGGAGTCTTTCACCCTCAACATCCATCAATTCAATGGACATAGATTGTTGATATTCGTCCTGGCTTTTCTTAGCTATCCTGGTAGACTTAGCGCTGAACTCTGCTGGTACAACAATTTCATTCCCATACACTAGTTGGTAGGGAGTAGTTCCTATTGCATCTCTCTTTGACATTCTATAAGCCCAACTAGCATAGTGCAGAAGAGTATGCCAATTCTTAGGATTTTCATCCACCATCTTAACAGTCCCTTTAGAAATTACTTTATTAGTGGCTTCAGCCTGTCCATTTGCCTGAGCAAAATAAGGGGTTGAATGAATCTTTTAAATCTCAAATTCCTTGAGATAGGAATTAAACTCATGTCCAATAAACATGGTTGCCTAATCCACGGTTATGGATTCTGGAATCCATATCTTGTAAAGATTTTCTCTTTCAAGAATAAGATTACCGCCCTTGCATTATGCTTTTGAAGGCTTGGACCTCAATCCACTTTGTAAAGTAATCTGTAGCTATCAGGATATACTCATGGTGAGCTGATGAGGGGGGTTTAACAGGCTCAATTGCATCCATTTCCCAACCTCTAAAAGGTCAGGGCTTAATAATGGGTGCAATTCTATTGCTGGTGCCCTACTTATTGGTCTAAAGCATTGACATTGTTTACAACCTTTTGCATACTTCAAACAATCTTATCTAACTGAAGGCCAATAAAATCCCATTTTATGGATTAACCACCTCATTTTAGTCACTGCTTGGTGTGACCCACAAATTTCATGATGAACCTCAGCTAAAATGGTTAACACTTTCTTTGTGCTAACACACCTTAGTAAAATGCCTTGAGGATCTTTCCTGTACAGCTTACTTCCCATAAGAAAGTATTTAGTAGGCTGCTAGCCTAACTTTTGCTGGCACTTTTCCTTTTGAAGGGTATTTCAAGTATTCTTTAAACTCCTCTCTCCAATCTATTTCTTGAGTAAGGATACTATACTTGTGCACTTGTGCCTTCACTTTTTCAACTAAAGGTTTCAATTTGTATGAATTTATATGGATAACTGATTCATCAAAACCTTCACAACCAGGCAGCGATGCTTGTTTTGCCAAAAAGTCAGCCTCTTTGTTCTCTTCTCTCGGGATATGGGAGACTTGAATGTATTCAAAAGCATTGATAAGCGCTTGAACAATAGATGAAAAGGTCATCGCCAAAGGCGAAATTCCTTTTGTATTATTTGTTTACTTGGGCTACCACCCATTGTGAATCGCTTAACACCTTAACCCTTGTAGCTCCCATATCTTTTAGAGTCCTCAAACCAATCACTAAGGCTTCAAACTCTGCTCTATTATTCGTGCATTGAGTTGAGAAAGTGATCGTCATCTTAATTACTACACCAGAAGGTGAATAAATCGCAATTCCAGCTCCTGCTGACTCTCTCTTACTAGATCCATCAAAGAACATCGTCCACAGTTTCTCTTCTTGGACCATAACATTCTCCACAGGTGGATGGTTAGCTAAGAAGTCAACCAACGCCTGTCCTTTCACAGCCTTTTGAGGTACATAAGTCAGCTCGAATTGTGATAGATGCATACTCTATTTACACAACCTTCCTTTGATGAAAGGATGATTTAATAGGTACTTAAGCACATCTGTTGGTGAGACAATCTCCAATGGAAAAGCCATAAGATAATGATTAAGTTTGATGGAAGCATCATACAAACTCAAACACCATTTCTCAGCGTTAGTGTATCTGGTTTCAGTATCATGTAAGATACTACTTAAATAGAAAATTGCTTGTTCATGACCCTGTTCATTCTCTTGGTTTAGCATGCTTGCAATTGAATCTTTTGTAGTTGAAAGATACAACCTTAACGGCTTTCCATTTTGTTTGGGAGGAACTAATACTGGTGGAGCAGCCAGCTTCCTCTTAATTTATTCAAAGGCTTCTTAATGTTCTGGTTCTCACTTAAACACTTCCCCTTGTTTGAGTTTAAGAAGATGAGAATACACTTTCTTTTTTCCAACCAAATTAGTGTAAACCTTCGAACATAGTTAATTTGTCCTAGAAACTTCTAGAGTTCCTTTTTATTGGTTAGAGGTGATGCTCCAAGGACAGCCTTAGCCTTGTTCTGATCGACCTTAATTTCATTCTTATGGACCAGGAATCCCAAAGAGTTACTAACTTTAACCCCAAAGGAACATTTAAGGGGGTTCATCTTTAGATTGAACTTCCTCATCCTTTCAAAAGCCAGAATGAGATGTTCCAAATGCTTTGATAAGTCATGGGATTTTAGCATAACATCGTCTATGTAAACCTCCATAAAGTCGTCAATCATTTCATCAAATATGAGATTCATAGCTCTTTGATACGTTGCCCCTGCGTTCTTAAGTCCAAATGGCATCGGCACATATTCATAGAGTCCCAAAGAACCTGGACATCTAAACGCAGTCTTCGAGAGATTATTTTCAGCAATCCTTATTTGGTTATACCCAGCAAAACCGTCAAGCATTGATACAAACTTATGTCTTGAGGAGGCGTCTATCAACATATCTGCTACAGGCATAGGGTACTGATCCTTTAGGGATGCACTATTGATATCTTTGTAATCTATGCATATCCAGATCTTGCCATTTTTCTTAATCACAGGAACAATGTTAGGTATCCACTCTACATATTTGGTGGGGTGTATGAATCCTGCCTCCAAGAGTTTAGCAATTTCTTCCTTTATTTTTCAAATTAATTCTGGTGATAAATGTATTATATTTTGGACATAGGATTGTAACCAGGTTTAATGGGAAGCCTATGCTGGATAATAGAAGGATCTATACCAGGCATTTCGTGATGCTCTCATGCAAAACAATCCTTATATTTATGAAGTATTAATTAATGATGACTTATCTTTGTCGAGTAATTCCTTACTTACATAAGTGAATATAGGACAGTTACTCGTTCCAAGATTAACTTCTTCTAGAGGATCATGGACTTCCTGTTTGATATCTTCACTCTTAGCCCATACTTTTTCATTCTCTTCTCCACCATAAAACTCCTTGTCAGAGTTTGGCGATGATCGAGTATGGTCATCAGAGTTTGTGTAGTAAGATAAACATTCAGGAGTCTCCATGTTTGTGTTAACCTCTATATCATGCATGTTGTGAATAATAACTTGCATATAAGTTTTGAAGAGCTAAAAAAGTACCAGATCTGAATTTGGTTTTTGTGTAATTATCCATAAAATTTGTTCAAACTACAAATATTCATAGAAAAGATACTAAACATATCCAATCTTAAGTACTCTAAATTCAGAACTGAACTCTACAGGTGAATTGTGTTTGTCTTCATCTGCATATGCCTCTTCTATCTTAGTGATTGCACTTGATACTACCTTCAATTTAGGAACTGATTGGGAATGAAGTTAGAGTACAATCTCATCTTTCTTTGGTGTTGATTTCAAAGAATCTTGGGAAAATCTTGGTTAGTATCAATCATAAAAGCCTCTACATCAGCACAAACTACCTCGTATTCATCACCATTCCATAATATTATTTTCTGATGTAAAGATGAAGGGATAGCATATGTTTGATGCAACCATTCTCGACCTATAATAGCAATACAAGATGCTTCTCCTCTTACTATAAAGAATGCTGAAATGTTCCTAGTGGTACCTACTTGGATTTCAATACATGCCAACCCTTCTGTACGTTCAGACTTACCATTGAAACCAGCTATATCAATCTTAACACTAGCCAAATTTTCCTTGCTTTTACCAATTTTATGAAAAATAGACAAAGGCATTAGATTTGTAGTGGCCCTAGTATCGACTAATACTTTTCTTAGCTCATACCCTTCGAAACTTACAGTCACAAAAAGAGATTTGTTATGTGCATTATTAACATTGTAATTTCTTAACAAATGTCGAACGACTAACTGCTCCTGATCATGTGTTACTGTTTTTCTACTAGGTGAACTAGATGTTGCTTTATTCAACTCAGTAGATATAGTAAAGAATTTATACTTACCTGGAGCTTCTGCCTGATCCACTTCATCTGCCCATGAACTAGTGTTAGGCTTCACCACTTGAGCTCTAAACTCCACTGGTAAAGTCACGGTATTGCAATTTTCCTCGCAATCCTCCTCTGAATACTTTGATAGAAATTCCAGATCTGATTTTGAAACTTCTAGATCAAGACCTTCTAGGTCATAGTCTACTAACTTGGATGCAAGTTGATATGTGGCCATCAGTTCTTTACCTAAGCTTTCTTCCTTATGATATTCTAGAGCTTGGTCTTTCTCTGGAATGCTTTCAATCAACTCCTTCACTATGGAATAATTATGGATATCATCGCTAGGCAATTCGGTAGACTTTTCACCATCCATACATTGATTGTCCAATCACTGTGTCAACTCTAGGTTGAACAATTTGTGATGGAATGGTTCTGAGGACGCTTCTTTTTAAAACATCTTCATCTAATTGAACTGTCATCACTTGAATCTGGCTGCTTCTTCTGACTGATTTTGCCTTTTTTATGGATTTCCTTTTCTCCTTAAGCTTCAAATTATCATTCTTTGTCACCTTATCCTTCAACACTCCTTTTGTTCTCCTTTTCATGCTCACATAGTTGTCTCGTTTGGCCATGGGCCAAGGATTATCAAAATTCTCCTTTCCCTCGTCAACTTATAATATCCCAACCTACTCATCACAGAAGTGGTCAGGTTGTCAGTATTTGTCCTCTTCTTATGATGAGCTCTTTGGTGTTTGGGTATCCAATTTGGATCATTTGGGATGATCTCAATCCTAACCAATTCAAAATGCAACAGATCAGCACAAGAATGACAAAGATTGTGTCTCAAATTCTTAAGTCCCTCCACTGCCTTAACTTGCAGAGGAAACAACTCAATTGCCTCTTTGTAAGACTGTGTCTTCTGCTTGTAATTACGTATCTTGTCATGTGACCTGTGAGTTTTTTTTACCATTCTCAAAAGACTAGGCTTTATCTTTCTTCCCTTTAGGGTTGAATTCAGCAAGATTCATCGTCTGATATTCTTGCTCTGCAATCCTTACTACATTCGTTATGATCTTCTTGTCCAGAAACCCTTTGAAGGCCGAACATTCATTAGTAGCATGAGCAGCACTAAAGTGCCATCTGCATATCATCATGTCTTCATAGTCTTCATCTTGGCATTGTGGTGCCACAATTACTCCTTCTTTGATTAGCCTTTCGTACAATCTGACTGCAACAGTAACTTCTTTTAGTCTTTGTATATGATCTTGCACAATATCCATGTTAGCACTTACCATAAAACAATTCATTTCGTAGACTTCAGAATCTGGTACAAACTCTTGACTCTAATTCGCAAGAGCTAACTTTCTCCTCAGGGAAATTGATATGTGCTTTTTATTTATTTCATCCTGAATCTTATTATCAATATTATGTAATCGCTAGTCTTATGAGTAAAAGCATCATGCCATTTACGGTAATTTTTTCCTTTAACCTCGTCAGGACTTCTAGTCTTATGTCTCCCTGCTAACTTAATCTTTTTATGACTCAAAATCCAATTAAAGATTTCATCACACCTCCTAATGTCAAAAGTATATTCCCTCTTTTGATCAGATTTTAAATCCTTCTTATATGTAAACTACTTATTAGTTAGAGTAGGACATTTAATTGAAGTAACCGGTACAAATTCAGCTATAGCTGCTTCATACATGTTTTGGGTAATAATACCCAAGGCCACGTGGCCCAATAAAATGGTGACATGTGTCACCTTAAGAGAGGTTCAAGATGAACCAATCCTCTGCTGACACGTGGCATCAATCATTGAAAAAAAGGCGGCCTTCAAGGCCCAGCTCCCGGGATAGCCCACCATTCCTTGGTTTTCGTAACCTAGGTTGGCGGCACGCATCCCAAGACCCTATAAATAGGAAGATATTCCCACCCGGGGATACACACACGAAATATATTCCCAAAAAACAGAGCAATTATTAATTGCAGAGATTACACTTGATCTCGGAATCCAAGAAGATACTTTACTTTTTGCACTTTTTACAGACTCCATACACGTTCTAACTTGATCGTCGGAGGCGGAATTCCAATCAACTGGAGTCTCCGTTGTTTTGCAGGTACAAGCGTCTGAAATCCAGTCTTGGAATTGTAACTCTCCTGAAGGACACAAAAAACCCGAAATAATACACATCATCTTCCTAATCATACTCCTCAGCCATACTAGCATAATGCTTATGTTTAGATTTAGACTCTTCTTCCAAGCACCTCTCATAAGCCATTAAAGCGACAAAATCAGGGAAGTACTGTCCTTCAAACTTTTTCCTGAAAGGAAAAGACAAACCATTTTGGACGATATGCAAACTCTGATTCAGGTATATTTGAGTGACATCTAATCTTAGCGTTCTTTAATTTGTGAATGTAATCCCCTACAGCTTCCCCTTTTTCCAGCACTATCTTGGTTAAATCACCTATAGTGACCCCTGCCTCAACTCTAGTGAAATGGCGAAGAAATTGAGTTTGCATATCTTGCCAATTTTGAATTAAATTTAGCGGTAAGTGAGTAAACCAAAGGACTGCAGTACTATTAAGAGAACTGGAAAACATTATAAGCTTAAGGAACTCATTATCTGCCGCCTCTCTACACTAGCAAATGAATCTGACTAAGTGTTCGTCAGCAGACATTGTATTGTCGCCAAAGAAAAGAGGGGAGAATTCAGGAACTTTGAAACCTCTTGGGAAAGGATACATCCTAACAATCCACTCAGGATATAGACTGCAGGTTCCTCTTCTAGCATATCCACCGTTCGAACTCATGGCCCTTTGGATCATTTCCTCCACTTGTCTAAGCAGGGGTTCCTGTCCCATTTGTGGAGGTTGACCTTGCATTGGTCCATTAGGTTGAACTGGTGTATCTTGCACATGAAAAAGATTATGTTGGTTCCCTTAAGGATTGTGGGAACCCCCATATCTAGCACCTATCCCTCCTAAGATATTAGGATTGGGTTGAGACACTACTGGATATCTTTCTCCATATGGACCACTGGCCTGACCCTGGTTCCATGAAGAGCCTTGTGTAGGGTGGACAGAGTTTGGATATCCACATGGATATTAGTTGTAATTCCTAAGTGTGTGGACGATTGTTAGCCACTCATTTCAATATGTTGAGAGGACATCCTTTGTGCAGATGTAGCAGGTTGTGTATGGCATGCTGATCTGGCAGATTTCCAATACCATATATAGTTGGCATAACTAACACCAATCTCTGCTCCTAAAGGAAGTATGTTGCCCATCGAAGAGATTAATGGGTGATTTGGGTATTTTTACCCCGCCACGTGGACCAACCAGAGTGTAACACGTGTCACCCAAGGGAGAGCCCAAAGTGGACCTACCAGGGCTCGACACGTGGCAGGCAGATATTCCAAATGGGTTTGGCGGCCTTCAAAGCCCAAATTCCGAGGTAGCTCGTTGGACCTAAGTTTCCATAACCTAGGGGCACGAGTCCCAAGACCCTATAAAAGGGAGATGTTTCCACCTAGGAAACACAATCAATCAATTAATAAAAATACACAAGAGAGATTAACTCAGATATTAAGGCAGTCAATGATTGCTGGATAATTAATTATCACCACGGAGAAAACTGATCTCGGAATCCGAGAGGATCCTACCTTACTTTCCGCACTTTTTACATACTCCATACGTGTTCTAACTTGATCGTCGGAGGCGGAACTCCACCCAACCGGAGTCTCCATTGTTTTGCAGGTACAGGAGCCCGGAGTCTAGTCATGGTGTTGTAACTCTCTCGAGGGACACAAAAAACCCCAAAATATTTGGCGTCGTCTGTGGGGAGAGTACCTCTAGGATGGCTTCACATCAGTCTGTATCGCCTCCTAATGAGAAACGGCCTACGACCGAAGTTGAGGTCTATTCAGACCATGACAATGGTGACGACTTTGACGTCGAAACCTATGTGGCCACAGACGGGTCACTCAGAACTAGACGCACCCGTCCCTTGGAAATAAAGAAATGGGGCAATGATCAAGTAGGTCCAAGTGAGCCATCTGGACAGCCGTCTGGACAACCCCAGGCGGTAGAAGGCGTAACCCCAGTTACTCGAGACGAACTCATGAAATTCATGACAAGTTTCAAAGGGGAAATAAAAGACCTCATCAACAAAAGGACGTGTAACACCCCCAAATCTCTGTCTACGTAGATTGTAGAAAAATACGTATAAATACCGTAGAGATAGACTTGGGCGTATTACCGCCGCGTAATAACGCAAGGCTTATACAAAAATACTTTTGCAGCGGAAAACTTTATTCTTTATTAAATAAACCATAGTAAAATTCGTTCATAATTCGTGACACAAAATGACTCAAACTTTTCCTAACTAGGTGAAATTCCCCTGGACTCCCGTATGCATCAATCAATTTCCACCTGAAATATTCACCTGTTTACCATAGGGCAAAGCCAAAACAAAAGCACGTATTAGCAAAATATGCTAAGTAAGCCATGTGTAAGATAAGTCAAACGTAATTTAAAACATTTACGTTTAATTTATAAAAATACCAATGCCATATTCAAATAAGAACTTTTCCAATCCAATTCTTTCAAGACAAGTTTAAAACTCAATCGATTACAATCCAAAACCAATTCCTCACTAAGTGTGCACACACCCCAAGTGGTTTACTTTATGAACAAAGGCCAAACTTGAGGAAAGACTAGGTCATGCAAAGTCCATAGCCTTCTCTAATCCATTCCCTAAGTGGGATTTATAACATATCGATTGATTTGCTTAAAATCACCTTTTAAAAAAAATCCGTTGCACTTGCATCAAAATGAACTTGTAAATCTTTTCCAATAATTTCCAATCACAATTTAAGGCCTCTTTTAATTTAAATCCAAATCATTAAATTCAATCTGACATAATTTCATAATTTAATACGGAACATAATATCATAAATTCATACGGAACATAAAACATAATTTCATACGGAATGTAATAAAATATGATTTGATACGGAACATAATAATTTATAATTTCATAATAAATCATAGTTTCATACGGAACATAAAATATAGTTTCATACGGAATGTACACAAATATAATTTCATACGGAATAAATTATAATTTTATACGATCATAAAATGTAGTTTCATAATCAATTTTCGAAGGTATCAAACCACATAACGTACCTTAATTCCGAATATCAGTCAACACTTCGCACTTTCAAAGTTCAATCACGAATACACCTTGCAATTAACATAACCATACGGTTATCACAACATCTTTAGACATAAACCCAAATCTAATGTGCATGGACTATCAAAACTCTTTTTAAAAATAATACTTTAATATAAAATTATAACTGTGAAATAGGTAATTATATTTTATAAAACTAACCATGAAGAAAATAAAGGAATAGGATTAAAGGAAATTGAATTTGCGTCGGAAAGGATAAGCAGAACTTGCAAAGATCATAACTCCTTTGGTATAACTCCGAATTGGGTGATTCTTGAACCTAACCTCAAGGATGTTTCGAGATAAATAGTTTTCTGTGAAATAGAAAAATCCATAAGTGCCCGAAAATTGGCTCCAAAGATATATGGGCAGATTTTCTTTTAGAAAAGAGGAAAAGAAAAATAGGAAAAGTTTGAGGGAAAAGAAGAGTAAAAGAAATGAAGGGAATTGAGTTTTTGGTGTGAAGAATATGAGAGGTATGAGGGGGTATTTATAGGTGTTTAGGTGATGAGTTTATAGCAATTTAGGGTTGTATAATTTATGGAAATTTTAAAGAATAGAAATTAGAGTTTTAAATGTATGGAAGGATATTAGATTTTATTTGATCATAAAATTTTGTTTAGTAGGTTTTGAGCTTGGAGTGCAAGTATAGAATAAGATCAAATAAATTTTAGATTTAAGAGTAGAAATAAGGAATTTTAAAGGATCTTTATTTTTAATAAAATAAATTAAAATCATTTAGAAAATTCATGAGTGGCCGAAAATATTGAGCTTAATATTGCTCAATAATTTCGGTCCCTCTATGTTAATTTATGGATTTTGTAAAATAATTTATTTGCCTAAAATTAATAATCCAATAAAATTTATTTTGTGAAAATTAATACTTGAAAGAATAAAATCAGATTTTTATTAAATAATTGGGGTGGCCGAAAATTTGAATTATAATAATTAATTAAATCAGATTTTTATTATATAAAATCTGAAAATTAATTCTTTAAATATATATTTCATGAAAATAATTAATTTGGAAAGATATTAAAACAATTTAGATTTTTATTCTATGAAAACATAAAATACAATTTAATTAATCTACCGAATTAATATAATTTCGGTTTAGCTATTTAATTTTGAGAAATCAAAAATACTATTTATAACATAAGTATAAAATAGTTTCATTTATTGGACTATCCAATTTATTAGTTTTGTAAAATAAGGATTTAGGCGCCAAAATTTAAATATCATTTTGGCTCCAAAACTAAAATACTCTTTAGGAAAATAATTAATTTAGATAATACGTCAAAAATACGAGACTAAAATACTCTTTAATTTAGAAAATACCTTTCAAAAATACGGGGTATTACAGGACGACTGACTCCAACAGGGGTTAGTTGGCCAAGAAACTAGTCAAGGACCGAGTGCCTACTCCCCATCCTAAATCAAAGGAGGGGAACCAGCCCTTGATCGATCTTTTCAAGATCCGATTCCCTGAAACAGGGAAGAGGAAGGCCGTCCGGCATGTTCAGCTGGATGGCTCAAAAAAAGACATATTCTGATGCTCGGGTGTTAATCGAGCAGAGGAGAAATCAGTAACTGTCTGAATCGGCTTCAATATCGAGTTACCTAAACAGCTTTCAGAATACCTCAATGAGGTATTCCCAATCGAACCGAGAGAGTCAGTCAGGCGGCTTGTCCGTCCACACTGGCCCTCAGATAATCCATCCGGCTCCGTATGCGCCTCAGCAGCCATACATGTCGTATGGACAACCTTACATGCAACCGGCTCTCTTTGGGGGTCCAGTGGGCACAAAACGTCCAACCTTTGGACTGGCAGCTCTGTCTGCTAAAACTTGGGGAACAACCTTTTGTGTTCTCCAAGGAGATAATCGAGGAGGCACAGCCGGCTAAGGTTAAAAATGTTATGGTGGGTGCTTATGATGGTACCACCAACCCAGAAGATCACCTAATGGCCTACACCAACCTCATGTACTTACAGGGGTTGGATCATGCATCCTAGTGCCGATGCTTCCCGGCTACGTTGAAGGGCATCGCCCAACAATGGTTTGGCAACCTGCCAGCCGGGTGCATCAATAGCTTCAAGACTCTTGCGTACTTGTTTGCTTCTGACTTCTCTATAAATATCCCTGCTAAGAAAACAAGTCTAGACTTGGGTGTAGTGTTGGAGGGGGATAGAGAAGGGCTACGGTCATATGTCAGGCGGTTCAATCTGGTGAGAATCCAGATTCAAGGGTTGTCTGACGAAGTGGCCTATACAGACTTCTTCAAAGGTCTGAAGGACCAGTCGACCTTTAAGTTCGACCTCGTCAGAAAGAGGGTTGCTACCCTCCAAGAAGCTTTGATGGAGGCGGAAGCCTATATACAGGCGACCGAACTCTGCTCCATCAGCAAGTAGTCGGACTCCAAGAAGTCTGACACAAAAGAAAGTCAACAATCTCAGGCGGCTAAAAAAGAAGAGAATAAAAAGAGAAAAGAGAAGTTGGACCATCTGGCTGATAAAGGGGTGCTGAAATCTTATATTTTGAAGTCCAAAGTGACCCTAAGGACAACCCCTGGGCAATCGTCCAAAAAGGCTGCCCAACCTGCTGATAGTTCGGACACTGTCCAAGAGCTGATCTACACAATAGCAGGTGGCTTTGCTGGAGGGGGCCCAACCATCCAGAGCACTAAGGACCATGTCAGGCGGCTAGATGTCAGCTCAGTTGATGAGGTCCAGGCGTCTATTGACTCCTTTCCTGAGGTCATCATCACTCAGAAAGACAGGGGCAAGGTCAGGCAACCGTATGATAACCCTATTGTCATTGAGTGCAAAGTGGCCAACCAAAAGGTAGGCCGGATCCTCATAGACACCGGAAGCTCGTCTGACCTTATCAGCCACTACTGCTTGGCAAAGCTGAAGTACAAGCCCAGCAGTATGCACAAGGTATCTCACCCCTTAGTTGGTTTTGGGGTGGAGTAGTGCACCTGGTAAGACGAATTGACCTACCTATCCGGCTAGGGGAAAAGGGAGAAGGACGTAACATGGTAGTCCGGTTCTTAGTCGTTGAAGAATTGACCGCCTATAATCTAATATTAGGCCGTCCAACACTGAACGAATCCAAGGCCGTCATTATTCCATCCCTTAGGCTACTGAAATTTGAGAAGGATGACGGGTCTGTCGGCTCCCTGAATGGGGACCAGAAGACGGCTAGAGAGTACTATCTCTCAGACGTCAAGCCCACTGTGGCCGCATCCGACCAGAGTGCGGAGCCTATAGACCTTAATGAAGTCAAAGATGTCGCGCCTGCTCCAACAGAAGCCGCAAGAAGAGAAAGGCCGACCAGTTGGTGGCTATGAAAAAAGAAAAGCAATAGCAATCACTGACCGGGGAACGGTCAGACGAACTCTGTCCCCAGCCGGCTGGTGAACACATTGATATTGCTCTAGACGACACACGTCCGAAGCGTACAATTAAGGTTGGAACGGTTGCTTTTGCAAAATTGGGTGCAGACTTGCACAATTTGCTGAAGTAATTCTAAGACATCTTTACCTTTGAAGTAGAAGAGATGCCAGGCATCAGCCCGGATCTAGCTGTTAGCAAGCTTGCTGTGGATCCTAAAAAGAAGTCGGTTAGGCAAAAGAAAAGAAACCATGGCTAGAAGAGAAGTCAGGTGGCTTCCGCTAAAGTGAAAAAACTGTTAGACATCGGGTTCATTCGGCAATGTTACTTCCCAGATTGGGTTGCAAATGTTGTTCTTGTAAAAGCCGAATGGTACCTGGCGCATGTGTGTTGATTACACAGACTTGAACAAGGCATGTCCAAAAGATAGTTATCCACTTCCAAAGATCAACAGTTTGGTCGACTCTATAGCCGGCCATGCTTTGATGAGCTTTATAGACGCCTATTCAGGCTTTCATCAGATATGCTTGTGGAAGAAAGATCAAGAGAAGACAACATTCGTCACTGATCAGGGGTTCTCCTGCTATACTGTGATGGCGTTTGGCTTGAAAAATGCGCCTGCTACTTTCCAACGGATGATTAATACAGTCTTCATTAATCAAAATGGAAGGAATGTAGAGGCGTACATCGATGACATGATAGTCAAATCCAAGATAAAGATGGATCACCTTGCTGACCTCCGAGAAACATTTGCCACACTCAGGCGGCACAAGGTCATGCTCAATCCCAAGAAGTGTGTCTTTGGTGTTGAGTCTGGGAAGTTTATCAGATTTCTGATTGATCAAAGGGGGATAGAGGCAACCTAAAGAAGATACAGGCGGTCATTGACATGAAGTCACCCCGCACTGTCAAAGAAGTTCAAAAATTAACAGGTTGTCTGGCGCATTGGGGAGATTCCTCAGCCGGTCAGGTGACAAGTGCCTCTATTTTTTCCAAGCTATTAAAAAGAAGACTATGTTTTAATGGGGAGAGGATGCTGAGGCGATCTTTCAAAAATTGAAAGAACAATTGCACTCATTACCGAGGCTTGTTAACCCTCTGCCAAAGGAGGTGCTCTACGTGTACTTAGTTGTCTCAGATCATGCTCTCAGTGTTGTTCTCCTTGTTGAGAGAGACCGCACCCAGCTCCCGGTCTAATTCATTAGCCATGTTCTTCGATATGTTGAACTACGGTACCCAATGGTTGAAAAATTTGGCCTTGCTTTTTTCATGGCAGTCAAGAAGTTAAAACCTTACTTCTTGGCACATCCGGTTGTGGTCTACACAAATCAGCCTATCAAGCGGCTAATGACAACTATGGAGTCATCCGGCCAAATGATCAAGTGAGCTATTGAAATTCAAAGCCTTGAAATCCCTTTCGAACCAAGGAAGGCAGTGAAAGGACAAGCGTTTGCCGACTTCCTTGTCGAAATAACAAGGCCGGCTGAGCCGAAAAATCTTGACCAGGTTTGGAAAGTATATATGTGGACGGGAGCTCTACTATGAATGGCTGTGGTGTAAGCGTTATATGTCAGTCCCCTGAAGGGGACAAGTATGAATATGCACTACGGTTCAAATTCCAGGCCTCAAATAATGAGGCAGAATATGAATCCTTGTTAGCCGGTATCCGCATGTGCAAGGCAGTAGGGGCAAAAAAGATTGACGCCTGCTCTGATTCATAATTGATTGTTAGCCAGTACATACCATGGTGACTATGAGGTAATCCTGGGCACCGTGCCGTGCCGGGCCGCCGCGGGCCGTGCCTGGCGGGCCGCGGGCTGGTTCGTGCCGTGCCGGTCGTGCCGGCGGGCCCAGGATTTCGTGCCGTGCCGTGCCGGCCATTTTCATAGGCTAGCCCACGGCACGGCACGGCCCTCGTGCCTGGCGGGCTCGTGCCGTGCCGGCCACGTGCCGGGCTGCGGGCTGGCCCGCGCGGGCTGGTGCAGTTTCCAATTTTTTTTTTTTTTTTTTTTTTTTTTTTTTTTTTTTTTTTTTTTAATGACAACATTATTAATTAATAAGTTTATAATGTATATAAGTTATAAAATTATAATTATAAGTTTTATAAGGTAACTTATAAGTTTATAACTTATAAGTTATAAGTTATTAAGTTATGAATTTTATAATTATAAGTTGAATATTTATGTTTTATAATTTGTATATTCAATATTTATATTTATATATTTACTTTATACTATTACTTTAAAATTTAATGTTTATGATTTATTAGTAATTGGTATAATTTTATTTTTTTTTTAATATGAATTTACAAATTGTAACAAAACGGGGAAAAAAGGCAAATTGGACTTTGGATGTGAATAATGCGTACTTTATATTATTATTACTTGAGTTGAGAAAATTGTACAATGATAACAATGATAAAAATCATACAATGATGGTATTAAACAAAAATTGGAAAATGATAAAATTGATATTTTTAAAATCGTACAATATACAATAATTGTCTATTCTTCTTCTCCTTCTTCTTGCTCGTCTTCGTCTTCGTCTTCGTCTTCGCCTTCGCCTTCAAGGTCATCGGCTAGTTGCATAGATTGGGAACTAGCCGAACCCGAACCGGAAGCGGAGGTTCCTTCTTCGTTGTCGTTGTGGTCGTAAGAACGGTCTTGTGAGCGATTTTCCGCATCCAACCAATCTTTGAAACACACGCACATTTCTAGTGTTTCGGGTTTTAGACTTGTTCTTCTATCGTCTAAAACCCTTCCGGATGCGCTGAAAGCTCGTTCGGAGGCGACGGAGGAAACTTGGATAGCAAGAATGTCTCGTGCCATTGCCGCCAAAGTTGGATGCTTCGAGCTTTGTTGTTTCCACCATGCAAGGAGGTCGAGGCTGTTTATCTCATCGTCGTCCATGCCTTTGGTGAAGTCGTAACTCAGGTACATCTGCAACTCCGAGACGTCGCTTTGCGTTCTCCTGATTGATGAATCACCTGAAAACCTTGAAATCAAGTTAGTAGCTTGTGAAAATAAATGTTTGGCCTTCTTACTTACGTTTTTAGATGGTTGGGAAGGCCCTGAGCGAGGAACGGTGCCATATTTGGCTTCATAGACTCTATATAAAGCAAAAAAACTGATCCTTCACATTAGTCTTATAGTTTTCTACATCATCGTCAAGAAACATGCATTGAAAGTAAATGTCAACTAACATAAATGTGTTTTCATACTTTTGCCTAGGATCTAATATGGAAGCAAAAATATAAATCAAAGGAATCTGACTATAATATTTACGCCACTTTTTTTCCATTGCTGGAAGATACTGATCATAATCACTTTGATCGCGATGATCAGCGAAAAGTTGGGCGAGTAAGCATGCATTAGAAAGAAAGTTTTGAGCACAAGGATTGTAAACAGTAGAAAAACAATACGTCATGTTATATAATAACTGTAAAAATTGCATATATCTTTCACAGTTATTCCAATCATCATCATACAAAGCATTTTGTGGAAATTTTTGGTTGTAAAATAATGTTAACGGGCCCTTGTACTCAATTGCCTTTGTTAACATGTCATAGGTGGAATTCCACCTAGTTGGGCAATCGGTTCTAATTTTTATTACCCTTATCTTTTGTTGTTTTAGAAAACTCTTCCATTCTTGGTATCTCATGTTAGAGCTATTAATAGACATAATAGCATCTCTGATTTTGCTGTAGTATGGGCCAATTGCCCGAACTCCATCCTGTACACATAAGTTAAGTACATGGCAAACACATCTAGTATGAAGAGCTTCACCGTCTAATAGTACATCGGTTAAGTTTTGTTTGATAAGATTAGCTGTGTATGTCATAGAGGTTGCATTATCAAAAGTCATAGACATCATTTTATCTCGAAGGTTGTATTCGTCTATTGCTTGCATTAAATGGTGAGCAATGTTAATGCCGGTGTGTGGGTATTCCAGCATTTTGAAATGTATTATTCTTTTTTGTAACATCCATTGATCATCTACCCAATGGCAAGTCACACATAAATAGTGATATTTATAACCACTATCCCAAGAATCGGCTGTTAAAGATACTCTACAGTTAAGGTTACTCAATTCGGCTTGTAACCGGACTTTGTACTCTAGGAAATTTTTCATTGCTGCGGAACGAACGGTTTTCCTAGAGATTCTTTTATGTTGGGGTTGTAGTGCTTTGTTAATGTAGGTGTTGAATGCGTCACTTTCCGAGAAAAGAAAAGGTTGTTCAGCGTGTACTATCATTTTTCCTAGTTCATCCCTATCCCTCTCATAGTTGTATGTAAAGCCGTATGGATGGAATTGGGAAATTTTGGGCTGGGTTGGATCACTAGCTGGTTTTGCACAAGCTTTCATGTGTCTAGATAAGTGTCCCGTCCCGTTTTTGGTAACTGCCGTGAATACACTATTACATGTTTTACATTTTGCCCATTGTTCACCATCTTTACTTAGGACAAAATAACGCCATACCTCACTCCTTCGGTTTTTCAAAAGTAGCATCTCAGTTTCGGTTAACCATTCATGATGTGTGTATTGGTTAGTAGGGGGACTAGTGGGAGTGGCAGTAGAAGGGGTAGTAGAACCGGAGGGAATTCGGGTACTTTCTTGGCTACCTTGGCTAGAACAATAGTTTTGTTGATTACCGATATAATTAGGTGGAAATTGGTATGGTGGTTGTGGAAATTGGTTTAGTGGTGGTGCTGGAAATCCCGACGTATTATATGGCTCATAGCCCGGGGGGAAGTAAATGGGGTCATTGGTTTGACTCGTAATTTGGGGGCTCGTTGTATTTGGTGGTTCCCTAGAACTACTACTACGGATAAGTCGGCCTTTCCCCCTAGACCTAGATGATGGGTTGTTCGATGCCATAATTAACAATTAAATTTTTAATAAAAAGTGGTTAACTATAATAATAATAATTAATAACAACAATTTTAACAATAAAAATATCAATAATAATAATTAATAACAACAACTATAACAATAACAATAACAACAAAAATAAATAATAACAACAATTGTAACAATAATAATAATTAATAACAACAATTATAACAACAACAATAACAATTAACAACAATAATAATTAAACAAGATTATTCTAATAATAACAATAAAACAATAATAAATTTAAGATTAGTTTAGATCTTACAACCGTGCTTCAACGCTCCACTAATTACGATTACGAACTTTTTAATTTTTTCCGATATTAGGAAAATAATTAGAGAATTTAAGAGAATAATTAGAGAATTTAAGAAAATAAGGATTATTAGAGATTTAGAGAATATAAGAGATAAGAAGAAGAGATTGTGATTTTGTGATTTGGGAATGAAATGGAGGTGAGTATTTATAGAATTTTTGGCAAAAAACTAGCCGTTTAACTAGCCGTCGGCCCGCGGGCCGTGCTTGCGGGCCGTGCTTGCGGGCCGTGCCTTCGGGCCGTGCCTGCGGGCCGTGCCTGCGGGCCAGCACGGCGGGCCTTGCTCGTGCTCGTGCCGGGCCGTGCCTGGGAATTCTCCACCGTGTCCGTGGCACGGCCCGTGGCACGGAAGTCGAAGTTCGTGCCGTGCCGTGCTTGACTTCGGGCCGTGCCGGGCTGCTCCGAACGGCGGGCCGTGCCGGGCGGCACGCGGGCCAACCCGGCCCGTGCCCAGGTTTACTATGAGGCCACCCATCCGGCCATGATCAAATATCTGCAGGCGATCAAAGAAGAGGCTGGGAGACTTGATGAATTTCATCTAAGTCAGGTGCCCAAGTCAGAGAAAAATCAGGCGGATGCTCTCTCTAAGCTGGCATCATCCGCCTCATGTGATACACCTCGGTCAGTCTTTTGGGAAGTTATGGAAAAGCCTAGTATTGAAGAAGATCCCATTGGAATACTAGACCGAAGTTCAACCTAGATGGATGGTGATTGGGGGATTTTTATCCACCAATCAGCATCCGACACGTGGACCAGCCAGGTTTCGCCACGTGTCCTTCACGTAGGCCAATAGGAGCCTGCCACGTGTCATCAAGAGATACGTCCTCCATGGACCAATTGTGATGCGACACGTGTCCATCCATGCCAAATAGGTAAATCAGCCAACAAGGCCCAATCTTGGTGGGAAGCCCAGTCAGCCTTAGGTTTAACCTAAACCTAGTACTGGCACGCATCCCAAGGCATATAAATATGCCCATTAATCCTCATTAAGGGGGAGGACGCACATTTAACACTCTCACCTAGAGAGACCACATTACATTTATTTCCGCATTAATTACTCCTTAATCAAGTACTAACTTGACCGTTGGAGGCGGATCTCCAATCATCCGGAGCATCCGTTTGTTTTGCAGGTACAGGCGTCCGGTTCCAGTCTCGGAATTGTAACTCTCCCGCAGGACATCAAAAAACCCCGAAACATTTTGGCGCCGACTGTGGGGAGAGTACTTTTGAGATGGCATCCACGTCTGTACCGACTCCTAAAGAGAGGCGTCCCCTGGACGACCCTCAAGTTCAGTCGGACCATGATACTGAAGAAGAGTTTGAGGTTGAAGCTCATACAGCTTCAGACGGGACCCTAAGGGCCCGGCGCACCCGTCATACCAAAAGGAGAGAACGGGAGGATCTTCAAACTAGACTCAGTGTTCCAGTCGGCGCACCGCCTGTTCAGCAGCAGCCGGCTGATGGGTCTGCTTCCATTACAAGGAACGAACTCATGACCTTCATGAGGGGCTTCAAGGGAGAGATTCAAGAGTTTCTCAACAAAAAGACGCCTGCTCTGGCCAAGGGGCAGTCGGCTAAGAAACCTTCCTCTTCAGGGAAGAGGAAGCCTGTTCAAGGGCGAGAGGCGACCCCTCATCCTAACTCTAAGAAGTGGGAGCCGCCTGCCCTTGATTTCACAAAATACCGCTTTCCTACTCCAGGAAAGAGGAAACCCGTTCGTCATATTCAGGCGGACGGGTCGAAGAAAACATACACAAACGCTCGGCTATTGCTAGAGCAGAAGAAGAATGACCGACTGTCGGAGTCGGCCTCTACTTTAGACTTCCAAGACAGTCTACGCAATACCACTATGAGGTATACGCAGTCACATCATGAGAGTCAGTCAGGCGGTACCTCCCGTCAGTCCGGCTTTCATAGTGACCAGGCGGTACCAAACTTGCCATTTGTACCGCAACAACAATATTTTTTGCAGCCCCCTCTGTTTGGAGGACATGCGACAAAGAATGTCCAACCTATGGATTGGCAGCTACGGTTGCTTAGACTTGGGGAACAGCCGTTGGCCTTCTCCAAGGAGATTACAGAAGCCGCTCAGCCGGCCAAAGTGAAAAATGTGTTAGTAGGCGCCTATGATGGCACTACTAACCCAGAAGACCATTTGATGGCATTCACCAACCTGATGTACCTTCAAGGGTTGGATGATCCCACTTGGTGCAAGTGTTTTCCAGCGACTCTCAAAGGAATCGCACAACAATGGTTCGGCAACCTGCCGACTGGTTGTGTGAATAACTTCAGGACGCTTGCTTACTTATTCACCTCCAATTTTGCTATGAACATACCAGCGAAGAAGACGACCCTTGATTTAGGGACGATTCAGCAGGGCGAAAAGGAGGAGCTTCGTTCTTACATCAGGCGGTTTAACTTGATGAGAATACAGATTCAAGGGCTACCGGATGAGGTGGCCTACACTGATTTTTTCAGAGGCCTCAAAGACGGGTCGACCTTCAAGTTTGATTTGGTTCGAAAGAGGGTGGCGACTCTTCAAGAAGCCTTGATTGAAGCAGAAGCCTATATACAGGCGACTGATCTTTGTAGTACGGGAAAACAGTCGGACGGGAAAAGGTTCGACAAAAAAGAAGGATGACAGAAACAGTCGTCCAACAAAGATGGGAAAAAGAGAAAAGAGATCTGGGCGGCGGATTCCTCTAAACAGCCGGCCCAGAAAAAGAAGAAAGAATTCAAACCATACTCCCCGAAGTATGCGTTTAACTAGGATAGCAAAGCTATCCTAAAAGAAATCAAGGGACGGATCTCAATTGAGAAGCCGACACCCATGAAGGGTTCTGCGAGCAACCGGAACCAAGATAAATTCTGTGATTATCATGAAGATGTTGGTCATCAAACCAACGAATGCATCAGCCTCATGCGGTATCTGGACCGCCTGGCTGAACAAGGCGATCTTGACTCTTATGTCAAGAAATCTAAGGGGAACACTTCCTCGAAGAAGCAGTCGGCCAAAAAGAATCAACAGGCCGACAGCTCTGATACAGATGATGCAGTCGTCTACACCATTGCAGGCGGCTTCTCAGGAGGCGGCCCCACTATTAAGGGCAACAAAGACAATATCAGGCGGCTAAACGTCAATTCCATTCACCAAGAATGGCCCTCCAAATATTCATTTCCTGAGATTATCATCACTGAAGAAGATTTAGGAGGGGTAAGGGGGCCGCATAACGACCCTATTATTATTGAATGTAAAGTGGCTAACCAGAGAGTTGGCCGAATCCTCATAGATACCGGCAGCTCCTCAGACCCTATCAGTAGCAAATGTCTGTCAAAGCTCAAATATCAGACTGATTGCATACATCCGGTATCCCACCCTCTAGTAGGGTTTGGAGGAGGAGGAGTCCACCCAGTGGGACGAGTGGATTTACCCATCCGCCTGGGTGAAAAAGTGGAAGGACGACACATGGTGGTCCGGTTCTTGGTAGTTGAGGAACTCTCGGCCTACAACATGATTCTGGGACGACCAACCCTGAATAATTCCAAGGCTGTTATAATCCCGTCTCTTATGTTGCTCAAGTTTGAGAGGGATGATGGAACAGTCGGCTCCCTATGGGGAGATCAGCAGATAGCCCGAGAGTGTTATCTCTCGGACATTAAGCCCACTGTTATGGCCGCTGGGTCAAGTGGTGGAAAAACAGACCTTAACAATGTCAAGGAGAGTGCGCCTGTTCAAGCAGCAAGCGGCAATAAGAGAAAGGCTGCCCATATGGGGGCCGCAAGAAAAGAGAAAAAATAGCAATCATTGGCAGAGGAGTGGTCGGATGAATTCCGCCCTCAGCCGGCTGGTGAGCATACGGACCTGATCCTAGACGACTGGCGTCCTGACCGAACAGTCAAGGTTGGGACGACTGCTCTGAGAGTCCTGGGTGACGACTTTCACCAACTCTTGAAAGAATACAAAGACATCTTTGCATTCAAAGTCCATGAAATGCCAGGCATCAGTCCTGACCTGGCGGTACATAAACTGGCTGTGGATCCAAAAAAGAAGCCGGTAAGGCAGAAGAAACGGAACCAGGGCGAAGAGAGAAGTCAGACGGCAGCCTCCGAAGTTAAGAAATTACTTGATGCGGGGTTCATTCGGCATTGTTACTTCCCAGACTAGGTGGCAAATGTAGTGCTTGTTAAAAAGCTGAATGGTACCTGGCGAATGTGTGTAGACTACACAGACTTAAACAAGGCGTGTCCCAAGGACAGTTACCCTCTGCCTAAAATTGATAATCTGGTCGACTCAACAGCCGGCCATGCTTTGATGAGCTTTATGGACGCCTACTCTGGTTTCCATCAAATTCCTTTATGGAAGAAAGATCAGGAGAAGACGGCCTTCGTCACTGATCAAGGGTTATACTGTTACACGGTCATGCCGTTTGGTCTGAAGAATGCCCCGACCACCTTCCAGCGAATGATAAATACTGTGTTCTTTGGTCAGATTGGGAGGAACGTCGAGGCATACATTGATGATATGATTGTTAAGTCTAAGATTCAGATAGATCATCTGTCGGACCTCCGAGAAACTTTCGCCACACTCAGGCAGCACCATGTCATGCTCAATCCCAAGAAATGTGTATTTGGAGTTGAGTTTGGGAAATTTCTCGGATTCCTTATCAATCAGAGGGGAATAGAGGCGAACCCTAAGAAGGTGCAGGCGGTCATCGACATGCAGTCGCCTCGTACCGTCCGAGAGGTTCAGAAGTTAACAGGTTGTCTGGCGGCCTTGGGAAGATTTCTAAGCCGATCAGGCGACAAATGCTTATACTTCTTCCAGGCCATCAAGAAAAAGGCAAGGTTTGAATGGGGCCGGATGCTGAGGCGGCTTTCCAAAAATTGAAAGTTCACTTACATTCCTTGTCGAGGCTGGTCAGCCCTTTGCCCAAAGAAGTACTCTACATGTAACTGGTTGTCTCTCATCATGCGTTAAGCGCTGTTCTTCTTGCTGAAAGAGACGGCTGCCAGCACCTGGTCTACTTTGTCAGTCATGTACTGAAAAATGCTGAGTTGAGGTATCCCTTAGTGGAGAAATTTGGTCTTGCACTCTTCATGGCTGTTAAAAAAATTGAAGCCCTACTTTTTGGCACATGCAGTTGTCGTGTATACAGATCAACCTATCAAGCGGCCACTGACTACCATGGAGTCGTCAGGCCGGATGATTAAATGGGCCATAGAAATTCATAGCCTCGAAGTTACTTTCGAGCCTAGAAAAGCAGTGAAGGGGCAAGCCTTTGCTGACTTTATTGTTGAGATGACTCGTCCCCCTGACTCTCAAGTTCCAGACCAAGTCTGGAAGGTATATGTGGACGGAAGCTCTACTTCAAATGGTTGTGGAGCAGGCATCATATGTCAGTCGCCAGAGGGCAACAGGTACGAGTATGCTCTACGCTTCAGTTTTCAGGTCTCAAACAATGAGGCAGAATATGAGGCTTTACTAGCCGGAATCCGCATGTGTAAGGCGGCAGGGGCAAGAAAGATAGACGCCTGTTCTGATTCACAATGATAGTGAGTCAGTATAATGGCGAATACGAAGCAACCCATCCAGCCATGAGCAAGTATTTACAGGCGGTGCGACAAGAAGTCGGATCCCTTGAAGATTTTCATTTGACTCAAGTGCCAAGATCAGAAAACAACCAGGAGGATGCTCTTTCGAAATTAGCATCCTCGGCCTCCTGTGATACTCCTCGAACGGTTTTTTTGGGAAGTAATGGAGAAAAGAAGCATCGAGGAAGACCCCATTGGAATCTTAGACAGAAGCTCAACCTGGATGGATCCAATCAGGGCATATCTGAAAGACGGTACCTTGCCGGATGATCATCACCAGGCGGCTGCGTTGAAAAAACGGGCAGCCAGTTTTGAAATGATAAAGGGAGAACTTCACAAAAGAGGGTATCTTCAACCCTACTTGAAGTGTGTTACTCCAGAAAAGGGGCGAGAGATACTAGACGATCTTCACTCTAGTTACTGCGCTTCCCATACAGGCGGCAGGTCGCTTGCCCAACGAACAAGGCGGCAGGGCTACTTTTGGCCTACTTTAGAAGAAGATGCAATGAAGATGGTGAAAAAATGTGACAAGTGTCAAAGGTTTGGCAAACTAATTCACCGTCCGGCTACTGACCTCACTACAATTCATAGCCCACTACCGTTTGCTAAGTGGGGGATGGATATTCTGGGTCCCTATACGCCTGCTACAGGCGGTAGGAAATACATACTTGTTGCAGTCGACTACTTCACTAAATGGGTGGAGGCGGAGGCTGTAAAGGGAATCAAGACGAAGGACGTAATTTCATTCATCAGGAAAAATGTCATCACTCGGTTCGGGGTTCCCATGTCTATGGTTTTTGATAATGGTCCCCAATTTGAGACGCCTGCTCTCAAAAGCTGGTTGGGTGACCAAGGTATCTCACATTACTTTGCATCAGTGGGCCGTCCACGAGCAAACGGCCAGGTAGAAGCTTTTAATAAAATCATCTCAGACGGTCTCAAGAAAAAGATTGAACGAGCAGGCGGCCTATGGGCGGATGAACTACCACATGTTCTCTGGGCCATTAGGACGACTGAAAAAGGGGTGACTGGAGAGACTCCATTCCTCCTAACCTATGGTGCGGAAGCTGTTCTCCCAATTGAACACTACGAGCCGACTCTTCTAGTAATGTTATACGACGAAGAGGCGAACTGGGAATCCATGCGCCTGGCATTGGACTCACTCCCAGAAAGGAGGGGCAATGCCGTCTTACGCCATGAAATTTACCGCCTGAGAATGACCAGATCATACAACAAAAAAGTACACAGGCGTCCACTCAAGGTGGGGGACTTTGTACTAAGAAAAATGGAAGCAGTCGGTAGGGCCAATGAGTTTGGCAAATTAACTCCCAACTGGGAAGGACCCTACCGAATCTATGAAGAGGTCAGGGACGGTATCTACCGTCTGGAAACACCAGACGGCCAACCGTTGCCTCGAACCTGGAATGTAGATAATTTAAAGAAGTATTATTTTTGAATAATGTAAATAGCCGAGAGCTAATTAATAAAAGTTTGCTGTTTTATTCAAATTCTGTACTAAGAGGGGCATGCATACTGACAAACAGTCGGCTACTCTCCTGGTTTTATTTTTCAAGTCTTGCTTAACGAGGGGCATGCCGCTTGTTCCACACAGCCGGCTACTCTCCCATAACACAGTTCACTAAGAACTATCAAAGGCTCATGGCCGAAGTGATCAGACCAGGCGCCAGGCCAACTGATCCAAATATAAGATTAATTCGACCTGTCCCAACATTATAGCAGGCGTCCGGCGGCATCCATCCGGATGAAATTCGTCGCAGAGAGCAGCTCCCTTTTGGGTGGAACATTGTTCTATAAAATAATTACACGGCACCTATACGACTCTCTAACCAAGACAACCACATAGCCGTTTCTCAGACAAGGATACCTCACACTTAACCGACTAATCAGGTCAAACAAGTGTTTGCAGTAACCACCCGTGTCAATTAACCGACTAAACTACTTGGGATAAGGAACAGTCGGTACCTTATGAGTTAATAGCCAACAAACATTGGCGAATAAAGGGGAACAATCGGCGACCAAGTAACAATCATGTTTACTTGGCCACTCCTTAAAACTTAGTACGAAACTAAAAAGGTGTTCATATAGCGCCTGTTCACACTAAGTTAAATATAGCAGGGACCAGCCAGCCTGGACCGACTAGAGTCTAGCCTAAAAACAAGGCAGATAGGAACCACCTTCCTACTTGGTTAATTTTACAAATGACAGGACCGCCTGCCTAAAGGGGATCCAGTCTTTAAAATGAGTCGGATACTGATTGGATAATGGCCGACTGATCGCCTAGCCTGGAAACAGACAACCAGTCATCCAGGGGCATAGGCACCGTGACTACCTCTTACCTGTCTGCAACTATCGGCCATGCAAAACAGTCGGTATAGTATACAATTGGATATCAGAGTTTCGATACTTAGTAAAATAAAAGCACAATTTCGAAACATTATGGCAAAAGAGGCGACCTAAAATAATGGTCGCCTAAGTTATATTAACAGCCGGCCATAAAGACCGGCATAAATATTCAAAACCCCGGCCCCTTGGCCGGGTAAAGCACAAAAGAAGCCGTCCATTAAGACCGGCAAAATATTCAGAGCCCCGGCCCCCTGGCCGGGTAAAGAGAAACAAACGGCACGTAGGCCGAAGAAAAAAAGGACATAAAGCTTAAGATGGGGGCAGATCTTCAATAATAGCAGTTGCCGCCTGGTCAGCATTCTTTTTGCTAGACTCGGCCTCAGCTGCATCCTTTTTCGATGCATCCACCCCAATTGGCACTATGGCCACTATCGGATCCTCCTCCTCCAACGCCTCGTCCTCAGCAGCCGCCAGGATCTCTTGATTGTATCTATCAGAACATTGGCGGTACGTTTTCTCCCATGAGGAAAAGTCGGCATTGAGGAAGAGGCGGCCCCAGGTCAGGCGCTGGATCTGAGCAGAGTCTTCCATCATCTCTCGGACCAGCTCCTTCTTTTCTTGTTCGGCCTTGGCCGAGAGCTCCTGAGTGAGGCTCTTCTCTTGAGTCGCCAGGCGCTCCTTAAAGCTCGCCAAGGATTTCTCCAAGGTGTCGTATGAGCTCATTTTTTGGCGAAGAGGTCTCAGCTCGGTCTTGAGGTTGTTGATGGTAGCCTCCAGCTCATTGTTCCTCTTCTGGACCGCCTCCAACTGAGTCCGGATAGCAGAAGTAGCCTGCGCCTGATAATAAAGAATATCAGTTGTCAAAATCTCATTTTGGGCAATTTGAAACATTGCCTTATCACAGTCAGAGGCGGCCATAGCTTTCGCAGCCTTTACCTCTTTGTTTTTCCTGTCAAGCGGCTTGCGAAGGCCGTTTACTCGGAGCAGGGCATAAGTAAAAGGGAACAGGCGTCAGGTTTCAAACAAAAAACAGGCGTCTTGGAATTTAAATGACAAAAATATACCTCACCAAGGACCCCTGCGATCCCGTCTAGGTCAAGGGTGCCGACACCCCTGACCGCCTCCCTCTCAGCCGGAGGGACGACTTTGATCAAAGACTTGGCCACCTCGACCAAGTCTAGCTCCTGAGGGCCGGCTGCATCAAGCATAAACAAGCATGTAAGACCTAGTAAAAGGAAAGCAAGTTTGAATTTACAAGGGCAGTTCCATACTCCTAGGCGACCTGATTGGAGTTTGAGAGGGGGTGGCCGACTGTTTCTCAGTCGCCGCATGTTTCCTGGCCGTGCCAGGAGAGCTCGCAACAGCAGTCCTCCAGGTCTTGGAGTCCGGCTGTTGGGAAGAAGAAGTTCTGGGAGTGCCCGTCTAAAAAAAAAAAAAAAAAAAAAAAAAAAAAAAAAAAAAAAGAGCACTTGGTCAGTATATGCATAAACCCAACTCCAAAAAGAGAGAGTGAAAGGCTTGGAACTTACCAAGGGCGCCTCCTTGTTGAGGGAGTTGGTAGAAGACTGTTGCATGATGGAAGCACGCAACATAGCAGCCGCAGTTTTTGAGGCGGTGATTTTGCTCATGGTGTCCGCTGCAAGGACAAAATACCAAAGTTAATAAAAAGTTAAACAGTAACGCATGGCAAAAAGAGAGTATTCGACAGGCCAGCTACCTCTTAAACACCGACTGCTAAGGCCACAGGCGGCCAGAAAGTATTCGTCATAGAGCCATTTGAAGCTCGGGACGCAGTGCAGGGGTACTTGCTCTCGCACCCCTGTAGTAGAGTCGACCCTCGACTCTACTTTAAAGAGTCCTTTATCCAGGATCTCTTTCTTGGCTTTGGGGGGAACAAGCAGCATGCTGCGGCCGCCTGCAAGAAGAGGCGGATCCCTGTTCCACCTGTTGAAGCGCTTGTTCAGATCTGTGTCTGAACTTTCAATGATAAGGAAGGTGCTTCGCCAATCCTTCCATTTATTCTCTTTACCTCTTGTCATGAGGTAGCCTCTGTGGCTCGTCAATTGATACCAGCCGGTACCGCCTGCCTTAGGGGTCCGGCTGAGGTAGTTCATATGGGCGAAAGCCTCGAAGTTTGGCTCCACCCCATGCAGTTCGCACCCGGCCACATAGACGAGAACGTTGAACCAGGAGTTTGGGGCTAACTGCCATAACCCCTACTCATACCCATCCAAGATCCGCTGAACAGCCAGATGTAGTGGGAAGCGCAGCCCAGCCCTGATGGCCGCCTCATAGCAGCCAAAGCAAGGGCTATCATAACTAGTACCAGCCGGCCAGACGACTGTGTCTTCTGGATCCGGCACAAAAACTAAAAAGTCGGGGCCCATTGTGTGGTTCGCAATAAAGCTCCCCACTTTCTCTTGCATGGCCTTGATCCGGCCCTTTGGGACTGTGCAGTAGTAGGGGGTGTTCTGCTATCTATAAGAGGCGGACGGCTCCGCCCAATTGTCCCCCTTCTCAACTGCATGAGAAAGCCTCGCCTCTTGTAGGCGGCTGTTTTTCTCTTCTGTGTCTAGAGAAGTATGACCAGAAGAACTAGACTCGGACTCGTCCTCTGATGAGCCCGAAGAGGACGACTCCTCACCTCTCCCAGAGGGGCCCGTTTCCTCTCCTTCAATAGGAGTAGGAGAGAATGTAGACATGTCAACTGTAAAATGGAAAGGGACCACCTTGATCCCTCCCTCAGAGTTGTTGGCGGTCAAGCCGCCCTGGTTAACTTCGGCATCTGGCGCCTGGTCAGATATTTCACTAATCGGCACCCGGTGGGAGGAGCCGTCTGAGTTCGAGATCATAGCAGTCCTTTTTGTTCTGGCCATTATGTTCTGCATAGACACAGAGACAGTCGGACTTTGTATAAAGGGCAAAGATTGGTTCGGAAAAGGGCAGGCAGCACTCCTAGTCCTAGATTCAGCCGTCCCCGGTGACCGGCTGATCACTAATCTAGGTCGTGTCGTGTGCTTCCGTGGTGCCATTTCAAAAAGAAAAAAATAAAGAAAAATTAAGAGTAAGAGAACCGACAGTTACCTGAACGAGTGCAGTTGACGAAGTTCTGAAAATTCTGAGTAGCCGGCTTGTCAGAGTAGGCGCTAGGTAGAAAGAGTCCGGAATGTCAGAGCAAGTTCAGGGGTCCGAATGTTCTCTTCAAAAATTTCTCAAGTGTGAAAATGACTGAAGTCAACACACCCTTATATAGGCAAAATGAGAAGGCGAAGGGTCACTTCCAAATTCAAAATTTAGGCGGGAAAATCTTTCAGCCTTTCACCGGGTGACACCTGTAGCAGGTCGTCACCTGTTACGATGTGACACCTGTCACAGGTAACACGTGACCAGTCACGTGCCACCTGTGAGGGGCAAATGATTAGGGGATTTTTATCCACCAATCAGCATCCGACACGTGGACCAGCCAGGTTTCGCCACGTGTCCTTCACGTAGGCCAATAGGAGCCTGCCACGTGTCATCAAGAGATACGTCCTCCATGGACCAATTGTGATGCGACACGTGTCCATCCATGCCAAATAGGTAAATCAGCCAACAAGGCCCAATCTTGGTGGAAAGCCCAGTCAGCCTTAGGTCTAACCTAAACCTAGTACTGGCACGCATCCCAAGGCATATAAATATGCCCATTAATCCTCATTAAGGGGAGGACGCACATTTAACACTCTCACCTAGAGAGACCACATTACATTTATTTCCGCATTAATTACTCCTTAATGAAGTACTAACTTGACCGTTGGAGGCGGATCTCCAATCATCCGGAGCATCCGTTTGTTTTGTAGGTACAGGCGTCCGGTTCCAGTCTCGGAATTGTAACTCTCCCGCAGGACATCAAAAAACCCCGAAACAGATGGCATCCGGGCTTATCTAACAGACGACACTTTGCCAGATACTTATCCAGAAATGGTTACAATGAAAAAACATGCGGCCAACTTTGAAATTCATAATGGAGAGCTTTTCAAGAAGGATTATCTGCAACCTCTTTTGAAATGCATCACCCCAGAATGGGGGCAAGAGATTCTTGAGGATCTGCACTCGGGCTTCTGTGCCCCCCATATAGGCGACAGGTCCCTAACAAAGAGGGTCAGGCGGCAAGGCTACTTCTGGCCCACTCTTGAGGTAAACGCCATGGAAATGGTGAAGAAATGTGATAACTGTCAAAGATTTGGCAAACTCATACACCGTCCGGCCACTAATCTAACGACCATTCACAGCCCAGTATCATTCGCCAAATGGGGCATGGACATTCTGGGTCCGTATACACCTGCTATAGGCGGACGACGATAAATTCTAGTTGCTGTTGACTACTTCACCAAATGGATAGAAGCAGAGGCGGTCAAAGGCATTAAGATAAAGGATGTCATCTCATTCATCTAAAGGAATATTATCACTCGGTTTGGGGTGCCTATGTCTATGGTCTTTGACAATGTCCCTCAATTTGAGACGCCTGCTCTCGAGAATTGGTTGGGAGACCAAGGGATCTCTCATTGCTTTGCATCACTCGACCGTCCCCAAGCAAACGGCCAGGTTGAAGCCTTCAACAAGCTAATCTCAGACGGCATTAAAAAGAAAATCGAAAGGGTTGGCGGTCTATGGGCGGATGAGTTGCCTAATGTCCTATGGGCCATCATAACAACTGAAAAAGGGGCAACCGGCGAAACCTCATTTCTCATGGTTTAAGGTGTTGAAGCTGTCTTACCCATTGAACATTATGAGCTGACTCTTCGAGTCATGCTTTATGCCGAAGAGGCTAAGTGGGAGGCCATGCGGCTAGCATTGGACTCACTCCCGGAACGCAGGGGCAATGCTGCGTTACGTCATGAAATTTACCGTCTGAGAATGACAAGAGCCTATAAAAAAAGAGTACACAAACAACCCTTGAAAGTAAGGGACTTTGTGCTACGGAAAAGGGAGGTAACCGGTAGGGCCAACGAGCAGGGAAAGCTGACTCCCAATTGAGAAGGCCCCTACCGGATCTATGAAGAAGTAGGAGGCGGCACCTACCGCCTGGAAACTCCAAACGGTAGGCAACATGCCAGAACTTGGAATGTAGATAACTTAAAAAAGTACTACTTCCGAGACTTGTAAATTTTTTTTGTAAATAAAGAGCACATCAATAAAAAGTTTCTTTTTATGATATTTATTGCTTTGATGTACATCTCCCAATGGGAGTACAGTCTGTGCAATGTGCAGACGACCTTATTAAAAACTCACGTCTGCTCCAACGTGAGTAGATGTAAGCTAAGTCCAAAAACTTAGCAGCTACGCATTGTTCGTTTCAGAACAACCTGATGAGGCCAATGGTCGAATGATATTAAAAACCATTGTCTGCTCCAACATGAGTAGGCATCCGGCAACGCCCATCCGGGTGAATTTGTCGCAGAGAGAATCTCCCATTTGGGTGGTACATTGCTCTATAAACTAAAAAACAAACAGCCTTACCGCTGTCTGGAATAGGATAAGCTCGCAGCCGTTTAAATTGATCAAATGAGACCTAGATAACAAAGGTTACTGCTTGTTTTATAACAAACAGTAACCAGCTACTATCTTGGTTAGATACAACCTGCTATTACTCAGGGGCAATACATACGACTAAATTTGAAAAAATAAGCTAAGTCCAATACTTAGCAGCTATTGAAAAAATAAGCTAAGTCCAAAACTTAGCGGCTAAACATTTTAAGCAACTAGATACGATCAATGGTCGTCTGCTTCTAAACATTAACCCGTCTCCTCCAACATGAGTAGACATCCGACGACGCCCATTCGGGTGAATTCGTCGCAGAGAGCATCTCCCATTTGGGTGGTACATTGCTCTATAAACCCAAACACAAGCGGCAAAGACAAATTAACCTATAAGGGTAACTCACAGCCGTTTGACTTGAATAATCTAAAATGGAACCTAAAACCGCATAAACAAAACTGTATGTCTCATTGACATCAGCCGGTATCCGGCCGTTATTCCCACTTAGATTAATGAGACCAAGATAACTAAAAGTTACCGCCTGTAATATAACAAACGACTACTATCTTGGTTGGAAACCCCGATTAGCGCCGGATATTGCCCAGGTGCAATACAGGCGGCAACGTTCCAAATAATAAAAATAAGCTAAGTCAAAAAACTTAGAAAAGCTAAGCGTTGTTTGTCTAAAACAATCTGCTGAGGCTAAAGGCCGGATAATATTGAACGCTTACCCGCCTGCTCAATGGCCGACTGTCCGCCTAGTTTGGGGCAATCACCATAGTGATTGATTGACTTGGAAACCAATCATACTCCTAAAGTATCAAAAAATTTCCAAGTCAATTAATTTACCTTTGAAAACCAAGCGCACAGCCGTCCAGGGGCAAAAACAGCTGATATAGTGAAAAAATTGAAAATTTCATAGAAAAAAGCAAGTTAAATACTTAGCTTAAATCTATGCAATTTAAAGCAAGTGCAAAATGACAAAACCGGACATATGGCCGGATGATTCATTGAATAAAACTTAGCCGACCCCATGGTCGACTAAAAGAGTTAACCAGTACAACCGGAGGAATTAACAAATTACTTGACCCCACAGTCGGTAAAGATACAAAGAAATACACGGCACACAGGCCGGAGAAAATACATGGCCATCTGGCCGCAGAAAAAACAAAGCTTAAGCATCAGGAGGGGGCTTCTCAGTGTCGACAGCCGCATCCTTTTCCTCACCAGTCGACTCTCGGTCTTTTTCACCTTCCTGCTCCTCCTCCTGATCAGACCCTCCGGATGACCCCTCGGCAGAATCAGACGACTCCTCCTCCTCCTCTTCCTCTTGAACTTGGTTCAAAATTTTATCATTGTATTCAAGGGAGGCCGCCTCAAATTGATTCTTCCACCCGTCATAGCCAGCATTCGGGAAGAGGGACTCCCAAGTCATTCACATGATGGCGTCGCAGTCGTCCATCATCTGCTTAATCAGGACCTCCTTCTCCTCCTCAGTCCTTGAGGTATACTTTTTAGCGAGTTGGACTTTCTGGTTTTGCAGCCTTGCCTTGAGTTTCTCCACCTAGGTGCGGAGTCCATCTCCTTCAGCATCCACCTCTTGGAGGGGCTCGAGCTTGGCCTTGAGGTCCTTAACCTCCTTCTCCAGCTCAGAGATTCGCCCCTTCATTGCGTCCAGATTGGCCTTGACCTGCAGATTGGCTGCTGCCTGAGAATATAGTATATTAGTGGTCAGTTTTTCATTTTGAGCAATCTCAAACATGGCCGTATCTAGAGAAGAGGCGGCCCGAGCGTTCGCAGCTTTTACCTCTTTGGTCTTCTCATTGAACGGTCTTTTAAGGCCATTCACCCGCAGCATAGCCTGCATCCAGCAAAGGGGAAAAACATTAATATCAAGCGGCTCGAAGAGTTGCACAAAAAAGAAAAATAACAAGTTAATGCACCTCAGCAAGGAGGGCATCAAAGTTGAGGGAGCCAATTCCTCTAACAGACTCCTTGTCCTCGAGAGAGATGGCCCTCAGCATGGTCTTTGCCAACTGTTGAATATCTGGCCTTTGGGGGACATCTGCTCATTCAACACTTTGTAAGTAGTTGACGTAAATTCGGCCAATAGATCGGCTGTCTTCAGAAGTGCTTGTCAACTGTTGATTGAACTTGACCCTACAAGGGTAGGGCAAAGGGTTAAAACTTGTAATACCTTCAGCGGCCGCCTTCTCCCTTGGGCTCAATCCGGTGATTAAGGGCTCAATGAGGAGATTTGAAGTTTGGGCAATTCGATCCAAGAAGGATGACGAATTGGGCTAAGGTAACAAGGCCCAAAGGACGAAGAAGAGTAAGCCCAAGCATCCGCCCGACCGGGCAGTGCCCTCGCCCTGAGGCGCGCCCGGCCGGGCGAGAGGAGAAGGTCCGGGCACGCTTCGCCCGGATACGCGCCCGACCGGGCGCGAGGAAGCTTCATGACACACAAAAGGCGCGCCCGACCGGGCGCGTGTTTCTGAAGGGAATTTTTATTTATTCTTTTTGTAATTTTTATCTTTGGTTTATTTTTAGTAGGAGTATAAATACGATTTTTAGTGAATAATTAAGCACGCTTTTTTACGTTTCATTAGTATTAGCTAGTATTATTTTCTTGAAGATTAGATTTTCAGCTTTTCATTGTTCTTGAGTACTTTCTCTCTCTAAACCTTTTGATCAATAAATTCCATATTTTCCGTTAATTCTTGGTACGATTTCTTACTTACTTTATTTTCCGTTAATTTGTTATTTTCATGCATTCTTTGATTATCATGTCTAGTTTAGATTCAATTATGTCAGAGTAGATTTCTATTCTAAGGTTGTGGGGATCCATGAATAATACGAAGGGGTAAATTATTATTGTTTTTTATTAATGATTGATTAATTTCCTATTGATTGATTTAATGCTATGCAATTAGATTTGCGCAGGTTTAATTGTATGAGTTTTGCAATATTGATTCGAAATTCGAGAGATGAGAATTGATGTTTAGGCTTAGTTTCAATAGGCATGTTAATCTATTAATGGTTAGGTCGAGATTCGAGAGATGAGATTTAATATCAGTAGATTGATTATGTGATTATAATACGTAGCGACATCCCTTTATAATCTGATTAATTTATGCATTGATGATTGATTGTTATGTTTTACCCTGGAATATTATTTATTTGTGAACCTATACCCTAGAGCTTTTATTATTGATTATTCCTTTGTTTAATTTGCTTAGCTTTAATTATTAGTTTAATTCCTTCAAATACAATTTGGTTACTTAATAATTTAGATTATAATTATTGGTTAGGAATAAAATAACACTGTTTCCCTGTGGATTCGACCCTACTTCCCTATATGTTTTAGTTAGAGGACTTAGGAATTTCTTTTGATTAGGTGATACGACTAGAACCTGTCAAAATTTGGCGCCGTTGCCGGGGAAATGGTTTTATTTTTATTTCTAATTATTATTAGAGTCTAGATTATTTATTTTATTTTATTTTATTCTTTTTACGAGTTGAAAATATCCATGCTTACGCCACTACAAGAATTATATTCGTTTTATGCAGAACCTGACTACTGTTGTTGTCAATATCGTCTTTGTCATGAAAATCCTGAATGCCCTTATAGTGAGTTTTTTCGTGCGTGATCCGGATGATTTTAGAGTCTTTTCATTTACATATGATCATATTCAGAAACGATTGGTTGCAAATGAGAGTTATTGGAAGGCTCTTGATGAAAGAGTCTATGGACACTATAATAATATGAATGTGATTGAGGATGAAGAACCATCGGTTATAGAATTTGTGGTTGAAAAATCATTGGTTGACGAATCGTTGATTGAAAAATCATTAGTTGTAGAAACGGTGGTTGAAAATTCCTTTGTTAATGATGAGGTTATTCATGAGGGTAAAATATTCAAGTCGATATTGGATGATAAAGACAAAGACTACCTCCATGTTCGTTCTATTAATTCTAAATTTTTAGCGGAGGAAGTAGAAGGTTGTGGTATATTTTCATCTCTTTCTTTTGATTTTTCTTTTTACCTTGAGTTTTCTTTATGTGCTCCTAATATATTCTATGTAAAGATAATTGTGCTTGCAATTAAGCCCTATCTAGTGCTTAATGAAATGTTTGCAGGAGCGTTTGATAAGTTACTCAAGGCGTTGAATTATTCCGATTGAGGAGGGATGGAGTACGGTCGAGCGGGACCTTGATAAACTAGCGCCTTGCAGGAGGCAATCCGTATTTTATTGTTTTTTATTTTAGTCTTTTCTTTTTTTTTTGTGTTTTCGTTTGTTTTATTTTAGAGAGGTAAGGAGAGAATATCTTATGCTTGTGGGAGTTTCTATTTGTGTAGGTTTTGATCTAGAAAGTTGTTGATTTAAAAGGAGAAGAAATCTGGATTGTATTCGAGTTCGATCGGGCAGAGCTCGCCCGATCGGGCGCGCGCACGGATCAACAAAACTACTCTAGTTCGACAGGCCATAACTTTCTCGTTACTTACTAGATTTTTATGTGTGACCTATCTTTGGAAAGCTCTTCAAGTCTTCTTTCCAACCAAATTAAAATCACTGCATTATCATTTATACATCAAAAGTTATGATTAGAATAGTGCACATGACTCAATTTCTATCTTTTTCCCACTAACACTTTGTTTCATTCTTGCTCAAATTTGTTCCAAAGAGATGCATTGCAATCCTCGAGGCTTTGGAGACATTATTTTGGTGATGATGATGAGGAGTAGTCACCTTGACTACTAGCTTCCCTTTAAGACAATGAGGACATTGTCTGATTTAGCTTGGGGGGAGGTTCTCGTGTACGCATGGTATATCTTTCACCCTCTCTCTTTAATTTTTTAATTTTTTTTTCTTTTAGTGTGTTTAGATTAGTATTAAGATTTAATGCTTTCAAAATATAAAAAAAATACAAAAATACGTTCCAATGAACGATAAATCATGCTTCCCTGTGCCCCATACATGAAAATTGTTTTGATTCTTGGTATATGATGATGAGTATTGTGGATAGGTTAGCCATGATTTGATGTTTGATTGCTTTGATGTCTTAACATGAGTCAATTTTGTCCAACTACTTGTGAATATAGTGCTTGACTAGTTGATTTGGTTAGGAATGTGTGTTAGTTCCTGGTATGTCAATGAAGTTGAGTATTGGTTTATAACTTTGAGTAGTATTTGTATGACTCATTATTATGCACAATGAGGAGGATGAAGGCATTTGTTCTTTTAGGTGGCCTTCAGATGATTTCAGATGATTTGGTTAGGAATGGTCACTTTGAAGAGACCCTTGTTCAAGATCTGCTCTCTGGCCTTTCTTGGGACAAGTGGTAATTCAGCTCCGCCTGAGAGCAGAAGGGGGGTTCCGGTTCCACCGGTTATATTTTTTGTTCTTCATCTGGTCAGGGGAGGAGATAATGTAGAATTTGTTTCTCTAGTCCTTCCACTTGGACTCCTTCCCAACAGGCATCATATAGCCTTTGTGGTTTGAAAGGGTGTACCATCCAAACCCGCTTGCTTTTGGAGTCTGGCTGAGGTAGTGCATCTAGGCAAAAGCCTCAAAACTTGGCTCTACCTCCAACATCTCACAGGCGGCAACAAACCCCAGAATATTCACCCAAGAGTTGGGGGCAAGTTGCCAGATACCTAGCTGGTACCCATCTAAAATTTTCTCCACGGCCGGATGGAGTGGGAATCTGAGACCAGCTTGAATGGCTGCTTCATAACAACCAAAGCATCCGTCCCCGTAGCTTGACCCTTCTGGCCAGACTACGGTGTCCTCACCATCCGGGACACATATTATAAAGCCATGTCCCATGACATGGTCAGCTATGAATTTCCCCACTTTGTTAGTCATTGTCTTCCGCCTGCCCGCGAGAACATGATGATAATAAGCAGCAAACTGCTCTCTGCGGTTGGCAGATGGCTCAGCCCATCCCTTGCGCATTTCTACGGAGAGAGACTCTCTCGCTATCTCCAGCCAAGAGCGCTTTTCATCAGAGTCCACAGAGACTCTACCAGAAGTACACGGCTCGGACTCATTGTCCGAGCTGTCGGACCTATTGTCCGCTTAAGGGGCCTGGTCAATAGAGCCAGAGGCATCCCTCTCTAACTCTTCCCCTGGTTCTTGCAAAATTGAATCATTAGGGGTACTTAGGGTGCCAGGCGGCAGATCAGAAAGTTCACTAACAGGCGCCTTAAAGGGGCCGTCTGGATTTTGCTGCTTGGATGTTTGTTTAATTCTGGCCATGGTGTCCTACACAGACACAGAGACAGTCGGATTTGGGGAAGTTTGCAAAGGGTAGTCCAAGAAGGGGAAGTCAGCACTCCTAGTTCTATATTCAGCCGTCCTCGGTGACCGGCTGATCACTACCTAGGCCGTGCCGTGTGCTTTTGGGAAACCATTTACAAAAAGGAAAAAAGAAAAATTAAAATAAGAAAGAAAAGCAGGCGGTTACCTTAGATCTGAAGGTACTGTAGACGCTTGAAAAAGTCTTGGACGGTTGTAATAACAGACGGACAAGCTGCAGCCGGCAGGTGTGCTTTTCTCAGAAACAAATCAAATTCTTTCAAAAGTTAAAGATTCCTTGTCTGAAATTTTTTTCGTGAATATGCGAAAATGAAGGAGGTAAATATCCTTATATAGAGGGGTAGAAATTTCAGGAGCACCCCTGACCTTTACTCCAGAAGGTAAACGGTAACATACAATTCACCCGTCCGCATGTGACACTTGTCATAGGTGCCACGTGGCACGCCATGTCACCCCTGTGAGGGGCAAATGATTTGGGTAATTTTACCCCGCCACGTGGACCAACCAGAGTCTGACATGTGTCACCCAAGGGAGAGCCCAAAGTGGACCTACCAGGGCTCGACACGTGGTAGGCAGATATTCCAAATGGGTTTGGTGGGCTTCAAGGCCCAAATTCCGAGGTAGCCTGTTGGACCTAGGTTTCCATAACCTAGGGGGCACGAGTCCCAAGATCCTATAAAAGGGAGATGTTTCCACCTAGGAAACACAATTAATTAATTAATAAAAAAACATAAGAGAGATTAACTTAGATATTGAGGCAGTCAATGATTGCTGGATAATTAATATTCACCACAGAGAAACCTGATCTCGAAATTCGAGAGGATCCTACCTTACCTTCTGCACTTTTTACATACTCCATACGCGTTCTAACTTGATCGTCGGAGGCAGAACTCCACCCAACCGGAGTCTCCGTTGTTTTGCAGGTACAGGCGCTCAGAGTCCAGTCTTGGTGTTGTAACTCTCTCGAGGGACACAGAAAACCCCGAAAAAATGGGTATGTGGTAGCAGGTGGAGGCAAGGAGGAAGAAGATGGACCCTGGCCATTATGGTTATAGCCTGACTCATAACCTGGCCCTAAATAATTAACTCTCCCTTGACTCCTATACCCCTCATCAGAACCAATATGAGGGATACTTCTTGGAACTGACAAAGTGGGCGGATTTGGATGAGATCTTGTCATATTCTCTGCTTTAGGATATCCCAGAGGGACGTTATCCCTTTGATTTACTTCAGTATTCCCACTACCTAAAGCGGTTAAAACATTCAACAACTTCTCATTAAGTTGGCTATGTTTCTATACTAAAGGTTGAAGTCTTGTAACTACTTTGGTTGCTACACTCTTTGATAATGCCACGTTAGTAGCGTTCAAAGTATCATTAATATCTAGAATAATTCTATATACTTGCCTGGTAACCGCTTGTTGGGTAATAGAGTCAAAGTTTCTCAACTCGATTGTTACCACTCTGGTGGTTTCTTCCACCATGACACGATAGTAGTTATCAAACTGCTCTCTATTATTTTCTTTTAGATCTTCCCTCAGACTCTTCACAATATCCACATATTTAGTGTCAATTGTATTGAGTAAGTGTCTAGTGGGAGATTGCTTACTACTCTTTCTAAAACCGATACATCTTGCCTTTGTATGTGAGGCTCGAATGGTTCAAAAGAGTGTGCCATATGTTCTGTTGGCAGTTGATTTTCTAGATCTGGTTGATCCTCTAAAATAGTCTCAAGATTGTGTTCAGACAAATTAACATCTTCCTGAGTGTTTCCTTTACGTGTTGAATGCTTAGGAGCCATGGAAAAACTTCCAAATTAACAAAGTTAATGGATTAAGTTTAGTGTTCTCCCATGTGGTCACCAACAAACTTATTGAGGTAAATATTACTCTTTACCAACAAGTTAAATACTCTATCTTGTTCTAGAGTATTAGGGGGTTGCCCCTCGAGTTACCGGTTTCAAAGATTGATAACCTTGCTAACGTAAAAACAAAACAATAAGGAAACTTTCCCAAAAAAAAAAGTCAGTATAAGCTACTCATCCGGTAACCTTGAATCTGTATTCTCATCAGGTTGAACCGCCTGATGTAGGAACGAAGCCCCTCCTTTTCACCCTGCTGAATTGTTCCCAAATCAAGGGTCGTTTTCTTCGCAGGGATGTTCATTGCAAAGTTGGAGGCAAATAAGTAAGCAAGCGTCCTGAAACTGTTTACACAACCAGTCGGCAGGTTGCCGAACCATTGCTGTGCAATTCCCTTGAGAGTTGCTGGGAAACACTTGCACCAAGTGGGATCATCCAACCCTTGAAGGTACATCAGGTTGGTGAATGCCATCAGATGGTCTTCCGGGTTAGTAGTGCCATCATAGGCGCCTACTAAAACATTTTTTTACTTTGGCCGGCTGAGCGGCTTCAGTAATTTCCTTGGAGAAGGCCGACGGCTGTTCACCAAGTCTAAGCAGCCGTAGCTGCCAGTCCATAGGTTGGACGTTTTTTGCTGCAGGTCCACCAAATGGAGGTGGCTGCATAAAATATTGTTGTTGCGGCACAAATGGCAAATTTGGTACCGCCTGCGCACTATGAAAGCCAGACTGACGGGAGGTGCCGCCTGACTGACTCTCATGGTACGACTGAGTTGGCCTCATCGAGGCATTTCGCAAACTGTCCTGAAAATTTGAAGTAGAAGCCGACTCTGATAATCGGTCACTCTTCTTCTGCTCTAGCAGGTGCCGAGCATCTGTGAACGTTTGCCTTGACCCGTCCGCCTGAATATGACGAACCGGTTTCCTATTTCCCGTAGGATAACGGAGTTTTGTGAAATCAAGAGCAGACGGCTCCCGCTTCTTAGATTTAGGATGGGGAGTCGCCTCTCGCCCTTGAACTGGCTTCCTCTTCAGTGAAGTGGAAGGTTTTTTGGCCGCCTGCTCTTTGACTGAAGCAGGCGGTTTTTTTGTTGATCAACTCTTGGATCTCTCCCTTGAATCCCCTCATGAAGGTCATGAGTTCGTTCCTTGTGATCGGAGCAGACCCATCAGTCGGCTGTTGCCAAGCAAGCGGTGCGCCTGCTGGCTCGCTTCCTGTTTGAAGATACTCCCGTTCCCTTATTTCAGTATGACGGGTACGGCGGGCCTTAGTTGGCCTCATGGTACGACTGAGTTGGCCTCATCGAGGCATTTCGCAAACTGTCCTGAAAATTTGAAGTAGAAGCCGACTCTGATAATCGGTCACTCTTCTTCTGCTCTAGCAGGTGCCGAGCATCTGTGAACGTTTGCCTTGACCCGTCCGCCTGAATATGACGAACCGGTTTCCTATTTCCCGTAGGATAACGGAGTTTTGTGAAATCAAGAGCAGACGGCTCCCGCTTCTTAGATTTAGGATGGGGAGTCGCCTCTCGCCTTGAACTGGCTTCCTCTTCAGTGAAGTGGAAGGTTTTTTGGCCGCCTGCTCTTTGACTGAAGCAGGCGGTTTTTTGTTGATCAACTCTTGGATCTCTCCCTTGAATCCCCTCATGAAGGTCATGAGTTCGTTCCTTGTGATCGGAGCAGACCCATCAGTCGGCTGTTGCCAAGCAAGCGGTGCGCCTGCTGGCTCGCTTCCTGTTTGAAGATACTCCCGTTCCCTTATTTCAGTATGACGGGTACGGCGGGCCTTAGGGTCCCGTCTGGAGCTGTATGAGTTTCAACTTCAAATTCACTTTCGGTATCATGGTCCGACTGAACTTGAGGGTCGTCTAGGGGACGCCTCTCTTCTGGGGTCGGTACAGACTTGGATGCCATCTCTGAAGTACTCTCCCCACAGACGGCGCCAAATGTTTCGGGGTTTTCTGATGTCCTGCGGGAGAGTTACAATTCCGAGACTGGAACCGGACGCCTGTACCTGCAAAATAACGGAGACTCCTGAGAGCTCCGCCTCCAACGGTCAAGTTAGTACCTGATTAAGGAGTAGTTAATACAGAAATTAAAGTAATTAGGTCTCTCTAGGTGAGAGTATTTAATGTAGGTAATCTGCTTTGCTAGCGAGATCAGCCGGTTATTAGTGTGTTCCGTAATGTATTCGGTTCCTTGATTAATGAGGATTAATCGAGTATTTATAGCCTTGGGAAGCGTGCAACTCTCTAGGTTTAAGGTAAACCTAGGGCCGATCGGGCTTCTAGACTGAAATGGGCCTTGATGGCCGGTTGTCCCATTCGGCATGGGTGGACACGTGGCGTGTCTTAAGTGGTCCATGGAGGACGCGTGGCGGAACCTGGTTGGTCCACTTGTCAAACGGCGCTTGGTGGATAAAAATCCCCTAATCACTACCTAGGCCTTCTTTTGGTTTGATGTAAAACATTTTCAATGAAAATTTAGTTTTCATGGAAAAAAATATTTTCAAGGAAAAGCACAATTGCAAATTAGTTTTCTTTTGTTTGGTTGCATACAAGAAAAGTTCAAGAAATGTCAAAAAATATGAGTGGGAATGTGAGGGAAGTAAAAAGGAGGTAATGAGGATGGAGTAAAATGTGGCTTCCCTTGTTTTGTAAAGGAAAATGTTTTTCATCATTAAGAATGCAATTTTCCACCATGGGAAAACTGTTTTCCACACCTTCACAAACCAAACAAAGGAAAATGGGAAAATCATTTTACATCAAACCAAACAGGGCCCTAATAATCCAAGAAAATTTGAAATGAAATAATCTAGGAAAAAAAAAAGGCAAAAGCAAAGCAGCAGTATGAGAATCCATAGTATTCTTAAATGTGGATGAATATGATACACTTTGGAAGTAAGGAGGCGTTATACATGTGTCACTTGAGCTGGAGAATAATTCGGCAAATTGTTGCTTCGGAGAATGTACATTTATGGAGAAGCTGAAGTAGAAATTGAAGGAGGTTAGAAAAGGCTTGAAATGACACTTTGGCAGGAGTATTGTTGAAGCTAAGAGCCCGATAATGGGGCACATGGGGTAAGCAGAAGAGAGGTGTTAGCTATTGTTTTACGGTTTATTCTTTCTAGTGTTTTGAGGGAACCGTGTCCATGGCCTTCCTCCAGAAAAAAAGCAGTTAATTTGTAGGGTAAAGGTAATTGTTTAATTTGGTATTTTAGGTAAACATGAAAGTCCCTATCTGTTTACTTGTTGTTTAATGGGAAGGGGTACACAGAAAGTAATTTTGTGTATTAATTTTTACTATTTTCAGATTAAGTTCTTTTTTATTATTCTCCTCTCTTTTTGACTAGTCCCTTATGAACACCTCTCTTGGTAAGTTTGAAAAGGGGTATTACAACATGAATTGTTGTTTTCTCAAAAGCTCCTGATTTGGGTCTCATGTCTGTTAAACATTTTTTGTTTATTGCTACTTTTTGAATGAACCAAAAATCTTGGATGTTACACACTAACACAGGGCTTGCTCTCAGCAATCTTCAACACTTGACAACATTGACGAGTGGAGATGGAAATTGTCCATGCTTCTTCGAAATAAAGATGAACAAGAAGTGGTGTCTAGAGAGAGAAAGGACAGACGTGACTTTGACCAACTTTCTGCAATGGCAACCAGAATGGGTTTGCACAGGTATCACCAATTGGTTATAATAATTTTTCCTCACCTGCTTTTATTGTCCTTGTGACTTATAATGACAAATAACTTCATCTGGCAGCCGTCAATATTCCAAAGTGGTTGTATTTAGTAAAGTTCCCTTGGCAAATTATCGCCATGACCTGGATGATAAGCGGCCACAAAGGGAGGTAATGTGGCATTCTTGTATCTTCTGTTACGTGTGTTTCTCTCTGCAAGAAAAGTTTGAAAATTTCGTTGCTCTAGATAGTTGTATAGATAGGAAGACCATCTTTTTAATAATGTTGGTGTCACACAGGTGGTACTTAGTTACGATCTGCAAAAGGATGTAGATATTCTTCTGAAGAGGCACCTGTCTGAAAATTCCCTTAATAAAGAGGCTTTTCAAAATTTTTCCATGTCAAGAAATACTTCCAGTCTGGGTAAGCTGGGATACAACCATCCTGAACCCACAGTGCAGATGATTGCTGCAAAAGAGAAAATGCTTCGGGAGAAAAGTTTGCGACTCCGGATTCAGCAGCGAGAGTGGCAGGTTATTTTTCAATATTTTTACAAACTTTTGGTAGTATCTGTGATTGTCGTGCAAGTCTTTTTTAGCATTTCATACATTATATAGCTGTCATTTTGGGTGAGAATCTAGTTACATTCCATGTGCCATTGATGTGGCAATGTGACAGATCATGGGCTTGAAAGGTGAAGAACAGGGGGATTTGCTACAAATAAACCCAAGTTCCCCATAATTCAGTCTATTCCTGAAAGTGTCCCCAAGAATTGAATGGTAAAAGCATAGAGTATAAATAAAGGTAAAAGCATAAAGTATGGAAAAAGGTAAAAGCATAAAAGAAATTAGTTGGTTTATAATAGAAGGATGGATGTGTGATAATCAGTTTATAGTTTGTTAAAAGGAATATTTTGCAGCAAGGCAGAGGAGAGCTGCTGTATAATTAGGGAGAGAGAGCAACAGTGAGGGCATGCTGATTGTACAGAGAGAAAATTCTACTGGAAGGAATATCACCCCTAGAAGAGAAGACAGAAGAGTGATAAGTTTGTAATTAGTGTGATTTCACTGATCATCTAATACAAGTTATTAAGTTTCCCGTAATTGCATTATTGTCTGTTGCATTTTATTGTCCATTTACTGCATTGCTGAGAACACTTAATTCGTAGCAGAATAGAGAGGAGTGAGAATAGAGAGGTGTGAGAAAGGAAAAAAACAACTTGAATTGAGTGTTATTGCAGCATTAGTTTCCTTTGTCATTAAATGTTGACAACATATTATCTAGTTCAAGTTGATCCAATGCTTAGCTGCCTCATAACCCTCATCCCTTTCTCTTAATGCAATACCCCTTATTTTGGTATGAAAATGGGATATTTTCATAAGAAGTTGCGAACCTGCCTATGAGTTTTACAAAACAGATTATGCTGAAATATACTCATATTTTACAAAGTATAAATTTTTAGAAAGTATTACTGGTTCCACAATCACAATTGGCAGTTTGGCACCAAGACTTTATTATGATGTAGATCCTACATAGATTTTCATTTTTTTGCTAATCTGCTGAGCTACCTGCTTTACATATAGATTATGCTTTAAGGTTCTGATGAATTCAGTTGTTAAGTGCAAATCTGAATTTTCAAACTGCCCCAAATAGATGGAGCTTGTGCTCTAGCTCCTGTGTCTTAATAGCACTCTTCATCGCATCAAGTAGATGTATGACTTATAGCATATTCACCTTTTGCACTGTTGTGATCCTATGCTTTGACCATCTTTAGCTATTTATACATGATGGAAAAATATAACTGCATGAGATCTTATGTTCATCTCTATATGTTTTTTCATAAAATTAATTTTTATCATTTTTTAATTGTATAACATCTAATTTAATGATTTTCAAAGTTGTGTGTTGGCAAATGTTCCAAGTCAAAATGGTACAACTAAAAAAAAAAAACCGAGGAAGTATATTATATCTCACTTCATGGCCAAATGACATGCAAAATCTTCATATCCAAAGCTACTTTGAGATGTGTCTTGGCGCAATGTCACATGATATGTGGTACAATGAAATTTGTGGCATGGGTTCAGGATCATGGAACGCTACCTATAGGGAACCGGGAATGCTCGTGAACAAAAATAAATTCTAAGCAAATAACCCTCAATGAATAGGTCATCGGATTGTTGAAATGGGTTGCATGGTTCATCAAGTTGAGTTGCGTTTCGGAACCCACAAATTCCGTTTGCGTAATGGGGGGACGTCATATACCCAAACAACATCAGGGCATATGTAGTTTAGAGTGAAATTCATATCTGTCTCTTTCTTTTTATCTTTTTTTTTGGGAATATCTGGCTTTTTCTAATTGTTTTTTATTCCAATCATGTTCTTAAATTTATTCAACTTTTCCCCTTGCCTTGAATGATTAAATGATCTGTTACAAAAGTCTTGCTTTGTTAGTCTCAAAAGTCAAAATCATCTGACCCATCTCTGAAACAGACGGAAGATGCTCAGATAGCCCTTGAATCTTCCCTCCATCCTGTGTCAAACTCTTGCATTTTGAGTGGTTACATATTTTTCTTCTTGTTTTTTTTTGTTAATGGATTATTTTGAGTAATGATGATGATTTTTTTGGTGTAGGAATCATCGGAGGGTCTGAAGATGCTAGAATCTCGAAGAAGTCTACCTGCATACAAAGAGAGGGATGCTTTATTGAAGGCTATCTCAGAAAATCAGGTTTCTATTCATCATTAGTTAATAAGTCTTATTAGGTGTTGCTCTCTTTAATACCATGTTTAGAGTTCAAGTTAGTGACAAGACATTAAAGGCTTTATTTATTGTTGGCATTGAAAGCGTTGTTCTAAACTCTGTACCAGCATACCATTTATCAAATTTTGTCAATGAGGGTTTCAAGGGGAGCAAAGTAGGGGGACCCAGATATATGCAAAACTGTTCAATAGCTGCTATGTTGAACATAGACAAAATGCTTCAAATCTCTTCTGCAGATTATTTGTCCTATCTCTTTGGAACTTATGTTATCAGCATCTTTTTAATATTATAATACTTCATGCTCACCTTATAACTAGTAAACAACTGTTATGCTTAGTGGTGACAACACCTTATTTTAATAGAAGATAAAAAAAACTTCACTAAAGGAATGTTGTTCTATTTTTGTAATCAAAATAACTGTGCATGATAGCGGTTCTGTGTAGAATTTACTGTCAGCACCACCCCCTCTTTACAGAGGAAGTTGGTTTAGTTGAGGAAGTTGATTAACCTGTGTACAACCAATGGCTTCATCAGCTCTTTATCTTTAGTTTTTTTGATGGAGTCAGTGCTTTGTTTACAAATTGCTAATTTGCATTTGTTTTTGCTGATTTAAATGGATTCCTGTTTGTGCTCAATTGCTCATACTCGTATATGTATTAACATTATCTTAATTTGGTCCTGATATGCCTTCGAAATTTTGTCTCCAAATAAAAAATTTCAGGTAGTAGTTGTCTCTGGTGAAACTGGTTGTGGTAAAACAACTCAACTTCCTCAATACATTTTAGAGTCTGAAATTGAAGCTGCTCGTGGAGCTAGTTGTAGCCTCATCTGTACACAACCGAGAAGAATATCAGCTATGGCTGTTTCAGAGAGGGTTGCTGCTGAACGAGGGGAACAACTTGGAGAATCAGTGAGTTTCTATTATTTTTAATTCTCATTCCACTTGGTACTCTGACCTTAATATCTGTATAGCTCTATAAGAATGTGGCCAATTTCTGTAGCAAGTGATTTTATTCTCATTCCAATGACAGGTTGGCTACAAAATTAGATTGGAGGGCATTAAAGGAAGGGATACAGGTCTCCTCTTCTGTACTACTGGTATACTGTTGAGGAGACTGCTTGTTGACAGAAATTTAAGGGGTGTGACCCATGTCATTGTTGATGAAATTCATGAACGTGGCATGAATGAAGGTAATGCTAGCAGTTTTCCCTTTTTAATTCATCTGTAGCAGAACAAGGAAAGTCTTACTGTTGCAAACTTTGCCAGATTTTCTCCTGATTGTCTTGAAAGATCTTCTACCACGCCGGCCAGATTTGAGGCTGATTTTGATGAGCGCAACCCTGAATGCTGAGCTATTTTCCTCTTACTTTGGTGGAGCTCCTATGCTACATATTCCTGTAAGTTTATGGATTTAAAGAAGCGCTTTATGTATTGACTTTCTTTTTTACTAGGGATTGTTTGAAATATTTTGGTATAATTACCTATTCCAAAATTCTTAAATCAAGCTTTTTGGCACACAATTATATAAGAGAGCACAAAGGGCAAATGGACTATTTAATCAAATTACCTCAAACATCATCGGTAAGAGGGTTGGGTTGGGTTGTTAAGGTGATAAAATATTTCCATTAATAATGTCCATTAACCCTTTCTATTATCTTTCTTAAGATGTATGCCAAGAAGCTTGGCTACAAGTATTTTGAATAAAGTATTTTTATCCTTTTTTAGTTTAGTAATTTATGTTGCTTTTCTCCTTTATTATTCTTCTGTCAGCAACTATTTATAATGTATATTGCTATTTTTTTCTGGCTTATCTTGATGTACCTAAATGGTATGAGCAAGAAAATTATCTCATTAAGTTGGCCTAATCAATATTAACGTTATATCCACCCACCTGCCATCTTTTGGTTAGGCTCTATCTTTTTTTCACTGTAATTTACTGTTCTTTTCTCATCTGCTCTATATATATGGATTGGTTCATGCTCTTCATGATAGTTTACCTTTACCTTAAGTACTCAAATAAAAAGAATGCACCCCTGAAGTCCTTTTTTCTCGCAAAAATTACAAGTGTGAAAATGTACTATCTTCTGTGTCAAAAAAATGATTGTTTTAGCTTGGTGATAGAAGAGGGTAGCTGTTCTCTAACTGAAGAAAATTACAGTCTAATGCATGCAGTGGTATTCTCCTACCTAACAAAACTCTTGAAAAAGACAACAAATAAAATATAATTAATTAGGGCCCTGTCTTAAATCTATGCAAAAATGTTCGGTTGAACATGCTACATGCTAGATGTGATATGATTCGCTGAAAAGTTAATGACTAAGGGGCTATTTTTCAAAAGGGAAGGGATAAGGGAAAAAGAAAGGGGAATAAGGAGAATAGAATGAAAAAGTCCCAAACCTTTGATGTTTCAGTGAATATAAGAAAGGAGAAGGAAATGAAAGTTACCCTCATTAATTCACCATCCCTTCATTATAGAGCTAACAACAACAGCTACAACATGATAAAATAATTCAACGACCACCATCCCATAGTCTACGGGATCACCCCAGCAACTTCAATGGATCAGGCCACCTCATCCCTCTATCTTTGGCGGCAGACTGGCCCCTTTGATGATTTCTCTTTCTCTCTCTCTTTTTCTCGGATCTAATTTCAAGGTTGGACAGGGGATGGTTTTCGGCCGGCTAAGTAGGGTTTTCGTAGGTTCCATGAGGGTTTTCGTGGGTGGTGGCTAGATTTTTGAGGGTAGAGGTTGGTCATTGGGTTTCCAGTTGTTTTTTTGATGGGTGGGTAGGGTTTTTGTAGGTATGGGCTAGTGTTTAGGTGGGTGGTTTTCGAGTGGTGGGTAGTTTTTCAAGGTGGTTGGTTGGGTGGTGTTTGTTGAGGTTTGATTGGTTGTGGGTGGTACCTGTGTGGGTTTTGTGGTGGTTTGGTGGGTTTTCATCAGTGGCTGTGTAGGTTTTGTGGTGTTTAAGTAAGTGGTGGTGGCAGGTGGTTGCTGTGGAGGGGTCGGAGACAGTAGACGTTGGGATGTTGGTTGAGGGTTGATGTGAGGGGTTTAGTGGTCAAGGAGGTGGTCAACTGTGGGTCAAGGTGAGCATGGGTAGAGGAGTGAAACGGTTAGTGAATCCTTAAGATGGATTGGGGAATGGCTGTGGAGGACTTTGGGGGAAGGGGAAAGGGAATGGCAAAATAGACCAAACAAACAACTTAGGGAATGATCCTTATTGATTATTAATTCTCTTACCCTTTCCGGAATACCCCTAAACAAAAGCCCCCTAAATCCAGTGACAAAGTTGCTATGGAGTGATAGGTGTATTGGTCTTTAATCTAGTTGTAGTAATGGCTTGAAACCATATGCTTATTACAGATTTAGAAGTGATTGACAGAACTTTAAAATTAACTTATGATTGCTTATGTCTAGCAAAAGTTAAATATTTGTATCAGCCTTGTGAGTTTTGCTGATGAAGGAGGAAGCATCACCATGTCAATATGAAAGGATGAGATGGTGGAGAAGATTTAAGCTCATGAACTCTCATTAATAAATAATTTTCAGGGTTTCACATTTCCTGTACGAGCACACTATCTGGAGAATATCTTGGAAACTACAGGATATAGGTTGACCCCCTATAATCAGATTGATGATTATGGTCAAGAAAAGGTATGGAAAATGCAGAAACAAACCATGAGGAAGAGAAAGACACAAATTGCATCAGCAGTAGAGGTATGGAAGATTCTTGTGCCATTTCTAGACAGCATTCTTTTACCAATTAATTTTGTGCTGAAGTTATATTTTATACTGAACATGGGGCAGGATACACTAGAAGCTGCTGATTATAATGGGTATAGTCATCGTACTCAAGATTCATTGTCCTGCTGGAACCCAGATTCGATTGGTTTTAATCTCATTGAGCACGTACTATCCCATATATGTAAGAATGAAAGACCTGGTGCGGTCTTAGTTTTTATGACTGGTTGGGAGGACATTAATTCTTTGAAGGACCAGCTCCAAGCTCATCCTTTGCTTGGAGATCCGAACAGGGTTTTGTTGCTTGCTTGCCATGGTTCCATGGCTAGTGCTGAACAGGTAATAATGTTGATTTCTCTCTCTCTCTGAGAATTTTTATTTAACATGTATTGTTTTTTTCTGATAATTTGTATGTACTTCATTGCTTTCATGATGAATGCTTTCAGAAGTTTGAGTACGTCCAATAAATGGCTCTCATTCTAGTTTAGGCAAACCTTGGTTACATAGTTTGAAAAATATCACAAGGAAAATAATTCCTATTAAAAAAATTGGAAACAATTCAATCTTCCTTGACGAATGTGTAGTGGCCTCCCTTTTTATCTGATTTTTATTTTTATATTATTAAAGTACTTTTGTTAATTAGCATTTCTAATGACCAATTTACAATAATTTAGACATGCTTGACAGTTGCTTGTAGTATTAAATATATTAATTAGTAATATTTTTATTTTTATCTATTGAAATATAAAATGCGACATTTAACCATTATTATTGTTGTTTCCTATTAACACAAACATTATACTAACCCCGTTTCTTATTTTGTGCAACAAAATTAGTCGCACTTTCCCAAGTCAAATTTTCTTAATGGGTGTTAAAGAAAACAATGGGTATGTGATTAAGGGAAGGAGAGAGAAAATGAGATAATTACTAAATGAAGGACAACCACCAGCCTACCATGATTACCCACTTTCTCACTGACACCAACCACCAGCCGCCACCATTCACCACGCTACCACCTGCACTCACCCTCCTTCTTCCCGAAACCACCAGTACGACCCTCCCTTTCTCCCTGAAACCACCAAACCCACCCACCCTCTCTCACCGAACCCACCACACCCACTCTCTCTCCTTGAAACCACCACGACCCACCCACTTCTTACCAAACCCAGGCCACCACACCCACCCAGCTTTCTCCACGAAACCACCACAATCCAACCACCTCTCTCATCGAACCACCACGACCCACCCTTAAAATATGAACAAAAAAGATTATAAGGGCAATTCGTTACCTTCACACCATCAATTATGGCTTTATTTGGTCAAATTTGACCATGAAAACTCTAGATCTGGAGTTTTCATGGTCAAATTTGACCATAAAAACCTCAACTTTATGCTTTGACTGTGGTGATAAATCGAAAAAAGAAGGAAAAGAGTAGAAAGCCGGCGGTTAGAGCTGAACATTGGTGGTGGCGGCGGCGGTCGGAGCTGAATGTTGGTGGTGGTGGCGGCGGTCAGAGCTGAACGGTGGTGGTGGTGGTGGTCAGAGAAGAGGATGAGAAAGAGATGAAATTGTCAAGGAAATGATGAATGACGTTGGGTGAATGTATTTATTTAGGGGTATATTAGATGGAATCATTAATTAAATTATGGTAGTTTAAAACTTAATATTGTTGTTTTGATGGGTTAATCGAGTTATAGAAATTTGAAGTAGGGGTAATGAAGTAATTTACTCTAAAAAATTTACTATAAAAGGAGAGAAATTTTTGTTGGACATAACTTGAAACTAGACTTGGCAAACGGGTCGTTCGGGTCGGGTTCTGGTTGGGTCAATTCGGGTTGAGTCAATTTCGGGTCAACAAATTTTCGGGTCGGGTTCAGGTAAGATCGAGTCAATTCGGGTATCGGGTCAAATTCGGGCAACACTTCGGGTTAAATTCGGTTCGGGTTAAGTTCGGGTCGTTTATGTTTGGGTCGAGTAAATTCGGGTTGGATCAGTTCGGGTTGGGTCAATTTTTAGGACCAATTTTCGGGTCGGGTCATTTTCGGGTCGAGTCAATTTGGGTCGGGTCACCAAAATAAATTCACTTAAAAAATTAGTTGGAAAATTAAGTAAAATCGTTAAAAAAAAAATCATGAGTACCTATTACTTAGGAAAGAAAGAAGCCCTAAAATAAGTAATTCACCATTTTACCCTATTCACTTCAGCCTTCAGGAATCGGGTCACTTCGGGTCGGGTCACTTTAGGTCGGGTCACTTCAGGTTGGGTCACTTCGGGTCGGGTTGATTCAGGTCAATGTCAATCAATTCGGGTTAAAATCGAGTCTGGTTATTTCGGGTTTCGGGCACTTCGGGTCGGGTCAATTTCGGGTTTCAGGTCAATTTCGGGTCAAGTCATCCGGGTCGAGTCATTTGGGCATTGGGTCACGTTCTAGTCATTTTGGGCATCGGGTCACGTTCTAGTCATTTTGGGCATCGGGTCACGTTCTAGTCAATTCAATTTCGGGTTGGGTTGGGTAAGTTCGGGTTTGGGTCATTTTCGGGTCACGGGTCGGGTTTGGATTGCCAACTCTACTTGAAACACCCCAAAATGGCAAAAGTTGCACTAAATAAGAAATGGAGGTAGTCATATTAAATTGGAAAAATACACTTTAATAATCCAACTTTTCTCAATTTACTTTAAATAATCCCAACTTTCAATTATTCTTTAATAATTCCAACTTTCGCCTGCATTTTCTTCTAACAATCCCAAAGCGGTCAACAAATGTCAATGACCTAATATTATAGGTCACTTGGCACGTGTCAAGTCGTAAGTGGTCCAAAAAATAAAGAAAAAATTTAAAGAAAAAATCAATTAGAAAAAAAGAAAAAACATATCAAAACCAGCCACCACCAGCCCACAACCACTAGTGGTGGCGAGTACCCTCCACAGCCAACCAAACCACCCTATCCTAGCCCCAGCCCTCAAAACCTCCCCTGAAACCGCCCTACCTCCGCAGAATTGGCCCCCTCTCCCTCCCCCCACCCCGTAAACCAGCCATAGCCACAACCCCATCCTCGAAACCGCCACCCATAAAACCCACAACCACCTATAACAGTCCCTGAAACTGTCCCCATCCCCTTCCCCAACCCCCGAAACCAGCTTTAACACCACCCCCACCCCTCAAAATCACCTCCCCCACCCCTGATACCATAAAAAACGTAGCCCCTTCCATTCTCTCTCTAATTGCCATAAAACGCAAACAAAGGGAGTGACAGGTGGGTTTCTGGTGCGGGGAGGATTTCCGGTAGGTCGGAAAAGTGGGGTTGGGGGATCAAAGAAGGTGGTTTTGGGGGTGGGGCTTGCCGGTTAGGGAAGGTCGGCCACGAGCGTTGGGTGGCTGGTGGTCTTTGGTTTTTTTCTTTTTGTGTTTTTCCTTTTTTTTTTTGTTTTTTTAATTTTTTTTGAACCAATTAGAATACGACACGTGTCAAATAATTTGTTTTAAAAAAAATTTAATCCTTTCTTCAGGTAACCGGTAATCCGGATTGAAGAAAGAAAACGCAGGTGAAAGTTGAGATTATTACAGAATAATAAAGTTGGGATTATTTTGAGTAAATTAAGGAAAGTTGGGATTATTAAAGTGTATTTTTCCTATTAAATTTGACACTATTGCATCACCGCAAACATTTGGATTATGTAAATGAGTTGAGATGACCATCAATCAACTTGAGTTTGATGATCTGATCCTCGATTAAAGTTTTTTTACCCCTTGATGTGTAGTAACAGAAGAGAGTTTGTACTATGTAAAATAAAGTTAAATATGAGTATATTACAATTTCATTACCTTTGAAATATACGGGTATCTAATACATGCCATTTGCTAATCAAGTTTAATACATTTCATAGCTTCAAAAAATATTAAGTGGAACAAATAATAGAAAATACCTATGGTCAAAAATCTAATAATGTACGAAATAATTTGTATTTGATTAGTAATAATCATCAATTTTGTAAATATTACTTTGTGTATGGATATATTGATATTGTTTTCAAAGTGATATTATATAATTTTTTTGAATTGATATTATAGTAACTGTGTTGATTTCTAGCTAAACCAATAGATAAACATCCTTTAAAAAAAAATTAACCATGTTTCAGTTACTTTGTACTGTTTGTACTTTGGGCTTTGGCTTTTTGGCGTTTTTTTTTTTTTTTTTGGTTTTAAATTTTTTAGGGAGGCTAATGATGTGATATTCAAGTGTCACATAAACCTTACATAGTGTTTTATGCTGATATTATGTACTCCATATTAAGGTTGTGTTGATGTGGGATCTTGTTAGATTATTGTGTATTTTACCACATGATTAATAACACTAAATTGAACCAGCTGGGGCCTGGGGGAGTATTTTAGTAAAAATAATGATCAAAGTTGAATATATAGTGCAAATGTCACAGCTGAAATTGGGGTCAGAGTTGTCATCATTGCGGTCCTAGTATATGAAGAATCCTTGTTTCTACACAGAATTCTTACCTACAGAACAACCAATCTTAAACATAAAAAAAAAAAAAAAAAAGAAAAATAAAAAGAGGTTTGTTTATTTGAAATCCTGCCAGCTTGATGGAGTGCTCTACCTCTACGGCTGACTATAAATCTCACGGAGAGATTTGGAAGTCCACCATATAGGAATAACAACCTAGAACTTTCAATGCAATAGGGAATTTCATCTTTTTCCTCCAAAGATGTATATGACAATGATGACTATGCCCATTGTTATTAGTATTAGGAGCCAACACAAAATGGCCCTTTAGAAATGATGGAAGACAAGGTTGTGATTACTTGCAGCGTTTGTTGAAGCTATGATGTAGATCCTAACCCCTTGAATTCAAGTTTTTTCTAAAAAACTTGAAACAAAGATTCAATCTTGATAAGTTTCTTGAAGATTGAACGAATCGAACTGATATTTTTGCTCACAAATCCACTCCTAAAGTTATGATTCGAATCCTTAATCTAATTAAAGCACTCCTGGAAGCTAATTATTTTGAGATTAAACTCTTAACTACTCCTAGACACTAAGTGTTTAATGATCTTAACCTTAAAAGCATTCCTGTAATTAATGAATAAGCAATATGAACAGGCAATAAAGCTTTAAACTCAAACATTTATTAATCTGAAGTATCTGTGTCTTCATAAGCCACGAAATACAAAATCATAAACCTAAGACTAATTCTAGGACAAGTCTCTAGGTTTTACCCCTTGCTCGTAGCTCCTAACTAAGTAGAATAGGAATACTAATTCTACTTAGATTAGGAAACTAGCTAACTGACCTTCTTGCCAGTTTTGTGTGGTTTTTGGTCTTAGCCTTTGTTGACTGACCAAATGAACTCCAATTTTTCAAACGACTTGCATTGATTAGCTGACGTCCTGGCATTTCCAAAAACATATTATAAGCCATATTTTTTCCTTGATCTTCAAGGTCGTTTCTGCCCTTGTATCAAGCGCTTCGAGAACTAAAACAATATCTTAAAAAAAAAAAATCATGGCCGACTAACAAACTCCTAAGGCCTTAATGACATAATCCAAATTAAATTAACTAAATATAAATCACCCCAAACTAAGAAAAACAGAGAGCAAGTGCTCCCAAAAACTTGGGGTCAAAACACAAACTATCACTTGAAAGCAATTTAAAGATAGTATCCTAGATTTGGACCTAGGATAACATCTAACCATAATCCAAAAGATTTTAAATACAATACAGCTCCATGCTAGCAGCATTGAAGCTTAAAGAGCATGCTTTTTTTTATTAAATGAAATTCTTAAATGGCACTGGACACAAGAAAAGACAAGCCAAGTTTCCAAAATTAAAACTTCACTAACACATATGAACAAGTTGTCCTAAAGATGTGTGAGTTCTCTACATCAAGTCAATCAGCCTAACCTAAGGCTCTTCGTATGTAACCATGTATTTATTCCATCTTGGAAGTTCATTATAAAATGATTGAATTCATTTAAATGGTTTTGGATCTAACTTTTATCATCCGTCTTATATTTGTTTTGAGCCTTATTTGTACATTGTGGTCACACTAATGTGTTATTCAATTATTTTGGATGCAGAGGTTGATATTTGATAGGCCACCAGAAGGAGTGAGGAAAATAGTACTTGCGACAAACATGGCAGAGACTAGTATCACCATAAATGATGTGGTCTTCGTTGTCGACTGTGGTAAGGCAAAAGAGACATCATATGATGCACTAAATAACACTCCCTGCTTGCTACCAACCTGGATCTCAAAAGCTGCTGCTCGGCAGGTAAAAACTAAAGTCTGATGTTAATATGGTCAACCATACTAATTGTTTAGTTCTTTCTACTCTTTCTAAAGGTTTTTCATTACTGTTATCGTTATCGCTGCCTACTTCTTGATCTATAAATGAGACTGCATTAATATTGCTTTATTTGATGAGAAAACTTGGTGGTAAACTGTTTTTACATCATTAAAGTGAATTTACAGTGGACTATAGAGGGCATGGGAATGGGACATATGTTTTATGTAGTGAGTGTCGGAGACAAATGAAAGATTGAACATTATGGTGATGGGGGAGGTGGCTATATCTTTGTTTTCAGTTTCCCACAAATACTTTAGATGCTGTAAGATTATACATGATACATCTGATCCTGATTTGCAGAATATTTATGTTATTTATCTTTCTATACATGATACATCTAATTTTGACGGCATTAAGATTTAAATCTTTGTAGGGATACTTTATTCACGGAGTTGGGTTATGTATCATGCTGGAAAATTATGTACTTTTGGGCGATTGTTTATTTTTGACAATTTTGAAAATTTGGTGGGTCCCTCTGCTTGAAGTGATTATTAATTGATCTTCCTCTGTTCTCTTTTAAATGCAACAATTCTCATTTCACAGTTGCCAATGCGTTATTTCAATCATTAATATCTTTTATTACTAATATGGAAACTTTTTTAAAATTTGATATTAATAAACTATGAAGCGAGACGAATCTAACAAGATCCCACATGACTATATTTTTTCTTAACCATAAATCAACAAAGCTAGTCAAAGTAGAGTATATGAATAATGTAAAGTCAAAATGTTGTATTTAAAAGAGAACGGAGGAAGTATATTGCAACAATTGGGTTGGGCACAAAGATTGAGAAAGAGAAAAAGTAAGGGTGGTCCAATGTTACCCATGTGATTGTGTGGAAGGAGGAGTGAGAAAAGAAAAAAGACTAGAGAAATGTAATTACTTCACGGGTGAAATGTTTCCAAATAGAGAATTTTTGTAATTATTGTGAAACATTTTAAAAAGGCCATTGTTGTAAGTAATGTGAAACATCCTTAAAAGGCAATTGTTGTAATATACTTTCTTTGTTTTTTTAGTTGGCACCATTTGGTTTGGCACACAAATTAAGGAAATGTAGTAAATGTAAGCAAAAGATAGTAATACCCTCCCATTAACCAACAAACCCATTCTCCTTCTCCTTCACACTTTGACATGGCAACTCAGCACTAAACTCATTATGACTACTAAAAGTTTACAGGAAAAATTGTTAGATCTTAAATAATTATTTAATTTTTTTTTTCTTTTTAAAAAATTGAAGGATTCAACTCATAAAGTCATGCTCACTTCCAAGTCGACATAGATTAAATAGAAGAAGAGAAAAAAATTCATCATCCACTAACCACTGTTGTGCATCATGGAAGTCGAATTTAGTTATGGTAGTTTTAGGTTTGGAATCTTCGGCCAAATCCAACCACCATGGTCTCACTTATGTTAAAATTCGCTGGGTGGTTGTGGTATGCAATTAGCGAAGAATGGAGGAGAGTGTAGGTGGCAGTGGCGATGAAAAGGAGAAAGAAAGAGGTGGAGGCTGCGGTGGTGGTGGCGATGAATAGGAGAGAAGGTGGGGGTGGCCGTGGAAGAGAATGAAAATGGGATATGTGGACAAGGTGGTGGTGGTGGTGGCGGTAATGGAAGATGGGTGGTCATCTTTTGAAATTTTAGAATGGGGGAGATGATGATGAAGGTTCTGTTATGGGTTTATGGGTGAAGGCAGGAGAGAGAAGAGAGGAGTGAGAAGAAGACTTTCATGGGTATAATTGACAATTTAACACTTAATACCTACAATAGAAATGTCAACTGAAAAAAACTTCCTAAAAGGAATCTGTGTCGACTAATAAAAAGCAAGGAAGTATAAAGATCGGAGGAAGTATTAAGTTCTATAAAGGGTGAAATTTTGTATCCTTGTTGGAATAATAGCTCCATGGGCTTTTGTATGGTTAATATAGTGTTTTTTCTAACTTTACTTTTTTTTTTTTCTAGATTGAATGTCACTTATATTCCCTTGGAATATGATAATTAAAATAATAGAACATAAGAAGTGCTTGATTACTGTGTTGATTGTATGTTATGGCTGATGATGTTGATGATTAGCCCTTGTGATGTGCATAACGATGATTTGTCGTCTTTCTTGTAAAATCAATTTCTTTAATGGGTGTAAGTTTGGATATCTTCAGTGGGTTAAAGCTCGAGAGTTTGTTGAAGAATTTTCAGCTGTTTTGGATTTTTTGAAGGATTTATTTTTGAAGGAGAGGAGTATGAGGCAAAAGATGAAAAGTGTAGGGGTCTAGCTATGACAGGAGAAACAACTTCCAAATTCAATTGTTTGCAGATTTTTTGTAGTAGCAACTGAAGATTTTGATATTACTGCATATATAGTCAAATTGTTTTCATGGCTTCCAAGTTTATAGTACACATGCTGATCTTATAAGCTAGGTAGGCATTAGAACACCTGTAGCACGTTAATGTGTGTAAAAATGAAACTTGTTTAGAGAGTATCAACTAAGGGGCATGCAATAGGTTTATATCATTTGTCATCAAAATACATGATTTCCCATATTACTCAAATCTGAAACGAATAGTGAATATGACTTAATCTGAAACCAGACTGATGCATGCATCTGTCACTTATTACTAAACTCAAAATTTTATGGCTTGCTGATTAATCACCTCTTCCCCCCCCCCCCCCCCCCCAAAAAAAAAAAAAACAGTTTTCTTGTTAAAATTTTCTTTTATGCTTATTGTGTGCTATATTATACTTTTTGTTCTGATTACAATTTCTTAAACTAATGTCTAGTTCTCACATTTTTTAATTTCTATTCAAATACTAATTCTTTTCACTAACTGTAGAGAAGAGGTAGAGCTGGTCGTGTTCAATCCGGGGAGTGTTACCATCTTTACCCCAAATGTGTCTACGATGCTTTCAGTGATTATCAATTGCCAGAACTTTTGAGGACACCCCTACAGTCCCTCTGTCTTCAGATAAAAAGCTTAGATCTTGGTGGTATTTCTGAGTTTCTGTCGAAGGCTTTGCAACCACCTGAGCCATTATCGGTATTATTCTTGGTTTCCCACATTAACTGATCATCTTGGTGATTTGTATCTTGTTTCTGAACAGTGCACGCATGTTTTGCATATAAAAACTCTTCTTTTGGCAATGTCATTAATAGTTTCTATATGGTATTGGAGGTCTTCGTTTGATGCAATTGAAGTAAATTACATGATAGTTGTTTCGGTTTTTATTATAGGTTCAAAATGCTGTTGATTTTTTGAAAATCATTGGAGCTTTGGACGAAAACGAAAATCTTACTGTGCTTGGTAAGTAGTTAAGAAAATCTTTGTTGCATACTATTGGTTCTTATTCCTCTTTGCTCTTTTCATCATCAGAAACAACCAGCCAGCCTAAGATTTTATCATGAGTTGTGGTTAGAGATCTTGCACCACAAAACTGTATAACTATTGTTACCATGCAGGTCAGAACTTGTCTGTGCTTCCTGTGGAGCCCAAGCTTGGGAAGATGCTAATATTGGGGGCTATGTTCAAATGCTTGGACCCCGTAATGACTGTTGTTGCTGGTTTAAGTGTTAGAGACCCCTTCATGATGCCATTTGACAAGAAGGATGTAAGTTATCAATGAATGGGGCGTTTTTTTTTTTAAAGTTTCTTATTCTGTTTGTATTTCAAAATTTCACCATACTTGAGTAAAAAATGTTATGCAGCAACTTGTGCTGAAATGAATGGGTTATTTTCATACATTATAGAGGCATCTTAGATGTTAGTGTTGTAGTCATGCCATCATATATGTCACATGGAAACTGTTACTTATGGCGATGCTGTACTATCATTGTGTTTAGTATTTCTTAGCTAATGAGAGATTGAGGCCCTCTAGGAGCCTTGTTATAAAGGTCCCTACTGTCTGGAGTCTGGACCTTTAAAGTATGGACTGGCAGTAAGGAAATGAATGGTGGTGTACTAATTTGCAATGGTTTGCGTGTATACATTGACATGTAATTCTTTTTTCATTCAAAATATCCTTTAGAAATTGTCTAAACCCAAACAGCCTTAACATATACTACTTCCTTTTCATAAAGATGTTAACACTTACTATAACCAAACAACATAGGTAGCCATTAAAATATCGTCAGATGTGGTCAGGCCCCCAAAATGAAAATATTGCAAGTGGATAAGTGTGGTGAGTCCAAAGTCCAATGATGGTATATTTGTAAAATAGCATTTGCCAAAAATGAAATAAAGTGGAAGTATTAATAAGTTAATGAAATCAACTATAATCAATAAAAATGAACCATAAGGATGGTGCAAATCGGTTAAAAATGGCATAAACACTTGTTAAATTGACACAGATCTATTAAACGTGACACTAGTAAAACTTGCATAATTTTTTTTGAAAAATGACACCAGTAAAACGTTTACTGACCCCTTGGAAAACGATACCTATTTTAAATATATATGAAAAATGATACCTGTTAAACTGATATCCCTGAAAAGTGACGCTCAAATTCCTAGACCTGACTTCAGAAACTTATCAAAGGCAATTGTAAAATATCTGCAAAATATTAGAAAATTGACATTCAAATCTCAAAAAAAGACATTTAAGGGGTGGTTTGAAATAGGATGTTCACCTGGCGCCTCCGAGAATTAAGGAGGTGTTTAACTGTTGGGCTAGGTAGTATTTGTGAAGCTTATTGTTTACTAATTTTTTCATTTTTATACCTTTTATTTTTCAACTTGATCTTCATACCCTGAACATTATTTGACAGTAGAAATAGAAGGGTAATGTGACATTGAGTTGCTTTTGCCCAAATAGCTTATTGCTAAACCATGCATTGGATTGAAATTCATAGTTATTGCTTGTTTTACACAGCTCGCTGAGTCAGCTAAGGCTCAGTTCTCCGGTCGTGGATTCAGTGACCATATTGCCCTTATTCGAGCTTATGAAGGATGGAAAGATGCTGAAAAACAACAATCTGGTTATGAATACTGTTGGAGAAATTTTTTGTCTGCCCAGACATTGAAAGCTATTGATTCCCTACGGAAGCAGTTCTTTTCATTACTTAAAGATACAGGTCTTGTTGAGCTTGATAATGAAAGTCAAAATAAGTGGAGCCATGACGAGCATCTTGTTCGAGCAATCATCTGTGCTGGTCTTTTCCCTGGTGTTTGTTCCGTTGTTGTAAGTAGCTTGTTCAGAACTAACAGTATATTTTTCCGCAACTAGTAATTGCCTTTTCACAAAAACTTTTTGTGCTCTGTGACTTGTGGAACTTATGTTGAATAGTTTTTTAAAAATAAGGAAAGATGTTTTGTGGTGTATAGTTTTACCAATAGTAGGAGCTGAACTTTGTTATACCCATGCAGAATAAAGAGAGATCAATAATGCTGAAAACAATGGAAGATGGACAGGTTCTTTTGTATTCGGTAAGAACTTTCAAGTGCAAATGCTTGAGTGCTGAAGTTGGACGTGCAGGCCCTGTTAACATTTTATTTATTTCCTCCCACAGAATTCAGTGAATGCGCAAGAGCCAAAAATATCATATCCATGGCTAGTCTTCAATGAGAAGATAAAGGTCAATTCTGTTTTCCTGAGGGATTCAACAGCAGTTTCAGATTCCGTGTTGTTACTGTTTGGAGGAGACATTTCTAGGGGTGCACTGGTAATTTTTTGTTTTATTTTTAATTTTTGGGTTTCTTTCTTTTATCTTGTTTTCGAGGTGCAGAGATTTAGGGTTCTGTCTATTTTTGCGCTTTTCTATAGGATGGACACCTAAAAATGCTGGGAGGATACTTAGAGTTCTTTATGAAACCTGGCTTAGCAGACATCTACCTGTGCTTGAAAAGAGAACTTGAGGAGCTAATTTATTACAAGGTGAACAATGCTTACTTGATTTTACTAATTTAGATTATGGTATCATTCTGGCTTGATTTTTCACACTAGAGTGCTCTTTTTTTTTTTTGTCATAGTTTTGCTAATCATTTTGTTGTGTAATTCAGCTCTTGGAGCCCAAGTTGGACATATGTAGATATGTGGATCTTTTATCTGCAATAAGATTATTGATATCAGAAGATCAATGTGAGGGTAGATTTGTCTTTGGTCGTCAATTGCCAGCACCATCAAAAAAGGGAGGTAAAGCGACAAGTGTTCGTGGTGATAAAAAAAGCGGGGATGATAATTCCAAAAATCAATTGCAAACTTTGCTTGCAAGGGCAGGACATGAAGCACCTGCTTATAAGACGAGACAACTGAAAAACAACCAATTTCGCGCTACTGTAGATTTCAATGGCTTGGAGTTTGTTGGCCAACCTTGTAACAATAAGAAGCAAGCAGAAAAAGATGCTGCTGCAGAGGCCGTAAAGTGGTTGATGGGTGATACCCCTTCATTCGGGGGAGATATTGACCATTTGTCAATGTTCATGAAAAAAAGCAATAAAAAATATGGCAAAGGAACATAGATGTGTAACTTGAATATGTCCGATGTCCCTGCGAAATACTGCATCATATGGAGCTAAGTTATTAGAAGCCAATTTTTTGTTACTGGTATGGCCTTCTCACCCTTGTTTTTCTTCTGGGTTAAAAGATGGCAAATTTTGAAACATGTTTGATGGTCAAGTTTTGCGATGAGGATGACCCATTACAGGACACCTCATTTATAGGACGTAATGTTCGGTGTCTTTTGGCTGGAAATTTACGAGCTTAAATTCATCCCTTCCTGCCAAAGTCTTGCAATTTGACCTATAAAGATGGGACTCAGGTAGTGTACTGATGTATTTGTAAATAAGATTAAATGATCAACGTCCAAAGTATCATAATACACTCATTGTTAGGAAGATACACTGCTATTGTAAACATGAATATGTTCGTCTACATTAGCATTTTTGTCCTTCGTTCAGCAGCCACTGTAATGGATGAGTTTATTAAGGCAGGGACGTCGGTGAATTGGATATAGGTTGCTCTCAGTGATAGCCTTGGACATGATTATACGACGGCTTATTCAATTGGATGGAATGGATTGATATGGGGCAAGGCGAAGAGAGTTTTCTTAGATTAGGGCTCTACAACATTCACTTCTACTTTTGGAAGCTATAGGAATTAGATATGTTTACATGGGAGCACAATTCTCTTTCTGATGAGATACGTAATGTAGAACACTTTATTATGATTAATCTTTAAGATAAAAACTGACCTTGTAGTCACATATTGTTTTATATTTTTTGAAGTACTTATTTGTATTTTATATAGGTTAATATTGTCTCTGGTGTCGTGTGGTAGTTTCAAATTTTGCCAATTGACGGTCGAACTTTACGAATTGATCATGCCCCTCTCGAAAGAAAAAGGAAAAAAAAGTAGCCCTTATACTTGCTCAAAATTTTTTAATTGTGGCATTAGTATAATTATTTTTGTTGAAAAATATTAAATATTATTAATATATTTGATTATATTGAAGTAAAATTAAAAAAAAATTTAATGTGTTGAAAGTATATATAAAGATAAATCCAATAATGCGTGCCTATGTTTTTACTAATATCGGCAAAAGAACTTAGGAAATTTTCTTTGGTAAAACTAATTTTTTTTTTCTTTGGTAAATTACAAATTTTTTTTAATTATCTTTAGTAATCTTGTATTATACGAAAGAAAGTACTTCAACAATTGCCGACAATTAGCTTAGTAATTATAATAAAAATGGAGAGCGAGCGAACTGTAGAGTGAAAAAACCGACCAAATTTGAAGGTCAAATAAGATATTCAAACGCACTCCTGATAATTCTCTATAGAATTCTCCTCAAGGAATTCCTAATCAACCTGGTTATGGGATTGACACAGAGATGGTGCAGAGAATTGAAGAGGATCCCCCTGTGGATCCTCCCCCTAATCCGAAAATGTCATATAGTCATATGGCGAGAGGAACAAATGGTGTTGGCCTGCTGGGTTCCAATCATGTGAATTTGGATATAGAATGGGAGTCGGATGATGATATTCCATTGGAATGTGAATCAGATGATGAATCTTGTCCAAACTTTCTGTTAACTAAGGAAGAGAAGAGGCGTGAGGTTGCCATGGTAGAAAGCTTTAATCATCAAGCTATTTGATAGAAAACTCAGCTATGAGGTTTTTATTAAGCGTCTGAGATTGAAATGGTCACTGAAAGGAGATATCACATTAACAGATGTGGGTTTTGCATATTATGTGGTTCGTTTCACAATTATGGAAGATTATCACTATGTCCTCACTCATGGTCCTTGGATTATTATCGATAGTTATTTAACTATTAAAATGGGTGCTAAATTTTGTAGCTGATGAAGCCCCCATTAAATTGTTGATAGCGTGGGTAAGAATTCCACAACTATCGGTGGAGTACTTTGATAAGAAGTTTCTCCACAGAATAGGATCCAAGATAGGCAGGGTTATAAGCATTGACAAGAACAAATAGTCCATGAGTAGGGGTCAGTTTGTGCGATTCAGCATTGAGGTTGACCTGTCAAAACCTTTACTACCTAAATTTAGGCTAAATGGGAGAGTGTGGAAGGATCCAATATGAAGGGCTAAAGCAAATTTGCTTTAAATGTGGTAAGCTAGGCCACAAGGACAATGATTGTTCGATGGAGAAAATAGTAGATGATAATGGTGAAAGGAGAGTTGTTAAGGTTGGAGAGGCTAGCTCAGTGCAACAGAATCAATCAAGGCCAGAAGGTTGTGACCAATATGGTTCATAGATGCTTGTCCAGAGGAACAACCGAAAATATGTCGCTAAAAAATAAAGGGGAAGGAGTCAAGAAAGCTGCTGAAGATCCGAAGCCTAAGGAGAATGGTCCGTCAAATTTGGATAAATCTAATCATAAGACTAAGAATCAGAATAAAAAGGATGCGAACCAAAAAGCTAATGGTGCGATGGTTGGTTCTGGTTCAAGTAGGTCTCGATTTCAAATTTTGAATCAAGATAAAAATATGGTAAGTTTAGAAGAAATCTTTGAACGGAATAATACAGTGGTGAATAAGGAAGGCGAGATCAATTCTTTGACTTTGGATAACAGTCATGAGCTGGAGGATGCCATTAATTTAGGAGAGGATAATTTTATGGATGGAAAAGATAATTCTTTGAGGAATAATTTATCAAAAGAGATGGAGATGGATTTCTTAGAAGGATCACCAATTGATTTGGGCCAATCTCTTCAAAAGATAGACAACATCATTAAAGGCAAGAAGGGTGATCATAAAAAGGAAAGTTGTGATATTGGTATGGGAAGTTTGATTAATTCAAACGTGGCTTTCTTTCCTAATGGGCCTTTGAATTCCAGAGCAAATAAGGAAAATATAAATCCAGAAGTTGTAAATTTGGTAGGAAAAGACAACCTTACTCCTCCTGATATACGAAAAGATTCTCACAGTAAGGGTACGGGTTTACAATTTTCAATTGCTACTCATACCCCATCCGCTCTCAAGGCTACGGTGAACCCTACTGAGAGTTGTGATGAATCCCCTCAAACCTTCGATCACCCTGGTGACAAAAATTCCCCCATCTTACTGAGCTCTGGTGGACTATTCGATGGATGGTCCAACTTTGGTAATAGTGCATCCCGTAGCGAACAAAGCGGAGATCCAAGTGAATTCGTTCTTGCCACCAGCGCATTCCCCCTTGGATATGTTAATGACAGTAGCAATTCTGATGGAGGTAGGTGGTCCAATGAAGGCGTTGAGAGACATTTTTCTCAAGACAATGCCTGACGTTCCTTTAAACATGTATGATAGGTTCCCCAATTTTCCGAATTTTAATATGTCATCAAAAATCATGATTTGGAATGTTCAAGGAATAGGTAATAAATTAGCTGCGATTCGCAAGCTGATAAGAATTAATGACCCGACAGTGTTGGCTTTGGTTGAGACTGATATTAGTGGTGATCAAGCTCAGAAAATTTGTGATTGTATTGGTTTTTTCTGGTCAATTTCGTGTTGATGCTAAGGGTTTTTTAGTAGAGGGATTTGGCTCTTTTGGAGGTCCGAATTGATGAGGTTAATGTGCTTGACAATAACACTCAACATGTCACAGTTGAGATAAAAAAGAAGGATGAAGACCCTTGGATGTTCTCTGCTATTTTTGCAAGTTCGGAGTCATCTTACGACGTGACTTATGGAGGGAATTAGAAAACATAGGACGGTCTTACACAGGACCTTGGCTGTTAGCAGGAGACTTTAATGATACCATGAGCATGTCTGAGAGAATTGGGAATGGAGGTTCAGAGATGTGTCGATGTAAGGAGTTTTCAAATTGGGTACATTCAAATCACCTTATTGACTTAAGGTGCTTAGGTCGTCCGGAATATACTTGGAGTAGAGGCCTTTCGCAAGCAACTTTCAAGGCTGCTAGATTGGATAGAGGATTACTGATGTGTGGCATTTATGCCACCATTTTAACCTTTTTCACTACAGATTTCCCCCGGATTTGTCACTTGTTTATGCCTCTTTTCACCCCTTTTATCTCAATTTTAGTCACTTTAGCTCCTTCTCGTATTTTCCCTTCCCTTTTGTCTTTTCTTTTAGTTTTTACCTCCTTTTTGTGTGTTTTGATAGCTCCCAACGCTCGTGTGCGAATTATGAATTAATAGCTTGAGTAGAGATGCCAAAGGAGCTTGCCAAGGGAGTGGAGATGCCAAAATGGAGAGGGCGCGCTGTTCAGAATGGCCGCGGGCGCGGACAGGAAAACCCTGAAGCCAGCAAGAGAAAGTGGAGATGGCGAGCCGCGGGCGCGGAGCATAGGGGCCGCGGGCGCGGCAGAGAGGACTCGCGGGCGCGGCAGAGAAGACCCGCGGGCGCGGCATTCTGGGTTTGACGAGGCTATTTACCCAGCTTGGAGAGGGCGCGACAACCTGTTCGGAGAGCCCGCATCCCTTGCCCTTTTTCTTCATTTTGGTAGAAGACTATAAATAGTCTTTAGCTTGAGTTTTTCACTAATTCACTATTCCATTGGCTTAAAATCATTTGTAGAGAGAGAATTTCCATCGCTTCTAGAGAGAGAAAACACTATTCTTCAAGAATCAATCTTTGTAATCAAATATTCAAGCTTTCTGCTAGATTGTTGCTACTACCTTGATGATTTGGTAATCTTTCATCTTTATAATATCAATCTTTACTTTTGTTTCTCTAGTTTTTGATCTTCTTTGTTTTATTGTTCTTACTTGAGTTTACTTTCATAAATATTCAAGCTTTATTAGTTTCTTTGATTTCCTTTCAAGTTAGAATCATGTTAGGTTGTGTTGATATTGAATATATGCTTATGTTAGTTGTTATGGCTATTCCCTTCTTTCTAGCTTAGGTTTTTAGCTAGGGAAGGGGGTGAAAATCATGTGTATTTGACTATCTATTGATTATTGATTGGGATTTATTCTTGAGTTGATGATTTGAGCTATAATATATGCTTGGAGTTAGTGTGTGCACCTCTAATCCCAAGAGTCTAGCCCTTGATTGAATGCATGAGAATGATTTAATCTAGGTGTGAATGATTTCATCGACTTACTTGAGTAGTTGCATGGGAATGAACTATCTTAGGTAGAGTTTATACTCCTAGAATCGGTTCCTTATCGGTTTTCATTAGTATTCCTTGTTCATGATTGAATCCCCCTCTCCCTAGTGCTTTTATCATCGTTATCTCTCTAATCTTGTCCTTTGATTTGCATTCAAGAGTGTTTAATCTATTTCCTTTGTTTTTAGTTTATTCTAGGCTCAATAGTAGTTGGTTTGTCCATAGGATTTTTCAAACACAAATCTCAATACCCTTTTTGTTACTAGCAATTTATCCTTGATTTCGTATTAATTGTGCTAAACCCCCGTTTCCTTGGGAATCGACCCTACCTTACCTCTATCTAAAGTAAAATTGATAGAGTTAGGATAGGAGATATAAATTGTAATTTTGATCTAGGATAGTAAATTAACGACCTATTGTCCATCGATCAAAATTTTGGCGCCGTTGCCGGGGAGACGGCTAGTTTTGCACATTTATTTGCGTTATTAGTGGATTTGTTGCTTTTTATTTTGTTCTTTTTACACTTGCTAGTCATTGGTAATTGTTTGCTTAGCTTTGGTGAATGCAAAGAAGATCTCAAGGACTTCCTACTCACAACATTGATCACGAAATCGACCGCACCTTGAGACAAGTCTGCAGACTCTATCAAGAAGAAGGAAGAGGTTTTGGTGCTATCTTTGATAGTGAGAGTGATTCTTGTTCCTCACATTCCCTAGGCGAAGACATGGCGGGCCAACAAGTCGATGTTTTATTTCGTGAGTTCGGTAATCCGGAGGATTATGAGTTCACCGGTGGGATATTGTTACTCGTCACGGAAACTAACTTCACCATCCATCCTCAATACACTCGAATGGTTCAAGCGGAGCAATTCTCGGGTTCGCCAAGTGAAGACCCCATTGAGCATCTTGATAGGTTTCTTGAACTTTGTGCCATGATACAATCCAACCAAGTTTCTCAAGAATACATTCGGATTCACCTATTTCGGCAATCTCTTGCGGGGAGAGCAAAGAAGTGGCTCAAGCAAGTCAAGCCTAATTCTCTCACAACATGGAGGGAAATTGTCCAAGCATTTTTGAAAAGGTTCATCTCTGAAGAGAAAACCGCCGACATGAGGAGGAAGATAGCGTCTTTTGAACAAGAGGCGGAGGAAAGCCTTAGTGAAGCTTGGGAGAGGTTTAAAGAGTTGGTGCAAGCATGTCCTCACCATGAATACAATCAAAGCTTACTCATGAGGTTCTTCTATGATGGTTTGGAACCGATGTCTCGAGCTAATTTGGATGCGGGGGCGGGTGGACAATTGATCAAAGTCCCTCAAAATCAAGTTGAAGCAACAATTGAAGGTAGTCAAAAACTACTCTTGGGGAGGAAGAAGGAGGAATGCACCTAAGAAAGGTGGAAAGTATGAGTTGGAAAAACTGGACCAATTACAACATCAAATTGAGATGTTGACAAAGGGCTTGCCAAGTTGAATACAAGTGTTGCTAGTGGTTCAAGCTCCTCCCAAGTCAACTCTTTCTCTTGTCAAAATTGTGGTGGTACAAACCATGACACATCCTATTGTGGAGGTTTAAGCCCGGAGCATGTAGCGGCATACAATACAAGGCAAGAAGGGTATAGGGGAAATGGTGGAGGAGTAGCTTGGAGACAACCACCACCCGGATTTGCAACCCAACCTCAACAATGGAATCAACAAGCTCAACAACCATACAACTCCAACACCCAATATCAAAACTAACCTCCATTCCAAACCCAAAATCAAAGAGGAAACTACCCAAGAAACAACCAACACAATAATCAACACCAATACCAAAATCAAAACCAAGCAACTCAAAGAAGTCAAGAGCAAGCATCTCAACCCGATTCTACTCAAACTCAAATTCTTCAACAACTTCAAGCCATGAATCAACAAATGCAAGAAGTCAAGGCTCATAACAAGATGGTTGATTCACAACTAGCACAATTGGCCGAGAGGGTTCCTTTCAACTCATCTTCCACTTTGCTCGGAAAATCACAAACCAACCCTTCCAATATTGTGAAACCCGACTCTTGCAAGGCAATCACATTGAGATCGGGTGCATCTTATGAGGGTCCCAAGGAAGAGGATGGCAAGGAAAAGAAGGAAGGAGAAGAGGAGATGAGTGAAGATAAAGGGTGTGAAGAAGAGAAAGTTGATGAGAAAGAGAAGAGTATGGAGAGAAATAAGTCTAAGGATGTGGTGACATCCTTAACTTCTAGTGAGGCTAGAAATCTTGATGGACTGGTTCCTTTTCCCGGCCGGCTTGCGGAGAGAAAATTGAACGACAAATTTGTAAAGTTTCTAAGTGTGATGAAAAACTTACACATTAACCTCCCTTTCATTGAGGTTGTCACCCAAATGCCCTCATACTCCAAGTTCTTGAAAGACATTCTCACCAACAAAAGGAAGCTCAATGATGAGCTTATCACTCTTCCCCATCAAGTAAGTGCATTTGTTCAACACAAAATGCCCAAGAAGCAAAAGGATCCGGGAAGCTTCACCTTACCGGTCAAGATTGGGAACATGGAAGCTAGGGGTGCCCTAGCCGACCTTGGAGCAAGTGTTAGTTTAAACCCTATATCCATTGCTCAAAAGCTTAACATTGAGATGATCCCCACAAGGAAAACCATTCAATTGGCCGATCATTCGGTGAAGCTACCTTGTGGTGAGGTTGAAGATGTCCCTATTCAAGTTGGGCATATTTATGTGCCATGTGACTTTGTAGTGATGGATATGGAAGAAGATGTGGATACACCTTTGATTTTGGGCCGTGAAGCTCTTAAGACCTTGGGGGCGGTAATCAATTGCAAGAACAATACCATTACATGTGAGGTAGCCGATGAAAAAATTGTCTTTGAATTCTCTAAGCTACTCAAGACCCCCATGGTTGAGAAGTGCTATAGGGTTGATGTTGTTAATGAAGAGCTAGATCGTTTGGGAAGGGTTATGATGAGTCCTCAAGATCCAATGGTTGAAGCTCTCACATGTGAGGAAGAGTACTTCTCCCAAGAAGAAAAGGAGTTTGCTATGGCCATTGAAGAAGCCAAAGAGGAGGAAGCGAGTGATCCTAAGCATGATGAGCTAGAACATGAGGAGGAAAAATTGGAGGAGAGTTCTAAGCCTCCTCCCAAGGTAGAACTCAAACCCCTTCCCCCTTCTTTGAAATATGCTTACCTTGGAAATGAAGGGGAATACCCTATTATTGTCAATGCTTCCCTTAATGGTCTTGATTTGGAAAAATTGATTGTTGTTTTGAGAAAGTATAGAAATGTGATAGGGTATAGCATTGATGATATCAAGGGTATTAGCCCTTCTTTATGCATGCATCGTATTCACCTTGAGGATGATCAATCCACCTCCATTGAGCCTCAAAGGAGATTGAACCCCAACCTCCAAGAGGTTGTCAAGAAAGAAATTTTGAAATTGCGTGAGGCAGGTATAATCTATGCTATCTCCGATAGCAAGTGGGTTAGCCCGGTTCACGTGGTTCCCAAAAAGGGTGGAATGACCATTGTCAAGGGAGAAGGAGGAGAGGAAAATCTCCACCCGGACGGTGACCGGGTGGAGGATGTGCATTGATTATAGGAAGTTGAACAAGAACACTAAGAAAGATCATTTTCCTCTCCCCTTCATGGACCAAATGTTGGAAAGACTCTCCCATCATGCTTTCTTTTGCTTTTTGGATGGATATTGCGGCTTTTTCCAAATTCCTATCCATCCAAAGGATCAAGAGAAAACTACTTTTATGTGTCCATATGGGACATTTGCATACCGAAGAATGCCATTCGGGTTATGCAATGCTCCCTCAACTTTCCAACGATGCATGACCTCCATTTTTTCTGAAATGCTTGAGAATGAAATTGAAGTTTTTATGGATGATTTTAGTGTTGGTGGCTCGTCTTTTGACACATGTCTTATTAACCTTGAAAAAGTTTTGAAAAGGTGTCAAGAGACGAGTTTAGTGTTGAATTGGGAAAAATGCCATTTTATGGTCGAGGAAGGTATTGTCCTAGGCCATAAAGTATCAAAAAAGGGCATTGAAGTAGACTCGACTAAGGTTTTGGTGATTGCTAAGTTGCCCCCTCCTACCTCCGTCACGAGAGTGAGAGCTTTTCTTGGGCATGCCGGTTTTTACCGGAGGTTTATCAAAAAATTTTCATCAATCGCCAAGCCCTTAACCGAGTTACTCAAAAAGGATGTTGTGTTCAATTTTGATGAGGCTTGCCTTGAGGCATTCCAAAAGCTCAAGGAAGCCCTCATCTCCTCTCCTGTTGTGCAAGCTCCGGATTGGAGCTTGCCTTTTGAGCTAATGTGCGATGCAAGTGATTTTGCAGTAGGTGCCATACTTGGGCAAAAGAAAGAAGGAAGATCTTGTGTCATCTATTATGCAAGTAGAACGCTCGACGAAGCTCAAAGGAATTATACCACAACAGAGAAGGAAATGCTAGCGGTTGTCTTTGCCATGGATAAGTTCCGGTCTTACCTCATATGCTCAAAGGTGATAGTCTACACGGATCACATAGCGGCCCGCTAACTTATGACCAAAAAGGAAGCAAAACCGCGTCTCATTCGTTGGGTTCTTTCTCTCCAAGACTTTGACATGGAGATGAGAGACAAAAAGGGAGCGGAAAATTATGTGGCGGATCATCTATCTAGACTTCCTTTTGAGACTAAAGAAGATGTGCCTATCAATGAAGAAGTGGGTTTTGAGACTCTTATGGCCATTGCATCAACATCAAGCCCTTGTTATGCGGACATTGCCAATTACCTAGAATGTGGTGTCGTTCCCCCGGAATTCTCCTCTCAACAAAAGAAAAAGTTTTTCAAGGAAGTGAGGAGGTATTTTTGGAACAACCCTTATTATTCAAGCTATGTGGAGATGGGATTTTTAGAAAATGTGTTCCGGATCATGAGATCGAAGGGGTGCTTGAGCATTGTCACTCATTTCCATGTGGTGGGCATGGAGGAGTAGAAAAGACCGTGGCCAAGATTTCTCAATCTCTTCTTTGGTGGCCAACAATGCACAAGGATGCCCACAAATTCATTGCTAGATGTGATAAGTGCCAAAGGAGTGGGGGCATAACCAAGCGTGACGAAATGCCTCAATAAAATATTTTGGAGGTTGAACCCTTTGATGTATGGGGGGTCGACTTTATGGGGCCTTTTGTTTCCTCTTGTGGAAATCTCTATATTTTGGTGGCGGTGGACTATGTGACCAAGTGGATCGAAGCCATACCCTCGCCCACAAATGACCACAAGGTTGTGCTCAAGCTTCTAAAAAAGATCATCTTCCCAAGATTCGGGGTTCCAAGAGTTCTTATTAGTGATGGTGGTTCTCACTTTGCCAAGAAACAACTTGAAGCTCTCCTCAAACGATATGGGGTTCATCATAAAATCGGCCTACCATACCACCCCCAAACTCAAGGGCAAGTGGAATTATCAAATAGGGAGATCAAGAACCTTCTTGAGAGGATGGTAAACAAGTCTAGAAAAGATTGGTCTCTCAAGCTTGATGATACGCTTTGGGCTCTAAGGACGGCTTACAAGACCCCGATTGGTACTACCCCTTACCGATTGGTCTATGGCAAAGCTTGTCATTTTCCGGTTGAGTTAGAGTACAAAGCTTGGTGGGTGATCAAAGAGCTCAATATGGATATGACCTTGACGGGCGAGAAAAGGCTACTTAAGCTCAATGAACTTGAGGATCTCCGCTATGATGCCTCTGAGAAGTCAAGACTCTACAAGGAGAGGACCAAGAGGTGGCACGACCAACATATAAGGAACAAGAGCTTTAAGGTCGGGGACAAGGTGTTGTTGTTCAATTCTAGGCTTCGTTTGTTCCCCGGAAAGCTTAAGTCAAAATGGTCGGGGCCTTTCACAATTTCGAAAACAACTCCTTATGGGTCTTTTGAGTTGGAAGCGGATGGGAATAAGTTCATGGTTAACGGCCACCGTTTGAAGCTCTACCATTGCAATGATCAAGTTGGCATGATTGAGTGCATGAGGCTCGATCCGCCGGATCCTAAGCCACTTTCTTGAAGATGATGTGAATGGTCAAGCTAATGACCTTATAAAGAAGCGCTTCTCGGGAGGCAACCCGAGTTCTCGACTCTTTTGATTTTGTGTTTCTTGTCTTTGATTATTTTTGAACGATTTTTCTTTAATCTCTTATTGTGTGTGTTTGTTCTTCCATTAGGTACTTTGATCTTTGGGATTTTGATCTATTAAGTTGAGTTTGGAGAGGAGAAGGAGAATGGAAGAATTGAAAGTGGAGATGCCAGGAGGAACCCTGGAGAGGGCGCGCACAGGCCACCCACGGGCGCGGCAGACCCCCCTCCAGTTTTCAAAGGTAAGTGGAGATGCCTAGGAGATAGCTGAGAGCGGGCGCGGACAGTCAACCCCGCGGGCGCGGCATATACCTCCGCGGGCGCGGACAGTCACCTCTGCGGGCGCGCGGTGCCACCCCGCGGGCGCGGCATCCTGCAGTTCAGAAACATCAGAAACCTGAAACCCCAAGGCCGCGGGCGCAACATACACCCCCGCGGGCGCGGACAGGCTATCCCGCGGGCGCGACCCTAAGACCCGCGGGCGCGGCCCTTTAGTTCTGCGATTTTTAACATGGATTTTCAGCCATATGCTCGACTTCTTTCACCCCCACAACTAAATTTTTTCCCTCTTTCTCTCTCTACTCCTTACTCCATTCTAAACCCTAACCCATTCTACCTCAATTTCTCTTCCCAAACCATCAAACTCCATCAAATTTCAACAAATTCCCTCACTTTTCTTCAATTTTTCTCACCAAAAATCTGAAATTTCATCCCTTAAAACCCCCAATTTCGGTATTCCTCTTTGTGTGGAACTTTCTTTCACCATTAGAGGGTTCTTGAAGGAAGTCTTGATTTCTTCTTTAAGGGGATAGTAGGAGAAATTGTGGGTACCCATTTTGGTATACATTTCTTCCTTACTCTCATTTACCTTTGAATTTGAAGCATGCCTTTGGTTGAGAAATTGTATGCTTGTGAATTTTCATGTTGGAATATTTGATTGGTGCATGCCTATATTGTGTTCATTCATCATCTTAAGCACCATTAATTGTTGATTTGTTGTTTGTGTTAGTTGTTTCTTGTCATAGATTGCTTGCTCGTGGGTTGAACTTGGTGATTCTTGGTCTTGGCAATTGTTTTAGTGTGATTGTTGTGAGGGATTGTTGAGGTATTGGATTGCAATTTGGTATTGGTGATAATGGTTTTCGGTTCAAAGAAGAGAAAAAGTGGGAAGGAACTTCAAGGTTCATCCTCCTCAAACCCCCAACAAAATGAACAAACACAAACCGCTCCACCACCTCTACCACCCCTCAAATTCCATAACAAAAACCACAAACCCATCTACGACAACCTCTTAAACAGGAAGTTGAGACCAACCAAGCATTACCACCATCCCACCGCCACCAAGCTTGGCATCGACGAGGATTGTTGGTTCTTGTTCAACAACCTCGGGCTTGGTTCCTTTGTGTCAAGTGCATATCGAACCTACAAAGAGCCTACCCTAGAGTTTCTTGCTTCTTTCGAAAGCCATGCCGCAGGAGATAATGATCTCTCCATCTCCTTCCAACTCTTTAACAAAAAAGAAACCTTCACCCTCCGCCAGTTTAACCAACTACTGGACTTCAACCCCGATGCCGATATGTTCTTCCCCGAGCATGTAGGCCTCCATGCTTATGAGCCTCTTCATTGGTGGAAGGTCATTTCGAGAATGGACGCTTTTAACTCCAAGTACTCTTTAGCCAGCCAGATCATGCACCCAGCCATCAGACTTCTGCATCGAGTTCTCAGGTACATGGTCTTTAATAAACAAGACTTGTGGAAGATTACAACTGAGGAAATTCAGATATTATGGCTAGTTACGCAGCCGGAGATTGGGCACAGAATGAACTTCGGGTTTCGATTCACCAAATGCATCGAAGGTGTCCTCTCGAGTACAAGGAAGGGTGAAATTCATTTTGGGGGGATGGTCACTCGGATAGCCGAGAAGTGGGGGCATTTGGTGAAGCTTGAATCTTGCACCCCCGTGGGGAAGAGTGACAGGAGTGATATTTGGCTCGACCTCGACTAGCTAAAGACCATGAAATTCATCGCTGATACCGAGGATCGAGGAAGGACTTGGAGCTTACTTGTCTCCCATGAACATCACTGTTTCCTTCCCAAGCCGAAATTCACTTCCTTCACGAGGGAAGGAGTCAATTACCCATGGTGGGTAAAGAAGGACTTGGGTGTCCTTCCTAGTGCGAGGATGGTCATGGGGGAAGGGTCCGGTCAAAGCCATGGAAGTGCGGAGGATGAGTTCCCACAACAACAACAACAATAACAACAAGGAACAAGGCAACAACAACAACATCATCAACCCGACTACCAACAACAAATGGAGGCAATGAGAGCCCAAATGGAAAGCATGCAACTCGGCATGCAAGGTATGCTTGCTTCCCACCAACACCTCTCTTACCAAACCAACGCTTTATATGATTTGAGTGTACGTAGAGGGGATGTCACCCCCCCGGTTAACTACCCATATGTGCCGGTCCAACAAGGGCCCGTGCCATCTTAGGGGGGTGACAACCAACCTACGTACCCATATTGGTAAGGGACCTCGGACCCTACTGTGCCTTGGCGTGATTTCCCTGATGAGTCCGGTCATTATGATTACCGGGTTTCGGGTGGGAGTGATTACAGGGGTGATCCTAACTACCCCTATGTCGATCCCTCTCACCCCGCACCCCTTGTCCAACCCGAGCCATTTGACCAGTTATCCGCATCCCAACTTGACCTCTTCAAAGGTCATTATGGGTGGCCACCTGGCTACTCCGGAGGTTGGGACCCCTATGGGCCCCCCTCGGGTTTCTCTTATGACAGTGGGAGTGCGGATAACGACGGTGCCGGCCCTAGTGGCCATTAGTTTCCCCCTTGTTCTTTTTGTTCCCTCCCTTTGTCTTCCCTCCCCTTTATTACATGTCCTCATGCCGCATCGAGGACGATGCTTTACTCTAGTGTGGGGGGGGTGTTTGAGTCAAAGGAGAGTGTTAGGGAATGCTTGAGGTAAGTGTGGGGGAAGGCACCTAGGACTCAAGGGACTATTTAGGAATTTTGGGTGTAGGTGTCGTTGGTAGCGTTGTTGTTGTTTGGTGTCTATGATGTCCATTTCTATGATGGTATGTTTGGGTAGTAGGTCATACCCAAAGAATTAAGTTCATGGATTTTCTTTCTCTCTCTAGTACTAACTTTCTTTTCTTTGTAGTGCTTGCCTTGTTTTTCTTTGTTTTTCTCTCTTTTGTAGCTTGGAAGAAATTGAAAGCGACATATGGAGGCACGGTAAATTGCTTGGTTGCTTTATTCTTTCTTCAAGAGACATGGGTGAGATCTTTCCTTTACTTTTCTTTTCTCTTCTCGTGTCGTGTTTAGTTTAGGATTTAGCTTAGGAAAGAGTTGAATGGTTCGAGGATGTTTGCATGCGGTTCCAAGGAACCTGGGATTGTTGGTATTGAGACCGAACGATCACTTGTATGTCGATTGGGATTTATTTGAATCTTTAAGCCTCTTATATGAACCTTCTTGATTCTCTCTTTCTTTTGTTCTACTTCCTTTTGTGTGATAAGCATAATTATGGCATGATGATATGGTTGTGTTTTGGAACTTGCTTGCTACATTTGGACTCTATCTCCGTGATGATGCATCCTAGAATGTTTGTCCTTTTTCTTAACTATGTGATGAGATGCACATTTCGAGATTGTTGTTGATTGTATTAGACGAGCCCTAGTTAAGGTAGCAAGGGTAAGAACTTGTGAGGGCGTTTGAACCCCTAGTTCACGGGATGTCGTAAGATGGAGTTGCTCCCTGTAGTGGACTTGAAGCCCTCTAGTTGGTATTTGCTTACTTTTCTCGCCCCTTGTGAGGTTCACTTTGTTCATCCCTTCATCAACTTGTTGAGCGGCGTGTTAGGATCCTCGACTATGCATGTTTGAATCCTTGTGTTGACTATTAGCTCCCAAGATCGTGACCTTGGACTTTTGAGGGAGGAAAAGGGCACCATTTCTCATTTTTGTTTATATTCTCTTTTATTTAGTTACAAATTTGATTTTTCTTTTTGCATCAACCCTCTTTCCAACCAATTTGAGCCTAATGTTTTCCCATTCTTGTCTTAACCTCATTACAAGCCTAGCGACCTATGTTTACCAACCCCTTTTAGTTAGTGAAGCAATGGCTTTGCGAGGCTAGTGTGAAAGAGCGTCATGAATGTGAGCATGAATCATTTGTGAAATTGGTTTGTAATTCTAGAGTTGAATATGTAAGGAAGTTTGGAATAGAGTGTTTCAAAAAAAAAAAAAAAATTGAAATGGGAAATTTATTTATTTTTTATATACTTGAATAAGGGGTGGTGATGCGAATGAAATCAAAATGTTTGGATGTTCGTTTGAGTTGTGGTTGTGTTTTGAGTTTTGACCTTGAGGGTTTCCCTTCCTCTTTGCTTCACTTAGGAATTACTGCCACTATTTCAAATTGTTCTTCCGACCTCTACCTTAAGTCGTGTCATTACAACCCTTATGAAGCCCCTTTGACTTTAAGAGTGCGTGGTCAACAACCGGTGGAGGGAGATGGTTCTCAACCCTGTGGAAAGAACGTGCATAGTTGAGATGTCGGGATGATCTTTTACCTCCTCAAATTGAATCTTTTTCCGGTTCCTTCGTGGAATCATGAGGAACCATCTAGGGGGACGATTTGAAGCTAGTGGGGAGAACGCGGACCGTTCTAGAGGGGATTAGGGCGGAAGACGACTCACTAGTTCTCTATGCTTAGTTGAGGCTTGACTCTTGCAATCTTTAGCATCTTGAGGCGTGCATGCATCATGTAGTTGAGAATAGCTAATATTCTTTGACGTTTTTGACATGGTTGAGTCCGAATAAAGCATTTGTCCTTTTGATCTCTAATGTTGTTTTTCCAAAACCATGCCATATTATGTTTGTCTTTGTGGTGTTTGATTTATCTTTCTTTCTTTGTCTTGCTTAAGGACAAGCAAGAGGCAAGTGTGGGGGATTTTTATGTGTGGCATTTATGCCACCATTTTAACCTTTTTCACTACAGATTTCCCCCGGATTTGTCACTTGTTTATGCCTCTTTTCACCCCTTTTATCTCAATTTTAGTCACTTTAGCTCCTTCTCGTATTTTCCCTTCCCTTTTGTCTTTTCTTTTAGTTTTTACCTCCTTTTTGTGTGTTTTGATAGCTCCCAGCGCTCGTGTGCGAATCATGAATTAATAGCTTGAGTAGAGATGCCAAAAGAGCTTGCCAAGGGAGTGGAGATGCCAAAATGGAGAGGGCGCGCTGTTCAGAATGGCCGCGGGCGCGGACATGAAAACCCTGAAGCCAGCAAGAGAAAGTGGAGATGGCGAGCCGCGGGCGCGGAGCATAGGGGTCGCGGGCGCGGCAGAGAAGACCCACGGGCGCGACATTCTGGGTTTGACGAGGCTATTTACCCAGCTTGGAGAGGGCGCGATAGCCTGTTCGGAGAGCCCGCATCCCTTACCCTTTTTCTTCATTTTGGTAGAAGACTATAAATAGTCTTTAGCTTGAGTTTTTCACTAATTCACTATTCCATTGGCTTAAAATCATTTGTAGAGAGAGAATTTCCATGGCTTCTAGAGAGAGAAAACACTAGTCTTCAAGAATCAATCTTTGTAATCAAATATTCAAGCTTTCTTCTAGATTGTTGCTACTACTTTGATGATTTGGTAATCTTTCATCTTTATAATATCAATCTTTACTTTTGTTTCTCTAGTTTTTGGTGCTCTTTGTTTTATTGTTCTACTTGAGTTTTCATTCATAAATATTCAAGCTTTATTAGTTTCTTTGATTTCCTTTCAAGTTAGAATCATGTTAGGTTGTGTTGATATTGAATATATGCTTATGTCAGTTGCTATGGCTATTCTCTTCCTTCTAGCTTAGGTTTTTAGCTAGGGAAGGGGGTGAAAATCATGAGTATGTGATTATCTATTGATTATTGATTGGTATTTATTCTTGAGTTGACGGTTTGAGCTAAAATATGCTTGGAGTTAGTGTGTGCACCTCTAATCCCAAGAGTCTAGCCCTTGATTGAATGCATGAGAATGATTTAATCTAGGTGTGAATGATTTCATCGACTTACTTGAGTAGTTGCATGGTAATGAACTATCTTAGGTAGAGTTTATACTCCTAGAATCGGTTCCTTATCGGTTTTCATTAGTATTCCTTGTTCATGATTGAATCCCCCTCTCCCTAGTGCTTGTATCATCGTTATCTCTCTAATCTTGTCCTTTGATTTGCATTCAAGAGTGTTTAATCTATTTCCTTTGTTTTTAGTTTATTCTAGGCTCAATAGTAGTTGGTTTGTCCATAGGATTTTTCAAACACAAATCTCAATACCCTTTTTTGTTACTAGCAATTTATCCTTGATTACGTATTAATTGTGCTAAACCCCCGTTTCCTTGGGAATCGACCCTACCTTACCACTATCTAAAGTAAAATTGATAGAGTTAGGATAGGAGATATAAATTGTAATTTTTATCTAGGATAGTAAATTAATGACCTATTGTCCACCGATCAATTATCTAATGAAAAATGGGGACTTAGATTTGCAGAGGGTGCGGTAAAAATACTCACTAAGTTGGTGTCGGACCATTGTCCCTTACTCATTGATACTAATGGATTTGCTGCTTTGCCCACTGCTCTTAAACCGTTCCGTTTTCAAGCGGCATGGATAAAATATGATAAGTTTAAGGACTATGTTATGGTTGCCTGGAATAATAACGCTCCCTTTATTCCGTTTCTAAAGGAATTTGGTGAGAAACTTAAGACGTGGAACAAGGATCATTTTCAGAAATCGGAGCTTTGGGCTAGACTTGAGGGTATACAAAAATCTAGAGCTAGAGGGGCCCCGGCCCATATATTAAAATTGGAGGAAAGCTTGAAGAAACAAATGCTTGAAATTCTTGAGCAAGAGGAGCTGTTGTGGTTTCAAAAATCGAGAGCTCAAGCTATTGTTGATGGGGATCGTAACACTCGGTTTTTCCATCTTTCTACAATAATTAGAAGATGAAGAAACCGTATTGAAATGCTTTAGGATCAAGATGGAAATTGGGTCTCAGATTCGGCCCAAGTGAAAAAGCTTTTTGTGGATTATTGGCATATCCTGTTTTCGGAGGATATAAATGGGCCGGCCCGGGTCCAGTTATTGCTTGACTATTTTCCCCAAATTGATAATGCAGATCGGGAGACTTTGAATCATCCATTTGCCAAATGTGAAGTCCAAGCAGCTATCATGGGTATGGACCCATACAAGGCCCCAGGCCCATATGGATTCCAACCCATTTTCTATCAGAAATTTTGGAACCTTGTTAAACCAAGTGTTACGAGAGCAATGATTGACATCTTGGAAGGTTGAAGATTTCCAGATGGATTATCATAAGCTTTTTTGGTTTTAATCCCTAAAATTGATGTGCCTCAAAAACCAAATCACTTTAGGTCGATAGGGTTATGCAATATAATTTACAAGGTGGTCACAAAGGTGCTAGTAAATCAGCTCAAACTGCTCCTTCCTACCCTTATCGCGCCTACTCAATACAACTTTGTCCCAAAGCGACAAATCACAGACAATATCATTATTGTCCAAGAAATGTTACAAACTATGTGTCGAAGCAAGAGAGAGTTGGCTACATGGCGGTGAAAATTGATTTGAGAAAACCTACGATAGATTGAGGTGGTCTTGTATTCGTGAGTCGTTACTTGAACTAAGATTCCCGCAAAATATAGTGGATTTGGTCATGTTATGCATCAATTCTACAAGATTGAGCATTCTTTGGAATGGGGAACCGACCGAATATTTTGTCCCTTCGCGTGGAATAAGACAAGGCGATCCACTTTCCCTGTACATCTATGTGATATGTATGGAGAGGTTAGCCCACATTATTGAAAGGGAATGTAGGTTGGGCTCTTGGAAGCCGGTGAGAGCTACCGTTGTAGGACCTCCGATTTCCAATTTAGCATTTGCTGATGACTTGATTTTATTTTGTGAGGTAAGCCCGGATCAAGCAAATATCATGAAGAAATGTCTCGATGATTTTTGCAAAGCCTCTGGAAGTAAAGTTAGCATTGAAAAAAGTCGTATTTATTTCTCAAATAATACGAACTTGGATATTAGAGATGTTGTTTGTCAAGAACTAGAAATGGAAGCAACCAAAGATTTCGGCTAGTACCTTGGGGTCCCAACGATTAACGAGAGGGTTACCAAGGAGAGCTATGAATTTATTGTGGATAGAGTTAATGCTAAATTAGCGGGGTGGAAGTCGAAAGTGCTATCTATGGCTGGGAGAGCGACATTGATCCAATCTTCTCTCTCGTCGATCCTATATTACGCAATGCAAAATACTCGAGTTTGTAAGGGAGTCTGTGATAAAATCGATGCTAAGACGAGCGTTTTTTTTGTGGGGAAGCACAAAGGAGAAAAGAAAGATGCATTTGGTATCTTGGGATAAAATCACCACTCCGAAATCTGATGGGGGCTTGGGTTTGAGGTCCATGAGGCAAGTTAACGCAACTTTTCTTGCAAAATTTGGGTGGAGAGTCCTCACTGAACCCAATTCGCTTTGGTCACGGGTTATTAGACATAAATATTGCAAGGGTCGTTGTGATGTTGAGATGTTGAGATGTTTGAACACAAAAGCGACTCGTCTAATGCTTGGAGAGGAATCGTAGAAAATATTGATATCCTTCGAAAGGGGATAGATGTTGTTGTTGGTAACGGGAAATTGACTCTTTTTTGGAAACAGAAATGGGCCACGAAGATTCCCCTACTTGACTTAGTTACTGCTAGCCCCCCAACCTCGTCATTAGAGCATACTGTCAATGATATGTGGGACAAAAATAGAGGGTGGATCTTTGAATACTTTGCGGATTATTTGCCGATAGATGTGCCCAAGAAAATTCAGTCCCATGAATTAGTTGAAGATGAAGATGCAGTGGATAGCATTTTTTGGAATGGTTCTCAGTCGGGTGGCTTTACAATTAATTCAGCTCTTCACATTCTAAGAACACCAGGTGATGGTGTTACATCCTCTGATGTTCAGTGGGATAAATCTGGAAGCTTAGGGCTCCCTAAAGAATTCATTTCTTCCTCTAGCTAGCTTGTTGCGAGAAGCTCATGACGAATGCGAATAGAATTCTAAGGCATCTAACTCAAGACCCGAGGTGTTTGATGTGTGGTTGGGTAGAGGAAAATATTAACCATGTCTTGCGTGAGTGCCCTGATGCTATGCTTGTATGGCGCAAGCTTGGTAAAGACTTGGATTCTAATTGGAACAACACTTCCTTCTAGTCATGGATAATGCTGAATTTGACCCCAATTGATAAGCTGGACCAGGCAGATTGGCCGCTAATTTTTGCCACCACTTGTTGGTAGTTGTGGAGGTGGCACAACGAGAGGAGTTTCGAAAGGCAACCAGCTATTCTAATTAAAGCTTCATTATGGCACGTATTCGGGTAAAAATACCCAGGCCACGTGGCCCATCAGTATGGGACACATGTCATCCCTGAAGAGGTCCAACAAGGGCCACTAGCCAATTGACACGTGGCACTCCTAATTAGCAGAGAAAAAGACGGCCTTCAGGGCCCAATTCCCGAGAAAGCCGCAAAACGGCGCAACCCACCAAATCTAGGTGAGAATGATCCAGATAAAGGCACACTTACCAATGACCCTATAAATAGGGAGATTTCCCCCATTCTGGAGACACGTTCATTTAGTACACACAATCAATTCTCTCAAAAACAGAGAAATCACCAGATCTCGGAATATGTGAAGATCTACTTTTACTTTCCGCACTTTTATATCACTCCGAACACTTTCTAACTTGATCGTAGGAGGCGGAACTCCGAACACCCGGAGCTTCCGTTTTTTTGTAGGTACAGCCGGCGTGAAATCAGTCTTGGTGACGTAACTCTCCCGAGGGACACAAAAAACCCCAAAACATTTGGCGCCGTCTGTGGGGAAAGTACCTCTAAGATGGTTTCTCAAGAGACTGTACCGCCTCCTATAGAAAAGCAGCCTACGGCTGTGGTCTATTCAGACAATGATACGGATCTAGAAGTCGAAACATATACGGCCACAGATGGATCCCTTATTACCAAGCGCATCCGTTCCAAAGATAACAAGGAACGGGGCGATGGTCAGGCGGGTCCGAGTAAGACCTCCGGCCAGCCCCAGGCGGCAGGACAGTCTGCTCATATCACCCGAGACGTGTTCATGAAATTCATGACAAGTTTCAAGGGAGAGATGAAGGACCTAATCTCTAAGAGGACAACTGGCTCCAGCAAGGGTCAGTCGGCCAAGAAGCCCTCTCGCTTTGAGAATGCTAAATCGATCAAGGATAGGGAGCCCACTCCGCACCCATTAACAAAGGAAGGACCCGACCCTCGATTGATTGGACAAAGTTCCGCTTCCCTAAGCTGGGGAAGAGGAAGGATATCCGGCAAACATAGTCGGATGGCAGCAAGAAGACTATTTTTGATGCTCGACTTATTATTGAGCAAAGGAGAAACCAGCAACTGTCTGAATCGGCTTCAACGTCGACGTTTCCAGACAGCTTTAAGAATACCTGTCAGGTGGCTTGTTCGTCCATACAGGTCCTCAAATGATAGGCTTAGTCTCGTATGTGCCCCAACAGCCATACAGGCCGTTTTCCCAGCCTTATCTACAACCTGCCCTCTTTGGGGGCCAGGCGGCATATAACGTCCAGCCACTGCACTGGCAGCTCCGACTGCTAAAACTTGGAAAACAATCTTCTGCGTTCTCCTAGGAGATAACCGAGGTGGCACAACCAACCAAGGTTAAGAATGTCATAGTGGGTACTTATGATGGTACCACTAATCCAGAAGACCACCTGTTGGCGTACACCCATCTCATGTACTTGCTGAGGTTGGATTACGCCGCATGGTGTAGGTGTTTCCCAGCCACACTGAAGGGAATTTCCCAGCAGTGGTTCGGCAATTTGCCGGCTGGGTGCATCAACAATTTTACGACGCTTGCGTAGTTGTTCGCCTCAAACTTCTCCATGAACATACCCGCCAAAAAGACAAGCCTTAACTTAGGCGCGGTACAACAGGGAGACAGGGTGGGGCTTCGCTCATACGTCAGGCGGTTTAATCTGGTGAGAATCCAGATCCAAGGACTGTGTAACGATGTTGCTTACACAGACTTCTTCAAGGGTTTGAGAGACGGGTCGACTTTCAAGTTCGACCTCGTCCAGAAGAGAATCTCAACTCTTCAAGAAGCGCTGATGAAGGCGAAAGCCTATATACAGGCGACTGAGCTCTGCTCCACCAACAAGCAGTCGGACTCAAAGAAGTCCGACAAACAAAAAGGGAGTCGGCAAGAACAACCGGCTCACAAAGCTGAAGATAGCAAGAAGAGAAAAGAAATCTGGGCGGTTGACGATTCTGGTCAGCAGTCCTAGAAGAAAAAGAAAGAGTTTAAACCGTACGTCCCAAAGTACGAGTTTAACAAAGACTGCTACTCCATCCTCATGGAAATAAAAGACCGGGTGACTATTGAGAAGCCCGTAGAAATGAAAGGTCCGGCCAAAAACCTGGTTAAAGACAAGTACTGCCACTTCCATGAGGATATTGTCCATGACACCAACAACTGCTATAGCCTCAAGCGGTTGTTGGATAGATTAGCTGATTAGGGGGTGTTGAAATCTTACATCCTCAAGTCTAAGGTGACCCTGAAGACGAATCCTAGACAGCCGTAAAAAAAGCCAGCAAAGCCTACTAGTAGTTTGGAAACAGACAAGGAGCCGATCTACACCATAGCAGGCGGCTTTGTCGGTGGGGTCCAACCATCAGAGGCACCAAGGACCATGTCCGGCAACTGGATATCAACTCGGTTGATGAGGGCCAGGCGTCTACCGACACATTCCATGAGGTCATCATTTTTGAGAGGGACCGAGCAAAGCCCGCCGGCCGCATGATGACCCCATTGTTATCGAATGCAAGGTAGCCAACCAGAGGGTTGGCCGGATCCTTATTGATACTGATAGCTTGTCTAACATCATCAGCTACAAGTGTGTGACTAAGCTGAAGTATAAGCAAGGCAACATGCACAAGGTAACCCCCCCTCCCCTTGGTTGGTTTTGGGGGTGGAGTTGTGCACCTAGTCGACCGAATTGATCTACCCATCCGGTTGGGAGAGAAAGGAGAGGGGCGCCACATGCTGCTGAAGTTTGAAAAAGATGACAGTTCTATTGGCTCCCTGAATGGAGACTAGAAGACGGCTTAAGAGTGCTATATCTCAAACGTTAAGCCCACGGCGCCAACAGTTAGCCAGGGTGAGGAGCCAATAGACCTTGAAGATGTCTAGGAGGAATATCATGCCCTACCCGCAACCGGCAAGAAAAGAAGGCCGACCAACTGGTGGCTATCCAAAAAGAGAAGAAATAGCAATCACTGACCTGGGAATGATCATATGACCTCCGTCCCCAATCGGCTGGAGAACATGTGGATATCGTTCTGGATAACACACGTCCGGAGCGTAGTGTAAGGTTGGGACGGTTGCTTTTGCTAAACTAGGTGCAGACTTGCACCATCTGCTGGAAGAATTCAAGGACATTTTTGCCTTTGAAGTGGAAGAGATGCCAAGCATCAGCCCGGATTTTGCTGTCCACAAGCTCGCCATGGATCCAAAAAAGAAGCCGATTAGGCAAAAGAAAAGAAATTACGGCGAGCAGAGATCTCAGGCGGCAGGCGCCGAGGTCAAGAAGTTGTTAGACGCTGAGTTCATTTGGCAATGTCACTTCCCAGACTGGGTTGTGAATGTTGTCCTTGTAAAGAAGCCGAATGGTACTTGGCGCATGTGTGTTGATTACACTGATGTGAACAAGGCATGTCCGAAGGACAGTTACCCACTTCCAAAGATCGACAATCTGGTCGATTCAACAGCCGGACATGCTTTGATGAGTTTTATGGATGCCTATTCCGGCTTCCATCAGATACCTCTGTGGTAAAAAGATCAAGAGAAGACGACATTCGTCACTGATCAGGGGTTATTCTGCTATACTGTGATGTCATTTGGCTTGAAGAATGTGCCTGCTACTTTCCAACGTATGATTAACTCGGTCTTCATTAATCAGATTGGAAGGAATGTAGAGGCGTACATTGATGACATGATAGTCAAATCCAAGCTACAGATGGACCATCTAGCTGAGCTCCGAGAAACCTTCACCACACTCAGGCGGCACAAGGTCATGCCTAATCCTAAGAAGTGTGTTCGGTGTTGAGTCTGGGAAGTTTCTTGGATTTCTGATTGATCAAAGGGGATAGAGGCCAACCCAGAGAAGATACAGGCGCTCATTGACATGAAGTCTCCCCGCACTGTAAAGGAAGTTCAGAAATTAACCGGTGTTTGGCGACATTGGGGAGATTCCTCAACTAGTAAGGTGATAAGTGCCTCTCTGCCCAAGGAAACGCTTTACATATACTTAGCCGTCTTAGATCATTCTCTTAGTGTTGTTCTCCTTGCTGAGAGAGACGACAATCAGCTCCTGGTCTATTTCATTAGCCATATGCTTCAAAATGCAGAGCTCCGGTACTCTATGATTGAAAAATTCAATCTCGCCTTGTTCATGGCAGTCAAGAAGTTGAAACCTTACTTCTTGGTACATCCGGTGGTAGCTTATACAGACCAACCTCTTAAGCGGCCAATGACAACTTTAGAGTCATCCGGCCAAATGCTCAAATGGTCTATTGAAATGCAAAGTCTTAAAATCACGTTCGAACCTAGGAAGGCAGTGAATGATTAGGCGTTCGTCGACTTCATTGTTGAAATGACAAGGCCGGTTAAACCGGAAAAACTTGATCATGTTTGGAAGGTGTATGTAGACGGGAGCTCTACCATGAACGGCTGTGGTGCAGGGATAATATGTCAGTCTCCTAAGGGGGACAAATATGAATATGCACTGCGGTTCAAGTTCCAGGTCGTAAACAATGAGGCTGAATATGAGGCCCTGCTAGCTGGTATACGCATGTATAAGACGGCAAGAGCATGATAAATTGACGCTTGCTCTGATTCTCAATTATTAGTTAGCTAATACCATGGTGACTATGAGGCCACCCATCCGGCTGTAATCAAATACTTGCAGGCGGTCAGGACATAAGCTGGGACACTTGACGAATTCCATTTAAGTCAAGTGCCCAAGTCAGAGAACAATCAGGCGGATGCTTTGTCAAAGTTGGCATCGTCCGCATCCTGTGATACACCTCGGTCAGTTTTCTGGTAAGTGATGGAAAAACAAAGTATTGAAGAAGATCCCATTGGAATTCTAGACTGAAGCTCAACCTGGATGGATGGCATCCGGGCCTATCTGCTAGATGACACTCTGCCGGATACATATCCAGAAATGGCTGCAATGAAAAAGCGTGCGGCCAACTTTGAGATCCGTAAAGGAGAACTTTTTAAGAAGGGCTTTCTGCAACCTCTCTTGAAATGTATCACCCTAGAGAAGGGGCGGGAAATTCCGGAAGATCTACATTCGGGCTTCTGTGCCTCACACATAGGCGGTAGAGCTCTAGTAGAAAGGGCCAGGTGGCAAGGCTAATTTTGGCCCACTCTTGAGGCAGACACCATGGAAATATTGAAGAAGTGTGATAAGTGTCAAATATTTGGCAAGCTCATCCACCGTCCGGCCACTGACCTGACGGCCATTCATAGCCCAATACCATTCGCCAAATGGGGCATGGACATTCTGGGTCCATATACAACCTCGCTAGGCGGACGACGGTATATCTTAGTTTCCGTTGACTACTTCACGAAGTGGGTAGAGGCGGAGGCGGTCAAAGGCATCAAGATGAATGATGTCATCTCTTTCATCTGGAAGAACATCATCACCCGGTTCGGGGTATACCTATGTCTATGGTCTTTGACAATGGCCCTCAATTTGAGATGCATACCCTCAAGAATTGGCTGGGAGACCAAGGGGTCTCTCACTGTTTGCATTAGTCGGCCGTCCCTAAGCAAACGTCCAGGTTGAAGCCTTCAACAAGCTAATCTCAGACGGCATAAGAAAGAAAATTGAAAGGGCTGACGGTCTATGGGCAGAAGAGTTAACTCATGTCCTATGGGCCATCAGAACAACAACAAAAGGGGAAACCGGCGAAACCCCATTTCTCATGGTGTACGGTGCTGAAGCCGTCTTGCCTATTGAACATTATGAGCCGACTCTTCGAGTCATGTTGTATGATGAAGAGGCTAACTGGGAGGCCATGTGACTGGAAATGCCGCCTTGTGTCATGAGATATACCGTTTGAGAATGACAAGAGCCTACAAGAAAAGAGTGCACAAACGACCCTTGAAAGTAGGGGACTTTGTGTTACGGAAAATGGAGGTAACCGGTAGGGCCAATGAGCAAGGCAAGTTGACGCCCAATTAGGAAGATCCCTATCGGATCTGTGAAGAAGTAAGAGGTGGCACCTATCGCCTGGAAACTCCAGACGGCAGGAAGCTAGTCAGAACTTGGAATGTAGACAATTTAATGATGTACTACTTCTAAGACTTGTAAATTTTTTGTAAATAAAAAGCCTATAAATGAAAAATTGCTTTTTGTTTTCGATTTTGATTATTTATGCTCTATTAGATATGTCTCCCAATGGGAACACCGCCTGTGCAATGTGTAGACGGCCAAATCTAAACCAACCTTCTGCTCCAACATGAGTACAACATCCGGCGGCGACGCCCATCCGGGTGATTTCATCGCAGAGAGCATCTCCTATTTGGGTGGAACATTGCTCTATAAACTCAAACACAAACGACAAAGATTTATTAACCCAATAGGGGCTAATTCATAGCCGTTTGACATGAATAATCTAAAATAGAACCTAAATGGCGTAATAAAACCGCATGCCCTATTGACACCACCCAGTATTTGGCCGTTATTCCAACTTAGATTAAAAACTTATAATAATTTTATAACTTGAGAAATCCCCCTAATGGGGCAAAGGGACGCTTGAGTATATTCATGGATAATCAAGTCCAATTTCACAGATGACCCAAACGGTGAACGTCTAGGTGATCAAGATAGTACCGCCTGAATCTTGGACAGCTGTGTACTTGGTTTGGGGCAATCATGGTACTGATTGATTGACCAAGGAACCTCTCAAACTCCTTAAAGTATCAAAAGTTCCTCAGTCAAGCAATCTATTTTGAAACCAACCACACAGCCGCCCAGGGACAAAAGGCCAGCCGGTTTGTTAGTTGCTGCATGCAATTAATCATTTAGGCAAGATCGAAGCATATATATAGCAAAATAAAAAAATTGCAAGAATTGAAAAAATTGATAAAATCAATTCAATAGGCTATTTTGTAACTAAACCCGACCAAAAGGACGGGAGAATGATTGTCATACCGGATCCACATCTGGAAAAAGCAAAGATTGTTAAAAAGAAGTACAACACAAATATTCGGCACGCAGGCCGGAGATACAAACGACCCAAGGCCGAAAGAGAAATGAAGACTAATTATGCTGATTTTGCTGAGGCGGGGGCATTGACTAGTCATGGCCGGAGGGGAGCTCATCTCTAGTTTTCCCTGGTTGAACTTGGTTAGGGTCAACCGACACTTGGTTTTCATGCTGCTCATTGAGCTCGTCCTCGCTCTCTTCCTGCTCTTCATCAGACGGCTCAATGCCGGCCTATTCCTTAAACGGAGCCGGCTTTTGCAGACCTAGGGTCCGGGCATCATATACCTCAGTGGCATACTTGTACCTCAGACCGAAGTAGTCCCAGTCAGAGTCCGGATGGATGAGGTTCCACGCTATCTTCATGCGTTCCTCGCAATCCTTTTCATTCTCATCCACCAGCCGCTCTTGCTCCGCCTTGAGCTCAGCTTGTACTCGCTCCGCATTCTGGTTATCTCATTCTTAATTCGGCCAACGTCTGCTCGGAGCTAGGTATTTTCTTTGTCGGCTGCCTCCAAAGCCTTGAGATCCGATTGAGCATTTTTAAGCTCGAGCTCGAGGTCAGACGTCTTCTTGTTGGCCGTCTCTAGGGAAGCCGTCAGCTCCTTAATGATATCCTCTTGTTTCATATCCTTTGCTTTAGACTTAATATCATTCAAGGTAGATCGATATTGAGCAGAGTTACGGGCTTCTGTCGCCCGTTTATCGGCGTCTCTTACCTCCTCCTGTTTCTTGTTAAACGGAGTCTTGAGCCCGTCTACCCTAAGCATGGCAAAGAAATAAATTAGCCGACATTTTGATAAAAACAGGCACTTGCAAAAAAAAAAAAAAAAAAAAAAAAAAAATATAATTTGAAGACAAGTTACCTCAGCTAGTAAGGCATTGATGCGTTCTAGGTTAACCTGGTGCAGCCTAGGAATTAACTCCTTTTCGGACCGGGTGATAGTTCTCAGCATCCGTTTGGAATACTGTTGGATGTCCGGCCTCCTAGGAGAGGCATCTGCACCACAAGAAGGGGGTGGTGAGATAGCAGCATATTCGGCACCTATAGAGTACCGGCTGCAGGGCGAACCTCTTGATTGAGAAGGATGAGTTTTGACTCGTGTAGGCTCAAGCGGCCATGGGGGTTCAAAGCAGGCAATCATACCTTGAGGTTCTGACTGAAGGATCTGGTCACCCCCAGCCGCTGTAGAACCAGATGCAGCATCGAGTGGCATGCCACTCTTCGGCGCCTTAGGGACGCCCGACTCTTTGTAAGCCAAGTCTACGCATAGGCCAAGACCTTTAAGGCTCTTACCTGCGAAAATGGGTCGGTCTTCCCCAGACGGCAAGGAAGATGCTGTCTAGGTTGGCTATGCTTTCCTGGCTTTGGAGAAGCCTTTGGCAGACTCCTCAGGCTCCCTGCATTTTTGTGATAGATTTTGGGATGTTCTTGCTCCCACCCTGAAAGCGGAACACATGGGTTACAGCCGGTGATATGTCGTCCCAGGACCATTAAAATATATATAAAAGTAAAAAGGGGCAGGTGGAGCTTACCCCATCATTTTTAGCCGCTAGCTAAGCCTTTTTCTTTTCCAGCTGAGTTTTCCTAATCTGGGCTGTAGACCTAGCAGGCGTCTTCTTAGCATCAATCATTGTGAGAGCTTTTTCTGCAAAAAAACACCTTCTGGTTAGACAAACTTGCAAATAAATTACACAAAACAATAGAAGCGACATTAAGGTGCCGATTGGGTAGCCAACGTACGCTTCTCAAACATGGTACTAAAGCCACAGGCGGAGAGAAACGCTGCGTCCTTAAGCCAGTCCGAATGGGGTACCCCTTTTTGGGTACGATTATTTGCGTGCCATCATCCAGAGGCATGGTGGTCGTCTTACAAAATTCCGAATTTAGTATTTGAGCCCAACCCTTTTCTGGGACAGGTGGCAGGGCACACTTCTTCCCCAATAGATCCGGTTTTCTGTTATACCGGCGGAGTAAATGTTTTTTAACGTCTGTTGGGAGAGAAGACCAGATAGAACTTGCTCTTCTAGTTGCCCATTTTGATGGCTTGTCAAGCGTCATCAAATACTCTGGATGCGTGGTTAAAGTATACCACGCCCTAAAGCCGCCTGGGGTACGACTTAGATAATGCATGTGAGCAAACGCCTCCAAGCCGGGCTCTATGTTTTGCAGCTCACAGGCGGCAATATAGCTAAGGATGTTCACCCTCGAATCAGGGGTGAACTGCCATACGCCTAAGTCATAGCCCCTTAATATGGCTTTTATTCCTTTATGGAGGGGGAACCGGAGGCCAGCTTTGAATGCCGCCTCATAGCAGCCGAAATAGTTATCGGCATGGTCAATGTCATCCTCCCAAGTGACTGCAGGCAACATGATTATTTCCCACCCGTCTCCTACGGGACGTCTATCTACAAAGGATTGAAAGCCCGTCTCCAGGGTAGCCTTATCCCTGGTAAACATATGGGTCTCAAGAGGGTTTCCCCTATCCGGCCAGGAGGCCACCTCATTTTTCTCACTGTCGGCATCCGCCTACAGTGAACTTGACTTAGAGCTAGATTGAACGGCCTCTTCGCCGTCTCCATGGTCAAATTCTTCCAAGATGTCATCACTTGGAGTGCTGGATGCACCCGGAGGATGGTCATGTCCCTCCTCAGCCGGCGCGTCAGATGCGCCATCTTCCCTATAATCTGGGTCTGGTGTCGTCCACATCGTGCGAGCCATAGTGTCCTGCACAGACACAGAGGTGGTCGAATTCGGGGAACAGTAGGGGTGGACCAAACACCTAGAGACGACAACCCCAGTCCTAGACTTAGCAGTACCTGGAGACCGACTGACTGCTGTCCTAGGCTATGCCGTGTGTGTTGTTGGTGAATCCATTTATTTAATGCAATATACACAAATGGTAAAAAGCTTGAAAGAGTTGAGAAGGGGAGAGACGGTTACCTTGATGAAGATTGTTGGAACTAAGAGGTCTCAAGCGTTAACCGGTTGTGTCAAACGAAGATAGCAGACGGAAATTTTTGTTCAACGAATCTCAGGCGGTTATCAGAGTCTTTCTCTCTAGAATTCTTTTCTCTCTCTCTCTAAAATTTTATGAAATGGGTCAAAGATAAGGGAGGGGGAGAGGGTAAAATGCCTTTTATAGAGGGGTAAAACCGGGGGTACTCTCGTAATTTCCCCAGAAGGTGAATAATTAAAAACCATTCACCAATGAAAGTGTGACAAATGTCAAAGGCGCCACGTGGCATGCCGCGTGACCCTTGTGAGGCAAATGTTTTTGGTAAAAATACCCAGGCCACGTGGCCCATTCAGAATGGGACATGTGTCATCCTTGAAGAGGTCCAACAAGGGCCACTCGCCAGCTGGCACGTGGCACTCAAAATTAGCAGGGAAAAAGATGGCCTTCAGGGCCCAATTCCCGAGAAAGCGGTAAAATGGCGCAGCCAACTAAATCTAGGTCATAATGACCTAGATAAAAGCACACTTACCAATGAGCCTATAAATAGGAAGATTTCCCCCATTTTGGGGACATATTCATTTATTACACACAATCAATTCTCTCGAAAACAGAGAAATCACCAAATCTCGGAATCCGAGAAGATCTACTTTTACTTTAATTTTCGCACTTTTACATCACTCCGAACACTTTCTAACTTGATCGTCGGAGGCGGAACTCCAAATACCCGGAGCTTCCGTTGTTTTGCAGGTACAGCCGGCGTGATGTCAGTCTTGGTGACGTAACTCTCCCGAGGGACACAAAAAACCCCAAAATAGCTCGGGTGGGTGATATTCGCAGGGCTTTTGAGGATAATTTATCATCCAATCAGGTTAAGAAGTGCAAGAGAGTAGAAGTACCGATTAGATGGTCCTATCCTCGTGAAGGCTGGGTACGTCTCAACACCAATGGGGCATCAAGAGGTAATCTAGGGCCACCTGGAGCAGGGGGGTAATTCGAGGCCATAGAGGTGTGTTGTTCTAATTGTTTTCTATGAATTGTGGCATATGCTCAAATACGAAAGTTGAATTGTTAGCCGTGATGCGTGGGCTCGCTGCTGCGTGAAATGGTGGTCACCACAAGGTCCAAGTCATGGTTGACTCTGAGGTTATTGTGCAAATGTTGGTCGATCTCATTCTATTCAACTCTCCGTTTATTCATCTTATTAAAAAAATGTAAGACTCTCATTGCTAATCGTGATTGGGAGATTAAAATCGGACATTGCTACAAAGAGGCTAACCGTGTGGCAGACTGGCTAGCTAATTTTGGAATAACGTCGGTGGAAAAAATAGTTTTTTTTGAGGCGGTCCCGGAAGACCTTCGAACCGTTTCATTGGAGGACTTGCGGGGAGTATCAAGGATGAGGATGGTTCCCTCAGAGCCATGATCGTAGCTGCTTTGTTTTTTAATAAAGAGCTATAGCTCTAGTTTAGCTTGTCTTTTATTTTTTATTTTGTCTTTCTTTCTTGTTTCGTTTGCGTAGTAGTTTTTTCTGTTCTCTTTGTAGCTTGTAATTTCCTTCTCTTTTTGAGGCTTGCCCCTCGATTTCACTTAAAAAAAAAAGTAATATTATATTATTGTTACTAAGGTACTTATTAGACTAAAGAAAGTTTATCATGATTACAAAGAGTGATGTTACACAAATACCCTTAATAACATTTCCGAAACCTCCACCTAAACACCGACACTTCACTACAACCGCTCAAACTGACACCTCCCCACCACTACGATCTTCACCAACACTTTTGAAACACCACTGCCCCTCCCAATTCCACCTCAAAAACGTCCTCTGCCGTCTTCCTAAAACCACCCCAACCCCTCAAAACCACCAACACCAAATTTCACAACTGTCAGAAACAACTCAAATCACCCTAACCCCTGAAACCGCCCCACATCACCCATATGGCCATCCTTGAAATTGCCCCCACCCAGCCAGCCAGCCACCCACCCACCCAGAAGAAACCTTTCACCATTTTACCCACTCAAACGAACAACATTCACCAAAAAAAAAGAAGAATGCAACAATCGGAGAGGAACCTAAGTTAGTTTAATATTAATATACACATAAACACATAAACTAATTATCGTGATCACTTAAATTTAGCAATAAGATTAAAAAGTAACCTAAGATTCAAATTATCTTATTAGGCATGATTTCAATTATAAGTCTTATGTAAAATGTGCAATTGAGTTAAAACATACATCAATATATTAAGCAACTTAGCAATTAAATTAAAGTATCACAAACATGATAATAAGAAATTATTAATAAATCATAGGCATGATACTAATATGACAAATACAACATGATACTAATAATTAAAATAAACTCAAAACATGATACTACCAAGGATTATATATAATAGAATAATTAAATTAAATTACTTAACTTATATTTATTGCAACACCTTGCAACTACATCACGAATAGAATGTTAGTAAACTTTAATGAATTAATAAATCAAATAAATTTATTAAAATGAAATATAATAGAGGTTTAAACCCTCATAATTTATACCTTTCACAATGTGGACCGTTAACAGAGCTTCGAGTACTGTAGGGATGTTTAGGAATACTCAAGGGAGGAATGGTTATCATCTAGGAAACGCTTGAAGCTTGGTATGACTCGTATGAGAGTGAAATATGGTTCTCAGAACCTAGAAAAATGCATCGATGTTTATAGAGTAGAGAGCTAGAAAAGATAGTGAAAGACTATTACACCTAAAAATCATATTTTTGACTTTTTATTGACTTTGACCCAACTGACCAAGTAAATTTGACCTTAGAGCCGGTGAAAGGATTTGGGCTAAACAAACAAGGATAAATGAAAGTGGGTTCATTAAATTAATAACCGGTTTAAAGGCAAAGTGGATAATTCAATTTTCAAAGAGAGTTGGCGCCAAAGAAGCATAACTGCAAAACAGTTATGGGAGTCAGCCATAACCGCTCCAATTTATCTATAAATAGAAGCATGAAGACCGAAGGAAGGACATCGATATCATTAAATTAATCAACAACAAGCATTTCATTTCCTTTTAAGCTTTCTTCTTATCTTTCTTAGTTTCACTTGGCTTAATAGCCAAGCGATAGCATAGTTTGCTCAATATGTATTGAAGATCGTTCATCTTGTCCAATTATATGGCCATGAAGGTAACCTCTACTTCAACTTATACAATTGTAGACCTGATTCTATCCTTTAATTAATGGAATGCATTTGTATATTTTGTCATATGTTCATCTACTCGTTTCTTTAAGAAATCAAACTAGTTTTACTTTCTTTGGGAAAGCTTCCTTATTAATTGTTTTGTTACATTAGTGAGGTTATCAATGTTTAAAACCGGTAACTCGAGGGACGGCCCCCTAATACTCTAGAACAAGAAAGGGTATTTGACTTGTTGGCAAAAAACAATATTTTTGCCTCACCAAGTTTTTTGGCAACCACAGTGGGAGAACACTAAACTAAATCCATTTAACTCTGTTAATTTGGAAGCTTTTCCCATGGCTCCTAAGCGTTCAACACGTAAAGGGAACACTTATTAAAATGTTAATTCATCTAAAATCAATCCTGAGATTATTTTAGAGGATTAGTAAGATCTAGAAAAGCAATTGCCAATTGAACACATGGTACAATCTTCTGAACAATTCAAGCCTCATACTTAAAGGCAAGACGAGTTGATTTTAGATGGAGTGGAAGGCCGTCCTCCTACTAGAAACTTACTTAATACAATGTACAATAAATACGTGAACATTATAAAGGGTCTGATGTAAGATTTAAGAGAAAATAATAGAGACCAGCTTGATAACTACTATCGTGTCATGGTAGAAGAAACCGGCACAGTGGTAATTGTCGAGTTAAGGAAATTTGACTCTAGTACACAATAAGTGGTTAACATACAAGTGGATAGGAATATCTAGATATTAATGAAACTCGGAAAGCTACTAACATGGCTTTATCAAAAAGTGTAGCAGCCGAAGTAGTTACAAGGCTTGAACCTTTAGTGGAAAGACATTAATAACTCAATGAGAAGTTGATGAATGTTCTAACCGTTTTAGGTAGTGAGATTACTGAAGTAAATCAAAGGAAGAATATCCCTTTGAGATACCCTTCTATCGGTTCCAAGAAGTATCCCACTTATTGATTCTGATGAGGGGTGCTACGGTCAAGGGAGAGTTAATGGTTCAGGGACAGGTTATGAGTTAGGCTATAACCATAATGGTTAAGGTTCATCTTCCTCATATTTGCCCCCACCTATTACTATACACCCATTAACCTCTTCAATGGGAAATATACCTCCTATGGGAGCAGAGATTGGTGTCAGTTATGCTAACTATGGTATTAAAAACACGCCTATATACTACTAAAAATGTCTCCCCAACCAAAGCCCGATGATGAAACAACTTTCATTGCCTAACTTGCTCCGGTTTGCATAATGGTTCTAAGAATTACTTGAATGGACCTTTTGTTCCAGCTCACTATTTTTTTAATCCATTTTAGCCATTTCATTAACCCAAACCCTTTTCTTAGCCCAAAATCCATAAACATTAGCCCAATTTCCTCTTTTCATAACTTTCGTTCCAAAACTAAGCAAGTCTAATTTTCGTGCCTCATAATTTTTATCTAAATCTTAGATTTTTGGATATCCCTTGAAATAATATTTCCAATGATATAACATAAGCCCAATTCCGAGCTATAACGGAAAAGACATGATCAAAATACCAAACTCTATCTAAAATAGAAACCGTTCCACACTATTTTGGCCATATATTAAATTCTACTAAGGATATCAATTTGATTCTAATTTGGTTAGTAATTAGACTTCTAGATCTTTCTAACGGTATATTATTTATTTTATTATGAGTTATGGATCAAAAGTTATGATAAAAACAAAAACCGCAAATCTATTGACCCGCACCACGCGTTTTCTAAATTCTATCTCCTTTTGAAATTCTATCTTCACTCGTTTCCAAGCCTACAAATACCATCATATTTTCTGATTTTTAAAGAGGCGAATTTGAGATCCCAACAACTATATTTTACCCCCACATTTTCCAAATGGCTTAGACATAAAGCTTCAACGTACAATTTCTATTGTTCTTAGCTTTATTTCTAATCTTATTCAAGAAATTTAAAGTCCAAAACAAGATCCGAAGGTTCTATCTTTTTTTAACTACGGTGTAAAGTTATAATCCCGAGGGTGAAATCAACTCTATTTTAATTTAATTTAATTTCAATTTGATATTCTTTGAAGTTACGAAAAATTTATTCATGGATGTAGCATTTTAAAGGAGCGCGCTAATGTGAGTGATTAATTAATTTAATTACTTATTTTATTTTATATTGCTAGTATCATGTTAGGGTTTATTATTATATTTTTGATGATTTTACTAACGATATTATGGTTAAATTGCTTCCAATGTTACTGTAATTCTATTATATTTATTGATCACCATATTGCAAGTTTAAAGGGAATATGTAATTGGAAATCACGCTGAATAAGATAATTTAGACAACCAGTTTAGGTTCCATTTTAATCTTGTTGTTTAGTCAAGTGGTCACAAATATTTAGAATTATGTGTGCATTAATATTAAACCAATTTAGCCGAATCTAGTTTGGAGAAAATTGAATCTTTGTTTGTATGCCTTTGAGATCGCAAGAAATACTTTTCGCTATAAGAATCGAGTAGAGGCCAATACGGGCGAATGTGACTCCATGACTCACTTCGTACCATCATCTCCGATCCTCCTTTCGTGATTCCGATCCATATGGAGTTATTAATCTCATGGATTATGAATGGGGTGTAACTCGAATGCTAGCTACTGCTACAAGAGAAGTACGAGTTTTTCTATATAAAATGTAGGAAGCACTATATGATTGGCGAGAATTGACGAATGCTTTCTTGCTGCTTTTGAGGATGATAGAGATCTAAATCTATAATTGTACTAGCTAAGAGAAATGGCTCTTCCTTTTTTCTGATGAATGAATACTATTTGATAGAAAGGAAAGAAGGACTCATTTCAAGCCAAGGCCAAGAAGAAGAAGACGGTAGGTAGTAACCTTCACGGGTCAATCGTTGTTGCCTATCGTTGTCCCTTTATCGTGGTTGCCTCATAATGATCCGTGAACGGTTTACAAGTTCCTTAAAACTTGTTGGAAACTCCCTACTTTCCTTGTCTCTAATCGTATTATGTTAGATCCTGCTTCCCATGAGTGCCAAGCATATTCACACATGCCTAGTAGGCTCGCTTCAATCGACGCCTTCACTGCCAGATACAACATGCCACCCAAGTTGCTGCATCTGCACAAAGGGTGCCCTCTCAACCTATTGGCATGATGGTCAACAATCTCCCACACAACCTGGGAGTTATAACCAACATCCATATGAATATCCAAACTCTGGTCACCCTACACAAGGTTCTTCATGGAATCAGAGTCAGGCTAGTGGTCTATATGGTGAAAGATATCCAGCTATGCCTAAACCCAATCCTAACACTCTAGGAGCGTTAAACGCTAAATATAGGGGTTTCCATAATCCTCAAGGGAATCAACATAATCCTTTTCATATGCAGGACACACCTTTCCAGCCCAATGGACCAATGCATGGTCAACCTCCAAAGATGGGGCAGGAACCTCTGCTTAGATAAGTGGAGGAAATGATTTAGAGGACCATGGGTCAGAATGGAAAATATGTTAGAAGAGAAACTTGTAGTCCATATCCAGAATGGATTGATAGGGTGTTACCATACCAAAAGACTAAAAAAGCAATAGCCGGAAGACTCAAGTACAACCAGAATAGATGTTGGTTATGCGGTAAATAAATTACCACGATTAATGCATTATTCAACCTACGATCATTGTCTTGTGAAAGGAGTGGTGTCCTTCCAACAAGTGTATTATTCCGATAGAGGGTTCGGAATTATTAGAAAGCTAATTCTTCAGTGAGGTCAAGTGATTGGAATGCCTAGGTGGAGGCCGCTTCTGATTAGTAATATCAATGCATAATTAATATTACGGCTTAATCTTGACTGAACCCTTCGGGTCGCACCCCTATCGAATAACCAATCCGAGACGACGAATAAATCCGACGGATTAGATGAGTTATTAGAGTATTACGAACAAAGACCTCAGATATCGAGCTTAGAGCGTCGAAACCGAGCGTCGCAAGTCGAGTCGAATTTAGAATTCGACGAGACGTAGAATCAACAAACGACAAGTGCGAGCCAAGCGTAGTCTCGCATTGGCCTAGCCATGCTAGTGCTAGGCTAGGCGAGGGCACCAACCGCATGCATGCTAGCGTGGTGGTATCGCACCCAGCCACACGCATAGTCGCAGCTAGGCTGCACTTAGCATGCAAGCATTGCAAGCATGGTGCATGCCTTGCGTATGCATGCTATGCGTGCTTGCTAGCATGCTAGGGCCTAGTGCCCAACTCTTCGCAGCCTCGCACCAAGCAATGCACTGGCACAACACACGCATCACAACAGCGTGCTATGTGTGCGTATGTGTAGCTGAGCGTGCTTGCTAGCGAGCAGCACTAAGCACCACGCCACTCGCATAGCAGCACGCACCAAGCAGCAGCAGCATCGCATGCGCTAGCTGGCTGCGCATGTGCGTGGGCAGGCTGGCCAGCAGCCTAGCCTTGGTGCTAGGCGCCAGCTGGTAGCCTCGGCAGCCAAGGCAGGTTGCCAGCCAGCCATGTGGCATGGTCAGCTGGTCAAGGGAGGGGACCAAGGGGTTGGTGTTCTGCTTAGGGAGCAAGGTAATTTGGTCCCCCCTTTTGGTGGTCCTCACCAACTCTCTCCCTCCATGTGACACTTGGAGCTTGTTGATTGCCTTGCATTTTTATTTTGTTTTTGATTAAAATAAAATAGAGGAAAATGCAGAGCTCCCACATTGATGGGAGAAAGGAGATCAAGTCTCCATTCCCAATAAATACCCAAGTTTTGGGTTTGGGAAAAATCACTTAAGTTGAACTCAATAAGGCATCTCATCATTACTAAGAAAACCTTTAAGTTCGTAATACACTAGTTTTATTTGGTCAAGTCCCGACTAACCTTCGGGATTAAGACCGTTCGGGTCGGGTCGAGGGTGCGAGCCGTAGGAGGCCATCACACTTGCGTGGCTCGAGCTTTGAAGTAAGAGCTCATGAATCGAGCGAAGCACGCGTCAAGGATAAGAATCACTAGGCGAAAATTGGTAATCCGCACCGGTTCAAAACCCCTATTTAGCACCGGTTTTTAACCGGTTTCTGATTTAAGGGATGCCAAAACCCAAGACTTTTCGCACCGGATCTTGCTGTGAACCGGTGCGAAAAATTCCCCAAAAAAATTAAAAAAAAACTTTTCGCATCGGTTCTTGCTATAAATCGGTGCAAAACGTCCTGGTGCGCCTTTTTTTTTTTAATATACTTTTTGCACCGGTTCTAGATGTGAACCAGTGCTAATAACTGCTTTTTTTTTTTTTTTTTTTTGGGAAATAAATAATAATATTAATACTTATAATAATAATGAAAACCTGTACATCCTCCATTAATTCAACCATTATTATGTATTATAATAAAAATAAAAATAATAATAATAATTATTATTAGTATAATATTATAAATAATAATAATAATAATAATAATAATAATAATGATAATAATAATAATAATAATAATAAATAATAAATAATAAATAATAATAATAATAATAATAATAATATTAATAATAATAATAATAATAATTCTAAATTGAAATAATAACAACAATACATAGATATTAATTAATAATTCCAAATGCAATATAATGAAGCGTCATATTTACAATTCCTTAAAAAAAAAAAGAAGTCTCATATTTACATACAATACTAATCAATAATGTTGTTAACAAGTTCAAATAGAAATGTCATTTACAAATTAAATGTGATGAAAGACGCCAACATGTCTCGAATTTCATTAAGTTCCTTGCTCGTCAACGAACCTCCCTTTTGTACCTTGCAAAACTTGGAATAAACAAAAAGCTTGTAAAAATACATTTACAAGTTCAGTTAGGCAAAAATTTATTACTTAGGCCTATATGACTATTACTTCACCTATTTTCTACATTTCTTCTCAAATCAACTCATTCTTTCTCATAACATGTCAACATTACTTGGTTATAGGTGGCTAAGGCTTGAAATCACATGAAAAGAGCAATTCAAGTGTTTAAGGACACACTTTGATCCAAAATGGCCCAAATAAGGCCTATATGACTACTAGGATGCCCATTTCCTACATTTCTTGTCAAATCAACTCATTCTTACTCATAAAATGTCATTATTACTTAGTTATAGGCGGCTAATGCTTGAAATCACATGAAAAGAGCAATTCAAGTGTTTTAGGACGCATTTTGATCCAAAATGGCCCAAATAAGGCCTATATGACTACTAGGATGCCTATTTCCTACATTTCTTGTCAAATCAACTCATTCTTTCTCATAACATGTCATTATTACTTAGTTATTGGCCACTAAGGCTTGACATTACATGAATTGAGCAATTCAAGTGTTTTAGGACGCATTTTGATCAAAAATGTCCCAAATAAGGCCTATATGACTACTAGGATGCCTATTTCCTACATTCCTTATCAAATCAACTCATTCTTACTCATAATATGTCATTATTACTTAGTTATAGGCGGCTAAGGCTTGAAATTAAATGAATTGAGCAATTCAAGGGTTTAGGACGCATTTTCCTCCAAAATGGCCCAAATAAGGCCTATATGACTTCTAGGATGCCTATTTCCTTCATTTGTTGTCAAATAAACTCATTCTTTCTCATAACATGTCATTATTACTTAGTTATAGGCGGCTAAGGCTTGAAATCACATGAAAAGAGCAATTCAAGTGTTTTAGGACGCATTTTGATCTAAAATGGCCCAAATAAGGCCTATATGACGTTTAGGATGCCTATTTCCTACATTTCTTGTTAAATCAACTCATTCTTTCTCATAATATGTCATTATTATAACTCTGCATCAACTGGTGATTTATCCTTAGCACTTGCAAACTCCCTTGACGATGCCACAAGCGTTACACCACTGTTTTGGGTCGAGGAAGATTTCAAATCCTGACGCTCAGTCCAAAAAGTGTACCCATTTATGTCATATCCCTCAAATGAGCGAACATCATCCCTAGGACCATAAGCAAGCCACCTTACTGTATCAGTGACACTCTCATCCATTCTACCCATCACTCGATCACAAAACCAACTCACAAACCTCTTATTATGCAACTGCATCACTGCCCTTTCACCTTTCGATGTAAATTCATCACGCAAACTAGCCATGTGCTCGTCTATATATGGGTGAACATCTGCAACATGGTGCAACACATATAGGTGTGCTAGTAAGAACTTATCTCGGTCAGGTAACATTCGTTTCGACCCGATTGTGCCATGACCATCAAGTCTCCCTTCATGTCGAGAAGTAGGAAGACCAATAGGTTCAGCAACGGCTATACAGTCGGCCACAAAATTACCAATCTCCTCACCCACGGTCCCTTGAATCATGCTTCCGTCCGGGTGAGCCCAATTCCTTACTTTACTTTGCAATGTACCCATGTGTCTTTCAAAAGGATAACACCACCTCATGAACACTAGACCGCACAACTTAATCTCACGCACCAAATGAAGAATCAGATGCACCATTATGTCAAAAAACGAGGGTGGGAAGTACATCTCAAATTTGCACAAAGTCACAATCACATCCGCCTGCAAAGCATCAAGTGTACAAGGATTAAGCACTTTGCTTCATATTGTATTGAAAAACGAGCAAAGGCTTGTAATAGCTTCCCTCACATGCTTTGGTAAAATACCACGTATTACAATTGGTAGGAATACTTGCATCATAACGTGACAATCATGGGATTTCAAACTTGTCAGCTTCAATTCTCCATTTAAGGATACAAATCTTTTCATGTTAGATGCGTACCCTGATGGAACCTTAATGTCGTACAGACATGCACAAAACATTCGTTTTTCTACCCTTGACAATGTGTAGCAAGCCGGAGGTAAATAAGCCTTTTCATCCTTGGCTTTTCCCGCATCCGTGGCCTTTCCCTTTCCCTTGCTCTTCCCCTTTCCTTTTTTCGAACTCATTTCATTTTCCTTTTCCTGTTCCTTTCCCTTTCTAACCTTTTTCTGAGCCCATAATTCTGGACGAACCCCCATCTTTTCCAAATCTAACCGTGCACCCTTTCCGTCCTCTGTTTTGCCTTGAATATTCATCAGCGTTCCCACAAGAGCATCACACACATTCCTCTCTATATGCATTACATCAAGACAGTGCCTAACGTCATGTTCTTTCCAGTATGGAAGCTTCCAAAAGATTGATTCTTTTTTAAAGAGAGCAGTTGAGTCCGTACCTTTTTCTGTTTTCCCAAATACTGTTCGTATACCCTTAAATCGAGCATAAACCTCCTCACTAGTCAATGGCCTAGGCGCAGTCCCCTCTTCCTCTTTCCCATCAAAAGCCTTTCTCAATGTGAACAATCATTAACGGTCCATATAAGAGCTGCACGCAATGTGAACATCTCATTCTTATGAGCATAAAAAACGGAAACCCCTTCGTCCCACATCTTTCTCAAATCGTCAACAAGTGGCGCAAGATAAACATCTATGTCATTTCTAGGTTTCCTTGGCCCCATTATTAGTAGTGAAAGCATTACATACTTACGTTTCATGCACAACCAAGGAGGAAAATTGTAGATCACTAAAAGTACCGGCCATGTGCTGTGTTGGGTACTAAGAGTGCCAAATGGATTCATCCCGTCCGTGCACAACCCTAGCCTTAAATTTATGACTTCATCACCAAATTTCCCAAACTTCATATCAATGTTCTTCCATTGCGGGGAGTCGGCTGGATGCTTCAGCATTCTGTTTTTCTTTCTTTCCTCTGCATGCCACCTCAAGTTTTTGGCGTCTTTTGGTGTTGAGAAAAGATTCTTAAACCTTGGAATAATGGGAAGATACCACAACACCTTATCAGGAGGTCCCTTCATACCAGCATTGCAACTCATGCGCTTGTAGCGCGACTTCTTGCATCGTGGACACTCCTCCAATTGTTCATATTCATTTCGATAAAGAATAAAATCATTAGGACATGCATGTATCTTCTTATACTCCAAACCAAATGGACACAGGACCTTCTTTGCATAATATTAAGACTTAGGAATTTCATTTCCGTCAGGCAACATCTCACTTAACGCGGTCAACAAAGAAGTAAAACTATTGTCCGTCCACCCATGCTTCGACTTAATGTTAAATAGTGTTAGCACAACTGATAGTTTGGAGTATTTTTTGCACCCAGGATACAAAGGCTTTTTAGAAGCCTCCGATAATGACTTAAACACGTCACCTTCAACACCACGCATCATCTCATCCACCCCTTCATCCTCGACCTCATCCACCTGATCATACTCAAATCCATCCTCATCACCTTTATCAATAATATATTCATCATTCCTGTATTCCTCCTCCACACGAATCTCATTGCTTCTATCATGCACATCATTCCCATCAACATCCCCACTGTACTCTCCTTCTTTACCGTGCCAAATTCACACATGGTATTTAAGCCTAAACCCACAAAAAACTACATGATCTCTAATGATATCAAAACTATTGACCACCTTCACATTATTACAATCAACACAAGGACAATAAAGGCAATCGACACCCATTCTGCGCTGATAAGATGACACCCTCTCGCAAAATTCTTGAACCCCATCAAAGAATTCCAATGTATCACGTCTACCATACATCCAACCATGATCCTTCTCCATTAAGTAAATTGTCTCTAAACATAGCAACATATTACGAATAATGTATAATTGCTACATATACTATATATGTAAATCAAATTCAAACACACACCATGCATATAACATTCTTATAGTAAAAAAATGCATATATGCTTCCAAAGGGTCCTTATCACTCCAACCTAACCCATCCTTGAACGTGTAATCTCACTAGTGAATGTATGTCGACTTTCCAATTTTAAGGAAAATTTGGCAGCATTTCCCCCCAGTTCTCCAAGTACATGATGTAGATAATTACTTACCCACATATGTACCCAGAGAACAAGGTGAGGAAATGATAAGCCAAGATGTTCCTTAAAATCGAAAAAAGCTAGAAGACACACATTCACCACCTAAGTGATGAGAAAGCATATTCAAGAACAGTCCCAACCGAGGACTATTCAAGACTTTCTCCTAATGAGAAAGCCTTGAACGGGTATCTAGGCATATGATGATGCAAGCATTTTATATATTGTTGTATTTATTTGTCATTAAACAATACAAAAGTTGTAATAGCATGAAAAAACTTTTATTAAATGAATAAAGAAAAAGAAATATAGATTAGGAAAGTTTATAATTCATACCAATATAGCAAGTACAATAGATGTATTCTTTCTAACTTCCCACTTGAGCTAAATATGTAGTCTTCAAGCTAAACTTCTGCTTCAATTTACATATGAATCTATAAATAAATAAAAAGAAAAATAAAAAACAAAAAACAAAAGTTAGTAAGTAATTAGTACCTACTACATTGCTAAAGTATAACGCATCATTAATCAAACTAACAATTGCTAATTACTAATTTTTTTAAAATTTAGAGTAATTAATGTAACTCCACTAATTTATTCACTAATTTATAACACAATTGCTAATCACTAATTCAACCATATTATATTTTACATACCAAAATTCAACTAACTTCACTAAGTTATCTGCATTTTAATGTGTATTAAATTCAAATTAGACAATGAGCATATACATAAACTCTAACAATGAGCATATACATAAAAAAATAAAAAGAAAAAAAAAAAAACCACCAACCCTGCCACCAACGGCTAGCCTAACCCCCTTCCCTCTGAGCGTCGGTCGCCGCCCAAACCCCCTTCTCTTCCCCCGGTGCTGGCACTGCCACCGACCACCCTCCCCTTTCCCTTTAACACCTCCCGTCGTGTAATCCTTCCCCTTCCCCTCTAAAAGCAGCGCAACTCAACAGCCACCAGCCAACTCTATTCGCCTAGCCAGCCACCGTAATTACCACCACATCAGTCCAGTCGTAGCTCCCTTCACCGCTACTTAAACGCTTACCACCCCTGCACTTCGCGCACTCAATAGAGCCCGCAACTCCGCCAACAACAGCAGCTGCAGCCACCACACCGCAACAACCACCAGCCCGCAATAACCTACAATTGCTTCACAAACAGCAGCTAGCAACACAGCCACTGCAACACACTAAAACTGCACCGCTAGTTTCGCCCACCAACACCACGAATAAGAAGCAGCGACAACCTCAATTTAATGCTCTATAGCTCCTTCAATCTCACCGCATCCCCACAACAACCACCTGCAGTCACCCTCTCACACACTCCCACCAAAAATACCCCACAATCACCGCCCAAGTCGCAGCTGTTGCCCACAACCACCCTCACCCACCCCCACCACCATATATTATATACTGAATTCGAAAATCAAATCAACGACAAACCCTAGATTGCAAAAACTGAAATCCATAATCTAAAAATGACAAAAACAAATTCTTACCTCGAAGCTGCTTCAATGGAGGTGAGAAAGCTCGAACCCGCTTCAATGGAGAATTAAGAGTACGCGTAATGGAGGAGTGATATGGACAAAGCTCAGAATGCACTTCAATGGAGAACTACGAGCATGCGTAATGGAGGAGAGATATCGAGAAAGGTGAAACTTCAGAGGTGGTCGAAGCTAAGAGAAGGGCGAAAACGAGAGCGAGGGAAAACTGAAAATGAAAAGCAGGGGGAAAGAAAGAAAGAAGAAGAAGCAGGCCGATTTATTTTTTTTTTAATTTCGCACCGGTTTGAATCGGTTCTAAAACACTATTTTTGCACCGGTTTGGTTTGAACCGGTGCGAAATCCCTTTCTCCCTTTTTTTTTCTCTTTTTTAATTTGCACCAGTTTGAACCGGTGCGAAAAAGATAATTTCGCACCGGTTTAATAAGAACCGGTGCGAAAAGTCTTTTTCCCAATCCCGCCCATTTCTTTTACCACCGGTTTTCAAGAACCGGTGCGAAAAGTGCGGTGCCTATTTCATTTTTTCTACTAGTGAATGTCTTTTCTCTTTCTCTCTCTTATCTTGTTAATTATGTGATTGCATGTTTAGTTGCTTTAATAAGTGGGCGGGTCTTGGGCGGGTTTCTCTTCCGCGTAGCGTTGGACGCTACGAAACCCAACAGCGGTATCGGCGCCGCGCTCATTTTAATTATTGTAACAAAAATTAATTGAGGGATTTAAAATGGATTTAAATTCTGGTTTTGCTTTCTAATTAGATTAGAAGCTCGTTTTAATTAGTTTTTATCTCGTATTTTACTAATTTTGGTCAACGAACCCAGATTTCGACTCAAAAATGGTGATTTTGGGTGGAACAATGTCATAAATTGTTTTTGACCCTTTTTGAGGGCTGTCCAAAAGCCAAAATCCACTCAGAAACATGTTTTTCGAGGGGTTTTTGACGAAATTTTTTAAATATTTAAACCCTGATTAATTATGGCATGTTAAAGGTAGATTAAATGTATGGTTGCATCACTAATCTACTGCAATTATAAACCTTATTAAGCATGTTTATGAAGTCATAATTGGTGCTTAATTTGTTGAATTTATTTTTCACATAAACTTGAAATTTTCACATTTTTGCAAATAAATTGCTTCAAGTGTGAATGTTTATGGTGAACTTGTAATTTTGAAGTCCCTAATATGTTAAAGATCCAATCTTTAATTGTTTATTTGGTTGGAACTTTAATTGCTAAATTCCATGTTGAACTAATTTTTGGATTTAATCATTTTTTTAAAAAGTTGATTAAAGTCCTAAAAATTCAAAACTTGTTATTGAAATTTAATTAATCTTCATATTGGAAGATGTAATTTTTCAATTTCACACAAGTTAGAGTTGGAAATTTTTCATTGGATGAAAGGGTTTAATTTTCCAACCCCTTAAATTTTGTCAAATCTCATTATTAATTTATATTTGGTTAGATTAATTATGAGTATAGTCCTTCAAATTTGTAGCATCAAGAAGAACCTAAATAGATTTAAGAATGGTTCTTGAATAATTTAGGCTTGTGCACTAATAAAGTTGAATTTAAAAATATTGGACTTGTTTTATTTTCATTTCGCTTTAATTTTTATCACACATAAATCGGAAATTAAAATCCCGAGACAAGTGCACGCAAATTGAGGCAAGGATTTCTAAAAACATACCCTCGGGCTAGCCGGGCTGCTCACGCAACCCACATGTGGCTGCCAAGGTGTGTGTGTGGGCTGCCTTGCCCCCCTTAGTGCACAAGTGTGTGGCGTGTGCAAGCTAGTGCACACTTGTTGCTGCAATTTGGTTGCTATGTGCTGCGAATTGAGTAGTTTGCTTCTGTTTGATGTGGCACTAGGGGCAGTGAGCAGCCATGCTGGCAGGCCACCCACAAGCTGCCAGCGCCAGCAGGCAGTGGGAGCGCTGGTGGGTGGGCAGGCTAGCTCCCTAGGCATGCGAACCTCGAGCCTTGGTGCCTAGCAAGCCTAGGAGCGTGGCTTTGATGCTAGGCACTTGGGCTTGCGATGGGCTATTGTTTTACGTAATTGGAGACATTTTAATTATTTATTTAATTATTTTAACAAGGCTAGGCCTTGGTTCCCCCGGCACTTGCAAAATATTTTGACAAAATTTGGGTTAACCGACTTAATGAATTGGATTAATTATTAAGTTGGATGTGGAATTTAGTAGGAGCTTCGTTAATTGCTTGAACTAATTGCATTTTAATCACATAAAATGTTTAACAACTTTGACTAGTTTTAATTAGGCGCGTTAATTGGATTAACCACCTAAGTTAGTTGCTAGTTCGCGCGTGTTAATGCATTGTTACTTGTTTATCATTGTAAAATGCATGTGCCATTCACATATAGTGAATGGATGAATGGAATGAATATTAATTCACAGGTTTTGTGAAATTGGCAATTAGTGGGGCTCGACTAGGATAGTAAATACGGACTGCGATCTATTACGTATTTTTGTAAATCTAAATACGTTCTGCGTACCGTTACGTATTTTTGTACCTTGATATTTAGATTATTCCTAGTCGTAGCAGCTAGTAGTTGCATAGATTGGTAGAGATGTCTCAAAGACGACGTTTCTAAGAAGACAAGCTAAGAAGTTGCATCGGAGACCTTTGAAGATTTGAAGACTCAAGGGGTCATGCTAATTACCAAATGCATCTAATACTTATGATTTATATATATTGTGTTTATATATGATTGAATTGTATGATAGATGCATGTTTAGGATTTCAAATGTTGCGATGATTAATTAAGTTCATTTAAATCAACCAACATTGAAACCCTAGGTTCCTATAATATTGAGCCAAACTTGCCATTCCAAGAACGACACTTACCGAAATAATGCGCGTGGTGATGGTGTAGGGTTTCGTAGTGACCCGACACTACGCGGAAGGAAACCCACCAAGACCCGCCCCTTAATTAAAACAATTAACAAGCATATTAAACTTAATCAAACAAGATTAAGAACAAGAATACGCGTGCTTCGCTCCCAAAGAGCTCTTACTTCAAAATCCCAAAAACACGAGATCTACGACCGATCGTACCCTCGACCCGACCCGAGCGTCCTAAGTCTTGAAGGTTAGTCAAGACCCGGACAAAATAACTATGAGTTTTACGAATCAAAGGTTTACTCTTACTTAGAGTTGCCTTTTTATTTCCACTCAAGGTTGTTCATTCCCAATACCTAAGCTTGGTATTTATAGGGAAATGAACCCTTGAACTTCATTCCCCAACCAATGTGGGAGAATGTATAATTTTGCTAATTAATTTATTTCTAAAAAAAATTAATAAATAAATACAATCACAATGCAACAAATGTCAATGGGAGAGAGAGAGTTAGGTGAGGACCATGTACCTTGGGGGGGGGGCATTTCCTTGCTCCCCAAGGCATGGCTCTAAGCCTTGGTCCCCACTCTCCTCACAAAAACTGCCTCAAGCATGCTGCTGGGCTGGCAGCCAGCTGGCACTGCCAGCATGCCCAGCCAGCTAGCACCAGCCCACCAGCATCCTTCGCATCCCCTCCAGGCAGTGCTGCTTGGTGCTGGGCGGTGCTTGCCGCTGGTGCGTGCCCGTGCTAGGCGCTGGCCCCAGCATCCTACGCACATACGCACACACCTCGCGCATCCAGCAAGCGTGCTGCTAGCGAGCCACGCATGCTGGCCCCCTTTGTCTCGCATCATACGCACACACCTTCGTAGCATCTCTCGCACATGCACTAGCCACGCACTATGCGCACTAGTCATGCACAGCGTGCATTGGCCTCGCACCACACGCACACCCACACATCACACAAAAGCCTTGGTGCGTGGTGATGCTGGGCTGCTGTGCGTGGCCTAGTACTATGCTGGCGCCCAGGCCCTTGCACATGCATGGTGCGCTGCTTGGTGCTGCCATGCGAAGGCTAGCACACAAGCCAGCACGCATGCTGCACCAATGCTAGGCAGGCACCCATGCTAGCACTTGGTGCCAGCGATGGTGCTGCCATGCCAAGCACGCACGCACGCAGCACCCAGTGCCTGCGATGCGCAGCGATAATGCCCAGCCTCATGCTAGGGCTGCGATAGCTGTGATGGGTTGCTCGGTGCGCCTGGTGCGCCTATTGCTTGCGATAGGCTGCCAGGCCGCGCCTAGGCTGCAATGGTGCACCTAGGTTGCGATGGCGCGCCTAGCACACCTAGTGTGCTTAGGCTTGCGCCTAGCCATGCTAGGTGCATGCTAGCGTGAACTAGCCTAGCATCCACATGGCTAAGCTAGTGTGGTGCTAGGGCTATGTTCGTAATTGTTGCTTTGTGATTTTGCGACGTTCGGTCTCGACGCCCTAGGCTCGATATCCGACGTCTGTATTCGTAAAACTCTGCTGACTCATTAAATCCTTTCGGATTAATTCGTTGTCTCGGATCGGTGATTCGATTGGGTTTGACCCGAAGGGTTCAGTAAAGTTTAAGCTGTAACATCAATTATACATTGATATTACTGATCGGAAGCGGCCTCCACCTAGGCATTCTGATCACTTGACCTTACTGAAGAATTAGCTCCGTAATAATTCTGAACCCTCTATCGGAAGAATACACTTGTTGGAAGGACACCATTCCTTTCAATCTCCCACTTGTCCTTCCGGACAAGTGTGCATATAGTGTATAGCCCATTTCCTATGTCATTTAATGTTTCTTCGCGAACTATAAGGTAAGATTATTTGTCATCCTTATTAAGTTCAGAAGTGTTTCTCGATCACCGAGTTCGACTGTCAATAAGCAGATGATTTCTAAAATCCATCTAAGCACGGCCATGCATTTTCACAGTCTCGCTCTTCGAGCGGCCTTGTAAACAACATAACATTTTCCCTATTGTTAGTAGGGGGACAATCCCAGTCTTGTATTGTAAGTTCCTCTTACTAAGAGGACATAGTCTCTTGAGTGTTCCCGTTATAATCCCCAGTTACGGCAGACGTTTGGAAACATCAAAGAGTCTAGTACTCAAACAAGAAAACTTCACAGTACTCATGGTTGGAGGAAACAAGTTCCGATAGTCATAATGAGAAATGTACTTATGACAAAATTTAAATTTTCTTAAAGTACTCTCATAGGTCTTATCCAGTACAGTTCCAAACTGTGCCTGTGCAAATGATTTATGATCGTCACGTCCTCGTAGCACAAGAAACGGTGCTGTAAATCATACTACACACTAATCTATGACAGTCATCAATCGTCCATCTGTTAGATGACCTCGATTAGGGACAATTTTCGATTTTAATATTCAATGTTCACTTAACAGGTGTTTCTTTATCCAAGACATGGTCTTGATACCCTGTTTTGAATATTTTCGTAAATTGAATGGACTCATTATTTAATTCTAAACCACAATTAAATAGTAATGGAGTGAATGATAATTTTGCACAAAAATTAATTACTCTATTAATGAATGGTTTTAATACAGTGTCTTACATTAAATATCCTATTTAATTAAAACACATGTACAGGGAATTTCAAACCCAGTCTCTAACATGCTTGATTCCCATTGCCTCAATGTGCTTGTTGTGTTTCACTTGAGGTAGCGGTTTAGTCAAAGGATCGGCTACATTATCATCCGTGCCAATCTTACAAATTCTGATTTCACCTTCGGATTTCCATTCCCTTATCATGTGAAATCGCCTTTGCACGTGTTTGACCTTCTGGTGCTCTCTCGGCTCCTTGGCCTGAGCAATAGCTCCATTGTTATCACAATAGAGGTCTATCGACCCCTTGATTAAGGGTACAATACCAAGTTCGCTAATGAACTTGCGAATCCAAACAGCTTCCTTGGCAGCTTCTGAAGCGGCCAAGTACTCGGCTTCAGTTGTAGAGTCTGCAGTGGTGCTCTGCTTAACACTCTTCCATCTAAACGCTCCTCCATTCAGACAGAATATGTACCCCAACTGTGACTTGAAGTCCTCTCTGTCAGTTTGGAAGCTAGCGTCGGTGTAACCTTCAACAACCAGTTCTTTGTGGCCTCCATACACCAGGAATTTATCCTTGTTCCTTTTCAGGTACTTAAGGATGTTCTTAGCCGCAGTCCAATGCGCCTCTCCTGGGTTCGATTGGTATCGACTCGTTGCACTCAGGGCATACGATACATCTGGCCTTGTACATATCATGGCATACATGATCGATCCGATTAGCGAAGCATATGGGATCTGATTCATTCTTTCTCGCTCAACAGGTGTCTGTGGACATTGTTTCTTGTTGAGAGTTACGCCATGGGACATGGGTAAATGCCATGATATGTAAGTACTTTATCAATGTAAGTACTTTGGCTTAATCCAACTATGCTCTTAGATGTACAGGGAATTTCAAAGCCAATCTCCAACGTGCTTGATTCCCATTGCCTCAATGTGCTTGTTGTGCTTCACTTGAGGCAGAGGTTTAGTCAAAGGATCAGCCACATTATCATCCGTTCCGATCTTACAAATTCTGATTTCACCCTCGGATTTTCATTCCCTTATCATGTGAAATCGCCTTTGGACCTGTTTGACCTTCTGCTGCTCTCTTGGCTCTCTAGCCTGAGCGATAGCTCCATTGTTGTCACAGTAGAGATCTATCGGACCCTTGATGGAGGGTACAACACCAAGTTCAATAACGAACTTGCGAATCCAAACAACCTCCTTAGCGGCTTCTGAAGCTGCCAAGTATTCGGCTTCAATTGTAGAATCTGCAGTGGTGCTTTGCTTGGCACTCTTCCAGCTAAATGCTCCTCCATTTAGGCAAAATATGTACCCTGAATGTGACTTGAAGTCGTCTTTGTCAGTCTGGAAGCTAGCGTCGGTGTAACCTTCAACAACCAGGTCTTTGTGGCCTCCATAAGCCAGGAATTTACCCTTGTTCCTTTTCAGGTACTTCAGGATATTCTTGGCCGCAGTCCAATGCGCCTCTCCTGGATTCGATTGGTATCGGCTCGTAGCGCTTAAAGCATACGATACATCTGGCCTGGTACATATCATGGCATACATGAGCGACCCAATTAGCGAAGCATGTGGAATTTGGTCCATTCTCTCTCGCTCAACAGGTGTCTGTGGACAATGTTTCTTGCTGAGAGTAACGCCATGGGACATGGGTAGGTGCCTTCTTTTGGCATTCTCCATGTTGAATTGTGCCAGTACTTTATCAATGTAAGTACTCTGGCTCAATCCAATCATCCTCTTAGATCTATCCCTATAGATCTTGATGCCCAATATGTACTGTGCCTCTCCTAAGTCTTTCATTGAAAAGCACTTTCCCAACCAGCCCTTTACGGACTCCAACAATTTTGTGTTGTTTCCAATGAGAAGTATGTCATCGATATACAGGACTAGGAATGCAATATCACTCCCACTGACCTTCTTGTATACACAAGATTCATCTGGATTCTTGATTAAACCAAACTTGCTAATGACAAGCGCACTTTAGGGCGCGCTTTAGAGCATATTTTAGGATGATTTTGGATGTATTTAGGGCCGCTTTGGCCGATTATTACCTTGTTATGCTTACGTTCCCTATATTACGTGCTTCACGGGTTTTCGGTTTGTTTTTGATGTGTTTTCAGGTAATATCAACCGAGTTTAATCGGATCCCAAGCCCTTGATGCGTAACCGAGCTAGCTTTGACCGGAGTCCGAGGAGTTAAGGAAGTTCAAGTGCCGTGCATTGATTACATAGCACAGGCAGCACGACCGTGTTACCATAGGCACACCCGTGCTGGCCTATAAGCAAGCAACCCCAGGCAAGGCAGCACGGCCGTGCAAGCCAATAGCACGACCGTGTCAGTATCCACGCACCCGCACGGCCGTGCAGGCCATTAGCACGGCCGTGCCAGATGTTGCCCGTGCCCGTGTCAGCTTCAGTATGAGCCCCGTGCTAGAGCATATTCAGCACGACCGTGTCATTTTTAGCACGGCCGTGCCAGGAAGCTGCACGGCCGTGCCATATATAGCACGGCCGTGCCAACTTGAAGAAGAAACCCGGTTTACTTACTGACAAGCTAGCACGGCCGTGCCAAATACAGCACGGCCGTGCTGATCCAGGGTTAACTGCGCGCTTGACTTCTCAGAATTAGAAGACGTATATAAGGCCCAATTTTAAGAGGATTAAAAGACTGTTTTTAGAGATAGTTTTGAGAGCTTTTGTAGAGAGTTATTGGAGAACGTTCTTAGTATTAGAGATTCATTAGTTTTCTTAGAGAATTTCCTAGAGATTTTAGTTTTCTTGGATTGATTTGAAGCAAGATTTGCGAAGGTTCTTTGTATTATTCATTGACGACGGATATCAAAGTTCTGAACTTTTCCATTGATTCGCATCAATACAATTGGTATTATTCATTCTTGTTTATTAATCAAGCTTTATTATTCCTTAATCAGAATTCATGTTTATATCTATTATGCTTTTGGAATTCATTATTGCTTTGATTATGAATATGTGTGAGTAATCTCCTAGCTAGGGTTTCGGGATGAAACCCGGCCTAGGTAATCTATGTAATTGAGGATTGATTTTGATAAACGGATTGTGATTAAATTGATTATATGCGATTGCATGTTAATTCATTATAATAGGAGTAGCTAACCTAGAATCTTGAATTTGATTGCATGATATTCTTGATTTGAACAAGAGATTGTGAATTGAGTATTTCATTATTGAATGTGGTTTGATTATGTATCGAGTAATGTTAAGTGCATGAGAAATCCAAGCTTAGTATTGCCCGTTGTCTTCCTATCACATGATATTGATCAGACTTATAGTCTTTGCATATCCCGTTTGTCTCTGTGATTCCTTGTTGCTTAGTTACCAATGGTTAGGCGGATTCCCGTTCTCCCTAGTGTCTTAGTTTATTGATTTATTCCATCTTATTAGTAGTATTTTAGAACACCATTTTCCATTGATTTCGAACTAGCTTAGGTTTAAGATTGATTTGCAATTACTCTCGTTCCTCGTGGACCGAACCTTTATTTGCCATTGTACTTGGTTATAGGGTGTTCGTATAAGTATTGTTTGATTGAGAGTTAGATTGTAGCGACCGATTTAACCCCTGTCAGCTAAGGTTTCATCAAATCGCAGATTCCAACTTCTGCTGGCTTGCTTTAGTCCATAAATGGACTTCTTTAGCTTGCAAACCTTTCCAGCGTTGCCTGGATCGACAAAACCTTTTTTGGCATTCTCCATGTGGAATCTAGCCAGTACCTTATTAATGTAAGTACTTTGGCTTAATCCAATCATCCTCTTAGATCTATCCCTGTAGATCTTGATGCCCAATATATACTGTGCCTCTCCTAAGTCTTTCATTGAAAAGCACTTTCCCAACCAGCCCTTTACGGACTCCAACAATTTTGTGTTGTTTCCAATGAGAAGTATGTCATCGACATACAGGACTAGGAATGCAATATCACTCCCACTGAACTTCTTGTATACACAAGATTCATCTGGATTCTTGATAAAACCTAACCTTCTAATGGCTTCATCAAATCGCATATTCCAACTTCTGCTGGCTTGCTTTAGTCCATAAATGGACTTCTTCAGCTTGCAAACCTTTCCAGCGTTGCCTGGATCGACAAAACCTTCTGGCTGTGTCATATACACAGTTTCTTCCAAAATTCCATTACGGAAGGCGGTTTTGACATCCATTTGCCATATTTCATAATCGTAATATGCAGCAATCACTAGGATGATCCGGACGGATTTTAGCATTGCAACTGGTGAAAAAGTTTCATCATAGTCAATCCCGTGGACTTTTCTATAACCTTTTGCCACCAGTCTAGCTTTGTATATTGATACATTTCCATCCTTGTCTGTCTTCACTTTGAAGATCCATTTGAAACCAATGGGTGTATAACCCTCAGGCAAATTCACCAAGTCCCAGACTTGATTTTCAGACATGGAGTCCATCTCGGATTTCATGGCCTCTTACCATTTTGCAGAGTCGGGGCTCGTCATAGCTTGCTTGTATGTCGTCGGCTCATCACCATCCATAACTAGGATGTCCTGATCATCAGTTAAGACGATACCGAGGTATCTGTCTGGTTGAGATCTTTGCCGTTGCGACCTACGAAAGGTAATCGGTTGAGCATTTACATTGTCTGTTTGATTCTGACCAATCTTCTTAGATGCTTCCGAAGTATCTAGATTGTCAGTTTTGTCAGGTTGACATTGTTGCTCGTCCTCTCAGACTTCGTCGAGTTCGATTTTCCTCCCACTTGTCATTTTGGAAAGGTGATCCTTCTCCAAAAAGACACCATCACGAGCAACAAAAACTTTGTTCTCGGATTTATTGTAGAAGTAATACCCTTTGGTTTCTTTTGGATATCCCACAAAGAAACAAAAATCCGATTTGGGGTGAAGTTTGTCCGAAATCAATCGCTTGACATATGCTTCGCATCCCCAAATCTTGAGAAAAGACAACCTAGGAGGTTTCTTAGTCCATAATTCATATGGAGTCTTTTCAACCGCTGTTGACGGAGCTCTATTCAGTGTTAATGCTGCAGTTTGTAGTGCATGTCCCCAGAAAGAGATAGGGAGTTCACTAAGACCCATCATTGATCGAACTATGTCTAAAAAGGTTCGATTCCTCCGTTCGGACACTCCGTTCCATTGAGGAGTTCCGGGAGGTGACAACTCTGAAAGAATGCCATTTTCTTTCAAGTGATCGTCGAATTCATGGCTCAAATATTCGCCACCTCGATCCAATCGAAGTGCTTTGATTTTCTTGCCAAGTTGATTTTCAACTTCTTTCTGAAACTCTTTGAATTTCTCAAAGGATTCAGATTTATTCGACGTTAAGTAGACATAGCCATATCTACTATAATCGTCGGTGAAAGTGATGAAATATCGGTAACCTTGTCTTGCGGGTGTGCTCATTGGTCCACATACATCCGTGTGTATTAGACTTAATAAGTCACTTGCCCTTTCTCCTAACTTGGAGAATGGTTGTTTTATCATCTTGCCTAATAAGCATCCTTCGCAATTTTCAAACGACTCTAAGTCGAACGAGTCAAGAAGTTTCTTGATGCGCTTGATGTTAATATGGCCAAGACGACAATGCCACAAGTAGGTTTTATTCGACTCGATGGTCTTAGCTAGTGGTATCATCTTTGTCTAATCATATGTAAAAACATGCAATTTAATTGAACATAAATTTGTAAGACAGACTTGAAACAACTATTGTTAAAGTCTTACATCCAAAAATTCCTAGGTGTCCAACACCGTGGATCATAGTATGTTCAAAGGCATGATGAAAAACTAGAATTAGTTTAATTACATGTCATAGAAAAAATAGTGCATGCAAGAACGACCGAAAAAACCATCTTCGTCGTCTTCTTGCTCTTGCACCAACACTTGATAAGATTCTCACTTGGTCCCTGAAAAGGCAACATAAAGTGAGTCATACTTGGTATCCCATACCTTATGATAAGCTTAATTCACAAGTGTTTAAGGAAGATACCTGAGGCGGATGCTCCATTCCTCTCCTCCTCTTCCCGAAAGAGCTTGCATTCTCTCTTGAAATGGCCTTGCCCGCCACAATAGAAGCAACGCATCTTAGCCTTAACCTTGAGATCCCTCCTTCTTGACGGCCTTTTGGTTGCCCCAAATGAGTTGGCCCGGTGAAGTAGCTTCACCACATTCTTCAAGGAATGTGTCTCCTTTGATTCAGAAATATATGCCTTTAGCGCATCATATCCTGAGTGGAGCGAAGTCAGCAAAATATGACCAGCCGTTCCATCTTCTAGTGGAATTCTGAGGAGTTCCATGTGCTTGAAGAGCTTAGTCATTCTTGCCACATGGGGTCGGAGGGGCATACCCGGTCTCAACTTAGTGTTGCAGACTGTAGACCAAAGATGGTATTTCTCTTTCGCAAGACAACCTTGATCCGATGGCTTTACATTCATGTCTGTAAGTGACCTAGTCACTTCAAACAAGAGTCCATCATTGTTGTCGTTGAAACTCTTAGAGAATCTCACACCAAAAACATCCCTTAGTCCTCCAAGGAACAAGTCCGGGAAAGAGAATGGAAGTTTTTCTTTCCATTCTTCCGGGATGGAGTTAGCCATGAGATGTGACACTAATTTGCAGTCTTTCGACCATGCACAATAAGTTTCGTCACTCAAGAGGGTCTTGGAATATAGGGTTGGGAGGGAAGTATCCAGAACATACTCTTTGGAACAACTCCGGAGAGTTTTCCTGAGTTCTTCTTCCCATTCTTCAAGGTTTGTTAAGTTAAGCTTGATAGCTAACTTTTCGGGGAGTTTCGGGCACATTTGGTTGTTGTTTGAGTTACTTGCAGAAATGATTCTACAATTGAAAGAATTTGAAGTGAAAAACCATTCATATATCAATAAGTTGAAATTTAAAACGTTCATGCATATATTCAATCTTATTGAGCATTTTATCCACGCATTTAAAATTGTCCCTAATGGGCAAGAATAAAATGATTCCGAGATCCCAAAGATCAAGAAATGGTTAAGCATGCTTTGGCTTGTCTTAATCATTAAATATCTTAAGGTAAGCAATTAAATTCCTAATAGCTCTAAGCTACTCTCGGTTTGATAAAATGTCGCATCTAATGCATTTTTGACATTTTATCTCTTTTGCCACGACATCTAAGGACTCCTTACTGATATCGTTGAGCTTAACCAAGACAACTTGTATACCTAGTATACCTTACGTTCCTAGGGAAGTAGTGATGCCTCGCTTTGGCGTAATCCATCACGTACGCGCATTAGTTCGGTAAGTGTTGTTCTTGGAACGGCAAAATTTTAGCTCAATATTATTAAGGGACCTAGGGTTTCTATGTTGGTTGATTTAAGTGAACTTAACTAATCGTCGCAACATAATAGAAATCCTAGACATGCATCTAGCAATCATATATAATAACAATATATAAGGCATAAAATATATGCCTTTGGCAACTAGCATGACCCCTTGAAATCTTCAATTTCCATGGGTCTTCATCTTGGCTTATCTTTGTCGAAACACCGTCTTGAGACATCTTGGCCAAAATGAAATAAAAGAAGCTAGCTAGAACGACTAAGATCAATCTAATAGTACAAAAATACTTAACGGTTCGCAGACCGTATTTAGATTTACAAAAATACGTAACAGAACGCAATCCGTATTTTCTATCCTAGTCGGGCCCCACTAGTTGCCATTTTCAAATACCTGTTTTGAAAACAATCTTCCATTCACCCATTCACAATTTGTGAATGGCCCATGCAATTTTACGAAATACATAATTAAACACGCAAAACTAGTAACTAACTTAGGTGGTTAATACAATTAACGCGCCTAATTAAAACTAGTCAAAGTGGTTTAATCCATTATTTCTAAACGCAAAATGCTAACACACTTAATTAAGCTACCACTAAATTCCGCATTTGTACTTAATTAATCCGATTAATTAAGTCGGCATAACCCATAATTTGTCAAAATTTTGCAAAATCGAAAATCGAGATTTTTAGTCTCGTTAAAATAATTATTTAAAATTATCAAAATGGCCAAAAGTTCACAAAATCATAGCTCAAGCACTAAGCAAAACGTCCCACAAAGCCCTTTGAGGGTGTGCACCATGGCTGCTAGGCAGCCCATGGCATGGCGCCATGGTGCGTGGGCGAGGCCTGCAATGCCCAGCAAGCATCGCTGCTAGCCTAGCTGCCTACTAGCATGCTGCGCACGCTTGGTAGCATGTTGGTGCTTGCGAGCTGCTTGCGTGCTGGGCTGGCGCCTACTGCTGCTAGCCAGCATGCATAGGCAGCCTCTGCCCAGCCAGTGCCCCATGCATTGCTGCGCTCAGCACCTCCCCTGCCACACACAGCCACGCGCATTGGTGCAATGACCTTGCGTACACCATAGGCAACCACATGTGGGCTGCTAGCCTTGGTGACGCTTGCGGTTTTGCATCGATTTGCGTGTGTTTCCTCAGATTTTTAATTCCGATTTGTGTGCGACAATAATTAATTCCAAATTACATTTTAGAATTAATTTGAGGGAAAATAAAATAAAATAAAATAAAGTCCTACTTAACTAAAATTTATTTTATTGGTGCACAAGCCTAAATTATCCAAAATTTTAATTTTGAACAAAATTAGGTCTAATTTTATGCTTAAAATAAAATGAGCTATGTCCAAAATTAATCTTGCCAATATGCAAATTAATAATGGATTTGACAAATGGGAGTTGGAAAAATAAATTAACCATCCAATGATAAAAATTTTCCAACTTGCATACTTGTGTAAAATACCATGATTACATCTTCCAATATGAAGATTAATCAAATTTTTACTTACAAGTAATTGAACTTGATGGATTTTAATCAACCAAACATGATAAATCCAAACTTTGTTCAACATGGAATTTAGGGTTAGGGTTCCAATCATTTAAACCTATAAAGATTAGAACTTTAACATAATAGGGAACTTGAAATTACAAGATCACAACAAGTTTTCACACTTTATTGCAATTTATTTGAAAAATTTGTGAAAAACAAGTTTATGTGAAAAAATGGTATATCAACTTAAGCACTAATAAAAACTCCATTATTATGCTTAAGGATAATTTAAAACCAGTAGATTAGTGATGTAAATGTGCATTTAATCTAACCTTGTAATGCTTGCATTCATCAAGGCTTAAAAGAATTAAAATTTTCGTTGAAAAACGAAAAACCCCAGAAAAATTGGGTTTCTGGTTTGAATTTGGCTTTTGGACAGGCCTAACGGGATGAATTTGTTCCAGAATGTCGATTCCACCCAAAAATCACTATTTTTGAGCCAAAATCTAGGTTCGACAGCCAAATCGAAAATAAAATCGAGTTTTAAAATTAATTAAAACGAACATCTAATCTAATTAGAAGAACATGAACCAGAAAATTAAATTCTTTTAAAACACCTAAATTAAAAAATAATTGCAAAAATTAAAAGGAGCGTGGCCCCGATACCGACACTACGCGGAAGGAAACCCACCAAGACCCGCCCCTTAATTAAAACAATTAACAAGCATATTAAACTTAATCAAACAAGATTAAGAACAAGAATTATACCTTTGACGCGTGCTTCGCTCCCAAAGAGCTCTTACTACAAAATCCCGAAAACACGAGATCTCCGACGAATCGTACCCTCGACCCGACCCGAGCGTCCTAAGTCTTGAAGATTAGTCAAGACCCGGACAAAATAACTATGAGTTGCCTTTTTATTTCCCCTCAAGGTTGTTCATTCCCAGTACCCAAGCTTGGTATTTATAGCGAAATGAACCCTTGAACTTCATTCCCCAACCAGTGTGGGAGAATGTATAATTTTGCTAATTAATTAATTTCTAAAATAAATTAATAAATAAATACAATCACAATGCAACAAGTGTCAAGGGGAGATAGAGAGTTAGGTGAGGACCATGTACCTTGGGGGGGACCATTGCCTTGCTCCCCAAGGCATGGCTCTAAGCCTTGGTCCCTACTCTCCTCACAAAAACCGCCTTAAGCATGTTGCTAGGCTGGCAGCCAGTTGGCACTGCCAGCATGCCCAGCCAGCTAGCACCAGCCAACCAGCAGCCTTCGCATCCCAGCCAGGTAGTGCTGCTTGGTGCTGGGCGATGCTTGCCGCTGGTGCGTGCCAGTGCTAGGCGCTGGTGCATGCTGGCGCTGGCCTAAGCATCCTACACACATACGCACACACCTCGTGTATCCAGCATGCGTGTTGCTAGCGAGCCACGCATGCTGGCCCCCTTTGTCTCGCATCATACGCACACACCTTTGTAGCATCTCTCGCACATGCACTAGCCACGCGCCATGCGCATTAGTCATGCACAACGTGCATTGGCCTCGCACCACACGCACACCCACGCATCACACATCAGCCTTGGTGTGTGGTGATGCTGGGCTGCTGTGCGTGGCCTAGCACTATGCTGGCGCCCAGGCCCTCGCACATGCATGGTGCGCTGCTTGGTGCTACCATGTGAAGGCTAGCACACAAGCGAGCACGCATGTTGCGCCAATGCTAGGCAGGCACCCATGCTAGTACTTGGTGCCAGCGATGGTGCTGCCATGCCAGGCACGCACGCACGCAGCACCCAAGAGACTAAGGTTCACCTAAATTATCTAGACTCAAGTAATTACCAAGCAAGAATCAAACAATGGTGGAATAAACTAAAAGCTAATGTATGGAAAACTAGAATAAATAAAACGAATATAATTCCAATTAACACGAGGAAAAGCAAACCCTAACCATTACCAAGGACCTCTCTCGAGTATCAATGGCTTCCTTAGCCTACAATCAAGCCTATTCTCATGGTATCATGCAAATTAGAGACATTAAACACTTTACTTCGCTTCCCAATTATCAATTCAACAACTCTCGTGATGAATCTCAAACCCTAAATTAATCTACCCAATTCCGTTAAAACCCAACTCTCGTTGTGATTAAAACTATGGAATAATAACAATACTAATTATTTCTAATCTAGTATTGGCATAATCACAATCAATTTAGCATAAATAATTGCAATAGTTATTAGAGAATTTAAAGAATTAATTCATGCATCAATCATAATTGGGCTACCCTAGATCTTGGAATAAGAAAACTACTTGATTAGGGGATTTTTCCCTACCAATCACCATCTGACAAGTGGACCAATCAGGTTTCGCCATGTGTCCGTCACATGGGCCAATAGGAGCCTGCCACGTGTCAAGCAGTGATCCGTCCACCATGGACCAATTACGACACGGCATGTGTCCTCCCCATGACACATGGGATAACCGGCCACCTAGGCCCAATCCTTGGAAAAATCCTAGTCAACCTTAGGTTAAACCTAAACCTAGGATTTGGCACACATCCCAAGGAATATAAATATGCATATTAATCCTCATTAAAGGGGATAGCAGGGATTACGTTCGTTAATTACTCCCACCTAGAGAAAAACACTTTACCTTTCTGCATTAATTACTCCTTAAACAAGTACTAACTTGACCGTCGGAGGCGGAGCTCCAACCACCCGGAGTCTCCGTTTGTTTTGTAGGTACAGGCGTCCGGTTCCAGTCTCGGAATTGTAACTCTCCCGCAGGACATTAGAAAACCCCGAAACATTTTGGCGCCGTCTGTGGGGAGAGTACTTCTGAGATGGCTTCAACGTCTGTACCAGAAGAGAGGCGTCCACAGGACGACCCTCAAGTCTACTCAGATCATGATACTGAGGATGAAGTTGAGGTTGAAACACACACAGCCTCATACGGGACCCCAAGGGCCCGACGCACCCGTCACATCGAAAGGAAGGAACAGGTATATCACCAAACTGGACCTAGTAATCCAGCCGGCACACCGCCTGATTAGCAACAGGCGGCAGAAGGTCTGCTCCCATTACAAGAAACGAACTCATGACCTTCATGAGAGGGTTCAAGGGGGAGATCCAAGAGTTGATCAATAAGAAGACGCCTGCTCTCTCTAAGGAGCAGTCGGCTAAAAAACCTTCTCATTCAGGAAGAAGGAAGACTGTTCAAGGTCGAGAGGCGACCCCCCACCCTAAATTTAGGAAGTGGGAGCCACCTATGATTGACTTGACAAAGTACCGTTTCCCCTCACCAGGGAAGAGAAAGCCCATTCGTCATATACAGGCGGACGGGTCAAAGAAAACATACTCAGACGCTCGGCTTTTGCTAGAGCAGAAGAAGAATGACCGACTGTCAGAGTCGGCCTCCACTTCAGATTTCCAAGGTAGTCTGCACAATACCTCTATGAGGTATACTCAGTCAAATTATGAGAGTCAGACAGGCGGTACCTCCCGTCGGTCTGGATTTCATAAAGAGCATGCGGTACCAAACATGCCATATGTACCGCAACAACAACAATATTTCTTGCAGCCACCTCTGTTTGGAGGACAGGCGGCAAAAAATGTCCAGCCTTTGGACTGGCAACTACGGTTGCTAAGACTTGGAGAACAACCGTCCGCCTTCTCCAAGGAAATTACTGAGGCCGCTCAGCCGGCCAAAGTTAAAAATGTGCTAGTAGGCGCCTACGATGGCACTACTAACCCTGAAGACCATTTGATGGCGTTCACCAACCTAATGTACCTTCAAGGGTTGGATGATCCCACTTGGTGCAAGTGTTTCCCAGCGACTCTCAAAGGAATCGCACAACAATGGTTCGGCAACCTGCCGACTGGTTGTATGAATAATTTCAGGACGCTTGCTTACTTATTCACCTCCAACTTTTCCATGAACATCCCTACAAAGAAGACGACCCTAGATTTAGGGACGATTCAGCAGGGTGAAAAGGAGGGGCTTCGTTCATACATCAGGCGGTTCAACCTGATGAGAATCCAAATTCAAGGGCTGCCGGATGAGGTAGCCTACACTGTGTTTATCAGAGGTCTCAAGGATGGGTCGACCTTCAAGTTTTACTTGGTTCGAAAGAGGGTTGCGACTCTCCAAGAAGCTTTGATTGAAGCAAAAGCCTATATACAGGCGACTGATCTAGGCAATACTGGAAAGCAGTCGAATGGACGGAGGTCCGACAAAAAAGAAAGCCGACCAAAGCAGTCAGCCAATAAAGATGATAAAAAGAGAAAAGAGGTTTGGGCGGCCGATTCCTCTAAACAGCCGGCCCAGAAAAGGAAAAAAGAGTTAAAACCATACTCTCCGAAGTATGCGTTCAGCAAGGATAGCCAAACTATCCTCAAAGAAATCAAGGGCCGGATCTCAATTGAGAAGCCGGCCCCCATGAAGGGTTCTGCGAGCAATCGGAACCAAGACAAATTCTGTCATTATCATGAAGACGTTGGTCATGAAACCAACGAATGCATCAGCCTCATGCGCTACCTAGACCGCCTAGTTGAACAAGGCAACCTTGACTCCTATGTCAAGAAGTCTAAGGGGAACATCTCCTCAAAGAACAAGCAGTTGGCCAAAAAGAATCATCAACAAGCCGACAGTTCTGATACGGATGATGCAGTCATCTACACTATTACAGGCGGCTTCTCAGGAGGCGGCCCCACTATCAGGGGTAATAAAGACAATATCAGGCAGCTAGATGTTAATACCGTTCATCAAGAACGGACCGCCAAAAGTTCCTTCCCAGCGATTGTCATCACAGAAGAAGATCTGGGAGGGGTTAAGGGGCCGCATGATGACCCCATTGTCATAGAGTGCAAAGTGGCCAACCAAAGAGTTGGCCGAATCCTCATAGATACCGGTAGTTCCTCCGATCTTATTGGTAGCAAGTGCTTGTCAAAACTGAATTACAAGACTGATTGCATACATCCGGTATCCCATCCTCTAGTAGGGTTTGGAGGAGGAGTCGTACACCCCGTAGGGCGAGTGGATTTACCCATCCGCCTGGGCGAGAAAGGGGAGGGCCGTCACCTGGTGGTCCGGTTCTTAGTAGTTGAGGAACTCTCGGCCTACAACATGATCTTGGGACGACCTACTCTAAACACTTCAAAAGCTGTCATTATCCCATCTCTTATGTTGCTCAAGTTTGAGAAGGATGATGGGACAGTTGGCTCCCTAAGGGGAGATCAGAAGATGGCTCGGGAGTGCTACCTCTCGGATATCAAACCCACTGTGGTGGCCGCTGGGCCAAGTGGTGAAAAAGCGGACCTTGAAATTATCAAGGAGGATGCGCTTGCTCAAAAAGCAGGCGGCAAGAAAAGAAAGGCTGTCCAATTGGGGGCCGAAAGAAAAGAAAGAAGATAGCAATCACTGGTAGAGGAGCGGTCAGATGAATTCCGCCCTCAGCCTGCTGGTGAGCATACGGACCTTGTCCTAGACGACTCGCGTCCTGACCGAATAGTCAAGGTTGGGACGGTTGCTCTTAAAATTCTGGGTGAAGATTTTCATCATTTTTTGAAGGAATTCAAAGACATCTTTGCATTTGAAGTTCATGAAATGTCAGGCATCAGTCCCGACCTGGCGGTACATAAACTGGCCATGGATCCGAAAAAGAAACTGGTAAGGCAAAAGAAGCGGAACCATGGCGAAGAGAGGAGTCAGGCGGCAGCCGACGAAGTTAAAAAGCTGCTTAACGCAGGGTTCATTCGGCAATGTTACTCCCCAGACTGGGTTGCCAATGTTGTACTTGTTAAAAAGCCGAATGGTACCTAGCGAATGTGTGTGGACTACACTGACCTAAACAAGGCATGCCCCAAGGACAGTTATCCCCTGCCCAAAATTGACAGTCTGGTCGCCTCAACAGCCAACCATGCTTTGATGAGCTTCATGGACGCCTACTCCGGCTTCCATCAAATTCCTTTGTGGAAAAAAGATCAGGAGAAGACAACCTTCGTCACTGATCAAGGGCTATATTGCTACACGGTCATGCCATTTGGTTTGAAGAAAGCCCTGGCCACCTTCCAAAGAATGATAAATACGGTCTTCTTTGACCAAATTGGGAGGAACGTCGAGGAATACATCGATGATATGATTGTCAAGTCCAAGCTTCAGACAGATCATCTGTCGGACCTCCGAGAAACATTCACCACACTCAGGCGGCACCATGTCATGCTCAATCCCAAGAAATGTGTATTTGGGGTTGAGTCTGGGAAATTTCTCGGATTCCTCATCAATCAGAGAGGAATAGAGGCGAACCTTGAGAAAGTGCAGGCGGTCATTGACATGCAGTCGCCTCGCACCGTCCGAGAGGTTCAGAAGTTAACAGGTTGTCTGGAGGCTCTGGGAATATTTCTCAGCCGGTCAGGCGACAAGTGCCTTTACTTTTTTTCAGGCAATAAAGAAGAAGGCAAAGTTTGAATGGGGGCCGGATGCTGAGGTGGCCTTCCAAAAACTGAAAGTTCACTTGCATTCCTTGCCAAGGTTGGTCAGCCGCTTGCCCAAAGAAGCACTTTACATGTATCTGGCAGTCTCTGACCATGCTCTAAGTGCCGTCCTCCTTGCTGAAAGAGACGGCTGCCAGCTCCCGGTCTACTTTGTCAGTCACGTGTTGAAAAATGCCGAGTTGAGGTATCCCTTAGTGGAAAAGTTCGGCCTTGCTCTTTTCATGGCCGTTAAAAAATTGAAGCCCTATTTCTTGGCACATGCAGTCGTTGTGTATACAGATCAACCGATCAAGCGGCCACTGACAACCATGGAGTCGTCAGGCCGGATGATCAAATGGGCAATAGAAATTCAGAGCCTCGAAATCACATTTGAGCCCAGGAAAGCAGTAAAGGGGCAAGCCTTTGCTGACTTTATTGTAGAAATGACTCGGCCCTCTGATTCTCAAATTCCAGACCAAGTCTGGAAGGTCTACGTTGACGTGAGCTCCACCTCAAATGGTTGCGGAGCAGGCGTCATATGTCAGTCGCCAAAGGGCGACAGGTATGAGTACGCTCTGCGTTTCAACTTTCAAGCCTCAAACAATGAAGCAGAATATGAAGCTTTACTAGCTGGAATCCGCATGTGCAAAGCGGCTGGGGCAAGAAAGATAGACGCCTGTTCTGATTCGCAATTGATAGTGAGTCAGTACAATGGCGAATACGAAGCGACCTATTCGGCAATGATCAAGTATTTACAGGCGGTACGACAAGCAGTCGGATCTCTTGAAGCCTTTCATCTGATTCAAGTACTAAGATTTGAAAACAATCAGGCGGATGCTCTTTCAAAGTTAGCATCCTCGGCCTCCTGTGATACTCCAAGAACTGTTTTCTAGGAGGTTATGGAGAAAAGAAGCGTTGAGGAAGATCCTATTGGAATTTTAGATAGAAGTTCAACCTGGATGGATCCAATCAGGGCCTACTTAACAGACGGCACTTTGCCGGATGATCATCATCAGGCGGCCACACTGAAAAAACGTGCGTCCAGTTTTGAAATGATAAAAGAGGAACTTCACAAGAGAGGGTACCTCCAACCCTTCTTGAAGTGTGTTACTCCAGAAAAAGGACGAGAGGTTCTAGAAGATCTACACTCCGGTTATTGTGCTTCCCATGTAGGCGGCGGGTCGCTTGCCCAACGAGCAAGGCGGCAGGGTTACTTTTGGCCTACTTTAGAAGCAGATGCAATGGAGATGGTGAAAAAGTGTGACAAGTGTCAAAGGTTTGGCAAGCTAATTCACTGCCCGGCTACTGATCTCACTACTATCCATAGCCCACTACCGTTTGCTAAGTGGGGCATGGATATTCTAGGTCCCTATACGCCTGCTACAGGCGGTAGGAAGTTCATACTTGTTGCAGTCGACTACTTTACTAAATGGGAAGAGGCAGAGGCTGTCAAAGGAATCAGAACGAAGGATGTGATTTCATTCATCTAGAAAAATATCATCACTCGGTTTGGGGTGCCCATGTCTATGGTTTTTGACAATGGTTCCCAATTTGAGACGCCTGTTCTCAAAAACTGGCTGGGAGACCAAGGTATCTCTTATTACTTTGCATCAGTCAGCCGTCCACAAGCAAACGCCCAAGTAGAAGCTTTCAATAAGATCATCTCAGACAGTCTCAAGAAGAAGATTGAACGAGCAGGCAGTCTATGGGCAGATGAACTACCACATGTTCTCTAGGCCATTAGGACGACTGAAAAAGGGTCGACTGGAGAGACTCCATTCCTTCTAACCTATAGTGTAGAAGCTGTTCTTCTAATTGAACACTACGAGCCGACTCTTCGAGTAATGTTGTATGACGAAGAGGCGAATTGGGAGTCCATGCGTCTGGCTTTGGACTCACTCCCAGAAAGAAGGGGCAATGCAGCCTTGCGCCATGAAATTTACCGCCTGATAATGACCAGATCATATAACAAAAGAGTACATAGGCGTCCACTCAAAGTGGGTGACTTTGTGCTAAGGAAAATGGAAGCAGTCGGTAGGGCTAATGAGTCAGGCAAACTAACTCCCAACTGGGAGGGACCTTACCAAATATATGAAGAGGTTCGAGACGACACCTACCGCTTGGAAACACCAGACGGCCAACCCTTGCCTCGAACCTGGAATGTAAATAATCTCAAAAAGTATTATTTTTGAATGCTGTAAATAGCCGAGAGCTACTAATTAAAGTTTGCTATTTCACTTCATTTATTTTGTACTAAGAGGGGCATGCCTACTGGTAAAACAGTCGGCTACTCTCCATACTTTTTAAATTCGCATTCAATAAAGAGGGGCATGCCGCCTGTTCTATACAAACGGCTACTCTCTCATGCGTAGTTCACCAAGAACTACATAAGGCCTGTGGCCGAAATGATCAGACCAGGCGCCCAGCCAACTGATCCAACTTTTAAAACTAATTCGACCTGTCCAAAAATCATAGCAGGCGTTCGGCGGCATCCATCCGGATGAAATTTGTCGCAGAGAGCAGCTCCCTTTTGGGTGGAACATTGTTCTATAAACTAATTACAAGACACCTATACGACTGTCCACTAAGACAACCACGTAGCCGTTTTTGAGACAAGGATAACTCTCTCACTGGTCCAACGAGTGTTAGCAGTTAACATCCGCGTTGGATAACTGACTGTATTACTTGGGATAAGTACAGCCGGTACCTTTTGAGTTAATAGCCAACAAACATTGGCGAATAAAGGGGTCCAGCCGGTCTCCGCCGCCTGATACCTCTACTACTTAAACAAAAGTACAGCCGATACCTTTTGAGTTAATAGCCAACAAACATTGGCGAATAAAGGGATCCAGCCGGTCTCCGCCGCCTGGTACCTCTACTACTCAAACAAAAGTGACAACGACTAAGTAACATCAATGTTAACTTATAGTCACTCCCTAAAACTTGGTTCGAAATTTAAAAAGTTTTATAGACCGCTTGTTTCTTGAACAGGAAAATTCAAACCCCTGTTCTTACTAAGTTACTGCATCTTGAGTAAATAACCAACAAAATTTGGTGAATCAAGGGGACCAACCGGCCTATGTCGCTTGGTGCTTCTACTACTCAAGCTTAAACATGGCGAGTGAGCAACCTCCAAGGTTACTCATAATCACTCTCACACTTAGCCAGGATTCAAAGACATTTGAAGAGTTGGTTCGCAGGACGACTGCTTTTTAGCAATCCAGAACTCAAGATCTTGTTCTACTTTCCCATCTTAAGCTAAGCAAGCCTAACGTATTGACTAAAATATGTTGGGGTCTGACTGGTTAAATGGCCGACTGATCGCCTAACCTGGAACTAAGACAACCAGTCGACCAGGGGCATAGGCAGCCCTTACATTGTACCTGCTTGCAACTATCAGCCATGCAAAACAGTCGGTATGACATGCAAGCGAATATCAAAGATCTTCAACACTTAGCAAAAATAAAAAGAAAAACAAGCAGAATTCAAAATTAATGAGCTAAGAAGACCAAAAAGATGGTCGCCGAAATCATATAAACAGCCGGCCATATAGACCGGCAAAAATATTCAAGACCCCGGCCCCCTGGCCGGGTAAAAAGATACAAAAACAAATGGCACGCAGGCCGAAAGAAAGTTGAGTACAAAGAGCTTCAGGGCTGAGGTAGGGTTTCGGTATTGTCGGCCGCCTAAACAACAAGAGGCGCCTGGTTCTGAGAGGCCTCCTTCTTGCTTGTTTCGGCATCAGGGGCCGCTTCTGTAGACGCAACTACCCCAATCGGCTGCTGGGCCACAACCACCTCTTCCTCTTCTTCCGAGCTGGACTCGGCCGCCTGGTCCTATTCAGCCGCCTGCTTCATAATTTGCTGTTTGTATTGTTCAGTACAAGCAGCGAACTTCTTCTCCCAGACGGCATAATGAGCCTTTGGGAAAAGAGCCATCCAAGTCATCTTCATGATTTTAGCCGAGTCCTCCATCATGGCTTGGGCTAGCTCCATCTTCTCCTTTTCGGCCTTAGCCGAGAGCTCATCAGTGAGGCTCTTCTCTTGATGGAACAGGCGCTCATTGACAGCAGCCAAGGATTTCTCCAAGGTCTCGACCTGAGTCATTTTATGCTTAAGCGGCCTCAGCTCATCTTTGAGGCTCTTGACCGTCGCCTCCAGCTCGTTGTTCTTCTTTTTGGCCGCCTCCAACTCAGTACGAATGTTGGCAGTGGCCTGCGCCTGATAATAAAGAATATCAGTTGTCAAAAATTCATTTTGGGCAATTTAAACATTGCCTTATCAACGTCAGAGGCGACCATAGCCTTAGCAGCCTTTACCTCTTTATTTTTGGCGTTAATCGGCCTACGAAGGTCGTGTACTCTCAACATGGTCTGAAAACAGGGAAAACAGGTGTCAGAAGAAGCAGGCGGCAAGCAAAGAATTAAAATTGAAAAATTTACTAAGTCTACCTCAGACAAGAGACCCATGATGTCGTATAAGTCAAGGGTGCCGAGTCCCTTGACCGCGTCCCTCTCCTCTTGAGGGACGGCATTAATCATGGACTTGGCCATATGGACCAAGTCAGGTTCTAAAGGGCTGCTTGCATCAAAGACAAAAAAGAAACATCAGAAAAATGAAGAAAGTGATAAAGAAATAGACAAGTCTAGCAGAGCGAGCTATACCTCGTGGCGGCCGAGTCAGAACGAGTGGTGGGTTCCCCACACTTTGTTGGGTGGCCGGCTGCTTGTCAGACGACTGTTTCTTGGCAGATCCAGGCATACTCCCACCTGTCGTCTTCCAAACCTTAGAGTCCGGTTGGTGGGAGGATGAGGGTTTGGAAGTGCTCGCCTGCAAAAGAGACTAGTGGTCAATATTTGTTAAAACAGTCTAATAAAAATGAGTACAAAGGATCGAAACTCACGGTGGGCGTCTCCTTTGCAGGAGAGTCAGAAGTAGTCCGCTTCTGTTGCATTATGGAGGCTTGCAGCATAGCGGCCGCCTTCTTGGAAGCAGTGATTTGGTCCATGGCTTCAGCTACAAATAAGAACCACAAAAGTTAGAAAGATTTTCAAATAAATCAAAATAAAGGGTACATATTTTCAAGTGAGCGAACGCCTCGAAGTTCGGCTCTACCCCGTGCATTTCACATCCGGCTACATAGCCCAGGATATTGAACCAGGAGTTAGGGGCCAATTGCAAAAGCCCCACCTCAAACCCATCGAGGATTTGTTTAACAGCCGGATGCAGTGGAAATCGCAATCCAGCTTTGATGGCCGCCTCGTAACAGCCAAAACAGGCGTCCCCATAACTGGAGCCCTTAGGCCAGACGACGGTGTCCTCACCATCCGGCACAAATATTTGATAATTCGGACCCATGGTGTGGTCCGAAAGGAAAGTCTCTATTCGCTCCTTCATGGCCTTGATTCGGCCCTTGGGAACGTGGCAGTAATATGGAGTGTTCAACTCCCTATGAGAGGCGGATGGCTCCGACCAGTCTTCCCCCTTTTTAGCCGCATGAGAGTCTCTCGCCTCATGCAATCGACTGTGCCTCTCTTCTGAGCTTATAGAGAGGCGGCTCGACGAACTAAGCCAGACTCACTATTAGAGGATTCCGACTCTTCCCCATTTCCTAAAGGGGCCGACCCCTCTTGTTCTTCGGGGGTCACCTGTCGATTGGCCTGGTCAACAATGAAATGGGAAGGAACTACCTTAGCTCCCTCCTCAGAGCTCTCGGCAGAAGGGCCGCCTTGGGTCCCTGCAGTATCAGGCGGCTGGTCCGATGTTTCACTAATCGCAACCCGGAAAGAGGAGCCATCAGAGTTTTCTATTCTCTTGGTTTTCTTTGTTCTAGCCATACTGTCCTGCATAGATACAAAGACAGTTGGATTCCAGGACTTGCGCAAAGTTTGAATTACCGCAGGGCAATCGGCACCCCTAGTCCTAGACTCATCCATCCCCGGTGACCGGCTGATTGCTAACCTAGGCCGTGTCGGATGCTTTTGAGGTCTCATTTTCAAAAAAGAAAGAAAAAATACAAAATCAAAGAAGAATAAAGGAACAGACGGTTACCTAAAACTTAAGTTCTGAAAAAAGCTTGATCGAAGTAGGCGTCTAGTAAAACAGTCGTCCTGGCAGGTCAGAAGTTGCAAAGTGTCAGAGCTCAAGTTCAGGGGTCCGAGATTTCTCTTGAAAAAGTTCGCAAATGTGAACAAATGACTTGGTCAACATACCTTTATATAGGGCAAAAGATAAGTCGAAGGGTCGTCTCCAAAAATTCAAAATTGAGCGGGAAAAACCTTCGGCCATCCACCAAACGACACCTGTAGCAGGCCGTCGCCTGTTACAGGCCGACACCTGTCACAGGTAACATATGAACAGTCATATGCCACCTGTGAGGGGAAATGATTAGGGGATTTTTCCCTACTAATCACCATCTGACAAGTGGACCAATCAGGTTTCGCCATGTATCCGTCACATGGGCCAATAGGAGCCTGCCACGTGTTAAGCAGTGATCCGTCCACCATGGAACAATTACGACACGGCATGTGTCCTCCCCATGACACATGGGATAACCGGCCACCTAGGCCAGCCTTGGAAAAAACCCAGTCAGCCTTAGGTTAAACCTAAACCTAGGATTTGGCACACATCCCAAGGCATATAAATATGCACATTAATCCTCATTAAAGAGGATAACAGGGATTACGCTCGTTAATTACTCTCACCTAGAGAAAAACACTTTACCTTTCCGCATTAATTACTCCTTAAACAAGTACTAACTTGACCGTCGGAGGCGGAGCTCCAACCACCCGGAGTCTCCGTTTGTTTTGCAGGTACAGGCGTCCGGTTCCAGTCTCGGAATTGTTACTCTCCCGCAGGACATCAAAAAATCCCGAAACACTACTCACACATATTAAAATAAACAAAAACAAAAATAATCAAGGAAAGCATAATTAAGAAATAAGAGATGAAAAGAAAATACCAAATCTTGAAATAAATGGAGATTGCAAAAGTAGAATCTTGAATCTTGAATTACAAAGCAATGTAAAATAATAGAGAAAACTAGGTCTAATAATAAAAATTAGATGCTAATAAAAATACTCAGCCCTGAAATAATACAAGGTCTTCGGTATTTAGACTCCGAAAAAGATAAGAAATCCCTTAAAAAGTCTATCGCGCAATATTCCTAAGAGGCACGGACGTGCCTCACATTGAGGAAAACTCTTCTTGAATTCTGGAATCCAGGCACGGACGTGCCTATATTGGGCACGGACATGCCTCATATGAAAGTGGAATGTAGCAGCAGGCACGGACGTGCCCCTGAGATACACGGACGTGCCTCATATCGATCATTACTTCTTCAACTTCTGAGATTCAGGCACGGACGTGCCTCGGCTGGGCATGTGTGTGCCTCACTCCAAAAAGGGCTAAAATGACTCGTTCTTCAACCAACGAGCTTCGTGAAGGTCCGTGGGCCTCGGTTTAGCCTCATGACTTCATAAAATCTCCAAATTAGCTCCGTTAATCCTGAAATACATCAAAAACAACGAAACTACCTATAAAAGCATCGAATCATCGAAACTAAACCAAAATGAACTAAAATACTAGGCTAAACTAATAAAAACAACTAGAAATAATCTAACAATTATGCACAAAACATGGCTTATCACCTGCTCACTAATTAAAGCAACTAAATATTTATTCACATAACTAACAACATAAGAGAGAGAAAGAGATAAGACATTCTTACCTTTGACGCGTGCTTCGCTCGATTCACGAGCTCTTTCTTCAAAGCTCGAGCCTCGCAAGTGCGACGACGTCCTACGGCTCGCACCCTCGACCTAACCCGAACGGTCTTAACCCCGAAGGTTAGTTGGGACTTGACCAAAACAAAACTAGAGTATTACGAACTTAATGTTTTCTCACTTTACTAAGGAGATGCCATTTATGTCCCACTTAAGTGTTCTTCCCTAAACCCAAAAATTGGGTATTTATAGGGAATGGAGACTTGATCTCCATTCTCCCATCAATGTAGGAGATTTGCATTTTCCTGTATTTTATTTTAATCAAAAACATAATAAAATGCAATTCAATCAATAGGCTACAAGTGGCACAAGGAAGGAGAGAGAGTAGGTGAGGACCACCAAAAGGGGGGACCAACTCACCTTGCTCCCTAAGCCAAACACCATCCCCTTTGGTCCCCTCCTTGACCGACTGACCATGCCACATGGCTGGTTGGCAGCATGCCTTAGCTGCCAAGGCTGCCAGCTGGCACCTAGCACCAAGGCTGGGCTGCCAAGCCAGCACGCCCATGCATGCGTGCAGCTAGAAAGCTACGTATGCGGGCTGATGCCTAGACGCTGCTATGTGCGTGTGCTGGGCTGTTTCTATGCGATGCCTAGCACGCATAGCGTGCTACTACTTGGTGCCCCAACGCTGGCACGCAAGCACAACATGCAGCGATGGCTGGCCCAGCATGGCTAGCAAGCACGCACAGTGCTATGCGCTGCCTACTTGCGATAGGGAGGCCCAGCAAGCACTTACGTTGTTAGCCTTACTATGCTTGAGGGTTGTGCTTGGCCATGCCTAGCATGTTACAATGGATGGTGCTTATATGCAAGCAAGCACGTCTAGCCATGCTAGCACAACCACAGCACGCACACACGCATAACACGCATCTTACCATGCTTAGGCCATGCGATGTGCGTGTGTTAGGCGATGCTAGGCACGCATGGGATGGGGACCTTACCTAGCCTAGCACTCAAATGGATAATGTGAGGCTACGGCTTGGCTCAAACTTGTCGCTTAATTAATTCTAAATTCGACTCGAGTTGCGACGCTCGGTCTCGACGCTCTAAGCTTGATATCAGACGTCTCTGTTCGTAATACTCTAATGACTCATCTAATCCTTCGGATTGATTTGTCGATTCGGATTGGTTATTCGATTGGGGTGCCACCCGAAGGGTTCGGTCAAGATTAAGCCGTAATATTAATTATGCATTAATATTACTGATCGGAAGCAGCCTCCACCTTGGCATTCCGATCACTTGACCTCACTGAAGAATTAGCTTTCTAATAATTTCGAACCCTCTATCGGAATAATACACTTGTTGGAAAGACACCATTCCTTTCAATCTCCAACTTGTCCTTCCAGACAAGTGTGCAATTAGTGTATAACCCCTTTCCTATGTCGCTTAATGTCTATTCATGAACTATAAGGTAAGATTCTTCGTCATCCTTATTACGTTTAGAAGTGTTTCTCGATTCCCGAGTTTGTCTGTCAATAAGCAGATGATTTTTTAAAATCCATCAGAGCATGACCATGCATTTTCACAGTCTCGCTCTTCGAGAGGCCTTGTAAACAACAAATACATGTTCCCTATTGTTAATAGGGGGACATTTCCAGTCTTGTACTGTAAGCTTCCCTTACTAAGAGGACGTAGTCTCCCGAGTGTTGCCGTTATAATCCCCATTTACGACAGACGTTTGACAACATCAAAACGACTAGTATTCAAACAAGAGAACTTGAAATACTCATGGTCGAGGAAAAAGGTTCCGATAGCTATAATGAGAAATATACTTGATTTTATATCTCTTAAAGTATTCTCATAGGTTGATTCGGTACATTTCCAAACTAGTACCTGTGCAAATGATTATGACAATCATATCCTTGTAGCACAAGAAACGGTGCTATAAATCATACTACACACTAATCTCAAGTGGTCATTAATCGTCCATCGTTTAAATGACCTTGATTAGGGATGACTTTCGATTAAAATATTTAATGCTCACTTAACAGGTGTTTCTTTATTCAAGACATGGTCTTGATACCCTGTTTTGAATATTCTCAGTAATCGAATGGACTAATTATTTAATTCTAAACCACAATTAAATAGAAATGTAGTAATAATAAATTTGCTGAAAATTTAATTGCTCCAAAACTGAATGGTTCAACATAGTGTTTTACATTAAGACATCAAGTTTAATTAAAACACATATACAGGGAATTCAAAGCCAATCTCGAATATGCTTGATTCCCATTGCCTCAACGTGCTTGGTGTGCTTCACTTGACGCAAAGGTTTAGTCAATGGATCGGCTACATTGTCATCCGTTCCAATCTTACAAATTCTGATTTCACCCTCAGACTTCCATTCCTTTGTCATGTAAAATTGCCGCTTGATATGTTTGACCTTCTGGTGTTTCCTTGGCTCCCTGGCCTGAGCAATAGCTCCATTGTTATCACAATAGAGGTCCATTGGACCCTTGATGGAGGGTACAACACCAAGTTCACTAATGACCTTACAAATCCAAACTGCCTCCTTAGCTGCTTCCGAAGTTGCCAAGTATTCGGCTTCAGTTGTAGAATCTGCAATGGTGCTTTGCTTAGCACTCCTCAAACTAAACTCTCCTCCATTTAGGAAGAGGATGTACCTTGACTGCGACTTGGAGTCGTCTCTGTCAATCTAGAAGCTTGCGTCAGTATAACCTTCAACAACCAAAGCATTACAGCCACCATTGACCAGAAACTTATCCTTGTTCCTTTTCTTGTATTTTAGGATATTCTTGGCCGCAGTCCAATGCGCCTCTCCTGGGTCTGATTGGTATCGGCTCATAGCACTAAAGGCATACGATACATCCGGCCTAGTACATCCGGCCTAGTCCAATGCGCCTCTCCTGGGTCCTCTCTCGCTCATCAGGTGTTTGTGGACACTGCTTCTTGCTGAGAGTTATGCCATGGGACATGGGTAAGTGCCCTCTCTTGGCCCCTTTCATATTGAATCGTGCCAATACCTTATCAATATAAGTACTTTAGCTCAATCTAATCATCCTCTTATATCTATCCCCCATAGATCTTGATGCCCAATATGTACTGTGCCTCTCCCAAGTCCTTCATTGAAAAGCACTTACCAAGCCAGCCCTTTACGGACTCTAACAGTTTAGTGCTGTTTCTAATGAGTAATATGTCATCGACATATAAGACTAGGAATGCGATATCACTCCCACTAACCTTTTTGTAAACATAAGACTCATCTGGATTCTTGATAAAACCAAACTTACTAATAGCTTCATCGAATCGCAGATTCCAACTTCTGCTTGTCTGCTTTAGTCCATAAATGGACTTCTTAAGCTTGCATACCTTCCCAGCATTGCTTGGATCAACAAAACCTTCTGGCTGTGTCATATACACAGTTTCTTCCAAAATCCTGTTAAGGGAGGTGGTTTTGACATCGATTTCCCGTATTTAATAATCGTAATATGCAGCAATATCTTGGATAATCCGGACGGACTTAAGTATTGCGTCTGGCGAAAAGGTTTCGTCATAATCAACTTCGTGAATTTGCCTGTAACCTTTTGCCACCAGTCTAGCTTTATATACTGATACATTTCCATCTTTTTCTGTTTTCAACTTGAAAATCCATTTGCAACCGATAGGTTTGTAACCTTCAGGCAAATTAACCAAGTCCCAGACTTGATTATCAGACATTCAGTCCATCTCGGATATCATGGAATCTTGCCATTTTGCAGAGTCGGGGCTTGTCATAGTTTGTTTGTAAGTTGCTGGCTCATCTCCATCCATAACTAGGATGTCTTGATCTTTGGTTAAGACAATACCAAGGTATCCGTTTGGTTAAGATCTTGGCCGTTGCGACCTACACAAGGTATAGGTTGAGCATTGGCATCTATCGGTTTGACTCTGACGAATGTCATTAGCTGCTTTTAAAGCACTTTGATTGTTAGTTTTGTCAGGTTGACTTTGTTGCTCGACCTTCGAACTTCGTTGACTTCGATTTTCCTCCCACTTCTCATTTTGGAAAGGTGTTCCTTCTCCAACAAGACACCATCGTGAGCAACAAATACTTTGTTCTCGGATTTGTTGTAGAAGTAATATCCCTTGGTTTCTTTTGGGTAGCCCATAAAGAAACACTTGTCAGATTTTGGGTGAAGTTCGTCAGAAATTAATCTCTTGACATATGCTTCGCAACCCTAAATCTTAAAAAAAGACAACCGTGGAGGTTTCTTCGTCCATAATTCATATGGAGTCTTTTCGACAGCTTTTGACGGAGCACGGTTCAAAGTTAGTGCCGCAGTTAGAAGTGCGTTTCCCCAGAAAGAGATAGGAAGTTCACTAAGACCCATCATTGATCGAACCATGTATAACAAGGTTCAATTCCTCCGTTTGGACACTCCGTTCCATTGTGGAATTCCGGGAGGTGTCAGCTCTGAAAGAATACCATTTTCTTTCACGTGATCGTCAAATTCATGGCTAAAATACTTGCCACCTCGATTCGATCGAAGTGCTTTGATTTTCTTGCCAAGATGATTTTCAACTTCACTCTTAAACTCTCTAATTTCTCAAAAGATTCAGATTTGTTCGACATAAGGTAGACATAGCCATATCTACTATAGTCGTCGGTGAAGGTAATGAAATATCTATAACCATGCCTTGCGGGTGTACTCATTGGTCCACATACATCCGTATGTATTAGACCTAATAAGTCACTTGCCCTTTCTCCTAACTTGGAGAATGGTTGCTTTATCATCTTGCCTAATAGACATTCTTCGCAATTTTCAAATGACTACAAGTCGAATGAGTCAAGAACACCATCTTGAAGAAGTTTCTTGATGTGTTTGATGTTAATGTGGCCAAAAGGACAATGTTACTAGTAGGTTTGATTCGACTCAATGGTCTTAACTCTTTTGGTGGTATCATTAATTTGTTTAAACATATGTAAAACATGCAATTTTATGGAACATATAAACAAGACATTTCAAAATCAACCATGGAATAAGTCTTGTGATCAAAGTAACCTGGTGTCCAACACCGTAGATCAAAAGTATGTTCAAAAGCATGAGAAACAACCATTGTATAATTACAAGCTATACACAAAATAAATGTGCCTACAAGCATGATCGAAAGACCATCTTTATCGTCCGCTTGTCGTTGCACATCCACTTGTGAAGCCCTCTCACTTGGTTCTTAAAAAGGAAACATAAAGTGAGTTACACATTGTATCCAATACCTATGAATAGCTTTATACACAAGTGTTAATGAAGATACCTGAGGCAGATGCCACATTCCTCTCCTCCTTATCCTTTCGGAAGAGTTTGCATTCCCTCTTGTAGTGGCCTTGCCCACCACAATAGAAGCATCGCATCTTCGCCTTGTTCTTGAACTCCTTCTTCCTTGCTCTCAAGGGCCTTTCGGTCGCTCCATAGGAGGTGGCTTGGCTAAGCAATTGCACCACCTCTCTTAAAGAGCGTGTCTCCTTTCCCGCAGCTATATGCACTCTAAGTGCATCATAGCCCGAGTGGAGTCAAGCAAGCAAGATATGTCCCGCCATCTCATCCTCCAATGATATTCCGAGAAGCTGCATGTGCTTGAAGAGCCTAGTCATTCTAAGCACATGAGGTCGGAGGGGCATACCGGGTCTTGATTTGGTATTGTAGACCCTTGACCAAAGCCGGCGCCTTTCCTTAGCAAGACAACCCACATCCGGTGGCTTTATCTTCATGTTTGAGTGTGACCTATTCAAATAAAACACGAGTCCATCATAGTTGCCATTGTCACTCTTGGTGACTCTTACATAGACAATATCCTCAAGTGCTTTGAGGAAAATGTCCGGAAAATAGAAGGAGAGCTTTTCCTTCTAATCTTTCGGGATGGAATTAGCCATTAGATGTGTGACTTTCTTGCAATCGGAAGACCATTTATCATGAGCCTTAACGCTCATGATTCCCTTAGAGAAGAAGCTTGGAATGGGAGTATCAAGAGTGTACTCTGAGGAACAATTCCGAAGAGTTTTCCTGAGTTCCTCCTCCCACTCCTTGAAGTTGACCAAGTTAAGGCTAAAAGCCAACTAGTCGGGGAGTTTCGGGCACATAGAATTATTGTTTGAGTTACTTGCAGACATGTTTCTACAATTGAAAGAATTTGAAATGAAAAACCATTCATAAACCAATAAGTTTGAAATTTAAAGCGTTCAAGCAAATATTCAATCATTGAGCATTTTATCCACGCATTAACATTAGTCTCCTTTTAGGTGAGAATAAAATGATTCCAAGATCCCAAAAATCAAAAAGTGATTAAGCATGCTTTGGCTTATCTTAACAATTAATATTTTAGGGTAAGCAATCCAATTGCTAATAGCTCCAAGCTACTCTTGGTTCGATAAAATGTCGCATCTAATACTTCCTTGACATTTTATCTCCATTGCCACGACTTCTAAGGACTCCTTACTGATATCGTTGAGCTTAACCAAGACGACTCGTATACCTAATATACCTTACGTTCCTAGGGAAGCGGTGATGCCTCGCTTTGGCGTAGCCCATCACCACGCGCATTAGTTCGGTAAGTGTCGTTCTTGGAATGGAAAATTTGGCAAAATATTATAGGGACCTAGGGTTTCTATGTTGGTTGATTTAAGTGAACTTAATTAATCATCGCAACATTTGAAATCAAAACATGCATTTATCATACAATTCAATCATATATAAATGCTATATATATAAATCATAAGTATAAGATGCATTTGGCAACTAGCATGACCCCTTGAAATCTTCAAGGGTCTCCGATGCAACTTCTTTGGCTTGTCTTCTTAGAAACGCCGTCTTCGAGACATCTTCGCCAACTATGCATCTACTAGCTACTACGACTGGGAATAATCTAAATATTAAGGTACAAATATACGCAACGGTACGCAGACCGTATTTAGATTTACAAAAATACATAACGGATCGCAGTCCGTATTTACTATCCTAGTCGGGCCCCACTAGTTGCCATTTTCACAAAACCCGTGAAACAATATACATTCCATTCATCCATTCACTATATGTGAATGGCCCTTGCATTTTACAACGATAAACAAGTAACAATGCATAACACGCGCAAACTAGTAACTAAGTTAGGTGGTTAATCCAATTAACGTGCCTAATTAAAACTAGTCAAAGTTGTTAAATATTTTATGTGATTAAAACGCAATTAGTTCATGCAATTAACGAAGCTCCCACTGAATTCCGCATGCAACTTAATTAATCCAATTAATTAAGCCTGTTAACCCAAAATTTTGTCAAAATTTTTTTTGCCGTTTTAATAATTAAATAAAATTAAAACGGCAAAAATTCAAAAAAACTCATAGCCCACATAACATAAGAATCAGCCCACTAAAACGGAGTGCCTAGCATCCTAGCCATGGGGCTAGTCTTCCTAGGCACCAAGGCTGCTCTTGTGCGTGCTTGGGTGCTGGCATGCTTGCCTATCAAGGCACGTTATTCCTGCTGGCACTAGCAGCATCGCAGCATGCGTGTTGGCGCTTGTAGTGTGTGGCTGGGCCTGCTGGGGCTCGGTGCCTTGCTGCCAGCAGCTCTTGCGATCAACGTCCAGGAGCCACGCACCACACAGCAGCACGCAACAATTGTGCACTCCCAGATCGCCACACAGCAACACCAAGTTGAGGTAGGAGCACCACCATGCGCACTTAGGCAGCCACATGTGGGCTGCGTGAGTAGCTCGGCTAGCTTTGGTGGCGCTTGGGTGATTTTACCTCGATTTGCGTGCTTTTATCTCGGGATTTTTATCCCGATATATGTGTGACATAAAATTAATCCTAAATTTACTTTAGAACCAATTTCGAGAAAAATGAAAATAAAACAAGTCCAACTTAATTAAATTCAATTTTAATAGTACACAAGCCTAAATTATTCAAGAACCATTCTGTAAATCAATTTAGGTTTATCTTGATGCTACAAAAATGAAGGGCTACACTCATAATTAATTTAATCAAATATAAAAATTAATAATGAGATTTGACAAAATTAAGGAGGTTGGAAAAATAAACCTTTTCAGCTAATGAAAAATTTCCAACAATAACTTGTGTATAATTGAAAAATTACATCTTCCAATATGAAGATTAATTAAATTTCAATAACAAGTTTTGAACTATTAGGACTTTAATCAACCCAAAATGATTAAATCAAGAAATTAGTTCAACATGGAATGTAACAATCAAATTTCCAACCAAATAAACAATTAAAGATTGGATCTTTAAAAAATTAGGGACTTCAAAATTACAAGTTCACCATAAACATTCACACTTGAAGCAATTTATTTGCAAAAATGTGAAAATTTCAAGTTTATGTGAAAAATAAACTCACCAAATTAAGCACCATTTGTGACTTCATAAACATGCTTAATAAGGTTTATAATTGCAGTAGATTAGTGATGCAACCATACATTTAATCTACCTTTAACAAGCAATAATTAATCAAGGTTTAAAGATTTAACATTTTTCGTCAAAAACGAAAAACCCCTCGAAAAACATGTTTCTGGGTGGATTTTGGCTTCTATACAGTTCTTACAAGAGTAAAAAACGATTTAGAACATCGATTCCACCCAAAAATCACTATTTTTGAGTCGAAATCTGGGTTTCGTAGGCCAAAATTAGTAAAATACGAGATGAAAACTAATTAAAACGAGCTTCTAATCTAATTAGAAAGCAAAACCAGAATTTAAATCCATTTTAAATCACCTCAATTAATTATTAGTTACAATAATTAAAATGAGCGCGGCTCCGATACTGTTTTTGGGTTTCGTAGCGTCCAATGCTATGTGGAAGAGAAACCCGCCCAAGACCTACTCACTAATTAAATCAACTAAATATTCAATTACATAATTAACAACATAAAAGAGAGAAAGAGAAAAGACATTCTTACCCTTCACGCGTGCTTCGCTCGATTCACGAGCTCTTACTTCAAAGCCCGAGCCTTGCAAGTGCGACGGCCTCCTACGGTTCACACCCTCGACCAGACCCGAATGGTCTTAGTCGGGACTTGACTAATAAAACTTAAAGTATTACGAACTTAAGGTTTTCTCACTTAACTAAGGAGATGCCTTTTTAGTTCCACTCAACTGTTCTTCCCAAAACCCAAAACTTGGGTATTTAACTATTTATAGGGAATGGAGACTTGATCTCCATTCTCCCATCAATCTCGAAGAATTGAAATTTCCTCTATTTTATTTTAATCAAAACAAAATAAAATTGCAATTCAATCAACAAGCTACAAGTGGCACAAGGAGGGAGAGAGAGTAGGTGAGGACCACCAAGGGGGGACCAACTCACCTTTCTCTCCAAGCCAAGCACCAACCATTGGTCCCCACACCAAAATCGGACCATTCCACCACTTCGCTGGCTGGCAGCTTGCCTTGGCTAGCAAGCACACACAACCTAGCACTTGCATGCGCAGCACGCTGCTAGCATGTGCGATGCTTCGTGCTAGCAAGGCCCAGCCTTGCGATGTTGCGTGCTAGCGATTGGCTAGGTGCTTGGCCTAGCATGATGCGATGGCTGGTGCTACCAAGCTAGCACGCGTAGCCATGCACATCTACACCACACACACCCATGCACGCATCTTGCGATACTTGTGCCATGCGATGTGCGTGTTCTAGGGGATGCTAGGCACCCATGATGCACATGGGTTGGTGACCTCGCCTAGCCTAGCACTTGCATGGCTAAGCCAATGCAAGGCTACGGCTAGGCTCAAACTTGTCGCTTGCTTGATTTCACGTCTCATCGAATTCTAAATTCGACTCGACTTGCGACGCTCGGTCTCGACGCTCCTAGCTCGATATCCGACGTCTTTGTTCGTAATACTCTAATGACTTATCTAATCCTTCAGATTTATTCGTCGATTCGGATTAATTATTTAATTGGGGTGCGACCCAAAGGGTTCAATTAAGATTAAGCCGTAATATTAATTATGCATTAATATTATTGATCGGCAGAGGCCTCCACCTAGGCATTCCGATCACTTAACCTCACTGAAGAATTAACTTTCTAATAATTCCGAACCCTTTATCGGAATAATACACTTGTTTGAAGGACACCATTCCTTTCACTCCGTATGTGCCTTAGTAACCATACATGCCATATGGAAAACCTTACATGCAGCCGGTCCTCTTTGTGGGGCAGGCGGCACAAAACGTCCAACCTTTGGACTGGCAGCTCCGTCTACTAAAACTTGGGAAACAATCTTCTGTGTTCTTCAAGGAAAAAATCGAGGTGGCACAGCCGGCTAAGGTTAAAAATGTTATGGTAGGTACTTATGATGGTACCACCAACCCAGAAGATCACCTTATGGCTTACACCAACCTCATGTATTTACAGGGGTTGGATGATGCCGCATGGTGTCGATGCTTCCCGACCACATTGAAGGGCGTCGCCCACCAATGGTTCGGTAACCTGCCGGCTAGATGCATCCAAAACTTCAAGACGCTTGCGTACTTGTTTGCTTCCAACTTCTCTATGAACATCCCTACTAAAAAACAAGTCTTGACTTGGGTGCAATTCAGCAGGGAGATAGAGAAGGGCTACGGTCATATATCAAGCGGTTCAATTTGATGAGAATTCATATTTAAGGGTTGTCTGATGAAGTGGCCTATACATACTTCTTCAAAGGTCTATACAGACTTCTTCAAAGGTCTGAAAGACGGGTCGACCTTTAAATTCTACCTCGTCAGAAAGAGGGTTACTACCCTTCAAGAAGCTTAGATGGAGGCGGACGCCTATATACAGGCGACCGAACACTGTAACATCAGTAAGCAGTCGGACTCCAAGAAGTCTGACAAAAAAGAGAGTCGGACATCATAGCCAGCTAAAAATGAAGAAAGTAAAAAGAGAAAAGAGATTTGGGCGGCAGACAGCTATGAGCAGCCGTCCTAGAAGAAAAAGAAGGATTCTAAACCGTATGTCCCAAAGTACGAGTTTAACAAGGACTGTTACTTTATCCTCATGGAGATCAAAGACCGGGAGACCATTGAGAAGTCGGCTGCTATGAAAGTTCCGCCAAAAATCGGAACAAAAACAAGTACTGTCACTTCTATGAGGACATTGGCCACGACACCAACGACTGTTATAGTCTCAGGCGGTTGTTGGACCGTCTGGCTGATAAAGGAGTGCTAAAGTCCTATATATTGAGATCCAAGGTGACCCTGTAGTCAAACCATGGACAACCGTCCAAAAAGTAGGCCCAACCTACTAATAGTTCGGACACTGAAGAAGAACTGATCTATACCATAGCAGGTAGCTTTGCTGGAGGCGGCCTAACCTTCCGGGGTACCAAGGACTACATTTGGCGGCTGGATGTCAGCTAAGTTGATGAGGGGTAGGCCTCCAAAGACACTTTCCCTGAAGTTATCATCATTGAGAAAGATAGGGGCTTAGGAGGCCGCATGATGACCTCATTACCATTGAATGCAAAGTAGCCAACCAGAAGGTAGGCCAAATCCTCATTGACACTGGCAGTTCGTCTAATCTCATCAGCCAGTAATGCTTGGCAAGGCTCAAGTACAAGCCTGAAAGCATGCACAAGGTATCTCATCCCTTAGTTGGTTTCAGGGGTGGAGTTATGCATTTGGTAGGCTGGATAGACCTACCCATTCGGCTAGGGGAGAAGAGAGAAGGACTCCACATGGTGGTCTGTTTCTTGGTTGTTGAAGAACTGACCGCCTATAACTTGATATTGGGTCGTCCTACTCTAAATGAGTCCAAGGCTGTCATCATTCCTTCTCTTATGCTTTTGAAGTTTGAGAGGGATGATGGATCCGTTGGCTCCCTAAGAGGAGACCAAAAGACGGCTAGAGAGTGTTATCTCTTAGACGTCAAGCCCACTATGGTCGCATCTGACCATAATGAGGAAACAATGGATCTTGATGAAATCAAGAAAGTTGCTCCTGCTCCAACAGCAGCCGAAAAAAAGAGAAAGGCCGACCAGTTGATGGCCATGAAAAAAGAAAAGCAATAGCAATCACTGACCAGAGAACGGCCGGATGAACTCCGTCCCCAGCCGGTTGGTGAACACATTGATATCGCTCTGGATGACACACGTCCGTAACGTACGGTTAAGGTGGGGACGATTGCTTTTACAAAACTAGGTGCAGACTTGCACAATTTATTGAAAGAGTTCAAAGACATTTTTACCTTTGAAGTGGATGAGATGCCAAGCATCAGCCCAGATCTAGCCGTCTACAAACTAGTTGTGTATCCTAAAAAGAAGCCGGTTAGGCAAAAGAAAAGAAACCATGGCGAAGAAAGAAGTCAGGCGGCAGCCGCCGAAGTCAAAAAGCTGTTAGACGCTGGGTTCATTCGGCAGTGTTACTTCCCAGATTGGGTTGCCAATGTTGTACTTGTCAAAAAAATGAATGGAACCTGGCGCATGTGTGTTGATTACACAGATTTGAACAAGGCATGTCCAAAGGATAGCTATCCTCTTCCAAAGATCGATAGTTTGGTCAACTCTACTACCGGCCATGCCTTGATGAGCTTTATGGACGGTACTCAGGATTTTCATTAGATACCCTTGTGGAAGAAAGATCAAGAGAAAACGACATTCGTCACTAATCAGGGGTTATTGTGCTACACCTTGATGCTGTTTAGTTTGAAAAATGCGTCTGTTACTTTCCAGCGAATGATTAATACAGTCTTCATTAATCCAATTGGGAGGAATGTAGAGGCGTATATTGATGATATGATAGTAAAATCCAAGCTACAGACGGATCATCTTGCTGATCTCCGAGAAACATTCGCCTTACTCAGGCGGTACTAGGTTATGTTCAATCCCAAGAAGTGTGTCTTTGGTGTGGATTCCAAGAAGTTTCTCGGATTTCTGATTGATCAAAGGGGGATAGAGGCCAACTCGGAAAAAATACAGGTGGTCATAGACATGCAGTTGCCCCGCACTGTCAAAGAAGTTCAAAAGTTAATAGGTTGTCAGGCGTCATTAAGGAGATTCCTCAGCCGGTCAGGCAACAAGTGCCTCTATTTTTTCCAAGCAATTAAAAATAAGATTATATTTGAATGGGGGGCAGATGCTGAGGCGGCCTTTTAGAAATTGAAAGAACACTTGCACTCTTTACTAAGGCTTGTCAACCCTTTTGCCAAAGGAAGTGCTATACATGTATTTAACCCTCTCAGATCATGCTCTCAGTGTTGTTCTCCTCGATGAAAGAGATGACAGCCAGCTCCCAGTCTATTTAATCAGTCATGTTCTTCGAAATGCTTAACTACGATACCCTATGGTTGAAAAGTTTGGCCTTGCTTTTTTCATGGGAGTCAAAGAGTTAAAACCTTACTTCTTAGCACATCCGGTAGTGGTTTGCACAGACCTACCTATCAAGCGACCAATGACAACCATGAAATCATTCGGCCGAATGATCAAATGGGCAATTGAACTTCAAAGCCTTGATATCACTTTCGAGCCAAGGAAAGCTGTGAAGGGGTAGGCGTTTACCGACTTCATTGTCGAAATGACAAGGCCGACTGATCCTAAGAACCTTGAACAAATATGGAAAGTATATGTGGATTGGAGCTCTACAATGAATGGTTGTGGTGCAGGCGTCATATGTCAGTCCCCTGAAGGGGACAAATACGAATATGCACTACGGTTTAAGTTCCAGGCCTCAAATAATGAGGCAGAATATGAAGCCCTACTAGCCGGCATCCGCATGTGTAACGCGGCTGGGGCAAGGAAAATAGACGCCTGCTCTAATTTGCAATTGATCGTTAGCCAATACGATGGTGACTATGAGGCCACCCATCCGGCCATGATCAAATACCTTCAGGAAGTCAAGGAAAAGGTTGGGATACTTGATGAATTTCATCTAAGTCAAGTACCCATATCAAAGAACAATCAGGTAGATGCTTTCCTAAGTTGGCATCCTCCGACTCCTATGGTACACCGAGGTCAGTCTTTTGGGAAGTTATGGAAAAAAAGAAGTATTTGAACAAGATCCCATTGGAATTCTGGACCGAGGCTCAACCTGGATGGACAGCATCTGGGCGTACTTGACGTACGAAACTTTGCCGGATGCATACCCAGAAGCGGTTGCAATGAGAAAGCGTGCGACCAATTTTGAAATCCATAATGGATAACTTTTCAAGAAGGGTTATTTGCAACCTTTATTGAAATACATCACCCCAGAAAGGGGGCGAGAGGTTCTAGAGGACCTACATTCAAGCTTTTGCGCCTCCTACATAGGCGGCAGGTCCCTAGCAAAGAGAGCCAGGTGGTAGGGTTACTTTTGGCCTACCCTAGAAGCAGACGCCATGAAAATGGTGAAGAAATGTGATAAGTGTCAACGATATGGTAAGCTCATACACCTTCCGGCCACTAATCTCACGGCCATTCACAACCCAGTACCATTTGCCAAATGGCGTATGGACATTCTGAGACCATATACACCTGTTACAGGCGGACGGAGGTATATCTTAGTTGCAGTCGACTACTTCACCAAATGGGTAGAAGCAAAGGCAGTCAAAGGCATTAAGATAAAAGATGTTATCTCCTTCATCTAGAGAAATGGTATCACCCGGATCGGGGTACCTATGTCTATGGTCTTTGACAATGGCCCTCAATTTGAGACGCCTGCTCTCAAGAATTGGTTGGGAGACCGAGGGATCTCTCATTGCTTTGCAGCAGTCGGTCGTCCCCAAGTAAACGGCTAGGTTGAGGCCTTCAATAAGTTAATCTCAGATGGCATTAAAAAGAAAGTTAAAAGAGCTGGCAGTCTATGGGCGGATGAGTTGCCGCATGTCATATGGGCCATCAGAACAATTGAAAAAGGGGCAACTGGTGAAACTCCATTTCTCATGGTTTATGGTGGTGAAGCTGTCTTACCAATTGAGCACTATGAGCCGACTCTTCGAGTCATGCTTTGTGATGAAGAGGCTAACTGGGAGGCCATGCGGCTAGCATTGGACACACTCCTGGAACGCAGGGGCAATGCTGCCTTGCGTCATGAAATTTACCGTCTGAGAATGATGAGAGCCTACAACAAAAGAGTACACAAGCGGCCCTTGAAAGTAGGGGACTTTGTGTTACGGAAAATGGAGGCAACCGGTAGGGCTAATGAGCAGGGAAAACTGACTCCCAACTGGGAAGGCCCCTACCGGATCTATGAAGAAGTAAGAGGCGGCACGTACCGCCTGGAAACACCAGACGGTAGGTAACTAGCCAGAACTTGGAACATAGACAACTTGAAAAAGTACTACTTCTGAGCCTTGTAAAATTCTTGTAAATAAAGACACGGCAATAAAAAGTTGCTATTAATTTTCAATACTTTTTATTTTATGCATCCTCCTAACGGGATTGCCATCTATGCAATGTGCAGACGGCCTTATTTAACCTTATCATCTACTCCACACGAGTAGATATAAGCTAGGTTCAATACTTAGCAGCTATTAATGAGGCCAATGGACGGATGATCTTTATGAGGCCAATGGTTGGATGATCTTTATGAGGCCAATGTCCGGATGATCTTTACAAAATACGTCTGCTCCAATATGAGAAGGCGTCCGGCGACGCCCATCTTGGTGAATTCGTCGCAGAGAGCATCTCCCATTTGGGTGGCACATTGCTCTATAAACTTAAAACAAATGGCCCTACCGACAGTCTAGAATAAGATAAGTTCGCAGCCGTTTGAATTAATCAAATGAGACTAAGTTAATGAACCTGCTGACTGTTTTAAAACAAGCAGTACCCAGTTACTATCTTGGTCAGATACCGCTTGCTATTTCTCAGGGACAATACAAACGGCTAAATTTGAGGATATAAGCTAAGTCCAATACTTAGAAGCTAATTGAAAAATAAGCTAAGTTAAAAACTTAGCAGCTAAACTTTAAAAGTAACTAGAAGCGGCCACAGGCCGTCTTCTTCTTGAATAAAACCCAAATACGTTTGCTCCAACATGAGTAGGCATCCGGCACCAAAGACTGATTAACCTAACAAGGGCTAACTCACGGCCGTTTGACCTGAACAACCTATGGAACCTAAACGGTACGAACAAAACCGCATGTCTCATTGACACCAGCCGGTATTCGGCAACTATTCCTGTTTCGGGGTTTTCTGATGTCCTGCGGGAGAGTTACAATTCCGGGACTGGTATCTTTGCGCCTATACCTGCAAAACAACGGAGACTCCTTGTGGTGGGAGTTCCGCCTCAGACGATCAAGTTAGTACTTATTTGAGGGGTGAATAGTGCGGAAAAGTAAAGTTTGGAAGATCAGGTTCCCCTAGGTGAGGAGTGATCTAGGTGTTTAGGTTCTCTAGGTGAGTGTAATTAATTGCTTAACCCCCTTTAATGAGGATTAATTAGTGTATTTATAGCCTTGGGAAGCGTGCCTAATTCTAGGGTTTTTGGGAAAACCCTAGGGCTGATTGGGCTTCTCCAAGGAAGTGGGCCTAGGTGACCTCCTTCCAAGCTAGCAATCAAGAGGCCACATGGCGTGGCTTGAATGGTCCATGGTGGACGAATGGTTGTGTGCCACGTGGAAGGCCCTGAGAGGTCCAAATGGAGGACACTTGGCAGCACCTGATTGGTCTACGTGGCGTACACTAATTGGGCGGGAAAATCCCCTAATCATTTGCCCCTCACAGGTGGCACGTGATTGGTCACATGTCACATGTCACCTGTGACAGGTGTCGGCCTGTGACAGGTGTCGGCCTGTAGCAGGCGACGGCCTGCTACAGGTGTCGCTCTATAATGTGCCGAGCGTTTTTCCCGCTCATTTTTTGAATTTGGAAGCAACCCTTCGCATTCTCCTTTTGCCCTATATAAGGGCATGTTGACCAAGTCTATTGTTCACATTTGCGAACTTTTCAAGAGAACTTCTCGGACCCCTGAACTTGAGCTCTGATTTTCTGGACGACTGATTATACCAACCGCCTGTTTTTGTTGGACGCTTGTTTGATCAAGCTTTCATTGAGAACTTGAGTTTTATGTAACTGTCAGTTCCTTTATTTTTTTTTTGTTTTTCTTTTGCACTTTTTCCTTTTCTTTTTTGAAAATGAGGCCTCAAAAGCATCTGGCACGACCTAGGTTAGCAATCAGCCGGTCACCGGGGACGGCTGAGTCTAGGACTAGGGGTGCCGGCTGCCCTGCGGTACTTCAAACTTTGCGCAAGTCCCAGAATCCAACTGTCTTTGTATCTATGCAGGACAGTATGGCCAGAACAAAAAGGACAAAGAGGATTGAAAGGTCTGATGGCTCCTCTTTCCGGGTTCAGATTAGTGAGTTGTCGGACCAGCCGCCTGATACTGCAGGGACCCAAGGTGGCCCTGCTGTCGAGAGCTCTGAGGAGGGAGCTAAGGTGGCCTCTTCCCACTTCACTGTTGACCTGGCCAGTCAGCAGATTGCCCCTGAAGAAGAAAAGGGGTCGGCCCCCTCAGGGAGAGGGAAGGAGTCGGACTCTTCTGATAGTGACTCTGACTCTAGCTCTTCAAGCCACCTCTCTATAAACTCAGAGGAAAGGCATTCTCGTTTGCATGAGGTGAGACTTTCTCATGCGGCTGATAAGGGGGACGATTGGACCGAACCATCTGCCTCCCATAGGGAGCTAAATACTCCAGACTACTATCACGTTCCAAAGGGCCGAATCAAGGCCTTGAAGGAACGAATAGACTCTTTTCTATCATACCTTGTGATGGGTCCTGATTTCAATTATTTGTGCCGGATGCTGATGATACGGTCGTCGGGCCGGCGGGGACTAGCTACGGGGATGCCTGTTTTGGCTGCTACGAGGCGGCCATTAAGGCTGGTCTTCGATTTCCCTTGCATCCGGATGTTCAACAAATCCTCGATGGATACGAGGTGGGGCTATGGCAGTTAGCCCCGAATTCCTGGTTCAACATCCTTGGCTATGTAGCCAGATGTGAAATGCATGGGGTGGAGCCGAATTTTGAGGCGTTCACCCATATGAGTTATCTTAGCCGAACCCCAAAGCAAGCGGTACCGGCTGGTACCAAATATCGAGCCACAAGGGCTATTTGATGACAAGGGGGAAGGAAAATAAATGGAAGGATTGGAGAAACACCTTCCTCATAATTGCCAGTCCTGACAAGCTACTGAGCAAGCGCTACAATAGGTGGAACAAGGATCCGCCTCTTCTCGCAGGCGGCCGTAGCATGTCGCCTGTTCCTCGTCGAGCCAAGGAGGAGATCTTTGACCGATGACTTTTTAAAGTAGAGATAAGAGCCAACTCTACTACTGGGGTAAGAGAGCAGGTGCCCTTAAACTGCGTCCAATGGCTCTATGATGAGTTTTTATTGGGCGCCTGTTGTAGGGTTTCGTAATGACCCGACACTACGCGGAAGGAAACCCACCAAGACCCGCCCTTAATTAAAGCAATTAAACAAGCATAATAAACTTAATCAAACAAGACTAAGGAAAAGAATTATACCTTTGACGCGTGCTTCGCTCCCAAAGAGCTCTTACTTCAAAATCCCGAAAAGACGAGATCTCCGACGGATCTTACCCTCGACCCGACCCGAGCGTCCTAAGTCTTGAAGGTTAGTCAAGACCCGGACAAAATAACTATGAGTTTTACGAATCAAAGGTTTATTCTTTTCAAGAGTTGCCTTTTTAATTCCACTCAAGGTTGTTTCAAATCCCAATACCAAGCTTGGTATTTATAGGGAAATGATCCCTTGATTTTTCATCCTCCACCAATGTGGGAGAATGAATATTTTGCTAATTAATTTATTTCTAAAATAAATTAATAAACAAAACTAATCACAATGCAACAAGTGTCAAATAGAGAGAGAAGGTTAGGTGAGGACCATGAACCTTGGGGGACCATTGCCTTGCTCCCCAAGGCATGCTCTAAGCCAATTGGTCCCCACTCCCTCAAACCGCCTCTTACAAGGGCTTTGCTGGGCTGCTGCCAGCTAGCACGCCAGCTAGCATGGTGTTGGCCAGCCCAACCAGCTAGCATGGCGCTGCCCAGCAGCCTCGCATGCCTGGTGCTAGGCCACGCTAGGCGCTGGTGCTGGCCAGTGCTAGGCGTTGCTGCTGTTGGCTGCCTAGCACTGCCTATCGCACCACACACACTCTCGCATCGCATCGCTAGCACAGCCAGCTAGCTTGCTTGGCTGGCACACCATGCATCGCCCAGCCAATCTGCCCAGCGCCACTATCGCACGCACAACACGCATCGCCCAGCTAGTGCTTGCTGGGCATCGCTGGCGCTGGCCTTGCATCCCACGCACTGGCCATGTGCCACGCACCACGCACACACTGCCAGCCCAGCCTACGCGCATTAATGCGCCTGTAGTGCGTGGCTGCTTGTGCGAGGCCTAGCATCGTGCTGGCGCCCAGCCTCTCGCATGTGGTGCGATGCTTGGTGCTGCCATGCGATGGCTAGCACTCAAGCATTAACGCACATGGCGCGACATTACCAGGCAGCCAACCATGCTAGCATTTGGTGCTTGCGATGGTGCTGCCAAGCCAGGCACGCACGCACGCAGTACCTAGTGCTTGCTATGGTGCGCCTGGTGCCTGCGATGTTGCTTCCATGCCAGGCACGCACGCACGCAGCACCAGGCCCTGCGATGGTGCGCCTAGTGCGCCCATTGTTGGCAATAGGTGCCATATGCACCCAGGCACCCACGCTAGCACGCTGCTAGCTGCGATGGGCTGCCTGGTGCCTGTGTGGCTTGCGATGGCTGCCATGCGCACCCAGGCACCCATGCTAGCATGTTGCTAGCTTGCGATGGGCTGCCAGGGCGCGCTTAGGCTGCGATGGTGCCTAGCACACCATGGTGCGCCTAGCACACAAATGGTGCACCTAGGCTTGCTATGAGCTAGCCTAGCCTAGCTACGGCTACGCTCATACTTGTTGCTTGTGATTTTGCGACGCTCGGTATCGACGCCCTAGGCTCGATTTCCGACGTCTGTATTCGTAAAACTCTGTCGACTAATTAAATCCTTTCGGATTAATTCGACGTCTCGATCGGAGATTCGATTGGGTTCGACCAGAAGGGTTCAGTTAAGATTAAGCTGTAATATCAACTGTACCTCGATATTACTGATCGGAAGCGGCCTCCACCTAGGCATTCCGAGCACTTGACCTTACTGAAGAATTAGCTCAGTAATAATTCTGAACCCTCTATGGGAATAATACACTTGTTGGAAGGACACCATTCCTTTCAATCTCCAACTTGTCCTTCCGGACAAGTGTGCATATTGTGTATAGCTCATTTCCTTTGTCACTTAATGTTTCTTCGTGAACTGTAAGGTAAGACTCTTTGTCATTCTTATTACGTTCAGAAGTGTTTCTCGATCTTCGAGTTCGACTGTCAATAAACAGATGATTTCTAAAATCCATCTGAGCATGGCCATGCATTTTCACAGTCTCGCTCTTCGAGCGGCCTTTTAAACAACAAAACATTTTCCCTATTGTTAGTAGGGGGACAATCCCAGTCTTGTATTGTAAGTTCTTCTTACTAAGAGGACATAGACTCCCGAGTGTTCCTGTTATGATCCCCAGTTACGGCAGACGTTTGGAAACATCAAAGAGCCTAGTACTCAAATAAGAAAACTTCACAGTACTCATGGTCGGAGGAAATAAGTTCCGATAGTCATAATGAGAAATGTACTTATGACAAAATTTAAATTTTCTTAAAGTACTCTCGTAGGTCTTATCCAGTACCGTACTAAACTGTACCTGTGCAAATGATTTATGACTCTCACGTCCTCGCAGCACAAGAAACGGTGCCGTAAATCATACTACACACTAATCTATGGCGGCCATCAATCGTCCATCTGTTAGATGACCTCGATTAGGGATACTTTTTGATTTAATATTCAATGTTCACTTAACAGGTGTTTCTTTATCCAAGACATGGTCTTGATACCCTGTTTTGAATATTTCCGTAAATCGAATGGACTCATTATTTAATTCTAAACCACAATTAAATAATAATGGAGTGAATGATAATTTTGCACAAAATTAATTACTCCGTTAATGAATGGTTTTAGTACAGTGTCTTATATTAAATCAACCTGTTTAATTAAAACACATGTACAGGGAATTTCAAAGCCAGTCTCCAACATGCTTGATTCCCATTGCCTCAATGTGCTTGTTGTGTTTCACTTGAGGCAAAGGTTTAGTCAAAGGATCGGCTACATTATCATCCGTGCCGATCTTACAAATTATGATTTCACCTTCAGATTTTCATTCCCTTATCATGTGAAATTGTCGTTGCACGTGTTTGACCTTCTGGTGTTCTCTCAGCTCCCTGGCCTGAGCGATAGCTCCGTTATTATCACAATAGAGGTCTATCGGTCCCTTGATTGAGGGTACAACACCAAGTTCAATGATGAACTTGCGAATCCAAACAACTTCTTTGGCAGCTTCCGAAGCGGCGAAGTACTCGGCTTCAGTTGTAGAGTCTGCAGTGGTGCTCTGCTTGGCACTCTTCCAGCTAAACGCTCCTTCATTCAGACAGAATATATACCCCGACTACGACTTGAGGTCGTCTCTGTCAGCCTGGAAGCTAGCGTCGATGTAACCTTCAACAACCAGTTCTTTGTGGCCTCCATACACTAGGAATTTATCCTTGTTCCTTTTTAGGTACTTAAGGATGTTCTTGGCCGCAGTCCAATGCGCCTCTCCTGGGTTCGATTGGTATCGACTCGTTGCACTCAGGGCATACGATACATCTGGCCTTGTACATATCATGGCATACATGATCGATCCGATTAGCGAAGCATATAGGATCTGATTCATTCTTTCTCGCTCAACAGGTGTCTGTGGACACTGTTTCTTGCTGAGAATTATGCCACAGGACATGGGTAAATGCCCTCTTTTGGCATTTTCCATGTTGAATCGAGCCAGTACCTTATCAATGCAAGTACTGTGGCTTAATACAATCATCCTCTTAGATCTATCCCTGTAGATCTTGATGCCCAATATGTACTGTGCCTCTCCTAAGTCTTTCATTGAAAAGCACTTTCCCAACCAGCCCTTTACGGACTCCAACAATTTTGTGCTGTTTCCAATGAGCAGTATGTCATCGACATACAGGACTAGGAATGCAATATCACTCCCACTGACCTTCTTGTATACACAAGACTCATCTGGATTCTTGATAAAACCAAACTTGCTGATGGTTTCATCAAATCGTAGATTCCAACTTCTGATGAATTGCTTTAATCCATAAATGGACTTCTTCAGCTTGCAAACCTTTCCAGCGTTGCCTGGATCGACAAAACCTTCTGACTGTGTCATATACACAGTTTCTTCCAAAATCCCATTAAGGAAGGCGGTTTTGACATCCATTTGCCATATTTCGTAATCGTAATATGCAGCAATCGCTAGGATGATCCGGACGGACTTTAGCATTGCAATTGGTGAAAAAGTTTCGTCATAGTCAATCCTATGGACTTGTCTATAACCTTTTTCCACCAGTCTAGCTTTGTATATCGATACATTTCCATCTTTATCTGTCTTCACTTTGAAGATCCATTTGCAACCAATGGGTGTATAACCCTCGGGCAAATTCACCAAGTCCCAGACTTGATTTTCAGACATGGGTGTATAACCCTCGGGAAAATTCACCAAGTCCCAGACTTGATTCGCAGATTCCAATTTCATGGCCTCTTGCCATTTTGCAAAGTCGGGGCTCGTCATAGCTTGCTTGTATGTCGCTGGCTCATCACCATCCATAACTAGGATGTCCTGATCATCAGTTAAGACGATACCGAGGTATCTGTCTGGTTGAGATCTTTGCCGTTGCGACCTACGTAGGGTAATTGGTTGAGCATTTACATTGTCTGTTTGACTCTGACCAATCTTCTCAGATGCTTCCAAAGTATCTAGATTGCCATTTTTGTCAGGTTGACATTGTTGCTCGTCCTCTCGAACTTCGTCGAGTTCGATTTTCCTCCCACTTGTCATTTTGGAAAGGTGATCCTTCTCTAAAAAGACACCATCACGAGCAACAAACACTTTGTTCTCGGATTTTTTGTAGAAGTAATACCCTTTGGTTTCTTTTGGATATCCCACAAAGAAACACTTATCCGATTTGGGGTGAAGTTTGTCCGAAATTAATCGCTTGACATATGCTTCGCATCCCAAATCTTGAGAAAAGACAACCTGGGAGGTTTCTTAGTCCATAATTCATATGGAGTCTTTTCAACAGCTTTTGACGGAGCTCTATTCAGTGTTAGTGCTGCTGTTTGTAGCGCATGTCCCCAGAACGAGATAGGGAGTTCACTAAGACCCATCATTGACCGAACCATGTCTAACAAGGTCCGATTCCTCCGTTCGGATACTCAGTTCCGTTGAGGAGTTCCAGGAGATGTCAGCTCTGAAAGAATGCCACATTCTTTCAAGTGATCGTCGAATTCATGGCTCAAATATTCGCCACCTCGATCCGATCGAAGTACTTTAATTTTCTTGCCAAGTTGATGTTCAACCTCTTTCTGAAATTCTTTGAACTTTTCAAAGGATTCAGATTTATTTGACCTTAAGTAGATATAGCCATATCTATTATAATCGTCGGTGAAGGTGATGAAATATCGGTAACCTTGCCTAGCGGGTGTGCTCATAGGTCCACATACATCCGTGTGTATTAAACCTAATAAGTCACTTGCCCTTTCTCCTAACTTGGAGAATGGTTGTTTTATCATCTTGCCTAATAAGCATCCTTCGCAATTTTCAAATGACTCTAAGTCAAATGAGTCAAGAACACCTTCTTGAAGAATTTTCTTGATGCGTTTGATGTTAATGTGGCCAAGACGACAATGCCACAAGTAGGTTTGATTCGACTCGATGGTCTTAGCCCTTTTGGCAGTATTCCCGATGTTATAGACCTGTTTGTCTAGTGACAGCACATAAAGACCATTTTCTGAATGTGCCTTTCCGTATAAAACATTATCAAAATATATAAAACAACTATTGTTTTTGATTCGAAATTGGAATCCTTTAGCGTCCAACGCCGATATTGAAATAATGTTTTTGGTCACTCTAGGAACATGATAACAGTTTTCAAGTTCTAGAACAAGCCCAGTGGGCAAAGACAAACTGAGAGTTCCAATGGAGACGGTAGACATCCTTGCTCCGTTGCCGACCCGAAGCTCGACCTATCCCTTCTCTAGCCTCCTACTTATCCTTAGTCCCTAAGCATTGGAACAAAGGTGTGAGCCACATCCGGTATCTAATACCCATGATGTTTTGCTAGCGAAGTTTAAGTTTATAACGAAAATACCTGATGAAGAAGCAACGTTGCCGTTCTTCTTATCTTCCTTGAATTTGAGGCAGTCCTTTTTCCAATGTCCCTTCTTCTTGCAGTAGAAACATTCGGAATCAGACTTAGAAGAAGCTGCCTTCTTGTCCTTGTTGCCCTTGGCAAACTTTGACTTAGGCGGGAATTTCTTCTTTTTCCCTTTAAAGCTCTTCTTTTTGCCCGCACGTTTGAACGGCTTTCCCTTCCTCATCATGAGCATGTCATGCTTTCCCTCATCCTTGAGGGTTTGCTCGGCTTGCTTCAACATACCATGAAGCTCGATGAGGGTTTTCTCCATACTATGCATGTTATAGTTCATCTTGAACTGATCATAGCCTTTATGAAGGGAGTGGAGAATGATGTCAATTGCCATTTCAGTTGAATACCCAGCATCGAGCCTTTCCATGTTTTCAAATAATCCAATCATTTTGAGAACATGCGGGCTGACTGACTCTCCTTTCTTGAGCTTGCTCTCAAGGATCTGCCTGTGGGTTTCGAACCTCTCAGTTCGGGCCTGCTCTTGGAACATATTCTGAAGCTCATAAATGATCTAAAATGATGTATCCTTTTCAAAGAAAGTCTTTTGAAGGTCCGGAGACATTGTGGCCAACATGATGCATTTTACATCCCAATTGGCACTATGCCATCGGTTAAGGGCTGCCTGAGTGACCTCCTCATTGGGAGCGTCGGGCATTTCCTCATCAAGGACGTATTCCTTTTGCTCCTGCATTAGTACAATGCGGAGATTTCTTTGTCAATCAAGAAAGTTTGGCCCGCTCAACTTCTCCTTGTCGAGAATCGAGCGCAAAGAGAATTGGTCGTTGTTTGTGTTACTTGCAGACATGATTTCTACAATTGAAAGAATTTGAAGTGAAAAACCATTCATACATCTATAAGTTGAAATTTAAAGCGTTCATGCACTTATTCACACTTATTGAACATTTTATCCACACATTTTAAGATTGTCCCTTATGGGCGAGAATAAAATGATTCCGAGATCCCAAAGATCAAGAAATGGTCAAGCATGCTTTGGCTTGTCTTAAACATTAAATATCTTAAGGTAAGCAATCCAATTGCTAATAGCTCCAAGCTACTCTCGGTTTGATAAAATGTCGCATCTAATGCATACTTGACATTTTATCTCTTTTGCCACGACATCTAAGGACTCCTTACTGATATCGTTGAGCTTAACCAAGACAACTTGTATACCTAGTATACCTTACGTTCCTAGGGAAGTAGTGATGCCTCGCTTTTGCGTAATCCATCACGTACGCGCATTAGTTCGGTAAGTGTTGTTCTTGGAACGGCAAATTTTAGCTCAATATTATTAAGGGACCTAGGGTTTCTATGTTGGTTGATTTAAGTGAACTTAACTAATCATCGCAAAATCATAGAAATCCTAGACATGCATCTAGCAAACATATATAATAACAATATATAAGGCATAAAAATAGATGCATTTGGCAACTAGCATGACCCCTTGAAATCTTTAATTTCCATGGGTCTTCATCTTGGCCCGTCTTCGTCGAAACGCCGTCTTGAGACTTCTTGGCCAAAATGAAATAAAATAAGCTAGCTAGAACGACTAAGATTTATCTAAATAGTACGAAAATACTTAACGGCTCACAGACCGTATTTAGATTTACAAAAATACATAACGGAACGCAGTCCGTATTTTCTATCCTAGTCGGGCCCCACTAGTTGCCATTTTCAAAGAACCTGTTTTAAAGGCAATCTTTCATTCACCCGTTCACTATTTGTGAACGGCCCATGCAATTTTACGAAATACATAATTAAACACGCAAAACTAGTAACTAACTTAGGTTGTTAATCCAATTAACGCGCCCAATTAAAACTAGTCAAAGTGGTTTAATCCATTATTTCTAAACGCAAAATGCTAACGCATTTAATTAAGCTCCCACTAAATTCCGCATCCGTACTTAATTAATCCGATTAATTAAGTCGGCATAACCCGTAATTTGTCAAAATTTTGCAAAATCGAAAATCGAGGTTTTTAGCCTCGTTAAAATAATTAATTAAAATTGTTAAATACGAAAAAATCGCAAAAACATAGCTCAACTTTAAGCAAAAAGGGCATCATCCTATGATTCTTGGCGCACCATGGCTGCTAGGCAGCCCATGGCCCCTACGCCATGGTGCGTGGTGCTGGCAGCTAGCAAGTGCGACTAGCACAACCTGCCTAGCTTGCTCGCACCAGCAGCATGCTAGCAGCTCGCTGGCACAAGCATCAGGGGCTGGCTGGCTGGGGCTTGCTGCCTCGCTGCCCAGCAGCCGCACAAGCGTACCTGCAGCCTAAGGCCCCTGTGCGCCGGCACACGCACCACACAGCAGCCCCTCCTCGCCACACAGCTACGCACCAAGCAATGCACAGCCATATGCGCACCACGGGCAGCCTACATGTGGGCTGCTAGGCATCCCGGCTAGCCTTGGTGACGCTTGCGGTTTTGCATCGTTTTGCGTGCATTTTACTCGGAATTTAATTCCGATTTGTGTGCGACAATAATCAATTCTAAATCAAATTTTAGAATTAATTTTGAGGGAATAATAAAATAAAACAAATATTAAGTCTAACTTTAACAATTTATTTTATTAGTGCACAAGACTAAATTTATCCAAAATTCAATTTTTGAACAAAATTAGGTCAAACCTTATGCTTAAAATAAAATGAGCTATGTCCAAAATTAATCTTGCCAATATGAAAATTAATAATGGATTTGACAAAAGGGAGTTGGAAAAATAAATTAACCATCCAATGATATCTTGTGACCGAGGACAATACCTTCTTCAACCATGAAGTGACACTTCTCCCAGTTGAGGACTAAGTTCACCTTCTCACACCGTTGTAGGCACTTCCCCAAGTTCACTAGGAAATCATCAAAGGACGCTCCTCCAACATAAAAATCATCCATGAAAACCTCCATCTCGGCCTCTAACATGTCCCCAAAAATGCTCATCATACACCGTTGAAAGGTGCCCGGTGCATTGCAAAGTCCAAAAGGCATTCTCCTGTAGGCAAAAGTACCATATGGACAAGTAAAAGTCGTCTTCTTTTGGTCATTCGGGTTTATAGGTATTTGGAAAAACCCCGAATAACCGTCAAGAAAGCAATAATACATGTGCCTAGTTAGTCTTTCGAGCATTTGATCAATAAAAGGGAGGGGAAAATGGTCCTTTTTGGTAGATGCGTTTAGACGTCTATAGTCTATGCACATCCGCCAATCGGTCACCGTTCTAGTTGAGATGAGCTCACCATTCTCATTCTCAACTACAGTCATTCCCCCCTTCTTAGGGATAACATGCACAGGGGAAACCCATATAGAGCTTGAAATGGGGAAGATGATACTTGTATCAAGGAGTTTGGTGATCTCTTTCTTCACCACCTCCCCCATTTGAGGATTGAGTTTCCTCTGCCTCTCAATAGAAGGCCTCGCACCATCCTCGAGTGTTATGTGATGCATACATATAGCGGGGCTAATACCCTTGAGGTTATCAATGGTATAGCCTATGGCACTTTGATGCTCTCTCAATACATCACACAACTTCCGAGTTTGATCCGCATCTAAAGAAGAATTCACAATGACAGGATAAGTTGAATTAGGACCAAGAAATTCGTACCTTAGATGTGATGGTAGAGGTTTCAATTCTACCTTAGTGGCCTCATTTACCTCTTTTGTGGTGGCCATAGCAAGTGCATACATGGGTGTAATTTCCTTGAAACCGTCATCACCATCATTTTCCTCTAGCATTTGCTCCTCTATGTACCTGCTCTCATCGGTATCACTTGGCTCAAGATCATGGTTAGTAGAAAGCAATAGTGTATGCATACTAGAGACAATCGAATCAATAGTGTCAATCATCATGCAGTTTTCGGAAGTAGACAAAGGATATTGCATGCTTTTGTTCAGATCAAATTCAAGGACCTCCTCTCCTACCTTTAAAGAAATCTTGGCACTCTTCACATCAATGAGAGCACCAGAGGTAGCTAGGAAAGGTTGCCCAAGAATAATAGGTATATGATTATCTTCATCCATTTCCAAAACTACAAAATCCACAGGTATCACAAATTTCCCAACCCGTAGGGGAACATCTTCTACCTTACCCTTAGGAAATTTGATCGAACGATCAGCTAATTGTAGGGTAATGTTGGTAGGAAGAAGTTCTCCTACCCCTAATCTTTGATATACAGAATATGGCATAAGACTAACACTAGCCCCAAGATCACATAATGCATTATCAATTTTCATTTTCTTAATAGCACAAGGGATTGAGAAATTACCTGGATCTCCCAATTTGGGAGGCATCTTGTTCATGATGATTGCACTACAATTCGCGGTGAGGTTAACTGTTTCCACTCCTTCACAATTCCTCCTGCCACTCAAAATATCTTTCAAAAACCTAGCATAGTTAGGCATTTGTTTTATAGCATCGGTGAATGGTATGGAAAGGTGAATTTGCTTCAAAGTCTCTAAAAACTTACCAAATTGAACATCCAACTTATGTCTCACAAACTTATGGGGGTAAGGAAGTTTTTGCAATAGATTAGGTTCTTTGACTTGTGTTACTTCCTTTTCTTTGAGGACCTCAACAGTTTTATCATTCTCTCCGGTCCTCTCCTCCTCACTCTTTATAACAGTATCAATGGTAGGTGTAGTCACAGATTGACTCCTAGGTGGTACTACTTCATCGCTCCCCCTCAATGTCTTTCCACTCCTAGTGGTGATAGCATTTACAGAGTTTTTAGGGTCAATTCCTTGAGGTGGGAGTTTTGACACTCCAACCCCATCCTTTATAGCACTAGCCAACTGAGAAATCTGGGTTTCAAGCATTTTATTATGTGTCATCACTTCATTAAACTTTTTGTCACTGGTGGCCATGAAAGTGTTGAACATTTTGGTCTGTGCTTCCATCATCTCCTCCAAACTATTCCTTTGCGATGGTCCTTGAGCATTGTAGTTGTCATTAGAGGCTCGGGAACCAAGCGCATTAGACTGTTGGAGATTTTGATTTTGGAAGTTGTTCCTGTTACCATTGTTATTCCAGTTTCCCCTGTTATTGGCATTCATGTTCTGATTGTATTGCCCTTGATTACCTTGATTACCTGCATTTTGTTGGTAATTATTCTGATTACCAAAATTACCATGTTGATTATAGGACCCTTGGGGATTTTGGTCCCTTTGGTTCCTGTTTCCCCACTGGTTTTGTTGTTGGTAGTCAGAATTATTACCCTGTTGATTATAATTGTTCCCTCTTTGATTAGGTGGTAAATATCTGTCATTGTCATTCCTAGGTCTATTATCATAAGACAAGGCATTGACTTGTTCATTATCACACTCATTACCATCATTATAGTTAGATTGAAATTGGGAATCTACGTTGCAGGCAGAGGTATCATGGTCATAAGACCCACAGTTTTCACAGAATATACATCCAGCAGACATATTATTAGAGTTAGAGTGCATACCTGCTCCCTTAGAATGGGATGGAAGATTTTGATGCGGTGGAGCATCGAGCTTCTCTTTGATAATTGACATTTCCTTACCTAGATTTGCAATTTGCGATGTCAAATTCCCGATTGCATTAAGGTGGTCTACCGAATAGACCGCTCCTCCACTCTTGCTCGTGGCCTCTCGCTCTCCATCTTTCCAATCCATGTGGTGTCGTACCACATATTCTATGATATCAATGACCTCCTCTTCGGTCTTGTTCATAATAGGGCCACCTGCTCCTGCATCCAAACTGGTCTTACCTTGAGGACTCAATCCTCCATAGAAAATCTGTAGAACTTGGTATGTTGGGATTCCGTGGTGTGGGCACTCTCTTTGGTACTCCTTGTACCTTTCCCATGCTTCGTAGATTGACTCCCCACTCCTTTGCTGAAATCCCTGGATCAAAGCTCTAGCATCGGCCGTATTCTTTTGGGAATAAAATCTTCCCAAGAATGCTGTCGTGACATCATCCCAAGTGTGTAGAGAGTTCGGCTTCACCTCCTTCTCTAACCATTCGAGAGCTCTCCCAATAAGTGAAAAGGGGAAAAGCTTCAATCTCACGAACTCTTGATTCACCCCATTAACCTTGATGGTATTGCAGTACTTCTCAAATTCGTTCAAATGAGCCAAAGGGTTCTCATGCTTGGCACCACTAAACTCCCTTCTCTCGATGAGGGTGATCATAGCCGGCCGGATCTCGAAATCATTGGCCTCAGTAGTGGGTGGAGCAATCCCACTTGAAGCTCTATACGCCCCGGGAGTTCCCAACTCCTTAAGGGGTCGTGGTGCTGGCAGATTAGGTTGGCGCTGATTATTCATATCCGTCATTAGAATTGGTTGTTTGTCTGGCTCGGTCTCCTTTCCGTGAGAGTTTGATGACTTTGATCGGGACTTGCGGTTTCTTCTCAAAGTTCTTTCGATTTCTGGATCGAAGGGTATTAATTCTCTCTGTTTAGACCTGCGCATACACACTAACCAAACCAATTAAATAGCAGGGCTACAAATGTAGCCAAAAGGGAAAAATCTTTTTGTGTTTTTTTTATGATGAACTAGACTCAAGAAATCAAAAAGCAATTAACAAACATCGTTCCCCTGCAACGGCGCCATTTTGACAAGGGTTAAATCGGTCGCTACAATCTAACTCTCAATCAAACAATACTTATACGAACACCCTATAACCAAGTACATTTTGACAAGGGTTAAATCGGTCGCTACAATATAACTCTCAATCAATTAATACTTATACGAACACCCTATAACCAAGTACAATGGCAAATAAAGGTTCGGTCCACGAGGAACGAGAGTAATTGCAAATCAATCTTAAACCTAAGCTAGTTCGAAATCAATGGAAAATGGTGTTCTAAAATACTACTAATAAGATGGAATAAATCAATAAACTAAGACACTAGGGAGAACGGGAATTCACCAAACCATCGGTAACTACGCAACAAGGAATCATAGAGACGAACGGGATATGCAAAGACTATATGTCTGATCAATATTGTGCGATAGGAAGACAACGGGCAATACTAAGCTTTGATTTCTCATGCACTTAACGTTACTCGATACATAATCAAACCACATTCAATAATGAAATACTCCATTCACAATCTCTTGTTCAAATCAAGAATATCATGCAATCAAATTCAAGATTCTAGGTTAGCTACTCCTATTATAGTGAATTAACATGCAATCGCATATAATCAATTTAATCACAATCCGTTTATCAAAATCAATCCTTAATTACGTAGATTACCTAGGCCGGGTTTCATCCCGAAACCCTAGCTAGGAAACTACTCACACATATTCATAATCACAGCAATAATAGATTCCATAAACATCATAGATCTAAACATAAATTCTGATTAAGGAATAATAAAGCTAGATTAATAAACAAGAATGAATAATACCAATTGTATTGATGCGAATCAATGGAAAAGTTTAGAACTTTGACATCCGTCGTCAATGAATAATACAAAGAATCTTCACAAATCTTTCTTCAAATCAATCTGAGAAACTAAAATCGCTAGAATAATCTTTAAGAAAACTAATGAATCTCTAATACCAAGAACGTTCTCCAATAAATCTCTACAAAGGCTCTCAAAAACTATCTCTAAATCTGGCTAAAAATGCCCCTTAAAGTCGGGCCTAATATACGTCTTCTAATTCGAAGAAGTCAAGCGCGCAGTCAACCCTGGATCAGCATGGCCGTGCTATATTTGGCACGGCCGTGCTAGCTTGTCAGTAGCTAAACCGAATTTCTTCTTCAATTTAGCACGACCGTGCTATATTTGGCACGGCCGTGCAGCTGCCTAGCACGGTCGTGCTAAAAATGACACGGCTGTGCTGAATATGCTCTAGCACGGGGCTCATACTGAAGCTGACACGGGCACGGGCAACATCTGGCACGGCCGTGCTAATGGCCTGCACGGCCGTGCTGGTGCATGGATATTGACACGACCGTGCTATTGGCTTGCACGACCGTGCTGCCTGTGCTATGTAATCAATGCACGTCACTTGAACTTCCTTAACTCCTCGGACTTCTGTCAAGGCTAGCTCGGTTACGCATCAAGGGCTCGGGATCCGACTAAACTCGGTTGATATTACCTGAAAACACATCAAAAACAAACCGAAAACCCGTGAAGCACGTAATATAGGGGACATAAGCATAAAAAGGTAATAATCGGCCAAAACGACCCCAAATACATACAAAATCATCCTAATATATGCTCTAAAGCGCGCCCTAAAGTGCGCTTGTCACCGCCTTGCTCGTTTAGCAAGTGACCTGCCGCCTTCGTGCGAAGCACAATACCCTGAATGTAGGTCTTCTAGGACCTCTCTTCCTCTTTCTGGGGTCATAGACTTTAAGAGGGGCAGAAGATAACCCTTCTTAAAGAGCTCACCCTTGCACATTTCGAAGTTGGACGCCCGTTTTTTCAGCAGGGCCGCCTGGGATTGATCATTCGGCAAGGTGTCGTCTATTAAATACGCCCTGATTGGGTCCATCCAGGTTGAACTTCGATCTAGAACTCCAATAGGTTCCTCTTCAATACTTCTCTTTTCCATAATTTCCCAGAAGACAGTTCTTGGAGTATCACAGGAGGCCGTGGATGCTAACTTTGAGAGAGCATCCGCCTGGTTGTTTTCGGACCTGGGTACTTGAGTTAAATAAAACTCCTCAAGTGACCCAGCCTCCTGTCGTATCGCCTGCAAATATTTAATCATGGCCGGATGGGTTGCTTCGTATTCGCCGTTGTACTGACTTACTATCAACTGTGAGTCAAAGCAAGCGTCTATTTTTCTTTCCCCATCCGCCTTACACATGTGGATACCGGCCAGTAAAGCTTCATATTCCGCCTCATTGTTCGAGGCTTGGAAGTTAAAGCGTAGAGCATACTCGTACCTGTCGCCTTCTAGCGACTGACATATGACGCATGCCCCACAACCATTCGAAGTGGAGCTCCCGTCCACATAGACCTTCCAAACTTGGTCTGGAATTTGAGAATCAGAAGGCCGAGTCATCTCTACAACAAAATCAGCAAATGCTTGCCCCTTTACTGCTTTTCTTGGCTCAAATGTGATTTCAAGGCTCTAAATCTCTATCGCCCATTTGATCATTCGGCCTGACGACTCCATGGTTGCATTGTTCAATGGCCGCTTGATTGGCTGATCTGTGTATACGACGACTGAATGTGCCAAGAAGTGAGGCTTCAATTTTCTAACTGCCATGAAGAGAGCAAGACCGAATTTTTCCACTAGGGGGTACCTCAACTCAGCATTCTTCAGCACATGACTGACAAAGTAGACCGGGAGCTGACAACCGTCTCTTTCAGCAAGGAAGACGAAACTTAGAGCATGGTCAGACACTATGAGGTACATGTAGAGCACTTCTTTAGGCAAGGGACTGACCAGCCTTGGTAAGTGCAAATGGACTTTCAGTCTTTGGAAGGCCGCCTCAACATACGACCCCCATTCAAAACTAGCTTTCTTCTTTATTGCCTGAAAAAAGTAAAGGCACTTGTCGCCTGACCGGCTGAGAAATCTTCCTAGGGCCGCCAGACAACCTGTTAACTTCTGAACCTCTCGGACTGTGCGAAGCGAATGCATGTCGATGACCGCCTGCACTTTCTCAGGGTTCACCTCTATACCTCTCTATTTAATGAGAAATCCGAGAAACTTCCCAGACTCAACCCCGAAGACATATTTCTTGGGATTGAGCATGACATGATGCCGCCTGAGTGTTGTGAAGGTTTCTCGGAGGTCGGCCAGATGGTCCGTCTGAAGCTTGGATTTCACAATCATATCATCTATATATGCCTTGACATTCCTTCTAATTTGATCAAAGAGGACCGTGTTTATCATTCTTTGGAAGGTGGCCGGGGGGTTCTTCAAACCAAACGACATGACCGTGTAGCAATACAACCCATGATCAGTGACGAAGGCTGTCTTCTCCTGATCCTTCTTCCACAAGGGGATCTGATGGAAACCAGAGTAGGCGTCCATGAAGCTCATCAAGGCGTGGCCGGCTGTTGAGTCGACCAGGCTGTCAATCTTAGGCAATGGATAACTATCTTTAGGGTAGGCCTTGTTCAAACCAGTGTAGTCCACACACATTCGCCAGGTACCATTCGGCTTCTTTACTAGTACAACGTTTGCAACCAAGTCAGGGAAATAACATTGCCGAATGAAACCTGCGTCAAGCAATTTTTTAACTTCGGTGGCGGCCGCCTGACTTCTTTCTTCACCATGGTTCCGATTCTTTTGACGGACTGGCTTCTTTTTCGGATCCACAGCTAGTTTATGCACTGCCAAGTCTGGACTGATACCTGGCATCTCATGTACCTCAAATGCAAAGATATCCTTGTATTCCTTCAAGAGTTGGTGAAGATCAACACCCAGTACCGCAAGAGCAGTCGTCCAAACTTTGACTGTTCGGTCAGGATGTGATTCGTCCAGGACGACATCCGTATGCTCACCAGCCGGCTGAGGGCGGAATTCGTGTGACCGTTCCTCTGCCAGTGATTGCTATCGTTTTCTTTTCTCTCGGCCCCCAGTTGGGTGGCCTTTCTTTTCTTGGCGCCTGCTGCTGGGGCAGGCGCATCCTCCTTGATTTGTTCAAGGTCCATTTTCTCTCCACTTGGGCCAGCAGTCGCCACAGTGGGTTTAATATTAGAGAGGTAGCACTCTCGTGCCATCTTCTGATCTCCCCTTAGGGAGCCGACTATTCCATCATCCCTCTCAAATTTGAGCAGCATAAGAGAGGGAATAATGACAGCTCTAGAGTTGTTCAGGGTGGGTCGTCCCAAGATCATGTTGTAAGTCGACCATTAAGAACCGAACTACCATGTGACGGCCCTCCCCTTTCTCACCCAGACGGATGGGTAGATCCACTCGTCCCACTAGGTGTATGACACTTCCTCCAAACCCTACTAAAGGGTGAGATACCTGGTGTATGCAGTCAGGTTTGTACTTGAGCTTTGCCAAGCACTTGTTGCTGATGAGATCTGAGGAACTGTCGGTATCTATGAGGATCCCGCCAACTCTTTGGTTGGCCACTTTACATTCAATGACAATGAGGTCGTCATGCGGCCCCCTAACACCTCCTAGATCCTCTTCTGTGATGATAATCTCTGGGAATGTACTCTTGGTGGTCCGTCCTTGATTGACGGAGTTAACATCCAACCGCCTGATGTTATCTTTGTTGCCCCTGATTGTGGGGCCGCCTCTTGCGAAGCCGCCTGCTATTGTATAGACGACGTCGTCATCAGTATCAGAACTGTCAGCCGACCGGTGGCTCTTTTTGGCCGACTGCTTCTGTTTTAGGGGAGCTTTCCCTTTGGGCTTCTTGACGTAGGAGTCAAGATCACCTTTCTTTGCCAGGCGGTCTAGGTAGCACATGAGGCTGATACATTCATTGGTTTCTTGACCAATGTCTTCGTGAAAATGACAGAATTTATTTTGGTTTCGATTGCTCGCAGAACCTTTCATGGGGGTCTGCTTCTCAATTGAGATCCGGCCCTTGATTTCATTAAGGATAGCTTGGCTACCCTTGTTGAACACATACTTGTGGGAGTATGGTTTGTATTCTTTCTTCTTTTTCTGGGACGGGTGTTTAGAGAAGTCGCCGCCCAGATCTCTTTTCTTTTCTTCTCATCTTTATTTGCCGACTGCTTTGGTCGGCTCTCTTTTTTGTCGGACCTCCTTCCGTCCGATTGCTTCCCAGTATTACACAGGTCAGTCGCCTGTATGTAGGCTTTAGCTTCAATTAAGGCTTCTTGAAGGGTGGCAACCCTCTTCCGGACTAAGTCAAATTTGAAGGTCGACCCATCCTTGAGACCTCTGAAAAAATCAGTGTAGGCTACCTCATCCGGCAGCCCTTGGATCAGAATCCACATCAAGTTGAACCGCCTTATGTAGGAACGGAGTCCCTCCTTCTCTTCCTGCTGTATGGTACCTAAGTCAAGGGTTGTCTTCTTAGCAGGGATATTCATGGCAAAGTTGGAGGTAAACAAGTAGGCAAGGGTCTTGAAATTGTTCACGCAACCAGTCGGCAGGTTGTCGAACCATTGTTGTGCAATGCCCTTCAAGGTGGATTGGAAGCACTTACACCATGTGGGATCATCCAACCCTTGGAGGTACATAAGGTTGGTGAACGCCATCAGATGGTCCTCTGGGTTAGTAGTGCCATCATAGGCGCCTACTAATACATTTTTTACTTTAGCCGACTGGGCGGCCTCAATAATTTCCTTGGAGAAGGCGGGCGGCTGTTCTCCAAGTCTAAGCAACCGTAGTTGCCAGTCCAAAGGTTGGACGTTTCTTGCCGCTTGCCCTCCAAACAGGGGAGGCTGCAAGAAATATTGTTGTTGCGGCACGTATGGCTGGGGTGGCACATGCGGAGCCGCTTGGTTATTTTGGGAGCCGGACCGGTGGGAGGTACCGCCTGTCTGGCTCTCATAATTTGATTGTGAATGCCTCATGGAGGTATTGTGCAGACTGTCTTGAAAATCGGAAGTAGAGGCCGACTCTGACAATCGGTCACTCTTCTTCTTCTCTAGCAACAATCGAGCATCAGAGTACATTTTCTTTCACCCATCTTCTTGAACATGACGAATGGGCTTTCTCTTCCCTGGTGAAAGAAAGTGGTACTTCGTTAGGTCAATCACAGGCGGCTCCCACTTCCTAGACTTAAGGTAAGGAGGTTCTTCCCGACCCTGCACGGGCTTCTTCCTCCCAGACTGGGAGGGTCTTCTAGCCGACTGCTCCTTGGATGGAGCAAGCGTCTTCTTACTGATGAGATCCTGAATCTACCCTTTAAAGCTATTCATGAAAGTCATGAGTTCACTTCTAGTAATGGGAGCAGATCCCTCGACCGCCTGTTGATGATCAAGTGGCTGGCCGGCAGGTTTACTAGATCCAGCCAGGCAATCCTTTCGTTCCTTCTTTTCGGAGGAACGAGTTCGTCGAGCTCGTAAGGTCCCGTCTGGGGCCGTGTGAGTCTCAACCTCGACCTCATTGTCAGTATTCTGGTCACTATAAACCTGAGGGTCGTCCATGGGATGCTTCTCTCTTTGATTCGGTACAGACTGTAATTCCATATCGAAAGTACTCTCCCCACAGACGGCGCCAAAATGTTTCGGGGTTTTCTGATGTCCTGCGGGAGAGTTACAATTCCGGGACTGGTATCCTTGCGCCTGTACCCTCAAAACAACGGGAGCTCCTTGTGGTGGGAGTTCCGCCTCCGACGATCAAGTTAGTACTCGTTTGAGGGGTGAATAGTGCAGAAAAGTAAAGGTTGGAATATCAGGTTCCCCTAGGTGAGGAGTGATCTAGGTGTTTAGGTTCTCTAGGTGAGTGTAATTATTTGCTTAACCCCCTTTAATAAGGATTAATTAGTGTATTTATAGCCTTGGGAAACGTGCCTACTTCTAGGGTTTTTGGGAAAACCCTAGGGCTGATTGGGCTTCTCCCAAGAAGTGGGCCTAGGTGACCTCCTTCCAAGATGACAATCAAGAGGCCACATGGCGTGGCTTGAATGGTTCATGGTGGACGAATGGTTGTGTGCCACGTGGCAGTCCCTGAGAGGTCCAAATGGAGGACACTTGGCAGGACCTGATTGGTCCACATGGCGTACACTGATTAGGCGGGAAAATCCCCTAATCAATTCCCACTTAGGTTAACGAAACCAAGATAACTAAAAGCAACCGCCAGTAAGATAACTAAAAGCAACTACCTTGGTTGGATATTCCGTTTGACACCTGCTATTACTCAGGTACATTACAAACGACCAATTTACAAATAACAAAATAAGCAAAGTACAAAAAACTTAGCAGCTAAGCATAGTTCGTCTTAGAATTATAATGAGGCCAATGGCCGGATAATATTGAACGCTTACCCGCCTGTGCAATGGCCGACTGTCCTCCTAGTTTGGAGCAATCACCATAGTGGTTGATTGACTTGGAAATTAGTCATACTCTCTAAAGTATTAAAAATTTCCAAGTCAATCAATTTACCTTTGAAAATCAGGCGAACAGCCACCTAGGGGTAAAAACAGCTAGTATATAGTAAAAAATTCATATGAAATAGCAAGTTAAATACTTAGCCAAAATCTATGAAATACAAAAATTCAAAGACATCTTGCAAAATGGTCGGCCAAATGGCCGGACGATTCATAAATAAACTTAGTCGACCTCATGGCCAACTAAAAAGAGTTATACGGTAAAACCGGCAAAAATTGTCTCCTTAGTCGGTAAAGATACAAGGAAACACATGGCACGCAGGCCGGAGAAAGTAATACTTGGCCATCAGGCCGTAGGAAAAACACAAGGCTTAAGCTTCAGGAGGGGGCTTCTCAGTATCAGTAGCCACATCCTTATCCTCCTAGTCGGCTCCTGGTCTTTTTCGCCATCCTGCTCCTCCTCCTGATCGGACTCCCCGGATGATCCCTCGGTCGAGTTAGACGACTTCTCCTCCTCTTTTTCCTCTTGAGCTTGATTCAAGATTTTGTCATCGTATTCTTTCGAGGAGGCGGCAAACTGATTCTTCCAACCGTCATAGCTGGCATCCGGGAAAAGAGCCACCCAAGTCATCTCCATGATGACTTTGTAGGGTTTCGTAGTGACCCGACACTACGCAGAAGGAAACCCACCAAGACCCGCCCCTTAATTAAAACAATTAACAAGCATATTAAACCTAATCAAACAAGATTAAGAACAAGAATTATACCTTTGACGCGTGCTTCGCTCCCTAAGAGCTCTTACTTCAAAATCCCGAAAACACGAGATCTCCGACGGATCGTACCCTCGACCCGACCCGAGCGTCCTAAGTCTTGAAGGTTAGTCAAGACCCGGACAAAATAACTATGAGTTTTACGAATCAAAGGTTTACTCTTACTTAGAGTTTCCTTTTTAATTCCACTCAAGGTTGTTCATTCCCAAATACCCAAGCTCGGTATTTTTAGGGAAATGATCCCTTGATTTCCAATCTCCCATCAATGTGGGAGAGTTGGTAAAATGATAATTATTTAATTCCAAAATTAAATGATTAATCAATTCAATCACAAATCGACACATGGCATAATAATAGAGAAAGCCAAGTGAGGACCAAGGCTTGGGGGGACCATTGCCTTGATCCCCAAGGCCATGATTTGGTCCCCACACTCTATGCACAAAACCGGGTCAAGGAGGGCTAGCTGGCTGCCAGCTACCGTGCTAGCTAGGGCTGCCAGCTAGCACCGCCTTGCTTCCCAGCACCCAGCTAGCCAGCCAGTGCGTGCTGCTGCTGGGTTGTGTTGGTGCTGCGTGCTGGCGCTGGTGCGTGCTAGTGCCATGCGCTGGTGCGTGCTGGCGCTGGTGATATGCCTTGCATCTCTCTCTCGCACCATTGCTAGCATGGCCAGCATGCGTGCTGCTAGCGAGCCACGCATGATGGCCTCTTGCCTCGCCAGACATACGCATCAGTCTCGCACAGAATGCGCGCCACGCATCCAGCCCTTCTCGCACACAATGCCTAGCATGCATGCTGCTAGCAAGCCACGCATGCTTGGCTTGACGCTGCTTGCTTTCTAGCTCTCCCTCGCATACACTCGCAAAGCCACACGCATCAGACTCGGCCTTGCACCATGCACTATGCATGCACAAGCCTCGGCCAAGCACCACGCACCACGCATGCGCCAGTGCCTAGCACTAGCTGTGCTTGGTGCGTGTGGTCCTGCCATGCGCCCAGCACTGTGCTAGGGCCGCGACGGCACCATGCCATCCTAGGGCACGCATGGTGCGCCTAAAGATGCTACCTGGGCTGCGATGGTGCCCAACCATCCTAGGGCACGCATGGGGCACATAGTGATGCTTTTTGGCTTGCGATGGTGCCCAGCCATCCTAGGGCACGCATGGTGCGCCTAGTGATGTTGTATGGGCTGCGATGGGCTGTGATGGTGCGCCTAGCATACCTAGTGTGCTTAGGCTTGCGCCTAGCCATGCTAGGTGCATGCTAGCTTGAACTAGCCTAGCATCCACATGGCTAGGCCAGTGCGGTGCTAGGGCTATGTTCATACTTGTCGCTTTGTGATTTGCGACGCTCGGTCTCGACGCCCTAGGCTCGATTTCCGACGTTTGTATTCGTAAAACTCTGCTGACTCATTAAATCCTTTCGGATTAATTCGTCGTCTCGGATCGGTGATTCGATTGGGTTCAACCCGAAGGGTTCAGTTAAGATTAAGCTGTAACATCAATTGTATATTGATATTACTGATCGGAAGCGTCCTCCACCTAGGCATTCCGATCACTTGAACTTACTAAAGAATTAGCTCCATAATAATTCTGAACCCTCTATCGGAAGAATACACTTGTTGGAAGGACACCATTCCTTTCAATCTCCATCTTGTCCTTCCGGACAAGTGTGCATAAAGTGTATAGCGCATTTCCTATGTCACTTAATGTTTCTTCGTGAACTATAAGGTAAGATTCTTTGTCATCCTTATTACGTTCATAAGTGTTTCTCGATCTCCGAGTTCGACTGTTAATAAGCAGATGATTTCTAAAATCCATCTGAGCACGGCCATGCATTTTCACAGTCTCAGTCTTCGAGCGGCCTTGTAAACAACAAAACATTTTACCTATTGTTAGTAGGGGGACAATCCCAGTCTTGTATTGTATGTTCCTCTTACTAAGAGGACATAGTCCCCTGAGTGTTCCCGTTATGATCCCCAGTTACGGCAGACGTTTGGAAACATCGAAGAGTCTAGTACTCAAACAAGAAAACTTCACAGTACTCATGGTTGGAGGAAATAAGTTCCGATAGTCATAATAAGAAATGTACTTATGACAAAAATTTAAATTTTCTTAAAGTACTCTCATAGGTCTTATCCAGTACAGTTCTAAACTGTGCTTGTGCAAATGATTTATGACCGTCACGTCCTCGCAGCACAAGAAACGGTGATGTAAATCATACTACAAACTAATCTATGCGGTCATCAATCGTCTATCTGTTAGATGACCTCGATAAGGGATAATTTTCGATTTAATATTCAATGTTCACTTAACAGGTGTTTCTTTATCCAAGACATGGTCTTGGTACCCTGTTTTGAATATTTCCGTAAATCGAATGGACTCATTATTTAATTCTAAACCACAATTAAATAGTAATGGAGTGAATGATAATTTTGCACAAAAATTAATTACTCCATTAATGAATGGTTTTAATACATTGCCTTACATTAAATATCATATTTAATTAAAACAGATGTACAGGGAATTTCAAAGCCAGTCTCCTACATGCTTAATTCCCATTGCCTCAATGTGCTTGTTGTGTTTCACTTGAGGCAGCGGTTTAGTCAAAGGATCGGCTACATTATCATCTGTGCCAATCTTACAAATTCTGATTTCACCTTCGGATTTCCATTCCCTTATCATGTGAAATCGCCTTTGCACGTGTTTGACCTTCTGGCGCTCTCTCGGCTCCCTGGCCTGAGCGATAGCTCCATTGTTATCACAATAGAGGTCTATTGGCCCCTTGATTGAGGGTACAACACCAAATTCGCTAATGAACTTGCGAATCCAAACAGTTTCCTTGGCAGCTTCTGAAGCGGCCAAGTACTCGGCTTCAGTTGTAGAGTCTGCAGTGGTGCTCTTCTTGGCACTCTTCCAGCTAAACACTCCTCCATTCAGACAGAATATGTACCCAACTGTGACTTGAAGCCGACTCTGTCAGTCTGGAAGCTAGCGTCGGTGTAACCTTCAACAACCAGTTCTTTGTGGCCTCCATACACCAGTAATTTATCCCTGTTCCTTTTCAGGTACTTAAGGATGTTCTTGGCCGCAGTCCAATGCGCCTCTCCTGGGTTCGATTGGTATCGACTCGTTGCACTCAGGGCATACGATACATCTGACCTTGTACATATCATGGCATACATGATCCATTCGATTAGCGAAGCATATGGGATTTGATTCATTCTTTCTCGCTCAACAGGTGTCTGTGGACACTGTTTCTTGCTGAGAGTTACGCCATGGGACAAGGGTAAATTCCCTCTTTTGGCATTCTCCATGTGGAATCGAGTCAGTACCTTATCAATGTAAGTACTCTGGCTTAATCCAATCATCCTCTTAGATCTATCCCTGTAGATCTTGATGCCCAATTCGTACTGTGCCTCTCCTAAGTCCTTCATTGAAAAGCACTTTCCCAACCAGCCCTTTACGGACTCCAACAATTTTGTGCTATTTCCAATTAGAAGTATGTCATCGACATACAGGACTAGGAATGCAATATCACTCCCACTGACCTTCTTGTATACACAAGATTCATCTGGATTCTTGATAAAACGAAACTTGCTAATGGCGTCATCAAATCGCAGATTCCAACTTCTATTGGCTTGCTTTAGTCCATAAATGGACTTCTTCAGCTTGTAAACCTTTCCGGCGTTGCCTGGATCGACAAAACCTTCTGGTTGTGTCATATACACAGTTTCTTCCAAAATTCCATTAAGTAAGGCGGTTTTGACATCCATTTGCCATATTTCATAATTGTAATATGCAACAATCGCTAGGATGATCCGGACGGATTTTAACATTGCAACTGGTGAAAAAGTTTCATCATAGTCAATCCCGTGGACTTGTCTATAACCTTTTGCCACCAGTCTAGCTTTGTATATTGATACATTTCCATCCTTGTCTGTCTTCACTTTGAAGATCCATTTGCATCCAATGGGTGTATAACCCTCGGGCGAATTCACCAAGTCCCAGACTTGATTTTCAGACATGGAGTCCATCACGGGTTTCATGGCCTCTTTCCATTTTGCAGAGTCGGGGCTCATCATAGCTTGCTTGTATGTCGCCGGCTCATCACCATCCATAACTATGATGTCCTGATCATCGGTTAAGACGATACCGAGGTATCTGTCTGGTTGAGATCTTTGCCGTTGTGACCTACGAAGGGTAATCGGTTGAGCATTTTCATTGTTTGTTTGATTCTGACCAATCTTCTTAGATGCTTCCAAAGTATCTAGATTGTCAGTTTTGTCAGGTTGACATTGTTGCTCGTCCTCTCGAACTTCGTCGAGTTAGATTTTCCTCCCACTTGTCATTTTGGAAAGGTGATCCTTCTCCAAAAAGACACCATCACGAGCAACAAAAACTTGGTTCTCGGATTTATTGTAGAAGTAATACCCTTTGGTTTCTTTTGGATATCCCACAAAGAAACACTTATCCAATTTGGGGTGAAGTTTGTCCGAAACTAATCGCTTGACATATGCTTCGCATCCCCAAATCTTGAGAAAAGACAACCTAGGAGGTTTCTTAGTCCATAATTCATATGGAGTCTTTTCAGCAGCTTTTAACGGAGCTTTATTCAGTGTTAGTGCTGCTGTTTGTAGTGCATGTCCCTAGAAGGAGATAGGGAGTTCACTAAGACCCATCATTGATCGAACCATGTCTAACAAGGTTCGATTCCTCCGTTTGGACACTCCGTTCCTTGAGGAGTTCCAAGAGGTGTCAACTCCGAAAGAATGCCATTTTCTTTCAACTGATCATCGAATTCATGGCTCAAATATTCGCCACCTCGATCCGATCGAAGTGCTTTGATTTTCTTGCCAAGTTGATTTTCAACTTCTTTCTGAAATTCTTTGAATTTCTCAATGGATTCAGATTTATTCGACATTAAGTAGATATAGCCATATCTACTATAATCATCGGTGAAAGTGATGAAATATCGGTAACCTTGTCTTGCGGGTGTGCTCATTAGTCCACATACATCCGTTTGTATTAGACCTAATAAGTCACTTGCCCTTTCTCCCAACTTGGAGAATGGTTGTTTTATCATCTTGCCTAATAAGCATCCTTCGCAATTTTCAAACGACTCTAAGTCGAATGAAAGAACACCTTCTTGAAGAAGTTTCTTGATGCGCTTGATGTTAATATGGCCAAGACGACAATGCCACAAGTAGGTTTTATTCGAATCGATGGTCTTAGCCCTTTTGGCAGTATTATCGATGTTATAAACCTGTTTGTCTAGTGAAAGCACATAAAGACCATTTTCTGAATGTGCCTTACCATATAAAACATTATCAAAATAAATAAAACAACTATTGTTTTTGATTTGAAATTCGAATCCTTTGGCGTCCAACGCCGATATTGAAATAATGTTTTTGGTCACTCTAGGAACATGATAGCAGTTTTTAAGTTCTAGAACAAGCCCTGAGGGCAAACACAAACTGAGAGTTACAACGGATACAGCTGACATCCTTGCTCCATTTTCGACCCAAAGCTCGACTTCTCCCTTCTCTAGCCTCCTATTTATCCTTAGTCCCTGAGCATTGGAACAAAGGTGTGAGCCACATCCGGTATCTAATACCCATGATGTTTTGCTAGCGAAGTTTAAGTCTATAATGAAAATACATGATGAAGAAGCAACGTTGCCGTTCTTCTTATCTTCCTTGAATTTGAGGCAATCCCGTTTCCAATGTCCCTTCTTCTTGCAGTAGAAACATTCGGAATCAGATTTAGAAGAGGCTGCCTTCTTGTCCTTGCTGCCCTTGGCAGATTTTGACTTAGGCGGGAATTTCTTCGTTTTCCCTTTAAAGCTCTTCTTTTTGCCCGGACGTTTGAATGGCTTGCCCATCCTCACAATGAGCATGTCATGCTTTCCCTCATCCTTGAGGGTTTGCTCGGCTTGCTTCAACATCCCATGAATTTCGCTGAGGGTTTTCTCCATACTATGCATATTATAGTTCATCTTGAACTGATCATAGCCTTTATGAAGGGAGTGGAGAATGATGTCAATTTTCGTTTCGGTTAAATACCCATCATCAAGCCTTTCCATGTTCTCAAATAATCCAATCATTTTGAGGACATGCGGGCTGACTAGCTCTCCTTTCTTGAGCTTGCTCTCAAGGATCTGCCTGTGGGTTTCGAACCTTTCAGTTCGGGCCTGCTCTTGAAACATATTCTGAAGCTCAGAAATGATCTCAAAAGCCGTCTCCTTTTCAAAGAAAGTCTTTTGAAGGTCCAGAGACATCGTGGTCAACATGATGCATTTGACATCCCGATTGGCACTTTGCCATCGGTTAAGGGCAGCCTGAGTGACCTCCTCATTGGGAGCGTCGGGCATTTCCTCATCAAGGACGTATTCTTTTTGCTCCTACATTAGTACAATGCGGAGATTTCTTTGCCAATCAAGAAAGTTTGGCCCGCTCAACTTCTCCTTGTCAAGAATTAAGCGCAAAGAGAATTGGTTGTTGTTTGAGTTACTTGCAGAAATGATTCTACAATTGAAAGAATTTGAAGTGAAAAATCATTCATACATCAATAAGTTGAAATTTAAAACGTTCATGCATGTATTCAATCTTATTGAGCATTTTATCCACGCATTTAAAATTGTCCCTTATGGGCGAGAATAAAATGATTCCGAGATCCCAAAGATCAAGAAATGGTTAAGCATGCTTTGGCTTGTCTTAATCATTAAATATCTTAAGGTAAGCAATCCAATTGCTAATAGCTCCAAGCTACTCTCGGTTTGATAAAATGTCGCATCTAATGCATTCTTGACATTTTATCTCTTTTGCCACGACATCTAAGGACTCCTTACTGATATCGTTGAGCTTAACCAAGACAACTTGTATACCTAGTATACCTTACGTTCCTAGGGAAGTAGTGATGCCTCGCTTTGGCGTAATCCATCACGTGCGTTCATTGGTTCGGTAAGTGTTGTTCTTGGGACGGCAAATTTTAGCTCAATATTATTAAGGAACCTAGGGTTTCTATGTTGGTTGATTTAAGTGAACTTAACTAATCGTCGCAACATAATAGAAATCCTAAACATGCATCTAGCAATCATGTATAATAACAATATATATATATATAAGGCATAAAATAGATGCATTTGGCAACTAGCATGACCCCTTGAAATCTTCAATTTCCATGGGTCTTCATCTTGGCTCGTCTTCGTCGAAACGCCGTCTTGAGACATCTTGGCCAAAATGAAATAAAAGAAGCTAGCTAGATCGACTAAGATTAATCTAATAGTACAAAAATACTTAACGGTTCGCAGACCGTATTTAGATTTACAAAAATACTTAACGGAACGCGGTCCGTATTTTCTATCCTAGTCGGGCCCCACTAGTTGCCATTTTAAAAGACATGTTTTGAAAACAATATTCCATTCACCCATTCACTATTTGTGAATGGCCCATGCAATTTTACGAAATACATAATTAAACACGCAAAACTAGTAACTAACTTAGGTGGTTAATCCAATTAACGCGCCTAATTAAAACTAGTCAAAGTGGTTTAATCCATTATTTTAAACGCAAAATGCTAACGCACTTAATTAAGCTCCCACTAAATTCCGCATCTGTACTTAATTAATCCAATTAATTAAGTCGGCATAACCCATAATTTGTCAAAATTTTGCAAAATCGAATATCGAGGTTTTTAGCCTCGTTAAAATAATTATATAAAATTATTAAAATGGCAAGAATTTCGCAAAATCATAGCTCAAGCACTAAGAAAAACGTCCCACAAAGCCCTTTGAGGGTGCGCACCATGGCTGCTAGGCAGCCCATGGCCCTGCGCCATGGTGCGTGGTGCTGGCAGCTAGCAAGTGTGCCTAGCACAGCCTGCCTTGCTAGCTAGCACCAGAAGCATGCTACGCATGCTAGCAGCTTGCTGGCGCAGGCAGCAGTGGGCTGGCTGGCTGTGGCTTGCTGCCTCGCTGCCCAGCAGCAGCACAAGCGCACCAGCAGCCTAAGGCCTATGCACCAGCACACTCACCACGCAGACGCCTCCTTGACACACAGCCACGCACCAACGATGCACAGCCATATGCGCACCACAGGCAGCCCACATGTGGGCTGCTAGGCAGCCTGGCTAACCTTGGTGACGCTTGCGGTTTTGCATCAATTTGCCTGCATTTCTCGGAATTTTGATTCCGATTTATGTGTGGCATAAATTAATTCTAAATTAAGTTTTAGAATCAATTTGAGGAAAATAAAATAAAATAAAATTAAGTCCTACTTAAATAAAATTTATTTTATTGGTGCACAAGCCTAAATTATCCAAAATTTCAATTTTGAACAAAATTAGAACTAATTTTATGCTTAAAATAAAATGAGCTATGTCCAAATTTAATCTTACCAATATGCAAATTAATAATGGATTTGACAAATGGGAATTGGAAAAATAAATTAACCATCCAATGATAAAAATTTTCCAACTTGCATACTTGTGTAAAATACCAAGATTACATCTTCCAAGATGAAGATTAATCAAATTTTACTCTCAAGTAATTGAACTTGATGGATTTTAATCAACCAAACATGAAAAAATCCAAACTTTGTTCAACATGGAATTTAGGGTTAGGGTTCCAATCATTTAAACCTTTAAAGATTAGAACTTTAACATTATTTGGGAACTTAAAATTACAAGATCACAACAAGTTTCCACATTTTATTGCAATTTATTTGCAAAATTTGAGAAAAAACAAGTTTATGTGAAAAATTGGTATATCAACTTAAGCACTAATAAAAACTCCATTATCATGCTTAAGGATATTTTAAAACCAGTAGATTAGTGATGCAAATGTGCATTTAATCTAACGTTGTAATGCTTGCATTAATCAAGGCTTAAAAAGAATTAAAGTTTTCGTTGAAAAACGAAAAACCCCAGAAAAATTGGGTTTCTGGTTCGAATTTGGCTTCTGGACAGGCCTAAAGGGATTGAATCTGTTCCAAAATGTCTATTCCACCCAAAAATCACTATTTTTGAGCCAAAATATGGGTTCGACGGCCAAATCGAAAATAAAATCGAGTTTTAAAATTAATTAAAACGAGCATCTAATCTAATTAGAAGAAAATGAACCAGAAAATTAAATTCTTTTAAAACACCTTAATTAAAAAATAATTGCAAAAATTAAAACGAGCGTGGCTCCGATACCGCTGTAGGGTTTCGTAGTGACCCGACACTACGCGGAAGGAAACCCACCAAGACCCGCCCCTTAATTAAAACAATTCACAAGCATATTAAACTTAATCAAACAAGATTAAGAACAAGAATTATACCTTTGACGCGTGCTTCGCTCCCAAAGAGCTCTTACTTCAAAATCCCGAAAACACGAGATCTCCGACGGATCGTACCCTCGACCCGACCCGAGCGTCCTAAGTCTTGAAGGTTAGTCAAGACCCGGACAAAATAACTATGAGTTTTACGAATCAAAGGTTTACTCTTACTTAGAGTTGCCATTTTAATTCCACTCAAGGTTGTTCATTCCCAAATACCCAAGCTTGGTATTTATAGGGAAATGATCCCTTGATTTCCAATCTCCCATCAATGTGGGAATGTTGGTAAAATGACAATTATTTAATTCCAAAATTAAATGATTAATCAATTCAATTACAAATTGACACATGGCATAATAATAGAGAAAGCCAAGTGAGGACCAAGGCTTGGGGGGACCATTACCTTGATCCCCAAGGCCATGATTTGATCCCCACAATCTATGCACAAAACCGGGTCAAGGAGGGCTAGCTGGCTTCCAGCTCGCGTGCCAGCTAGCACCGCGTTGCTGTCCAGCACCCAGCCAGCCAGCCAGTGCGTGCTGCTGCTGGGTTGTGCTGGTGCTGCGTGCTGGCGCTGGTGCGTGCCAGTTCCATGCGCTGGTGCATGCTGGCGCTGGTGCTATGCCACACATCTCTCTCTCTCGCACCATTCCTAGCATGGCCAGCATGCGTGCTGCTAGCAAGCCACGCATGCTGGCCTCTTGCCTCGCCAGCCATACGCATCAGTCTCGCACACCATGCGCGCCACGCATCCAGCCCCTCTCGCACACAATGCCTAGCATGCATGCTACTAGCAAGCCACGCTTGCTTGGCTTGACGCTGCTTGCTTGCTAGCTCTCCCTCGCATACACTCGCACAGCCATACGCATCAGCCTCGGCCTTGCACCATGCACTATGCATGCACAAGCCTCGGCTAAGCACCACGCACCACGCATGCGCCAGTGCCCAGCACTAGCTGTGCTTGGTGCGTGTGGTCCTGCCATGCGCCCAGCATTGTGCTAGGGCCGCGACGGCACTTGGCCATCCTAGCGCACGCATGGTGCACCTAGAGATGCTGACTGGGCTGTGATAGTGCCCATCCATCCTAGGGCACACATGGTGCGCCTAGTGATGCTCTTTGGCTTGCGATGGTGCCCAGCCATCCTAGGGCACGCATGGTGCGCCTAGTGATGTTGTATGGGCTGCGATGGGCTGTGATGGTGCGCCTAGCACACCTAGTGTGCTTAGGCTTGCGCCTAGCCATGCTAGGTGCATGCTAGCTTGAACTAGCCTAGCATCCACATGGCTAGGCCAGTGCGGTGCTAGGGCTATGTTCATACTTGTCGCTTTGTGATTCGATTGGGTTCAACCCAAAGGGTTTAGTTAAGATTAAGCTGTAACATCAATTGTATATTGATATTACTGATCGAAAGCAGCCTCCACCTAGGCATTCCGATCACTTGACCTTACTGAAAAATTAGCTCCGTAATAATTCTGAACCCTCTATCGGAAGAATACACTTGTTGGAAGGACACCATTCCTTTCAGACATCACAATCCTCCACCATCTGTTCAACCAGGGCCTCCTTCTCCTCCTCAGCCCTTAAAGTATACTTCTTGGAGAGTTGGACTTCCTGGTTTTGCAGCCTGGCCTTGAGTTTCTCCACCCGAGTGTGGAGGCCGGCTGCTTCTGTGTCCGCCTCTTTGAGGGGCTCGAGCTTAGCCTTGAGGTCCTTGACCTCCTTCTCCAACTCGGAGACCCGCCTCTTCGCCGAGTCCAAATTGGCCTTGACCTGCTAATTGGCGGTCGCCTGAGAATATAGTATGTAAGTGGTCAATAATTCATTTTAAGCAATACGAAACATGGTCGTGTCAAGGGAAGCAGCGGAGCGAGCATTCGCATCTTTTACCTCTTTGATCTTCTCGCTGATTGGTTTTCTAAGTCCATGCACTCACAGCATAGACTGCATTCGACAAAGAGGAGAAAACATTAGTACATGGGCTCAAGAGTTGCGTGAAAAAAGTAAAAAATTACAAGTTAAAATACCACAGCGAGAAGAGCGAGAATGGCATCAAGGTTGAGTGTGCCAACTCCTCTAACCGACTCCCCGTCCTCAAGGGAGATGGATCTCATCATAGTCTTGGAAAGCTGTTGAAGATCCGACCTTTGAGGGCATCTGCACAATCAACACTTTGTAAATACTTGGTGTAAATTCGACCTATAGACCGGCTGCTTTCAGTGGTACTAGTCGACCGCTGATGGAATTTGACCCTACAAGGGTAAGGCAAAGGATTAAAGCTTATAATACTTTCGACTGCCTCCTTCTCCTTTTTGGGCCGGCTACTCTTAGGGTCGGCTGGGGACTTAGGAGGATGGGTCCTTCCTGGCCTATGGGCCACATGTTTCCTGGGTCTACCAAGAGTTGACACATCGCATGTCGTTTGCTTCTGAAGCATCAGGTCCAGCTGTGAAGATAGAGAAGATCTGGATGAACCATCCTGCATATAAACCAAAATGAGTAAGAAGCAAGCGGGAAAATAAAATCAAAACTTAGCCAAATGGAAGAAAAGCTCACCTTGGACGCCTGAGCTGTTGGTGGCTCCTCGCCCTTCCGCTTGCCCAAAAGGGAGCGGTAGTAGGCGGCTGGTTTCTTGGTGGACAGGAGCTTCTCCATTGCTTTGTCTGCATAAGAAGATTCAAATGGTTAAGAAGTGGGACAAAACAGTTAAGTCTTACTAAAAAATTTAAACACAGTCGGTCGACTACCTCTCAGTCTCTCTACACTTAGACCACAAGCGGCCAGATAATCCCCATCAGACAGCCAGTCATATTGAGGAATGTAACTTTGGGGTATGACCTCCTTCACCCCAGTCTCCTCATTGGGCCGGATGGTCACTTTAAAGAGGCCCTTATCCAAGATCTCCTCCCTGGCTTTTCTGGGTACAGGCGGCAATTCATATTCGCCTGATAGCAGAGGAGGGTTCCGGGTCCACCGGTTGTATTTTTTTCTTTCACTTTGTCAGGAGAAGAGATAATGTAGAACTTGCTTCTCCTGTCCTTCCACTTGTTCTCCTTTCCTATTGTCATCAAATAGCCTTTATGGCTAGACAAAGTGTACCATCTGGACCTGCTTGCTTTAGGGGTCCCGCTCAGATAATGCATATGGGAGAACGCCTCAAAGCTGGGATCCACCTCCAGCATTTCACAAGCGGCAACAAAGCCCAGAATATTTACCCAAGAGTTTGGGGCCAGTTGCCAGATACCCAGCTGGTATCCGTCCAAAATTCTCTCCACGGCTGGATGGAGGGGGATTCTAAGCCGGCTTGAATGGCCGCCTCATAACAGCCACAACATTCGTCCCCGTAGCTGGACCCTTCTGGCCAAACTACGATGTCCTCGGCATCCGGTACACATAAAATAAAGCCATGTCCCATGACATGGTCAGCTCTGAAACTCCCCACCTTGTCAACCATAACTTTCTGCCAGCCCACGGGAACGTAATGATAGTAAGCAGCAAACTGCTCTCGGCGGGAAGCAGACGGCTCGGCCCAGCCCTCACCCTTTTCTACATAAAGGGACTCTCTCGCTGTCTCCAGCCGAGAACGCATTTCCTCAGAGTCATTGGAGGATCTACTAGAAGTACTTGGCTCGGACTCATTGTCTGAGCCGTTAGACCTAGCGTCCGCCTGGGGGGTTCATCGAATAGAGCCAGAGACATCACTCTCAAACTCCTCCCCTGATTCTTGCAAAATAGAATCATTGGGGGTACTTGGGGTGCCAGGCGGCACATCAGAGATTTCACTAACAGGCGCCCTAAAGGAGCCGTTCGGGTTTTGCTACCTGGCTGTTTATTTAATTCTGGCCATGGTATCCTGCACAGACATAGAGACAGTCAAACTCGGAGAAGTTCGCAAAGGGTGGTCCAGCAAGGGGCAGTCGGCACTCCTAGTTCTAGATTCAGTCGTCACCGGTGACCGGCTGATCACTAACCTAGGTCATGCCGTGTGCTTTTTGGAAACCATTTTCAAAAAAGAAAAGAAACAAAGTAAAATACGAGAGAAAAGCAGGAAGTTACCTTTAGTTTGAAGGTACTGTTGGCGCTTGGAAAAAGTCTTGGGCGGCTGTAGAAACAGGCGGTCAGGTAGCAGGCGATAGGTGCTTTTCTCAGAAAAAGACAAGTTCTTTTCAAAAAGTCAAAGATTCTATGTCCGAAAATCTTGAGAATGTGCGAAAAAATGATTGGGGCATGACCCTTATATAGGGAGGTAAGAATTTTAAGGGGCACCCTAGAAAAATGTTCCAAAAAAAAGAAACGGTTAAAATCGTTTGCTTATCGGCGTGTGACACATGTCACAAGCGCCACGTGGCAAGCCATGTCACCCTGTGAGGGAAAATGATTAGGGGAATTTTACCTCGCCACGTGGCCAACCAGAGTCCGCCACGTGTCACCCAAGGAGGAGTCCAAAGTGGACCAATCAGGGCACGACATGTGGCAGACAGATATCTAACTAGGAAAGGCGGCTTTTAAGGGCCCAAACTCCTAGGCAGCCCAATCAGTCCTATGTTTCCGTAACCTAGGATAGGGCATGCACTTCAAGACCCTATAAAAGGGAGATGTTCCCACCTAGGGAACGGGGGGGAATACATTCAATCCACACAAATTACGAGAGTAAATACTCTGATATTGAGGTTGTCTATGAGAGCCGGATGATCATCTCTCATTATAGAGAAACCTGATCCCACTTTACATTCCGCACTCTTAATCTTCCGAACACGTTCTAACTTGATCGTCGGAGGCGGAACTCCACCCAACCTGAGTCTCCGTTGTTTTGCAGGTACAGGCGTCCGGAGTCCAGTCTTGGTGTTATAACTCACCCGAAGGACACAGAAAACCCCGAAACACAAACTAAACTGACATGTTCATCGATTGAATATAAAACACCCTAGCCTATCGATAGTGATTGTTTACTCTAAACATACAAACTCACACAATCGTCATGAACTCATATGAAAAGAGGCACGATAAACAAGCATAATTCGATCATTAATGAAATCTTCCAGGTTCACTATTGTCGATCCCTAGCTTCAATCACCCACAAATCACATATAATTTGCAACTTATAAGAAAATTATGGTAAAACATGAAAAGCAATGAAATTAATCACAAGCAATCCCTAATCCCAACCCTAAACATGCTCAAGATCGATCCAAGGTAAACCATCAACATCTTCTTAGTTAAGAATCTACTCACTAAACATGATGAATATTAAGCTAATCAACAAGTTATCAAAGCAAAATATGATTAAGATCTAAAGCGAAGAGATTATTAACAAGTAATTAGAAAGACTAGAGAAATATAAGAGTAAAAGAGATTACAAAGAAAACTTTATTAATCATCACACAATTGTTGAAATTGATCACAAAATCATCTAAAAATGGTAAAGTAAGTATTTTTGTCACTATAATATTAACCTAATTATCTGATATCTACCCCAATTAAGTCTAATTACATAGGAAGTATGGACCCCAATTTATAAGAAAAAGAAAAAGGGCCGAAAAAAATGGAAATGATAGCAAGGCCGCGTAGTCGCGTTGTACGGGTTCGCCCATGCGCTGGCAGCTAGTGTATGCGTGCAACAAGATAGCACTCTCATCGGAGGTAGCGTGTCCGCATGACTTTGCATGAGAGAAACAGCTCCAAAATTACATAAAAAGGTGAGGGCACGCTAATGCTTTGTGAGCAAGATTCATGAGAGCGCCATGCACTTCCTTCTTCTACTCTTCTCTATAGCTTTTTGCCTTCTTCTATGCTTCCAATTCAATCTTAGCCAAAGGTGTCTTCCAACAATCATGGGAACATCATGAAACCTACAAAAAGGCAACCAAACTAAGAAGAGAATGGAAATGATAAAGAAATGCAACAAAATAATTAAGAAACAAGTATAAATATGCATTCTTCTCACCAAACAAACAAACGCACCACATAAGCGTAATTAAACTAAAAGGCTATGAAAACAAGCAAAACTAAATAGAAAACCTTACTTAGTAGTGATATAAATGTCACTCATTAATAACCCTAAAATTAAAATTCGAATCACATCTTTAAATAATATCTTATAATAAAAATTAGGTATTTTTATGCATGTTATAGTTTATACTTGAGTAAATTTGAAAATCAAATCTGTATTAGAAATTTAAAAATCCGAGTGCATAGAAATCGAACAAAGTCATTAAAATCATAAAGGTGTCTATAATCACAATTAACATAGAGAAAGCAAGAATAACTCTTCGTCATTATAATATGCTGTGACGTGGTAAAGTGGATGGAAAGGTAGCTTCCCTTAGTTAACTTCTCATGACAAGTTTAAAAAACTTTAACACAAATACTCCCCTATCTTTTAAAAAGTTTGTGAAAACTCTTATAAATAGTGCGAGGAAATTTAATTCCTAAAAATGTTTATTTACTTATTTGTCCTCATTAATGTTAATTATGACATTTTTTAACTCTTAAGATTAGTGTGCGGATATCAATGTTGTAACACCCCGATTTACTAACTAATAATAAATAAGAAGTAAAGGAAAATAAATAATCTTTGAATGAAACTTCCGAAGGATACACCTAAATCACAGGTATTACTACCACACTCAACAACTTGTCAAGTGCTAAGGCTTACAAAATCCCAATTGTAAAACTCAATAAAACTAAGTGAACTACTTATACAACTTTATAAAATCGTTATTGTTGGGTTTCGTAGAGTCCGACTCTACGCGGAAGAGAAACCCGCCCAAGACCCGCCCAATAATTAAGGCAACTAAGCATGCAATCACATAATTAAATAATCAACAAAAGAAAGAAAAAAGATGTTCTTACCCTTGACGCGAGCTTCGCTCGAACCCGAGCTCTTACTTGAGAAGCTAATCCTCGCAAGCGCGACGGTCTCCAACAGCTCGTACCCACAAACCCGACCCGAACAGTCTTAATCCCGAAGGTTAGTCGGGACATGACCAATAAAAACTAGAGTATTACGAACTTAAGGTTTTTTCACTTATTCAAGGAGATGCCTTTTTAGTTCCACTCAAGTGTTCTTCCCAAATCCCAAAACTTGGGTATTTATAGGGAAATGAACCTTGATTTCCCATTCTCAATCAATGTGGGAGATTTGCATTTTCCACTATTTTATTTTAATTAAAAACAAAATAAAATGCAACTCAATCAACAAGCTACAAGTGGCATAAGGAGGAAGAGAGAAGGTGAGGACCACCCAAGGGGGGGACCAAGTCACCTTGCTCCCCAAGCCAACCACCAACCCTTGGTCCCCTCCCCTTGACTGACTGTCTAAGCCACGTGGCAGGCTGGCAGCTTGCCTTGGCTGCCAAGGCTACCAGCTAGCGCCTAGCACCAAGGCTGGGCTGCTAGCCAGCCTGCCCTCGCACATGCGCAGCCACACAGCCAGCCAACGCATGCATCGCTGGGATGTTGTGCGTGATGTTGTTGGGCGCTGCTGCTATGCGAGGCCTAGCACACATAGCGTGATGCTGCTTGGTGCATGCCACTGCCTAGCACCATGCATAGCCCAGCATGCCTAGCACGCTACTATGCAAAGCTGGTGTTTTGTGCGTGGCTGCAATGGGCTGGGCGCCTAGCATGCTAGCAAGCACGCAAGGCACCATGCCTGCGATGCTTGCGATAGCAAGGCCTAGCCTTGCGATGCTTGTGGGCGCTTGGCCTAGCATGCTGGCAAGCACGCAAGGCACCATGCCTGTGATGCTTGCGGGCTTTGCTAGGCCATGCCTCGCGAGATGCGATGGCTAGCTAGCACACACAGCCACACAAGCACGCATGGCTTGTGATGCTGCGCATTGTGTTGTGCGAGGCCCAAGCATGCTGCGATGCACATGCCAGGTGCGGTAGGCTTGCGACTAGGTGAATGGCCCAACACACTAGCACGCTAGCAAGCGCTAGCTACTAGCATGCTTGCGGCCAGCAATGCCAGCCATGCTAGCACGCTTGGCCTAGCATGCAATGCATGCTAGGCTTGCGGCTAGGATTACGATGTACATGCTAGCTCGAGCTAGCCTAGCACTCGCATGGCTAGGCCAATGCGAGGCTATGACCTAGCTCGAACTGGTCGGTTGTTGAATTTGAGACGCTCGGTCTCGACGCTCTAAGCCCGATATCTGACGTCTTTGTTCGTAATACTCTGATGACTCATCAAATCCTTCGGATTGATTCGTCATCTCGGATCGGTTGTTCGATTGGGTTCAATCCGAAGGGTGCAGTCAAGATTAAGCTGTAATATTAATTGTACATTAATATTATTGATCGGAAGTGGCCTCCACCTAGGCATTCCGATCACTTGACCTCACTGAAGAATTAGCTTTTTAATAATTATGAACCCTCTATCGGAATAATACACTTGTGGGAAGGACACCATTCCTTTCAATCTCCCACTTATCTTTCCAAACAAGTGTGCAATTATTGTATATCCTTTTTCCTATGTCGCTTAATGTCTCTTCATGGACTATAAGGTAAGATTCTTTGTCATCCTTATTACGTCCAGAAGTGTTTCTCGATTCCCGAGCTTGAGTGTTAATAAACAGATGATTTCTAAAATTCATTTGAGCACGGCCATGCATTTTCACAATCTCGCTCTTCGGGAGGCCTTATAAACAACAAAGACATATTCTCTATTGTAAATAAGGGGACATCCCCAGTCTTGTATAGTAAGCTTCCCTTAGTAAGAGGACCTAGTCACCTGAGTGTTGCCATTATAATCCCCATTTACGGCAAACGTTTGACAACATCAAAACGACTAGTACTCAAACAATTGAACTCGCAATACTCATGGTCGAGGAAAAAGGTTCAGATAGATATAATGAGAAATATACTTATGACGATTTATAATCTCTTAAAGAATTCTCATAAGTCTATCCGGTACAGTTCCAAACTAGTACCTGTGCAAATGATTTATGACTATCATGTCCTTGTAGCACAAGAAACGATGCTCTAAATCATGGACTCATTATTTAATTCTAAACCATAATTAAATAGATATGGAGTACACATAAATTTGCAGAAATTTAATTGCTCCAAAATTGAATGGTTCAACATAGTGTTTTACATTAAGACATCGAGTTTAATTAAAGCACCTATACAGGGAAATCAAAGCCAATCTCCAATATGCTTGATTCCCATTGCCTCAACGTGCTTGTTGTGCTTCACTTGAGACAAAGGTTTAGTCAGAGGATCGGCTACATTATCGTCCATTCCAATCTTACAAATTCTGATTTCACCCTCGGATTTCCATTCCCTTATCATGTTAAATCAACGCTTGACATGTTTGACCTTCTGATGTTCCCTTGGCTCCCTGGCCTGAGCAATAGCTCCATTGTTATCACAATAGAGGTCTACTTGACCCTTAATCGAGGGTACTACACTAAGTTCACCAATGAACTTACGAATCCAAATGCCTCCTTAGCTGCTTCCGAAGCTGCCAAGTATTCGGCTTCAATTGTAGAATCTGCAGTGGTGCTCTTCTTAGCACTCTTCCAACTAAACGCTCCTCCATTTAGGCAGAAATATGTACATTGACTGCGACTTGGAGTTGTCTCTATCAGTCTAGAAGCTTGCGTTAGTGTAACCTTCAACAACCAAATCATTAAAGCCACCATAGACCAGGAATTTATCCTTTTTCCTTTTCAGGTACTTTAGGATATTCTTGGCCGCAGTCCAATGCGCCTCTCCTAGGTCTGATTGGTATCAGCTCGTAGCATTCAAGGCATATGATACATCCGGCCTAGTACATATCATGGCATACATGATCGATCCAATAAGCGAAGCATATGGAATCGGACTCATCCTCTCTCGCTCATCACGTGTCTGTGGACACTATTTCTTGCTAAGAGTTATGCCATGGGACATGGGTAGGTGCCCTCTCTTGGCCCCTTCCATGTTTAATCATTCCAGTACCTTATCAATAAAAGTACTTTGGCTCAATCCAATCATCCTTTTAGATCTATCCCTATAGATCTTGATGCCCAATATGTACTGTGTCTCTCCCAAGTCCTTCATTGAAAAGCACTTTCTAAGCTAGCCCTTTACGGACTCTAACAGTTCAGTGTTGTTTCCAATGAGTAATATGTCATTGACATATAAGACTAGGAATGCGATGTCACTCCCACTGACCTTCTTGAAAATACAAGACTCATCTGGATTCTTGATAAAAGCAAACTTACTAATAGCTTCATCGAATCACAGATTCCAACATCAATTTGCCTACTTTAGTCCATAAATGGACTTCTTAAGCTTGCACACCTTCCCGGCATTGCTAGGACTAACAAAACCCTCCGGCTGTGTCATATACACAGTTTCTTCCAAAATCCCATTAAGGAAGGCGGTTTTGACATCCATTGCCATATTTCATAATCTTAATATGCAGCAATCGCTAGGATGATCCGGACGGACTTAAGCATTGCAACTAGCGAAAAGGTTTCATTATAATCACCTCCGTGAATTTGCCTGTAACCTTTTGCCACCAGTCTAGCTTTGTATATAGATACATTTCCATCTTTGACTGTTTTCAACTTGAAAATGCATTTGCAACCGATAGGTGTATAACCTTTGAGCAAATTAACCAAGTCCCAGACTTGATTTTCTAATATGGAGTCCATCTCGGATTTCATGGCCTCTTGCCATTTTTGCAGAGTGGGGGCTCGTCATAGCTTGTTTGTATGCCGCTAGCTCATCTCCATCCATAACTAGGATGTCTTGATCTTCGGTTAAGACAATACCAAGGTATCTGTCTGGTTGAGATCTTTGCCGTTGCGACCTACGAAGGGTAATCGGTTGAGCATTTTCATTGTCGGATTGACTTTGCACATTGTCGGTTTGACTCTGACCAATGTCAACAGCTGCTTCTAAAGCACTTTGATTGTTAGTTTTGTCATGTTGACTTTGTTTCTCTTCCTCTCGAACTTCGTCGAGTTCGATTTTCCTCCTACTTGTCATTTTGGAAAGGTGTTCCTTCTCCAAAAAGCCACCATCACGAGCAACAAACACTTTGTTCTCGGATTTGTTGTAGAAGTAATACCCCTTGGTTTCTTTTGGGTAGCCCACAAAGAAACACTTGTCTGATTTTGGGGGAAGTTTGTCAGAAATTAATCTCTTGACATATGCTTCGCAACCCCAAATCTTAAGAAAAGACAACCTCAGAGGTTTCTTCGTCCATAATTCATATGGAGTCTTTTCGACAGCTTTTGACGGAGCACGGTTCAGAGTTAGTGCCGCAGTTAGAAGTGCGTGTCCCCAGAAAGAGATAGGAATTTCACTAAGACACATCATTGATCGAACCATATCTAACAAGGTTCGATTCTTCCGTTCCATTGTGGAGTTCCAGGAGGTGTCAACTCTGAAAGAATACCATTTTCTTTCAAGTGATCGTCGAATTCATGGCTCAAATACTCGCCACCTCAATCCGATCGAAGTGTTTTTATTTTCTTGCCAAGTTGATTTTCAACTTCATTCTGAAACTCTTTGAATTTCTCAAAAGATTCAGATTTGTTCGACATAAGGTAGACATAACCATATCTACTATAGTCGTCGGTGAAGTTAATGAAATATCGATAACCTTGCCTTGCGGGTGTACTCATTGATCCACATACATCCGAATGTATTAGACCCAATAAGTCACTTGCCCTTTCTCCCAATTTGGAGATTGGCTGCTTTATCATCTTACCTAATAGACATCCTTCGTAATTTTCAAACGACTACAAGTCGAATGAGTCAAGTACACCTTCTTGAAGAAGTTTCTTGATGCGTTTGATGTTAATGTGGCCAAGACGACAATGCCACAAGTAGGTTTGATTCGACTCGATGGTCTTAGCCCTTTTAGCGGTATCATCAACGTTATAAACATGTTTTTCTAGAGAAAGAACATGAAGACCATTTTCTGAATATGCTTTACCATATAAAACATTATCGAAATAAAATGAACAACTATTATTCTTAATTCGAAATTCAAAACCTTTGGCATCCAATGCCGAAATTGAAATAATGTTTTTGGTAACTCTAGGAACATGATAGCAATTGTCAAGTTCTAAAATAATCCCAAAGGGAAAAGACATACTGAGAGTTCCAACGAATACGGCAGACATCCTTGCTCCATTTCCGACCCGAAGCTCGACCTCTCCCTTCTCTAGCCTCTTATTTATCCTTAGTCCCTGAGCATTGAAACAAAGGTGTGAGCCACATCCGGTATCTAATACCCATGATGTTTTGCTAGCGAAGTTTAAGTCTATAACAAAAATACCTGATGAAGAAGCAACGGTGCCGTTCTTCTTATCTTCCTTGAATTTGAGGCAATCCCGCTTCCAATGTCCCTTCTTCTTGCAATAGAACATTCGGAATCGGATTTAGAAGAGGCTACCTTCTTGTCCTTGCCACTCTTAGCAGCACTTGACTTAGGCGGAAAATTCTTCTTCTTTTTCCCTTTAAAGCTTCTCTTCTTGCCCGAGCGCTTAAATGGCTTTCCCTTTCTCACCATGAGTATGTCATGCTTTCCCTCATCCTTGAGGGTTTGCTCGGCCTACTTAAGATACCATGAAGCTCGGTGAGAGTTTCTCTATGTTGTGCATATTATAGTTCATCTTCAACTGATCATAGCCTTTGTGCAGCGAGTGGAGAATGATGTCAATTTCCATCTCAGTCGAATACCCAGCATCAATCCTTTCCACGTTCTCAAATAATCCAATCATTTTAAGAACATGCGGGCTGACTGGCTCTCCTTTCTTAAGCTTGCTCTCAAGGATCTGCCTGTGGGTTTCGAACCTTTCGGTTCAGGCCTGCTCTTGAAACATATTTTGAAGTTCAGAAATGATCTCAAAACTCGTCTCCTTCTCAAAGAAAGTCTTCTAAAGGTCCGGATACATAGTGTCCAACATGATGCACTTGACATCCCGATAAGCACTTTACCATCGGTTAAGGGCAGCCTGGATGACCTCCTCATTAGGAGTGTCGGGCATTTCCTCATCAAGGATGTATTCCTTTTGCTCTTGCATGAGAACAATACATAAGTTCCTTTGTCAATTAAGAAAATTTGGCCCACTCAACTTCTCCTTGTCGAGAATTAAGCGTAATGAAAACTGGTTGTTTGAGTTATTTGCAGACATGTTTCTACAATTGAAATAATTTGAAATGAAAAACCATTCATAAACCAATAAGTTTTAAATTTAAAGCGTTCATGCAAATTTTCAATCTTATTGAGCATTTTATCCCCGCATTAACATTAGTCCCTTTTAGGCGAGAATAAAATGATTCAAAGATCCCAAAAATAAAAAAGTGATTAAGCATGCTTTATCTTGTCTTAACACTTAATATTTTAGGGTAAGCAATCCAACTGCTAATAGCTCCAAGCTACTCTTAGTTCGATAAAACGTCGCATCTAATGCTTCCTTGACATTTTATCTCCATTGCCACGACACATAAGGACTCCTTACTGATATCGTTGAGCTTAACCAAGACGACTTGTATACCTAGTGTTTCGGGGTTTTCTGGTGTCCTTCGCGAGAGTTACAATTCCGAGACTACAACTGTGCGCCTATACCTGCAAAAAAACGGAGACTCCGGGTGGTAGGAGCTCCGCCTCCGACGATCAAATTAGTACTTGCTTTAGGAGTAATAAATGTAGAAAAAAGGTTAAGTGTTTTCTCTAGGTGAGAGTAATTAATTGGCGTAATCCCCTTTTAATGAGGATTAATGATGATATATATATGCCTTGGGATGCGTGTCTTAGGTTTAGGTCAACCTAGGGCTTCTTGGGCTTCCACAAGACTTTGGGCCTACGTGGCCGGTTTCTCCATTTGGCATGAGGGAGGACACGTGTCGTGTCGTAATTGGTCCAAGGTGGACTGATCAGTACCTAACACGTGGCAGACTCCTGTTGGCCCACGTGGCGGACGCATGGCAGAACCTGATTGGTCCACTTGTCAGGAATTTGATTGGTAGGGAAAAATCCCCTAATCATTTGCCCCTCACAGGTTGCACGTGACTGTTCACATGTCACCTGTGACAGGTGTCGGCCTGTAACAGGCGACGGCCTGCTACAAGTGTCGCCCTTTAACAGGCCGAGCATTTTTCCCGCTCATTTTTTGAATTTGAAGACGACTCTTTGCATTCCCTTTTCCCTATATAAAGGCATGTTGACCAAGTCATTTGTTCACATTTGCAAACTTTTTCAAGAGAACTCTCGGACCCCTGAACTTGAGCTCTGACACTTTGCAACTTCTGACCTGCCAGGACGACTGTTTTACTAGGCGCCTTCTTGATCAAGATCTTCATAACTTAAGTTTCAGGTAACTGTCTGTTCCATTATTCTTTTTGCTTTTACACTTTCTTTTTGAAAATGTAAAAGCATCCGACACGGCCTAAGTTAGCAATCAGCCGGTCACCGGGGACGGCTGAGTCTTGGACTAGGGGTGCCAACTGCCCTGCGGTACTTCAAACTTTGCGCAAGTCCCAAAATCCAACTGTCTTTGTATCTATGCTAGACAGTATGGCAAGAACAAAGAAGACCAAGAGAATAGAAAACTCTAATGGCTACTCTTTTCGGGTTCCGATTAGTGAAACATCGAACCAGTCGCCTGATACCGCAGGGACCCAAGGCGGCCTCCTAGCCGAGAGCTCTGAGGAGGGAGCTAAGGTAGTTCCTTCTCACTTTACTGTTGACCTAGCTATTCATCAGACGGCCCCCGAAGAAGAAGAGGGGTCGGCCCCCTCAGGGAATGGGGAGGAGTCGGACTCTTCTGATAGCGAGTCTGGCTCTAGCTTGTCAAGCCGCCTGTCCTTAAGCTCAGAGGAGAGGAATAATCGCTTGCATGAGGCAATAGATTCTCATGCGGCTGAAAAGGGAGAAGGCTGGTCGGAACCATCCGCCTCTCATAGGGAGTTGAACACTCCTTATTACTGCCACGTACTCAAGGGTCGGATCAAGGCCATGAAAGAGCGAATAGACACCTTTCTTTCGGACCATACGATGGGTCCGGAATTTCAAGTTTTTGTGCCGGATGGCAAGGATACCGTCGTCTGGCCCGCAGGGTCCAGCTATGGGGACGCCTGTTTTGGCTGTTACGAGGCGGCCTTCAAAGCTGGATTGCAATTTCCCTTGCATCCGGCCATTCAGCAAATCTTCGATGGATACGAGGTGGGGCTTTGGTAGTTAGCCACTAATTCTTGGTTCAACATCCTTGGCTACGTAGCCGGATGTGAAATGCACGGGGTGGAGCCAAATTTTGAGGCGTTCACCCATATGAACTATATCAGCCCGACCCCTAAGGCAAGCGGTACCGGCTGGTACCAGATAACGAGCCACAAGGGCTACTTGATGACAAGGGGCAAGGAAAATAAATGGAAGGATTGGAAAAACACCTTCCTAATCATTTCCAGCCCTAACCGTCTGCTTAACAAACGCTAAAACAGGTGGAACAAGGATCCGCCTCTTCTAGCAGGCGGTCGAAGCATGCCGCTTGTCCCCCACAAGGCCAGGGAAGAGATCCTGGACCGAGGGCTGTTTAAAGTAGAGATTAGGGCAAACTCTACTACTGGGGTACGAGAGCAGGTGCCCCTAAACTGCGTCCCAGAGTTTCAATGGCTTTATGACGAGTTTTTCCTGGCTGCTTGTGGCCTTAGCAGTCGGTCCTCCAGAGGTAGCCGGCCACTTGAAAATATGTACCCTTCATTTTAATCTGTTTACAAATTTTTCTAACTTTTGTGGTTCTCATTTGTAGCTGAAGCGATGGACTAAATTTCTGCTTCCAAGAAGGCGGCTGCCATGCTGCGCGCCTCCATAATGCAACAGAAGCGGACCGCTTCATATTCTCCTGCTAAGGAGACGCCCACAGTGAGTCTCGATTCTTAGAACTTGTCTTTGAGAGGCTGCTTAGTAAATGTTGACCACTCGCCCTTTTTGCAGACGGGCACTTCCAAACCCTCATCCTCCCACCAACCAGACTCGAAGGTTCAGAAGCTGACTGGTGGGAGTACGCTTGGATCTACCAGGAAACAGCCGGCTGACAAGCAGCCAACCACCCCACAAAGTGTGGGGAACCCACCACTTGTTCTTACATGGTCGCCGAGAAGTATAGCCTGCTCTGCTAGACTTGCTTATTTCTTTATCACTCTCTTCATGTTTCTGATGTTTTTTCTTTGTTTTTGATGCAGGCGGCCCTTCAGAACCAGACTTGGTCCAAATGGCCAAGTCCATGATTAAGGTCGTCCCTCAAGAGGAGAGGGATGCGGTCAAGGGAGTCGGTACCCTTGACCTAGACGGCATCATGGGCCTCCTATCTGAGGTAGACTTAGAATATTTTTCAACTTTATTACTTTGGATGCCGCTTGCTTTTCTTTAATCTGACGCCTGTTTTTTCCTTTTTTCAGACCATGTTGAGAGTGCACGGCCTTCGTAGGCCGATCAACGCCAAGAGCAAAGAGGTAAAAAGCTGCTAAAGCTATGGCCGCCTCTGACGTTGATAAGGCAATGTTTCAAATTGCCGAAAATGAATTTTTGACAACTGATATTCTTTATTATCAAGCGCAGGCCACTGCCACTATTCGTACTGAGTTGGAGGCGGCCAAAAAGAAGAACAATGAATTGGAGGCGACGGTCAAGAGCCTCAAAGATGAGCTGAGGCCGCTTAAGCAGAAGATGACCCAGTTCGAGTCCTTGGAGAAATCCTTGGCTTCTGCCAAAGAGCGCCTAGTCCAGCAGGAGAAGAGCCTCACTGATGAGCTTTCGGCCAAGGCTGAAAAGGAGAAGATGGAGTTGGCCCAAGCCATGATGGAGGACTTGGCTCAAATCATGAGAATGACTTGGATGGCTCTCTTCCCAAAAGCTCATTATGCCGCCTGGGAGAAGAAGTTCGCTGCTTGTACTGAAAAGTACAACCAGCAAACCATGAAGCATGCGGCTGAAGAAGACCAGGCGGTCGAGTCCAGCTCAAAGGAGGAGGCAGAAGACGTGGCCCTGCAGTCGATTGTGGTGGAAGCATCCAAAGAAGCTGCCCCTGATGCCAAGACAAGTAATAAGGATGCCTCTACGAACCAGGCATCCCTTACTGATCAGGCGACAGTTAATACCGAAACTCTACCACAACCTTAAAGCTTTTTATGTTCAATCTTTTCTTCGGCCTGCGTGCCGTTTGTTTTTGTATCTCTTTACCCGGCCGGGGGACCGGGGTACTGAATATTTTGCCGGTCTTTATGGCCGGCTATTTATATGATTTCGGCGACCATCTTTTTGGCCGTCTTTGCTTATCCAGGTTTCGAATTTTGCTTTGTGTCGAGGATCCTTGATATCCGCTTATATGTCATGCCGACTGTTTTGTATGCCAAAAATTGTGAACAGGTACATAGTAAAGGCTGCCTATGCCCCTGGACGACTGGTTGTCTCAGTTCCAGGTTAGGCAATCAGTCGGCCATTTATCCAGTCGGGCCCCAACATTTTTTAGGCAATAAGTTAGGTTTGTTTAACTTTTCCAAGTTAGAAAGGAACAGGCCGCTTATAACTAGGCCGTCTGTTAGTTAAAATAGAAATAGTTCTTGAGTCTTGCTTGCCAAAAAGCAGTTGACTTGTGAACCGGCTTTTCAAACACGCTTGGTTTGAAGAGGAATCGTCTTAGCAGGGTCGGGGTACGAGAGCTTTGGTTCGCCTTTAGGCAAGCGAACTCGTCATACCTTTGGAACCCGGCTAAGTATGAGAGAGAGATTATGGGTAATCTTTGAGGTTACTTACTCGTCATGTTTATACTTGAGTAGTAGAGGCACCAAGCGGCGTAGGCTGGATGGTCCTCTTAATTCACCAATTTTGTTGGTTATTTATTCAAGATGCGATAACCTAGTAGGAATAGGGGTTTGAATGCTCCTGTTTAAGAAACAGGCGGTCTATTAAAAAACCTTTTAGATTTTGAACCAAGTTTGAGGGAGCGACTATAAGTTAACATTGGTGTTACTTAGTCGCCGTCACTTCTGTTTGAGTAGTAGAGGTACCAGGCGGCGGAGGCCAGCTGGACCCCTTGATTCGCAATGTTTGTTGGCTATTAACTCAAGAGGTACCGGTTGTACTTATCCCAAGTAATACAGTCGATTATCTGACGCGGATTGTTAACTGCTAACACTCGTTGGATCAGTGATAGAGTTATCCTTGTCTCAAAAAAGGCTACGTGGTTGTCTTTGTGGACAGTCGTATAGGTGCCGTGTAATTAGTTTATTGAACAATGTTCCACCCAAAAGGGAGCTGCTCTCTGCGACGAATTTCATCCAGATGGATGCCGCCGGACGCCTGCTACGATACTGGGACAGGTCGGATTAGTTTTTAAAAGTTGGATCAGTTGGCTGGGCGCCTAGTCTGATCATTTCGGCCAAAGGCCTTAGGTAATTCACGGTGAACTAAGTATGGGAGAGTAGCCAGCTGTTTAGGTACAGGCAGCATGCCCCTCTTTATTGAATGCGTATTTGAAAAGTATGGAGAGTAGCCGACTGGTTTAACAGTAGGCATGCCCCTCTTAGTACAAAATAGATGAAGTGAAATAGCAAACTTTTATTAGTAGCTCTCGGCTATTTACATCATTCAAAAATAATACTTTTTGAGATTATCTACATTCTAGGTTCGAGGCAGGGGTTGGCCGTCTGGTGTTTCCAGGCGGTAGGTACCATCCCGAACTTCTTCATAAATTCGGTAGGGTCCTTCCCAGTTGGGAGTTAGCTTGCCTGACTTATTAGCCCTACCGACTGCTTCCATCTTTCTTAGCACAAAATCACCCATTTTGAGTGGACGCTTATGCACTCTTTTATTATATGACCTTGTCATCCTCAGGCGGTAGATTTCATGGCGCAGGGCTGCATTGCCCCTTCTTTCTGGAAGTGAGTCCAATGCAAGGCACATGGACTCCCAGTTCGCCTCTTCATCATACAGCAGTACTCGAAGAGTCGGTTCATAGTGTTCAATTGGAAGAACCTCTTCCGCACCATAGGTTAAGAGGAATGGAGCTTCTCCAGTCGACCCTTTTTCAGTCGTCCTAATGGCCCAGAGAACATGTGGTAGTTCATCAGCCCATAGGCCGCCTGCCCGTTCAATCTTCTTCTTAAGACCGTCTGAGATGATTTTATTAAAAGCTTTTACTTGGCAGTTTGCTTGAGGACGACCGACTGATGCAAAGCAGTGCGAGATGCCTTGGTCTCCCAGCCAATTTTTGAGAACAGGCGTCTCAAATTGGGGACCATTATCAAAAACCATAGACATTGGCACCCCAAACCGAGTGATGACATTTTTCCAAATGAATGAAATCACATCTTTCGTCTTGATTTCCTTAACAGCCTCTGCATCTACCCATTTAGTAAAGTAGTCGACTGCAACAAGTATGTACTTCCTGCCGCCTGTAGCAGGCGTATAGGGACCTAGGATATCCATGCCCCACTTAGCAAACGGTAGTGGGCTATGGATGGCAGTGAGATCAGTAGCCGGACGATGAATTAATTTGTAGGGTTTCGTAGTGACCCGACACTACACGGAAGGAAACCCACCAAGACCCGCCCCTTAATTAAAACAATTAACAAGCATATTAAACTTAATCAAACAAGATTAAGAACAAGAATTATACCTTTGTCGCGTGCTTCGCTCCCAAAGAGCTCTTACTTCAAAATCCCGAAAACACGAGATCTCCGACGGATCGTACCCTCGACCCGACCCGAGCGTCCTAAGTCTTGAAGGTTAGTCAAAACCCGGACAAAATAACTATGAGTTTTACGAATCAAAGGTTTACTCTTACTTAGAGTTGCCTTTTTAATTCCACTCAAGGTTGTTCATTTCCCAATACCCAAGCATGGTATTTATAGGAAAATGAACCCTTGGTTTTTCATCATCCACCAATGTGGGAGTGTTGAAGATCAATCATTTATTTAATTTCCAAATTAAATAAATAATCAAGTTAATCATATTGCGACAAGTGGCATGTTCTCATGTAAGAGAGTGGTGGCCAAGGTTAGGTGGGGGACCATATGCCTTGCTCCCCAAGGCCTTGATTTGGTCCCCATAACCTTGCACAAAACCGGGTTAAAGGAGGGCTAGCTAGCTGCCAGTTAGCGTGCCAGCTAGGGCTGCCAGCTAGCAGTGCCTTGCTGCCAAGCACCCAGCCAGCTAGCCAGTGCGTGCTGCTGCTGGGCTGGTGTTGGTGCTTGTGTGCTGGCGCTGGGCGCTGCTAGCACATAGTGCTGGCACTGGCCCCTAGCAGCCCACGCATAGGCTAACGCCCACTCTTTCCTTCCGCGCCATTGCTAGCACAGCCAGCATGCGCGCTGCTAGCGAGCCACGCATGCTAACCCTTCCATCGCAACACGCCACGCACCATGCACCACGCAACGCTCGCACACGCATCAGCCAGTGCTTAGGACTGCTATGCTTGGTGCGAGGCACGCACACACATAGGTGTGCTATGCTTGGTGCGTGGCCTGCAATGGTGCCTACACACGCAAGGCCAGTGCTGCTTGTTGGCTTGCTGTGCTTGGTGCTGCCATGCAAAGGCACGCATACAACCACACATCTCCGTGCTGCTGGGCGACGGTGCACACGCACACGCACACACGCATGTGCCTAGCACTGCGATGGTGCTGTACGTGGTGCTAAGGTGCTGCGATAGCCTGTCATGCGCACCCAGGCACCTAGGCTAGCACGCTGCTAGCTGCGATGAGCTTCCTGGTGCTTGTGGCGCTTGCGATAGCTTGCCATGCGCACCCAGGCACCCAGGCTAGCACGCTGCTAGCTGCGATGGGCTGCTTGGGGCTTGTGGTGCTTTGCGATAGGTTGCGATGGTGCACCTTGAGCTAGCGATGGTACGCCTAGCACACCTAGTGTGCTTAGCCTTGCGCCTAGCCATGCTAGGTGCATGCTAGCTCGAACTAGCCTAGCATCCACATGGTCAGACCATTGTGGTGCTACGGCCACTCATACTTGTCGCTTGTGATTGTAAAACTCTACTGACTCATTAAATCCTTTCGGATTAATTCGTCGTCTCGGATCGGTGGTTCGATTGGGTTCGACTCGAAGGGTTCTGTTAAGATTAAGCTGTAACATCAATTGTACATTGATATTACTGATCGGAAGCGGCCTCCACCTAGGCATTCCGATCACTTGACCTTACTAAAGAATTAGCTCTGTAATAATTTTGAACCCTCTATCGGAAGAATACACTTGTTGGAAGGACACCATTCCTTTCAATCTCCCACTTGTCCTTCCGGACAAGTGTGCATACAGTGTATAGCCCATTTCCTATGTCACTTAATGTTTCTTCGTGAACTATAAGGTAAGATTCTTTGTCATCCTTATTACGTTCAGAAGTGTTTCTCGATCTCCAAGTTCGACTGTCAATAAACAGATGATTTCGAAAATCCATCTGAGCACGGCCATGCATTTTTACAGTCTCGCTCTTCGAGCGGCCTTGTAAACAACAAAACATTTTCCCTATTGTTAGTAGGGGGACAATCCCAGTCTTGTATTGTAAGTTCCTCTTACTAAGAGGACATAGTCTCCTGAGTGTTCCCGTTATGATCCCCAGTTACGACAAACGTTAGGAAACATCAAAGAGTCTAGTACTCAAACAAGGAAACTTCACAATACTCATGGTCGGAGGAAACAAGTTCTAATAGTCATAATGAGAAATGTACTTATGACAAAATTTAAAATTTCTTAAAGTACTCTCATAAGTCTTATCCAGTACAGTTCCAAACTGTGCCTGTGCAAATCATTTATGACCGTCACGTCCTGGCAGCACAAGAAGCGGTGTTGTAAATCACACTACACACTAATCTATGGCGGTCATCAATCGTCCATCTGTTAGATGACCTCGATTAGGGACAATTTTCGATTTAAGTATTCAATGTTCACTTAACAGGTGTTTCTATATCCAAGACATGGTCTTGATACCCTGTTTTGAATATTTCCGTAAATCGAATGGACTTATTATTTAATTCTAAACCACATTTAAATAGTAATGGAGTGAATGATAATTTTGCACAAAAATTAATTACTCCATTAATGAATGGTTTTAATACAGTGTCTTACATTAAATATCCTATTTAATTAAAACACATGTACAGGGAATTTCAAAGCCAGTCTCCAACATGCTTGATTCCCATCGCCTCAATGTGCTTGTTGTGTTTCACTTGAGGCAGCGGTTTAGTCAAAGGATCAGCTACATTATCTTCTGTGCCGATCTTACAAATTCTGATTTCACCTTCGGATTTCCATTCCCTTATCATGTGAAATCGCCTTTACACGTGTTAGACCTTCTGGTGCTCTCTCGACTCCATGGCCTTAGCGATAGCTCCATTGTTATCACAATAGAGGTCTATCGGCCCCTTGATTGAGGGTACAACACCAAGTTCGCTAATGAACTTGCGAATCCAAACAGCTTCCTTGGCAGCTTCTAAAGCGGCCAAGTACTCGGCTTCAGTTGTAGAGTCTGCAGTGGTGCTCTGCTTAGCACTCTTCCATCTAAACGCTCCTCCATTCAGACAAAATTTGTATCCCGACCGTGACTTGAAGTCGTCTTTGTCAGTCTGGAAGCTAGCGTCGGTGTAACCTTCAACAACCAGTTCTTTGTGGCCTCCATACACCAGGAATTTATCCTTGTTCCTTTTCAGGTACTCAAGGATGTTCTTGGCCGCAGTCCAATGCGCCTCTCCTGGGTTTGATTGGTATCGACTCGTTGCACTCAAGGCATACGATACATCTGGCCTTGTACATATCATGGCATACATGATCGATCCGATTAGCGAAGCATATGGGATCTGATTCATTCTTTCTCGCTCAACAGGTGTATGTGGACACTGTTTCCAACTTCTGCTGGCTTGCTTTAGTCCATAAATGGACTTCTTCAGCTTGCAAACCTTTCCAGCGTTGCCTGGATCGACAAAACCTTCAGGCTGTGTCATATACACAGTTTCTTCCAAAATTCCATTAAGGAAGGCGGTTTTGACATCCATTTGCCATATTTCATAATCGTAATATGAAGCAATCGCTAGGATGATCCGGACGGATTTTAGCATTGCAACTGGTGAAAAAGTTTCATCATAGTCAATCCCGTGGACTTGTCTATAACCTTTTGCCACCAGTCTAGCTTTGTATATTGATACATTTCCATCCTTGTCTGTCTTCACTTTGATGATCCATTTGCAACCAATGGGTGTATAACCCTCGGGCAAATTCACCAAGTCCCAGACTTGATTTTCAGACATGGAGTCCATCTCGGATTTCATAACCTCTTGTTATTTTGCAACCAATGGGTGTATAACCCTCAGGCAATTTCACCAAGTCCCAGACTTGATTTTCAGACATGGAGTCCATCATGGATTTCATGGCCTCTTGCCATTTTGCAGAGTCGGGGCTCATCATAGCTTGCTAATATGTCGATGGCTCATCACCATCCATGACTAGGATGTCCTGATCAACGGTTAAGACGATACCAAGGTATCTGTCTGGTTGAGATCTTTGCCGTTGCGACCTACGAAGGGTAAACGGTTGAGCATTTTCATTGTCTGTTTGATTCTGACCAATCTTCTTAGATGCTTCCAAAGTATCTAGATTGTCAGTTTTGTCAGGTTGACATTGTTGCTTGTCCTCTCGAACTTCGTCGAGTTCGATTTTCCTCCCACTTGTCATTTTGGAAAGGTGATCCTTCTCCAAAAAGACACCATCACGAGCAACAAATACTTTGCTCTCGGATTTATTGTAGAAGTAATACCCTTTGGTTTCTTTTGGATATCCCACAAAGAAACACTTATCCGATTTGGGGTGAAGTTTGTCCGAAATTAATCGCTTGACATATGCTCACATCCCCAAATCTTGAGAAAAGACAACCTAGGAGGTTTCTTAGTCCATAATTCATATGGAGTCTTTTCAACAGCTTTTGACGGAGCTCTATTCAGTGTTAGTGCTGCAGTTTGTAGCGCATGTCCCTAGAAAGAGATAGGGAGTTCATTAAGACCCATCATTGATCGAACCATGTCTAACAAGGTTCGATTCCTCCGTTCGCACACTCTGTTCCATTGAGGAGTTCCGGGAGGTGTCAACTCTGAAAGAATGCCATTTTCTTTCAAGTGATCGTCGAATTCATGGCTCAAATATTCGCCACCTCGATCCGATCGAAATGCTTTAATTTTCTTGCCAAGTTGATTTTCAACTTCTTTCTGAAATTCTTTGAATTTCTCAAAGGATTCAGATTTATTCGACATTAAGTAGATATAGCCACATCTACTATAATCGTCGGTGAAAGTGATGAAATATCGGTAACCTTGTCTTGCGGGCGTACTCATTGGTCCACATACATCCGTGTGTATTAGACCTAATAAGTCACTTGCCCTTTCTCCCAACTTGGAGAATGGATGTTTTATCATCTTGCCTAATAAGCATCCTTCGCAATTTTCGAACGACTCTAAGTCGAATGAGTCAAGAACACCTTCTTGAAGAAGTTTCTTGATGCGTTTGATAATAATATGGCCAAGACGACAATGCCACAAGTAGGTTTGATTCGACTCAATGGTTTTAGCCCTTTTGGCAGTATTCTCGATGTTATAAACCTGGTTTTCTAGTTAAAGCACATAAAGACCATTTTCTGAATGTGCCTTACCATATAAAACATTATCAAAACAAATAAAACAACTATTGTTTTTGATTCGAAATTCGAATCCTTTGGCGTGCAACGCTGATATTAAAATAATGTTTTTGGTCACTCTAGGAACATGATAGCAATTTTCAAGTTCTAGAATAAGCCCTGAGGGCAAAGACAAACTGAGAGTTCCAACGGAGACGGCAGACATCCTTGCTCCATTGCCGACCCGAAGCTCGACCTCTCCCTTCTCTAGCCTCCTATTTATCCTTAGTCCCTGAGCATTGGAACAAAGGTGTGAGCCACATCCGGTATCTAATACCCATGATGTTTTGCTAGCGAAGTTTAAGTCTATAACGAAAATACCTGATGAAGAAGCAACGTTGCCGTTCTTCTTATCTTCCTTGAATTTGAGGCAGTCCCGTTTCCAATGTCCCTTCTTCTTGCAGTAGAAACATTCGTAATCAGATTTAGAAGAAGCTGCCTTCTTGTCCTTGCTGCCCTTAGCAGATTTTGACTTAGGCGGGAATTTCTTCTTTTTCCCTTTAAAGCTCTTCTTTTTGCCCGGACGTTTGAATGGCTTGCCCTTCCTCACCATGAGCATGTCATGCTTGCCCTCATCCTTGAGGGTTTGCTCGGCTTGCTTCAACATACCATGAAGCTCGGTGAGGGTTTTCTTCATACTATGCATGTTATAGTTCATTTTGAACTGATCATAGCCTTTGTGAAGGGAGTGGAGAATGATGTCAATTGCCATTTCGGTTGAATACCCAGCATCAATCCTTTCCATGTTCTCAAATAATCCAATCATTTTGAGGACATGTGGGCTGACTGGCTCTCCTTTCTTGAGCTTGCTCTCAAGGATCTGTCTGTGGGGTTCGAACCTTTCAGCTCTGGCCTGCTCTTGAAACATATTCTGAAGCTCAGAAATGATCTCAAAAGCCGTCTCCTTTTCAAAGAAAGTCTTTTGAAGGTCCAGAGACATCGTGGCCAACATGATGCATTTGACATCCCGATTGGCACTTTGCCATCGGTTAAGGGCAGCCTGAGTGACCTCCTCATTGGGAGCGTCGGGCATTTCCTCATCAAGGACGTATTCTTTTTGCTCCTACATTAGTACAATGCGGAGATTTCTTTGCCAATCAAGAAAGTTTGGCCCGCTCAACTTCTCCTTGTCGAGAATTAAGCGCAAAGAGAATTGGTTGTTGTTTGAGTTACTTGCAGAAATGATTCTACAATTGAAAGAATTTGAAGTGAAAAAACCATTCATATATCAATAAGTTGAAATTTAAAACTTTCATGCATATATTCAATCTTATTGAGCATTTTATCCACGCATTTAAAATTGTCCCTTATGGGCGAGAATAAAATGATTCCGAGATCCCAAAGATCAAGAAATGGTTAAGCATGCTTTGGCTTGTCTTAATCATTAATTATCTTAAGGTAAGCAATCCAATTGCTAATAGCTCCAAACTACTCTCGGTTTGATAAAATGTCGCATCTAATGCATTCTTGACATTTTATCTCTTTTGCCACGACATCTAAGGACTCCTTACTGATATCGTTGAGCTTAACCAAGACAACTTGTATACCTAGTATACCTTACGTTCCTAAGGAAGTAGTGATGCCTCGCTTTGGCGTAATCCATCACGTACACGCATTAGTTCGGTAAGTGTTGTTCTTGGAACGTCAAATTTTAGCTCAATATTATTAAAGGGACCTAGGGTTTCTATGTTGGTTGATTTAAGTGAACTTAACTAATCGTCGCAACATAATAGAAATCCTAGACATGCATCTAGAAATCATATATAATAACAATATATAAGGCATAAAATAGATGCATTTGGCAACTAGCATGACCCCTTGAAATATTCAATTTCCATGGGTCTTCATCTTGGCTCGTCTTCGTTGAAACGCCGTCTTGAGACATCTTGGCCAAAATGAAATAAAAGAAGCTAGCTAGAACGACTAAGATTAATCTAATAGTACAAAAATACTTAACGGTTCGCAGACCGTATTTAGATTTACAAAAATACATAACGGAACGCAGTCCGTATTTTCTATCCTAGTCGAGCCCCACTAGTTGCCATTTTCAAAGACTTGTTTTGAAAACAATCTTCCATTCACCCATTCACTATTTGTGAATGGCCCATGCAATTTTACGAAATACATAATTAAACACGCAAAACTAGTAACTAACTTAGGTGGTTAATCCAATTAACGCGCCTAATTAAAACTAGTCAAAGTTTTTTAATCCATTATTTCTAAACGCAAAATGCTTACGCACTTAATTAAGCTCCCACTAAATTCCGCATCCGTACTTAATTAATCCGATTAATTAAGTCGGCATAACCCATAATTGGTCAAAATTTTGCAAAATCGAAAAATCGAGGTTTTTAGCCTCGTTAAAATAATTACCAAAATATTTTAAAAAAGAAAAATTTGCAAAATTGCATAGCTCAAACCATTAAGCAATAACTTCCCACAAAACCCCTAGTGGGTGCGCACCATGGCTGCTAGGCAGCCCATGGCCCTGCGCCATGGTGCGTGGTGCTGGCAGCTAGCAAGTGTGCTTAGCAGCATGCTGGCGCAGGCAGCAGTGGGCTGGCTGGCTAGGGCTTGCTGCCTCGCTGCCCAGCAGCAGCACAAGCGCACTAGCAGCCTAAGGCCCATGCACCAGCACACACACTACGTAGATGCCTCCTCGCCACACAGCCACGCACCAACGATGCACATCCATATGCGCACCACAGGCAGCCTACATGTGGGCTGCTAGGCAGCCCAGCTAGCCTTGGTGACGCTTGCGGTTTTACATCGATTTGCGTGTATTTCTCGGGATTTTGATTTCGATTTATGTGTGGCATAAATTAATTCTAAATTACGTTTTAGAATCAATTTGAGGAAAAATAAAATAAAATAAAATTAAGTCCTACTTAAATAAAATTTATTTTATTGGTGCACAAGCCTAAATAATCCAAAATTTCAATTTTGAACAAAATTAGGTCTAACTTTATGCTTAAAATAAAATGAGCTATGTCCAAAATTAATCTTGCCAACATGCAAATTAATAATGGATTTGACAAACGGGAGTTGGAAAAATAAATTAACCATCCAACGATAAAAATTTTCCAACTTGCATACTTGTGTAAAATACCAAGATTGCATCTTCCAATATGAAGATTAATCAAATTTTACTCACAAATAATTGAACTTGATGGATTTTAATCAACCAAACATGAAAAAATCCAAACTTTGTTCAACATGGAATTTAGGGTTAGGGTTCCAATCATTTAAACCTTTAAAGATTAGAACTTTAACATTATTTGGGAACTTAAAATTACAAGATCACAACAAGTTTTCACACTTTATTGCAATTTATTTGCATAATTTGTGAAAAACAAGTTTATGTGAAAAATTGGTATATCAACTTAAGCACTAATAAAAACTCCATTATTATGCTCAAGGATATTTTAAAACCAGTAGATAAGTGATGCAAATGTGCATTTAATCTAACCTTATAATGCTTGCATTAATCAAGGCATAAAAAGAATTAAAATTTTCGTTGAAAAACGAAAAACCCCAGAAAAATTGGGTTTCTGGTTCAAATTTGGCTTCTGGACAGTTCAAAAAGGTTTGAATGAGTTCCAGAATGTCGATTCCACCCAAAAATCACAATTTTTGAGCCAAAATCTGGGTTCGACATCCAAATCAAAAATAAAATCGAGTTTTAAAATTAATTAAAACGAGCATCTAATCTAATTAGAAGAACATGAACCAGAAAATTAAATTCTTTTAAAAACACCTTAATTAAAAAATAATTACAAAAATTAAAAGGAGCGTGGCTCTGATACCACTGTAAGGTTTCGTAGTGACCCGACACTACGCGGAAGGAAACCCACCAAGACCCGCCCCTTAATTAAAACAATTAACAAGCATATTAAACTTAATCAAACAAGATTAAGAACAAGAATTATACCTTTGTCGCGTGCTTCGCTCCCAAAGAGCTCTTACTTCAAAATCCCGAAAAAACGAGATCTCCGACGGATCGTACCCTCGACCCGACCCGAGCATCCTAAGTCTTGAAGGTTAGTCAAGACCCGGACAAAATAACTATGAGTTTTACGAATCAAAGGTTTAATCTTACTTAGAGTTGCCTTTTTAATTCCACTCAAGGTTGTTCATTTCCCAATACCCAAGCATGGTATTTATAAAGAAATGAACCCTTGGTTTTTCATCCTCCACCAATGTGGGAGTGTTGAAAATCAATCATTTATTTAATTTCCAAATTAAATAAATAATCAAGTTAATCATATTGCGACAAGTGGCATGTTCTCATGCAAGAGAGTGGTGGCCAAGGTTAGGTGGGGGACCATATGCCTTGCTCCCCAAGGCCTTGATTTGGTCCCCACAACCTTGCACAAAACCGGGTTAAGGGAGGGCTAGCTGGCTGCAAGCTAGTAGTGCCTTGCTGCCCAGCACCCAGCCAGCCAGCCAGTGCGTGCTGCTGCTGGGCTGGTGCTGGTGCTTGTGTGCTGGCGCTAGGCGCTGCTAGCACATAGTGCTGGCACTGGCCCCCAGCAGCCCACGCATAGGCTAGCACCCACTCTTTCCTTGCGCGCCATTGCTAGCACAGCCAGCATGCGTGCTGCTAGCGAGCCAAGCATGTTGGCCCTTTCCTCGCATCATCCGACGCACCACGCACGCAGCACGCTACGCATCATGCACCACGCAACGCTCGCACACGCATTAGCCAGTGCTTAACACTGCGATGCTTAGTGCGAAGCACGCACACACATAGGTGCGTTGTGCTTGGTGTGTGGCCTGCGATGGTACCTACACACGCAAGGCCAGTGCTGCTTGCTAGCTTGCTATGCTTGGTGCTGCCATGCAAAGGCACGCACACAAGAACACAGCTCCGTGCTGCTGGGCGATGGTGCACACGCACACGCACACACGCATGTGCCTAGCACTACGATGGTGCTGTGCATGGTGCTAGGGTGCTGCGATAGCCTGCCATGCGCACCCAGGCACCCAGGCTAGCACGCTGCTAGCTGCGATGGGCTGCCTGGTGCTTGTGGCGCTTGCAATAGCTTTCCATGCGCACCTAGGCACCTAGGCTAGCACGCTGCTAGCTGCGATGGGCTGCCAGGGGCTTGTGGTGCTTTGCGATAGGCTACCATGTGCACGCCTAGGCTGCGATGGTGCGCCTAGGCTGCGATGGTGCACCTTGAGCTTGCGATGGTGCGCCTAGCACACCTAGTGTGCTTAGGCTTGCGCCTAGCCATGCTAGGTGCATGCTAGCTCTAACTAGCCTAGCATCCACATGGTCAGACCATTGTGGTGCTACGGCTACACTCGTACTTGTCGCTTGTGATTTTGCGATGCTCGGTCTCAACGCCCTAGGCTCGATTTCCGACGTCTGTATTCGTAAAACTCTGCTGACTCATTAAATCCTTTCGGATTAATTCGTCGTCTCGGATCGGTGGTTCGATTGGGTTCGACCCGAAGGGTTCAGTTAAGATTAAGCTGTAACATCAATTGTACATTGATATTACTGATCGGAAGCGGCCTCCACCTAGGCATTCCGATCACTTGACCTTACTGAAGAATTAGCTCTGAAATAATTTTGAACCCTCTATCGGAAGAGTACACTTGTTGGAAGGACACCATTCCTTTCATAATTTGCCAAACCTTTGACACCTGTCACATTTTTTCACCATCTCGATTGCATCTGCTTCTAAGGTAGGCCAAAAGTAACCCTGCCGCCTTGCTCGTTGAGCAAGCGACCTGCCGCCTACATGAGAGGCGCAGTATCCAGAGTGCAGATCTTCTAAGACCTCTCGCCCTTTTTCTAGGGTAACACAATTTAAGAAAGGTTGAAGGTACCCTCTCTTGTGGAGTTCCCCCTTTATCATCTCAAAACTGGACGCTCGCTTTTTTAGTGAGGCCGCCTGGTGATGATCATCCGGCAAGGTGTCGTCTGTTAAGTATGCCCTGATTGGGTCCATCCAGGTTGAACTTCGATCTAAAATTCCAATAGGGTCTTCTTCAATACTTCTTCTCTCCATACCCTCCCAGAAGACGGTTCTTGAAGTATCACACGAGGCCGAAGATGCCAACTTTGAAAGAGCATCCGCCTGGTTGTTTTCGGATCTTGATACTTGAGTCAGGTGAAAATTTTCAAGGGATCCGACTGCATGTCGTACCGCCTGCAAATATTTAATCATGGCCGGATGAGTTGCTTCGTATTCGCCATTGTACTGACTCACTATCAATTGTGAATCAGAACAGGCGTCGATCTTTCTTGCCCCAGCCGCCTTGCACATGCGGATTCCGGCTAGTAAAGCTTCATATTCTGCCTCATTGTTTGAGGCTTGAAAGTTGAAACATAAAGCACACTCATACCTGTCGCCCTCTGGCGACTAACATATGACGCTTGCTCCACAACCATTTGAGGTAGAGCTCCCGTCCACATAGACCTTCCAGACTTGGTCTGGAATTTGAGAATCAGAAGGCCGAGTCATCTCTACAATAAAATAAGCAAAGGCTTGCCCCTTTACTGCTTTCCTAGGCTCGAATGTGATTTCGAGGCTCTGAATCTCTATTGCCCATTTGATCATCCGGCCTAACGACTCCATGGTTATCAGTGGCCGCTTAATTGGTTGATCTGTGTACACGACGACTGAATGTGCCAAGAAGTAAGGCTTCAACTTTCTGACGGCCATGAAGAGAACAAGTCCAAATTTTTCCACTAAGGGGTACCGCAACTCGGCATTCTTCAACACATGGCTGACAAAGTAGACCGGGAGCTGGCAGCCATCTCTTTCAGCAAGGAGGACAGCACTCAGAGCATTGTCAGATACTGCCAGATACATGTAAAGCACTTCTTTGGGCAAGGGACTGACCAGCCTTGGCAAGGAATGCAAGTGAACTTTCAGTTTTTGGAAGGCCGCCTCAGCATCCGACCCCCATTCAAACCTTGCCTTCTTCTTTATTGCCTGAAAAAAGTAAAGGCACTTGTCGCCTGACCGGCTGAGAAACCTTCCCAAGGCCGCCAGACAACCTATTAACTTATGAACCTCTCGAACTGTGCGAGGCGACTGCATGTCAATGACCGCCTGCACTTTCTCAGGGTTCGCCTCTATACCTCTCTGATTGATGAGGAATCCGAGAAACTTTCCAGACTCAACCCCAAAAACACACTTCTTAGGATTGAGCATGACATGGTGCCGCTTGAGTGTGGTGAATGTTTCTCGGAGGTCCGCCAGGTGGTCTATCTGAAGTTTGTACTTAACAATCATATCATCTATGTATGCCTCGACATTTCTCCCAATTTGGTCAAAAAAGACCGTATTTATCATTCTTTGGAAGGTGGCCGGGGCGTTCTTCAAACCAAACGGCATGACCGTGTAACAATATATCCCTTGATCAGTGATGAAGGTCGTCTTCTCCTGATCTTTCTTCCACAAAGGAATCTGATGGAAGCCAGAGTAGGCGTCCATAAAGCTCATTAAAGCATGGCCGGCTGTTGAGTCGACCAGACTGTCAATTTTGGGCAGAGGATAGCTATCTTTGGGTCACGCCTTGTTCAAGTCAGTGTAATCCACACACATTCGCCAAGTGCCATTCAGCTTCTTTACTAGTACCACATTTGCAACCTAGTCAGGGAAATAACATTTCCGAATGAATCCTACATCAAGCAGCTTTTTAACCTCGGCGGCTGCCGCCTGACTTCTTTCTTCACCATGGTTCCGCTTCTTTTGCCTGACCGGCTTCTTTTTTGGATCCACAACCAATTTATGTACTTCCAGGTCAGGGCTGATGCCTGGCATTTCATGAACTTCGAATGCAAAGATATCTTTGAATTCCTTCAGAAATTGGTAAAAATCTTCACCCAAAATTTTAAGAGCAGTCGTCCCGACCTTGACTGTTCGGTCAGGATGTGAGTCATCCAGCACAACATCCGTATGCTCACCAGCCGGCTGAGGGCGGAATTCATCCGGCCGCTCCTTTGCCAAAGATTGCTATCTTTTTTCTTTTCTCTCGGCCCCTAATTGGGCAGCCTTTCTTTTTCTGCCGCCTGCTTTTTGAGCAGGCGCATCCTCCTTGATAAGTTCAATGTCAGTTTTTTCACCACTTGGGCCAGCAGCCACCACAGTGGGTTTGATATCCGAGAGGTAGCACTCTCGAGCCATCTTCTGATCTCCCCTTAGGGAGCCGACTATTCCATCATCCTTCTCAAATTTGAGCAGCATAAGAGAGGGGATAATGACAGCTTTAGAGTTGTTTAGGGTGGGTCGTCCCATGATCATGTTATAGGCCGACAGTTCTTCAACCACTAAGAACCGAACCACCATGTGACGGCCCTCCCCTTTCTCACCCAGGCGGATGGGTAGATCCACTCGTCCAACTGGGTGTACGACTCCCCCTCCAAACCCTACTAAAGGGTGAGAAACCGGATGTATGCAATCAGTTTTGTACTTGAGCTTTGCCAAACACTTGCTACTGATAAGATCAGAGGAACTTCCGGTATCTATGAGGATCCGGCCAACTCTTTGGTTGGCCACCTTGCATTCAATGACGATGGGGTCATCATGCGGCCCCTTAACCCCTCCCAGATCTTCTTCAGTGATAACAATCTCTGGGAATGAACTCTTGGCGGTTCGTTCTTGGTGAACGAAATTAACATCTAGCCGCCTGATATTGTCCTTGGTGCCTCTGATAGTGGGGCCGCCTCCTGAGAAGCCGCCTGCTATAGTGTAGATGACTATGTCATCAGTATCAGAATTGTCGGCCGCCTGATGATTCTTTTTGGCCGACTGCTTGTTCTTTGAGGAAGTGTTCCCCTTGGACTTCTTGAAATAGGAGTCAAGGTCACCTTGTTCAACCAGGCGGTCAAGGTAGCGCATAAGGCTGATACATTCGTTGGTTTCATGACCAACGTCTTCATGATAATGACAAAATTTGTCCTGGTTCCGATTGCTTGCGGAACCCTTCACGGGGGTCGGCTTCTCTATTGAGATCCGGCTCTTGATTTCTTTGAGGATAGCTTGGATATCCTTGTTGAACGCATACTTCGGAGAGTATGGTTTGAACTCTTTCTTCTTTTTCTGGGCCGGCTGTTTAGAGGAGTCGGCCGCCCAAACTTCTTTCCTCTTTTTCTCATCTTTATTGGCCGACTGCTTTGGTCGGCTTTCTTTTTTGTCAGACCTCCGTCCATCCGACTGTTTTCCAGTATTACAGAGATCAGTCGCCTGTATATAAGCTTCAGCTTCAATCAAAGCTTCTTGAAGGGTCGCAACTCGTTTCCGGACCAAGTCGAACTTGAAAGTCGACCCATCCTTAAGACCTCTGAAAAAATCAGTATAGGCTACCTCATCCGACAGCCCTTGTATCTGAATCCTCATCAGGTTGAACCGCCTGATGTATGAGCGGAGTCCCTCCTTCTCACCCTGCTGAATGGTTCCTAAATCAAGGGTCGTCTTCTTTGCAGGGATATTCATAGCAAAATTGGAGGTGAACAAGTAGGCAAGCGTTCGGAAGTTATTCCCACAACCAGTCGGCAGGTTGCCGAACCATTATTGTGCGATTCCTTTTAAAGTCGCTGGGAAACACTTGCACTATGTGGGATCATCCAACCCTTGGAGGTACATTAGGTTGGTGAACGCCATTAAGTGATCTTCAGGGTTAGTAGTGCCATCATAGGCGCCTACTAACACATTTTTAACTTTGGCCGGCTGGGCAGCCTCTGTGATTTCCTTGGAGAAAGCGGACGGTTGTTCTCCAAGTCTTTGCAACCGTAGTTGCCAGTCCAAAGGTTGGACATTTTTTTCCGCATGTCCTCCAAACAGAGGAGGCTGCAAAAAGTATTGTTGTTGCGGTACGTATGGCATGTTTAGTATCGCCTGTTCTTTATGAAATTCAGACCGACGGGGGGTACCGCCTGTCTAACTCTCATAATTTGACTGAGTATACCTCATTGAGGTATTGTGCAGACTATCTTGGAAATCTAAAGTGGAGGCCGACTCTGACAGTCGGTCATTCTTTTTCTGCTCTAGCAACAGCCGAGCATCTGAGTATGTTTTCTTTGACCCATCCGCTTGTACATGACGAATGGGCTTTCTCTTCCCTGGTGAGGGGAAATGATACTTTGTTAAGTCGATCACAGGCGGCTCCCACTTCCTAGAGTTAGGGTGGGGGGTCGCCTCTCGACCCTGAACAGGCTTCCTTCTTCCAGATTGAGAAGGTTTCCTAGCCGACTACTCCTTGGAGGGAGCAGGCGCCTTCTTACTGATTAATTCTTGGATCTCTCCTTTTTAACCCCCTCATGAAGGTCATGAGTTTGTTTCTTGTAATATGAGCGGATCCTTCAACCGCCTGTTGTTGATCAGGCGGTGAGCCGGCTGGATTGCTGGGTCCAGCTTGGTAATCTACCCGTTCTTTCCTTTCGGTGTGACGGGTGCGTCGGGCCCTTAAGGTCCCGTCTGAGGCTGTGTGTGCTTCAACCTCGACTTCATTCTCAGTGTCTTGGTCTGAGTAGACTTGAGGGTCGTCCACTGAACGCCTCTCTTCTGGAGTCGGTACAGACGTTGATGCCATCTCAAAAGTACTCTCCCCACAGACGGCGCCAAAATGTTTCGGGGTTTTCTAGTGTCCTTCGGGAGAGTTACAATTCCGAGACTAGAACCGTGCGCCTGTAACTGCAAAACAACGGAGACTCCGGGTGGTAGGAGCTCCGCCTCCGACGATCAAATTAGTACTTGCTTTAGGAGTAATAAATGCAGAAAAAAAGGTTAAGTGTTTTCTCTAGGTGAGAGTAATTAATTGGCGTAATCCCCTTTTAATGAGGATTAATGATGATATATATATGCCTTGGGATGCGTGTCTGTCTTAGGTTTAGGTCAACCTAGGGCTTCTTGGGCTTCCACAAGACTTTGGGCCTAGGTGTCCGGTTTATCCATTTGGCATGAAGGAGGACACGTGTCATGTCGTAATTGGTCCAAGGTGGACTGATCAGTACCTAACACGTGGCAGGCTCCTGTTGGCCCACGTGGCGGACACATGGCAGAACCTGATTGGTCCACTTGTCAGGAATTGATTGGTAGGGAAAAATCCCCTAATCACCTAGTATACCTTACGTTCCTAGGGAAGCGGTGATGCCTCGCTTTGGCGTAGCCCATCACCACGCGCATTAGTTTGGTAAGTGTCGCTCTTGGAATGCCAGATTTGGCTCAATATTATAGGGACCTAGGGTTTCTATGTTGGTTGATTTAAGTGAACTTAATTAATCATCGCAACATTTGAAATCCTAAACATGCATCTAACATATCATTCACATATATAAGTATAATTATATATAGAAAACATAAAATAAGATGCATTTGGCAACTAGCATGACCCCTTGAAATCTTCAAATCTTCAAGAGTCTTCGATGCACCATCTTGGCTCGTCTTCATAGAAACGTCATCTTGAGACATCCCTGCCAAAATGAAATTACTACCTACTACGACTAGGATTAATCTAAATATTAAGGTACAAAAATACGCAACGGTACGCAGATCGTATATAGATTTACAAAAATACATAACGGGTCGCAGTCCGTATTTACTATCCTAATCGGGCCCCACTTGTTGCCATTTTCACGAAACCTGTGAAACAATATATATTCCATTAATACATTCACTATATGTGAATGGGCCATGTATTTTACAACGAAAACAAGTAACAATGCATAACGCGTGCGAACTAGTAACTAACTTAGGTGGTTAATCCAATTAACGCGCCTAATTAAAATTAGTCAAAGTTGTTGAAATTTTATGTGATTAAGACGCAATTAGTTCATGCAATTAACAAAGCTCCCACTAAATTCCGCAACCAACTTAATTAATCCAATTAATTAAGCCGGTTAACCCAAATTTTGTCAAAATTAATTTTGCAAGTGGCGGAGGAATCGAGGCCTAGCCTTGTTAAAATAATTTAATAAAATTAAAACGGAAAAAAATTCGCAAAGCTCATAGCCCACGTAGCATAAAAATTCAGCCCATCAAAACCGAGTGCCTAGCATCCTAGCCATGGGGCTAGGCTTGCTAGGCACCATAGTTGCGCCTAGGGTGTGCTTGGGCGCAGGCAGCCTGCCTAGCAAGGCATTGTTGCGCCTTCTTGCACCAGCACGCATCGCAGCAAGCTTCGCATGCTAGCATGTGTGCTGGCAGGTGTGGCTAGGCCTGCTGGGGCTCGCTGCCTTGCTGCCCAGCAGCACTTATGGGCATCTCCAGCAGCCACGCACCACAAGCATCAAGCACGCCCCTTGTGCACTCCTAGCCCGCCACACAGCCGCATCATTTTGAGGTGGGAGCACCTCCATGCGCACCAAGGCAGCCAGCTCGGCTAGCCTTGGTGGTGCTTGGGTGATTTTACCTCGATTTGCGCGCTATTATTTTGGGATTTTAATCTCGATATATATGTGACATAAAATTAATTCTAAATTTATTTTAGAATCAATTTAGAGAAAAATGAAAATTAAAATAAGTCAAACTTAATCAAATTCAATTTTAATAGTGCACAAGCCTAAATTATTCAAGAACCATTCTTTAAATCAATTTAGGTCTATCTTGATGCTACAAGATTGAAAGGCTACACTCATAATTAATTTAATCAAATGTAAATTAATAATGAGATATGACAAATCAAAGGGGTTGGAAAATTAAACCCTTTCATCCAATGAAAAATTCCCAACAATAACTTGTGTAAAATTGAAAAATTACATCTTCCAACATGAAGATTAATTTAATTTCAATAACAAGTTTTGAACTTTTAGGACTTTAATCAACTCAAAAAATGATTAAATCCAAAAATTAGTTCAACATGGAATTTAGCAATCAAAGGTCCAACCAAATAAACAATTAAAGATTGGATCTTTGAAATATTAGGGACTTCAAAAATTACAAGTTCACCATAAACATTCACACTTGAAGCAATTTATTTACAACAATGTGAAAAATTCAAGTTTATGTGAAAAATGAACACACCAAATTAAGCACCAATTATGACTTCATAAACATGCTTAATGAGTCTTATAATTGCAATAGATTAGGGATGCAACCATACATTTAATCTACCTTCAACATGCAATAATTAATCAAGGTTAAAAGATTTAAAAAATTTCGTCAAAAACGAAAAACCCCTCGAAAAACATGTTTCTGGGTGGATTTTTGCTTCTGGACAATTCTAAAAGGGTCAAAAATGATTTATAACATCGATTCCACCTAAAAATCATTATCTTTGAGTCTAAATCTGCGTTCGTCAGCCAAAATTAGTAAAAATACGAGATTAAAACTAATTAAAACGAGCTCCTAATCTAATTAGAAAGCACAACCAGAAATTTAAATCCATTTTAAATCACCTTAATTAATTATTAGTTACAAAAATTAAAGTGAGCACGGCTCCGATACCGCTGTTGGGTTTCGTAGAGTCCGACTCTATACGGAAGAGAAACCCACCCAAGACCCGCCCACTAATTAAGGAAACTTATCATGCAATCACATAATTAAACAATAAATAAGAGAAAGAGAAAAGGCATTCTTACCCTTGACGCGTGCTTCGCTCGAACCAGAGCTCTTACTTGAGAAGCTAAACCTCGCAAGCGCGACGGTCTCCAATGGCTCGTACCCACGAACCCGACCCGAACGGTCTTAGTCCCGAAGGTTAGTCGGGAGTTGACCAATAAAAACTAGAGTATTACGAACTTAAGGTTTTCTAACTTATTCAAGGAGATGCCTTTTTAGTTCCACTCAAGTGTTCTTCCCAAATCCCAAAACTTGGGTATTTATAGGGAAATGAACCTTGATTTCCCATTCTCAATCAATGTGGGAGATTTGCATTTTCCACTATTTTATTTTAATCAAAAACAAAATAAAATGTAACTCAATCAACAAGCTACAAGTGGCATAAGGAGGAAGAGAGAAGGTGAGGACCACCCAAGGGGGGAACCAAGTCACCTTGCTCCCCAAGCTAACCACCAACCCTTGGTCCCCTCCCCTTGACTGGCTGACCAAGCCACATGGTAGGCTGGCAGCTTGCCTTGGCTGCCAAGGCTGCCAGCTGGCGCCTAGCACCAAGGCTGGGCTGCTGGCCAGCCTGCCCTCGCACATGCGCAGCTACACAGCTAGCCAACGCATGCATCGCTGGGATGCTGTGCGTGATGTTGTTGGGCGCTCCTGCTATGCGAGGCCTAGCACGCATAGCGTAATGCTGCTTGGTACGTGCCACTGCCTAGCACCATGCATAGCCCAGCACGCCAAGCATGCTGCTATGCAATGCTGGTGCTTGGTGCGTGGCTGCGATGAGCTGGGCGCCTAGCATGCTAGCAAGCACGCAAGGCACCATGCCTGCAATGCTTGCGATAGCAAGGGCTAGCCTTGCGATGCTTGTGGGCGCTTGGCCTAGCATGCTAGCAAGCATGCAAGGCACCATGCCTGCAATGCTTACGGGCTTTGCTAGGCCATTCCTCGCGAGATGCGATGGCTAGCTAGCACACACAGCCACACACACACGCATGGCTTGCAATGCTGCGTGTTGTGTTGTGCGAGGCCTAAGCATGCTGCGATGCACATGCCAAGTGCGGTAGGCTTGCGGCTGGGTGCATGGCCCAACACACTAGCACGCTAGCATGCTTGCGGCCAGCAATGCCAACCACGCTAACACGCTTGGCCTAGCACGCAATGCATGCTAGGCTTGCGGCTAGGATTGCGATGCGCATCCTAGCTCGAGCTAGCCTAGCACTCGCATGGCTAGGCCAATGCGAGGCTACGACCTAGCTCGAACTTGTCGCTTGTTGAATTTGCGACGCTCGGTCTCGACGCTCTAAGCCCGATATCCGTCTTTGTTTGTAATACTCTGATGACTCATCAAATCCTTCGGATTGATTCGTCGTCTCGGATCTGTTGTTCGATTGGGTTCGATCCGAAGGGTTCAGTCAAGATTAAGCTGTAATATTAATTGTACATTAATATTACTGATCGAAAGCGGCCTCCACCTAGGCATTTCGATCACTTAACCTCACTAAAGAATTAGCTTTCTAATAATTCTGAACCCTCTATCGGAATAATACACTTGTTGGAAGGACACCATTCCTTTCAATTATAATAGACTAATCGAAACACTTGAGCTCCTTTATCTACGATCACTTGATTAACCTATTTAAAAATCCTGTCTGGTCACCATTAAGGACAAATTTCAAAATAGATCGTCACAGGGACACTATAAGAAAAAGACATGGCCGCAAACACAAGTAACACAACAAACAAACAAACATACACGTCAGTAAAAACCTAAGTAATCATCACATATCAGAATATAAAAAATAATGGAATAATTTACATTACTAGCTCAATCAAACAATGTAGTTCAGAACTACATTACACGTTGTACTCTGAAAATAACCTTTATAAATTCAACCATAAATAATAATACGAACCTTTACTCAATAAACTCATATATCCCATAAGTGTGCCATGCTCTTTGTTTTATACCTAGCCTTGGACAAGAGTATTTCGAGTAAATAAACCAACAAGTATAAAAATTGAATACTCCTAATAACCAGAAAACACCTTGAACCATGACCAATATACGGGCCAAATCCCACTATAGGGGACCATCGAAAATATAAATAAAGATTGTACCACATGCTTAACTGATGATTATCATCTCCTTACCAACATGCCAAGGACTAAGGTCTATAACTCCGAGCCTCAAACCAAGAACAAAATAATACTATTCAACCTTTTGATCTCATACTTCGATCAAATAATCATTCACAAACTAATACATAATACCTCAATAATGGCACATGTTCCGAAATAACATAACAATTCGATTCATAAATATCTCAACTCTTAGGGCAATAACACTAGTACCCAAATATAATCAATTATCAACCCAATATGTTATTAGCCCTCAAACCTCAATGTAATACTCCCTAGAGCAACAACCTTAAAACCCTAAAATAATAACACAATCAATATAATCAATAATATAATAAAATAATACAACAATTAAATTATATATCACATCATACTAACTAATATATATACGAAATTTGATCATATGAATAACAAATTATAAAATTTACACATAATAATACGAATTATAACACAATTAACTCCAACAAAAATAAAAAATAAAAAATAAATAAATAAATAAATAAATTCATGTGATTACACATAATAAATAATACAATCAAATTTCTATAATCAAACATCTCCAAAGAAGTCTGCGTGATTACCTTTCGATAGTATTTAGGCAAAATTTAAGCAAGATACTCCACCTTCACATTTAACAACAATTCACACACATGACTTGTAAGTTTGGAGAAAGTAATTGGTTGATCAAATATTATCATGGAGATTATAAAGATTAATTGCACATATGAGGCTGCTACAATAGACCCATGGACATAATGTAAAGAGAAAGGAATTTCAATATCAAACCGGTTGCACAATTTTATGTACATATCAATTACTTAATAGGGTTAAAATAGTTTACATATGCTAAAAAACATATATAGTCCTATTTAAATTAAAATAGGGTTTTAGATTTGTATTAAATAATAGAACATAATACAAAAGATACGAAATAAAATTTGATTTTTATATATTATAAGATACAAAATACACGGGTATTACAAATGTTAAATGTGACTTTTTTTAACTCTTAAGATTTTCCCTAAAAATGTTTATTTACATATTTTTCCCTCATTAATGCTACCAACAATTAAATTTGTGATATAATACCAAACCGAAAGAGCTCCCCAGACATGGCTAGATATGGCGCGGGCATTAGCCGCCTTAGTAAATATAAGAATGAAACACTCTTATTCCTAAAATTTGTGTAACATAATTAAAATTCGAACAAAAACTTCTACATTTTATCCCCTATCAAAAAATTTCTATATTTTTTACTTGTGGGCCTCCAACATTTCCATTCATGTACTTAATCATTCAACTAAGAGTTCACATTTCAAAGGCAGATATCCCTAAAACGATGTCATACTTTATGAGTGTCCAAATCATTATCTAGCTATTGATATTCTAATTGATGATGTTTGGGACTTTATTACAAAAGAAAGGATGAAATGGGAAGATGTTAAACAAACATGGACTAGCGCTTGTAATACAACTTAAAGACACCTAGCGAAGGATCTTACATCTCAGCATCAATAAAATTACTGCCATTGTGGATCTTCTCGAAGAGTTATTCATCCCAAAGATGGATGATGACACTTTAAGATAAGGTGGCTTGCAAGGCTTGGGGGAGATCGGTTGTCCATGATCACTTCCAGCCTGACTATAACTATAGAATGCAACTATCTTTAAAGGGCATGCCAATTATTATTTTCACTATAGAAAGATTGCATTAAGAAAGACCTATACTACAGAATATGTGTGCATGAAATAATTGGTATGACACACTTTTGAGAAGTGTTGTGTTAGAAAATAACTATGGGGATGAAGAATGAGGGACGTGTTTACACTATCCTTGAAGCAATTTTAACCCTCACTATAACTGCTATGGGTTACCGGTTAATATACTTCCAGGATTTCCCTAAATTTCGAGATCAATTAAAGGAATGTAATTGAACTCCCTAAGAACACTTTCAAAACAATTAGAATAGATAAGGAAGAAAAAGTTAAAAGTAAGTTATAATTTTGGAGTCCATAAATATATAATGTACAGCTTTTTAATCCAAGAGTCGCTATTTTCCAAACAATAATTAATTAAGCTAATCTGACTTTTAATGAATAGTCACAGTTATCATAATCAATTATCCGTTGGAAAGTAACCGCTTACACTCGCCGATCAGGCCAATAATCTCGCCCGATTGGTCAACTAAACGAACAAAACTTTAAACATGATTCGCGCCCGATCGGGCAAAACCTTCCCGATTGGGCCATCAATCCTTTAGAAAAATAAGTTTGCTTTCGCGCCTGACCGGTCTAAATTAGCCCTATCGAGAGACCAAACATTAATTTTCTAAGTATATGTTCGCGCCCAACCGGACAAAGCCCGCCTGATTGGGCCCGTGGTCATAATCCTTGATTCACATTTAAATTTTTTATGCTCCAAATATTACACTTATACACTAGCTCCAAGCTAAACTTTTCCTATTTAACTAATGTGGGAGTTTCTTCCCAATATCAAATTAAATAGAATAGAGTAAGCTAATTTTTTCTATTCAACCAATGTGGGACTTTCTTCCCAACAACAACCTAAATAGAATTGAACAAGCTAACTTCTTCTATTCTACCAATGCGGGACTTCCATCCCAACATTAAGCTATATAGACTAACTTATATAACCAACTTCTATTCTACTAATGTGGGACTAATTTTCCATAATTCACAACACTTATTATGAAGACTACTCTAACAATCCCCCACTTAGTCTTCAAAATTGGTGAATGTTCGTTCTTAACCAACAAAATTATGCATCAATGAAGGTATTTTATCGATTT